>NC_133454.1:66972815-68238172 GCF_048565385.1 Saimiri boliviensis | reverse complement strand
ATGGAACTTTCTTTCTTGATCCTTTAAAGAACTCACTTAAGGTCTTCCAGCTGTTGCAGGACTTTTCCTTAGCTCAGTTGAAGATGGAGTTCTTTGTCCCATGGCCACAAAAATTCAGGCTCCCAGAAAATTTGAATGATGAGTAAGATATGGTTTTATTGGGTGAAAAGGAAGAAAAGGGGGAACAGGAACTCTCTCCGCGTGCTAGTTCAGAGTCCCTGCTAGAGCACTTCCTGCTCGCAGCTTGAATCCTAGGTTCCACACAGGATGAGGAGGGGCCGGGCTCCTCCCCATTGCAAATGGCTCCACCTCAGTAGGCAGGCTGGTTGGAGTTTCTCCAGGGACCTCCTCCCACCTGGCTATCTCACAGTGACCCCAAGCCAGAAACCCAGGTCTCACTGCCCTGAGCACAATCCATTCCCAGTGGCCTTCAGGATGGCTCTCCCTTTGAAGGCCACACTCCACTCAGAAGGAAAAGAGACATCCTCCCTTTAAGAACTTGTCCTGGAAGCTACACACATCCCCTGAACCTAAATTTAGACTGAGGACCACAGCTAACCTGAAGGATGCTTGGAAATTCCAACAATTAAGGGCAAAAATAAAAATAGATCCTAGGAAACAAACAGCTGCCCCTGTCCCCCAAGGCCAGGGACACACCCATCTTCTAATTGAAGGAGTTCATAAAAGTATGTGATTTAATTTTTAATTAGAAAGAAAAGCTTTTAAAAAAATATAAGATTCACAGAAAAGATAAGAAAAATCTGGATTAGATGCATTTACTACATTGATAAGTATTGATGTGTAATAGTTTTTTTTTTTTTTTCTTTCTTGGATTGCTGAGCCATCAGAAAGGGTAGCATGAAGGTTGAGAATATATCCCTAGTCCCTAAGGAAAGGGTCATATTAATTTTTTTTCCAAAATACGTTTTATCTGTGGAAATGCAGAGCAGATAAGCTGCACTCACCCTACCAAATATAAACCTGCCCTACGTCCCCGCAGAGAAAAACTAGTACCCAAGAGCTATGGAGTAGCAAGGGTGGAAAAGAACAAAGATGTTAAGTGAAAAAGCATTAATGTAGACAGATATCTCAGAAACAGCATTTACTGGGTGTATCCACATCACAATTACTGTCGTGTACTACTAAGCAATGTGGGGAAATGGATCTAGCCATTCATTCATTCATTCTGGCTAGTTATTCTTTCATGCACTTGTTCCACAATCAACCTTTTTAGAATCTCCTCTCCGCAGGAACTGTGGTTGGCAGTAGGGGTACGGTTGAAAACCGGGGCTAGACAGATTGAGTGGAGAGTCAAAGGTGTGGAAGCAGGCAGAGACTTCAATCTAATTTTGCATTTCATTCTAAACTTACTGGGAAGCCATGAAGGTTTCCAAACAAGGGCGTGGCATTCTGAAAGCTTCGCAGGCTCACAGCTGCCGCCAATGCTGAGAAAGGAGGGACAGGAGGGGTAAAGAGTGCAGGAGACCAGGTGGGCAGGGCCATGATGTAGACTAGTTTGGTGCAGTAGAGGGAATGGGCGGGCACTGGAGAAGTCCACCGAAGCTAGTCAGGGATAGAGTGGACCGAGATATCACAGCCCTTCATTTCTGTCTGGGTGATGGTGTTCGAACCGCCTTTCATAGAGACGGGTACATCAGTTGGAGTGTGGTGGAAGGAAGGCATATGATCTCACTTCTGAGCCAGCATCCATCCATGCGTCTGGTGTGGACCTTCTCAGTAGACAGCTAATATCAGCAAGCACCAAGCCAGGCCCCCAAGCAGAGCGAGGGCATGGTCCCAGGACACCTGGCTTCCTGAGCAGCTGTTAGCAGTGGGGGCAGCAACTGGATCACAGAAGAGCAGACCTTTCGTGTGGAACAGCAGTGCCTATTTGGGCACTGGTGGGCAGCATCAGGACAGCCAAAAGATGCATGACCAAGGCCGGCCTTGGTCACCTGCGGAGGCATCTTCAGACTGACTCCTGTGTCCCCTCCACCAAGCACACCTCAGCTTCCACGTCCTGCCTTGCTGGGCCAGGGCTGTCAATTGCCAGGTGACAGACAGGATTCCAACTGCCTCTGAAGAGAGAGTGGAATCATTAATAAAACATCAGCACCGCGGGAACCCAAAGGACCCACAAAATAAAATAAAAATAAAATAAGTCAGAGCTACAGCAAAACCACACTTGCTTTCCTCTGGCAAGCCTCGAAGGAGGCAGTTACATCCCCAGGGGCGCTGGCGTTGGAAAGTGACTCTCAGGCAAGACAGATGGAGGAGGCCTCAGATGAGACGGCAGAGGAGCGAGACCCGCTCTCTGGGCTGCCTGCTCCGACTTTTGAGATGCGTGGGTGTCCAGCTTCCTTCCAAGCTAGAACACAGTTGCCAGCCCCTGCTCTTTGCCTCTTCGCCTCCTCCTTCCCAGCTGGCGTTTCCGCCTGACTCCAGCGCGGTGAGAGACGTGTGCCCCTTCTTCGGGGTTCAGGGACTTCTCGAGGGGTCTGCTGCCCACGGGACAGTGTGCCGGGCGCTGCCAGTCTGTGTGTCCAAAAGGGCCCCCGGGATTCAGGGGGGATCCTGACAACTGTCAAAAGGGGTCGGGGGCACACGATGGATGGCAAAGATCCTCGTTATTCATTTATCCACTGTCTGGAGAAATTTTGTGCTGTGCGCAGCACAAAGACCACTCTTTGCGCTGTTTAGTCTATTCCACCGCCTCCAGGAAGTCAGATATTCAAGAGGTAGAGACTTTAATTCATTACCAGAGGCAACAGAATGCCAGGTATTTTGTTTACTTGTTTGTTTGTTAGTATGTTCCACGAATCAAAAGAATATTGTGGTAGATTGAAAAGTACCCCCCAGCCAATATCCAGCTTCTAATTCCTGGAACCTTCGAACGTTTATAACAAAAAAGGTCTTTGCAGATTGATTAAGGATCTTGAGATGGGGGGTGGTCATCCTGGGTTATCTGAGTGGGCCCTAAATAGTCACTTGTATCCTTACAAAACTGAGGCCAAGAGATATTTTATGGCACAGGTGAAGACAGCAGAGAGAGATTTGAAGATGCTGAGCTGGAAGGTTGTACAGATGTGGCCACAAGTGAAGTCGAGGGGGCAGCCAGCAGGAGCTGGAAGAGGTGAAGAAAGGCTTCCCTGGAGCCTTAGAAAGGATCAGGAAGGCACTTGATATGGGCTCAGTGATACTGAATTCAGACCTCCGGTCTCCAAACTGTGAGAGAATAAGTTTCTATTGCTTTCAGCCACTATGTTTGTGGAAATTCGTTACAGCAGCCACAGGAAGCTCATGTAATACCAATGATGACATTTTCTCAATTTAAATAAAAATTCACTTAATGACTCAGATCTTCTTCAAGTTTTCCACTATATTTTTCTTTTCAATATCTGGCATATGCTATCATTTACAGATGAAGAAATTGGATTCAAGATTTTATGGTGTATCAGAAAAGTCACTGTGACTTTTAGCTTGCATTTCCGCCCCCACCCCCACCACCACTTGTATGAAAAAGAGAATAACTGCAATTTCCTGGGGTTGTTTTAAAGTTCAAATGGGGTCAAGTGGTTGTAAGAAGTCTCCAAACTGCCCAGCACTGTGCAAAGTTTAGTGAAAGGTCTTATCAGATTAGTCAATTGATTAGTGAAACAACCTATGATCAATCTCTCTTCTCTTTCTTCCCTTCCTTTCTCCCTCCCTCTCTTTCCTTTCTCCTTCGCCTCTTTCCTCCTTCTACATCTCCTTCCCTACTCTCTTTCTCCCCATATACATTCACACCCACACATATATTATCTATAGAGAAAATTCCACTTAAAAGTGAACAGTAATAGCCTTATGATTATGTCTTATATTTCAGTACCATTTGAGAGCTTACTGAGACTTTGTATTTCCATCATTATATTTAATCCTAATGTTACTTCTGTGGGCACAAAGAACTAACATCCTTCTCCTTATCTGAGAGATAAAGGAAGCAAAACCCCCCTCGGTAGAAAGTGTTAAGAGGCTTACTCAGGGCCACGTGGATGTAAGTGGTGAGTCAGGATTCGATCACAGATCTTTATGAATACATGGATGCAGAACTGAAAAGGCATTCTGGCCTGTCTAATCAGCAAGGACTGAGCAAGGTGGTTTCCATGCATGCAGACCTGGAATGAAAGCCTAGTTTTGCACCTCAGCAGCTCTGGAAACCTGGCTGGTGACCTTACCCTGTTGAATCTTCTTTGGCCATCAGACTGAAACCATAGTACACACTTTGTGAAGCTGAGTGAACATTCAATGAAATAAATTAAGGGAAAATGCCTGGATCCATTCCCGGCCCCAAGAATTCTTCTTTCAAAAGCAAAGAGCTTTTGTTTTCATTTTATTTTTATTTTCAACTCCTGTACAGATCTCAAGAGAGTCAATCCCAGTCTAAGCATCAGACCTATTCATTGTATCACTTTCAAACCACTTGTGTTTAAGCTTTCTTTCTTTCTGTTTGTCAAAAGTTAAGTCACCACTACAGCCACTTGTCACTTAAAAGATGTCATTTATTACTCATAGCTACAAAGGCACTTATTGCAATAGCTGCACTATATTGAAGCAACAGCACTCACTATAAACACCCTTGCCAGATCACGAGGATTTTGCCAAGCACATCCCTCTCAGCCCTTGCTGTACAATTATCACGGGTGCACCCAGAGTTCCGCTGAGAGAAAGGGGTCAATACTTGAGTGATCTGAGGTTAAAGCATTCTATAGGCCTTTGGGTTTTAATCCCAGTTCCCTCGTTGGTCTCCACTTTGGGAAATGCTTGATTGAAGTACACGGGGAAGGCTGGTACTCCAGATGGCCTTCGCCACTTCATTGGTCCCACTGATTATGTGACACGATCACTCTTCCGCTCACCCACCAAGAGTGTAAGATAACAGTCAGTTATGGGCTGGGCTTTGGCTAGCAAGAAAGGTTTGACCTGGACTGTGGCTATGGTTCTTTTACAACCAGTGACCATGGTGCTAGGGAGCGACTAGTGCTTGTCACCCAACAATAGCGTCCAGGTGAAAAACATGGCCTTCTTCTTTATCATTGGCTGAGATACCTTCTACCAGTTTAGATCAAAAACCGGAGACCAGTTCTCTTGTTATAAGGCTTCACTCTAAGGAAGGAAGAGGCCATGCATTGGTGTGTCTGTGTGTATGCACAGGTGTACATGTGTACCTATACGGACAGGCATGTAGATAGTAAACATTTGAAATAGGGACTCTCACCCTGTTGAACATTGTAATTAGTTCTTATGATTTCTTTTTAAAGACTCCTGTCCAACCATGTGTCAGTCAGTTTTCATTGTTATTAAGGAGTACCTGAGACTGGGTAATTTATAAAGAAAAGAGGTTTAATCAGCTCACAGTTCTGCGGATTGTGCAGGAAGCATAGTGCCCACATTTGCTATCTTTTAGTGAGGCCTCGGGGAGATTTTACTCGTGGCGGAAGGCAAAGGGGAAGCAGTGTACCACTTGGTGAGAGAGGGAGCAAGAAAGAAGGCAGGGGAGGCGCCACGCTGTGTTAAACAACTGGACCTCACATAAACCTATAGAGCAAGAACTCATTCATTACGGTGAGGATAGCACCAGATCTTTCATGAGAGACCCGCTCCCATGAGCCAGACACCTCCCACCAGGCCCCACCTCCAACACTGGGGATTACATTTCAACATGAAATTTGGAACGGACAAACCATATTAAACTGAATTATCATCATTTTTTCCCAGGAACCTCTTTTTTCTCTCTTTCATTGTGGTCGTGGGCCTATTGTTTAAATGAAATGAGCCTGTGGTTTCTATCCCTCCCTTTCAACTCTTCTCTTCCATTTTACATCTCTGCATGCTTCCTGGAGGATTTTGTTAGTGTGAGAAGAGAGAAAGCCAGTTGTAGTTATACATTATGGATTTCCTCCAGTAGAGACCTTGCGAGGTGACAAATGGCATACTGCCTATTAAGTATTGGCTTGGTCAAGAGTACCACATAGCACATGTGTAACTACAGGCTTATACTTAGAAGGTCTGACATCCTTTCAGCACGGGTGCAATGGCACATGCCTATAATCCCAGCACTTTGAGAGGCTGAGGCAGAATGCTTGAGGATAGGAGTTTGAGATCGGCCTGGCCAACATGGCAAAACCCGTCTCTACTAAAAGCACAAAAATTAGCCAGCTGTGGTGGTGCATGCCTGTAATCCCAGCTACTCAGGAGGCTGAAGCAGGAGAATTGCTTGAATCTGGGAGGCTAAGGTTGCTGTGAGCCGAGATCACACCAATGCACTCCAGCTTGGACGACAGAGTGAGACTCTGTCTCAAAACAAAAGCAAAAACAAAAATGAAACTGAAGTTCTAACATACCTTCCTTTCTTGTCAACTTTATTTTTTATAGATTTGTCTCAGTGGTGCGTCTACACCGGAAGGATGGGTTTCCAGGTCTGGCCGGCCAAGTGCAGGCAGGCTTTCTGAAACAAGTTGCCTTTGAGGTGGATGTGTTTTGGGTAGAGGCGGGAATACTTTGGAAGAAGGTGGGAGAAGCTTCTACTTCCTGTCCTGAGATAGACCCCTGGCTGCTTTCCACAATGTTGCCAATGGAACCACCTGAAGTTCTACTTTTCGCTGTCTGGTAGCTCTTTCTTTCGGAGAGGCTCAAGCTGTTTACAGCCTGGCTGGCAGCCTCCTTGGCTCCTGAGTTCCTGACATTTCTGATGGCCGCTGCTGGCTGCACCACACAGGCATGCCCATGGCAGCATGCAGAGCTACAAGAAAAACCTAAATTTAAATGTTAAAAAGCTTTTGTTCATTACCGGTGGCATTTCTTCCCCCCCCCCCACACCCCATTTGTCACTTGGAGCGGAGCTGTGACTCTTTTAATATCAAACAAATAATAAGCTCCCTCTAAAGTGATTTTTCTGACAAGGAGCTCAATATATTAAACTTTATCTATATTTTAATAGCCAATTTCACACCAAACTGCCTTCTTAATAATGTATTTACCACCTGGGGATATTATTCCAACCCATCTGGAAAGAATTGGAAATTAACTGTCCCTAAACCGAGTCTGTGTGTGCTTGACACTTGCTGTGGGAAACAGCAGTGTCATTGCTAGGGAGGGGTCTGGGGCGAGAGTGGGGCTCACCACCTGGGGAGGGTGAGATCTGGAAGAGAAATGATAGTAGGTTTAGAGACCTGAATTCCTTCTCCAGAGGCAAAGCTCATCCCTAAGATAAGCTGAGAAAAGCTCCTGCCAGATAGGGCAGGGCTGCAGGGAGCAGGAACTATTCCCACAGCGTTTTAAAGAAAGACGGACTTTCTTTGCTAGCAACCTGCAGCTAGGTGACATCACACAAGTTTCCTATTTCCTGACCTTCTGTTTCCTCATCTGTGGAAAGGAGGAGTTTGACTGGATGACTTCAGAGGTCTTTTTTGTATATACTTAGGGTTTGTCTTAGTGTGTTTGGGCTGTTATAACAAAATACCACAAACTGGGTGGATTACAACAGAAATTTATTTCTCAGACTTCTGGAGGTTGGAAACCCACTCTCCAGGGATCAATGGATTGAGTATCTGGCGAGGGCCTACTTCCTGGTTCATAGATGGCGTTTTCTCACTGTGTTCTCACATGCAGATAGAGTGAGGTGGCTCATTTGGGCCTCTTTTATAAGGACACCAATCTCATTCATGAAGACTCCATTCTCATCACCTAATCACCTCCTAACAGCCCCACCTTCTCATCCCATCACCTTGGCGGTCAAGATTTCCACATACAAAATGTGGACAGTCACAAACATTCAGATCATAGAAGGTTCTCTCTGAATTGTGTTGGGGATTGATTTCTGACCTTTTTGGTTATGAACATCTATGAACACTGACAAAGACCGGAAGCCCTAAAGAAGTTAATGAAATAAGTCACCTTTAGAGGAAACAGAAAAACTTCTCATAGGGGAGGGGATTGGAGCATGAATAGGCCGGCAGCAGCCATGCTAACAAGTAAACAGTCAACATAGGCTCCCTCTCAGTGAGAAGACAGGGAGAAAATGCCCCTTTGCCTCGTAGACTTACACATGTAAGCCAATGAGCAAACAAACTCTGCTCAATGCACTCAGCTGGATTCAGCAAACACTATCAAACTCACACTCTAATGTGAAGACACATTTACAGATTATTGCATGATGGCGTCATGGGCTCCATCATGAGTGGAACCATGACATGAGGATGTCTCTCCTGTGGGGGGACTCAGCAGGGCTCCCCAAGGAGACTGGATATTTTAACTGCACTTTGAAAGATGGGCAGGTGGCCACAGGACATTCAAATCAGATGGCGGAACTATGCCAAGCCCAATTTTGTGGCAACTGACAGTCAAGCAGGGGAGTATTTCTGGGGGTCAGGCAAGTTCTTGGTCCAATGTCAGAAGGACATGAACCTCCTGGGAGGGCTGAAACCAACCATCTTAGGGACCCTGAAGGGAAGAGCTGGCTTTAGTGAATCTGGGGATAAAAGTGTCCAGGATCACTGTGGAAAAATTCGGCTCCAAGATGTGGTTGGTATAGG
Source organism: Saimiri boliviensis (assembly GCF_048565385.1). Lineage (NCBI taxonomy): Eukaryota > Metazoa > Chordata > Mammalia > Primates > Cebidae > Saimiri > Saimiri boliviensis. The sequence goes on along the minus strand of NC_133454.1, from coordinate 68,229,602 downwards.
TCAAGGTTCCAAGATTGAAAGAACCAGCTAACTCTGTGAGGCAGGAATTAACCTTTGTGGAAAGCACACAGGCTCTTGGAATCAATCAAAAGAAGATGAAATGTGATGCAGCTCCTCTGAGCAGTCCCAGCCAGGCATTTTCTCTTGGAAAACCATGGTGGATGGTGATGAGGGTCCCCTCCTGCCCTTTCACCACCATCTGTGGGTCTGGCTCAGCTCCCTGCTGCCTAGGGAGCATGCGAGTCTCCAGTGTGGATGACATGTGCATGGGTACAGCGCTGTCACTCCAGTTGTGTTGCCAGTCAGGTCTGGGTTGTGCCAATCAGAGGAAGATGAAAAGAATGGCATCTCCAGGAGGAACAAATGACAGAGCATCTGCTCACTAGTGTTCTTAGTAGAAGGAAGTGTATTTGATTCACCAGCTCAGAACAAAAAGATCTACAAGGGAAGGGAAAACCTGATGAGCTATTTGGTGGCCTGGGCTGATAACACAGCCACAGAAAAACCAGAAAGCAGTGGTATCGGAAGGCTGCCCTATCTAATCTTGTGCCTCCATTCGCTTCCCAGGGCTGTGGGAGCAAGCATTCATGTGCAGATATGTGTGAGGGTGAGGGCACAGGAGTGACAGATATCTCTCAGGTCCTGGGGACCTAGAGTCCCAAATTAATCAGCAGACGAGAAGAATAACTGTGACAGACAGGTCAAGGAGGAGAGGGGTGAAAGGCTCCTTTAAGCTGCAGTTGGAGGACGTGCAATGCTGACAGTTACCTGGGGACCCAGAGATACCAGGCTCCCTAACTTAATCAGACAGATAACGGGAGCTGCCTTGGCAGAGGCCGCACCAGGAAAAGTGGAACAGTAGGAGACGGCCCCTCAGGGCCCGTGCTGCTACAGAGATAATAAACTATATAGAAATCTGTCACTGAGCGATAAATGATGAATTAGAATCAATTATATGTTTAAAATAATAGACATCCTTGTCTTCCCTACTCTAAGTGGGATGGTTTGGACTGGCCTCAGAGGTGCCAATGGAGCAGGGACTCTCCATGGAGCTGTCTGTGCCAGGCACACTACAATTATTACCGAAATAGACTTTTCTGGCCAGATTGTCTTGTTTTGTGGTTCCAGGAAAAAAAAATTACAAAGTTATGAGTCAAGTTTTAATCTTTACCCCTCTTTTCCACCCATACGTTTGCCTTCAAATCCTGTATCACAAAAAACCATTTGATGAGCAGTGAGAGTAAGGAAGTCTCAGGCAAGGTATTTTTCTCTGTGCCTTTTCTTTTTCAGGGGGCACAACATACTTAATAACCCCATCTACAATGAGGACAGACATTGGTGAGAAACGTGCTAAGGTCTATGTAGAACTCTCCTTCAAAGGGAATGCTATTGAATAAAAGACTTGAGTGCTCCGTGGGCGGCAGGGAGCTGAGCCAGACCCATGGATTGCGGTGGGTGTGTGGGAGGGGACACTCATCACTATCCATCATTGACTCTCAAGAGGAATTCCTGGCTGGGGCTGCCCAGTGGAGCCTCATCCCATTTCATCTTCTTTTGGTTAATTCCAAAAGCGTGTGTGCTTCCCACAAATGCGAATTCCTGCCTCACAGAGTTAGCTGGTTCTTTCATTCTTGGAACCTTGGCCTATACCAGTCACATCTGGAGCTGATGACTTTTTCCGCTGTGATCCTGGACACACGTTCTATCTCCAGATTCACTAAAGCCAGCTTTTCTTCAGAGTCCTTAGGCTGGTTGGTTTTGGCCCTCAACAGGAGGTTCGCATCCTTCTGACACTGGGGCCAAGAACTTGCCTGACCCCAAGAAACACTCTTCTAGGGTTTCATATAAACACAGTCAACATTAAAGAAAGGAAGGGGAAAGGAAGGAAGAAAGGCAGGAAGGATGGAAGGAACAGAAGAAGGAACGAGAGAGAGGGGAGAAGGGAGAGAGAGAGGGAAGGAGAAGAGATTTTAGTTTCCTTAGCATTTTAAATTCCAATTCCTACTTTCCACATTCTCTTTTATTATTATTTTTTTAAATTGCATTTTAGGTTTTGGGGTACATGTGAAGAACATGCAAGATTGTTGCCTAGGTACACACGTGGCAGTGTGATTTGCTGCTTTCCGTCCCCTCACCTGTATCTGTCATTTCTCCCCATGCTATCTCTCCCCACCTCCCCACCCGCCGTCCCTCCCCTATTTCCCCCCAACGGACTCCAGTGTGTAGCGATCCCCTCCCTGTGTCCGTGTGTTCTCATTGTTCAACACCCGCCTATGAGTGAGAACATGCGGTGTTTAATTTTCTGCTCTTGTGTCAGTTTGCTGAGAATGGTGGTTTCCAGGTTCATCCATGTCCCTACAAAGGACACTAACTCATCGTTATCACTACGACTACTCTTATGACTACTAATACTATTATTTAGTAAGAGCCTTAGCCCGTAGATGTAAGTTTGCCTTTAGAAAGCAGCACAGCACGGTTCATTTGGGTTGTCATACAATCCAACTATAATATCCTTCCTCTGGCTCCTGTCTGCCTAGCAAACCTCCATTCATTCTTGAGCTACTCACTCATTGTTAGTCTTCTTGGCAAAGCTCTCTCTGACCACCATTTCTCTCCATAATATGAAACAGTCGCCCTTTATACTTTCTTAGTTGCAGATTTACATATTTAATTATGCTGCACTCGGTAGAGTGCCCTGCTAGACAGTGAAGTGGTGCTTACTTAGGGCTTGGGTTTCATAGTCAGCTATTTACCAACGCTGTGACCTATGAAGAGTTATTTGTCCTTTTAGAGTCCCCGTTTTCTCAACTGACACACGGGTATGACAATAATAATATTCAACACCTAGTGGCGCTGTGCACATTAAATGAAAGGAGGCATGCAAAGTGTGTCTATTAAGCGTTGGGTAAATAGTGGTTGCTGATGTTCTTATAACCCTACATTGCTTTCATTCGTTTGATTACATGTCCACATTGTTCACAAGAATGTGAGGATCTTGAGGACAGGGGCTGTGTTCATTTAGCTGGTATAATTCCAGCATCACAGACAGAGCTTGGCATTTGGAGGCAGCTCCTCGCATTTAATTTAAACTGAACCGAAAAGAATGCAGAAGGCAGATTTGAAGTCAGGTCGGGGTGGGTGGTGTGTCCACTGGGACCATGAGGGATTGCAAACTCTGCTTACAGGTGAAAAATCCCTGCCCTGCGCCTTCACCAGACTGGGCATGACCTCGCCCCGCCCGAAGCTGTTATTTGCACCCGGTCCCTGGAAGTTCCCTGGTACCCACGTGGCGCCTTCCCCAGGGGTCGCCCGCAGCTCCTTGCCGCCCCCTCTCCCCAGCCCTTCCGTCTCCTCTTCTAGGCTCCTCCGTGTACTCACGCTGACCTGATGGGTTGAGTCTTTTGTGTGGTCCTGTATCAAAAGTTTAATTAGAAAATCGCGCCTGGGTTTTTAATAGCCCGAGTTCCGGCCGTAAAAGCCCTGGACGTGGTCCCGCGCGCGTCGGCTCCTGGCAGGAGCGCGCCAGCCGCTGCAGCGCGGGGACTCCCGCCCTGAATCTTATTTACATTCGGACTAACAATAGCTCTGGAACCTGGCTATAAATAATTTCTGGGGAAGAGTTGTCTAATTAAACGTGCAGCAGTAAGGAAAGTGCTTTAACCACAAGGCTGGTGTCCTAATGAACGTAATCACTGGATGGGGACAGCTTAGGAATCACATGCAGACGTCTCCCTGCGGAGGCGGAGAGATGCAGGGAAAAATACTCAGGGAGACTTTCCAATCAATATTTAATTGTGCAATGTGTTCAACTCGTTAGAGGGCTAATTTTTTTTTTTTCATTTCCTTTTCCCATACCCAGAGGTAGAAAGGATTTCAAAATGCAGCCTTGTGGGGCGGCCTAAGCCTCAGATTCCAGGGGGGTAAGTTGTCAGTGGCCTGTCAACGTCTAGAAATGATCTGGACACATAAAATGTATTAATTAATAAGTAGTGGCACTTACAGATGCTGAATTTAAAGACAAAGGTAAGGCTGATTCCAACTGATTCCAGATCTTTCTCTGACCCTGTCTATGGTATTCCCAGACTCTCTAGGCTCATGGAGGGCAGGGGCTCTGTGTGCACTGTGTCCTGGCCTTTGTGAGTAGGGAGCTGGGCAGCGCATCCACCCAGGAGGGCATGAAGAAAATGAAATGAGTCCTTCCTGCCTGGTGTCATTCATGGGGAGGCAGCCACTCTTGCTGACATCTCAATGGCTGCTGGCAGACCCAGAGGGAAGTAAGCCCAAGGCAGTCATGCTCGTTTCTGCTTCATTAGGAACAGACAATGTAACATCAACCAGATGGAAAAGGACACAGAATGCAGGGTGGTTTTCCGTGTTCCTATTAACACGCTCCCGAGAACAGAAAGGGTGCCACAGGGGGAAGAACAACACAGTGTCATACTGCGTGTAGGTAGCCCAGGATTCACATGTGTGTACAGACGGACCTAGATGCATAGTAAGCACATGCATGCGTATGCAAACCTCAGATGTGTAGATGCCTATGTACATAGGCAGGCACGTCCTGGAGCTGTGCTAGGGATGACATAGTTATATTGCTATGGTAACGTGCATGCTCTTGAAACCAAGGCTAACCGGTGGAAGGAGGGTGGGAAGCAGGAGCTGGAGAGGGTGTGGATCTGCAGAGGAGCCTGGGGCTGAACCGCAGCACAAACTCCTAACCAGCACCACTAACCAGCGCTTGTATCCTAGCCCTCTTCCCACACACGGAGATGAAAGAGCAAGAGTGTGGGCACCTGTGATTAATTGAATTCACCACTGGATGTCAACGTTGCTCTAGCCAATTAGAAAACAAACAGCCATTCCAATAGTCTTCCGCTTGTAAAAAGGAAGTTTGATCTTTAGGCGGCAATCAGTTCATAGTATGAATGTACTGAGGAAGAGGAGGGTTAGACCACAACCTTCTGATAGAACCCCAAAGGGAAAATTGTCAAATTTTAAATTTGTCATTTTTTCCCTTTAATCATAACCTCCATGTTTCCTCCAGCATCCCTGGTTCCCTATTCATTATTTTACCTTAGTTAATACTTTCTAACATACCATCCAATATTTCCATTTAGTTTGCCTGTTGCCTCCCTTTCCTCTGACACACACACAAGAATATCAAGAATATAAACTGCGTGAGGGCAAGGAATTTTGTTTTTGTTCTGTTGTACCTTTGATGCTTAAAACACTGCTTGGCAAAAAGTTGGTGTTTTATAAATATTTGTTTTAAATAGATGTGTGCATAAGTAAATGAATTAATAAGATAATGAAACGTAGTCACTGAATAAAAATGGAGATAGATTTTTCAATATGAATAGGAGTTTTTCTTCTCTAAGTATATATATATATATATATATATATATATTTATTTATTTTCATATCATTATATACCTATACTTCAGAGAAAAAATACGTGAGTATGGATAAGTGAGTGTGTATGTGTGTGTATACATATGGCTAAAGAAAGGCACAGAAGCAGTTGCCTAAACTCCTGAAATAACCAGGTTTAGAAGAAACTTTAAGCCAAGCCATGGAAGGCTTTCTGGGTTGAGTTTTAACTCTGCTTCTATCTTGTTTTGTGAACTTGGGAAGATAACGTAGCCTTTCTGAACCTTAGCTTCTTCATCACTCCAATGGCTTAATGATAATAATATTGGTCCAACCTATCCCTTGAAGATTTTATGAGATCAAATGTTACAATGTTAATAATCCACAGTGTATTTTGCCTTGACTAATATATACCATATCCTGCCCAAACCCTCTCACACATGCTATAAACACTGAGATCCTACATACAGTATACGATATTGACAATGTAGATATTATAACACTTTTCTAAAGATGAATATGGAAATTGTAAACCTTTTCCAGGTATTTGACTTAATCCAAAGGTCTTAACTCTTAAGGTAAACTGCAGGGAAAACAGGGATCAGAAATAAATCTTGGGGTTGTCACATTTCTCACCCAACAAATGAAGGGACTGAGAGAAGAGCCTTCTTCCCTTCAGAGGTGTGGGCCTCAGGTTGGCGGCTCTTTCTGTATTTCCTGTTTTAGGAATATGTTGAAGGCCCAGGCTGCCATGGCAGCCAGCTAGCATCCTGCCAAATCCATATGTTTAAGTTTTAATACATAAATTAAATTAAGCAGAAATAGGTCTGCACTGTAGAGCCCTTTCAAATTATTTACAGTGCTGTCACTTTGGGCTCGTTGATGCTTGTTAATATTTCAAATTTAATGATAAGCACCATTTATAAGCTAAATAAGACATTAGTTGCACTATACTGGCAGAAATGTACAAGGACATCGCTAATCTAAGGTGAAAAATGCATTATTGAATGGAATTTAATTAGTAGATTTTGTTCCATTAGTGGCTTGTATATTGCATTTATGAAAATGAATACAAATATGATCCAGGCAATCTTTCCAGTGAGAAAATGTCACTGATAATCTAACTTCACTCCTACTCTTTAAAGCAGATGCAAGATGAAAATTGATGTCCTGATCTCTCGCCAGTCAAAAGATTTTCTAGTTTATGGTTCTAATAATAGCTAAATTATGTAGAGATGCCTTGTGTGATGCTTTGGCAGGTATGAAGAAGTGAGTCTGGTAGGAATTCGTTGTAGACTTTTTTCTTATGGCAATTCTATGGGCAGTACATGTCAAAGAATTAGGTCAGAATTATGGTTTGCTTAGCTGGTCAAGTCTAATTTGTCTGTATTATCTGTTCTGATTCCCCTATGGGGCAACATCTTAGAAAAGGCAAGACTCAGAATCATGTACCTGTGATTTCAATCATACTTTCACCATTTATAAGCTTTGTGCAATTCATTTTCTTAAAGCAAGTACACAAGCTACCACATTTCATGAATCCACCCAGTAATTCAGTGAGCTTGGTTATCATGATGATCTCTATTTTATAGACAGAGGCAAGAGAGACTTGGAATCCTTGAGCTACTTGCTGTAGGTCACACAGCTAGTAACTTCAGTTTCTCTGCATTTTCCATTTTCTTATCCAACGACGGAGGTTTGTCATGTATTTAACATGTGTATTCAATCAATGTTGGTCTGAACTCTCTGTTTTCTCCAGTTCCTTACTTTTTGGGGGCATCTTGAAAAGGACATGGAGGGCTAGTGACTGGAAGTCTCATTTCTAGGTGACCAATATAAAGTCTTTCCTGACTGCAGCTCCTTCACATGACAAATAGGAAAACAGAATGCCTACCTCTCTGCTGAGGTGGTTGTGAAAATCAGTAGGACAGCCACAGTGGGGTGTTATTCATGTTATTAATATAGGCAATAATTCTTTTGATTCTATGCTCAATTGCATTGACAGAAATGTTGAGAGAGGAGATAGCTGAGATTAATGCTATAGGAGCTAGAGATCTAAGGTAAGTGCAGGCATCTCTGAGTTACACACATCTAACTTATGAACATTCTGTGTACACAAAGAACGGGCTGCACCCCCTGTAGGCACCCACTACAATAAGCTGTGCTTGAGATTTTGTCCCTCTGGAAACATCTTTCTGGAATGACCAAGTCTGTTTTCAATCATGGTTATAGAGCTGTGACTGGTGTGGATTGCTCTCTGAACCAAGTTTCTTCTCACCAGCTCCCGTGTTCCTACACAGGGTACTATGCCCCTCCACCTGAGTCTCAGGATTCAGCAAACCACTGCCCTTCTAACCCACTCATACCCAAGCATGATGTTGATCCTTCTGCCTTTCTTTTCTTGCTATGACCTTAGTACACCAGGAAAATCATGCCAGGGAGATAAAATGAATGCATTTGTTAGGAAGCTACCTAAGTTAATGATACAGTGAAAGGCTTTATTTATTTCCTTTGAAAATCAACCTCATAAGGATAAGAGACGTTTGATAGTTCAAGTGCTTTCCTTTTTAAAATGAACTTCAGGTGGACACAATTGTATTATTTATAACCAGTGGCCCATGATACACTCTCAGTATTCTGTTTGAGCCTCCTTTTATTTTTATTTAAAAGATAGTGTCGTAAACAACCAGAGATCCATGCCTTCATCTCCAAACACACACACACACACACACACACACACACAGTCACACACACACACACAGTCACACACACACACACACACACACACACACACACACACATGCTAGGAGCTTGGCATCAACCTGCGTCTCTACCTCGTGGTCTTCCTGCAGTCCATCCTCCTGCCTACCTTCAACCTTAGCCATCATTCAGAATTCCATGTGTATCTTATGCTTTCATTTTCACACAATTGCATTACTTACGTATGTGTCTCTAAAATTATTTTTTAGTTTTGTTCTTTTTCATCTTCATCAATAGGACATGCATTTGATATATGTGATTTAGGGTTAATTTTCACTTATTTCTTTTTCTTTTTTTTTGAGATGGAGTTTCTCTCCTGTTACCCACGCTGGAGTGCAATGGCACAATCTTGGCTCACTGTAACCTCTGCCTCCAGGGTTCAAGCAATTCTCCTGCCTCAGCCTCCTGAGTAGCTGGGACTACAGGCATGCACTACCATGCTCAGCTAATTTTTGTATTTTTAGTAGAGACAGGGTTTCACCATGTTGACCAGGATGGTGTCATCTCTTGACCTCGTGATCCACCCACCTCAGCCTCCCAAAGTGCTGGGATTACAAGCGTGAGCCACTGCGCCCAGCCCACTTATTTATTTCTATCCATAGTTTTGGGTGTTGCTGTAGTTCATTTGCTTCAGCGGAATATATTATTCTAATTGATAAATATTTCTCAGTTGATGTATCCATTTTTATGTCGATAACTATTTAGGTTGAACCCGTGATTTTTTCCTCTTATGAATGGGGTTGTTGTGAACATATCTGCTGAGAAGTGGACTTGCTGGGTCACAGAGTTTGAGAATGTTTAAATACGGAAGGTGTTGCCAAACTGATTACCAGAGCAGCAGCTTATCCTCTCACCAGCGTAGAAAGATCCTGAACCTTCGCAGCCTCTCCAGTGCTTAGTAGTGCCCGGCATTTGAATTTTGGCCTATGGAGTATGGGTGAAAGCCAACATTCACTGTAGTCTTTAGAATCCACAGAACGTTTCTCCGTATGTCTTTCCTCCTCTCTGCTATGCTTGTTCATTTATTTTGCCCATTTTTCAACTGTGTTGCTGTGCTCTTCTCATTGACTTATTATTAGAAGTTCTTTAAATACTCTTGACATTAATTTTTGTCAGTTATATAAATAGCTCCATTTTCAATCTAATTGAGATAATTAGTCCAGAGACTAAAGGAAGCATGAATTTATTTTATCCTTTGATCAGATAAACCCACTATTCCTGACCTCACCTCATCGCCTTTAATCTTCTAGTCTGCAAACTAGCAGAGGGAGTGACATTGTGTCAGAACTAGAGAGAAGGCTGTATTCATTAGTGCATTCCAAGGGGAACAAACAGGACTAGGGAGACCTAAAGCAAAGGCTTCGTGTTATTTATTCTAAAAAGAAAAAAAAAAAAGGATGAGTAGCCCTCCCCATTTCTGTCTAGCTTTAATTAGTGGACATTCTTGATGCCTTCACCATCTTCTCAGAAAAGGGACTATCTTTTTCCAAAGTAATCAGAGAAGTACAGAGGAGTCTTTCTTTCTGTGCTTCCCTTGGCAGAGATGTGGCAGACACTGGAAAAAGCATATAGGGATACATTATTCATGCAGATGAGTCTCACAATTCAATGGAGCTAATTAGGAAAATGATGGAGTAAATTAGCACTTTATGCAAGTGTATTAATATTAATAAAACTGCCATTTTACCCCGAGGTTAAAACAGAAGAGGAGGAAAACACAGCCTTGACCAGTGAGTCAACTCCCAACCTGGCTGCTTGCTGGAACGCTGACCCCGCTCATCCATCCTGGAGGATCTTGTTCCTTTTCTGTCATCAAAATTGTCCTAGTAAAAAAAGAGAAGTATTTCAAAGGCATGGATGAGCTGTTCTTGTTTTATTGTTTTGATTACTTGAAAGCAAATTCTGCCTTTCCCTTCTTGTTGAGTCATAACTAACAGCACATTCTCGTTTACATGATAATTTCAAATCCATAATCTTATTTAAGTTTTGCAACTAACTTAGGAGGTAAAGTGTTGATATTTTCCACATTTATAATTTAATAACTTGTCCACTCGTAAGACATAATAATCCTCTGAGGGGACTATGAGAATAAAATTTAAGCATTTCTTGACAACAGTTTTGTTGGGGACCAGGGTGAAGGGAAGCCTTGGGGAAAGAAGGACTCCTATGCTGATGCCCTCAGGAGCTAGATGGCGGAGCACAGGGAAAACACTCTGCTTCCTTTTTCTTCATGCATTCATTCATTTCTCTCCTTATCTATTCTCATAGCCACCGCCTTGGCTCTAACACCATCCTGGTCTCCACTCTTGCCACCTAAAATACATCCTCAGCTGTGGCTGAAGTAATTATCTGAAATCACAAATCTGATTTACCACCCTAGCCCAGCTATGAGCCTTTTGATAGTTCAACCTGGCTTTCAGAATTAACACACACTCTAGCAGTGGGCCTTTCGTGAACCCCTAGCTTACCTCTGCATCCTTATTTCTGTCCGGTCCCACTTTCTCCATCTCTTCCTCCATATTCCAGCCACATGGAGCTGCTTGCTGCCCCAGGTACATGCAGGGACCCCTTGGCCTTTTCGTTCTTACCTCTATGCAAAAGCTGTCTCCCCTAGGCTCCCTTGACTGACTCCTCAGGGTGAAGGCGTAGAAGTGATTCTTTTCCCAGTGCTTCTCTTCATCCCTCTCCCTTACAAAACTGTTGTCAAGGAATGCTCACATTTTTCTCTCATCGCCCCCTCAGTGGGTTGTCATTTGCTATTCACTATGCAGTCTTCTCCACAACACAGTTTCTAGAGGACAGGGATCGGGGAGTGTTCACCATGATCTTCCCGGCACCTAGCACGTTAGTGTCATGAAGTGTTGTCAAAAGAAAAGGTGAAGAAGGGAGAGAGTGGATGGATCACAAGGTTACCTAGGGGAGGAAGAGTTAGAAACCCGTCTCTAAGTCCTGTGCTCCCTCCCACCTTCACATCATCTCCCTGGCTCATGTTTGCCTCACTTCTCTTAGAGTGCTGGCTTGGATAACCTGGAAGAGTATTCATTAAGAGGTTCAACTTTTTCAAGACTTGTTATTAGAATTTGTTCTACACCTTCTGTAGATTTGCTTAATTTGCTTCCAGAGGGTCATGGAATCTACAGGCAACTTCCTATTTTAGTTCACTGGATTTTTCTCCCTTGGTGGCAATTAACCTCTATTACCCATGCTCATTTTAGTATTTTAAATCCTAAACCAAGTCCCAACTTCCATCTAAAAGAAGAAAATCTTTCTAAAGGTACACAGATGTAGAACATTACAAGCTTAACTTTGTATATATTTTTTCTAATTATTTCCAAATTATTTATTTGTTTTAGTAATCCTTGATTTCATTCAAAACTGTTTACTGAGTAGGTCACCTATTACGGTCCAGGCCAAGTGCTAGATGCTTATTCTCATTTGGGATTGACTTTGATAATAATCATGTGCATTTCCAAATCAAGGATCCTGAGATGATCCTAAGCCTGTTGGAGACTGACTTCACTCCTACTCTATTATTGAATTTGTAAAATTCAGTGACTTACTTAACCTTAATTATCCTGAGTTTCTTCATCTGTAAAATGATTATTATACTTTCCTTCATGTCTGGAGTGCTTACTAACTCTTGAGGTAGTTTGTAGTAAAGAAAAAAAAATGAGATATTTTCTCTAATCTCAAAGAATCTAGTCAGAGTGATAGATGAGTAAGCCAGTGATTTTTCTACAGTGAAATAATGGTCATGTTAGAATTTTCAAGGAATGTTACGGGAAGACTGGAGGTTTTATGGGTATTTCCATTAGATTGAGAAAAAGGAAAGTAAAAAAAAAGTTTTCAGAGTTGATGCTTGATGTGAGTTCTAAAGGATGAATGACAGTTTGCTAGAGAAAGAAGAAAGCATCATAAAGACATTTCAGGCAGTGGTAAAAGCACGTCTCAACAGGCTGATGTATGATACAGAATGATCCTTTTGGAAAAGATAAGTAGCTCAGCATAGAGCACAAAGAAAGAAAAACTTGTGAAAAAGGTAGAAATGAAAAGCCAGAGAGACAATTGGAAAACCAAGAGAAAGTACAATCAGATTAGCAGAACAGAACGATTTATTTGCAAGGAAAAGGAAGAATAGGTCTATTAGGAGAAGTAGAGAAAAGTAGATTTGAAAATATGGAGGTGTGATAGGCTGAATTGTAAGACGGACCTAATACAGATACCTTATAGAATCCTCTCCTTTTGAGGGTGAAAGGGACTTGTGAATATGAGAGGATTTCACTCCTGTGCTCAGGCTAACATTAAATGGAAAGAAGAGATTTTGGATCATATGTGATTAGGTCCTTAGCCAGTTTATTTTGAGTTCATCTAAGGGAAGATTCTCCTGGTTAAGTTTGACCTAAAAGGTGAGAGCCCTTTGAAAGAGAGAGATGTGAGGTGAGTGGGCCTTTCTTTGCTGGCCTTATAAAAGCAAATGACCAGGTTGTGATGTCCCTATGGAGGGGACAAGAACCTGAGAACAGTGTCTAGAAACTGAGAATGGTTACCTGCAAACAACCAGTAAGAAAATGGGAACTCTGGTCCCATAACTTCAAGGAACTGAATTATTTCAACCATCAGTAAGCTTGGAAGAGGACTCTGAGCCTCTGAGAAGAACCACAGCCTTGGCCACTAGACCTTGATTTCAGCCTGGTGATATCCTGAGTGGAGTGCCCTTCTAGCTCCTGCTCACAGAAACTATGGCAAAACAAACTTGTTGCTTCAAGCTGATACATTTGCGGGAATTTGTTATATAACAATAAGAATTGAACACAGGAGGCCATGAGTGTCCTGGCTAAGGAAGTTTCAGTGGAATTGTGAGAATGAAAGCCAGATTATGTGTGCTGAAGAGTCAATGGAAGGTGATGAATTCATGCTGTGTAGAGAAGAGTAAATAAACAGCCTTCTTAGTGTGGCGGAAGGAGTGGGTGTTCTGCAAGGGAACAAAGGACAGGAGGGTAGAGAAATACTTGGTGATTTGGCTGAGCCTATGAGCAAATTTTTTCATCATGGATATGCTACACACAATGCCAGGGAAGTAGAGGAAATGGGTGGCAGGGTGAACAGAACACTATGGTGGTGAGAACATGAGAAAGTACAGGTAACTGAAAGGTGTTCAAATTCAACAATACCGCAGTGCGACAGAGGTCGGGTATTTGATACAATTAGCTGGGCTCTCAAGATTCCTACGGTAAATAGATCGTGTCTTCACGCCATTGCTGGTGGTCTCTGAAGCTTCCAGATGTTCACTGTTTGGAGTCCAATCAGCAGTCAGTGGTCTTTGCTTGGAGTTCTAAGAAGGATGCTGGTGTGAGGTTAGGAGGCAGTATACATAGTGACGGAGAATACTGGACAAGGTTTTGGGACCATCAGAGTTATAGCTGAGGCTCTGCCAGGTAGAGCCCTTTACCTCGAACTAGTTAAGATTTTAAGCCCTGTTTTCCTTTTATACTTAAGAAAGGGGAAAATAATGATTAACAATCTATATTGCTAAATATTGCAAGAATAAAAAAGATAATAAATATTGTGATGCTTTGTAATGCAATTATTTATCAGTATGTCTTATTCAGTGTGCCAAATAGTAAACACTAATTCTTCTTTCCCCAAGTTCTCAGTACTGAGAAATATATAACACATTGATTGAAATTATGTTTTCAGTACTTAATAAATATTTGTGAAATTAATCTTAAATGAATAATTATCGAGTAGTGATAAGGACTTTAAGATCTCCATCTCTGAACAATAATAAGAGTTCAATTCAGCTTAGCTATCATTGCAAGTTGTTTTATGTCTGAGCAGACCTAAGCCTTTGGGTTTAGATGGTGGCATAGCATACCAGATCTGGGTCAATGAAATGGCCACTCAGCTTTCTGGCCTTGGCAAAGATCACCTGGAGGGTTAACCTAAAGCCCATGGAAGCAGGTACTTTCCTGAATTTCACTCTTCTGTGAAACTTAGTTCTAGTGGTAGAGGTAGAATTATGAAGCCTCAATCACAATGTGGCCCTCCAGGAACCTTCTGAGGAATCTGGACAATACTAAACTCAAAGGATTAGAACCTGACAACGTGGCTGGCACAAAGTAGTACTTACTAAGAAGGAAATTACTTAGTGTCCTCTTTCATCTCTTTCTTTGTTTTCCTTCATGTTTACCAGTAGAATGTTAACAAGCCATCAACATAACTGGCGTTGCCTCAGAAGAACACATAGCCATGTGGGGGCAAGCTGTGCTGTTATTTTTTATTTCAAAAATGGATGCGATGTGAATAGTGCTTTGTGGAGTACTCGGTATAAGTAAATAACTTTCCTGGGTGATATGGGAGACAGGGAAGAAACAGTATCAGACATCAGCCTTGCTCTCAAAATACGTAAGCCACTCTATTATGTTTGGGGATGAGGTGATAGAAAAATAAGACATGATCTCGTTTCACCAGGAGCTTACCCAGTAAATAAGACAGGACAGTAGGAAGTGCAGAAAGCAGCCTGAGCAGTGAGAACAACACGCATGCAGGGCTCTGGGTGTCACGCACCAGTCTCACCAGTGAGCCAGGGCTGCTTCTCTTCCCTCTTTCACAGCTGGTACCTGATGCAGTGCTGACACAGAAAAAGTGGAATACTCATCGCTTGAGTAACTCAGAGGCTTTTGTGAAAGTGGGAACTTGATGGAGTTGGCACTAGGCCTGGCCCAATCCCAGAGGCATTTACCCAGCATTGCACTTGGGTGCTGGCTCGGCCTCTGTTCTCCCAAATAGTGATGCTATGAGAGTCTTCGCTGCCCTGCTTGGGAAGGTCACTGGGCCACGGCTTTAGCAGAGATTTTGGTGTGGAAAGATGCTGGGATGACGGCCTCTTGAAAAGCAACTTCGGAAGCTGGAGGGGGCTGTTCTCCCCATGGTGGTTGAAGACCAAGCATAGCACCAGCAGCTGTTGAGAGACAGAAAAGGCAGCTTCATTCAAAAAGCCATCATAATTTGGCAAGGAGTGCTCCAATCAGTAGCCTTCCTAATGTGTGTAATTGTTATGCAAATAAGCCACAGCACATTACCCAGGCTGGGAACAGGAGTCTCAGCTCTGTGATTTACAAGGGGCCAAGGAGCCCAAGAAAGCGTTGGCATGCGTCCCATGCTGGGGGCTCAACAGAGCTGTCTTGATGCTGGGCTCATAGAGAGAACTGGCTTATTAAAGTTGACCAGTGGAGTGAAGCTGATTCTTTAAAAAGTGAAAATATTCAAGTTTAATAAGATAATCAAGGTCTGGATTTTAGTTTTCTGCCTGCAAATGTCAATAACAGAATATGACAGCTGAATGTAGTTTTAGAGATGACCACATATCCAAACCACTTATATTTCAGAGGAGGAACTGAGGTGAAGGATGAGGTGACTTAGCCGAAGAACCCCGCTCCCCTTGCTTCCAAGTTCAGGGTCATTTTGTGTCACACCCTGCTGTTTCTTAAGCTCGTGTAGCTACAACCTGTTCTGTTTTCCCTTGAGCTCTAAGCCTTTTATTGTCTCTCTTTGTATTTTTTCTCTTGTCTTGTCCAACGAGTTCCTATTGTGAAGGAATTACGAAGATTATTGGACACCTAAAGAGTCTTATTTATTTTCAGGAAGATGCAGTCTGATACTACAGATGAGACAAACACCCAAGGAAGTGCAGTATAAGAGTAAAGAGATAGAGAAAGAGGTGTTCAAAGGAGAGAAGGATCACGCACATTTGGGATAAATGGAAGAACTTCATAGAATAGATGATATTTCGAATGAGCTTAAAAAATTCTAACAGAGATAAGGAGAGGAGAGGAGAAAGAAACAAAACAGGGACTTGTGGGAATATTAACCGTAAAGGCAGAAGAAAACGAGGCTTGCATTAGGAACAAGAGTAGCTGAATTGGTCTTGAGTATGGGAACATCTCAGTGGAATAGATGTAAAAAGCTTCAATGCCCATGTTAGAACTGTGGAATCCAGGACAAGGCTCAGCAGAACATTATGAAATGGAAAGAATTATGGGTTTAGAGCTCAAAGGCCTGCTTTTGCATCTTGATTTCACAAATGTTTGGATATATGATGGACACAAATAACTTAAACCTGTAAACCTTTATTTTTCTCCTTACAAGGTCATTGTAGAGATAAAATATGATGAAAACGTGAAACACCTAACACAGAACCTGGCAAGTAAAAGTGAGTTTCCGTTTGTTTCTTCATTCTGTTGGTTTGGAAACTTCAGCTGACTTAGCTGTCATAGTTTTCTGTCAATTCTTAGTTGGAGATACCACTGATTTTTATGTTTTACCCTTTTTCTAAAATAAGCCGAGTCTCGGATGACCTCGGGAGCCCAGACGGCATCCGTCGCCATCTTTTCATTTCCCCCTTGTAAAGTCTCTCTTCTCTAGTCATTCTTATCCGTAATCATCAGATGAATTTTCCTTGAACACCTCTGTAGCCAATAGTAAACTGCTAATGTTTATAAACGTGCAGTGGTTTCTGTGTGAGCTCAACATGTCAAATCCACGTTCCTCCCTCAGACCCTTTCCAGCCAGTCCTCATTATCCCTCAGTGTTCTCCCAAAGCCTACTCTCAGGCTTTCCAGTAGCTTCCACAGCCTCCCCATGCATCTACAAATCCCAACAGAACTCCACCTTCAGGGCCCAGCACTGCCTACAGAGTGGGTCCCTGTCACCTCGGGCTTTGCTCTAACTACCACGTGGACTTATCTACAGAAATCCTAATTATTCCACTATTATCTTTTCTGTCTTATTGCTGCTATGGGGCTAAAAGTGTTCTAAAAAATAATTGTCTTTTCTATTTCTTCTGTGTCCTCCCTGGTGCCTAGCACTTTGCAGGCATAAGATAAATGCCCAATACAGCCATGCACTGCTTAAAATGTTTGCATCAATAGTGAACTGCATATGTGATGTGGTCCCATAAGATTATAATACCATATTTTTACTGTAGCTTTTCTGTGCTGAGATAGACTTAGATGCACAAATACTTACCGCTGCGTTACACCTGCCTGCAGTATTCAGTATAGTAACACGCTATGCAGGTTTGTAGCCTATAGGTTTGTGTAAGTGCTCTTTGATGTTTGCGCAACCACGGGATTGCCTAATGATGCGTTTCTCAGAATGAATGCCTGTCATTAAGTGACATGGGACGGTACACGCTGTGAAATAAGTCACCATACACCCCAAAATTCACATCAGACTTTCCTTTTTGCCCGCAGGGAAATAGTAAATTGAAGGGAAACCCTTAGGGTCGTTTTTCTAATTCCAAATGGAGTTCGTGACTGTGTTATTTACCAAATTATCTCTTGCCTACGAACTGAGCAGGGATGGCCCAGAAACCACTGAGGGAGAATGGAGGTGGAAATGTACATCCTTGCTTTTAGTGTCAGTTTCTGACTGCATAACACACTTAAAAATCAAATTTGCTAAAGGCACTTGAAGTGCATTCTTTGCTAACACTTCATTACAAGGCACTTATCAGTAATAAATCCACAGGGCCTATGTTTTTTAAGAAAATAAGAAATACTTAGAACAAATAAAGAAACCTTGCTTTCCTCCTACTTCTTATTTTAGTTCTAGGGGAAACAAATAATTTCTAGTTGAATGGATTAAAGATGTCAGACTGTTGTTAATATAGTACTTTAATAATAACACAATACCAAACTTAAATTCTTCTTTCAGAAATTTAATATAAACTGGCAACTAAGAAAGTAAGGGAAATATTTTGCTGATATTATACATCTCCTTATTATCCAAGAAGGATCTCTCTCTGGCTTTCTTTTTCATAGCTCCAGCTAGAGGTTACTGAGACCTCAGGAAATACCCCATCTACGCCTAGAGCTATTCTTTATTCAGCATCCATCCCATCTTCCTTTGTCCCTTCATCAAGTTGGTGAATACACATTTGCCATCCATATTTCTTTTATCTGTCATTCACATTTTGAGGCACTGTAGTGTGGCTTCTACTGTCGCTACCAATTGAAACTAATTTCCTTAAGGGCAATAACCTCTTTGTAACGTCTAGACTCAAGATTTGGCACTTATCTTTTATCTTACTCAGCCTTTTTATGGTATTTGACCAAATGGCTCAATATTTTGTCTCAACACTCTTCACCCTTTCATTCTGAATAGACAGGCTTCTTCCTGCCTTTATAACCCCCCTGCCTTCTTCTCTATCAGCGTCCCTTCCTTCTTAGTCTCTTACATGCTGCCCTCGCAGCAGCTTCTCCTGGTTAAACACTCCCTCTTCCGAGGACCTCCATTGTTACTTATATTCTGAAGACCACCAAGTCTACTTTCCCAACTTTGCATTTTTCTTGAGTGTCGAGATATTAAGCAAAGTTTTGTTCTAGTAGAAAAGACAATAGATACATTAATTTGTAAAGATATAAACAAAAACTCAGTATGCTAGATGGCAACATGCTCCAGAAAAATCAGGCTGGGGAGGAGGGAAGAGACCATGGGAGAGTTGTTGAGAGGAGGTCTCACTGAGAGGACACTGTAGCAAAAACTTCTTGGCGGAGGCTGTCTCGTCCTCTGGGATGTTTGGAGAAAGAGCTTTTTAAGAATAGGGAGCCGCCACTTCATATATGCCTCAAAGCAGGAGTGTAATCAGGCTGCCTAAGGAGCAAGGATGTGTGGCTGGAATGGACTTGTGGGAGAGGAGGAGAGGTCACACCGGGATGAACAGCCACATGACATGAGGCACTGCACTCTGGGTGAAATGGAGCCGGGCAGGGCTCGGAACAGAAGAGGGACATGAATTGACTTGTTTTAAACAGTTGTCCCTCCTGTTGTTGTGACAACCTATTGCGTGGCAGGAAGTGCAGAAGCAGGAGCGCTCTCAGAGTGAGCTAGGTGAGAGACAGAGGTGGTTTAGAGCAGGTTGTTATCTGTGGAGAAAGAAGGTATAGGACTCTGAATGTGTCTGATGGTGGTTGCTGATGGGCTGGATATGAGGTAGAGAAGGTGAAAGGAGTCAAGGCTGATTCCGAAGTTTTGGTCCTGAATACGTGAAAAGATGAAATTGACATTTGTTGAGATGTGAAAGGTGGGAGATGTAAGCTGGGAACAGGAGAACAGGAGGAGGTGGGGTTTGCACATGTTTCAATTTTAAATGCCTACTAGAAATTCAAGTAGAGAAGGTAACCAAGCAGATGAATATTCAGTTCTGGAATTCAGAGAAAGATACACATGTGTGTGTGTGCATGTGTGTGTATGTATCTGTGTGTGTGTATATATATATACACACATATATATCTACATATTATGTGTGCGTATGTATGTATATGCATGTATTTGAGTTATTAGCATAGCAATTATATTTAAAGCCATAAGAGTATATGAGGTCTCCAAGGGGGAATACGGAGACAGAGGAGGACAGAGATTCAATGGCTGACCCCTGTTCCCTCACCCTGGATCTTTCCTTGGTTATAAAGCCTTACCATCTTAATCCTAGTAATATCCTTTATTCATACCTTCTGCAGAGCCACACCCTGCGTACCTCCAGGGGGAGTCATTCATATCACTAGTGTAAAGGGAGCCCCTCTTTGGGACACAAAGACGGTGTGAGTATCACTTCTTTTGGAATGATGATGGTCCTGCTTCACAGCTGGATGAGATTCAGCTCATGTCATTTTAAACCTTTTTTTTTTTTTGAGATGGAGTTTTTTGCTCTGGTTGCCCAGGCTGGAGTGCAATGGCACAATTTCGGCTCACCACAACCTCCGCCTCCTGAGTTCAAGTGATTCTCCTGCCTCAGCCTCCTGAGTAGCTGGGATTATAGGCACATGCCACCACGCCTGGCTAACTTTGTGTTTTTAGTAGAGACAGGGTTTCTCCATGCTGGACAGGCTGGTCTCGAACTTCCAATCTCAGGTGATCCACCTGCCTCAGCCTCCCAAAGTGTTGGGATTACAGACGTGAGCCACTGCGCCCAGTCTAGAGAAGGTATCTTGATTGGCCTCCCTACTACCAAACTTTTCTCTCCCCTGTGACATCAGGAGGACTAGTTTAAACCCAAATTTGATCACACCATTCCTTTCTTAAGAACCCATGTGACTTCTCACTTTAGAGGTTAAAAGTCAAATAATTTTAAAGGCTTCCTAAGCTTGGCCCAAACGATTTTCCTACCTTTTATCTCCTACTTCAGCACCCACTGGTCATCAACTACTTGTGTTTCTTTTACCACCCATGCCGTGAAAGTGATGTCCCTGCCTGCCACTATCAGACAGAGGTCCTAGTTAGGTTGCCTGCATCCAGTATTTATTTCTGCCTCTACCAGTTTCTCAATACCATTTCTCCATTCTTCCTTTTTTGTCAGAGTCTGCCCAAGTCCACAAACCATTTTCAGCAGCTCTTACATTTTCCACGGACTTCCGTGTCTTCGCTGGCCCATTTCCGCTGTTTATCAATGCTGTAACCACTCCTGGGACTGTGCAGATCTTATCTCTGCAATGAGATTATAAACTCCTTCAGGGCAAACAAAAAACAAAACAACACAAAACCAACCACATTGAATTCTTTTTCCCTGTTCTCCATAGCACTAAGCAATAGAGAGCCATTTTAATAAGTATTTTTTTGAATTGAATTAAATATATTGAACCTGCTTCCTATTTTAGCAAGTCTGTAGATCAGGTGGGTCACCAAAGACTCCTGCATGCACTCTGTATAATTCTGTCTGCAAGCTGTTGTTGGGTACAGTAACTCCCAGTGCTCCTAAATATCTCTTCTTTATATTTACAATTCAAGGACCAGATGACACAGATTCTGCCAAAGTGTATTTATAAGAATGTGAAAAAAATATGGCCACATGAGCCACATGAGTGAACATGTGGCTGCATTCACAGTGAGTGCGATACACTTTTTCTTGTAATTTTGCTACTGCACTATGAATAATAGCTGTCTTATGAGCTAAATCTAGAAGGAACCTGGCCCAGTTCCAGATTCTGGGTATTTTGGGATATTATTTAGTTGTTATTGACACAGTTGAGAATCAGCTCAGAGATCCAGCAGAGAGAGAGAGAGAGATAGACCTTCTTTAGGAGCCCAGGGCAGGAGGAACAAAGCAGCTGTGAATAGCTTAGCAATCAGGGCCTCCTATTTTGAATAAGTGTTTTCAACAAGCAAAAAAACAAAGCCCTTCATAAACAAAAATATCTAATATCCGTTGAGCCTGACAAATTACAAAACACTTTCACATTTATTATTTTATGAGCCATACCAACTACCTTGTAAATAGACATTGAAGAGAGATGATGATCCCACTTCTATAAATGAGAGAATTAAGTTCTTAGATGTGGAGAAACTTAGCCAATGTCACGCAGGCAGAGAGCAGAGGAAAGTGGGTGGGACGAGGGTCTTCACAGTCATCATCTAGTGCTTTCTATTATGTGTTACGTTGTCCCCAAGACAATGAAAATTTCAAAAAGCTCCTTATGGCTTCATCTAGATATTCTGCCCCTTCTCTCTCTAATCCCTTTTGAAATAAGGAATTCCGTGGAGACACTATCACACATTTATATATTTGGCAGCCAAGTAAGAACAATGTTGTTTTTTTTTTTTCCTTGAACTTTAAAAGGTAATTTAATAAATAAATAAAAAACAAACTGAGAAGAGTAGCTGAACTAGTGCTTATGTTTCTAATAAAATTATAAATGCCAGAAAGTGCTAGGAATGATTTATTATCCTGTTATTATAAGTGACTTGGAAGCTTTCAATAGAGTCCTTGCTAATTTCTAGCAGCTGCATTAAATCTGAAACTCTATTAGCTATTATAAAATCATCATCCCATTTTACTGCAAATCAACTTGAACACCTGATGGGAGCTGGGAGCTGGGAGCTGGTTGCTGCTATACATGTTAACCTCATGCTTGGCCTCCGCAAGAGAAATAAACGGGAGTCACAGGTGGCATGATACTGGTCACATCAACTGTTAGAGATTCAGAAATGGCTGCCTGTTATTTTTTTGTAGGAGATCTTTCTGATGGAAAACAAATAGGTTCTTTCAGCAAATACCACTTCATTAAGAGAACAGGAACTGAGCATCAAGTTCTGTGTTCCGAATTTTAACCCCTTTCCCCCCATCTCATTCTATTCAGCTTTCCACCCTAGTCCAGCAGCTGTCCATCCTTAGAACAGAGCAAATAACTAACTACAGACAAATCTGCTGGAAATTGCTGGCATTTCTACCCTTCATTCTGATTTTCACAATAAAATACACCTCCAAGGACTAACTCTATCATGGCCAGATAAGTAACACCTTATGTTGGACAAGTAAGAAGAGTCCAAAGCAGATATCAGTAAATCTTTGAAAACAACTTTGGTCTTACATTGCAAGAGCTAGCTAAGCAGGTATGTGATGAATGAAATCTAATGGAAGAAGCCAGGAGAAGCTACTATCTAGAAGATTTGCCTACTATGTGGACAGATCTTGGCACAGGGGACACAGAGTGCGAGGAAGAAAGCCATCTGCTGATGATAGGAAATGACTAAATAGGAAGAATAAAGCAGAATTTCCAGAGAAATGGATTTTTCAGGACTTTGTAAAAGGTCGGATATGGAAGGTGTGTTCTTTTTGCTTGAAACCTGGATGGGACATCCAGACTGGAGAAGTTGGGTAAATTAAGGGAATCTGAAAAGTTATATTTTTTCTGCTGAGTTTATGCATCCATATATTCATATTATATGCTTCTTCCTCATTGCCCTTCTACTTGATATTTTCTCTGCCTGGAACTTTTTTCCTCCAAAACTTTGCATGGTTCATTTGATCAAATGTCACTTCATCAGAGAGGACTTCTATCACTGTACAACTGAAAACAAAACTTTCATCATTGTTATTCTTTTACCTGCTTTATTTTTCTTCAGGATACTTACCACTCCCTATCATTACATTATATTTCTTATATTTTATTTCTTTCTTATTTAGTATCCTACTGCAATCTTAAGTTTTATGTGTCCGACTTGGTCTGTTTTCTTCACATCTGTATTCCCAGTGCCCACAGTGGCCTCAAGGTAGGTGCTCACTAACTTTGGAGAGATAAAAATGAATGCATTCCAGAAAAGATATTAAAATAGCAGGTGGATATATATGTACAGGGCTCCAGACTTAAGAGACTAATTAGTGTGTTATCAGCATGTAGGTAATAATTGAAGCTGTAGACTCTGGAGGATGTATAAACAGATGAGAGGGCCTTGGTCAGAGCATTGAATAATGCCAGCATTCAAAACCAAGCTGAAGAAGGTAGTCTTGCAGTGAAAACAAAGAGGAAACAGGCTTAGGACTAGGAAGAAATCAAAGGAAAGTAGTGTTTGAAGGGAGAGAAAGTGTTAAAGGATACAGAGAGGTCTCAGGAAATTGAAGGTTTAAGAATACCCAGTGGATAGTGCTGCAATAAACTAAGTGTGCATGTGTCTTTATAGTAGAATGATTTGTTCTCCTTTGGGTATATGCCCAATAGTGGGATTGCTGGGTCAAGTGGTATTTCTGGTTCTAGATCCTTGAGGAATCCCCACACTGTCTTCCACAATGGTTGAACTAATTTGCAATCCCACCAACAGTGTAAAAGCATTCCTGTTTCTCTGCATCCTCACTAGCATCTGTTGTTTCCAGACTTTTTAATGATCACCATTCTAACTGGCGTGAGATGGTATCTCACTGTGGTTTTGATTTGCATTTCTCTAATAACCGGTGATGATGAGCTTTTTTGGTGACGATAGGAAGAACTTCGGTAGAGTGAGGAGTTAAAGCCTGTATTGGTATGTGTAGAAGAGTGATGGGGAGATGAGAAATGGGGAAGAATGTTCTGGAAACCCTTTGAGGTACTTGGCTGAAGTGAGGAGGAAACTAATAGAAAGATAGCTGGAAGATGAAGGACCAAGTTAAAAAGTTAATTTGGTTTATGTTGTCATATATTTAAAGGCCAATAGAAAGGGTAAACTAGATATAGTGAGGCTGAAATATAATAAAGGCAAGAAATGCTTATTAGAGTAATTTTCCTGAGAAACCAAGACAGGATAAAACCCAAAGCACGGCAAGAGAGATGAGTGATTATGCAAGAAGGGACAGCTTCTCCATAGCAGCTGTGAGGAAAGAGGACCCATATGTAGACAGGGGTCTGTGTTCTTGGTAAGGGGCAGGCTAGGCCAGATCCACTCTGTGCTTTCTGTTTGGTTCTTAAGTAGAAGGTGATCATCTGCTGAGAGCAAGGGGGTGATGAGTAGGGGCTCAGAGGAACGAGAGGATGGGAGAAGGTTTGAAAGGGTCACTGTGGAAAGTAGATGTGTGAATTGACCAAAGAGTAGCTGGAAAATTGTGAAGTAAGGCTGAGGGGACTCTTGCCTTCGGTGAGCTGAGTTGATTAAGGAATCAGGCCACTTTGCTCTGTCCTTAACGGTGCTTGACGTCTCAGCTGCAGACTCAGAGAGAACAGAAAGCTGAATTCACACAGGTTTGGAATTTGATGACAAGTTTGTGACAAAAAGAGTATTGAGCAAAGAAGTCTAAGGTGTTGGAGCAATTATAATAACAAACCATGAAATCCAAGCTGGTTTCAGACGACACTGAAGAAAGTAGAAGTCTTCCGAATTGAGTTAAAGTACAGGAGTCAATGGCCAGGAAGTCGCAAAGCGGTCAGAGACACACTGTGGTGGGAATAGCTGGAGAAGCAAGCTGACGGAAGAGGGAATGTGGTGTAAGCATGGGATGTTTCAATTAGTGATTTTGGAGTTGGAAGGGAACAATTGTATTTTGTGACAATACCCACTTGCTCAGAGACTCATCAAAAGCTCCGTAAAATCCCTTAGAAAGAGAAGGAAGACATTTGTCATAAAGTCTAGGCCCAGATGGAGCCAGAAATTAAGGATGAAGAGACCTCACTGATGAGTAGAAAAAGGTTGTCAAGGCAGGGTCTGGTACTAGCACATAAGTTGATAAAAAAACAAACAATAAACACAAAACTGTCATACTTGCTGACTCTGCTTGGTGCAGGGAGATATCTGGAGGCTGAGTACCAGGTATGGGCTGTGTGAGGTGGCTCTTCTCAGATCTGTGTATACTCAGACTTCCTAACTTGGGGTTCCAGGTGCCTGACAGCCCTACGTGGTGAATGGTGCTTTTTTTTTTTTTTTTATCAACAACGTCATATACCAACAGTAACCAGCCTCTGGTCTGTGGAATGAGGACAGTCGGCCTCTCAGGGCCTCAAGCAGAGGGAGCAGAGGGCTACAGTTTCCCATGAAGATCACAGAACTCACTGAGAACAAGGAAGGGCCTGTTCCCAGTTCCGTTTTCGTTCTGCAGCTAACAGAGCCACTTGTCAGGCTGATGGTCCTTGCGCCTTGCCACTGTGGCAATAGTTTGAAAGACAGTAGAGGGAAATGGAGGAAAGAGACATTAAAAGGAAAATGTCACCATTTCCAAGTGCCATATTATTTGACAGTTTCTCTTTATGTTGCAACTGCTGCTTAACATGACAAACGATGGTTTTAATAAAAATGCACACAAGGAGATGCAGCACCAGAAAAAGAATAATGGGGCTCTCCATCTTGACATGTGGAGCATATTCACTCAGCAATGAATGCGACCTTGGTAACTGTGTGCTGCCAGTTGCTTTCAGACAACCTCTGCTAGGTGGAGGGCCCTCACGTCAGTCAGGTTGAAGTTGCTGTAAGCAGAATACATTGTAACTGGTTTTAGCAGGGACGTGTTTAGTATGGAGCATTAAATGGCTTGCCCAGCCATCAAGAGGGTGGACAAAACAGGTTGAATTTTTAGAAAATCACACCGTAGAACTGGGGCCACCAAGACTTTCTGTTTTACAACGACGAAGCTGCCATCTCTCCCAGTCAAAGTCACCCAAACTCAGGAAGGCATTACTCTCAGGAAACTACTGCCTCTGGAAAGCTGCCTGGACCAGGGAGCCACTCCATGTCTGCCTGTGTGATCAGCACCAACAAGAATGCCCCATCCCTGTCTCTGAGTACCTGGGATGGCAAGTATTTAGGCCCTTGGATTCCTGTTAATGGTTCTGCTGTAAAAGCAAATGACTCTACATTGATGCTTGTCAAGAGGATAAAGGCAGCAGCAGTAGCAGCAGGGTAGTTATTGTACAAGTAACTGAAGTACAGTAAGTTGCATACAAGGTGTCAGGCTAGGTTGGGGTCAGTAGAGTTTAGTGGTTTTAGGTCCCACATATCTAGATTTGGGAGAGATAATAGGCCAGTATTGGTGTGGTTTGGAGGAGGGAGGAAAGAGAGTAAAGAAGAGGGTGGGATAGGTGAGAGTGCAATGGCCAAGCAGCCTGTCCTCAGCCCCAGGACTGCAGACAGGGCCTCCCTGAAATTTTGATAAGCATGTGTCTTCACACTTCACTTACGGTCTTGTCACCTCTGTACAGCCACATAAGGAGAAGAAAGCTCTTAGCCATTGAAAGTTTTACAAAGAGGCCATTCCAAGTCATTGATCAGAGCTAGATGTATCAAGTCAGGAAAAGCTGTAGTACAAAGCACATGAATGCTGCAGAAGAATCAAGAATGGGGTGGGGTCGAACACAGGGCCTTAGCTGGAATGATGTAAAGAAAGGCTGTGCTTGCAGGGAGTTTGAAGACTTGCACATCGCTGATAAAGTCATGAAAATCCGTTGTTCCTCTTAGCGCATTAGGAACACACTCATTATTTAGTGGAAAGAAAAAAATAATAGAAGAAAAGTGGCACAGCAATCCGTATGAAAGCCACTGGGAAATTTTGCTCAATATTTACTGATCACTACTATGTGCAAGTTATTATAAAGAATGAAATAATGTTTTGTCTGTGTACTCAAAGAATTAAGGCATTCATCAATCTTGTCAGAGCCATCAGCTAGAGGAATTTTAAATGATGTTGTTTTTCAGCTTGCCTTCTTTCTCAATATCTAAAAAAAAAAAGACTGTGTCAGTCGATCACTGTGTATAAAAGGTTAAAGTCCTTTTAGTACTGTGCTGTAAGGAATTGAAAGAGAAATGAAGACTGTGCCACTGTAGCCAAGGAGGTGATAGTCTGCTTGAAGAGCTAGAACACCAGGAAAACAATGCACAGTTTAATTGGCAAGACCTTAACCGAATAGAGAACATAGAGTAGGGAATTTCTAATTGCCGAAGGAAAGATAGATGAAGTAAATTCTGTAGTAGCTAAGAGAAATGTAAGATAACTTCAGCAACGGGTACTGGGGGAGGCTTTTCTAAGGAGGGTAAGAGGTAAGCTCTTTAGAAGAAAAGACAGAATTGGACCTGACAGAAAGGAAAAGTAAGATTATCCTGAGTAGGAGAAACAACATAGGCCTAAATGTATACGGAGACAGGGAGTGATATTTGACGGAAATGAGGGTTTATGTAATATTTACGGAAAAAATGACTTTATTAAAAATAAATTTTTCATAGCGGGAAAAAAGTAAAGTTTTTATTATAAAGAACCATGAATACCGCAATAAATAATTTTAAATATACTCTGTAGGCATTGATGATACTGAGACTCCAAAGGAGATCAGACTGATACGTGCAAAATCAAGTAAATATGATTCTGGATTTTTCAAAAACTGTTATAATAGCTCGACCTTTTAAATTAAAGAACAGCTGGTTTTGCTTTTTTTCCCTAATATTTCTCTCCTTTGCGTTTTTATTTGTATTATTCTCCATATTCAAACACACCCTTCCCAAAACAGTGATTAGACTTGAGGCAAAACTTCTCTAAGTATAAATAAAATATTTTGTATGTGCCTATATAATTCTTGAGGATTTTCAAATAGCAAAATGAATTTAAAAGTGAAAAAAATGTATTTTGAAAACATATAATAAAGGATATGTGAAAAAAGAGGGTCTTGACGCATTTGGCTCCCCTAAGGTAGAAGCTGAGGGGGTACAATGACCTGGAAACTGTGAAGAGGGAAATGGATGTGTCATTAAACAAATAAGCCCATGAGACAGCAGCTAGGGTCAGTGTCTGGAGTTGCTGAAATATGTTATACAAAATATTCAGATGACAACAAAAATTATGAGGCATGAAAAGAATCAGGAAAGTGTGACTTTTCACAAGAAAAAATACAGCAACAGAAACTGCCTGTGAGAGGCCTCAGATGTCAGATTTAACAAAGACTTCAAACAGGCATACTAAATATGTTAAAAAAAAAACAGTAAAGTGAATCATGCTTAATGAAATAATGTGAGGTATGAAGACAATGCTTCATCAAATAGAGACTATTGATAAGACATAATCGAGCCCCAAAAGAAGCAAATGGTAATTCTGTATTTGAAAAATCGAACCTAAGTTTTAAAAAATCATGAGAGGAGCTCAGCAATAAACTTCAACTACCTAAAGAACCAATGAACTTAAATATATATTCATAGAAAGTATGCAATCAGAAAAAAATAGAGAAAAAATGGTGAAGAAAAGTGAACAGAGCCACAAGGACAAATGGGACACCATTAAGCACATCAGCTTAAACACAGTGGGGGGTCCCAGAAAAAGAGGAGAGAAAGCAGAAATACTTGAAATTGAGAATTTCAAAAACTGGATAAAAATTAATCTACACGTCTAATAAACTTAACAAACTCCAAGTAGGATAAATGCGAAAACATCCACATCCGTAAGCATCACAGAGGAAAGATTGAAAGACAAAAGCAAAGAAAATATTGGAAGCAGCAAGAGAAAACTACCTTATCACAGACAGGGCATCTCCAATAAGATTAACAGAGACCATTTCATTAGAAACAAGAAGTGGAGACTATAAGGCAGTAGAATTATGTATTTAAAATAGTATTTTTAAAATATTCAATAAAAATAGTTTATGAAACAAAACTACCACTGAAAAATGAAGGTAATGCAAAGGCATAAGAATGATGCAATGGACTTTGGGGACCCAAGGGGAAAGGGTGAGAAGGGGGTGAGGGATAAGAGACTACAAGTTGGGTTCAGTGTATACTGCTCGGGTGATGGGTGCACCAAAGTCTCACCAATCACCACTATAGAATTTAGTTATGTAACCAGATACCACTGTTCTCCCCCAAACTTATGGAAATAAAAAATAAAATAGAACCATGAATTTAAAAAAAAATGAAAGTAAAACTAGAAGCTTTTCCACTAAGATTAGAAACAAGGAAAGGATATCCTCTCTCACCTCCCCTTTTTTTTTTTTCATTAAAACAACAACAACAACAACAACAACAACAACAAAGGAGTCTCACTCTGTCATTCAGGCTGGAGTGCAGCGGCAGGATCTCAGCTCACTGCAACCTTTGCCTCCCAGGTTCAAGCAATTCTTCTGCCTCACCCTCCCGAGTAGCTGGGACTACAGACATGTGCCACCATGCCCGGTTAATTTTTGTATTTTTAGTAGAGACAGGGTTTCATCATATTGGCCTGGCTGGTCTTGAACTTCTGATCTCATGACTTGCCCACCTCCGCCTACCAAAGTGTGGGATTACAGGTGTGAGCCACAGCGGCTAGCCCAGCACTCCTTTTAAACATTGTACTGGAAGTCCAAGAACAAGAAAAGGTAAGAAAAGCATATTAATAAGGAAGGAGGAAGCAAATCTGTCATTGTTTGCTGATGACATGATAGTTCATACAGAAAACCTGAAAGAATCAACAACAACAAAAATTCCTGGACCTAATAACCAATCATAGCAACATTGCAAGATAAAAGATTAATGATATAGTCACAATATTTGTCCTCTCCCAAACTCATGTTGAAATTTAATTGCCAATGTGGCAGGATTGAGAGCTGGCAGTACTGAAAGGAATTAAAATGTTGCATGTCATAGGAAAGAAAGCAGCAAAGGACAAATAGAGAAACAAAAAAGACATGTGACATGTAGTAAACAATCACTTTAAGAGGTGATTGGATTCTGAGGGCTCTGCTCTCATGAATGGACTCATTCATTCATGGCTTCATGGATTAATGGATTATCATGGGGCTGGAACTGGTAGCTTCGTAAGAAGAGGAAGAAAAGAGAAGAAAAACAAAATATTTGAAGCCACGACCTTCAAGGAAGAAGAGAGATCCAAGTGAGCCCGCTCAGCCCCCTTCCCATGGGATGCCCTGCTCCCCCTCAGGCCTCTGCAGAGGCCCCACCAGGAAGAAGGCTCTCACTAGGTGTGGCCCTTAACCTTGGACTTTCCAGCTTTCAGAACTGTAAGAAATGTTTTGTTTTTAAAAATAAATTATTCAGTTTTAAATATTTCATTATAAGCAACAGAAAAACAGACTAAGAAAGTAAACATGCAAAATTTAACCACTTTCCCGTATACCAGTAATGAACAAGTGGAATTTGAAACTAAAAGCACAATACTGTTTATGTTAGCACCCACCAAAATAAAATCCTTAACGAGAAATCTAGCAAAATATGTACAAGATAAGTGTGTTGATATGCATTTGTCAAATCCACAGAATGTATAACACCAAAGGTGAACCCTAATGAAAATTGCAAATTTTAGGTGACAATGATGTATCAGTGTAGGTTCAGCGGTTATAACAAATGTACCACTCTGGTGGGGAATATTGATAATAGGGAGGCTCTGCATGTGTGTCTTCCTTTCAAGCCTGTTGTGAACCTACACATGCTCTGGAGACATTAATTTCTTAATTAAAAAAAAAAATCAAGGTGAAGTAAAGACATTTCTAGGTAAACAAAAACTGAGAAAACTTGCTTGCAGACCACCTTACAAGAAATACTGAAGGACAGTCTTTAGGCTGAAAGAAAGGAACTCTAGAGAGTAATTTGAATTAATACAAAAAAGCAAATATTACTGATAAAAGTAATTACGCAATTATAAAAGACAGTATAAATGCCTATTCCTTCTTTCTTCTCTTGATTTAAGAAAACAATTGTAGAAAGCAATATGTATATAATTGTATTCTTGTACTTATAATATATAGAAATGCAATTTATCTGACAATAACAATAGTAAAAGAGGTAGGTGGGAGCCTAGAGTAATGAAATAACACCAGATGGTAACTTGAGTCCACAGGGACAAATAAAGAAAACAAGAAATGGCAAATAAGATGGTTAATACCATCAACTCTATAAATATATGCTTGTTTTCCTTTCTTTTCTCAGCTTCTATAAAAATCATATAATTAATTAAATAGTAGTTTATAAAAAAGCATTGTTGGTTTGTAATGATACAGTTGTAATATCTATAAGAAGCAAGAAATGGGAAAAGGGTATAAAGCTATATAGAAGTAATATTTCTATGTCTCACTGGAATTAAGTAAGTATAAATCTGAATTAGATTCTGATAAGTTAAGACATACACAGTAAGCCCTATAGCAATCACTAATAAAATATCTCAAAAAATAGAGTGAAAAATTATTAATATTAAAGGAATTAAAATGTTGCATTTAACATGAAAGGAAACAGCAAAGGACAAATAGAGGAAGAAAAAAGACATACGATATGTAGTAAACAAAAAGTGCATTTAAGTATATCACTAGTAACATTAAATGTGACAAGATTAAACAATTCAATCAAATGGCAGAGATTGTTAGACTTGATACAAAAGGTAAAATCCAACTGTATACTATCTATTGGAGACATATTAGACACAAATAGATTGAACTTTAAAAAATGAAATATATATATATATATATATATATATATATATATATATATATATTCCATGTAAATAGGAATTAAAAAGCTGAAGTGTGGCTATTTTACAAAACATATTTTAAAACAACAAAATTTGCTGTAGATTGAGAGGCATATTACTATGATTAAAGGGTCAGTCCATTGGGAATATACAAAAATTACGAACATATATGCACCAAATCCCAGAGCCTCAAAATATGCCATGCAAATATTGATTTAAATGAAGGGGAAATAATCAGTTGAACAATAATAGTTCGGAATTTTAAAAATTCTTTCTCAATAATATATATAAAACTCGGCAGATGATACAAGGAAATAGAAAACATGAACACCATTATGAATCAGCTATAACCAAAAGACATCTATAAAACACTCCACTCAACCACAGGAGAATATACATTATTTTCTTGTTTTACTTTTTTTTAATTGCATTTTAAGTTTGGGAGTACATGTGAAGAACATGCAAGATTGCTGCCTAGGTACACACATGGCAGTGTGATTTGCTGCCTTCCTTCCCTTCACCTATATCTGGCATTTCTCCCCATGCTATCTCTCCCAACTCCCCACCCCCCGCTGTCCCTCCCCTATTTCCCCCCAACAGACTCCAGTGTGTGATGCTCCCCTCTCTGTGTCCATGTGTTCTCATTGTTCAACACCTGCCTATGAGTGAGAACATGCGGTGTTTGATTTTCTGTTCTTGTGTCAGTTTGCTGAGAATGATGGCTTCCAGGTTCATCCATGTCCCTACAAAGGACACAAACTCATCGTTTTTGATGGCTGCATAATATTTCATTGTGTATATGTGCCACATTTTCTCTGTCCACTCTATCATTGAAGGGCATTTGGGTTGGTTCCAGGTCTTTACTATTGTAAACAGTGCTGCAATGAACATTCCTGTGCATGTGTCCTTACAGTAGAACTATTTATAATCCTTTGGATATATACCCAGTAATAGGATTGCTGGATCAAATGGAACTTCTATTTCTAGGTCCTTGAGGAATCACCACACTGTCTTCCACAATGGTTGAACTAATTTACACTTCCACCAACAGTGTAAAAGTGTTCCCATTTCTCCACATCCTCTCCAGCATTTGTTGTCTCTGGATTTTTTAATGATTGCCATTCTAACTGGCATGAGATGGTATCTCAATGTAGTTTTGATTTGCATTTCTCTAATGACCAGTGATGATGAGCATTTTTTCATGTGTTTGTTGGCCTCCTGTATGTCTTCTTTTGTAAAGTGTCTGTTTATATCCTTCACCCACTTTTGAATGGGCTTGTTTGTTTCTTTTTTTGTAAAT
This sequence comes from Saimiri boliviensis, assembly GCF_048565385.1. Classification (NCBI taxonomy): domain Eukaryota; kingdom Metazoa; phylum Chordata; class Mammalia; order Primates; family Cebidae; genus Saimiri; species Saimiri boliviensis. The sequence goes on along the minus strand of NC_133454.1, from coordinate 68,196,513 downwards.
CTGTTTTGGTTCTTTGTAGATTCTGGATATCAGCCCTTTGTCAGATGAGTAGATTGCAAAAATTTTTCCCCTTCTATTGGTTGCTGATTCACTCTATTGACTGTTTCTTTTGCCGTGCAGAAGCTGTGGAGTTTGATTAGATCCCATTTGTCTATTTTGGCTTTTGTTGCCAATGCTTTTGGTGTTTTAGTCATGAAGTCCTTGCCTATGCCTATGTCCTTAATGGTTTTGCCTAAATTTCCTTCTAGGGTTTTTATGGTGTTAGGTCTTGTGCTTAAGTCTTTAATCCATCTGGAGTTAATTTTAGTGTATAGTGTCAGGAAGGGGTCCAGTTTCTGCTTTCTGCACATGGCTAGCCAGTTTTCCCAACACCATTTATTAAAAAGAAAATCCTTTCCCCATTGCTTGTTTTTGTCAGGTATGTCAAAGATTGGATGGTTGTAGATATGTTGTGTTGCCTCCCAGGCCTCTGTTCTGTTCCATTGGTCTAGATCTCTGTTTTTGTACCAGTACCATGCTGTTTTGATTACTGTAGCCTTGTAGTGTAGTTTGAAGTCCGGTAATGTGATGTCTCCCACTTTGTTCTTTTTGATTAGAATTGACTTGACTCTGCGGGCTCTCTTTTGGTTCCATATGAAGTTTAAGGTAGTTTTTTCCAGTTCTGTGAAGAAGGTCATTGGTAGCTTGATGGGATAGCATTGAATCTGTAAATTACTTTGGGCAGTATGGCCCTTTTCACGGTATTGATTCTTCCTAAGCATGAACATGAATGTTTCTCCATCTGTTTGTATCCTCTCTTATTTCCCTGAGCAGTAGTTTGTAGTTCTCCTTGAAGAGGTCCTTTACATTCCTTGTTAGTTGTATTCCTAGGTATTTTATTCTCTTTGTAGCAATTGTGAATGGCAGTTTGTTCTTGATTTGGCTCTCTTTAAGTCTGTCATTGGTGTATAGGAATGCTTGTGATTTTTGCATATTGATTTTGTATCCTGAGACTTTGCTGAAGTTGTTTATCAGTTTCAGGAGATTTTGGGCTGAGACGATGGGGTCTTCTAGATATACAATCATGTCATGTGCAAATAGAGACAATTTGACTTCCTCCTTTCCTATTTGAATACCCTTTATTTCTTTTTCTTGCCTGATTGCTCTGGCTAGAACTTCCAGCACTATATTGAATAGTAGTGGTGAGAACCACAGCAGAATATACATTATTTTCAAGTACATATGGAGCATTCTTCAGAATAGAGCAGATGCCAGGCCATAAAACAAATCTCTATAAACTTTAAATGATTTAAATAATAAAAAGTAGAGCATGTGATTTGATCAAAATCATATGATATATTATCTAACCATAATAAACCTAAAATAGAAATAAATAAGAAAAAAATTGAGAAATTAAAAAACATGGAAATTAACACATTCAAATACCAATGAATCAAAGGAAAACAATCACAAGGGCAATTAGAAAATGTTTTGAAATGTATGAAAATAAAAACACAACATAGAGAAAATGAAATACAATTAAAGCATTGCTTAGAATATATTTTTGGGTGCAAACTTTTATAATTAAAAAGATATAAATTTTCAAATTAATAATCAAACTTTCTACCTCAGGACAATGGAAAAAAATAGAAAACTAAAGCTAAAGCAGAAAAAGAAAATAATAAAGATAGGTGGAAATTAATAGAGAATAAAAATATTGAAAAAATCAATGAAACTACAATTTGGTTCATTGAAATTACAACAAAATTGGCAAATCTTTGGCTAGTCTGAAAATGAGAAAAAAAGACACAAATTGCTAAAATTAGAAATAAAAGAAGGGACATTATTAATAACCTCATAGAAATAAGAGTAATAAACAAAACACTGTTAACAATTGTGTGCCAATAAATTACATAACTTAGATGAAATAGCCAAATTCCCAGAAATTCATAAACTACAAACACTGACTCGAGAGGAAATAGAAAATCTAAATTGTCAAGAAGTTTTATAAGAATCTCCCCAGCAACACACACAAAAGCCTAAGACCAAATGGCTTCACTGTTGATTCCCACCTAATATTTAAAGAATTAACACTAATTTTTACAAACTCTTCTTCACCCCCTCCCCCCAAAGAAAGAGAGAGAGAGAGAGAGAGAGAGGGATAGAGAGAGAGACAGAGAGAGAGACAGAGAGAGAGAAATAAAAGAAGAGGGAACCCTTCAAGACTTATTTCCAGATGAGGAAAATGAGGCTGGCAAGGATGAATAAACTGCTTTAGGTTACACAGCTTACAAGTGATAGGGTAAGATCTGAACTCTGGTTTTCTAATTATTTTCTTACACTGTGTCACCCACGTAGTGAGAGATATGGAAAAGTGTAGAAAATGGTTGCTATCTCCAAAGACACAAACTATCTAACTAGACAGATAAGAATAACATCTCTAAGGAAAAAAAGGTACAAAATATAGTGTGTTGCAATACAAAGAATGCAGAGATTTGAAATAAATGACCTAGGTTTGAATCCACCAGTTTCTGCTTGATGGCTTTGGGCAAGTCACATAAACTTTCTGAGCCTCAGTTTTCTCATTTTCAAAATGGGCATAATAACGGCTTCCTCTCTGGCCTACATAAAAGAATGATAGAACCTACGTAGCAGGTAGTAATATTACCTACTCTTCCATGTCAAAATGTGTCATCCATATGTGCCTGCTGAAGGATCAGAAGACCCGAGTGACAACTGTAAGATTGTGGAGGAGTGGAAGTTTGGTTGAGCCTTGCAAGGTGGTGACTGGGCAGGAGGCATTGGTGGGATGTAACAGGGAAGACTGGTGAGCAGGTTTGGAGGTTGAGAAGGAACACATGGCTTTTTAACAAATGTTTCTAGACATTTTATATACTCTCTCATGCAGTCATTTCATAGCCAAGTAGGATTGTTATCATCCTCATTTTTCAGATAAGAAAACTAAGGTTCACACAGGTTATGGCATCTATCTTCAATTCATATAGGTACTCAGGGGTGGAACCAGGATTTGAACCTACATCTGAAGGATTGATTTCAAAGTCCATATTCTTACCATAATGTCATGCTAACACCTGTTACATAACATGTCTGCTATGAAAAGCAGCATTATGAAGATGGCACACCAGGCTTGTAACTGGGGATTCTCTTAGTGGCTTCAAATAATATTTCCATGTGTTTTTGGAGTCAGCATGATTCAGGCACTGAACAGAAAAGATTCTTCTCTTTTATCTGTGTATCCTCCTTCTCTCACTTTTTTTGCCTCTTCATCTTGAGGTGTTTCCTGGACAATGCCTTTCTTCGCAACAGTGCCATTAGGTGTGTCTTGTCCTCTGGGTTCAGCACAGAAGGACTTCTCTGCCAGCCTCCAGAGGCTTTCCTCCTCCACACAATGAATGCATCTCAGGTGCCCAACCCTAATGTGCAGCTAGGATATAGGCAGAATGAGGACAGAGACTGTGTTCGAATGTGGAATAATAATACACCAAAACAGCAACAACAAGACCAGCAACAATTAATAATAATACTTTAATAAGGATAGGAAGAAGTGCTGCTATTTGCTGACAACTTAGACCCTGGCATTCTCGGCTTCCTCACTTTTCCCTTCCTCTATATCAGAACGGTGAAGGAAGTGGAAGTAAGAAGGACATTCTCACAGCAAGAGCTACCAGTCAATATCTGAAGACAGTCTGTGGTGTCGTGATTGTTGTGTTCATGGAAATCTTCGAGCAGAACCTGAGGGCCATGAATGGGAACTGCACATGGAAGATGTTAGCGTTAATGGCACACTACAAAGATGATACGTAAGGCCCCTTCCAGATCCCAAAGTCTATGACACAGTGATTTTCAAGTAACCTGATGCCCACCCTGCATGCGTCTGGGGTTCTAGAGGCAGGGTGGATAATGACATGCCACTTTCCCATGTTGGAGCCCAGGGGTGGTGTCAGGCTTCACAGCTGCAGGCCCCCATTCAGAGATTCCTCTGTGCTGTGTCACGCGGGCCTCCTGCTCTGTCTGGCAGAGAAAACAGTCTCTGTCTTGTCTCCTTATCTACTGGGGGAAGGCAGGCTGGTGAGGATGAAGTGCTTCTGAGGTTGGAGGTACTGAAGCGAAAAGCTCAGTTGGAGAGCTCCTGGTGTAAGGTAAATATTGCATGACATAAAGCAAAGACTGAAAAACCAAAGGCAGTGAAGTGCCTGCCTGTGAATGGATCCAAATGGTGCCTCCCACGACCTTAGTCACAGCCTTCTTTCCCAGGAGGAGGGCTCGAAGGTGGTAGGGATGGCACAGAGCACAGCTATGGCTGGGGTCAGTGGGAAATGTGGTTTTAAACACAGACTTGCCCATTTGGGGAGTATGTTTAAAGAAATAAATGACATGTCTTTAACTGGGTGTCCCCTCTGTGACAAATACGAGAATAATAGCAGGGTTTTCCTTTGATCCACAATTTCTATTCTCTCGAGCGACGGTCTAGACTTAAATTCTTTTCCTCAGGCTCTGAGTGGAAATCACTGACTAGGCAAACTGATGATGTGCAGGCAAAATTAGTCTGTTTACCACGTGGAGCTTGCTAATTGCAAAGGAATGTGAGTTCCCAGGCACACTCTTGGTCTGCGGATGCTGTAATCATCATGATGGGGGAGGGTGTGCAGGCAGAGAGAGCCCGGGCTGGGCTTGGCTGAGATAATTGGGCTGGTTTCTGTGTCGTGCTTTCCCCTTGCTCAGTTTTCTTTCTGAGATGATTCATCAAGAAGCCTCCTTGGCCCTCTGTTGTACAGTGTTACAAGCATCCAGTTAAAACAAATGCCAGGAAGAAAACGGACCTCCTACGGAAAAGTGTCACACTCATTCATTTAGCAAACATGCACTGAGTACGGCCTCTTTGCCAAGCGTTGTGCTTGGTACTGAGAATAGAGAGAGACCTCAATACGTTAGCAAGAGAAGGTGTCCTGGACCCAACTAGGCCAAATGTACTGTAACAAGATTACAGTACGGAGGATAACATTCTGAGGACATCCAGAAGACAGAGGGATTGCTTTTGCAGAGGAAACTGGGAGACTGCCCAGGGAAGGTAACTTCTGAGCCCAGCCTCAGAGACAAGACTCGTAATTTGGTTGGCAGTGGAAGACCTTTCATATGGGAGAAGCAACCAGGGCTAATGCAGAGAAAGATGGAAATGTCAGTATTTTTCCAGAAAGGCCAGTGGTCCAGCAATGGCCAGGGGTCTGTGGGCTATTACATCTGAAAGAGGTTTTGCAGATCATTAACTGAAAGGGCTCATTGTACAGATGAGGAAAGCAAAGGCCAGAGAGCTGGCCTAACTTCTGCAAAGTCTGAAACCCTCATTTCTTCAGTTACTTACCCTGGCCCTGTGGGCCTATTTATATTTACCATTCTTCACACATATTTAGGTAATAGAATTACATCTCACATCAATGTGCTTAGCAATGACTTTTCTTCCCCTTGCCACATCTACAAATAGCATCGCTTGACTCCTCCACCTTAAATATGTCCATCAATCCACCCATCATTGAGGCTATCTATCAAACACGTATCCGGAACTGCCATGTCAGGCACTCTATACACGATTTGTTTATATCTCGTGCTCTTTAGTGCTACACACATCTTTGTGCTGCTTATCCTTAATAGGTATGTATTTTTAAAATATAAGATGTAAACTCTTAGAATCCATTCTTCTTCTGCGTCAGCGTGCTTAGAAGCATCATGTTTTGAAGCTGAAAAGACACTGGGATCCAGTTCAGCTCAGGGTGCTGCTCTCGTGTCTCTGTCAGTTTCTGCATCTTCAGGAAAACTATTTTTGGGACTCCCTGCCCAGCACTATTAGTTTTCTGTTAATTAGATGAGGATGCCGAGGATTTATTTCTGACAGACCCTTGCTACTTGAAGAAGAAAATCACTCATGCCCTTTTTCAGAATCCGGCAGCTTTGCTCTAGATGGAGGCTACTGGATTCAGCATCACGGGGCAGGATATTCATCGCCACCAGTCCTGCTTCTCCTTGCAGCCCAGCCCTGTCCTCAGCATCAGTGCAGCCCCACTCCGGTTACAGGGTTGTCCAGTTGCAGACCCAGTCTCCAGCATTCTCCTCGGGGCCCCTGTACCATGGGTTGATTGCATACGCAAAGATGTCAGAGCAAATCACCACGTCTGGGAATTGTCGGTAAAACAGTGTGTGGAATGAATTGTGCACATTGCCAAAGGACGGGGGAGATTTGAAAGCAGGATATCTTGACAGAGAGAGAAAAGTGTTGGAATTAATTCATAAACGTGTCGAATGGAAATTAGCAGCTGAAGATTTGCAAAGGGAGAAGAGACAGAGGGAGAGAAAAGGGAAGAGACAGACAGATGGAGGGGGGAGGGAGATGGTGGAAAATAGAGCAGAAGAGGCAGCTTTATTTCACAGCCCTGCTTTACTCTCCACTGAAGCAGCCTGTGCTTTTGCAGGGATCCTGCCTTGCCTCCAGTTTTTGTTCCCGTGTTGACCTCCGCCATCCGCAGCCCCCGCTCCTGGCCTCGCCCCAACCTCCTGCTTCCACCACAACAGTTGTACTTTTTACACACGTGGGACTCCCAGTTTCTTCAGAAGGGGACTCTGTCTGTGCTAAGCACAGCAAAATTCTGATGTGCCCATGGCAAGAAGGGAAGGACTGGGGCTGTCAAGGGAGATAGTGACTCTTGATAGTCTCATCTTATCCTGGGCCTCAGTTTTCTACATGTAAAGTTATGATTATTGGGCCAGATAAATGAGATTATACATGTAAGTCATTTACCTTAGAACTGGATATGCTGCGTGCACTTGGTATGTTTATTATTATTATTATTATTATTATTATTATTAACAGTGGTAGCAGTAGGAATAGTACATTTTAAATTCCGGTGTTTTAAACCTCCTAGTTCAATATTTGTGGTCAAGGTCAAGATATTCAAGTAGGCTGTTTAAGTTCAGTTTTAGAGCCAAACATGTTTCCCAGATCCCATTTCTTAATGGAAGGTTGGAGTTTTGCCCCATAACAGTGAGTGTTTTGGATGATGTTCCATTCTGGAACATAATACAGGCAATCACCCAATTTCATTTTGAAAGAACAATTGAGATTACTATGTGTGAGATGAGACAGGTTTGGTTTTTTTTTTTTTTTTTTTTTTTTCCTTCTCTGGCTGCTATTAGCAGGGTGTGTCCTGAAGTAGCCTCTCTTTCCCATTTCCTTTCTGCCTCCCAGATTTAAAGTGCCACTTCTAAATCTGAGGCTGCTTATAGTAGTATTGTGCATAGATCTTGAATTTTTTCCAAAGTAGATGTAGGTAAATGGAAACCCTGTGAATCATGACGATGCTTACAGAGCTATTTTTGGCCTCTCTGCAGTCTACTTTCTTTTCCACTCTCTGTGCTCTCTAATCCCTTGCACCGTGCCCCACTCTTTCCTTCCCAGAAGATCGCTCTGTAGCAAGCGATGCTGTTTGATAGCATTTTACCCATAGTATAACTTCTTTCATAATTGGAGACAGTCCTCTCAAATCCTGCTGCTGCTTCATCAACTAAGTTTGTGGGATATTCGGAATCCTTTGTTGTCATTTCAACAACGTTCACAGCATCTTCACCAGGAGTAGTTTCCACCTCAAGGAACCACCTCCTTTGTTATCCGTGAAAAGCAGATCGTCATCCATTCAAGTTTTATCGTAAGACTGCAGCAATTCTGACACATCTTCAGCCTCCCCTTCCAGTTCCAGTTCTCTTGCTATTTCCACCACATCTGTACTTCCTCCACTGAAATCTTGAACCCCTCAAAGTCACCCATATAAGGCCTGGAATCAGTTTATTCTAAGCTCCTGTGAATGTAGATATTTTGACCTCCTTCCATGAATCACAAATGTTCTTAATGGCATTTAGCATAATGAATCTTTTCCAGAAGGTTTCGGTTGACTTTGCCCAGATCCGTCAGAAGAATCCCTATTTATGGCATCTATAGCCTTACAAAATGTATCTCTTGAATAATAAAACTTGGAAGTTGAAATTTGTTTTTGATTCATGGGCTTCAGAACAGATGTTGTGTTAGCAGGCATGAAAACAACATTCATGTCTTTGTACATCTTCATTGGAGCTCTTGGGTAACTAGATGCATCGTCAGTGAGCTGTGATATTTGGAAAGGTATCTTTTTTTTTTTTTCTGAGAAGTAGGTCTTAACAGTGAGCTTAAAATAGTCAGTAAACTCTGCTGTAAACAGATGTGCTGTCATTCAGTCTCTGTTTTTCCATTTATGGAGCACAGGCAGAGTAGATTTGGCACGATTCTTACAGGCCCTATGATTTTCTGAGTGATAAGTGAGTATTGGTTTTCACTTAAAGTCAACAGCTGCATTAGCTCCTAACAAGAGAGATGGCCTGTCCTTAAGCTTTGAAGCCAGGCACTGACTTCTCCACTGGAGATATGAATGTCCCAGAAGGCACCTTCTTCCAACACAAGGTTGCTTCAGCTACACGGAAGATCTGCTGTTGAGTGTAGCCACCTTCATCAATGGTCTTAGCTAGCTCTTCTGGATAACTCACTGCAGCTTCAACATCAGCACCTGCTGCTTCACCTTGCACTTCTATGTTATGGAGATGTCTTCTTTCCTTCAACCTCGTGAACCAACCTCTTCAAACATTTATTCTGCCATTTCCTCACCTTCATAGGATTGAAGAGAGTTACAGTCTTGCTCTGGATTAGGCTTTGGCTTAAGGAAATGTTGTGGCTGCTTTGACTTTCTATCAAGACCATCAAAACCTTCTCTATATCAGCAACAAGACTGTTTTGCTGTCTTGCCATTTGTGTGTTTACTGGAGTAGAACTTTTAATTTCCTCTAGGAATTTTCCTTTGCATTCATAACTTGACTAACTCTTTGGTGCAAGAGATCTATTTTTCAGCCCATCTTGGCTTTCAATATGTCTTCTTCATTAAGCCTAATTATTTCTAGAGTTTTATTTGAAGTGAGAAACATGCAACTCTTCCTTTCATTTGAACACTTAGAGGTCTTTGTAGGGTTATTAATTGGTCTAATTAAATATTTTTGTGTCTCAGGGAATAGGGAGGCCTAAAGAGAAGGAGAGAGACTGGGGAATGATTGGTTGGTAGAGCAGTCAGAACACACACATTTATTGATTGAGTTTCCTGCCTTACATAAACATGGCTCCATGGTGCCCCAAAACAATTAGAATAGTAACATCAAAGAATAATAACATCAAAGACTACTGATCACTACCAGATATAATGAGAAAGTGTAAAATACTGCAAGAATTACCAAAACATGGCACAGAGACACAATGAGCGCATCACTGGAAAAAAATGATGCCAATGGACGTGCTTGACTCATGGTTGCCACAACCTTCAATTTGTAAAATACCCAATATCTGCAAAACACAATAAAGTGAAGCACAATAAAACGAGGTTTGCCTATGAATACAATATATATGTATGTGTATTTATAGGTAAATATATGTTTAAGTATGTAAATTTATTTGTCTCTATCTGTCTTGGGCTCTATCTCTATATAATCTCCCTTTGGCTGTGTTTCCCTGGAGAAAAGAGACCCATCCTGCTTCTCTCCCATGCTATGCTCCTCTCCTCTCCTCTCTTCTCTTCTCCTCTCCTCTCCTCTTCTTTCCTTTTGACTCCTCTTTGCCATTTTTTTCGCCCCCATTTTCTGGAGACTTTCTAATGCCTGGAGGAGGGAGGAGGGACATCACAATGGATTCTCTGCCTCCTTCCTTCTCAGTCCTCTCGACTGTATTTCCTGCCACCATAGGAAATTTTGAGCCTCAAAACCTAGAACGACTATTTTGTTGTGTTTTGTTTTTGGTTTGAGACAGGTCTGTTGTCCAGGCTGGAGTGCAGAGGCATGATCATAGCTCATTGCAGCCTCAAACTCTTGGGCTCAAGTAATCCTCCCACCTCAGCATGTCAGGTAGCTGGGACTACAGGCATGAGCCAGCACATCTTATGATTTTTTTAAAGTTTTGTAAAGCTAGGGTCTTGCTATGTTGCCCAGGCTGGCCTTGAACTCCTGGCTTCAAGCAATCCTCCCACTTTAGCCTCCCAAAGTGCTGGGATTATAGGTGTGAGCCACCATGGTTAGCCATGTTTTTTGTTTTTCTTGATTTAATCTTTGTGAAGCTGATTCCATCCAGCCAGGTGACAGGGAACTAAAGTTGCTGGGAGGAGAAGAGAGCTTTTAGGGTCGAATACAGAATACAATGTTAATGCTGTGTTAAGGAGTGGGTTTGGGGCATTAATGGATGAAAAGAGGTTAGTCAGAGACAGATCCCAGATATTATTGTCTAAAATAAGAATAGTGGTGGTGAGGATGCATACGGCCTAGCAAAATTTTAGAAACTGTCCAATCCAATTTGGTCAAAACACAATTTGTTGTTTGTTTCTACCAAAATGTTGGAGGTTTTAGTCAAAACCTGCAATAAAAATACCGTGTGACGTATGCCTAGAACACAAGAGCATATGAGAGAGCCTGAGAGTGTGTCTGTGAACAAAGGCTGGGCTCTGTCATGTAATCATATGTTATGAGAGGCTTGCTCTCTAAGCCGAGTTACAATATATCATAATAATTATGTAAATCACAAGCTATATTTCTGATGAATCTGGCTATGTTGTATGGATTAGAATCCTAATACCCAAAGTCCATCTTCATTGCTTGTTAGTCACGTGGTATGGCTACCTGCTTTTCCACTGTGATTAACTTCTTACCGTGTAAATAACAGCGTGTTCCAACATCAGTAGTATATGGGCCCAGAGATTTTAGAGCAGGACAAACTGAACCACTAATTCTTGTTGTCCACTTCTAGCTGATTTGCTACTGATAAAATCCAGTGTCCAAATATGGAAAAATATCTTTGATTATTTAATATTTGGTACATGAATCTTGAATAGCTACAATATCTGTGAGATTGGAGAATATGGGCTAGAGATACATAATTATTTTTATCATTAATTGAATAAATATTGATTGGAAACCTACTGTATGCCAGGAATTATTCTGGGTGCTAGTAATGAAGCAATAAACCTTGACGGGAATAGGCAAAGATCCAGCATTTTCTACCTTGCATTGCTAGAAATGACTAGGAGTAATCTTTCTTCTTTATATACCGCTTTATCAAATAATACCTTCCTTACAGAAATGTTAACTGGATTGCATTAGATAGCATCTGTCAGGTGTGTGTTCTAGTGTCTGGGCTGCTGGTGGGATGATGATGATGATGATGAACACTGTGACTATTTTTTGAATATTGGTTGGTTGCTTGCTTCTGAATGGGTCCAGGGATGGAAATTTTCTGACCTGAAACAATTTCATCCTGTATGTATTTATTAATCATCAACAGTGTATGGAACCCTATGATGAACATAGGCAGCCGTACAACACCTTCAAGGAACTCAACCTTCAGACACATTAAGAAAATATTTAGGATTCTCATGCTGAAGATGAAATAAAACAAAACAGTACCAGCCTTCCCCAGACCCCCATCTCTGTCCAGCATTTTTTTCATAGCTAAGCTTGACACCCTGGACCACATTTGTTTTCTCCGCTCCTGGGGTTCCACTCATTCCTCAGCTCACCACTGCCTCACTTCTACTGCCTCAGCAGTAAAACAGCTTCTGCAAAATTCATCAGTGCCCTCCACTGTGGCAGATCAAAAGCATGATTGTCCGTCCTCTGCTAGCCTGAATTCTCTTGTAGTGGATGCTGCTAGCCACTCTTTTCTTCTTAAAGGTCTCGTCCCTGATTTCCGTGTGGGCGCTGATCCTGAGTTTCCTTCTCTTTTTTGGCCACTCCTCAGGCTTCCTCATGAGCTCTTCTTCCTTTTACCCCTATGCATTTGTGTTTCCCAGAATTCACACTTAATGCCTCATGTCTTCTCACTCCGGTCCTTGCTCAGTGACTTCATTAGCACCCAGGTCTTCGGCTCCTATGTATGCAAAGATGATTCCAAAATCTATGACTGTAAACGTTGTCTCCTGCTCAGGCTCAAAATGGAAATATCCAAATTGTCAACAGCATCTTTTTACTTGGATGTTTCACCAGCACCTCAAGTTGAGTGTCTAACACCCTGCCCTCCACTCAGTGTCAACTGTTCTCACTATGTCTCTGGGACTGGTAACACTATCCACTCAGCTGCTGAAATCAGAAGCCGCGTGGCATCATGAGTCCTACTCAGTCTTTAAAAGTGAACTTAGGAGCCTTTTCCTTTGAGCAGCTTTCCAAGAACTTTGGTCTAATTTTAATGGGCTCATTGATCCTGTAGCATTCTGTACATATTTTTATTTAAAATTTATCATACCATACTGTAATACCTGATTTATTTCTTCTACTAGACTATAAAATCCTTGAAGGCAGGTAACACACCATGTACTTTGGATTTCCAGGCCTAGAAAAACGCCTAATGGTCAATGAATGTTGGTCCTCCCACCAAAAATAAAAAAAACAACAATAAGAATGTTTGAATGGAGTAGTGAATTAGTCAACAAAATAAATATTTAAAGTTTGGCAAGAAAGATATGATTTCAAGTAACCAACATATAATACAAAACACAAGTTCTGGCTCCTCTCGAAGACCCAGAGGGTCAGATGCATTTTAGCAGGAAGCAGGTACAGCCCAGCAAGGAGCAACCACTCATGGGCTACCGCCCATGTGCCAAGCTCTCTACAAGCCACCTTACATACATTTTGCTCAGTTCTTTAAAGAAAAAAGTGTTGTTTTTCCCATCCAACCAAGTAGGAAACCTGGACTCAGAGAAGTCTGGTCTATTGCTGGGGAGCCCCAGCTCTCAGGGGGCAGGTCCAGGTTTAGAGTCTGGCAAGTCCACCTCCAGCGGCATTCTCTTCTCCACACTCTGGGTTCCCTGGGGAGGGAGAAGCTATTTTCCACCTGTCATGGTCATTCTGTTAGATACTGTGGTAAGACTATAATAATAGTATTGAACATTTAAAAAACACATTTTATGGCTTGTAGGTCTCAATATAATGGTTTTTGTTATTTGATTTATAGAGCTATATGAGGTGTGACTATAAAGTAATGAGGCTGATTTTACTGTATGGGTTGTGGAAATTGGTCCCTTTATAGGGGTCTCCAGCCTTTCTAGAATGAAATGCTTTAACGTAGTTGATGCCCGTGCTTCCCCATTGTTGAGGCATTGGGGGCCAGAGAGGGAAGGAGAGAGTTACTAAGAGAGTTCCTTAGTGGGAATGGCATTGGGTCTTTGGCTGACAGCTTCACAGAGTTTCTGCAAACTGTGGAGAGTGGACATCAGTTCTCTCATGCAGCAAATATTTGCTGAGTACTTACTCTGTACTGGGCTCTAGTCTATAGCAGAGGAATCAGGGATGAGCAAAATAAACACTCTGTTCTTGGGGACCTTGCAATTCTAATGAGAGAGAGAGTTTACATGTATGCAATGCACACAGAAACTTGGAAGGAAAAAGAGTAAGCTAGGGCCTGATGTTATGCTCCCTAGATTCTGAAGCTCTCAATGGATCACTCTTTAAGTCTTGGGGAACCTCTTAGATATCTGTTTATGGTGTAAATCTTATATGCCTTAGGTTGGCTTGTTTATTTTAAAGTTTTATTTGTTGTTGTCATGTTGCTTTTGTTTGCCTACTCGGCTATTTTTTGTTGTTTTGTTTGCTTTGGTTTCACCAACTTCATCATTTTGGCGTTAAGAATGGAAAAAAAAAGGATTGAATGTTTCCCATCATCGAGAGCTGCCATCATGCCAGGCTGTGGGAAAGGCCCTTTCACATGCATCATCGTGCCCACAGCTGTCCTGTGAGGAAGCTCTCGTGCACACCTCTCACAGAGGCAGGGACACAAACTCAGAGGATCACTTTGCTTTGAAGTAGTAGAGCTGGGATTGGAAGCCAGGCATTTTAATTCATGCATAATGTCTGTTCCTTCCATCAGTCCAAGAAGATGCATTCTAGGTTGAAAAGGATGTGATGTGGTCTGTGATGGAAAAGAGGAACAGGTTGGGATTTAAGGGGCCAGAATTCTGACCTTAGGTCAGCAGCGGACCAGGAAAACCACTGAAAGTGTATTTGCATCAGTTTTGGAAGAGTGTAAACAAGAATGAGAAGCAAGCTTCCACATGGATTTCTTGCATTAATTGTGCAAGCAGCTATTATATAGGGATTGGTTTGGGTTTGTTAGAGGAGAGTGCTTGTGTCTTATCCAAGGTGTTGTGTTCTGTGGTATGTGATTCCCTTTCTTGTGACTCTCTTAGCCTAAAAACAGAAGCCCCAGGCAACTCTTACCACTCTGTTCATCACAACACATTTTGAGTTCACTATAGCACCATGACCAGAGGGCTCCAGAGAGCCACCTTCCTCAAGCTAAGCTACCGTGTCTCCTCAGCCACTCCACTCCACTGGGTCCACACTGCCTTAGGTTGGTTTCTGTCATACAAATATTCATTAAACCCAGGCTTCTCAGTTTATATGTCTCCCTAATGTATGCACAGAACAGCTGGGTACAATCTTCTCTCAGATAAACACAAGCTGTAAGTCTTCCTTATTTATGAATAACACAGTTTGAAATTTTTATAATTGAATACAAATTTTATTAGATAAATTCAGACAGTTCTGTGAGATCCCAAATTCCCCAATAGCCATCCTCATCTGGACAGCCCCTCCAGGGCAAAATGGAAGCTTATTAATAGCCACAGAAACCTTTACATTTTTAGGCAACTTCTAATTCTAAAGCCTTATCCAAAATTAGAGAAAGACCTGTCCTGTTTCTTTTATTATAAACACACACAGAAAAAAAAAAAAGCCTTTGGATGCTTTGGGAATTTTTCCGTCTTGCTCTGTATAGCTTATCCACCCACAGAGATACTTTAAAGAAGAAACCTGTGACAATAGGGACTTAGGCCCCTTTCTGCAGGCAGTAATAACTAGCATTTATTATTGACTTAGTGAGTGCCAAACACAATGCTAATTACTTTACATGCAGTATTTCACTTAACACCGATGTCAGCTGAATCATCGCCCCCAAAATTAATATGTTGAAGCTCTAAGGACCAATGTGACTCTACTTGGAGATAAGGTTTATAGGAGGTTATTAAAGTTAAAAAGGTCAGAAGGATGGGGCCCTAATCTCTTAGAATTGGTGGCCTTCTGAGAACAGAATTTTCTTTCCCATGTGAGCACAGAGCAAGAAGGTAGCTGTCTCAAGCCAGAAAGAGAGCCCTCATCAGAGCATGTACATACCGGCAGCCTGATCTGAGACTTGCAGCCTGTGCAACTGTGAGAAAACCGATTTTTGTGAGGTCACCAAGTCTGCAGTATTTTGTTATGGCAGCTAGAGCTGACTAAGACATTCACTCACAAGTATTCTACACATTCATCGCTGTGGTGGTCTCCGTTTATAGAGGTGGCAGCTGGAAGACGAGTGAATGTAAGGAGCTTGTGTGAAGTCCCACAGATAGTGAACTGCAGAGGTGGAGTTGGGGCTGACACCTGACTGCCCTGTGCTTTCTCCAGTCTTTCCCACTGCACTCTAAAGCACAGGCATGCAGCCCACCTAGATCAGAGCAGGAAGTCAAAACAGGCCGAGGTCTTAAACCCAGGTCCTTTGACTCATTAAGGGTCAGTGAGCAGCATTTTCTTGTTTTCTTAAAAACAGTGATAACTTCATGGCCTCATCTTCAATGGTAGAGTCTACTCTCAAAAAATGAATTGTGACCAAGTAGAGGAGATATATTAAGAGGTTACTAAATGGAGTGAAATAGGTTACGTCTCATAGGGTTGGCTGAAGAGGCCTATGTCCAAGTTACGAACAAAGGTAGAGGAGCCTCTAGATTCAGGTTGAGGGTTCCATGGATAATATACCCACTTCCAAAAATGCACACAACAGAGCTTTACCACTATTTTTATGGTAATTAGGGAAGCATGCCTCCTATGAAACAATAGTATCACTCTCAGTCCTCCATGCTAAGTTTCAAATCCCTTTCTCTGATGTCTCCATTGGACTGTCTCATAGAGGTGATAGCTTCACAATTTAATCAGAACTCTTTACTCATTCTTTGAGTCCTGCCTCCCTAAACCCATTCCTTCTAGTGTCATCACCATTACAAGAAATTGTATAATGCAGCTAGTTACCCAAATCTTCCCCAATCCCTCTCTTTTGTTCAGTCCCAACTCTCAGGAAGTCCTGACTACTATTCTTCTGAAATGCACCCCTCAGCTCTCCATAATTCTCTTTCTTCATTACCACTGCCATGGTTTCTGGCCTCTGCTGCTCCTGTCATACCCTCTGCTTCTACTCTGTACCCCTGTAATCTATTCCCCTGCACAGCTGTCAAAGTGACTTGTAAAATTTTATCAATCACATCCCGTCACTTTTCTACTGAAATGCTTCATAAGTTATTCTACTTCACTTAGAATCGATTCTAAAACAGTTACTGTGGCCTTCAAGGCCCATTGCAGCTGCACCTTGATCTGTCCCTGGGTCTAGTGGGCTACCTCTGCCATATGCCTCTATGGAGAGCTGCAACCCTCACCTGGCTGATCAGTCAAGGCTCAGGTCAAATGCTCCCTCTTCAGAAAGGCTGCCCCTGGCTATTCAATTTTTCACTCTTCCTGCATCATCACACTTAAAGAAAAAAAAAAAAACATATAGCTTGTAGCACAATCTAAATATATGCATTTATTTATTTTTTATGGTCTCTTTCTCCCTACTTCAACACTGCTCACACACCCTTGCAGAATAATAAAGCTGATCTCATTGATTACGCATCTCCAGTCCCTAGAACAGTGCCCAACTTAAAATAGGTGTGCAACACATATTTACAGAATGAGCAAATGAATTCATAAATGAATAAGTGAAAATTGCATTACTTTTTTGGTCATTTTTAAATTGGTTTCTTTCCTTGACTGTTAGTCTTGGTTATCCCCCTCTATGTGAGACTGTAAGGCAGATGATGTCCTGCCACAAGTAAGAGAGTTTTCACAGCCCAGGATACTGGTTGGAAGTATCCATCAATAACCAAAGCAGCTGCAGCAGTAGTCAGCGGTCAGCTCTGGCAGCCAGGATCGCATAGGTTCTGAACAGAAGTTGCTGACCCACAAGGCCCACCTTCCCTTTGTCTTTCTCCATGACTGGGGGTTCATAAGTCGTGTGCACCATAGTGCAGCTCCTTCTCACAGGATGCATCTCTTCAGTGTCATGAGCTACATTCCATCAGCAGACGTCGTCCACATATAAGTAGGAATGTTATAGGCACACAATCTTATTTAAACCAACTTGAAACGTGATAACGTGATTAGACTCTTTACAGGTGTTTTTCCCAGGTGGGTTGCCGTACTTTTCATCCAGCTTCTCTGGGACATTCTATCTTCTCCAGGTTCCAGAAACTACCTGTCAGTTTCAAGTTGCTAGAGTCACCTGAATTCTGACCTGGAAATCCCTAGAGTTCTTTACAGCTCTTCGCCTTCCCTGTTCCTCTTTCTCCTACCTGAGAAAGTTACCTCTGGCGAGGATTCCTATTCTCAAGCGTGTTCGCAATTGCTTTTCTCTGGCTAGCCACTGGTCTTTCTTGTGATCACTACCACCCTGCAATCACAATCCAACTTTGCATTTTCTGTTATAAATTGTCATAAAAGAGACTTTTGTAGGTCTGAGCAGAATCTCTAGTTTGTACATAGGACATTTGTAACCTTTCACTCACATCTTTTTTTCAGGTCAAAAATTGTTATCTTATGAAAATGGGAGTTTTGCTATGTAACTACAATTTACAATTCTTAAATTTTAAATTTTCCAGTGTCCCAAGTCCTCTGGCTATATTTTGCGTGCATTATCTCATTAACTCTTCCTTATATTAATCATGTTTTTTATTTTCTGTATTTTATGATGCTTTGATACACTGGGTCTTGCTAATTCTGCAAAGACTGTCTCTCCTAGGGCTAGCTAATTCCTAGAGATAATAAAAAGTTGCTCATGAGCATGCCCTGTATGAGCAAACGAATCCGTCCAAAACCCATACCCCAAACATTTCTTTTATTTAATGCTCACACACCAAATCAATATTTCTGTTGCCCTAGATCACCCTAGAGCCAGGTACAGATCAACTAGAACCACCCCCCACCTTGTAAAACAGAGCCTGCCAGAAATATTCAAACTTTACAATCCTAAACTTGCTCAAATTTGCCTCCCTTATTTATTCCCATGGAAATCACAATAAAGACCCTGTGCTAGGCCTTCCTATCACTCCTTCTGCCTCCTGAGCAACCCTGGTGCCTCCCTATGTGGTCCAGCATGGCATGGTGTGTCCCTCCTCTTGGGGACTGTTAGGAATAAATTCATCTTTCAAGGCAGTTGTCTCTGTGTCTGTCATCTTACCAACTTTGATTTTTAAAACATATTGTGTACATGCCAAGAAGCCTCAAACCCTATAAGATAGGCGGGATAGGTATTCCTAGGTACCAGCCAGGCGGCTAGCTAGATGACAAGTCAGTATCTAAACAGACAATACGACTTCAGAAGTAGTACAGGTTGAGCATTCCAAATCCAAAAATCTGAAACTTTTTGAGGACAGACATGATACTCAAAGGAAATGCTCACTGGAGCATACTGAATTTGGGATTTTCAGATTTGGAATACTTAACAGTAAGTATAATGCAAGGATTCCAACATTTAAAATAATTCAAAATCTGAAACACTTCTGGTCTCAAGCATTTCTGATAAGAAATGCTCAAGCTACGCTCTCAGTCATGAGGTTAATTTGTCTTTATATCTGTTTTCACATACGTAAGAGGGTTTCACTAGGGGCCACCCTGTTGTGATACTCAGCCAAGCATTTCACAGAAAAGTTCTGACATAAACTATTTAGTCCTCGTTCATTGTGAACCTCAATTCATCTTCTGCTCCATTTTCAATTTGGTCTCAGTTTCATATTCTATAAATTCACACACTAGTCCACAGCAGTGTTCTACAGAGAAATGAACTCTCTCCCACACAACTGTAGGCTCCTAGAGATTAACGTGACATGAGACTTTTGTAGTCATTTCTCTGATTTGCTAGCCCGTGAGTTGAGCCCGTTCATTCACTCAGAAATACTGAGCTATGAAACACTCGTGCAGAAGAAAATAGACACAGGCCCTCTTCTTTAGGACTCCAGGTATCTTATTTCAGGGAAGCCAGGCCTGTAAAAAAATGGGATACTTGTTTTATTTTTTCACAATAGCAACACATATATTGTTAAGAAAGTTTACACCTCACTTCCACCCATCTCTGCTGCTCTTCTTGCCTCAGCCACTCTTTTCCTATGAGGAGCCTCATGCTATCTTAGCCTTTCTCTTTTTCCATAATAACTCTTCCTGTCCCCAGCAATCTTTTATAAGTTGATTTAGCCACTGCCCCATTTTTGTCTCCTGAGAAGCAATAAGACCAGCAGGTGCAGGAGAGAGGAGGTGATCTGAAGATCCTACAACTGAGTGGCAAGCTGCAGGCATCGAGGGACAGCCTGACCCAACTCCATGGCTGCAACCCACCTGTGTTCAAGCTCCAAACCCTCCAACTGAAGAAATTCATAAGCCAGGTCTCAGGTTTTCTAGCTTTACATAAGTTAAAGTATGAAAAGAGCCTTTTGCGTCTGGTGATGCTGGACCAGAACTCACAGAATTGAGAGGTTGAAGTACAATGTTGATTGATCAGAAACCCGGGTTCACTCAAGTCTTGAGAAAAGACATATGCCATGAAAGCTGGTAGGAAATCCCAAAATAAGTTGTGGGACTGCTCCCTGAACCCTCAGCCTCTCCTCTCTGAATCATAACTCACCATAGCCTTGTACCCCAGGAGAGCTCGGGTGAGAGCTGGACTGCATGCCACCTTGATCATACCTGCTTTCTGGAAAGGATCTAACCCAGTGGCACACTGCATCACGATGCTCTGTCAATGACAGGCCACATATGTGACAGTGGTATGTAAAAGATTACAATGGAACTAAACAATTGTCATCCTCCAGTGACAACGTAGGCATCCTAATGTCATAGCTCAAAGTGTTACTCATGTGTCTGTGGTTATGCCAGTGTAAAGAAACCTACTATGCGGCCAGTCCCATGAAAGTCTATCACATGCAAATATGTGCAGTACGTAATACTTGATAAAAAACATAAATGACTATGTTACTAGATTTTATATTTACTATACTATACTGTTGTTGCTGTTGTTGTTGTACCTGGACAATTTTGCAACATTTCATGCAATTTTAAACATTTTTGCCTACTTTCAAAATTGCAAAAGGGAGGGGTTCCTTTTTTTTTTTTTGCTTTTTACTTCCAACTGTGTTCAATTGCTTATCCCTGTTCTTAGCTGTTAATAACTAAAAGTAAGAAATCATAAATGTCTCATAGCAGAGGAGTACCTGGGACAACATCACTCCAGTTCCAAAGATCTGGTCAACTACCAGATTCTGTCAGTTCTTTATCCTAAATACCTCAGTTCCATCCGTTTTTCTCCTTTTTTTTTTCTTTTTTGAGACAGAGTCTCACTCTGTTGCCCAGGCTGAAGTGCAGTAGTGCAGTCACAGCTCACTGCAACCTCGAACTCCTGGACTCAAGCCATCCTCCTGCCTCAGCTTCCTGAACAGCTGGAACTATGGGCATGCACTACCATGCCCAGCTAATTTTTAAATTTTTCGTAGATGGGTGTTCCCACTATGTTGCCCAGGCTGGTCTCCAACTCCTGGACTCAAGTGATGCTCCCACTTTGGCCTCCCGATGTGCTGGGATTACGGGCATGAGCCACCATGCCCAGCCCAGTTTTCTCCATCTCATACACCTCCGTGAAGCTGTCATCTTTCACCAGTGTATTTTCCTCTATACTCAGTGAGTGTGATCTATTTAACCACATCACTCCCTAACTTTTTTTTTTTTATAATAAGAAAAAGAATAAAGAAGAGGAAGAAAGAGAAAGAGGAAGAGGGAGAGAGGATAGGGGTATTGCTTTATTGCCTGGGCTAGAATGCAGTCTAAATATGGGTATGCCTGTAATTGTCCTTAATAATGGAGACATGAAAGAAAATGAGGGAAGAGAATAACAAACAAGAAGCCAGCCAACATTTCGTTTAAACTTCTAAGTTGATATGATGTGATGCTGATAAGAGTGTATATTTTGTGTATTTAAAGTGGAGTGTTCTATAAATGTTAATTATGTTTACTTGTTCCAGATCTGAGTTCAAGTCCTGGATATCATTGTTAATTTTCTGTCTCATCGATCTGTCTAATATTAATGTTGAAGTCTCCCACTATTATTGTGTGGGAGTCTAAGTCTCTTTATTAGTCTTGTATGTCTGGGTATTCCTGTATTGGGTGCGTATATATCTAGGATCTTTAGCTCTTCTTCTTGTTGCATTGATCCTTTTATCGTTATATAATGTCCTTCTTTGCTTCTTTTGATCTTTGTTGCTTTAATGACTATTTTATCAGAGGTAAAAATGGTAACTTCTGCTTTTTATTTATATATTTTAGCTCTCTGTTTGGTTGGTAAATCTTTCTCCATCCCTTGTTTTGAGTCTTTGTGTATCCTTGAATATGAGATAGGTCTGGATGCAGCATACTGATGGGTTTTAGTTTTTTATTCAAATTACCTGTCTGTCTTTGGATTGGGGGATTTAGTCAATTTAAATTTAGAATTAATAATGATATATGTGAGTTTAATACTGCCATTTAATATTAGCTGGCTATTTTGCCCATTAGTTGATGTAAATTCCTCATTATATTGATGCTCTTTTTGGTATTTTTTAGAAAGGCTGATACTGTTTGTTCCTTTCTATGTGTAGTGGTTCTTTCAGAAGCTCTTGTAAAGCAGGCCTGGTGGTGATGAAATCTCCGAGTGCTTGCTTGTTCACAAAAAACTTTATTTTTCCTTCACGTATGAAGCTTAGTTTGGCTGGATGTGAAATTCTTGGTTGAAAGTTCTTTCCTTTAAGGATGTTGAATATTGGTCCCCACTCTCTTCTGGCTTGTAGGGTTTCTGCTGAGAGATCTGCTGTAAGTCTGATAGGCTTCCCTTTGTGGGTAACCTGACCTTTCTCTCTGGCTGCCCTTAGTATTTTCTCCTTCATTTCAACCCTGGTGAATCTGACGATTATGTGCCTTGGAGTTGCTCTTCTTGAGGAATATCTTTGTGGTGTTCTCTGTATTACCTGGAGTTGTATATTATCCTGCCTTACTAGGTTGGGAAAATTTTCCTGAATAATATCCTGAAGCATATTTTCCAGCTTGGATTCATTCTCTTCATCACATTCAGGTACAGCTATCAAGCATAGATTAGGTCTTTTCACATAGTCCCATATTTCTTGGAGACTTTGCTCGTTCCTTTTTATCCTTTTTTCTCTAATCTTGTCTTCTTGTTTTATTTCATTGAGTTGGTTTTCGACCTCTGATATCCTTTCTTCTGCTTGATCAATTCAGCTGTTAAAACTCGTGCATACTTCACGTAGTTCTCGTATTGTGTTTTTCAGCTCCATCAATTCACTTATATTCCTCTCTAAATTTTGTATTCTTGTTAACATTTCATCAAACCTTTTTTCAAAATGCTTTGTTTCTTTAGATTGGGTTTGAACAAGTTCTTTTACTTCACAGAAGTTTCTTATTATCCACATTTTGAAGCCTGCTTCTGTAATTGGAACACACTCGTTCTCCATCAGGCCTTGTTTCCTGGCTGATGAGGAACTGTGATCCCCTGCTGAGGGAGAGGCGTTCTGATCTTGGGTATTCTCAGCTTTTTTTGGCTGTTTTCTTCCCTTCGTTGTAGATTTATCCATCTGTGGTCTTTATAATTACCGTCTTTGTAATTGGGTTTCCGAGTGGACGTCCAACTTACAGATTCTCAGCACCGAAATCTGAGCAACCCACTGCGCCGACTCAATCAGCTGCGTTAAGATTGATGGTGCTTTTCTGACTCTGCACCAAGAACCAACGCTCTGAGGTGCCGGCAAAACCGCCTCGCCGGTCACAAGAGTCGCGCTGGCGACCCCGTGGGGCTCCTCCGCTGGGAATCTCCTGGTGCGTGAGCAACAAGAATTCATGTGAAGGTATGGCGTCCTCTCGTTCTTTGTGCTTTCACTGGGAGCTACAATCCCGAGCTGCTAGTGATCAGCCATCTTGGATCTCTCTCCTATACTATACTCTTTATCTTTAGAGTGTGCTCCTGCTACTTATCTTAAAAAAGTGATTGTAAAACAGCCACAGGCAGATCCTTCAGGAAGTATCTAGAAGAAGGCATTGCTATCATAGGAGATGACAGCTCTATGCACGTTACTGCCGCTGAAGCGCTTCTAGTGTGAGGAGATATGAAGGAGGAAGACAGTCCTGACTCTATGTAGGCCTAGGCTAATGTGTGTATTTGTGTCTTAGTTTTCAGCAAAAAAAAAAAGTTTAAAAAGAAAAAAAAAAGTAGAATAAAGCTTAGAGTAAGAATATAAAGAAAGAAAATATTTTTGGACAACTGTACAATGTGTTTTAAGTTAATGTTATTATGCAGCAGTAAAAAGTTAAGAAAAATTCAAAGGTTATAAAGTTAAAAAGTTACAGTAGGCTCAAGTTATTACCGAAGACAGAAAAATATATTTTTGTAAATTGAGGACAGCCTAATTGCACGGCATTTATGAAGGATACGGTGGTGTGCAGTAATGTCCTAGGCCTTCGTTCCCTACTGCCTCACCGCCTCACCCAGAGCAACTTCCAGTTCTGTAAGCTCCATCCACAGCAAGTGTCCTGTACAGGTGTACCACTGTTTATCTTTTGTACCGTATTTTTATTGCACATTTTCCGTGTTTAGATACACAAATCCTTACCACTGTGTTACAATTGCCCGCAGTATTCAGTACAGCAGCATGCGGTACAGGCTAGCAGCCTGGGAGCAACAGGCTCTACCATACAGTCCAGGTGGGTGGTAGGCCACGTACACTCTAGGATATCCACACAATGCAAATATCTCCTAAAGACAGTTCTCAGACTGTATCTCCTTCATTAAGTGCCATATGACTGTATATGTTTTACTATAGCTGATATGATTAGTGGTAAGTATTCTCCCTTCTAGGTAAGATGCTCTAATTAAAAATTTTAGACCTACACATATATGTGGGCCAACCCTTTTAGAATGGGGAATGGGGCAGTTTTTATTTGTGCTCAGTCTCTCAGAACTGAAAGCAAATAGTATGCTTTTGTATCCTTCAGCAACTAAAGCAATAAACGATAAGAGCTTAATGCTTAGTTTTGAATTAAATTTCATTTTGCCAATTGTGCAGAGCCCAGTCTAATTTCACAAAAGGCTCTGAGAAAAAATACAGTAGAGCAGATGCACATAGCAACCATTAAATTAGAATACAAGGGAGGGGGGCTTCTGCCAGGGGAGCGGAGAAGGCCTCCGGAGGGGCCCAAGGGAAACAGAGCTCTGGTGTTTAGAGAGGAAAGAGACAAATCCTAGACTAAAGAAACGGGGGAGGCTGGCCTCTGAGAGCACCGAACCGCAAGGCCCCTCCCAGCACCACTGAGGCGCCACTTCCTGTGAGGGATTTGAGGAGGATCTGATCTAGTACTTTTTAGGATCTGCCTGTGTTTTCCCCAGCTCTTGCTGTTTGCCACGATAAAGTGTAGGACGGGGACAGTGTTGCATGCTGTGTTGTAAGGAGAAATTCAGATTTGCCACTTTGGGGGACAGACACCCTGTGGAGGGGCACGGGCTTTTCCGACCTGGGTCCTCAGAGGTGGGTCCGCTCCACCTGCGCTCCGGCCTGGGCAGCGCGCCGGCACTTGGCTGGGGTGGCGAGCGTCCGCCGCGCGGTGGACACACACACCGGTGCCCCACCGGGCGCGGGTAGGGTAGTTCGGCTCTCCAGGGCGGGGTTCGGCAACTTCTGCGCTGGCATCGGCGAGGGAAGGTGCCAGTGTCAGTTTTCAATTTGCTGCTTTCCCCAGAACTCCCTCTCCCGCCCTCCCCTCTCCCTCCCCGCTCTCCCCACCCCACCCCTCCGCAGGGGGAGGCACTGCGAGGGGCGCAGCTTTCTCTCGGCTGGCGCGGGTGTCGGGACCGAGCGGAGCGGGCGCGGTGCGGGCTCATCCCCGCAGGCATCCCCAGCCCGGGGGGCGCGGCGGGGTTCTAGGTGGGCGCCCGCACCCCGCGCCCGTCGCCCGCCCGCCGATATGAGCGCGCAGTCCGCGCCGCCCGCCCGCGGGCTCGCTCCGAGGCAGCGCCGGGAGAAAGCGGCGGTCAGGGATGGAGCTGCTGCCATGACAACCCCGGCGGTCGGGGCCCGCGCGCGTCGGGGCTGCTCCCGGGAGGAAGGCGGCGCGGAGGCCGGGGGCGGCCGCTGAGCGTGGCGTCCGCGCGTCCCCGCGTCCCGTGCCGCGTCCCCGGAGGAGGCGGGGGCCGCCGTCCGCCCAGCTCCCCGTGCGCCCAGAGCCTGCGCCGGGCGGCGCTCCCCGGGCTGACCGCGAGTCGCCGACCGGGCTGCGGAGGACAGCCACCGACTGAGGACTCTGGCTGCGCCGGCCGCGCGTCCCCGCTTGGAACTTTTTGCCGCCTTGGGGTTCCAGATGCGAGACTTGGGGCTGGGGGACACGTACATCTGTACATGTGTGTGATCTAATAAAACATTTCCTCCTCTTCTTGAAGCCGCAGCTTTTTATGACAGCTCCTGTATGTCAGAGACACTTGCCTTCTTCTTTGGGTTATAAACTTTTGATGCCAGAGCACTGCAGAACGTGCCCAACTGAATCTTAAAGTGGCGTCTCGAAGAGAGAGGCAGAGAAAGCGCAATCTGTGACCTTCATCCCCGCACCTTGCTGCCTCCTCTCCCCTCCTGGCCGCCTCCCTCCTCCCCAGGGGAGCGTCGAGAAAGCTCTTTTTGGATGCAGGAGGGGGCATCTGGTTCTGCTAGGCTGGCAAGCTGAGGCAGGATCTGAGGAAAAATTCGTAGACTCCGGAGCGCCTGGACTCCTCTCTTCTCCTTCCCCCTGCTCCTGGCGAGCTCTGCCCCTTCCCTCCTCCCCGCACCGCTTCCCGAGCCGGCTGGTGCGCGCGGGTGGGGGACCAGGACCGTGCGGCTGCCGGAGTTCTGGGAAGTTGTGGCTGTCAAGGATGGGGGTCTGTGGGTACCTGTTCCTGCCCTGGAAGTGCCTCGTGGTCGTGTCTCTCAGGCTGCTGTTCCTTGTACCCACAGGAGTGCCGGTGCGCAGCGGAGATGCCACCTTCCCCAAAGCCATGGACAACGTGACGGTCCGGCAGGGGGAGAGCGCCACCCTCAGGTAGGGAGCCGTCCTTCCGCGGGGGCCCGAGCCCCTGGGCTGTGGTCGCCGGGGAGGGGACGGGAGAGGGGCCAAAGGCTCCGTGAGGGACGGGAGCGCGAGAGGGCCTTGTGCAGGCCCGAGGGGCGCCCGCTTGCGCGTTGTGGGTGCCGACTGCCGTGCCCCTGGACAGGTTTGTCGTTTGCTCTGGCTTTGCTGGTCCGGGATCTTAAGCGTGAATCTTGAGGTCCACGTGTGGGACTCCATGGCTCTATGAAGCCATGACAGGCTAGATTGTCTCCTACGTGGGCACCAAGATGAGAACATGAGGGCATGGAGTTGAAATAGTGGGTGGTTAGCCTGTGCCCCTTGGATGGTTGTCACAGGCCAGAAGTATGTGATGAAGCAGGATACTCCTCAGGAACACCAGGCTAAGCCCTTATCAGAGATGCACCTCAAATGTAAGGCTGTGGAATTACCAGTGCCAGGCCACAGCCCGTTGTGAGTCTGCTCAAGACCCAGCACTCGTGCCAAACCTCTGTGGTGCTCCTGGGGCCCCTATTGTAAATTATGAGAGCAGTTTTATTTTTGCAGACTGGGGCCAAGGAAAGGAAACATGTAGCTTTTATGCAACAGCATCACTCCTATGTGAAAAGCACAATAGGAGAGCTTTTTGTTTTGCCTTAATGAGTTACAGAGAATCACTTGCATGCTCCAGGCAGAGAGGTGGAGAATCTTGGAATATGAACCTTTAGGGACTGGGCTTGCTGCAGCAGAGACTGTAATAAAAATGCAGCCACCACTTTCCACCAGCTCAGCAGATATCATCTTTTATCCCTTTAATGAGGCAGTTCTGGTCCTAGGAGACAGATTCAGGGACGTCCCAGCTTAACTATGTCTCACATTGTACACAAGGCGAATGCATTTGCCCTGCCTATGACTTTGATGGTTATGGTGAAAATAAAACATCCTGACCCAGATTCTGCAGCCAAAATGCCTGGCTTCTCCAAGGAGTGTGTGAGGGTGGGGTTTTTTCCTGTTTCTCCCTTGGCTTTCCTGGTGGAAACTTTCCTGCGTCTCCCAGGAAAGACAGGTCTCTGGGATACTGGAATTCTTTCCTAAGGCCAAGGGTGAAGGTTGGATTCTGTCACTTTGGTGGTTCTAGCTGGATCTTCTTTTTAGTTTAGGGAACAGGTCTCAGAATGCTGTGTGTTGTTTCTCAGAAGTCCGAAGCAAATAGAGAGGCCCTTCCTGGTTGACATAAGGGAAAAGTCCAGGCCATGTGGGTATTGCCCAGGTTGCCCCAGACTAGAGTGTAATATCCCTATTTCATTGCTTCAAAGAAGGTTCCCTGAGGAATCAGGGAACATTTCCCAACACGCATTTGCAGTGGACCAGTTGGCTCAAAGATATGAGTAGCACGTGAGCACATGTTAACCAAGGAAATGTCAGTACATATTACTAGTGTTTAGGGATGTTAATGCTGCCAGGCACCTTTTTACTATCTATTGTACCACTGGGGACAAAGAGGTCTAGCATTGAGTAGGATGTCGGTGTTGAATTTTCCGAAATCCTCTGTCCTCTTTCTGTCCTCCCAAGTTAAACGAGAAATTTGAAAACTTGGGCTTTCTGCTTTCTGAGATGCAATGAGACTCTTCCAGCAGCAGAGGGCCAGCTTTGATCTACCAATTTTTATTAGCTGCTGGCCTGTTTTCATGATCTTCAATTCTAATGTTGAGCAGCTGGGCTTGGGAATGGGGATGGGAATAAAAAAAGAAAAGCTGAATAGTGGCTTTTTGTTCTTTGCAGAAAAAAAGAACAACTTACATGTTCTAGCATCACTGTTATCTGTTACCTGATTGCATGTGTAATTTTTTTAAAAGCACACGTCTCATGTTGATTTTCCCTCTCTTCTGTGAATTTACCCCAGAATAGAGAAATTTAGCACATTTTCTACATTTTAATCTCTTTAAATCCTCATTCTCTTAGCTCATGTCGTCTTCTCTTTTATTTTCTTCCTTCATTTTTATCAGACGCTCTCATAATATATACTTTTGTCTGTTACTCATTATCTTCTTTGTTTTTTGTCTTCATCAGTAAGTATTCTTATTCCTTGAATTTTTAAGATTTTGATTTCACTACTATCACGGTGTTTCTTAAAAGAGCCTAAACATCTTTTGCCAGTTTCTGTATGTCCCCATCTCTCTCCTTTTGTTTTCACACTCTTTTGCTCTATTGGTTAACGGTCTGTGCCCAACTTAACAAACAGCTGATTTGCCAGTACTCTGAGGGAGAGTCCATGCTTCCAGTTTCCGGAAGCCCATGGCCCCAATCCTAGATAAATGTTCCATGTTTTATTTGGTGGCGAGTTTTGCTTTATAAGTTGTAATTCTAAAGTATGTTTTCTTACTTTTTTGTCTCCTTAAAGACATTCATTAGGGATTCATTACCTAGGAACTGAGTGTTCCAAGTGTATCACATGTTCGGAATCCACCAAAAAGCACTGAATGATACCCAGGCCCATCGGCCACAGAAAGCCCTTTTAATGTGGGCTGTTCTGGATTAAATTATCTCGAATCTGTTTCTAAATCTTGATTGAAGTCCTGTAAGGAGGCCAGAGACACAGTAGGAAGAGCAAAGGAGTCAAGAAACCTGGGTCTGCCTTTAAATTTCCCAGTGAAAAATTGCACAGCTTAGAGAAGACTGATTTCCTTCATTTGGGATATCAGTTTGGTTGTGACAGGTCTTTGATTGCTCTGAAGGACGTTAGGAAGTACTGTGCCGAAGAATGATACTGAAGTTTTGAACGTGGATGAAACTCATTTTCTATAAGTGAGGCAATATTATCTTCCTCATAACTACTTCATAGGGGTACTTGAAAAGTAAAAATAATTATTTGAATATTGAGTTATTTTGCCCTCTTGTAAGAGAGATGATATGGAAAATGAAGGTGCTATTCACTATGGTTGAATTATAGCTTCCATGAATCTGATTTGAATTCATTATTACAAATGGGCCCTCTTGGCCAGAATCACTTCATTACAATTATCTGCTGTTGGGTTCAAAATGTTCTGTGCCTCTCTGTTAGATTAGATATGACAAGAATCTAGAAGTCATGTATCCGAATCAATACCCACATGGGGAAAGGAGCCCAGGATGCTCAGTGTGGTCAGCTGATGTCTATTAAGCCATCTCAGCAGAATGGATGATGGCCAGCTGTGCTTTCTTCATAGGCCTTAATCTCTTCTAAGTTCGCCTGAGTTCCTCTGCAGGTCCACCTCATCTATGTATACAAACATTTTGAGGGGCTGTGGTGAGATAGAGGCAAGGTTGTTGCTGTAACCGTCCCACTCAGTGGGAAAAGTTCCCACCAACATACTGGGTTTTCTTTGTGTTTTGCTTTTGTTTTTGTGTTTTTTTTTTTTTTTTTTTTTTTTTTTTATTTCAGTGGCAGGATAATCAGTTTTGCTGATACAGGCTTGCTGATCTGGGATTATGCTTAATGGCTCTTTTCTAAAATGTCCCTGCGTTTTCATTTGGAGTCTTGAACTAATCCATTCAAAACCAAGTATTTGAGGTTTAACTACTGCCATGGAATAATCTGAGCAGGGGATTTTGCCAAAACAACCTGGGCAGTAAAGTTTCCACAGATAAAGTTCTGTTGTTTGCCTGGGTGTGTTTCTGTACTTTGCACCCACTTTCAGCTCCTTTTTCTGTTATGTAAATTAGAAAATTTTCAGTAGCCATTAGACTATCTAAAACACATGCATGATTTTTCCATTTCACTGTTTCAGCTGCCTAAGCTGAATAAGGACTGGGCGAATGCAAAGGCGTTCCTCCTAGTCTGGGAAGACAAAGACATTAAAAGACACTCAAGCAGGGACAGGTCCATAAAGGACCTCTCGACTAGTGGCACTAACCTAGTTGGAGTTATCTGGGATGCTTTTCAGAAAAACCATTGCGGGGCTCCCAGTTTGATGATGTCAAAATTCCTGGGTTTGGGCATGGATGTAGCCACTGAAGGCATCTTTTCCCATATTTCTAATGTGGAGCCAGAACTGAGAACACTGCTTTAAAGCCTTTTCTGGCCCTAGAGCCTCTAAGCAAGGCTTATCCAGTGTCCCTGCTTCCCAAGAAATCATCTTCCCCATGTGAGGCTGCACCTCACTGGCTATGTTAATGCCCTAGAAAGCTCTGTGTTTGGGGGCCTCGGCACCTGGGGTTGAGTCTCACTCTACCTCTCACTAACTCCACGACCTTGAACACTTCAATTGAATTGTGTACATATAGGAACAACCTGTCACATCTGGTCTGCATTATCAGATGAAAGGAAGCACATGGGTTGTTCTACGAGCCATAAAACAACATATATGTGCAAGTTATTACTAGTACTAAGTTGAACTCCTCAATAACAACTGACAATACTCTCAAAATTTTTCAGTTTCATCAGCTGCATCTTGTTCTTCTTCTATTCCCACACTTACACACAGCTTTAAAGTGTGTTAGTCTTTTCACAGTTCTACCCAGAATCTTTTCTGCTTGTGGTCCAGAATTGCCCTCATCAGAGTTCCTCTCGCTGCAGAACTCTGTTCTAACAGTTACATACTAGGACCTGCTATTTTTTCATGTGTGGTTATGGTTAGTCTGGGGACTTCTGGAGCTTAGGAGCTGTGCCTTATGTATTGAGTATAGATACTGTGCTGAATAAAGGATTAAAAAAAGTAAGTATTGGTTTAATGCTTTAATCCATCTTAATGGGAAGCAACCACTTCCAGTATATTATTGTCTCTACAGCAATGTATCTAAACAATTTTATTGTCTTTAAAATATGATCCTGGGACATTCAGGCACAGCAGTTGGTTAGAGATCTTGGAGGCTTGAGGGGCTTTTTGGATTCCACTCAAATCACTTGCCAGAGGGGACAGTTGAATCCACCAATGACTGCAGTCTGATCCAAACTATGCAAAATCTTCATTATCCCTGAAGGCAAGACAGCAAGCAGGGTGACAGAGCTAAGAGCAGTATTACTACTGCTTTTGTGCAGCCGTGGAGGAACACCAATACTACCTGGAAAGCACACCCATCTCTGTTGAGATTTTTCTGGTGGGACCAAGGAGATACACAGGGCGGGGAGGCAGCAGGGAGGTTGGCATGTCCTGGGTTGGGTCACGGCTGCAGAATGTAGCAGGCCTGAAATAGCAAGGCTGGCTTGACTCTGTGACACTCTCTAACGTCTCTGATTGGTGGGAATGTGTCTGCCTCCCCCAGCACACCACACACACACACACACACAAACACACCCCATACACACACACACATACACACGCACACACACATACACTCTCTTTCTCTCTCTCTCTCTCTCTCTCTCTCTCTCAAACAGGCCATGGGAGAAGATGTTTTAAAGCAATAGAAATACAAGCTCCATGGCTTTCTGAACCTTTCTGGAAAACTCAACAGCTCTTATCTAACCCCTTTGGGTAATTGTTTAACCTTTTTAAGTAAATTTGGCCCTTGGGCTCAGTTTAGCTCTGTCTTTCTCATTTCCTTTCCTTCTGGTTTCTAAAAAAGGACTCTGCCCTTGGCCCACTCACTGTGCTCACTAGGTGGCTGGCTCTGAGGGAGCTGGGGAGCCTGTCTGGCAGGCTGTTGTTATGGATCTGATGGGACCCGGCAGTGAGATGCAGTGGAGGGGAAGAGTCAAGTAGGTCTCATTTGACCTTCCCAGGGGAGGACTTTTAAAATTACTTATTATTAATGGGAAGCTGTCTTCAGTCATGAGATGAGAAGAGGGAGTTACAGTCCAAGACATCTTTAGGCTGGCAGAAATTTGCATTGCCTAAGTTAGGAACCAAATGCTAACTTTTCTTCATTTTATTTCCTTCTTCTTTCTTTAACATATACAAGATAGCACCGAATTATTTCAGGTTGGTTTGTATTGTTTGCCCTGAATGAAGGAAGATGCTCTTGCTCCTGTTAGGTGTAATTGGAGCTCAAGTTTGCCTGAAACGGGTTTGGGGGAGGGGTGCACTCTTTTCAGCATGATCCATTCTCAGGCCCCTCTCCTCTCCCAAATAAATGACCCTACCTACTTGATGCTTTTTATACCCTGGTATATTTTCTTTTAAGAAGTGGAAATTGAAGATGTGATATCTAGGCTGCTCAGCACTGCCTAGCCTAGACTTGTGTATAGCTTTCCTGGTAGAGAAGTTTAGAGAAAGGAAATGTCTGTACCTTGTGCCGCTATAGGATAATACAGCAAAGCCTTTGACAAAATTTGCAAGAGCACAGGCGTGAAGGAAGGTTGTAGGGTGGGGATGTGGTGATGCTATTGAAACAAACAAAAGCTCCTATCATACATGGCCGACTCTGTGTCAGATGCCACATTAGTTACCTAACATTTCATATAATTTTCAAACCATTACAATCCCTATTAACAGTCTAGGGGTCCAGATTTAGAAAAGTTAAACCACTTACCTTTGGTCACATCATTATCATATGTCAGAATCTGCATTTGCTCCTAGAAGACCTTTACGCCTCTTTTCAGTTTCATAGTATATCTCCCTTCCTCAGATATAGAGGACAGAGAAAACTTCCAAGTGCCACAAGCAGAAATAAACCAAAGACACCCTTTCTGTTCCTGAAGGTCAGGAAATCTGCATTTCATTTGAAGGCTGCAGCCGTCTGCTGTCTCGGCTTTACAGTCTTCTTGCTTCCAGGGACTTCGCTCCCTCGCCCACACTCAGGTGAAGCCTATCAATGACTACTCTGAGGCTGGAAATGATGCTCAGTGCAAACACTGCACAACGTGGCACCTGCCAGGGTCCAATGCGCTGCCCAGGAGACCATTGTTGCTCATGGCTTTGAACCCGCCCCAAACATTGTGCTATCCAGTTGCTTGACCTCCATAGTACATATGGAACCTCAAAGGGCCTACAAACTAAGACAATATAAGCCTGTCATTTCTTGGTAAGAACTCAAACAATAAGACCTGTGAAGAAATCAGTGATGCCAGAGCATAGAGGAAGGAGAAGTAGTTTGTTTAAGCCCTAAAATATGTCACTCCATTATCCTCCTTCCCATCCTTATATTCACATTTTAATTTAAGACTTTGAACATAGAGAGTACAGGCCTTGCCATGGAATCATACCCCAGAGGAAACCATGTGACTAGCTTTAGCCCCCTGGTCCCTGGAGATACATAATACTTAAATCAAAGAGATGCTGAAGGCCTTGACCTGGCTTCCCATAAAAGTGCTGATGAACAACATTTTTAGAAATTGCTTTTGAATATTAAACATTTTCAGTGGGTCTGAAGATTTATGGCGTCTCAATTAACCAAGTTTCCATTGCATAATCAGAATAAAGAATGTTATCAGTGGCTGTTAAGTTTTCTGGCTAGTCCGCAGAAGACAATTCAATTCACAATTACCCAAAATGCAATATACCAGCAATGAAGAATAACAGAAAACAATGTTGTTGTAGAAGTAATTACGCAAAAGAGAGAAAAATGAATACGATAATTTTCTATTTATTGTGAATGCCATGCTGGAAAAAAGTAGGTGTAATTAGAGGAAGATAAAATGGAAACATTTTCTCAAAGACATTTCGGAATAGTTTCTGAAGTTTTGGAGTTTGTTGTATTGTTTCTATTGAGCCAAATTTAATTTTAAAATATGTAGCTTTAAAAAAAAAAAAAAGGTGGAATTTCACTCTTGTTGCCCATGTTGGAGTGCAATGGAACAATCTCAGCTCATGGCAGCCTCCACCTCCCAGGTTCAAGCGATTCTCCTGCTTCAGCCTCTTGAGTAGCTGGGATTACAGGAATGTGCCACCATGCCTGGCTAATTTTGTATTTTTAGTAGAATCCAGGTTTCTCCATGTTGGTCAGACTGGTCTCGAACTCCCAACCTCAGGTGATCTACCCACCTTGGCCTCCCAAGTGCTGGGATTACACGCAGAGCCACTGTGCCCGGCCACTGTTGTTTTATTTGATTCCTGTATGTGTTTGTCACTACTGGCTGAGGCAATTTTCATAAATATTGACGAAGGACACGAAAAGACAGAAATGACACAAATGGAATTATACATGAAAGGAGAGAGTAGCAGAGAGATGTTTCAGAAATAGAAGTTGAAAGAAGGGAAAGAAAGGAGCTAGAGAGGAGGGACAGTATGTACCTGTGAGAAAAACAAGCAAAAAAAAGTCTAAAGTGGAATTACTGAATAGTCAGAGGTAGAGAGAAGGAAGAAAGGGGCCAGATAAGAATGCCTGGGCCCCATGGTGGCTCATGCCTGTAATCCCAGCACTTTGGTAGGCTGAGGTCGGTGGATCACCTGAGGTCGGGAGTTCGAGACCAGCCTGATCAACATGGTGAGACCCCCATCTCTACTAAAAATACAACATTAGCCGGACGTGATGGTGCATGCCTGTAATCCCAGCTACTCAAGAGGCTGAGGCAGGAGAATCACTTGAACCTGGGAGGCGGAGGTTGTGGCGAGCCGAGATAGCGCCACCGCACTGCAGCCTGGGCAATGAGAGTGAAACTCTGTCTCAAAAAAAAATTTAAAAAAACCAAACAAACAAACAAACAAAAACAATGCCTGTGCCCTACTTCTGAGTTTCTGGGACATGAGAGCCTCTTCTCTGACTGTCCAGCACGACGTATATCCTGTTGTCCAGCACCCATTCTAAGTCGAGGCAAGAATATTCGAAGGATCTGTTCTCACCTGCTGCTACGAGTCCTACGTGTTCTGAACCTCTGTTTCCATCTGCCCTACAGCTGTAAATCTCCCTCTTGTCACTGGGTCTTAGTCCCCATCTTGCTAATCCATACTGGTCACTTACCCCAGGCCCTGGGTGACTGGGTACCCTGCCTTGTCCTGCCAGGACCTCTTCTCTGAGGGTCGAAGCCTGCCCTTGACCCCTCTCTGACCGGCCTAGTGGTTCCAGGACTTTCAGTGTTGCTGTCTCTCTTTACACAAAGGATGTTTTTGGACACCACCTCACATCCAGGCAGCATGGGAGGTCTCGGCGAAGTGATGTTTGCTGATGTCTACCCTGCTCATGTGCAATTAAACGGTTTATTCTGAGACACACAGCGTGTGTCTCAGGTATCTGTCCACCTTGACCATCCACTAATGTCTCCTGGTTGCTGTTTGGAACCTCCTGTGTTGGAGAAAAAAGAGTCAACATCTGTACACCCAGGGAATTGAATAAGTCAGGGATTTATGAGGTCTGGGCTCACAATGAGATATTGTGTGTAAGGCACCCTGTATAAGAGGGAGGAATCACGGAACTCAAATTTGTACCGCCCTGTGCTTTTGTATGCCATTTCTGAAGATATTCCTCTTCCCATTGTCATTTTTATTGCTTCTCCATGCTCTTTGTTAAATGCATTAATATACTCTATTTATCTTGTGTTCTCAGAGTCCAACAGAATACCTAATGCTTAGTAGGTGCTCTAAGTTTTTTTGAAAAGATGAATGCTTCTCCTTTATCGCTATCTCTCTCTGTTTCTTCTCTCTCTCTCTCTCTCTCTTTCTCTCTCTCTCATACACACACACACACACACAGAGACACACACACACACACACACACACACATCTATCTTTTCTCATGGAGCTATTCTTACCCATGTTGAATAATTAATTACAACCATAGAGTCTGGCATTTGAATCCTAGTTGAGATACTAATATCTCCCTAAATAGTTGGCATTTCCCTTGTCCTTTCTCTGTCTGCTTGTTATAATTGCAGTATTTGACAATCGCACAATATCACTGCAGCGACAGGCAGGAGATTGGGACCATTTGCAAGGGAAGTGTATCTGCTTTCTCCCCTTGGCCAAGGTCACATAATAGAGGCTGGCACATTCTGGAATAATATCTGCAAATTCCAGAGGTTGGAAAAGCCAATGTGAGTCATCTCTGAACATTCCAGAGGGCATCTCAGGATGCAGGGATTCATGCACCCATCTACTTGACCCTCTAAAATGCAGCTGCTTCGATCACAGGCTCTCGTTTTGAGGCCCCTGAATAGGTATCAGCAGCAGGCCTCCTGCTGTACCTGTGCAGTGGAAACAGAATGTTCTTGATTGCATGCTCTGTTTTATGATGGGCAAGTCAATGGGTGCTTAGTGAAATGTAAGATCAAGTATAACCTCTATCAAGTGGTTGAGAACACTGACTTTACAGTCAAAAGGTTCATTTCAAATCCCAGCTCTGGTACTTAGTGACAGTATGTGGTTGGACAAGTGACTCGATTTTTCTAAGCCTCAATTTCCTGGTTAAAAAAAAAATAAGGACTAGATATCCACTTCACTGGGCTGATGGGAGGCCGTAAATGATATCAAGTTTGTAAATATCTTGGATTAAATCTTACATGGAAACAACAGCACAATAAACAGTTGCTATTAAGTTAAATATATGTATTACTGAATTCACAATTTATCCATGCAGCATTTATTGGGTACCCATCAGCATTACTCTAAGCAGTATGGAAATTATAGTTAAATTAATTCTAGACTCTCTTCTCTGAGCATTCACATATGTTAAATAAGTGAATCTGTTGGCAAAACACAGATCCCACAGAATGGGAAGGGGGGATGGAAGAAGAGAGAGGGATAAAAAGACAGGGAGGAAGACCATTTGCTTAAAGTAAAATGCACCCATATTAGCATTCACATCACTATACTTGGACAAATATATTTACACATGTAACCACCATTTTGCTAGGTATAGAACGCATTTGTTACCCCAGAAAGTTCCTCCATACCCCCGTTTTTATTATGGTAAAAATGCCTGGAATGTATCATCAAAACTAGTTTTAAATATACAGTTTGGTGGCTTTAAGTACGTTCACATTGCTGTGCAACCGCCACCACCATCCATATCTAGAACTTATTTCTTCTTCCCAAACTGAAACTCAGAATCCATTAAACAATAACTCCCCATTCTTCCCTCCTCCAGCGTCTGGAAATTACTATTCTATTACTATTATTACTATTCTATTCGACTACTTTTCTTTTTGTCTCCATGTTTTGACTGCATTGAGTACCTCAGATAAGTGGTGTTTTACAATATTCATCCTTTTGTAACTAGCTTACTTATTTATACATATTACCTTTAAGGTTCATCCATACTGCAGCATGGGTGAGAATTTCTTTCCTTTTTCGGGCTGTATTCCATTTCATGTATAGGGCATGTTTGTTTATCCATTCGTCCTTTGATGGACGCTTGGATTGCATTCACTATTGTGAGTAATGCTGCTATGAACATAGTTGTACAAATACCTGTTTGAATCCCAGCTTTTAATTCTTTTGGTATATGCCCAGAAGAGGAATTGCTGGATCACATGGTAACTATACGTTTAATTTTTGAAGGAAATGCCGCACAGTTTGGTAGAGCCATTTTATATTCTCACTAGCAATACACAAGAGTTCCAATTTCTCCACCTTCTTGTCAAACCTTTTTCTGTTTTTATTATGTTCATTAATAGTGATTTTAATGGGTATGAAATGGTATTTCACTGTGATTTTGATTTGTAATTCCCTGTGCAAATTGATATGCTTATTGACCATTTGTATAACCTTCTTTGGAGAAATGTCTATTCAAGTTGATTGCCCATTTTTAAACTGGATTGTTTCTTTGTTTCTCAACTGTGGGAGTTTCATATATTCCAGATATTGACCCTGAGGAGATATATGATATATGACTCACAAATATTTCCCCCCATTCTGTGGATTGCCTTATTATTCTTTAGATAGTGTCTTTTGATGCAGAAAAGTTTAAAATGTTACTGTAGTCCAATTGATCTTTTCTTGTTTTTTCCTTTTGTTGTCTGTGCTTTTGGTATCAGATCTAAGAAGGCACTGACAAATCCAATGTCATGAAGCTTTTTTCCTGTCTTAAAAAAAAAAAAGGCTTTTATAGTTTTAGCTCTTATGTTTAAGCCTTTGATCCATTTTGAGGGTTTTGTGTGTGTGTGTGTGTGTGTGTGTGTGTGTGTGTGTGTGTGTGTATGTATGGTGTAATATGAGTCCAACTTCATTCTTGTATGTCAATACCCAGTTTTTTCAACACCATTTGTTGAAAAGACTGTCCTCTCCCCATTGAATGCTCTTGATACCCTTGTCAAAAAGAATTTGAGCATATATTCAAGGGCTTATTTCTGGGCTCTTTATTTAATTTCATTGGTCTGTATGTCTGTCTTTATGCCAGGACCACATTATTTTGATTACAGAAGCTTTGTAGTAAATTTTGGAAGTCAGGAAGTTAGAGACCACTAACTTTGTTTTTATTTTTCAAGATTATTTTGGCTATTTCCAGTCTCTTGAGGTTTCATATACATTTTAGGATCTGTTTTTCGATTTTTGCAATGGAAGAAGTAGATTGCTTTGGATTATATTATTTTGACTATATTAAGTCTACCAATTCATAAACACAGAATGTCTTCACTTATTTTTTGTGTTATTTAATTTATTTGAACAATGTTTTGATGTTTCAGTGTACAAATGACTCTTTCACCTTCTTATTTAAGTTTATTCCTAAGTAATTTATTCTTTTTGATGCTGTTGAAAAAAATTATTTTCTTTGTGTTTTCAGATTTTTAAATTTATTAGTTCTAATTGTTGTATATGTTTATGGAATTTTCAGAGTTTTCTACACATAAGATTATATCATCTGTGAACAGAGATAGTTTCACTTCTTCCTTTCCTTTTTTGATGCTCTTATCATCTTTATTTTTATTTTTGTTTTTTGAGAGAGAGTACCACACTCTCTCACTCTGTCACACATGCTGGAGTATAGAGACACAATCATGGCTCACTGCAGCCTCAACCTTCTGGATTCACGTGATTCTCCCACCTCATCCTCTCAAGTATCTGGGACTACAGGTACAGGCCACCACATTAGGCTAACTTTTGTGGGTTTTTTTTTTTTTTTTTTTTTTTTTGTAGAGACAGGGTCTTGCCATGTTACATAGACTGGTCACAAACTCCTGGACTCAAGCTCTCTGCTTGCTTTGGGATCCCATAGTACTGGGATACAGGTGTGAGCCAGTGCACCCAGCCTGTCTTTTTCTTTATTGCTTCAGGGAGAATTCCCAGTGCTATGTTAAGTAGAAGTGATAGAAGCAGACACTTCTGCCTTGGTTCTAATCTTAGAAGAAAAACTTTCCATCTTTTCTCATTTAGTATGTTGAATATGTTTTAGGAGAGAAATGTTTACATATGGCCTTTATTAAGGTTACATACTTTCCTTCTATTTCTAGTTTATTGAGTATTTTTTACTATTATTGAAGGGTGTTAAATTTTGTCAAATGCATTTTCTGTATCAATTGAGATGGTCATGTGTTGTGCTGTTTTGTTTTTCCCTTCAGCCTGTTAATGTGATGTATTCATTGATTGATTTCTGTATGTTGAACAATCTTTGCATTGCAGAAGTAAATCTCACTTGGTTATGAGTATAATTCTTTCTTTAACATGCTTTGAATTCACTTTGCAGTATTTTCTGAAATTGGCATCAATATTTAAAGGGACATTGGACTAGTATTTTTGTTTGTTTGTTTTGTAATGTCTTTGTCTGATTTTGTCATCGAAATAACGTTGGCTTATAGTGTGAGTTTGGAAGTGTTCTCTCCTCTTGAAATTTTTTGAAGCGTCATAGGAGAACTGTTAATTTTCCTATAAATGTTTGATAAAAGGCACCAATGATGCTATCCGGTCATGGGCTTTTCTTTTTTGGGAGGTTCAGATTTTCAGTTTCTTTGTGCTTCAATCTTGACAGACGTATGTCTTTCTAGAAATTTGGCCATTTTATCAAGGTTAACAAATTTGTTGGCACATATTTCTTCAGAGTACTCCTTTATAATTTATTTTATTTCTATAAATTTAGTTATACCATGCCCTTTTTATTTGTGATTTTAGTTATTTGAATTTTATTTTTCTCTTAGTCAATCTATCTAAAGTTTTACCAATTTTATCATTTTAAGAAAAAAACTCATGATTTCATTGATTTTTTTTCTATTTTTCCCATTCTCCATTTTATCTTTCCTATAATATTATTTTCTTTCTTCTGCTAGTTTGTGTTTAGTTTGGTCTTTGTTTTTCTTTTCTTTTTTTCTTTTTTTTTTTTTTTAGTTCCTTAAGGTTTAAAATTAGATCGTTGAGTGTTTTTTTTTTTCTTTTTTGATGTAAGTGTTTAGAGCTATGAATTTCTATCTTATCTTAACACTGCTTTTGTTCTATCCTGTAAGTTTTGGTGTGTTTTGTCTTCATTTTCATTTGTAATAAGATTGTTATAAAAATTTTCTTTTTATTTATTTTTTTATTCATTGGTTGAGTGTGTTAATTTACACATATTTGTGGATTTTTCAATTTTCCTTATGTTGTTGTTTTTCAGTTTTATTTTATTCTAATTAGAATAGTTACTTAATATGATTGCTCTCTTTTTAAATTTACTCATACTCATAATTTGCTTTAACATATGATGTATCCTATAGAATGTTTTATGTCCACTTGAGAAAAATGTGTTTTCTGCCTTTGCTGGGTGGAGTGTTCTGTACATTTCTGTTATGTCTGATTGGTCTATAGTGTTGTTCAAGTTCTTTATTTCCTTATTGATCTTATGTCTGTTTGTTACATCTATTATTGAAAGTGGAGTGCTAATGTCTCCTACTGTTATTGTAGCGCTATTTCTCTATTCAATTCTGCCAACGTTAGTTTTATATACTCACATGCTCTGATATCTAGTATATGTGTTTATATTTTTTGTGTCTTGTTGGTAAATTGGCCTCTTTTTTATTACATAACATCATGTGTTCTTTTGTGAGAGTTTTGCCTTAAAGTCTATTTTGTGTAGTATCGCATAGCCACCTCTGGTCTCTTTTGTTTACTATTTATATAGCAAATACTTTTTCAACCTTTCACTTTTGAACTATGTGTGCATTTAAATTTAAACTGGGTCTTCTGGATACAGCATACAGTTGGATGCTGCTTTTTAATCCATTCTGCCAATCTGTATTTTTAGATTGTGGCGTTTAACACATTTACATTTAAAGTAATTGCTGATAAAGTAATCACTGACTTACTATGCTGTTTTATTATATATATTTTTTCTGTATATTTTATAGTGTTTTTGTCCCTCATTTCCTCCTTTACTGTCTGCCTTTGTGTTTAGTTAATTATTTTTTTTTGGCAGGGAAGCATTTTGATTTATTCTTATTTTATTTTGTGTATATTATATAGGTATTTTCTTTATGATTTATCGCCATGTTTTACACATAGGGCTTATATACAGTACCTTAAAGTTAGAAAAAACTGTTTTAAATTGATAACAACTTAAATTACATACAAAAACTCTACTCCTTGACAGCTTGGATCCCCCTATATGTTACTGATGTCATGAATTATTGGTTTATACATTGTGTACCCATGAACACAGATTTATTATTTTGTATAGTTTAATATTTTAAATGCTATGAAAAAATAAAATTGGAGTTATAATTAGAAATGACAATAATGCAGGTTCTTTTTGGTATGTGCCCTTATACTATATTTACCAGAAAATTTTATGTTTTCATACAAATTTGAATTACTTTTCAGTTTCCTTTAGTTTCACCTTAAAGAACTCTTTCATATTTCTTGAAGTGCAGGTCTAGTGGTGATGAATTCCCTTAGCTTTTGTTTATATGGGGATGGATGTCTTAATTTCTCTCTCATTTTTGAAGGACAGTTTTGCTGGATATGGATTTATTGGGTGACAGATTAGTTTGTTCGTTTGCTTTTGCTTTTTCTTTTAGCACATTAAATATAAAATCCACTGCCTTCTGGAAGGTAAGGTTTCTGCTGGAAACTTCACTAATGATCTTGTTGAGACTCTTGTAAATGAATTAGTTTCTTGCTGCTTTCAAGATTCTCAATTTCTCTTTTGTCTTTGATGTTTTGTTATAAAGTATCTCAGTGTGGGTATCTTTGGGTTTATCCTATTTAAAGTTCCTTGAGCTTCTTATATGTCCATTTCTTTCTTCAACTTTGAAACATTTCCAGTAGCTACATATGCAAATAATATCTCTTCTCTTTTCTCTATTTCTTTTCCTGGAACTCTCATAATATATATATTGGTTTACTTAGCAGTGTTTCTTAAGTCCGTTAGAATTTATTTCCATTTCTTCTTTCTTTAATCTTCAGACTTAATAATTTCAAATGATGTGTCTTCAGGTTCACTGATTGCTTTTTCTGCTTGTTCAAGTCTGATGTAATTTTAAGCTTCAGAATTTATGTTT
This sequence comes from Saimiri boliviensis, assembly GCF_048565385.1. Taxonomy (NCBI): domain Eukaryota; kingdom Metazoa; phylum Chordata; class Mammalia; order Primates; family Cebidae; genus Saimiri; species Saimiri boliviensis. The sequence continues at coordinate 68,153,954 of NC_133454.1, read as the reverse complement.
GATTGTTTTCTTCTTCTTTTTCTATTATTGTATCCATTCATTCATAGTCTATTTTTATGTATATATTGTTTTCATGATTATTTTATTCTTTATACCTTATACTTTTTTATTCTTTATTCTTTATCTCTTTGAGGATATGTAAGGCAGTTTTTGCAAAGTCTTTTCAGATAAATTTAAAATCTATGTTTCCTCAGAAACATCTTATGGGTATTTTTTTTTTTCCTTTGAATGGGGCATATTTTACTGTTTCTTTATATGCCTGGTGATCTTTTGTTGAAAATTCAGCATTTAAAAAAACAACTACCTCTTCAAGTCTTTGTAAACTGCCTCCATGCAAGACAAGACCTTCACTAATCAGCTGGATGTGAAGGCTTAAGTTCTTAGGCCTTTCCTGGGCTTGTGTGCAGCATTTTTTTTTTCCATTCCTTTATATACATGGCTATTTTTAAATGTCTTAATTTCCCAAAGAGTCTTACCACAATTTCTTTTTGCTTAAATGTTCTTTTTTCTCCGCCAATAATCTCTTGCCTTAGAAAGCTGCAGGTAGGCTGCCCTGATGCATACCACAGCCTCCTCTTGCCTGAGATCCAAGCTGCTTTTCGTGTCTGGACTCTGAGGTTGGCATCTCAGATGTCCATACCTCAGGCAGCCTGTAGCCAGATTAGACTGTTGCAAGTGCTATCTTCACAGTTCTCTTTATTTTGTGGAGAGGGCAGAAAGACAGGCTACTGTTTTTCCAGATTACACTGCCCCATACCAGTGAAGAGTGGGGCAGGGGGTGACCGAAAACTTCAGAAAATTTTCTACCATTTCAAATAACGTATCTCTGTTTTTTGCTTGGGTATTTGCTTGCTTGCTATAAACCTTTGACAGATTATTTCCCAGAGCTCGCATGAGGTTTTTTTTAGTAATTTTCTATTTGTTTATTCAATGTTTTTGTGGAGAAAGTGAGAGTTTGGACTTTCCTAGTCTGCCAACTTAGTGACATTTGCCCGCATGATCTTTTGAATTCAGTTCTCTAGCCCTAGGTAGACATTGATCTTTCCAACACAATAAATCAGTTTTGTCTGGTCTAAAATTACACACAAATGGAATGATATTAACACTATATTATTCAGTATTCTTTTATATCTGAGTTATTTCCTTCAGTGTAATGGACTTGAGATTTGTACGTGTTACTGCTCGTAGTGCATTCCTTTTTGAATGTTCAGTAGCATTCCGCTTTATGGCAATACCACACTTGTTTACCTATTGATGGGCATCAAATTGTGAGGTACAATGTTATTTGATTATATTTGATTATAAGTTGTTTTTTGTTGAGATGGAGTTTCACTTTGTCACCCAGGCGAGAGTGTAGTGGTGTAATCATGGTTCCCTAAAGCCTCAACATCCTAGGTTCAAGTGATCCTCCTGCCTCAGCCTCCCAAGTGCTAGGACTACAGGTGTGCACCACCACACCCAGATTTATTTATTTATTTATTCATTTATTTATCTGTAGAGACAGGGTTTTGCTCTGTTGCTTCAGCTGGTCTCAAACTCCTAGCCTGAAGCTATCCTCCCACTTTGGCCTCCTGAAGTGATGAGGTTACAGGTATGAGCCGCCATGCCTAGCCTAATTATAAGTCTTCATGAGGAAATATATTTTTAGTTTTTTTAGCAAATACATCAGATTGGATTTATTGAGTTGTATGGTAGGTGTAAGTTAACCTAAAGATATGCCAGACCGTTTCCCAGAGTTATTATTTCAATTGACATTCCCACCTGCAGTTTATAAAGACTTAACTTGCTCCACAGTTTCACTGGCACTTGGCATTGAAGACTTTTCAGTTTTTAATTTCATGGTGAGGGTAGAGTAGTGGGGAGAGGTGTTCCTTTTACTTACTTAATTATGTACATGTAATGAACATTTAACATATTTCCAAGTAATTATGTGTTATAATTGTAATGTAAAAGCAAAAATGAAAAGAGAAATAGATGAGCCCAAATTGATACTATTATATGATTACTGGTTCTTTAACATTGGGGCTATATGATTAATATAACCAGAGTACAAAATCATAGTTTAGCTAAATCAATTGTTTATTACACTTTTCTGAATGTTTTTGAAACTGATGGCAGATTGATGCTATTTTGGATATTACTATTGATTATTACTAATCTTGAAGTTATTGGATCAATTATGCCATGTTTTGGTAGTTAATAGGCCACACATTTGCCTTGATTTTTAAAATAAGAATGCAATGTAGTGATATGTAATAATTTTATTTGGGCAAATATGTGCTGTTTAAGAGTTGATTATTTTTTACTGTTTCTTTGAAGAATATTCTTTATTATTCATTTAAAAATAAAATATGTCTTCAAATCATAAAAAACTTTTAATTTTAGTCATTTTAGCAGGTAACAAGCAGCATACCATTGTAAAATTTAAAGTGCATTTTCTTGAGACAATGCTTTGTCTTTTTTATGTGTTTTTTACACTAGTCATCCATATGTCGTCTTATAGATCATGGGAGACTGATGTGCTTATTTGTTAATGTATTCAGTAAATATTTACTGAAGAGTATATGCCTGGTGGTATAGGAGCTGGAGTTAACAATGGTGAACAAAACAGACCATGCCTCTGACATTTTTAGAGTTACAATCTAGGGTGGAAAGACAGGAAATAAACAAGGTAAACACATCTAAACACAATATCATGCCACACAGCGGTGAATGATCTCAAGAGTAGCAGAATAGGGTAAGTGAGTTGAGAGGGACAAGTGTCTCTATTCTTGCCATGGTGGTCAGGAACCACATGTCCGATGATAGCGACATTTGAGCAGAAACCTGATCAAAGTGCAAAAGTGAGCTATGCAAACCCCTTGTGGAAATGTTTCAGAGACAGGGATGGCGAAGAAATAGGGCTCATGGCAAATGTGTGCTCACTGTGCTCTAGGAACAGAAAGGAAAGGCTGCGCCAGAGTAAGCAAGAGAGTGAGTGGTAGGGAATAACAGGCAGTCACGGACAGAGACTTCTGCCTTCTGGTCTAACGTGTAAGGAGCTTGGGGGCTGGCTCTCCATCTTCACGCAAGTAAAAGCCCTCAACACATTGAAAATCAACAACTCTTCTCAGATCTTTCAGAGAATTGAAGTCATAGAATACGGCACCACCTTAAAAACTGGAGACAGGTAGATACAGAGACTCACTGTTTATTTTGGGTAGAAACTACCCCTGGAGCCAGATTCTTCTAGGAACTTTAAAAAGGACCATTGACTGACTGCTGAAGATTATGTGTAGACTAACTTGAAATGTAAAACTTTTCAAGAAGTCCTTAAGGAGTCCCACACTTTTGTTGTTTTTACCTCCAGGAACCCCACCAGGTTCTCAGAGTGAAAAGGGGTAGGTACGCCGCCGGGCATGGTGGCTCATGCCTGTAATCCTAGCACTTTGGGAAGCCGAGGTGGATGGATCATCTGTCGTCAGGAGTTCAAGACCAGCCTGGCCATCATGGTGAAACCCCATCTTAAAAAAAAAAAAGAAAAGAAAAGGGGTAGATAGAGAAGGGTAACAATATGGAAACATGGCCAGAGGATTCTGTTCTTAACAAAAGCTTATTTTTGAAAGAAATTATTGTTCCTGATTACATTTTTTTAACAGAATCTATCTCACTGCAGGATGGAAAATACTCTACCCCACACTAGCTAAAAGCAAAAACAGAGTTTGAAGAGACAGAGAACACATTGGAGCAAGACTCAAATATGGCAGAGATGTTATCACACTGGTGTTTTGAAATTACTATGCTTAATGTGCTAAAGGAGTAATGGAAAAAATGGACAACGTGCAATAAGTGATGAGTAAGTTAAGCAGAGAGATGGACATTCTAAGAAAGAATCAAAAGGAATGCTAGGAAAAAATATTTTTACAGAAATGAAGAATGAGCTCATTTGATGGGCTCTTTGGCAGACTGAACACAGCTGAGGAGAGAATCAACTGTGTCTTCTGGAAAATATGCCAGTGGAAATCTTCAAAACTGAAAAGCAAGGAGAAAGACTTAAGAAAACAGAACAGAAAATCTAAGAACTGTGGAATAATAACAGAAGATGCAATGTATATGTAATTAGAATACCAGAAATGAAAGAAAGAAAGAAAGAGAAAGAAAGAAAGAAAGAAAAACAAACAGAAGAGATATTTGTAGCAATAGTGACTGAAAATATCCCAAGATCAATGCCAGATACCCAACCACAGTTCCAGGCATGCTCAGCAAACACTAAGAAGGATAATGGCAAACAAACAAACACGAACATTAAAAGCCTGTACCTAGGCATATGATTTTCAAACTGAAGAATTTCAAATGCAAAGACAATAATTTGGAAGATGCTAGAGGGGAAAAACACCTTATTTATAGAGGAGCAGGGATAAGAATTATATTGGGTTTTTCTTTAAAAGCCATGCAAGCAAGAAAAGAGCAGGGTGAAATATTTAAAGCATTGCAAGAAAAGAATCATCAGGGTAGATAAAGACTTTCTCAGACAAAGAGACATTGTTCAGATTTGTCTTCAATAGACTTGCCTTGCAAGAAATTTTCAAAGTTCTTCAAGCCTGGTGCAGTGATGTGCACCTGGATTCCCAACAATTTAGAAGGTTGAGGCAGGGAGGATCATTCGAGCTCAGGAATTTGAGTCCAGTCTGAGCAACAACAAGAGACCGAGACCACATTTCAAGAAAAGGAGAAGATGATTAACTTTAGCTAGTTCTGATAATACTGCAGCCCAGTCCATCCTCCACTCCCAAGCATTTACTGATGTAGCTGACTCTTTAGTAATCAGATCATTTGTTTATTGTTACTTTCTCTTTTCTCTCTCTCCATCTTCACATACACACACACAGATACTTTTTTTATCCCTCAGTTGATGTTAGTTTCTTGAGGGCAGGAATAGGATTTCAATTTAATTGTCTCAAGTAACTTCTGTGATGCTCTGCAGGGCATGTGAATAGGGGCTGTTTAACAGAGGCAGGTGGATTGAATCTATCCTTAGCCCTATCTTCTTTTCAGTTGCCCTAAGTGGGTGCAATCAGACATGTACATATTTGTGACCATAACAAAAATGGAAATAATAGTGAACATAAACAACTTTTATTTGTGTGGTAATTTTCAGTTTGTTCTTTCTTCCTGAAAAGTTATTTCCCAACCTCTTTCTATATATGGCAGGTCTCTCTCATCTTTTGGGTCTCTCTCAAATGTTACTTCCAGTTTGTTAATATTTTCTGATTTCCCCTCACCTTTATCTCAATGGTTTCTAAGCTTTCCAAGCCTTTCTGGGCATTACACTAATCCTGGAAGAATTTTTAGAATACAGATTCCTGTACCTAGCCCCAGAAATACAGAATCAGGAATGCTTAGATACAAATCCATGAGTCTGATTCTCATGCCAGCAAAACTAGTTTGGTGCACTATTTTTCTGGGAGAAAAAAAAAAAAAAGGTGTCTGACCTTTTTAGTGTTTTCTGTTTACCAGAGCATGCAGGGGGAGTGAACTAGTTCTATTCTCACACTCCCGGAACATATATACCGTTAACTGCAACATAATCTTGCAAGTTATCCAGCCATATTATTATTATTATTATTATTACATATTTTTGACACAGGGTCTCCTTCTGTTGCCCAGGCTGGAGTGCAGTGTCACAGTTGTGGCTCACTGCAGCCTTGGCCTCCAAGGCTCAAGAGACCATCCCACCTCAGCCTCTAGAGTAGCTGGCATGCACCACCTCACCTGGCTAATTGTTTTAAAAAAAAAAAAAATGTGTAGAGATAGGGTCTCCCTGTGTTGCCAGGCTGGTCTCAAACTGAGCTCAAGAGATCTTCCCACCTCAGCCTCCCAAAGTGCTGGGATTACAGATGTGAGCCACTGAATGTGGCCTCTCCCGCTGTGTCTTCCCTTCACAGGACTTCATTCGTGGGAGGGAAATTAATTAATTCACCTCCGTATCTCAAGTGGTGAGTACGATTTTTTTGCTTTACTCTGTTTGTTGAAATGTACCAAAAAACCCATTCAAACTATTTAAATAAAGAGTTAAGCTGTGTCGTAAGGACCATGGAATGCAGGGGACTGAAGACTTTTGGCTTCTGAAAGGCGGGGAAGCAGGAGCTTGACCCTTCTCAAAACAGAGGCAGCCACTCGGACTCCGCTGCCTTCCCCTTTCCGTGTGGGCTTGCGGTCCCATTCCTGTTTTCTCGCACACATGCTGCTTGTGCTCCTGTATCTTGCTCTGCTTGCACAGGGTGGAAGATGGCCATCCGACCTCTTTTGGCTTCACAGTTCTTACAGTTCAAACAAGTCTCCACAGACTGTCCGGTATTTCTCTGTCTCATTTCCAAATTTCTGAGAGATAAAATCAAATTGTCCCAGCTTAGGTGGAGGGTCCACTCCTGATCCAATTGAGCTAGGGTTCGGGGCAAAAGTCATGCCTCAGATAGGATGCTCTTTACACCAAGTGATAAAATGCAGCATTACAGATATGTATACGATGGTAAAATCTGTGGTCTCCCTCAGGTGCTAGAGGGAGGCAGTTCCAGGATTTGTTTCCATCAACTAAAGTGCTGACATCATCACCTTTAATGGCTACAAGATGGCTGCAGCAGCTCCAGACATCACCTAGCAGGAGGAGCTAGGGGCCTGGAAAGAGGGTTTCGAGCATTCCTTCCTTCCCCCTGATGCTTGGATGTCAGCAAGTTATTAGTGGATAGTTGCTGCTGGGCTGGCAAATGGTAATGTCCACAAGCCCCATTGCACAAATGTGGCTCCCTCACATTGTGCGATGGCTGAGGGCCGTGGAGGAGGAGGCGGCCAGAATTCTCAGAGAAGGATGCACACGGCCTGGAAGGGCCCATGGTGGGTGGTTCGACTGGATTTAACACACGTGCTATAAAGGGACAAACCAAAGAATGCATGTTTCTGTGTTCACTGTGCTGTGGCCCTACCCTGATCAAAAGCCAAACACGGAGGCAAACTGATTTTCCATGCTCACCCATGATGTCTGCAGCCATCCACATCTTCTACAAAAACAAAAAAGCCAAGGGAAACAACACAAGAAACACGAAGCCTCCAGGCTGCCGAAAGGAAGTTTTAAACAACCGCACACCATACAATCGGGAAAGGAACCAGCCGTGCCAGGAGGAGATGGAAAAAGAAAAAAGTGATGAAGCGAGGCCAGCGTCTTGCAGGGAGCGGAAGGCCGCAGGGCAATCAGACACCGTGCGAAGCGCTGGAGCTGAGGGCGTCAGGCGAGGAAAACTTCTTAAATCAAGCCGAGTGCGGGAAGGGACTGGCTGAAGACAGGAGGGACAAGGTGTGGGGAGGAGATAGCCGAGATTAATGAGCTCGGGCGACGCCAGGCGGGCTCCAGCCAGCCAGGCCGCGACTTGACAGCACGAGCCGGGAAGACGCCCCTCTCTTTCGAGGTCAGTTATTTATTTATTTTGTAACGGAACCTAACAAATTCTAAAACCAGATAAATCCAATTACCCGTGTTTTGCCTTCAGGGAGTGCGAAAGATTAATGGTGGTATTTTGGCAGTAGCATAAAAAGAAATAGGAGGTAATAACAAGAAGGGCTCGTAAAGCGCGCGGAGAGCTGGCTGCGGCTGTCTCCCACGGGGTCGGGCTGTCCTGGGGCCACGTGCGCACCTGGCTTCAGAGGCAGTGGAGGGGGCCCAGAGAGACCCTCCTGTCCTTCTCCACTGGGCTGCAATCCAAGACAGCGCCCAGAGCACCCAGTGCCCTTTTAACTCATGCATCTTTTCACGGGTTCTTCTGCCCTCTCCCACAAACAGTAACTTTTAGTCCTAGGGTTTAGAGTGACCGTGCTCTCCACTCTACAGATGAGAAGCCTGAGGAAGGGAGAGGGCCTCAGACTCCATTCTCCCGATGCTGTCTGTGGTCCCGTGTGCTTTTCTGTGCTGCTGTTAGGATAACCGCTTCGGGAGGGGTTTACCTGGACACCGTAGTGCAGCTGGTGCGGCTTCCCACACTCCAGGTTGCCTCTGCTCTATTGGGATAGCGAAGCCGCACGAGGAGCCCGGAGAGGGTGCAGTCGATTTGCAGGAGTCTCCTTCTGTACTTGTGGTTTTGTCCCGTGAAGTTTCATTGCGTTAGATTCCCGTGCCTTCGCAGCAAAGCTTTTGACGTATGAAATGTTTCTTCCGAAATGCCTTGCTTGATATTCACACATTCTGCTTTTTAAAAAATGTAATTATTTTTATTGAGATATAATTCACATATCATAAAACCCACCCTTTAAAAATGTACAATTCAGTGAGTTTTAGTATATTCGTAAGGTTGTGCAATCATCACCACTATCTAATTCCAGAATAATTCCATCCCTACTAATAGAAACCCCAAACCCATTAGTGGCCACTCCCCATTTCCCCCTTCCATCTAGCCCCTGGCAAACTCCAAATACTTTCTGTCTCAATGAATTCGCTTATGCTAGACATTTCGTGTATGTGGACTCACACAATACACATGCTCTGCTTTTAGCTTGTCTTTTATTTATCTATTCTTTCATTCACTCACTTCCTGTCTCATTCATTCTACAAATGTTTTTTTAAGCTGCTGTCCTGGTTCAAGCATTTTTTTGGCACTGTGGGTGGAGATGAACAACATGCTCTCTGTTTTTAAAAAGCTCATAATTCCTAGGTGCAGAGATAGAAGCAAGCAGTTCAACACATAGGGTACGTGCTGAGCTCCTCTGCAAAGGGGCATGTGTATCATCAGGCTCTACCTGATTCCGATGGTTCTGTTCCAGAGTTTCTTCATTCTTAGGACCAACACTGACACCAGAGAGGCTTTGGGAGCTGCAGCCAATTGCCCTGGCACTCTGCACTGCTTTCTGTGATGTTGGCCCAGCTCTAACATTCCTCCCTAACTCCTGAGAACAGACTCCACCTAGCACTCTCATTCCAACCACTTAGGCTAGCAGTTCCTAGACTTCAGCCTGGGTCAGGGTCACGTGGAGGGGTTGTTAAAACAGCCTGCTGGGCTGGCCTCAACCAAGAGTTTCTAACTCAGCAGGTGTGGGTGGATGTTTGCAAATGTGCATTTCTCACGTTTCCCAGTGCTGCTGATGCTGCTTGTCCAAGGACCCCTCTCTGAGAACCACTGTCTTAGAACATGTCTTTTCCTTGTTGGTCTCTGTCCTGGTAGCCTGCCTAGTAAATTAATTTCCCCGAAGCTAAAGCCCTGCCTTTCTCTTGCTAGTCTCTTATCAAGGACCCAAGCCTTGTGATTAAATCTGGGTTCAAGGCTAAAGGCCCAACTCACTCTCTGTCTACTTATACTCTCCAACGTTGCCTGGTTCTGGGTTTCATGGCCTTTTCAGGTGCCAGTGAATGTACTGAATCTTGCCACATGTCATGCGTACTAGTTCTGTCTATTACATGTTTTACCATTATCCACTGTTAGCTCCTAGGCTTAATTTGGCCTGAATTTTCCAAGCATAACTGATTGAGTCATACACAAGGGTCCAAAGATAAGACAACAGTCAGTCCAAGATGTCATTGTCATGCTTCCTAATCCCAGCTTCCCTATTTTATAAGATGGCTATAGTGACAAAAGTGACAATGTTTTTTTCAGCCTCGGTGCTTTATGGCGACAAGTATAAGTTGAGAAAAGGAATGTGAAATAGACACATCTATAGCCTTTGTAATTTAAATGTCCTCTGGCAAGATTGGTGGTGATCGGGGAATCATAACTAAGACTGTCAAGGTTCTTAAAAATTTAAGAAAGATAAAAAAAATTTCAGTTAAACCTGCTAGAATAGATTACTGGATTGATAAAGTCACTTAAACAAAATCAAAGACCCCTGCCTTTGATACACTCATTTTTACTTTTAAAAAGGAGTTTCCTAGACAGTAAAGTACACATACTGTATGATTTCAATTTTATGAAGCTCAAGAACAGGATGAAACAAATTAATGACGGTAGAAGTCAGTACAGGTATGGCAGGAGGTACAGGGAGAAGCTTGAGGGTCAATACCTACATATCAGTGTGAGGAAAACTTGGAGCAGGATGGGAATGTTCTGTATTTTGATCTGGGTGTGGTCAACCAAGGGTAGAAGTATAGAAAAATCACTGAGCTGTATTCTTAAGATTAGTACCCTTTATATGCACTTCACTTTATGAACGTTATTCCTCAATAAACATTGTACTAGAAAAAAGGGATGTAAAAACAGTGTAAAATATGGGTGTTAAAAATCGCATTATAAGAAAAGCAAAAATCATATTTTATTCATTTAATTAAATTAGTAAATTAAAGATTCCATTGTGCCTTTACCTTATTGTGAGATAATTTTCAAGACCGGTGACATAGAACTAACGCTAATCATAAAACAGGAAAACATATTAAAACAATTTTTTAAAAGTGGCCACTCCACACAAGCGTGGAGGTAGAAGTGGATGAGTTTCTTCCAAAAATCATGGAGCACCATGGATGAAAAGCTTGTTTTCTACATAAAGACCCAGTGGACCCAGTCTCGTTTCTTAACATTTCAGGGCAGAAGTATAGGAGTTTGACATGATCCGAGTAGGCCCTCCAATTACATTAGTCACCACCACAGCAGAAAACCCAGCCCAAAGAGGCAGAGTTGGATAAGCAAGCCGTTGTGCTACTTTGTGCTAAGGAAATCAGACCCTTTCCCAGGCACAGCAGTGAGCTCTTCATGTAGACTCCAGGGAAAGGTGACCTTGGCCAATCTAGTTCCAGGTACCATGGCAACCAGAAAACTTACAGCTTCTAGACTTAGAATTTCTTTAGAGGAAACAAGGTATCTCAGAACACTGTTAATTTTCTTCTTTCCCCAATTCCCAGGAAGAAGCATCTGTCTCACAACTCCGTTAATTGCTAGGCCAATGTTCACTCTGTCTGGGATCTCTTCAGGGCCTGAAAGAATCTCTTTTGGTAGCATAGATAGGAAGTAGCAAGTCAGGCTGAGCAGAAAAACATGCTAACTACTCCAGAGTGAACCAGAGCGTATATTCCTGATGCCTAGCCTTCAACTTTAATCAATAGATATTAATTAACATAGAGAACAATAACTGTCTTATTAAATCAGCAGCGATAAAAACAGGCCATAGCTACTATTGAATGCTAATTGTCACTTGATGACTCCACAGAGTTTCTAGGATGAGCAGGCAAGTTATAATACAGTGTTTCCAATACACGCCGTGATGTTAAATCCTCGTTATGGTGTCTTGATAATCAATTGGACTAGAGAGTACGGTATTTGTCTAATTAGCTCCACATCGACACTCAGGAACCAGCCTTGCTGGCCACAGATGATGGATTAGTTATGGTAGCTTGGGCTTGATTACTGGGAGGGGTGCATTCTCTACGCTCTGGGGGGTTCACTCCAGGGGCCAGGTCTGCAAAACAACCTCTGGGACCCGATGTGAAGCACCGTCCATATTTTACAATAAAATAAGAAGGGGAAGAATAATGGTGCCTTGGTGAAAATTTAATTTCCTACTTGTTAGAAGGGTCTAATCTGTCTGTCTTGGTAACCACCACATGCTGCTGCCAAGCACAGAAAGATCCTCAGCCCCTCTGTGAAGGGAGGAGGCAGGCTGAGGGTAGCCTCGACCCTTCCTTTTCTAATTTTCCCACTCAAATGCCTCTACAAAGTCTTAGATGGTCTTCCATGACAATCTCTTTATCCACATAGCATATTTCCTCTTCTCTTCCAGTGACTTCTACCTCTTTATTCTGTCACTTTCCTTCAGCCCCCGAGGGTCTAAGTGTACAAGTTTTCATATCCTCACAGTACATCTTCTGTTCCACTTTCTTTCCAGGTGTACTGCCTGGGATACTCAGATTGTGTGTTCAAGTGTAGGAACTGTGAATTTTACTTACCTGTCTCCGTCTTGACAACTCTACACGGGAATTCAGTGGTGTTCATGCTTGTCCAGAGTGCCAGTGCATCAATAGTAGAAGACTTGCCACTGTCTCTGTTTTTCATGTTTCACATTGATATGGCTCAGCAAGGCCATGGAATCCCAGGGTCATGGAGAAAAGGGGCCCTTGCAGGTGGGGAGAGGTAGCATGAATACCTGAGAAGAGGCTGTCTCTCTTGGTATAATGAGACTGTAAAGCTGACTTTTAATTAGTGTCCTATTTCCAAGGAGCATAAAGAGGCTTATAAGGATACATATATATGCTACCATCAATTAGAAATGGGCAAAACAATACTTTACAATTAAAAAGTAATACCAGATGGTTCTGAGATCTGAATATCAATATAAATATGAAACTTCTGACAGCATTAGAAAAATAAAGAATTTTACACATACATGTGCACATACTTACATGAATATGGAAGCTGGGAAACATTTTGCAATTAAGAGGAAAAACCCAAAAGCAATAAAGAAAAAGATTGATATATTGATAGATTGGCCTAATTAAATAAGAAAGATCCCTGTAGAAAAGATAAGCAGTAGACTGGGAAAACATGATTAGCAATATTTATAGCATTAATATCTAGATTATATAAAGAACAGTCACATATCACCACCAAAAAAGATAAATTACCCAATAGAAAGTAGAAAAAAATGTGAATGAGCAATTACTTGAAATAAAATAGTGAATAAATATGTTGGAAAATGCTGAGCCTTATGAGTAATCAGGGAAATACAAATTAAAGCACAAATTACCTCCCGAAAATGAATAAAAAATAACAGTTTGTGTCAGTGAGGACTCAAGGGAAAGGTGACTCTGAAACACTGCTGGTGAGATTATAAATGTGTGAATCTTTTGGAGACAGTGATTGTCCATATCTATAAAAATTAGAGATCTGAATGCTTGACTTTGAGTCCCAGGCTCTGCAGGGGGAATTTAGAAAGACTCTTGGGAGGTACTTCTGATAGTCCCACCCCAGAAGGAGTGGTGGCTGGGCAAGCATGTGGAAACCACCTAAATGGTGCACGGGCTGAGGTCCTGCCAGCCTCTCCATGCCATGCCTTGCCGCTGTTGCAAGAATGAGGTATCGTAGCACATTCGATGCCAGAAATGTGCATGTCTCACTGGGAGGTAAAAAGCAGATTCTCCAACAGTACATATGACATGTTTATAACCCAAATAGATGTGCATATACATTTAAATATATAATGTTGAAAATGGGTAGATAGGGTCTGGTAGTTTACGCACAAGCAAGAAACAGGGCCTCTGGAGGGGTGAATGAGAATGAGGCAGTAAGGTAAAGATGAGATACATGTGTTCTGTACACTTCTCTATTAAAACAAGGTCATAGATGTTGTTAATGTCATTTTAAACTTTGTATTAGAAAGAAAAGGAAAACAGGGATAATAACATAAAGAGAAGAACAAAGCTCTTGGGCAGGCTGCATGGGGTAGTGTGATTGGTTGTATAACTTACAGCATTCATCTCATCAAGAAAACCAGCTGCAGGGAGCAGCATAAGGGGCTCTCACACAAAGACCACACAGAGCTTCTTGTGGGTCACACAGGAGACCTTGTGTTGTATCATGGCATATGGAATTCTGCCGCGCCACTTTCTTAGCCAGCCCCTCGTGGCTCTGCTTTCACACTGCCTGGAGGGTCCCCATCCCATCTCCCTGCCTTGTTCATGACTCGGTGGCTGCTATGGCTTTGTAGAGGAATCAGCCAAACCACAGGCAGTTTGACATCCTGGTCTTGCAAGGTGCCCTATTGAGGGGCGGTGTGACTGAGGTCAGGAAAAGAGCCTGCCTTCTGGCACAGCAGTTCACTCTCTGCTTGGACTCTGCCTTCTCAGTCTGCTTTCAAGTTCAAGGATTAAGGACAAAGGGATAAAGACATCGTGGCTGTAACTGAAACCCAGCTTAATTTCTGATTATTATTCCATATACAGAAAGAAGACATTGGATAGCATGTAGTAAATCTACAGGATTCCATAAACACTATATTGGAACAGAAGATGTATGGACACATGTGATTAACCATATTAGCAGGACGTGTAATTAGATGTGCAAACTTAGTTGCATATAGGTGTTACCAAGTTCAGAATGCATCAAATGACATTGACTTGCACTGGGAAGACACTAAGCATTGTGGAGGTATCGAAGAGTCATAGATCTGGAGCAGAGAGCCACAGGCAGTTCTCTTTGCCCATAGAGGAAGAGGAACAGATACTTCTTTTGTGACTTCTGCATTTGCAGCAGGGAATGGGTGCCAGCACATTGCCAGAGGTGTCCCTCTTACCTTCTTGCAGCAGAGACAATTGGGAACTTGTTTTGTGAGAGCAGTGAGATGGATTATATGGCCTCTGGCTTTTTGAGACAATCAAGTTGTCCTTCACACTCCAAGTGGATGTAATTAACTGCACTGATAGGATGTTATGCCAATAGCAACGTAGAAAACACCGGAAAATGAATGGAAAGGATGCCTAGTGAGCTGTAGCAGAGGCAGAGAGAGGAGGGGTCTGCCGAAAGTGCTAGGTGGCTCACCTTCTCTTGTAGAGCTGAAAGAAAGGACTTTGGCCCCCTGACTTTCTGAAGCAGACATGGATTTTTACTAGTTCCAAAAAGAGGAAAGGAATGAGGGTGTGTGGCCTTTGGTTCCCTCTTGGAGTTGTAGGTTATTTCAGGAGGAGCCATGGACAGAAAGGAGGCTGCCCTAGAAGCTGGGAGCTTTAGATTCTAGTCCCAGTGTGGTGCGGGTTGAGCTGTGCAGCCTTCAGAGGCCCAGGGCACTACGCTGGACTGAGAGTCGGCCTTGTGAAATGGGGAGGGGTCAGATGGCCTCAGCACGTCTTTCTGCTCTGATGGTCTCTGGCATGACACCAAAGTCATTCACAGAAAGACAGAAAGGGGGAATGTGAAGTGAATCAAATTGCTTTCGATGATAGGATATTTGTCATTTTGTTTCCCGATGACTCATAATCAGAAGTGATATTTGTAAGCAAATTGTACCAATGTTTACTAACGGATCATAATTTTAGGTAATTAAATACTAGTTAATTGATTTCCTGAATATTAAATTTAACTTTCCAGTAATTGTCCTCCATTAATGGATACGCTCTTAGAAGTGTTTTTACCATAATAAGTCATTAAGATTTCCTGAATAATTTCTCTCCAAATCATTGATTTTAAGTTACTTTGCTAGCACAAATGCATAAAATCTCATAATGTTGCCATGTATCAATTTCAGTCAATGCAGTTATGACAATCTGTGATTTGTTTATGTCTTACTTTTAAATAATAAAAGAAAGGACAGGAAAAATTGGAGATTATGGTAAGATGTAGAATATTTGCCAGGTTGTGTATAACATTCTCCAAGTTGTCTCTCTAGGCAACTCCAACTATGGTCTCCTAAAGGATTATTCTAATGGTAAATTAAGATTATAAATATGAAAGCATCAAATAGTCCCTGACATATATTTGATATATAGAAAAGTCGCCTGTTAATTTGCTAACTTGTTTTCAAAGTCGCTATGGAAAATCTGGCATGGATTTTATCCTACGGGAAGCCACTGAAAGGTTTGAGCAAAGTCATGATTTATTAACTGGTCATTCCAGCAGCAGCACATGGAAGATGGAGCGATGTGGGCTGAAATGAGAGTCAAAGACAAAAACAAAAAGCAACCCCAGTTAGGATGGTATTCCAAACAGTCGATACAAGAGATGATAACTCTGAGAACTGTTGGTGTGTATCAGTAAAATAGAATTGTGTTGAAAGCTGTCATAGGGGTTGTCTTTGTGATATTTTTCTAATCCATTTTAGAGTTTGTCTTTCATTTCATTTATAAATATATAGATTTCAGATTTCCAAAGGTTTATTTACTACTTATATTAAGTGCTTTATAAAAATATGCTTTTTAATAATTATTAATTGTGCTTCCCGACCTCATAACCAGGAGGCAGAAAGGGGTTTGTTTATACTGGTGACTCATACATTGAGTTATGTATTGGTCCTGATATAACACTTTCATTGTCATTCCAAGTATCTTGGTCATCTGTTGAGTTTGCAATGTACACTATAGTATTTCTGTTGTAATATTTTACCATCACAATTTCAAGCTTTATGAAGGATAAGGTCAAAATTTCAATACTGTATCTGAGATCTTTGCAGTCTTAGCTATTTATTTGTCTTTTCTTTTTTTTATTGGAATCTTGAAGGACTTTATTTCTTCTATGTGTCAGAAAGAATCCACATTCTTCCATGGCTTTATGTATGGAATGCTGAAGATTCAAATGTTCTGATGATTCTCAGGGCTTAAACCCAGAATCTCACTGGCGCATCTCCATTAGTTCTAAATTTTCAAGCTGTTTAACCTCTACCTCCTCCATTTCCTATGTCCTGAAGAGGAGCAAAGCGATAACTCACCAGATACTTCCAGCTCTGTGCATTCTGAATCTAAGATCCTGTGTGACCCTGGGTGACAGTGAAGAATGCTCCAACTCTTGGAATTACCTGCTTGACAAGTCTAGAAATATTAGAATTCTTTATATTTAAATTAACAGAGCTGAAACTACAAACTTTATCATTTTTAGACTAAATGGAGACAGGAGACCACTTTCTGTGAAGTCTTTAAGTCATAATTATGCCCTTTGGGTGGGCTTGTGCTAAAGAGGCTATGGAGTGTGAAGACAGAAGAGAAAGGTCCCCTCACAATGCATGGCATGCCAAGGCTCATGGTACATTGTATGACTGGAGAGTCACTTGGCTTGCTATCTTTCTGTCAGGTCGCACTCACTGGTCTCTGACTTTCTTTTGCATAACACGTCAATCCGCTTACTCTTAGGAGGGTTCCCGAAGCAATCAGGCAAACTCTCTTTGGGATGCCTTGATGAATGTGTGAAAAGCCAGGGCATTTTGCCAATTGTGCTTTGATTAGGAGGTAATAGATTCCAAATTCCTTCCGTCATGTCTTTTTCTGCACGATGAACTGATTGTTTGCAGGGTCATTCTGGGTTCACAGAATTAGTGACTCATCTATTGGTTATTTGGCAGTTCAAGAAACAGGGACTTATATCTATTGCTCAAATGACTGATTTCCAGCTGTTGAGATATCAAAATTCTCTTGAAATTCTTTGCAAAGTTGATCCCGCATATTATTGATGGTGGTGGTTGAGACTGAGAGAGAAAATGGATATTGTTTGCATGCAGACTTTTGTAAGGACTGCTGGAAGAGACTTGGGGTGAACCGTAGGATTTCTGGAGTCAGAAGATGTGGGTTGTTGCTGCAGCTTTAATATCCAGATGTATGATCTTGGATAGTTGCTTAACATTCTTGGTTTTAATCTCCGCATCTTATAAATGAGAGATTTGCGCTAAGTAATCGCCTTCATTCTTTCCCCCCTTACAGTCCAACATCTATCTAGTTTCCTCAAAGTTAGCTGGAGTCTTTGTTCACTTTCTGCTTTTCTCTGGCTTCTGTCATGCAGCCACAATGGTCCAGAGGGTTTGTATGAAGATCCCGGATGATAGAATATATTGTGGAAACAGCAATTGAGTTGCAACTGGAAAGACTCGGGCTCCCTGTTAAGCTTCATCATCATGAAAATGAGCTTTATCTTCTATGTGTGTGCATATATTTATATTTAAACCTAGCATGAACATAATACCCGATTCCTACTTCATGGAAATACTAGTAAAAAGAAACCATGTGATGAAGAGATCATCTGTCACTCATATAATAGGAGGCATTGCCCTCTAGACATGCTTGAGGAGAGTGATGGAAGAATTCGTATAGGAAGGAAGAGAGTGACATCATTCCCACCGCACCTGGGATGTGGTTCGGGGTTATGCACCATTTGCATCCTTCCTATGTGAAAATTTTGGAATTTCCAAGTTTTATTCTGTAATATCCCTGCATTCATCTCTGCCTCTGGCAGTATGAAATTCTGAGACTCTCGGCCGTGTAATTAACTTCACATCTGAAAAGTCACTGCTCTGTGGAGCTGCCGGTCTCTGCCATTGCTTCAGGCACTCTGGGGTCAAGTCTGCCCCTATGGGGGGATAATGGTCAGGGAATCTGTGCTGAGGCCTCCCCAGCCCCGTTGTACCACAGCCAGTCCTGAGGCCTGCAGACTCCATTGGAGAATTCGGCTGAGATTTACCATTGTCCTGCGGCTGCTTTAATTGCAGTGAAAAGAGCTTATTGAAAGCAGTGCTCAGAGGAGGAGCGCCTTCTGTACCAGGATTTCACATGCAGGAATGGTTTCTATTTTCAGTACCGACTCTCTCGATGGAAATCTCTCTCCCTTGCTCACTCCCTGTCTACTGAACAAAAATTCTCCACACAATGATGGTTAAAAACGTCAATTAACTCTAAAACAATTATTATTTTTTGAAATGCCATTTTATAAATGTAATAACACGACACAATAATCCAGGGTTATTTAACAGAGCATTTACCCTGAAAACAGTCATTACTCTTTAAATGCAGGAGATTCTAGAAGCCTCTTAACATTAAATGGCAAGTGAGGCAGAAGCAATATTGTCAGAAATGCCGCATCCACTGCATATATTAGCAAGAAGAGGCCGGTGGCCGCCCTGCCCACTGGCTGCCATTTTCTTGGCATTTCTTGGGCCCCAAAGCTTTCTGTTCAGAGTGACATCAGCTGACACTGATGTGACAGACTGGCAATTGAAAGAAATGCCCCGTGAAGCATTTCCTCCTGTGTCATCACCCTCCCTCTCCGCAAGGGATTGAAGCTGGTCATTTGGGAGGCTCTTCTTGCAGGTTCTGTTGAGGAAAGCACAGATGGCAGCAGCGGAAGGGCTGGTGATTTCACCTGGCCTCAAAGCTCCTGTTGGGTTGGGGTGGGCTGCCATCTTCTAGGCCGCTACGGCACACAGGGTGCAGACGCGTTTCTCTCCTGAGAAATGCCTAGGAAATGGTCGCTTAGAATGTTTGACAACCTGAACACCACTTCTATTTTCAGACCCAAAGAACACATTTAAGGATTTTGACCTACATGAAATTTCTGTAACACTCAGCCCTTGAGGTCTGGGGTTCCATCTGGAATCATTAACGTGCCATTAGACCGGTTATTATTTTTTTTTAAGTGTACACGTGTGAGAAGTGGAAAAATGCCCCCCTCAGCGTAGACCGCCCTGCAGGAGACTGTTCACTCGGGTAGCCGAGGGAGACGACCTCCCAAGGGCTGCCGCCAAAGCTGCTCCTCGCCGGCAGCTCTGGCGTTTGGGTGGCGGGCATCTTGTCCTGATGCTTCTGTCTCTGAGGTGCCCTTGCCCTTCTGAGGAGTGACGGTGCAGCGACTCCGGAGCAATGCTCTTCCGGGGCTTGCCAGGCCTTGGGGGAACCTGTGATTCCAGTGCAGAGCGCTGCTGTCGCTGGGATTCCTCAAGCTGGTGCCCACAGTCCACTACAAGCCTCAATCCTGCATGTTAGAAGGCTGAGCCCTCTTAATTGTGACCACCGAATGCAATGTTTAGAAAGCCCGTGTAGACTCCTGTCTGAGGCTCCTTTATCATCACTTATTAACATGAAAGTGCAAAGGCAGGGCAATTTTATTGCATGCATGAATCAGTAAGCTGTGTCTTTGGAACCAGGCAGCACCTTGTCTTCGTGTTTATGATAAATAAGATGAAACTGTCTGGTGAGAACTGGTGGAACTGTGGTCAATCCGAGGGCTGTGTCCAAGTCTCCTGGACTCCTTAGGCCGTTTAGCCTGTATTGCACAAAGGAGTGTCTATGGAAATATCTAGAAAGCTAGTGGAAAAGCCCAGGGAGAGAGGGTTTAGAAGCTTAGACTCTTCAAGTCAGCACAAAACTTGGAATTCATATACACTAAGTTTTTCTCTTCTGGAAAATAATGTGTTTACAGGGATCCAGAGAAATTGAGTGACTGCTCAAAATTAAACAGCTAATTAATTGTAGGGGGAATCTAAATGGGGGGCTTCTGACTACAAGTCTGTGTGTGTGCGCCTATGTATGAGTGTGTGTGTGTGTGTGTGAGAGAGAGAGAGACCTTATGTTTCTTTGGGGAGGGGACTAATGTTTTTCACGTTTCTTTCTATAACCTCATTTGTTACCCTTCTGTCAGTCTTCTCATTAGTAGGCGGGCCGTATTTGATAGACAGGAGTTTGTCCTGTTGCTGAAAGTCCTCTCGCTTGCGCTCCTGCGTGTTTTGTCTACTAGAGGTATAACACGACCATTGGTGATAGCGACCATCGACTTCTTTTTGGAAATCCCCGACTACAAATGATTTCAGAAAGCAAAGCCACCAAACAGCTTTGGGGACACAATATGTTTTGGAACTAATTTAGTTAATTTTCTTTTTCATCGACGCATTCTACATCTGTCAGCCCTGTCATGGGTCAGCTGTGAGACAACTAAACCAGATCTCTGCATGCACAGAAGTCACAGTTCAGTGGGGAAGGCAACCGTGGAAACTCCTAACTGGCCCACAGTGTGCTGGTACAGTAACAGAACATCATACGGGGAGTCAAGACTTGACTACCCCAGCACAGAGACCCCTGAGAAAGCCACACACTGAGCAGGCTTTTCTAGAAAGCACTTAAGGACGGTTCTTGGGGAAGCAAGGGCCCCTCAGGGCTGACTGTTCATAGGCCCTAAAGATAAAACAAAATAGCTTTATTTAAAGATTTATTTAAGATGTTTTAAAAATTGAGTAGAACATACATTTTTAATACTGATTGATATTATTGTAAAGCATTCTAATGAGAACCTGCCCCACGGGTCCTTGCCTGCTACACAGACAGAATATTCCTTTGCATTTCTACAATGAGTCATGTTTTAGCCATGGATTAATGCATTGATGAAAGGTGCCCTCGTTCTGGTGGGGGCAGAGGGAAGGAGAATGTCGAAAGGCAGCAAAGAGAAGAAAGGAGAGAACCGTGGTGTATAAAAGTCACGTTTTAGGCTGCATTTCAAAAAACCCTGCCAAAGTAGAGAGGCTTCATGCTCACATTCTGAAACATGCCTTGTAGTTTAGAAAATCTGCGCATTTGAGGAGTGGCTGAAGGCTATGAATGCTAAGACAAGAGTCATTAATTAAATTATTGTTCCCATTTATTAAACATTGGCTATATATGAGGCAGTGACTTCTCCTTTCACACATATTAGTTCGTTTTATTCTCGAAACAACAACGACGTTATTCCCATTATACAGAGACTTAGAAGCATTTGATAACTTATCTAAGCTTATATTGGAAGAAAGTTCTGGAACTAGGATTTATGGAAGGGCAATTTGACCCAAGGGCTCACTTTTTTTTTTTAATGTGACTAGATTATCCTGCCACTATTGGGTGTTCTTAAAGTGAAATTGGTCTCTTTATTTTAGATCATGAAGGTCAGTATGTCCCATTCATTATCAGAACTATCTACCTAGCATGATGGTTAAATTTGGGCTCTGGAGTCAGAACTGCCTTCTAGGCCTGGCGTGGTAGCTCATGCCTGTAATCCCAGCACTCTGGGAGGCTGAGGCGGGTGGATCACAAGGTCAAGAGATCAAGACCATCCTCGCCAACATGGTGAAATCCCGTCTCTACTAAAAATACAAAAAAATTAGCTGGGTGTGGTGGCGCGTGCCTGTAGTCCCAGCTACGGCTGAAGCAGGTGAATTGCTTGAACCCTGGAGGCGGAAGTTGCGGTGAGCAGAGATCATGCCACTGCACTCCAGCCTGGCACCTGGTAATGGAGTGAGACTCTGTCTAAAAAAAAAAAAAAAGAGTAAAACTCTGTCTAAAATAACAAAGAAACAAAAGAACTGCTTTGTAGTCCCAGGTCTGTCCCTTGATCTCTGTGAGACAGATGCTGGGCAAGTTCTGTAACATAGCTGAGCCTCAGTATTATAAAATGGGTATGTAATTATCAGCACCTCTGTAGTAGTGTTGTGTAAACTAAAGGAGATGGTCCATTTGGACTTGCATAGTGGTTAGCACTATGGTGAAATAAATACATGTCCAAGAAGTAGCGGAAGTTCTTAAGGGATCCTGGCATCATTGAGCATGTACACTAAATTCTGGATTCTGAATGTACTTGTAACTCTGTGGTGTCTCTGAAACCTTTTGTTTTGTTGTTGAACATTTGGGTAAGCTCAGTGTTAAGTTTTAGGTCCAGAGAAAAATCCCAATTCAAACAAACTCACTACCTCTGAAGGGGTTTCATTAGGCAGGTTTTTCCACACATGGCTCTAATTACCACCACTCAGACTGCCCAGGGGAGCGGGCTGCTAACTAGGTCAGGATCTGAGGAGCCTGGCCAGCAGCCTCCTGGGTGTCTCCTTCTAAGTGCATGGCCATCTGCAGGCTTCTGCAATATTTCTTGCTTTTGAATTTATAGAACTATTAGCTTGGAATCTAAACAAAACACCTAGTCTTAATAGCTTAGTCAGTAGGTGGTTCACTAACAATTTCAAAAACTAGAAGCAATAGTCAGCTCCCAGAAGAGCAGAAGTTGTTGTTTGGAAATAATTCTCCAAATTGCATTTATTTCACAGCAGTCTGAGGTCACAAATTCAAGAGCAATGAGAACTCTATTCAATTAGACAACTCGATCAGAATAGATCTGTCAAGATGGCATTCCATCTAAAGAATCAATTGAGATGGAGAAATAATTCAGCTGCTGCTGTTGTTATTTAGATTTTTTATTATTATTTTACAATTTGTTGGAGTGAGGAAGCTGGGCATGGATGAGTGCTGGGCAGCTCCTGGCATCTGTCACTCGATTAGACAGAAATGCATTCTCCTCTGTGTGTTGTTTGTGCTGTATTAATGGCCAAGTAGGTAAAAAGAGTTTCCTGAATCAGTAGATACCCAACTGATGAGCTCAAAAAAGGGTGTTTAAGATTTTTTTTCCAGCTAAGTGTGGGTCCATCTCTTCTCCTCTCCCTTTCTGCCCCACACTTTAAGACCAGTCTGTGTTTGCCAGCCCATGGCAAAACTTTCAAGACTCACCAGGTATCATTGGCCCCTGATCCAGTCACCTAGATTATATATTGACATTAAGATGTTATAAGATAATATGCTTTCTTGCAGCCACATAGCCGATTTCTGATTTCAGATAGAGGATGCCATCTATCAAAGACAAATCTTTGAACTGTAATTTAACACCAATTTCGTCAACCGTTACCAATGAAAACTACACACACGTGCACATACAAACACTCACTTTTTCCCTTAAATGATAGAGGGAGGAAGTAGAATTGCACTGAGTGGAAAGGTTAGTGAGGAGCATTCCCAAAGATGTTTCCTGCTTTGCTGTTGTAGGATTCCACTACTTTAACATTGGCTGGGAGAGTGATGATGGACTGACCACTTCTTTTCTCTTATTTTTCTATTTATTTATTTATTTATTTATTTATTTATTTATTTATTTTTATAGAGATGAGGTCTCAGTATGTTGCCCAGGCTGGTTTTGAACTCCTGAGCTCAAGCCATTCTCCTGCCTTGGCTTCCCAAAGCACTAAGATTACAGGCATATGCCAGGACACCTGGCCTCATTTCTTTTTATAATTAATAATCATAATTCTTTTTGAGAGAATTTTGTGCCAGGCATTGTGCCAGGTGCCAGAAATCCCTGAAGTTCTTAGATATGGAAAATATAGTAGATTTCATGCAACTGGAGAGGACTATGGCTTGAAGGGGCTGGGGATTTGCCCAGGGTCACTCTGCTCTAGATCTCAAGTCACGTCTGTGACCCAGGTCTCTCTCCTAGCCTGTTCCTCTCTTCACCACTGACATCACCTTTTAAAAGCCTGTGTCACTTAACAGTGTAAACCAAAAAGTATCCGAGATAGGTCTCAATCAATTTAGACGTTTATTTTGCCAGGGTTAAGGACATGCCCATGAAACAGCCTCAGGAGGTCCTAACGACACGTGCCCCAGGTGGTCAGGCTACCGCTTGGTTTTAGACATTTAGGGAGACATAAAACATCAGTCAATACATTTAAGGTGTACATTGGTTCAGTCCGAAAATGCAGGGCAACTGGAAGTAGGAACTTCCAAGGTCATGAACAGATTCAAAGAGTTTCTGACTGGCAGTTGGTTTGAGTTAGTATCTAAAGACCAGGAATCAATAGAAAAGAGTATCTGGGTTACAAGAAGGAGTTGTGGACACCAGGGTTTTGTCATACAGATGAAGCCTTTGGGTAGCAGGCTTCAGAAACCAGATTGTAAATATTTCTTGTCAGACTTAAAGAGTCTGTTCTATCAGTCTTAAGGTCTCTATGTTGATGTTAATACTGGTCAGCGGGGCCTGAAATCCAAAAAGGAGGAAGATATAATGAGGCATGTCAAACACTTAGTTCCCATCATGGCCTGAGCTATTAATAGTTTTTTCAGGTTAGCTCTGAAATGGCCTTGGATGAGAGAAGGGTTTCATTCATATAGTTGAGGAATTTAGAATTCATTTTTGATTTATAACAGTCATGTCAGGCTTCTCAGAGAATTTGATAAATAAAAGAGAAATAAGAACCACTCAGTGTAGTTACAGATCTCAGCCTGGTCTAGTTTATGACATAAATATTATGTAACAGGCTCCTGTCCTCTGGTCACATATGGGAAACCTTTAGCCTGTGAGGGTGGAGGAAAATTTTCCTTTAGGTATTTTGAAATGACAGATTATAGACAGATTAATAGGGAAAAAAATGCCATAACAAATTTATTAATAGGTTATGGACAGAGAAGTCCCATAATATGGGACTCAAAGAAGGGCCAGATAGTTGAGGCTTAAATGGAGGAGAGGTAAATGAGGGATATAGGCAGGTATGAGGGTTAGGAGATGGTTTTCAGGTGAAATGAATGAGCCCAAGAAACAAGTACCTGGAGTTCCTCTGGGCTCTGTGGGAGGTGGTGCGAAGCTGAGGGGCAGAACTTCACTGCAAACAAAGGTCGTCTGATTATGCAGATAAAGTCTCTCAGGTAATTTCTTGGAGTTGCCTTCATGAGAATAGTTGAAAAGTCTATCTGGGTGTGGTGACAACTTTTAGTCTCTTTGATTCTTTCCTGGTTATTTGATGAGATTTCTAGGATGCAAGTCTTGAGACAACTGTTTTTCTTCTGGAAAGAAGCTTCCTTAGTCCAATAAGAAAATTCCAGAGAGATCCCTTCCTAGGGGTGAGGGCGGAAGTGGTCAGAAAGTCCTTGATTCTGAGGCAGCTTCTAAAGACTTCCTGTTAAAGCATGCAAAAGCACTACACTTCTGAATTGTCATTTTCTGAGGGCCAACAAGCCCAATAAAATATCTGAATTTCCTTCGGAATTCTTTTTCTTCTCTCCACTGCCCGATCAGATCATCTGCGTAGTTTCCTGGCCTGTGTCCTTTGGTTGGGGCAGTGTGCACTGCAGATTGCTCAGCAGCCAAGTCACAGAAATCACACCCATGCACATCCAGCATGTGGCAGGCACTATGCTGAGCACCTCACACTGGGTGTCTTACTCACCTAAGCCCTCAGGAGGATTTTTACCTTTTACTTCCTCCAAGGTAATTGCACTGTTAACTGTGCTCATTCCCAAGGGCCCTGACTACCTCAGCCCCATCCTCATCAGGATAACAACTTCCTGTGTGACTTTCGAGTCAGTGCCCTACAGCCATTCAGTCTCAGTTTGCAATGAAGAAATTTGGGGACTCTCAGATTTCTAAGGGAAGGTCAGGAAAGCTCCAACCAGCTATAATCCATGAATTCCTGGACCCAGAACTTTGATTTATTGACTATTTCCTCTGATCCAGCCTCCCACTTGGTGGTTTTTCATCAGAAATTAACATTTAAAAGTATCTTCATTTACATAAGCCAGACATAAATTTACCTTAGACTGGAGTAAAAAGGGGTTACATAATGCCCATGACACAAACACCAGCGGGGAAGTTCATCAACCTGTTGGTGGTTCTTTTTCCAAAAGTATTCAGTAGAGGATTTCTTTAAGTACCAAGATTCCCTTGTGAATTCCAAGTACAATTCGGTTTCTATTTTTTCAGGAACACATCTATTACGTGTAAATCAAGATGCATTTGAGCGTGCCTGAAAACTGTCATTTCTTTTTCCTTTATGTCTCTTTATCTTTTCTCTTTCACTACTACTGTGAGGGAGAAATCTAGAAAGGCAAGTTAAAAAGCTGAGGACGCACAGTGCCCATCACTGAGAAGTATGGTGCCTAGGGAAAATTGAATAGCCAGTGTGACATGTTAGTGTGGAATCTGCACCTCAAATTTGTTGCCCTTATTTTACGCCGTAGTTAAGTGTACCTCACACCCTGGCTCCATGACATGATCTATGTATATTTTGCAGAGAAATAAAGGAAGCAAATCTTATTGAGAGTGTTACATGACAAGTGCGATGCTGAGCTATTTAACAAATCTTTAGAAGAACTTTGTGAAACAGTGATTTTTCATTGCATGCTTTAGAAAACTGAGGACTCAATTATTTATTCAGTTTAAAAAGACACAGTGTTGTTCGTTGGTTATTTATTATGGTGAGGTTTGAATTATTTAGCTGGTATTTATTTACCTTGCCCTGGATGTGAGGCACTATGCTGCACACTGCACCTATGATAAAGAGCAAACATGGGAGACAGACTGAGTTTATTTATTTATTTATTTATTTAGTGAGAGATGGAGTCTCACTGTGTTGCCCAGGCTGGAGTGCAATGGCATGATCGTGACTCCCTGCAATCTCCGTCTCCCAGGTTCAAGCGATTCTCCTGCCTCAGCTTCCCAAGTAGCTGGGGCTACAGGTGTGCACCACCTTGCCCAGCTAAGTTTTGTATTTTTATAGAGATGGGGTTTTACTATATGTTGGCCAGGCTGGCCTCGAACTCCTGACCTCTGGTGATTCACCCACCTCGGCATCCCAAAGTGCTGTGATTACAGGCATAAGCCACTGTACCCGGCCCTGGAGATAGACTTTAAATAATCACACAAACTGAAGTGAGATGGCAGGGCACTAGTGGATTGAATGGAGAGCTACCTGGAACTGCCTGTGCCAGGGAAGAGGGATTTGAGAGGAAGATTGGATTAGTTAAAAATGCCAGTGCAGGCTTCTCTGACTGTAGAAATGAAGGAGTTGGAGTTCACTGGGTTAGGGAGAGTTTCACTGAGAAGGGACAGAATGTGCAAAGACCCTAGGGCAGGAAGGAGAAAAGCAAAGCAATAGAGCTGGAGGTCAGAGCACCTGGAGACAGTGCCAAGTTGTAGGGCACATTCAGAAGCTTCATTTCTATTAAAAAAATAGAATATATCCGTGGGGTTGAGCTGAGGGGAGAATGATGACTTGAAAAATATTTTGCTTGTTTGTTTACAGATAATTTGGCTGCAATGGGGAGAAAGGCACATGAGGGGGCCTGAATGCACCCGGAGATCCTATGGGATCCAAGGAAGTAGTTTGGATGAGAGATGATGGTGGCTTAGGCTACAGTGATGGCTGGAAAGGGAGAAATGCACACAGATTTGAAAACCCTTTGGTAACAAAATCATTGAAACTTGGTGATAGACTATATATCAGAGGAAGAAAAGAGTGATTCAAGGATCACACCCTATTTTTTTGACTAGCCTAATTGAATAGTGCTGGGATAGTCATTGAAATAGAAAGTACAGGAATAAGACCTTCTTAGGAGCCTATAATAAGCTCATTATGAACTTGCTGTGGACATGGCTACTTTGAATTGCTTTGCAGTTAAGAGCTGTTGAAAAGAATGCAAGGTGTACAGGTCTGTATTAGGCAGGGTTCTCCAGAGATATAAAAATCAATGAGAGGAGATGTCTTAGGGGAATTGGCTCACCTGATTATGGAGTATGAGAAGTCGCCTGGGGACTCTGGAATGCCAATAGTGTTGCTCAGTCCAAGTTCCAGGGCCTGAAAACCTGGAATAGGAGTGGGGATTGCTGGTGTAAGTCATAGAGTCCAAAGGCCAGAGAGCCTGGAGTTCTGCTGACCAAAAGCAGGAGGAGAGTGTATCTGAGCTCCAGGAAAGAAATCGATTGGCCTTTTCTCTGTTTTGTTCCATCTGGGCTCCCAGCCTCTGGGACGGTGGCCAAGCACACTGAGGATGAATCTTCCCCACTTGGTCCACTCAGACTGACATGCCAATCTCCTCTGGAAACCCCCCACAGACACACCCCAAAATAATGCTTTACCAATTCTCTAGATATTCCTTAATCCAGTCAAATTGACAACTTATGTTAATCATCACAGGTCCACCCTTTGCCAGCTTGGCACCTGTAGGCATCCCCTTAAATTATACTTAATCTCCAAATAAAGATAATAACAAGGCCATGGCTCCACCTAACATGGTGAAACTATTCTGCATACAACTGAAAATGCAAAATGCACTAATCTCTTCACTAGAGCAGTAACTGAAACACTGTGAAATAAAATTAGCAATACTTAAATACTGATATAAAGTCAATAAATCTTATTGTACATAGCAAATGGATAAGAGAGGAGCAAAACCAAAGATACTTGCTTAACATATGCATAGCATGTATAGTATGCACATCAAAACATATCCTTAACAAGATAGGAAGGAAATACTCATGGTAGTAACTGTCTTTGTTTCTGTGCCTGGTCACCTGGCCACAGCTGGTATTTATAACTGCCTTTCACTACCCATTCTGTATTATTTTACCTGCAGCAAGAACCTCAGCTGGTCATGGTTCTTTACCTGGTGGATTAACCTGAACCTTTATTCCTGAAGAATTTGGGCCATTCGTAGTCTTATCTGGTTTGGGTCATGGTAGTTTCCCATTGACCTTGATCATGGGGCAGGGCAATACCAAGAGACACCCTAAGGGATCTCCTGTATTCCAGGCATACTCCTCCTTACATCCTATGGAATAGTAATCCAGTTTCCCCTTCCTTTAGTCTGGAGCAGTCACCCAGTCAATACCATAACATAGCCAGTCGATTCGGAAGCATGAGGCCTCCAAAGTGGCTGGAGGGCTGTGTGAACTTCCAGTTCAGTGGAATCATTGCTGTGTCTCCTGATGGAAACATGCCTTTCTCTAGAACTAAGACCTCTAGGTCAGCAGAGCATGAGTCATGGGAAAAGGAAGCAAAAATTTTGCTAGTGGGTCACTAGGGGGTATTGGTGAATGGTGACACTCCCACGCTGTGATTCCTGGCTCCGTGTATCCTGACTATGGGAAAAACAACATCATGTATTGGATGCTGATTCAGAGCACACACAGCCTTCTGGAAAACCTTGCCCCAGTCCTGCCAGGTTAATTAGTGTTGTAACTACAATTTCAAAAGAGGCCATTTTACTGTTCTATCATGCTTGCTTCTTCAGACTAGTAGAACACATGGTAAGACTAGTGAAACCCATGAACTTGGGCCCATTGCTGTACTTTTTTGGCTGTGAGGTGTGTTCCTTAGTAGATACAATGCTGTGTGGAATACCATAAGAATGGATAAGGCATTTTGGGAGTCCACAGATGGTAATACTGGCAGAAGCATTGTGTGGAGGGAAGACAAACCTATATCCAGAGGAAGTGTCTATTCCAGAAAGGACAAAATGCTGCCTCTTCCATGATGGAAGCTATCCAATGTAATCAACCTGCCACCAGGTAGCTGGCAAATTGCCCTGGGGAATGATGTCATGTCAAGGGTTTCGTGTGGGTCTCTGAAACTGGCAGGCTGAGCACTCAGTGGTAGCCAGCTCAACCTCAGTGAGTAGGAGCCATGCTGCTGAACCCATACGCAACCTCTATCCCTACCACCATAGCCACTTTGTTCCTGAGCCAACTGGGCAATGACAGGGGCACCTGAGAAGAGAGATTTACTGATATCCACAGAGTGAGTCATCCTACCCTCCTGAATATTAAAATATTCCTCCGTTGAAGTCACCTTTTGGTGAGCATTTACATGAGAAACCAATATCTTCACATACTTGGCTTACTCAGAGTGGTCTATCTACATATCTATTCTCTCAATGTTTTTGCCACCAATTTTCTAATCATGTTCCTTTCAAGTCCCTGACCATTCAGCCTGTGAATCAGTACATAATCATGCAAAAGTGCACAACCAGGTGCACTGCCCTAAATTCTGCTGCTTGAGATTTTCCTTCATCACTGTCCTTAAAGGATGTTCCAGAAAGGGGTTGAGGTGCTACAGCTGTCCACTTTTAGGTGGTACCTGTGTATCATGCAGAATCATTTGTCCACCAAGCCCGAGTCTTCTCTTCCTCTGTCAGCTGATCATGGGGACTCCCCATAAGGCCACAGGTGCAGGTGGTGGGAGAGAAGGCAATGTGATAGGCGTAGACACCAAGGACATTTGGGCTGTTTCTTCGTGTAACTTATTTGCACCTCCAGGGCCTGTACTGGTCCATTATTTGATGAGGGACTGCTGCTGCGCATGCCCTTTCTGGATTGGTAAGTCAGATGACACCCAGTTCATGATGGGCAGCTCTGGTCACATGGTAATTGGTGGCCTATGGTCAAGCGTTCAGTTTCTATTAAGGCCCAGTAGCTGGCCAAGAGGTCTCTCAAAAGAGTGGTTATCTACAGATGATGGCAGGGCCTTGCTCCAAAATCCTAAGACCTTCTGCTGTGATTCTTCTGCAATGGCCTTCCAACAGTTCCAGACAGCATCCCTATCTGCCATTGACATCCTGGGTACCACTGGATCTGCTGGGTATATGGCCCAAGAGGAAAAGCAGCTTGCACAGCAGTCAGGACTCGCTGCAGAGTCTTCTGTTCTGGACCCCACTCAAAACTAGCGATCTTTTGGGACACTCAACAAATGGGCCAGAGTAACACATCCAAGTGAGGAATGTGTTGCCTCTTAAATTCAAATAGGCCCACCAAGCATTGTATCTCTTTCTTGGTTGTAGGAGGAGCCAGGTACATAACATATCCTTCACCTTAGAAGGAATCTCTTGACATGCCCCACACCACTGGACCTTTGGAAATTTCACCAAGATAAAAGGCCCTTGAATTTTAATTGGATTATCTCCCACTCTCTGACATGCAAATGCCTTACCAGTAAGTCCACAGTAGTTGCTACTTCTTGGTCATGAGGTCTAATCCCCGTGATGTTATCAATGAAACAGTGTGATATCTTATGGAAGGGAAAGGCAATCAAGATCCCTGAAAACAGGATTGTGACATAAAACTGGAGAGTTGATATATTGCTGATGTAAGACAGTGAGGGTGTATTGCTGGCTTTGCCAGCTGAAGGCAAGTGCCTCATGTGGGCCTTACGGACACAAATGGAGAAAAGGGTATTTCCAGTTCAGTAGCTGCGTATCAGGTACCATTTTGAAAACTGCATTCAACTTGTCTTTCACTGTTGCTCGAGTGGCATCGCTTGGTCTGCACCACCTTGGGATCCAATTGGGATCCAATTACTCCCATTGCACTTAAGTTTTCCAGATGAATAATAGCAGTACCCATTGTAAGGTCTGGTCTGCAGAGAAGAGCAATCACAGAGCTCTTCAGGGATGCTGGGGCTTCCCTCACAAGTCCATGTCTCAAAGTATTGATGAAAGGTCTGTCTTCTGGACCCTCCTGGTGTGGCTAGGTAGGATTCCAGTGACAAATCCACAGTAGCTTTCCAATCTCCCTAAGCCTTTGAATCCCTTCCTCTATATTAGCCCAAGGGAGATCAGGCATCTCCAGCTCACTCGTACTGGGTCATGTTTTTTGATCTATGTTTTACCAGCCAAACAAATAAACTCATTCCCTGAGCTGTAAAGTTAAATTGAGAACCACTGCTTAGAGGGTCTGCATAAGTAAATTTGGCCTGATCCAACTTTATCCTTCTTCTATCATATTCCTATACTCTCAGTGTACATTCCCACAGGTGTTCCCTAGACTTCTGCTTGTATAAATCAGAACACTAAAGTAGGTCTTTTGGAATGTGGCATACCTCCTCCTCAATCACACTTTGAACCTCACCTCTAGGGTCCTACTGGGACTCAAGTCTAGTTACAGGTCCAGAAGCAAAGAGGGGCAGCGGAGGTGGATTCTGAGGAGACTCAGCATTGCCTTGCTTGGCAACTGCCTCATGGAGGCTGTTACCATTTTCTTAGGCAATGCAGGGTTAACTCCTTCAGACATAGGTGGAAAACCCTGTACTATTGTGGGTGGGAATCATTTCTGCTGGCAAACAAGACTCGTAAGAATTTGGGAGCTCAGTGTCCCCAGCCTCGTCAGAGCCCTCCCACACATCCCCATCTCAACTCGCAGATCCCATTTTTTCTCAGCCAATGCCCTCACTTTAACCATAGACACCTGCGAAGCTGAGAGTTCAGCTTTTTTGTGATTCAGCCAATCACATGATGAGGGCTCTCATTTGATTTTCAGCAAACCCAGCCCTATGGCTACAGAGGAGGAGATTCAGACTCAAGGCACACTTAGAAGCTCTTTGACTATTTATGTGGAGCTAGAACAGGAAATGGAATCCCTGAACTCATTCTTTTCTTTCATCCCTTTGGCCACTGACATTAGGAGCAACCAGCCAAAGTCTTTATATTCCTTGGTTTTGCACAAATGTTAAGGGTATCATACATAGACGTCACCAAGTTTCTTGTGTCTTAAAAGTGATGAATTAAAAATACCAAATTTATTTATTTTATGTGTCTCTAAAAGCAGTTTGCACCAGAGAGTTCAGTGTTCTCTGTACTGTTAGAAGTAGAGTCCTTGGCATTTTTAGATCTAACCAGATTAGAGAGCCAATTCTAGAAACCCCAAACCAATTAAGAAATCCCATCCACAAAATTCCATTCCTTTAGAACCACTGTTGGTACTAAAATCTGCACTGGTCAGTATTCTTCAGAGAGATGGAGCCAATAAACTATGTATAGATGTGAGAAGGGATTTATTAGTGAAATTGACTCACCTGATTGTTGAGGCTGAGAAGTCCTGCGACAGCCATCTACATCCTAGGAACCCTGGAATATCACTGGTGTTGTTCAGTCCAAGATCCATAGCCTGAAAACTTGGGATAGGAGTGGGGATTGCTGGTGTAAGTCACAGAGTCCAAAGGCCGGAGAGCCTGGAGTTCTGCTGACCAAAAGCAGAAGGAAAGAAATTGATTGGCCTTTTCTCTGTTTTGTTCCGTCTGGGCCCCCAGCCTCTGGGGCGGTGGCCAAGCACACAGAGGGTGGATCTTCCCCACTTGATCCACTCAGACTCACATGCCAATCTCCTCTCGAAATTCCCTCATGAACACATCCCAATATAATGCTTACCAGTTCTGTAGGTATTCCTTAATCCAGTAAGTGGATGCGTAAAATCAACCATCACAGTGTCTGCTGCTCAGAAGAGCTGTGGGCTCTTAAGTGGTGTGGGGCCCTGAAATCACAGATATGGATTAGCTCCATGGAAGATAAAGATAAAATTACGAAGAGAGTGCCTTGGACAGAGTCTTGGAGAACTCTAATACTTAGTGGTTTCAGCTTTGATGAACAAAACACATGAATCAGCCAGAAAGTTAGCAGGAGAGCAATGCTGTTTTCAAATATAAGAAGGCCAAGAAATACTATTTCAAGGAGGGAATAGTCCAAAGAACAAAGTGCTTGCTGGCAAGTCAAGTATAATGACTTATAAAAGACCTAGTGTATTAATAACAGGATAATTGGTGATATTAATGAACAGTATTTCAGGCAAGGATGAGCTCAGACTTAAATAGTAGAATGGGGACTGAATGGGAGGTAAAAAAATGGAGTCGGCAAACGTTATATTTCTTATTAGAAATCTGGTTATTTAGAGAAGAAAAGACCACAAGTATGACAGAAGGAACAGGAGTAGTGGAGTAAATTGTGGTGTGTATGCATGTGTGTGTGTGTGTGTGTGTGTGTGTATGTAAAGACACATCTTAACTTCTAGGAATTTTCAATTTAATGTAGTCAACCAGACCAAGAAACAAGTACACAGCACTTTGATAAAAGAGTGTGTAAAGACAGCCTCTAGCTTCACTTTGCTTATTAGAACCCAGGAGACAAGAGGTACAGCCCACCATCTTTGGAAACTGTGGTATAATATGAAATCCTTTCTATATTTTGACTGAAGCTTTAAAGCAACGGGAGCTGTCTCCATATTGCAAAGCAAGGTGCCAGACCACTGGCAATGCTTGCAAAGGATTTGGCTAAAATGGATTTTACAATATTGCTAACTGCTCACCTTTAGCCTTCAGAAGAGAGACTTGGATATTAGAGAGATGTTAGTGGCTTCTTTCTCAGAGATCTCCTGATGGTCTCTGAGTCGCACCCCTCCCAGGGAAGGTGTAGAGGCGACTTTTTCCTCACCTCCAGACTAGATGGAGGAACTAACTACACAGAGGCCACATACAAAGCTTTATGATGCCAGAGGACGAAACAAAAGCACCACTGATGGCCTAGCTGAGTGCCCAGCAGCAGCAAACAGGGCTGCACAGGAAGGGATGGGGTAACTGCACTTCTCACAGCCATGGTCAAGTATCTGTATTTCCTGAGGATGGTGGCTTAGCTATCTGGAAAGATTAGGCCTTGTGGTTATTTTGTTTGTTTGTTTGCTTGCTTTTGAAATGCACTCTTGCTCTGTCTCCCAGGCTGGAGTACAGTGGCAAGATCTCAGCTCACTGCAACCTTAGGCCTGGAGTTTTGATACCTCCTGTCCGAGTAAACAGCCAAATGCTTCAGTACTGTGAAAATGAAGGATCTAAAAGCATCCACTGTAGTTAGTCCAGATGATTGGTGATTTTAAAAAGAGGGGATTAACAGGAAAGAAAGTTGATGGCAGAGGGGCGAAATGTGACTGAGAGGAATTATATACAGGGAATGGGGACAACCTTTATATAACAGAAGTTGTGAAATGGAGAGGGGTACATGAAGCTAGCTATAGGAAGGGCCTTTCTTTTTTCAAGAATACCAACATCTGAATGTAATCCAGATAAAGCTGGGCTTTCTAGCTTCCAGCTTATGCCCTGCTCTGTGTTATATTTCACTCAATAAATAGTAGCACTGCAAAAACAATCACACATATTATTGGAAAGAATACTTTACTTTTGAAAGTCAGAAAGGGCCTCTCTCTTTATAACACACATCAAAGTATGTTAAAATTACTTTTTCTCTGTATTTCTCTCCATATTTTACACACCCTTCTTCTGTCTCCCACTCCAAAAAGCTCTCCTTTTCTTCTCAGCCACCCTAGGTTGTCCTCCAAACCCTGTTAGAATGAGTTCTTGATTCTCCTATCTCCTGGGTATACCTTTAGGATCTATTCTAATCTTCTAGGGGAGCGTTTTGCCTTTTCCACTGTAAATTTCGTTATTCCCAGCCTCTCCAGCTCTCCAGCCTCATTGCTACTCAACATGGTCATAGATCTTTCTAGGTGATGACATTGGGACAAAGCCCTTGTCTTTTAGAAGCAATGGAGTAGAAGGCCTTAAGTACTCATGCTTTCATATTGTAGCTTTGCATCCACTTAATATCCTTAAACACTGTTGGAAAAGAGCCAGAAGAAGTGGAGCTGGAAACCCATAGAGTGGGTCCTTGAGGAGAGGCAAGGGTGGGAACAGAGCCTAGGTATAGGGAAACCTTCAGACAGAAGGGCACGTTGTTCGTGGCAGCAGCGGTGGGGCTGGAGAGAACTGGCAGGATGAAGACAGGATGTTTGCGGGGAACGCAGAAATTGAGAAGTCTGGATGTTAAGAGAATTTATTTCATGCAGCTGATTGACCCAGCTAATATGAGATGAAGACAATATTTGAACCAAATTATAGGTGGCGAGATATTACCCCAAATATTTATTCACTCATTTGTTCATTCATTCAGCAAACTTTCACTCAACACTTGGCTCTGTGACAGGCCATGTTCTAGGCACTGGGGGCCTAAGAGAGAACAAGAGAAATAAAAGCTTTGCTCCCATGGAGTTTATCTTTTATGTGTATTATATGTCTATGTGTATATTTATATTAAATGTATATTCTGGTTTATATAAACTGGAATATACATTTATATATTCCAAATATATATTGATATATTCCAATTTATGTCTAGTTTGTTTATTTGCACATAAGCAAACTCAATTTTAAATATTCCAGTTTGTATTCTAGCTTATTTGTGCATAGACAAACTCAGTTTTAAATATTAGTGAGTATTTTAAGAAAAATAATTCAAAGTAAAGGGCAAGAAAGGTTTAAAAAAGGGAGGGAAAATGGCTACTTTTGCTATGATGTCAGAAAATCTTCCTGAGCAGGTGGATGAGCTCAGGTCCATTAGCACAGGAACAGCAACATTTGCTGTGTACTCAAGATGTAAAAAATAATTATCAATGAAATTGACACTTGAACCGAGAGATCCAGACACTTTTGGGAAACTTAGCTAAAATAAATTTTGTAATATAGACTTCCAAAAAAGTTACCAACAATCACCTAGAACTACCTTACCTAATTTAAAAAAATCTTCTAAATTACGTATCCTGATTTGTCTTAAGGTAAATAACTCTGGATGTGACTTGTAAATTGCATGCTACTATACATGGGAGGTAAACAAGGTAAGAGGATGTTGGCATGCCTTACAGTAGTGTGGGAAGACATAAAGAGTGCTAGTGCTATGTTGAGATCACCAAGCTCTGACTTTGTTTCTCATATTTCTTATCCTAGGGTCATTTTTCTTCTTAAAGTTGTCTTGCTCTTTTATATGCATCTTTGCAACCTACCTTAAATTCTTCTGGGTAAAAGTTGCATGTCTAAATAGATAGCATATTCTAGAAGCTCATTGATTTTTTTCTTCGGCTTCTTCACTTTCCCAGTCTCCAAATACTGATGTGGATGTCTGCATCTGTCTTGCTAAAGTAAAATTAAAGAACCATGGATTTTCCATAGGTTGGCTCTTTTGTAACTTGACTCCTCCAGAAGCTGAGCAGTGAGATTTGGAGGGTGAAGAAAGATGTTGGTGAAGAAAGATATTTTCAGTGAAGACGGTTCTAGCATTATAGGACTTCTTTGAAGTGGAAGAGAAGATATTTTAACCAACACTCAGATGACTCCAAGAACACCCTTGACATACGAATTTCCTGAAAATAGACATTTCAGGAGCATTAAAGAAAAATTTAGGTTATAAAAAGAAGAGCGCATAGCAAGTAGAAAAAAATTACAAAAGCATCCGAAGATAAAAAGTTGCCTTGTGGATGATGATGGAAGCTTCATCCAAAATCTCTTTCCTAAAATATGAAATTATTTTAGGTTTTGCCACTTTCAAATTAAGAAAAAACTTAATAGCCATTTCTGCCTATTAAACTTGTGCATAGCTTATGGGGTCTATGCTTGCATTGCACACATAATAAATTAGACTTCAACGTCTTTCTTGCTTCCTTTTTTTTTTTTTTTTATGAAGTCTCACTCTGTTGCATCGCCAGGCTGGAGTACATTGGTGCAATCTCAGCTCACTGCAACCTCTGCCTGCAGGGTTCAAGCAACTCTCCTGCTTCAGCTTCCCAAGTAGCTGGGTTTACAGGCACGCACCACCACGCCCAGCTAATTTTTGTATTTTTAGTAGAGACTGGGTTTCACCATGTTGGCCAGGATGGTCTTGATCTCCTGACCTCATGATCCACCTGCCTCGGCCTCCCAAAGTACTGGGATTACAGGCGTGAGCCACCACTCCCAGCCATTTCTGCAATTTCTATTCACTTTTTCACTCAGGAAGCAAGCATTTATTGACATCTCCTATATGTCAGCACTGTGCTGGAATGGTACGGGCCATATTTTTTCAGACAAATCTCATCCCTATCCTAATGGAAGTATGACATCCTAATGAATTTTTCTACAATGCTGCTACCTTTCTTAGATCCGGAACAAAAATAAGCTATGGAGTTGGAAGACAAAAATACTGATGACAAAATGTATTAATTATAATTAGGCCCTGGGTACTGGCTGTAGGAGAGAATCATCTCTGGTAGGAAATATCAGGAAGGAAAACCTAGTGGTTCTGCCAAGTTGCCTCTTGATTGTCAATCACTTTGACCTTTCAGTGACTATGTTTGTCTAATGAGATGAGAGATGCTTATAAATCTTCAGCTACAACTTGACTATGTTGGTGAGGCATTTTTATCACCATGGATGCAAATTGAGAAGTCTTTTCTAGGCAAATATTCTTCATTCCAAGGAGTCAGAAGTACCTGCTTGTTAAGCTCTTGAAGGTTATGCCTCATGGACATTTGAACAAAAGCACTTCCGTAGCACTTGCCCACGCTTGGTAGGAGGATGTAAGGGGTGTTTGAACATCAGAACAGTAGAAGCCACCATTATTCCTCCTTTGCCCAGAATTCACTAGAGTTACTTTAAGCAAATCAGCTTTCTTTGTCTATCCTTGAGATCTCCTTAAAATATTGCTTAAAGTTGCAGTCCTGAGGCAAACAGCTAGATGTTCTCTATATATCGCCCCAAAGCCACCTTCTTTCGTTGCTACGCTGTTCTTCTCTCACTGTACCTGGACATAAGTCCTGAAAAATCGTCTGCCAAGTGCCCCGTAAACTGTGGCACTGCTCTCAGATAAAGAAGTAAAATGCATGATTTCTAAGAGTTTAGTGCTGATTTGTCCTTTTCATCTGTTCTGACATGATTTAATGTTCCAGAACTTGTAAACGGAACAGATATTTCCCCCCCTTTTTATTGTTGTAAAATTTGTGAATAATTTATCAAGTGACTGAAAGAGCAGTGGCTTTAAATTATTAAAATGCATTTTAGTTTTGAAAGAAGACATTAGAGATGTTTGCCTTGGCCCATTCTTATGCCTTTACACAGCAGCAAGAGATTCCTACGAATTCAGGGAATGGTAAGGTGATTTTCAGTGATTTATGGGGTGACTGAGAAGGAGCCAAAAAAAAAAAAAAAAAAAGAAAAAAAAAAGCCAAACAAGCAAACGAACAATACAGACAACTTTCATTTATTTAAGACAGAGCCTTTTTCTGAAGCAAATAACCTTTTGTTACATCTCCAGAGAAATGACATTTCCTTTTCCTTTCCTGCTTTGCAAGGACAGCAGATGGGTGGGGGAGAAAGTGAAGCAAATGGAAAGTAAGGCAGGCACGGGCTCCTTCGCGTTCCTTCTCCCTTCACGTCCTTCAGCGAGCATGCTGAAGGCATGGCTGTGCTTCCTTCGATTTGTCACACATCAGAGACAGTGCACAGCCTCTGATCTCTGGAGAAAGTTATCCATTCCAGTCTGTCTGATCTAAATAATACATTCCAGGCTGAGCAGTGTGAAATGCTTTCTGTCTGTCCCAAAGGCCCCTCCTTAGTGGGGCCCATGTGCCTTCTGGTATGGGGTGAAATGTCCCACCCAGATCCTGGCCATCTTAGTAAGAGAAAGGAAACTGAACATCAAACCAGGCTGTCTACGTCCAGACACATCAGCTTCTACACCCTGCTTTTCCTTGTGCCTCCCCTCCTTTCTTTATTCAGCCTTATCTCTTTGTCAGTAATTTCTCTTCTGCACTCTCATGCAAAGGCTGCGTGTTCCTCTAAACCTCTTCCAAATCCTATCGTAAATCGGAAGAGGACATTCTATGCTGGTCTTAGAAGCAACAAAACCTAGATAGACATGAGACCAGCCTCTGGCCTGTCCTCAACTTTCTGTATGCTACATATAAATCCCTGAGAGAAATTGTCTCTTGGATTGGAAATATATTTCACATGGTACAGCATAGGTAGAGTAAGATAGAAAGCTAAGTGTAGTAGAAGACCTGTCAGAGGTGCCTCACTGAGGACAGGGAGCCGTGAAGCTAGTGATCCCTTCGTTTGTGACAGTCTCTTAAACCATTTCTCATCACATCAATCCTACTTGTTTCCAATCTCAATCCCTTTCTCTGAAAAGGAAGCAAGAAGTGAATGCTCTATACAGTGAAATTTTAGTACTCTCATGTTCTTGCTTGGATACTCTCAAATGGGTCTCATCCTCCTCACTCCTAAGTGTAGAAATGTGCCTCTCATGCTAGGTGGCCGGGTTGGACTCACACTCAGGTCGTGAGACATTCATTGCTGTTCATTCTACTTCGTCAGGCCCCATCTTCAGGGTGAGTGCAAAACGCCTTAAAAAACTGGGGCTGCATTCAGTCCATTTTATTTTTTTTGGTTCTCCTTTTCAGAACAAGGAGTTGGAAGATGAAATACAGTCATGAGCTGCTTAACGCCCGGACACATTCTGAGAAATGCTTCATTAGGCAACGTGGTTGTGTGTGAACACCACGCAGTGTGGTTACACAAACCTAGATGGCATAGCCTACTACACACCCAGGCCAAGCGGTGGAGCCGACTGCTCCTGGGCTACTATCTGTACTGCATAGTACTGTACTGAGTACTGTAGGCAGTTGTCACACAGTGTTATTTGTGTACCTAAACATAGATCAGGTACAGTAAAAATAGGGTATTATGATCTTATGAGACCACCATTGTATCCGTGGTCTGTCAGTATCTTAAAGGTTGTTATACAGTGCATGACTATACAGGTAGGGTCATAAAATGATACAATTCTGTAAGTGAGCAGAGCCTTGGACCTAATTTAGTTTCATCTTCTCCTTTTAGTGATAAAACTGGGGTTCCAAGATGCTCAGTGGCTTGAATCTAATGTGCTCTCGGTGGGAATAGTGCTCTTTCCCCTATAGAAAGCAGCTGGCATTCTCTGAGCAGGGCGGGACATGTATATGTCTGGGATGTATATGCGGGAGGTCAGGAAACACAGTAAGAGGACAAAGGCAGGGGCAATGGCTTTAAAGCAGTGGTGGCAGTTTTCATTTTCAGAGGTGCTGCAGGGACATCTCATCTCATATGCTCTTTGGTCTTCTATCAGCGAGCTGTGACTCCCCTAGCACAGGGAGGAGGTCGGACCCCCTTTTCCTGAACCTGGTATGGCCCTATGACTTGCTCATAAACAACAGAATGTGGCAGAAGTGACTCTGCCTGACTCAGGCTGGGTCAGAAAAGGCTCTGAAGCTTTGGCCCAGCTGGCTTGGGTAGGCTCTGGAGGAGCCTGAAAAGTCCGATTACCCAGAGACCATATACTGGAGAGGCCCCCAGGTGGAGCTGGTCCTTCTCAGCATCCCTGCCAAGGTGTCAGATAAGGAATGAAGAGCCATCGTGGACACTACAAACCCTGTCGTCCCCAGTCATTTGAGACGTCCCAGCTGAGGCTCCAGGCATCATAGAACAGAGGCAAGCCATCCCTACCTAGGCCACATTCCTGACCCGCAGAGTCCATGCCCACAGGATCATGGTGGTTGTTTACGTTTCTAAGGTTCATGAAGCTTGTTATTTAACTAGACAGTAAGCTTGACTGATGACTAGACAGTAATAAATGTTTATAATAAAAAATAAAATAGAAATAATAAATGCTTACAAATAATAAAAATAGTTTTGTAGTAAGTTAAATTTGGAAGCCTTATTGATATGGGACTAGTTGTGTAAATTATGCTAATCCATACAACAGAATACTTTGTAGCCCATACAGGAATGTGATAGCCCCATACTTATTATGGAAAGATGATAAAGACACATGGCAAGGTGATAAAAGCTAGTTGCAAAGTACGTGTACTATAATTGTGTTCGTTATGATGAAGGCAAAGGAGATTGTGTGTTTGAGTGTGTGTTTTTCTGTCCTGTGGGACTTGTATCTACACAAGACATTTCTGAAAGGATACAAGAAAAACGATGACGTGGTTAACTGAATCAAGACTCAGGGAGGGAAAATGTTACATGCCAAGAGAAATTTACTTTTCTTGTTATTGCTTTTCAACTGTTTGATTTTCTACCATGAATTTGTTCTATTTTGAAATTAATGCTTCCAAGATAATAAATATTTTATATGCTACCTCCAAAGAGGAAAAAAAAATCTTTATTGCAGATGACAGCTGAAATTGTATATTTTCAACTATAGCACAAAGACAATAAAAATTATTTTTTTAGTAATTGAGAATGCCCTTTTACCACAAATACCAACTTCATTTTCTGTATAGCTCGGTCCTAGGTGTCACTCACAAAATATTAATAACGTAGACTATGATGTCATGTGAAGTAGGTAATATTATTGAGGAATTAATTGATGTCATGTGAAGCGCATGATATTATTGGGGAATTAATAGTGTTTTCCTTCTGTGCTTCTTGACCTCCAACTATAGTATAATCAGCATGTTTAACCACGGGCAGAAATTAACTCAGTCACCCAAAGAGAATGGTGATTAGCAAAATGTGGTTTTAGATTATTGAATACACTAGCTCTATTCTAGTAAGGACCCATATTGTGTTTTGCAGCCCATAGAAATGCAGAGTATATCAGTTCCCCGGATTTTAGACATTACTTGCAAGTGGCATCCACCATAGTGTTCTGCAGAGAATGTCACAGTCCATTTAGGAAGAGGTCTTATGCCATGGCTCATACGGAGATACCTGGCGTTTGGTGGTGGGGGGCGTTTGTGACTCATTGGTGAGTTAACTGATGTGGTGGAAGAGGGAGTGGGGAGAAGGCATAGCCTGTGATCCAGGTAGATGTTGTCCTGTCCACCATACATGATCAATGTCAGCCAGAGCTGTGCAGCCTCAACGGGGCTCCGATTCCTCTCCTTCCACTAATGCTCAGCCAGGTGCGGCTTTATGTAACTCAGCCTTATATTTTTGGCAACAGTCTCCTATTGGAAACCTAGTTTTTTAAATGATGTGTTATAACTTTGAGCCATCACTTTTCAGTTCTGTGAAATAGCTTCTTTAGGTATATCCACCTATATATTTTAGTGAAAACAATTTGGTAATGTTCCTAACTTACTGTTACTATTATTTGTGTGGCAAGTATCATAGACCCTTGATTGTAGCCAATAATGAAAGCTTGCACAAAACTATAAAGATTATTCTGAATTATAATAGCTGTCAACAGTTTTCATTTCAATAAACCAAAAGCCTATGCTATTTTGTAACTTGTGATGTCCTCTCTTTAAACCACAGCAAACTATAACCAAGCTATATCGTCACAGAATTCCCACTTTACATGCCTCCCCATGAGTTGCGTTTTATTTTCGAAAATCTAGTCAAAGAAACCCCAGGCAATCTTTCTTACCCCTGGTATTTGTCTTTTTATATTATTTTCCTTATTTCTCTGACAAGTTCTCTTTAAGGCAACCAGCACACTTCTAACCACCAAGGACAATTGCCTCATTTTCTC
Organism: Saimiri boliviensis; assembly: GCF_048565385.1. Lineage (NCBI taxonomy): Eukaryota > Metazoa > Chordata > Mammalia > Primates > Cebidae > Saimiri > Saimiri boliviensis. The sequence continues at coordinate 68,110,867 of NC_133454.1, read as the reverse complement.
TGACTTATCAGAGCTATTCAACATTTTGGATACCAGCTTCTGGTATCAAACTGCCTTTCCGGACGTGGAAGGCGCCTCACCATCTCCTTCCCCTTTCAGGAAGCCCCTGTCCTGTCCTATTAGTGAACCCTTTTCTTCTCCCCACTCCAGAAAGGTGGGCACACCCAAAGGACAATCATTAGCCTTCTAATGCATATTTTCTCTCATATGATAATTTCATTCATTTTCTTTTTTCCTTTTTTTTTTTCTTCTTTTTTTTTTGTTTTATTGCATTTTAGGTTTTGGGAGATACCATCTCACACCAGTAAGAATGGCGATCATTAAAAAATCGGGAAACAACAGATGCTGGAGAGGATGTGGGCAAATAGGAACATTCATTTTCTAATATGTGAATTTTTCCCAAGTGAATTACCCCAGCTATAACCTCTTTTTAGAATTTTGACTCTATGATTTTATGATTTTTAAGATGCCTTCCAGATTTATAAATCTATTATGTCTGACTGCTCACTAGATATTTCTTCTTGAATGTTCCACCATCAGCTCAAACTCACCATGTCTAAGTCCAAATACATTATGTTTCTCACCGGAACTTGGTAAAACACATTCAACAGAGCTTAAACAGAAACTGAAGTACAGTCGAGCCAAGACTCAGTTTTGCCTTTTGCAAAATCTCCCTGATCTGCAATTTTTTAGTATAGAAAAATCATTTTTATTTTTCATAAGGATTGATGAGCTAAATATAAACTTGATAGGTAAATACTAGAAATACAGTTGACACATAATAATGTGATTCCCCATCCCATTGCCTCTCATTATCCTGATTTCCCTGTTCTCATCATTCTCCTGTTTACCCAGTCATAAAACATTAGCAGTATTCCTGTATGCCATCCTAACCTAAATAAAATCATGTAGTATAAGACTGTCTTCAAAATGTTTTTAATGCCTGTCCTTTATGTTTATTCCCACTGGAATCAACCTTGCTGGGCTCTTCTTCTCTTCACACCTGGGATGTGGTAATTTTACAGCTCTCTAACAGCCTTCTGCAATAGCCTTCTTGTCTGCAGGACTAATTAATCCTATGCTCTCTTGCAGGTGTGTTCCTAATTCACCTGTCTGTCTTTTCTATAAAGAATCACTAAACGGTGCCTAACCTAAAATAATTATTCAATGTGATTGTTTCAGCTCCTTTATTATTATTGTTATTATTATTATTATTTTAAACAGGCTTACATGACCTCCAGCGTGTGTACAGTATTTTCTTAGGCACCTTGGTCTCTATTTTACTGCTGCCTTCTCATGGCTGAGTTAACCCAGTAGATTCATGTCTTGCATGAGGCATATAAGATCCAGTGCCACGCATCTGTGTAAGTTCTTCCTCCTGGGAGAACCTTGCTCCCCAAATCAGACCATTTTGGTGTTTGCGAGAAAGACTCGCCGCCTCCATGAATTCAGCCATCGCAACTGAAGCAACTTTCTCTTTATTTTCATAAACACATTGCGTATTTTTGGACTTATTCGTTGGGCATTCAAATTCATGAATGCAAATGCTATTATACACATAATTCCCACTTCCTACAAAGTCTTTTCGCCGCTTCTTGATCTTCAGAAGTTTTTACTCTTCCAATATAAGCAGGATAAAATATTTTCTCTCTTGGAAACCTCTTATGGCCTATCCAGTCTTACATTTCTACTCCTTCTCAAGCAGATGTAAGCATCTGATTTTCTGTGCATCCATCACATTTTTCACACACCTCTCTTACGGTGCTTGTTATATTGCAATCACTTTCCCAGTCAGTTTTCCATGTAGCTTCTTAGCAAGTTGCATTTATAGTTCTTGTTCATCTTTATACCTTCAACTAAAGAGGTGAAGTTGGGGAATTAGTGAGGCTCAACGGCAAGGCGTATCAATAAGTGATTCCAGTGACTCCAGGATGACCTAGAAATTTCAGTAAGAGAGCATGAGACATGAATGACGGACCGGAGAACAATGACGACCTTCCTCTGGATATTTGGAATCTTCCTTCATGGTTCTAGAACCATTCTGTGCCAACAAACCTGTTTATTCCCAGGGTGATAGAAATTTGTATGTTGCAAAAAGATGACGTACTGGATTCGACTTTGTAATACTTTTTGCTTTGTTTGTAAGTGGTTTGGCTTCTATTCACTTATTAAAATATCCACAAGGTTCATTTTTTGTTTACAGTTGGATCAAGTTGACATTTTAAATTTACTTGTTATAACAGAAATGTATAACTCTATTTCTGGATATCATTGGTCATTCCTTTTTCTTGTCCTTCCCTTCCTCTGTATTTAAGGATTTACCTTGAAATGTCCCCAGCCTGAACACCAAATGACTTCTGTCCTAGAAGAGAATAAGCCAGAAGGAGGAGGAAAAAGTTGGGTTAAGTCTCTTTAGCCCTAACCACAGGGCTAGAATGCAATGGCAGTGAAATGTACTAATTTATCTTATTTTACATAATTAGAGTTAGGGGCTATTGAACACAGAATGCAAATGTATGCTAAATATGCAAATCAACCACATTTTCCAGATTTGGAGAAGGGGGAAATGTGGTAGCCTTATGTTAGATGGTTCTCTCTTATCTGTGAACACAACTTTTCACCACTACAAATGCAGGCAACTGCACAGTCACAGTTGGGGCTGCTAATTTGGAAATCCAGTTTAGGCTGATTTGAAAAGACAACAACATTTCTGCAATCACGGGTGTATCCTTTATGAGAGAGCGAGTCATGCCATTTTTGTTTTCTGAAGACAGCCTTTTTACTTTTATTTATTTATTTATTTTTAAATTGAGGTCTTACCTAACTCTTTAGTACAAAGCACAAAACCTGGGTCTGAAACTGTAGGGTAGATGTATTTCGGGAGGGCCCCCAGCCTAACCATGTATCAGAGAAACCTCCTTGTCTGGATCCTTGCCCAGCTGCAGGGAACCTAGTCAGCAAGGCTTCTGCCAGCCTCACGGCTCCTCTGCTCCTCCTGAGGGTCCTTTAGCTGCAGTGGGGCTGCAACCTTGGTGCTTCATGAAGCCCCTTCCAGGGGGGCCTGCATCACTGGCGGGTCATGCTTCCTTCTCCTCCCTTTCCAGGTATGAAGCTTCAGGAAGTATCTGGAACTCCAGGCTCCAATTCAGCATCTGCTTCTGGAAATAAAATCTATGATACAAATCTTCATTTTCTCACGCAAATATTTCCCCGTTTCAGAAAATTTGCTTGTAGTTGGAGATCTCACCCTTTCCTAAATATCCCTGTAAGTGGATCCAGTAAATTACTTCCCACTGCTTCCTCCCAACTAAAGAATAAATGGTGGCATTTTGGGCGGTCATGACCCCAGAGTGGTGTGAACGGCTTGTCTGAGACCCTTTCAAACTATGTCATGTGAGTGACCACAGAGTCGTAAGGTCAGACTTGTAAAAACACTATTTTTAGCTGTGTATTCCACTATGCTATTACTCTGGCCAAAAGAGGCAAGGGGCTTGGAATGGAAGTGGGGGTGGGGAGTGTTGTCTTCAGGATAAAGCAATGTCAAATTCCAGTCAGAGACATGGGAAGAAATACAGAGACCCTGCATAGGGATCAGTTTCAAATTCCTATCTGAACTCAGTCAAGGAAATTATGTACAATTACTTGAAATTGGTATGTGATGTCATTTTAAGGAGTAGAATAATATGGCCATTCTACCAGTAATTTGGTTAGTAATTTAGTAGTAATCTCTAGTAATTACTGTAAGTGCTAACCAGTTCATTTCCCAAATAACATTTTCTTTTGGGTGTTCACTTTATTTTGTACATTTTAATTGAGTTTTTTTTTTTTTTTTTTTTTTTTTTTGTAAAATGGTCTAACAGTGTTTTACATTCAATGGCCTTAATTCAGGCTGAGCGTGAGAATCCGGAAGCCACTGTGCCCAGTTTTGTTTCCAGCATCTGGGTAGTTGCTGCATAATTCACGTGAATCTTCATGTGTTTCTGTTACTGCCATGATCAACTAAGACATTTTTGAATGTTGATTATCTTTGTGTTATGATAATAGAGGAAAACAAAATACTGAGTTAATCAAAAGATAAGGCCCTTGGAGTTTGTGACCCAGAAGAGATATAGGCATAGACAGAGTGGAGCGATTCTAATGATAGGTTGTAAATGGTCAAGAGAGCTGTGGTGGCTTGTCAGTGTGGCAGACATTTGTGAGTATGCAGATTTTAATCATTTAAAATCATTTCGTTTTTAAAATTCTATAACAAATTATTTAATTTTATGTTCTTCTTGACTTTACAAATTGATTAGGAAAAGCTGAATAACTGAAAGAGAGAAGGTAGAAGATAATGCGAAGATAAAGGGATGTCATGAAATGATTGGTGAAAGTGTTTGGAAGTAAGGGAAGAAAGGAAAAGTGAGAGAGGAGGTGCTTAGTGTGCATCTGGGAAGTGAGCCAGTTAAACCTGTGGGGTTGGGGAAATGTTAATTGAAGAAAAGAAAGCGTGTGATTGGCATGTGTCTGAAATGTGACTTTATCTTTCTATGAAATAGAATTCAGAATACCCCAAATGCCCAGTTCACCATAAAGAAGGTACGATGGTACAATGTATGTTTTTGTTTTCCCAAAATGGTCCATGCATGAAATGGGCTCTTAGAATATATCCTACTACTATTGAAAATACGAGCACAAGAAAATCCTATTCATTAACGCTGAACGAGTCTTGTAGATAATTCATTATGCTCTTGCTGAGGGTGGCTGTTGCCTGGGAGTTTCCTTATAATCCTCCTCACAAGAGTTTTGATAGCTGTGCAGAGGAACTTCACACTGAACTTTGTTATTCTCACCCATCATATTTTTATCACAAAAATGTCACTCTGAAAGGAGAAGCTCACTTTCCCAGTACCTTTCCCACTTTATTTCTTGCAAAATGTAATTTGGTTTATGGGTTGCTACTAATAACTTGCAAAGTCTGATTTCTGCTTTAAGCCTTCCATTCTAATAACACCTCATCTTATTTTTAAAACGCACAGAAGCTTTGATATCTCTTTGCCTACCTTTAATTCATTGATTTTTGAAAATCTATGAAGTAGGTCAGCGTGGCTTTTAGCTCATGTATTTGTGCACCCTGCTTCTCGTTGTCTTTCAGCTCACCCAGGGCTTTGTAGCATCAGCTGTATGATTTCCATACTATTACTAAGAATATTTTGTATGTCTTTCTTATCTAGGTGCCTAGAATGGCTGTTATATTGTAGATGCTCTGTAAATATGTGTGAAATAGTACTTAAAAAAGAATCAGTGATTTCTATTGTGTTTGGTTTTAGACATTTGTCTCCAAAGAGAATAGCTTACTTATGTTAATTTCATTTATACAAAATTTCTACCACTGAGCCATGTGAAATGGGACATACTGAAAAACGTTGTTTTAATATCTCTTGTCACCTATATTAAGCAGTGATTTCAGCCTGCTCGCATGGGCTACTCAATTCACCTCTGAGCCTTTGATGAGTTCACTTTCAAACCAGAGTGTGCAGAATGAAATATGAAGCACTTAATGCTCAGATCCTTGAATTCTAATCATGCTCTGTGATGCACCCATCATAACACCTGCAGAGAACGCTTAAACATTCCGTATCTAAAAGTTGTGGTCAACATTTCCTATGTCAGTTGTGTTAGTCAGGGCATGTTAGAGAAATAAAATCAATAGGAGATATCTCAATAGAAAGACTGGATAGATAGATGATAGATAGAGAGATAGAGAGATATTCTCCATATAGAGATGTACTGGTTCTGTTTATATATGTATCTCTACATACATATATATCTATATGTACATATACTGACTTGTATACACAAGTACTAAGAGAGAGATTTATTATAGGAAATTAATGGGTATGATTATTTAGGCCAAGAAGTTCCAAGATCAGGCCAGGCGTGGTGGCTCACACCTGTAATTCCAGCACTTTGGGAGGCCGAGTCGGCTGAATCATGAGGTCAGGAATTAGAGACCAGTCTGACCAACATGGTGAAACCCCATCTCTACTGAAAATACAAAAATTAGCCAGGCCTAGTGGCACATGTCTGTAATCCCAGCTACCTAGGAGACTGAGGCAGAGAATCGCTTGAACCTGGGAGGCGGAGGTTGCAGTGAGCTGATATCATGCCACTGCACTCCAGTCTGGGTGACAGAGCAAGACTCCTACTCAAAAAAAAAAAAAAAAAAAAGTTCCAAGATGGGTTGGCAAGCTGGAGACCCAGGAGAGCCACTGACGTAAGTTTCAGTCCAAGCCTCAACCTGAATGTAGAAGACTGGTGTCCCAGCTCAAGCCCATCAGGCAGGGAGAGAAAATTATTCCTTACTCAGCCTTTTTGTTCCATTCAGCCTTTCAGCAGACAGAATGAAGCCCATCCATATTAGGGAGAGCAGCCTGCATTACTAAATCTACTAATTCAAAAGCTAATCTAATGTAGCGATGTCCTCACAGAACACATTTAACCAATTATCTGAGCACCCTGTGGCCCACTCAAATTAATATACAAAAGTAATGATAACAACAGCCATCATCAGAGAGCTACCTCCAGCTGATATAAATATTTTACCAAAATGGTGAATAAGTTAATGTCAACCTGTATATTCATCAGGGGAAAAAAAAAATGTAAACAGTTAGAAACAAGCTTCTAGGTGGTGTTCCTGTGATCATATGGCTACACTTAATAGTAATTTACATCGCCCTCGTCACGAGTGTTTATTTTAGGTCTTCAGTATGTTTGAGGAAAAGCAGTTTTGCATAACCCCAGCTTGTAGACTGGGCACAGAGGAAAGCCTAGGATAGGGTAGAGTACTAGTGAAGATACTATAGATTTCCTGAGTATAGTGACGAAATTGGCTACATCTCCATTCCAGCCAGGTTCCCACAGGACTTGAAACCTCCAGCTAGGAGATGCTTCAGCGGGGCTCTGTGATCTGAGGGTCCCAGCTTTTCATAGCTCACATTATATCTATTAAGACTCTCAGATCAAGTTCATGAAGTAAGCAGTCCCCTGCTGCCCCTTTCTACAAATAAAGAACGAAGAACTGAGAAGTCAAATTAATTCTTCAGGTGACCACAACACATTGGTAGCAAAGCTAGGGCCAGACTCCAGCGTGCTTGGTGCTGGGTGCTGCACTGATAAGTCAATTGATGCCATGATTTAATTCTTTATTACCTGCAGACCTCACCTTTTCTTTTACCTTTATTTAAGTGACTATTGCGTCTTTTTGGGGGGGTCGGGGGGACAGCTTAGTTCCTGTCAAAGGCTGCCATCAAAAATCAAAAGTGCTGACCAGGAATTCCAGAACTGAATGGTTCCAACCTCCTCTGCAGGTTGAAAAGATGGATCGCACATTTTGCACATCCATCTCTGCAGAATGTGACGGCTGCTTTTCACTGTATGGGATATATATCACTTTTAAATGGTGACTGTGGCCTCTTGGCACACTGGACGTGATTGGGCAGCTTAACCAGCTTCCCCTGCGTGTGATAGAGAATTCTGAGGCAAAGCCGAGGCTTGCTTTTCCCCACAAGGACAACCATTGCCAATCACGTTTCCTTATTTAAAATCACTCCCTGGAGAAAATTAAGCATCTTTTTGTTTTACTTCCTTTAACAGTCTGTGGTTTCATGCCCCTCCTGAGCCTTACCTGTCTCGAAAAGCAAAAACCACATCCTTTACCCCTAAAGATTCAGCTGATCACCCATGGTTACTCCTTCCCTGATGGTGTTATGTTCTGATTCTTTAGAAAGCACCAGGCGTGTTTACCCTTTCTTTAAATTCTCAACCTCCACACACCATTCTGGGCAGGGCAAGATAAAACTGGTGCTGGCTCATCCCTGGCCTTTCCAAATACCCTACCATCGGCACATTTATATTAGATATTGATTTCTGCTTAATAGAATAAGCCAGGAAAAATCACACTCCTTGTTGGCGTTCAAAGGATAAACCATAAAAGCCATTAAGAAGTACTGTAAGCATGAGGATGATTAATGGGCCTCGAGGTGCCGTCCACTGACTATTTCCAGATAATGTCTTTGAGAGATTCCATTGCCTCTGGCGGCCGTTCAGAGCTATTTATTTGCAAGGAGAATTTCTGAGTAATGATGTTTCCTGGGTAGCCCTGACTGACGGTGTTAAGGAGACAAACTGGATGGCCCTGAACTCAGATCATAAAGGGTTTGCTCTCAGAAGTTGCTAGGATACTTCAGATGTTGTGCATTGAAAGACAATGTGTCTGCCCTCAAATTGCCCCTCCTCCTGTGAGCACTGAGTCTCTTCTTGAGGACCTCCTGGGCTTAAGGTTTATAGGGAAGAAGTGGTTGTCAAGAACTATCGATTCCCGACTTCTATGAAATCACTGTGAATTTCTTCCTCCCTTGCACTGGAGTTAGTTTGGAGTGGGGCAGGAGTGAACGTCCCGAGAGCAGTGCCCTACCAGGACCTGCAAAACTTGTGGTTTGCATTTAAAAAAAAAAAAAATTGACAGAATATGATGTAAAGCACTTCAAATTGTCCATCATTCTCCAAGTTTTATTTGTTAACATACATCCCATCTGCCTTCTTAAGTGCAAATTCTGACCATTATTTCTTGACACCTGGGTTGCAATAACGTAGTTTGTGTGTCGATATGGTTGTTGATGCTTGAAAATCTACCTTAACCTTTTGGGCAAAAGAACCAGAGGAACCAAGACTCTCATCCTGATGAAAGACACCACCCAGCACAGTGTCTGCTGGAAAGGAGGCCTTCAATAAATATTAGATAAGTAAATACATTGGCAGATGGAAGGATGGAAGGATGGAAGCATGGATGGATGGATCAATGGATGGATGGGTGGGTAAATGAATGAAAGCTACCATATTTTGAGCACTTATAAGGTTGTATATATCAGTAATTTATATAACAATTTGTAATTTTGATATTATTCCCATTTTGCAAAAGAGAAAACTAAGGCTCAGAAGTGACTTGTCCAAGGTGATAGAGAAAGGGTTTAAATGCAAGGTTATTTTACTGTTCAGTCAGAAAAGGGAAAGATAGGCTCAACAGAAAGTAGTTTCATAATGTTGCCTGAGTTCATTGTGTTTTCTACTTTACATGAAGCAAATTATTATTCATTTTTTTTAAAATGGTTAAGTTTCATAGATTTCAAAGTGCATGTCCCCCTTTCTTTGGGTATATTCAAATAAAATACTTGGTATGTTTTAAAAACTTACGTAGATTATATTTTTAGAAAATCTTAAAACTTCATTAGGATCTGAGATTATGTTTTAAATACTTACTTGGGCTAGTATTTATCTTAAATCATTTCTAGGGAGTGGAAAGGGGATGAGGTTAGAATCATCTGGATGAATAAAGGCCTTTTTAGTCGTGGTGAGAGCTGAGTCCACATTTCTCAGCCCTTGTTTACATGTTGACTCGCTGTGGCTATCAGAGCAAACAGTCTTTTTTTTTTTTTTTTTTTTTTTTTTTTTTTTTTTTTTTAGACAGAGTCTCACTCTGTCACTAGGTGCCAGGCTAGAGTGCAGTGGCACAATCTCGGCTCACTGCAACCTCCGCCTCCCAGGTTCAAGCAATTCTCCTGCCTCAGCCTCAGCCTCCTGAGTAGCTGGGACTCCAGGTGCACACCACCACACCCAGCTAAGTTTTGTATTTTTAGTACAGACAGGGTTTCACCGTGTTGGCCAGGATGGTCTCAATCTCTTAACCTGATGATCCACCCTCCTCGGCCTCCCAAAGTGCTGGGATTACAGGCGTGAGCCACCACACTCGGCCAAAGCGAGGAGTCTTAGATTTCTTGCCTGCTTCTGCTCTCCACAGCTCTGTAATGCCAAGCTCCTCACCTGAAAACAGACTGTCCATGCAGTTTTGTCCACCTTCAGGTTGCGTTCATAAGGTTTCTTACAGCCCCATGTTGGCGAACTGCTGCTCATCTATTTGTGGTTTTACCTTGTCTATTCTGATTAGTGGTACCAACTGTGTTTCCTCCAAAGACCCAGAGGCAACATCTGGGAGAGGCTAGTTCCTAAGAACAATTCCAGTTCTTCTCAGAGTATTCCCTGGCAGCATGAGGTTGAGGCGTATCATTTCAAAGAAGATAGTGTCCTCTTCAGGAAAATTTTTAAAATAGGAAAGGAAGGAAGGAAAGCAGGAAGTCAGGAAGGCAGGGAGGGAGGGAGGGAGGAGAGAAGGAGGGAGGGAGGGAGGGAGGGAGGAGAGAAGGAGGGAGGGAGGGAGGAGAGAAGGAGGGAGGGAGGGAGGAGAGAAGGAGGGAGGGAGGGAGGGAGGAGAGAAGGAGGGAGGGAGGGAGGGAGGAGAGAAGGAGGGAGGGAGGGAGGGAGGAGAGAAGGAGGGAGGGAGGGAGGAGAGAAGGAGGGAGGGAGGAGAGAAGGAGGGAGGGAGGAGAGAAAGAGGGAGGGAGGGAGGAGAGAAGGAGGGAGGGAGGGAGGGAGGAGAGAAGGAGGGAGGGAGGGAGGGAGGGAGGAGAGAAAGAGGGAGGGAGGGAGGGAGGAGAGAAGGAGGGAGGGAGGGAAAGAGGGAAGGAGGGAGGGAGGGAGGAAAGAAAAAAGATTGTTCCCTAGTTACTCCTTTGGATCATTTCAGTGGTTCTTTTCTCTCAACCCTGCTGCAAGTTGCTTCAGAGTAATCAGCAATGCTATCCTGACAGCCAAGACTCAGATAGATTTTCTATCAACTGAGCCAGGCTCTGATAGTTTATCACTGAAAATAATAATGATAATAATAATAGCAAAAATACCCGCCCCAATTATGATTGACAAAATGTCATGGGCAGGAAAGAAGTATATAATTGATGACAGTCATTAAATATAGACACAGACTCAGGAGGGGGGACCCAAAGCCTGAATGGCCAGAGCCCTCATAATGGGGAGTAACAGGAAACTTAACCCTGGGCTGATGTTAAAGTCAGGCACCTGGTCCAGTGTGACGGGGTAATTATTTATTTCTTCAGCTACCGATTTTTAGAACACCTCAGGGCCATGGAAGAGAGGTAAATTTGTTACATCAGAGCAGTATTATATATTTTTAAGCAGATATACAACACAAAGTTACTAATGCTTTGACTGCGTTTTAATTCCTTTTTCACTTGCTCCTTTACTTTCTAATGTTTTTTTATTAGAGTTAGTTTGTTTTAGTTATTACTCATCTCTTCACTTTTTTATTATCTTTCAATACCTTTAAAAATAGAAATACTACCTTTCCTTCCGTTTTTTTGCCCCCAGCTTCTCAGCCCAGTTTCTGGGATAATTTTCGATGTCTCTTATACAACTTGTCATGACTGGTTTTTTAGCTTTTTCTTCTTTATTCCTCTTCTGCTGTCTTTCCTCCTCCCTTTGGCCTGGGCCCTGCTACCTTATCTTTTCCCATTCCCAATACCACACCTCTCTAGCACCCATTGGGTGCCTCTGTCCTATTGAGGCATTATTTTTATCCCAAATAACAAGCATGGACTTGTACCCATTCTGCTGTCTCCCAGGGAAGGGGCGCAGTAAGGGGCAGGAGGCTCTGGGGGGCATGTCTGCACCTGGGGGGCTCTTGGCCTTGGGAAAGAATGAAAATGGTTTACTTAAAGGAAAAGTAACATTTAACTTGGTTCTAGGCTGGTCATAGAGCGTTACTTAAATCTGCCAGGATGCTTAATGTACAGAAACATTGAACAAAGGAGAAGATAATAGAATTATAAAGTAGTTAAAATGGAATTATTATGAAATCTAAATTCAGCCCAGCTTGGAAATGACTGAGGAGATCTATTGATTGACTTTTAACCACTCCTAGAAGCAACAGTGAGCCTCTTTCTTGATAAGACAGGAACGCCAGCCTGAAAGGCAGCCTCAGCTTCCATAAGGCAGTCAGGCAGAGGGTGACAGAGAGGACCCTTCATCACTGCTGGGTGTGGTTTTGAGGATGGCCGGCAGAGCTTGGATTTCCTTGCAGGATGATGTGTGTATATATTAATTGCCTCTGCACTGCCAGCCACAGCACTTCCCAGAAAAAAAAGAATGAAGGTCTTCTTGAAACAGAGAAGTATTCATTTCACATTGTAACTAATGATACTGAGCTAATGGCCAGAGAGCAAGGTGGTATAGCAAAAAAAAAAAAAAAAAAAAAAAGAAATGGAGTCATGCAGGATGGTAGAAAAACCAGGAATGGAGAATCCTCTTCATGCACTCTTTCATTTACTCACTCACATTCTTACAGTTATGAGTTTTACACCTAAGAAAAGCAATTAAGATAATCTTCTGGAGTCAGACACACCACAAGTCTCATATCTTTTGCATCTGACCAACAGCGAACTTAGGCGAGTTGTTTAATGGTTCTAGGCCTCAGATCCCTTTCTATAAACTGGGAATGAACACAGTGCCTGCCTCATGGGTCACAGTCACCGGCTCTGCAGACCATGCCAGGCCTGGAGCTGCTCACTTGTGGAGATGGGTGAATGTGTGCCCTGTTGTCGCCTGCACACCTCACCAGGTGGAGAGAGTCTCACGAGTGATTATGTACCTGGAAGCCTTTTCTTCCCACAATTAGTTTACCTGCATGCCAGATCTGGAACAGCCCATAACATTTGATTGCTTGGAAAATAGTCAAGTTCAGGAGACAGATTTCATGGAAAAGAAAGAATATTTGGAAAAAAAATGAAGTCTTAAATGCTGTAGAGTTATATACTTCAGAATATCTTTTTTTTTTTTTTTTTTTTTTTTTTTTTTTTTTTGAGACGGAGTTTCGCTCTTGTTACCCAGCCTGGAGTGCAATGGCACGATCTCGGCTCACCGCAACCTCCGCCTCCTGGGTTCAGGCCAGAATATCTTTTAAAAAAAGAATTTCTCCTTTTGTTCTTCTTCTTAGCAAATAATCTTTGAGCACAAACTATGTCCTAGGCAATGTTCTAGCAAGTCAGAGATAAAAGGCAAACAAACCAGTCAAATCTCTGACGTTGAAGATAACCAGTAAGTAATTTAAAACAACATAATACGTTAGAAAGTAAACAGTGCTAGGAAAGAAAAGTGTTGAAAGGGAATAGGAAGTTCTAGAAAGATGGGATGAAATTTTAGTATGCATAAGACTGAATTTGAAAACCAGGAAAAGTCAGCCAGAGGCAGGTTCGGCAAAGGGAGTTGACAGTCACCCTGGGAAAGGCAAGTTTCATTTAACTATAACTAGAAAAACAAAACAAAGATATGTGTATATGGATGAGATCTCCATGGAGTCAGGAGAATGATTTCTCTTCAGGAGTATTCTGCAAAGCTGAAGACGATTCTAGAAACACCAACAGAGTGCATTTGTCCAAAACACGGCTATTTGAGTGCATAGTGCATAGTCTGAGCCAGACACTGTTGTGGATGAACAAACAGAGGAAGTGCCTTGCATCTGTGGTGCTTAATCCCATGGAGGGAGACCAGTGATAAGCAGTGAATATAACCAATAACTAACTATATGCAGTGGTATCCAGCATCCATGGGGATTGGTTCCAGAGCCTTCCTCCTGTACCTAAATCCAGGACTGCTCAAGTCCCTGTTATAAAATCATCTCCAGGTTATGTACAGTACCTAAGACAATGGAAACACTGTAAACAGTCATGATATTGCATTGCTTAAGGAATAATGGTAAAAGTCTGTACCTGTCAGGTCAGTACAGATACAATTTTTAATTCAATTTTTTCTGAAGATACATAGTATTTGTATATATTTATGGGGCAGATGTGATAGTTTGATATAAATATACAATGTGTAAGAATCAAATCAAAGCACTGATCTGCAGTTGATTGAATTCATGGATGCAGAACCCATAAATAGCAAAGGCTAAGTGTCCTTTTTTCAGTTAAGTTAAAAAATTTTAATTAACAAATAAAAATGTACATATTTATCTTGTACAACATGTTTTGGAATATATATATATAATATATATACATAATATATATACATATATATACATAATATATATACATATTATATATAATATAATATATAATATATATACATTATATATACATAATATATATACAATATTATATATAATATATATAATATATATATAATATATATACATACATACACACACATTGTGGAATGGCTAAATTGAGTCAATTGACGTATCATTAACTCACATACTTATCATTTTTGTTTGTGACGAGAACATTTAAAATCCACTCTCTCAGCAATTTGCAAGAATATGAAACATTGTTATTAACTATAGTCACTGTGTTGTACAATAAATATCTTGAATATATTCTTTCTATACAACTGACATTTTTCCATCCTTTGAACAACATCTTCATCAACCACCCCTTCTTACCCCCCAGTAACCACTGGTAACCACCATTTTGCTTCCTACTTTTGTGTGTTCAACTTTGTTAGGTTTCAGATACGAGTGAGATCATGAGGTATGCCTGGCTTGTTTCACTTAATCTAGTGTACTCTAGATTCATTGATGTGGCTACAAATGACAGGATTTCTTTAAGGCCAAATCGTGTTTCGCCGAGTCTCTCTACAACATTTTCCGTACCCATTCATCTGCTGAGAGACGCTCAGGTTGTGCCCATATTATCTTGGCAACTGTGAACAGTTGCTGTGATGAACACGGAAGGGCAGACATCTCTTTGACACACTGATTTTATGTCCTTTGGAAATACACCCAGAAATGGGATTGCTGGTAGTTCCATTTTTATTTTCTTTAATTTGACTTGAGCCTACTTAGACTATTTTTAATTTTTTGAAGAGCCCTCATACTGTTTTCCGTAACAGTTATACTAATTTACATTCCCACCAACAACGTACAAGAATTCTCTCTTCTCCACACACTGGCCAACACGTATTATCTTTCATCTTTTTAATAATAACTCTTACGACATATGAGTACATAATTTAGTCTTTATTGGTTTAATTTATTGTCCTCAAGGAAAGTGGTAGTGTGGAGGCAGTAATCTCACATTTGTTGGAAAGAACGTGCTTGATCGTAGGATCAAGCTGACTATCTGAACTCATTAGTCCTCCGTCTCTGAGCAAGTTATTTCAATTCTCCCAACGTCAGCTTTCTTATGTCTAAGCTGGAATTGATCATGTCTATCTTACGTAGTTGCTGAAATGATGTTATGTGGTTAAAGAAATCTAGCATGTAGTAGGTAGGCATGGAGTTTATAGGAGGAAAGAGGCATTACATGATATTATTTATCCCAATTCATGTAGAATGCAGTAATAATTATGATTTCTACACCCATTTAGATAGATGATGTTTCATTGTTTTTCTCAAACATGGATCATTGTTTTTTTGTCACACTTTGTAAATGAACATAAGAAGCATGAGAGCTGCATCTGTGCTAAGACCTACAAGTACAGCCTACTATTTTTCTGAATCTTGAGGCAGGCAAGTTGCCCATATACACCGAGGCCCACTTGATGCAAAGTGTGCTTGGGACACTTTCAGAGATGTGCACAATTAGCTAAAACAGTTCTGTCCTTTCAGAATTTCACTGAGAAAGCGGCAGTTGACGTAATCAGATGGTTAACGACACAAGGCAGGAGATTGTATCTAATAAGGGGTACAGATGGCGCTATGGGATTTCTCGTATTTCTTATTATGGAGGTCATCTTACTCAGTTCGAATTATCAAATTGTGTTTAAGGAAGAAAGCTCTATTATTTCATCATCCTAATTTTTTTTTTTTAATTACCATTTCTGAGTCATTCCTCCCTGGTTCTGAATGTTCTTATTCAGATGCATGTAGATGTTTGATATTTACCCTCATAATGTTAAAGATACGGGACACTGCTCTCACTGGCTCTATTATATAAGCAATGTGTTCCCTCCAGCCCTCTGCATCTTCCTTGTGTACTTTGGTGGGAAGGAGGAGGTGGGGTGTCAACTCTCCTTGCCCTTCAGCTGTCATCTGGATGGGCATTCAGTGTTTGCATCCATGGAAGCTATGTGCCAGGCCTGAGTCTTCCTTCACACTACAGCAAGTGTGTTCTGGATGGAAGAAACCAGTCTGATAAACTCCTTCGACTGTTCATGCTAGTCCCATGGGGTGGGAGTGGCCCCTGAGGCTCCAGTTTCTGGTATTGGCCTCTGTTCTCAGCCCTAGCTCCCTCCCAATGGTGCATTTTCTGTAAGTGCTGGTGGAGGTACTGCCATACCCCACTTTAGGAGAATGCCTCTCTGGCTCACAGATTTCTATGTTGTTCCTCAGAACAGGCCATCCTCCCTACAGGATCTCCAGTGGCATACCCTCTGGGGGCAGCACCCAAGCCTTTCACCTGCCCCGAAGGTAAATTTCAGATCAAGCACTCACATGTGCAGACAGATGCACACACACTTGTGGACTCACACACATGCACTTCCTGCCTTCAAAATCAAACAATTCTCAAAGACAAGGTGGCCTAAATCCACTCCAGGTAGCAGAAACCTATTAGTACCAGCAGCATCCTCTGGCCCATCATCCTGGCCTGGATGTGTCAAGAGAGCAGTCCCAGCCCCTCTGTTCTCTTTCTGGGTTTCTGAGCCCACAGTGCTAGAGGCTGAGAAAAACGATGGCCCTTTAGAGTATCTTCCTTAAAGAAATCTGATGCAAATGTGTTCTTTCTCACAGGCCAGCAGAAAAGCTTAGACCGGACTTCACACTTCACTAGAAAAGCTCTCTGACTCCTACTTAGAATACAACAATGGGTGGAAACCAAGTTTTTTCCAGGAATTTAGAAAGTGCACACTGACATGAAGGAATGTTAAGTGACTTACCTGAAAGAACGTAATGCCTACAGGATTGACACTGTTCAGGGTTCAGATCACCTGAAAATTCACAACATTTTCTTTTTGCTGAATTTGATGCATCTCAAGCATATAGAATATATCCCCTTTATAAAACAAAAAAAATCACAGCCCTGGCAGAAAATTTTATAAACCAAACATGATTTCATGGGCTGAAAATTCCATTCCTTCCATTTTTTTCTATTTTGGCCTCATTGCCCAATTGTAAGAAATAGAGAAAACGCCTCTTAGTGCCTCAGTTTCTTCATTTGTGAAACTTAACACCTCCCCGCTTCCCACAGAAGTAGGTTGGCTTAATACGTTAGGGCTAGCAAAGCACTTTGCACTCCACGAGTAATTTTCACAAAAGAATTTCAAAGTATTACTGCGGCTGTTATTAATAAATAAGATTGGCTTGAACTTGGAGCTCCAAGAGAACTCCTTTGTCACTGCTCTGAATGCAGTTCGAGTGACATTTTCTATGACCGTCTTCACTTTGCCAGCCAACAACCTGCATATTAACATAGATCATAAGACTCTTTTGTACTTTTCCACTGCCTTTCATTTAGAAAACTCCAAATGCCTTGCTAACACTATTAAATCAAGTATCCTCATACATAGGTTGGGTGTTACAGGGACCATTACACTTAGGGAGGTGGGCAGAGAGATCTGAGGAATGGAAAGTTAAGGGCAAGAAGCAGTTCCACTAACTGGGTTTCCATTCTGCCCCAGCAACGAGTAACTCTTCAGCTCTGTGGTCTCTCATCCGCCCTTCTTGAAAGCCTAGTCTAGAATGTTAGAAAACTGCAGCAGATTCACTGGTGTGCTCTATTTTCAGCTACTTCCATAAAGAAATCAATTAAATGTGTCTGACAGTCTACTTTTCCTGAAGCTCTGCTGGCCGAGGGCTTAACTTTATATCATCTTTCACAGCCCCAAAACCAAACAAACGTTTTATTTCATCCTCAATGAAAGTAGCTTCTATTTATTTTGGTGAGGTTCCCATGCTAGGTGATCTGCAGTCACCAGTCAGATTTCCTTTGTTCTCGGCACTTTTTGGCTATTACATTTTAGTGCCTGGGACGCTGAGTCCGTGACAGAGGAAACATCTTGTCATTTTAATGAATTGAGTTCTCCCAGCACGACTCGCACTCCTCTCCCATACCCATCAAGGTGTCAGATGTAAAATAATACCAGTCGCAACAGGGCAGTGTGTGCAAGTCCATTCAGATTATCACTGAATTATGTGGCTTGAAGCACTCTCAGAGATCACTTTACTCATCTCTAATTTTTTGAGATTTTTCTCTAAGTGTGCCCAAATTATTACCAATTATAACAGAGCTTTTAAATCACAAAGGGCCTCAGCAAGGCTAAGTGAAAAGGATGTGTCATGCATTGTGTTAACAAACTGTCTAAGCCTGGGCTTGTTTCTCTTGGCACCTAGCTTTTGGCAACTACTCACTCCTTTAGAAGTTGATCAGTGAACACAAATGAGCAATAGCATTATACAGAAGGAAGGTCAAGGGATTTGAAGCCAAAATACAGACATGCAATTTCAGAGCTCTGTGACCTGAAGAAAGTTGCTTAAGCTTCCTGAATTTTGTTTTATTCATCTTTGAATTGAGAGTAGTGAAATCTTCTTGAACTCTGTGTACCTCACAGTATGGAAGTGATACCTTGTAAGATAACATTTGGAAATCCTCTGTACACTTAAAAATGTTATGCAAATATTTATCATTATTAACAATGTTAGTAAAAGCTAAACTTAATTACAAAGGAAAATCCACAGTGAAAAATATGCCATGCATCCAAAACACAAACAAAAATTTCAAAATCCACCATTGCTCCTTGTCTATTATGACGGTTCCCTTCTCTTGGTATAATTGGAGATGAAAAAGTCCAAATTGGCAAGAAAAGTAACAAGACCTCCAGATGACCAACTGGGATTGTTTTCTTGGCACAGTGCTTCAAAAGGGATATCTGCAGTGCTAAGAAGGGTCTACTTGGATGGCACAGCCAAGGCGTATCCACAGCTTAATAGGATCACAAGTTGCATTTGATAATTTCATGATGGACTTTATAGCATCCCCTTGGCTCTGTAGAATCCCTAGCTTCACAAGGAATTTACCTGAACAAACAGCTTAAGCTTTTTCTGCCTCAGTTTCTTCAGGAATAAAACAATTTATATTCTTTCACTGGCCACATCATGAAAACATCAAAAAGCTATTCTGTGATCTATGTGCATGTATGTGGAAGTGCTACCTATCATTTAAGATCTCAGTAAAGCGGATCTTTGCTTTTTTATGTGCAATCGTTTTTAAGCTACGTTTTCTTCCTGAGGAGAAGAGAGAAGGATAGCTAGGACCAAACTAAAGAGTGCTCCAAGGAGCTGAAATTTCTAAGAGTCATAGATGAAGTGAAATATGAAAAAGTGTCAGCTGACCACCAGGAATAAGCAGATTCCTGGCAATAGCCATTATTAGATCGTGGAATTGCCTCTCTCAGGAAGTGGTAGAAACATTTACTGCTCAACTGGATAAAGTACTCTCAGGGGCCAGATGACCTGCCATTTCCTTCTACATTATCTATGAGTTTTTTCTAATAATAATAAAACCACTGAAATTGGTTGCAGAGCTCTAATCACTCATGTATAGGCTGCGAGCTGCATCGTAATTACAGTTGGCCATGTTCTCAGATAATTGCTCTCAATTTGGCCTTGGTCTTGACGACTCCCCCAGTCTGTTTACTGCTAGGTCCAAGTCTACAGAGGACTGCATTAGTGTCTACACTGGCCTTACACACATTTAACAATGTTGACTCACTGCTTTCTAAGCAATAAGCTGGATTCAGGCAGCTTCAGAAATACCATGAAAATGTGATGCTGTTTAAATGCTAATGCTGAGGCCTAGAAGTGATGGTACTGGCCGGGAGCCGTGCTTTCTCTCTGTTGGGTTGAACGCATGATTCTGTTTCTCCTATTTGTTCAGTTGTAGTAAACATTGTTCATGGAATTTTTACCGTGTTTGCAAAAATGCTTCCTAAGCAAACATAGAAAAATACACTTTCTTCTTTGTACGCTTTTCAAAAATATACTCCTTTTGAATTGAAAAAGGCTTATGAAGGAATGATGAACAAACCGTATTTGATATTTACAAGTGTTATTTTCTTGTTATTAAATTCAGCTTGTAAGATGTATGTACGTGTGTGTGTGTGTGTGCGTGTGAATTCTATTCATTCATTTACCTATCCTCTCGAAAAATCTTATTTTCAAAATTTCATAGTATTTTTTAAAAAGGAAAAAGGAATGACTTGCCTGTATCGGTAAATCAAAACTTAAAGTGCAGCAAAGGGCCTGATTTGCAGAGCTGATGCCCTAGTGCAGGCTCGCTCACCCTCTGTAGCAGCCAGGGTCTCGCTGTGTGTTCTCCCACTAGTGTGGTTTCGGGAGATGAGCCCTTCATTCATAGGGCAATTTCGACTCTCAGCATAATGCCTGGCCTGGGGTAGATGCTGAATAATTGCCTAATAAAGTAATAAGCTCTGAGGGCTTTTCCAACTATGTTGCTGTTACTGTTACTTAACCACCTAGCAGAGAATATCACAAAACCGCAGAGAGAAAAAAAAAATAGATATTTTTGGATAGAGGACCACTTTCAAGTGAGAACGCTACTTTGTGATTCAAGATTTTATGTGTCTTTCTTATTTCTTTCTTTTAATCTGAAGTGCATTTCCCTATCCTGCTTCCTGGTCATGATTTTATTCAAATTTATTGAATTCCTACTTGCAATTCTATTAGATCTTACAATTTATAGATGACCAATGGCAGAGAATTTTAGACCTGATTTTTACATACTGCTTTGCAGTTAAAGTGCTGCAATTTACGTAATTCAAAGCATTGATTGAACCATGTGAAAAGGAGACATAGATAGTTCTACTTTTATTTCATAAATGAGGAAACTGAGGCTCAGAGAAATTAAGTAATTTAGCTGAAGTGACATGGTGAGTGGGTGACAGATTTAAACCTTAAACACATCTTTTGACTCTGTAGGGGTAGAGGAGAAGTTTTCCCTTCACCTTCTGAAGGTTTGCTGAAAAATCATCTCAAAAAAAGCAGATTAATTGGAGAAAAGGCACACAAAATTTAATAATGTGTACATGGGAACTTTCAAATAAAAATCAAAGATACAGGGAAATTGTCCATTTTCATGCATAGGTTCAACAAATTATGCACAGCCATGTAGAAATAGGATTGGACAACACAGTTATGATCTAATGCCAGCAGACCGAGTGGGGAACCCAGCCAGGCCTGTATAGATTCCTCTCGGCCTCTTTGACTGGCATCCCTCCCTTCTGGGTATTGCAGTCTTATGACCTTCAGTCAAACAAGGCAGATCAGATGATTTCTTTATGGCCAGTTTTAACCCAGAAAAGTGGAAGGAAATTTAGAGTCATATTATTAGGTTGTATGGCTCACTTTGGGGAAAAGGGGTTCTGACTTCAGTGACCTGCCTTGAGGAGGGGGGGTTCTGGATTCTGTGGCCAGCCTCAGGAGAGTTTAAGACTGAGAGACAGAAGGGCTGGAGAAGGTTAGAGAGAAACTTGCTTCTTAGGCTGCATCTGATACCTTCATTTGGGTGTATTGTTTGCTGAAACCCAACGACCCAAAATCACTTCACCAGGAAAGAAGTCAATATACACATTGTGTCATATTCACACACATCCTTACTGCCTAGCTCTATTTTTATTTGATTACGTTTATTTGATTATTTCCTCCTACGTCAAAAGCTCACATGTAAATTAATTCATGCAACTATACTTGTGGTCACTGCAAAAGCCAGCCTGGATGTCAGAGTGAGGTTGGTGGGTTCAGGATTTTCTGCTGCAAACACATGCTAGTCCAAACCATACTCCATGGCGTGTAACCACATGCAAGAAGGTTCTGACACGTGGTGACTGTTCAGTGTGGCAGATATTGATGCTGCTCCTACCCTCTCTAACAATAGACAAGCATACGGTGTGTTCAGAGAGTCATCTTAAAAGTGGTAAAAGGAACAGTTTCCTTAAAGAAAATATTTTCTTAACCTCAAAGACATATCTCAGTGTAACCATGTCAGATAAAGTTTTGCATAAATGGTTAGCTTTTTGAGTTATAATCTTCTTTTATGAAAGAATAGCCTGGAAACTTTAGGTCTCACTTGTGTGTAAGGATTTGAAAAATTTTAAGCCAAAGAGAAAAGCTTTAGAGAAGAGTTTAGCTGCCAGGGGCTTTTTTCTATAACTCCCAGGGATGAGGCAGGGAAGGCTAGCATAGACCAGGAGACGGGCACCATTAAAATCTTTTTAACATGCTGTGAAGTGACAGTAGTGCCATGTCCAAAATATCTCCGCAGCCCACTGTCTTCCTTAGCCATCTCTGTCCTAGCTAGGATCCTAGGCCACAAGCAATGGAAAGAAACCTGAGCTGAACCCTTGCTTTGTCCTGAATTTATCCCAACTAATAGTTTGACCCATGAGATGCCATGTGCACCTCTTGCACTCTCAGAGAATTTTTGGTTTGTTTTGTAGAGATGGAAGAGTTAGATATGATAGTCGTTATGAGCCTGTCTGGCTCTAACCTGTGTGAATCTTTAAGGATTGCTATATTACTTTCGTTGGTAGGAAATCCAGATACTATACATTGAAATATTTCAAAATCAAGTCAAACTGGAAACAGATGATGTGCCCAGCCTACCCAAAACTTGGTTTCCAGCTGGAGTGCACATATAAACCAACAGCTTACATGGAGAAGTGATAAAAATTGTTGAGTGCTTTGAAAAAAATACTAATTATTAAAAGTAATAATAAATACATGGGAAAATAATGTGTAAAATACAGGGTATTTTCTTTCTTCTGAAATTACAATGTCCTCTTAAAAGCTATTTAAAAACTGGGTCATTCCAGCCTCCTTGCTATCATCACTTTTCCTGTGCAGAATATCATTCTAAGTTTAAAGGTTGGTAAACATACAAATTGAAGATGTCTGCAAATTCAAGTAAAGAGAACATTCAGATTAATACAATTTAACTTGAAGAAATGATTTAAAGGGTGGAGGGAGGGGGGGAAGAATAGACTAAACACGTACCAGCATCCAGTGGGAGTAAACTTATTTTCATTCTCAGTTAATTAGCTTAAAGAGAGAGTAAAATTATAAAATAGTTTTAAGTCGTGGCTCTCATACTTGGTGTCAGACACAGTGAGGCACATACATGCAGCATATTTGGATGCATATATATATGTATACTTGTATTTATAAGCATATGCATATGTGTATATTTTTGAATACAAAATTATTTGGAATATATTAATATAACCTTAACCCAAAGGAGTTATTTTTCTGTTTTTCAGTTGAGGAAACCGAAATTCAGAAATAAGTAACCTGGTGTCTCTTAGTTAATAAGTGAAGACGCCCAGCTTTGAAAACAAGCACCTAGTCATTCTAAACAAAGTTGTCTTTATATTATACCCCATTTCCTCAAGTAAAAGCTTTGTTGTAAAACATCCTGAAAGCCTGGTGTTTAGAAACTGCTACATTTAACTTAAATAAGGAACAGGAGTTATTTAACATTTTGAGTTTTGATTCCCTCATCTGTGAAAACGCAAATGAAAATATCTACTTTGGGAGACAGTTGGCAGGATTCAATGAGATAGAGCGAATTAAAATATCTGCAAAAGTCCCTGGCAAATTGTGGCCTTGTACAATATATTAGTTTGCATAGTATTTTAGTTGCAGCTTCTCCAAATCTCTTCGCACTTAAATCTTTTTTTTGTTAGGAAAAGTAAAATTTTTCCCTACTACCTCAAAGAAGTAAGCAAGTATTACTGAATGCCTTCTATTATGTCATGACATTTTATGGGTTGCATTTCAGAGCTGATTGAGGTCATGATTATGGAATTTTTTTATGTGGGGCAATGATAGTTAAACAGTAAATACAGTTACATGAATCTAGCTTCTCAGGTGTCCCCAAGAGTTCAAACAGCTTTTTCATTAAAAGAACCCTGGGAAACTAAAAGTACTCCTACCTTTTGCCTTTCCTGCTGCCTCAGTCCCTCAGTTTGAGTTAGTTTTCCTTTAGGGGCTTTGGAGGGAAAGTTTTCCTCTTGCCACACTCACCTTGAAGCAGGACACGCTGGATTACAGTGACTTTCACCATACATCTTGTATCAATAAAGGCCTTCGGGGGACAGGCCTGCGACATTACCCAGTCTACAAGGGCAGGTAATTTAATAAGGTTATCATATTTTCCCTCTATATAATGACTTAAGAACACCCTTTATAAAAAGTCATGTCAAACGTTGTTCCATTTAAAAATCAGTTACTGAATGAAGCAAGCGGGACATGAATCAGTGAGCACTTAGTATAACTCAAGTTTTGAGATGAAAACTGGCCCTCCAGGCCTTTATTCTGCATGAGGCTCAGGAATGTGAGAAGTGTGTGGCTGTCTGCAAGTTATTAAGGTCCCTGCAATAAAAAGACAGCCATAGACCGTCTCAGTAAAACATCTTTGACTCCCATACATTCAGATTTTTAGAAGTATTTACTTTCAGAGTTACACCTGATTCTCATAAGATGCTTTGCATATACCAGATTCAATCTTTACTACCACAGTTGATGTATTAACCTTTCCAGGGATGTTATGAAGTGCCTTCTGTCAGCCAATGGTCTAGTGTGCTAGTGTGTTAGTCTTGTGCAGGTATTTGTAGGGCAATAATGTGCATGCAATTATTTGAATGCTTTATTGCATTTTTCCCTTTTTAAATGAATTGAAAGCAGAAAATGGAAGGGTTAGTATTAGTGCTAGGAAGCTGAGGTCTCATATTTATATGTAGCTGAGTCCACAGAACAGCAGAGAAAATGATGAAAATGAATAGGCATGTTTATAACGTTAAGAACATGTGAAATACGGAAAGTATATTGCTGAAAACTGTCCCTGAAATCTAAAGTGGAATTAGGAAGATAATATTTTCGTGTGTACTCTCATTTGTCTCTTACAAAACGCTAGCCTTTGCTGACCTGTAACATTAGAATTTCACATGTGTTTTCAAGAAAGCTCTGTCTGGGAAAGTAGGAAGCTGCTGGAATAATCAAACTGACTTGTGTTGTCTCCAGTCTATCTCTTCTGCTGCTTCGGAAGCTTTCTCGGACAGAGATTTTTCTCAATTCCGAAGTCCACAAGTTTCCTCATTACTGAAGAATGCATTTCATGACACACAATCTAATCTATACAGCTGTATGTGGTTTCAGACTCAGTTAACTTAGAATTGATTCTCTTCCTCTGCACAGTCCAGGCAATTGAAATATGTTGAAATTTTTTTCCAACATAGTCATCCGCATTTAAGGTATGGTGACCTAAAGTCTTTCCTTGAGAACTTGCACCTCTGAAAACCTGTGGCTTTGCAGGAGCATGTGGTGAAACTCAGTGTAGCATACAAGGCATACATGCTGTTTCATGGCTGCAAGTAGGGTTTCTTTTCACCATCCACTCCTTCAGTTCCCTCAAAGTGAAATGTGCTTTCATTTATCATCATCATCATCACTATGATTTTAAATCACAAAAATTCCAGCTGCTTTATTTCACATTTTTTAAAACTGTGGTTCCAAGCAAATTTTGAAACGAAATGAAAAAAAGTAAATATATTTCAGAGAGAAGTCCAACTGAGAGAAAACAAAAGAGCACATTTAATATTTAAACTAATCACTCAAGTGCCCTTGGCTCCAAGAAATGAAGAGAATACAGAATTCTCTTCTGATTTCCAAGTATACACACACTCACACACACACACACACACACACACACACACACACACAGGCACACATATGTATAAACAATGATATTTAGATCTTTTGCATTTCTCTGCTGCATTACTCCATAGTCAGCTGCCTTTATGTTAGTTTATGAAATAATCACAAGGACCCATTGAATAAGGTATGAGAATGTACTTTTAGATTAATACAAGTATCTTAATAATAACATAGCTTACACTGATAAGAGTTTTGTATTTGAAAAGATTTGCATATGTATTTCTTTGATTAACATGAGAGGTATTCATCACCCATGTTGTGGATGAGAAAATGACACTCAGAAAGACTAACGCCGCTACCAGTGTCAGGGCTTGGACTGGATTTCTGATACCTGAGCCAAAGTTCTCCTCACCCCTGGGAAGAAAGGGGCCTCTGGGAAATCCTTCCTGGGTTGGGTGGGACCTCACAAGTTCCTGGGTGGAGGCCCATCACCTCTCCACATGGGTCATTTCCATTGACCTTAGCTAGTTCCCAGCAGTGTTGGGCAATGAAATTATCATTTTCAAGAGCCTGTGCTTCTTGCAGGCAGAGCAAGGGGTCGGGGGAAGCTGAGGAGGCTGCCTGCTTCCTGCAGGAAGATGGGAGGGGCTCTGGAGGCATTTCAAAGGAAGAGGAAGAAGGCCCAGCGGCAGGCTCTGTCAAAGAGGACGGAACCTGGGAGCATCAGTGAGCCAGGTGGAGCCATCAAAGGAAGCGGAGCAGGGCATCACTGGAGTATTTTGGCCGTGACCCCAGAGCCTGAGAGCTGTACAGATAGACAGTGGATTTGAGTTTTCATGTGTACCGTACTGCATTTATACACAGAAAATTAGGCTGTTAGATATTCTCTTTCTTCCTAGTTTTTCTCAATGAGTGGAGTTTACATGTGTGCATATATGTACCTGTGAGAAGCCTCCAACTTCTGTCTTCAGAGTCCTTCCCTCATAATCCACCAGCTTCCTAAGGAGGTCACACTGTCCTCACTGCCTCAGGGATTCAGTTCCCATCCATATTTCTCTCCCTAGGGTAACACTTAGGGCAGCAATTCTCACACTTTTTGGTCTCAGGACCTTTTTACATGCTTCAAGATTCCAAAGAGCTTTTGTTCATGAGGGATATGTATCAGTACCTCCACATTAAGAAATAAAACTGACAAAAAATTAATGCTTTTTAATTCTTTGAAAAATATCAATACAAATTTCATTACATGTTAACATAATTTTTGTGAAAAATAGCTATATTTTTCTACAAAAACACTAGTGAGAAGAATGACATTGCTTTATAGTTTTGCAAATTTCTTAGAATGTAGCTACAGCCTTGTATCTGCTTTTATATTTAATCAGTTACAATATATATATTTTTAAAGTATGTAAAGAGTATCTGGCTTCACACAGATTGTAGTAGAAAAAGGGAGGATTTTCATGGATTTTATGATAGTTGTGGCCATTCTTCTTTGGTAGTATATCAAAACTCAACAAGTGATACTTTCCTAAAAAGTTGTTGCAATGTAAAATCAGAAACCATATCAATTAAATTTTCTTCCTCTGTTACATGAAAATGTATAGTTTTTTCTATACTATCTTTGCAACTTACTGTGAATCTGTAACTACTTCGAAATAAAAAGTTTAAAACTTGTACAAAGAATTTGTATATCTTCATGGAAGATATACAAATGGTAATTAATCTGGGCATGGTGGCTCATGCCTATAATCCCCGCACTTTGAGAGGCTGAGGTGGGCAAAGCACAAGCTCAAGAGCTCAAGACCATCCTGGCCAACAAGGTGAAACCTCGTCTCTACTAGAAAAAATACAAAAATTAGCCGGGCGTGGTGGTGCACACCTGTAGTCCCAGCTACTCGGGAGGCTGAGGCAGGAGAATTGCTTGAAATCTGGGAGGCTGAGGTTGCAGTGAGCTGAGATCGTGCCACTGCACTCCAGCCTGACAACAGAGCAAGACTCCGTCTCAAAACAAAAAAACAAAAGGCCATTAAACACATGAAAAATATTCAACATCATTTGTCATTAGGGAAACAAACTCATATGAAATACTTCTTCACAACCATAGAATAGCTACAGTACTTTGGACAATAGCAAGAGTTGAGGAGGATATGGGGAAATTGGAACCCTCATTCATTGCTGATGTAAATGTAAAAATGGTACAATTGTTAGCACTGGCAAATCCGTATGGGTCTGCAGCAATTCAGTTCTTGCCTCCTCAGAGAAAAAAAAAAAAATGTCCAAGGAGCATAAGGCAGAGTGAGAGATTAAGGCACGTTTTTTTTTTTTTTTTTTTTTTTTTTTTTTTTTTTTTTTTGAGACGGAGTTTCACTCTTGTTACCCACGCTGGAGTGCAATGGCGCGATATCGGCTCACGGCAACCTCTGCCTCCTGGGTTCAGGCAATTCTCCTGCCTCAGCCTCCTGAGTAGCTGGGATTACAGGCACGTGCCACCATGCCCAGCTAATTTTTTGTATTTTTAGTAGAGACGGGGTTTCACCATGTTGACCGGGATGGTCTCGATCTCTTGACCTCGTAATCCACCCGCCTCAGCCTCCCAAAGTTCTGAGATTACAGGCTCGAGCCACCGTGCCCGGCTCGAGGCACGTTTTAAAGCAGAAGTGACATTTTACTTAAAAAGTTTTAGAGCAGGGTCAAAAGGAAGTAAAGCATACTGTGAAGAAGACCAAGCACATGGTTTGTGAGACCCAAGTGTGCCGTGCGGCCTTTGACTTGGGTTTTTCTATGTTGACATGCTTCAGGATTTGTGTCTCTTCTCTCTTGATTCTTCCCTTGGGGTGGGTGTCCACATGCACAGTGGCATACCAGCACTTGGGGAGCGCTGCATGCCCAGCATGCTTACTGGAGTTCTGTGCATGCTCAGTGGAGGCGTTTTTCCCTTGCCAGTCGAGTATTGCTAGAGGAAGGTCATATACCAGTTAGACTCTGCCATTTTGCCTCATAGTGTGCATGAGTCTGCTTGCCCAGCTCCTGAGATCTTATCAG
The DNA here is from genome assembly GCF_048565385.1 of Saimiri boliviensis. Lineage (NCBI taxonomy): Eukaryota > Metazoa > Chordata > Mammalia > Primates > Cebidae > Saimiri > Saimiri boliviensis. Next base: position 68,082,276 of record NC_133454.1, on the reverse strand, counting down.
AAGCTGTTGCTCACCAGCCTCTGGTGTTTTCCATCTATCGGGAGACTGACTTTCCCTGGTGCTGGCTATGACCAATTTTTATTTTAGAGAGACGGTTTAACAACTGCATGGCCATCAGCTGACAGTCACTGATATTCCTGGAGAAGTCCCTCTCCTGTCTTCCTTGCGCCTGCCTGACTACCTACTCTAACACAATCACTTTGTAAAACAGTGTAACTGTTTCTCAACTTTTTGTTTACATTTACATCATGTCCTACCAAGGTGTTATTTGATATTCATCATGCCACTTTCCCATGTTAAGTGAGTTCTCATTTCTTCATATTATTTATTATGCTTCATGATTAATTTTTGTCACATTTACTGAAATTGATAACTAGTTTTCCTCTCATCTACTAACCTAATAACATTATTTCTAAAGTGAATTTTTATGCCTAAGACATGACTATTTTTGTTCAAAGAGATTAACTGTTAGGTCTATTGTATTGGCATTCAAGTGTCTTATCATAGTCAAAGCACTCCTCCTTAGAGAAGCGAAGACCAATTTTGAAATGGAATCTACAATGAAATCATTTGTAGCTGAACTTTAACATTATCTTCCATTAGACATCATACCAACTGGTCATCAAAGGGAAGAAATATGACTTTTTAAAAATGCATTTAAGGATCTTGAAGCTAATCTTCTTGGCAAAGATGTCAAGGCTGAGGAGAAATCTGAGAAAAAATGCATTAGTTAGTTACCTTTTGCTGTGTAACACATTACCCTAAACACAACAGCTTAAAGCAAATATTTAATTCACAATTTCTGAGGTTCAGGAATCCTGGATGGATGAGCTTGGTGGTTCTGCCTCAGGGACTCTAATGAGGTTGCACCTAGAATGTGAGCTGAGGCTGCAGACATCTGAAGGCTGCCTGACCAGGGCTGGAGGAATAGCTTCCACAGTAGCTCAGTCACATGGCTAAAATGTTACACATGATGTTACCATGTGGCCCAGCAATTCTGCTCCTATATTCACCCAGGAGAAATGAAATCATGCTATAATCACCCAGCGGGTTCATCCTGCCTATTGCGCAGATAAACCCAATTCACTGAGACAACAACATTGCAGTAAATGAAGAGTTTAATTAATGCAAGGCCAGCCAAGCAGGGGAGGGGAGTTTGTTGTTAGTCAAATCGGCCTCTCTGAGAATGCAGAGACTAAGGCTTTTATGGATAATTTGGTGAGCAGGAGGCTACGGAATGGGTTAGCTGATTGGTTGGGGATGAAATCACAGGAGTATGGAAAGCAGTCCTTGTGCATTGAGTCCACCTCTGGGTCATGAGTGACAAGACTGGATGTAGGCAGTCAGTTACCAGAATGAAGTAATCGGAAAAACATCTCAAGACCAATCTTAGGTTCTACAGCAGTGATGTTATCTGTAGGAACAGACCTTTGGGCACATGACTTCTGAGCAGTAAGCAATTATACAAAGTATGCCTTCATTTTAACAGAATTCAGGCCCCTCCCATAATCCTAATTCATAGCCTTTTATTAGTTTTACAAAGGTAGATTTGGTCCTTGGGTAAGGAGGGGCATTGTTTTAGGAAGGGACTAATCACTTCCTCCTTCAAAGTTAAACTATAAACTAAATCCCTTCCATGCTTAGCTTGGCCTATGCCCAGGAATGAGTGAGGACAGAGAGCCTGTGAGGCTAGAAGAAAGACGGAGTCTGTTACGCTAGATTTCACTCTGTCATAATCTTTGCAAAGGCAGTTTCAATACGTCCCACAAAGACTTGTACGCAAGTGCTCATAGCTCAGCTACTCATAACAGTTCCCAAGTGGAAGCAAGCCTTACGTCCATCAACTAGTGAAAACATAATCAAAATGTGGCATATTCATATTATGGAATACTATTTGGCAATGTGGTATTGTGATTTATGAGAAATATATATTTAGTCTTTATCCTGGTTTCTTCCCGTACAGCTCCTAAAACCCTTGGAATCTCTTCTGTGCTCAGTGTCTTTTTGCATGCAAATGAGATAAGTGATGGCTGGGGGCTCCTGGGTAGCCTCAGGATAGGGGCTGGTTGCCGGGAGAACTCACTTTGTGATTAGAGCATTGGAACTTTCACTCCCAACCTCCAACCTGGAGGGAGGAGAGAGGAGGTGATTGACTTGATCACCAGTGGTCAACGATTTAATCAGTGGTGCTTATGCAGTGAAAGCTCCATAAAACCCCAGAAGGACTGAGTTCTAAGAGCTTTCAGACTGATGAACAAGAACACAGCCGAATGCCAGGAGGATGGTGCACCCCAACTCCATGGGGACAGAAGCTCTGGCATTTGGGATCTTCCTGAACCTCTCCCTGTGTATCTCTTCATCTGCCTGTGTATTTGTATCCTTTAAAAAACCCCTGTAATAAATCGGTAATAGTAAGTAAAGTGTTTCCTTGACTTCTGTGAACTGCCTTAGCAAATCTGCCCCAAAAGGATTGTGGTAATTTCCTATTTATAGTTTTTTGTCAGACCAAACAGCCTGGGGCTTGATATTGGCATCTGAAGTTAGGGCGGTCTTGTGGGATTAAGCCCTTACCCTACGTGATTTGAAGCTAAGTTCAAATATACTAGATAATGTCAGAATTGAGGTAAATGGTAGGACAGCATTGACACAATGAACACTGTTTACCTGCCTACTGGAGGGTTTCTTGGTGAATGGGGAAAACTCCCTACACATTTTGGTGATGAAGAATTAAGTCTTGAATGCGAGAGAAGGAAAAGCAGTTTTGTTTATGTTTTTATGTTCTATACAGGCAATACAAAGGAATGAATATCGGTACATATTACAACATGGATGGACCTTGAAACTAAATGAAAGAAACCAGTCATGAACATATACTTTACAATTCTATATACAGGAGAAGTCCAGAAAGGCCTATCTGTGAAAACAGAAGGTATACTAGAGACTTAAGGATGGTTATGGGATGCAGAATCATTATAAATGAGCAAGAGGTTTTTTTGTGGGGTGATGGTGATAGTACTCTTTGAAAATAAGATTGTAGTAATAGTTTCACAACTCTATTTATACTAACACACATTGAATTGTATTCCTAAAGAGGATGAATTTTATGCCATGTCTGTTTTACCCCAATATGTATCTGCTGGTCTATCTTATATTTTGAATTGGCATTTTTACCATGCTCAATTTTGTAAAATCACAGTAAAAATCACTTGGAAAATATTGGTTTACAGAGCTATGCAGATCCTCCAAATATTGACACATTTCATTATATAATATAAAAATAACATTTATTAGTAACACCACCAATCTCATCTGAAAAGTCTTTAAATATTGGAAAGCTGTTAAGTTCATAGTGACTAATTCAAGTTTTCCAAAATCCTTATTTTCCCCATGAAAACTCAAATTTTATCACTGCTAATAAATACTATCAATTGTTTTCCTTGAAATGACGCTTCTTGAGAAAACGTCTGCAAGATAGCAATTCTGAATAACCATAATTTCATTAGAGATCATTCAAGGAAAAGCAGTATTTCATGAAAAATGCAGATATTTCTGCTCACAATTCAAATAGTGACAATTGCTTTTCTTCCTTCTGGCAAACTTTTTCTGTAAGGGCCAGAAAGAAAATATTTTAGGCTTTGTGGGCTACATAAGGTATCTGTCAAATGTTCTTTTTTTTTTTTTTTAACAAGCCTTTAAAAATGTTTCAAAATAAATTCTCAGTTCAAATTTGCCATACAAAAACACAGGCAGCATGCCTTGCCAAACCTACCTGTAGACACCCACCATAGTTGGGTATGCATAAGTGCTAGATGTATGCTTTCTATTTTGTCATACAGAATATTTTAAAATGTGTAGTCAGGAGTCAAGATATACTAAAATTACTCTCACCGCTTTACTCAAGGACATTCTTAAGTGAAATGGGCAAATGTCTTTTTCTTTTCTTCTCTGTCTCTCTCTCTCTCTCTCTCTCTCTCTCTCTCTCTCTCTCTCTCTCTCTCTCTCTATGTGAGCAGGCGTGGTGGGGAAGCATGCAGTGTCTACTGATACAGTTTGGTGCCACTGCTTTGATTCATGCTCAGTCTCCAGGAGTTCCACCCACAATTGCCTTGACACTTCCGTTATTCAGATTAACACAATGAAAAAGGGGGATGATATCTTAGGTTTATTTGGAGAATAGTTACCTTCTGAAAAAGCCTCAGGGGCCCTATGGGGTCTGCAGGTCACACTTTGAAAACTGCTGGTGTAGGGGAGGTAAAATTCTTCCTCTGCCCTCTTAGATTTTCCAGCTGCTACTGACATAAATGAAATGAACCAGAGAAATTTTTCAGTAATTTTTACATATGCATGGGAGCCCCCATTTAAAAAAATGTAGAGCTAGAACTGGCTAGGTCTAAGTGCTTGTATACTAGGTTGAGCAAAGAGAGGCAACTGCAAACCGTAAGTTAAAAAAGGCAGATAACAATTATTTTAACAAGGTCTGTTCGTACAGATTTCTCACTTCAACTGCCTGTCTCTGGTGATAAGAATGTTTATTTCCCATGGTCTGGAGAGGGCACCTTTCACCTGGAAGTTACATCTCCTGCTTTCAGGAAGAAAGGGGAAGGTCAGAAAGCTCTTCTTGCACCTGCTGTTTTTCAAGTGCTTTTTGCTTAAAATAATCAATGTGCCAAAGAGGTGGCATGTCCTGAACCCCTGCACTGGTCATATAACTTTTTCCTATTCTTCCTTCATATCGTGTTCTTTCATGTGAGTGGGCATTAGACAAAAATAACTCTCAGTGTGTCCTTTACTTTAGTTCGGAAAAGGTCTAGTTAGGTGTTATTGGGCAAGGCACTTAACCTTTCTGAATCTCAGTCTTCTCATCTATAAATTGGGGGAAATAATAGTACCCACTGATAGGTTTTTGAAGATTAAATAAAATTTTAAGTAAAGTGCTTGCCTGAGTGCTTGGATTAGTAGCTATTTGATTGCCAATTATATTCTTCTTTTCAAGTTATGAATTAACTGCCTGTGTGCTGTTAATTATGTGCAGGGAAGAAATATCAGAGTAAAAGTGACCCCTTTTCTTGATCGGCTTTTAGGCACTGTGAGGGGCAAGTCAGGGAAACCTATCTGGGAGGAGCCAGGGGGTGGGGTTGATCATCCACACTGCACCATCCGGCAGAGCCTCTTAGAATGGCAGCCCTTACCCCTCTAGACCTGGGTTTCTTCACAGTTTTGAACTCTAGACCCCTTTGACATGTAGATAGGATTACAAAGAACATTAATTGTATTAAAATGTAGCTATCAAAATATTTTAAAATTGTGGTATAGCATGTGCTTCATGATTAATGCATTAAATTCAAATCTAGCAGTGAGTCTAACAACTAACACAAATTGGAAGGAGTTTTGAGTGAAAAGGATATTTCAAGATATTGGCACCATGTATAATAGGATATAAAAATAGCTGTGATTTTTCTCACTGATAAAGTCACAGGCACTTCTGACACTACTGTACTTGGTTCTCTATATTCATAAATAAAGGATATGCTACATTTCAATTAGATGTGAGTGAGAATAAAGATGTAATTTTCCTCCCCATTGAAGTTGATAGACCTCCCTGAATTCTATTCACAGACCCCTTGGGGGTTCATGTGCCCCAGGTGAATAACCTCTATTCTATATTATCTTCTTTACCAATTTTTGGCCTTTATTTAGAAAGGATGTCAAAGGCAGAAAAAGACTTTGGAAAATTGTCAATTGTTTGATGAATTTGGAGAAGAGACAACTAGCCAGGTCTGGTCTTTTTTATCTGGAATATGATTATCCTATGCCTAGGGTATTTGCTGAATAATTGCTAGTTTCCTGTCTAAATTTAAGCTTAGTTGACTGAGGTTTAGGAGGTGGGAGAGCTACACTAAGCTTAATTACAGCCTACAAAGTTGTAAATACAAGCCTTTTCTGACTCCTCAAAAAATAACCTCTCACTTTGTGGATAGTTTCTGCTCCAATCATGAATTGATTTATACAAACTATACACATGAGTGATTTTAAATCTGAACTAAAATGCAAACACACACACACACACACACACACACACACACACCCTTTCCACAGTGTAGAATTGTAAAATAGACAAATTGTTTAACTTCCAACACCCTGTCTGGCCCTAATTGATTCTTCTTATCCAACTGTGCATTTTAACGTGTTCCAAGTTTGAGAAATCTACCAGCACTAATTTGATGCTGCAAATGTTTATGAGCCTTTTAATGGGCAAAGTGGGATTGATCTAATTTCTCAAGATGGCTAGGGACCGCATTACATGGTGTCTGATTGGTGCACTGGAAGGAGGTAAGAACAGTCACCCATAACCACTGAGGGTAAGGAGGACTCGCTTTCCTTCCATGAGAGGCACATCCTGATTAATACAGGAGGTTGACCAGAGGGACTTTGTTTAGTAATGAGAATGCCTCTTTGAAGGATTACTTCACTTGGAGGGCTAAACACAAGATTTGAAATAAAATGCACATACTTCACTGTAAACTTTCTAGTTGAGTCAGAAAAGTTTCTCTTTCCCATCCTTACTCTGGGATTAAAGATGACAGTATTTAGGCAAGTTTCTAACATATGCAGGTTCCAATGGTTAGGATGGAAGGAGCTGATGCATCATCTGCTCAAGTGGACACAGCAAAGGACTTTAGAGATCCATGAAACAGTTTCAGTCATTCAGAAGAAAATCTGTCTGCACTTGGCCCACGAGGACTGGCACAATACCTGCCCAATATGTGGCCTCATTTGCCCCTGATTACACGTGGCATACTCAATTGGCCCCCCCATGCCCACCCTGCCTTCCTTGCTAGTCCTGATACATGCTTGCTGGGTTCCCTTTAAGGACTGTGTATCTGCTTTCTACTTACTGGTTCCTCTGCTGAGAGCACTGTTCCTCAAGATCGTTGCATGACCTAATGCCTGATTTTTTTTTTTTTTTTTTTTTTTTTGAGACAGAGTTTCACTCTTGTTACCCAGGCTGGAGTGCAATGGTGCAATCTCGGCTCACCACAACATCTGCCTCCTGGTTCAGGCAGTTCTCCTGCCTCAGCCTCCTGAGTAGCTGGGATTACAGGCATGCGCCACCATGCCCAGCTAATGTTTTGTATTTTTAGTAGAGACAGGGTTTCACCATGTTGACCAGGTTGGTCTTGATATCTTGACCTTGTGATCCACCCATCTCGGCCTCCCAAAGTGCTGGGATTATGGGCGTGAGCCACGGCGCCCGGCCTCCTATTGCCTGATTTTAACAAAGTCTCGCATTCGGGTGATCTTCTCATGTGGAAATGTTCTCAGTATACAATAATAGCATCTTCACTCATCGTGACACTCCATATACACCACTTGATTTGTCTCGACAGCACTTAGCAGTATGTGACATCTCCCATAATTTTGCCTTTGCTTCTTCACGATCTGCTCCTCTTCCAGAAGATTCTGCCTCTTCACGAAGGTAGAAGCTTTGCTTGTTTTAGTCATCGGTGTCTCCTTTGTGCCTACAAAAATACCTTGGCGTAGAGTTAGTCCTCAATAACATGTGTTGACTAAATGACTAAGTCGAATAGACAGTTAGTGTCTTTCTTTATATGATAGTGCTAGATCACATGAAATCTTACCCTCGAACTCCTACGTTCTTCTAATAAACAGTAATGTGATTGTGCAAGTTATGCATCCTCTCTTCACATTAGTTTCCTTGTCCATAAAATAGAGAAAGTCATATTTATGCCCAGGAATTGATAGAACAAAACAATGCAAGGAAAAGAGCATTGTAAACTGTCTAACATGATGTGAACTACATTTTAGTAGTATGGCACCAAAGCCTAAGGAGTTCCCATCCTATTTCCTTCTGTCATCTTCACACGGCGGTCCCATTAAGCAGTATCGGTTGCCCCACACTGTGATTGTGTGTGAGGCCAAGGCAAAGATAGAGCAAATGGAGCTGTTGATTTACCTTCACCAACTTCACCAAGAAACATCCTGCTTCCATTTGTAGAGGACTTCATAAAGCTTTTCCGTTGGCATGGTCTAATTTGATTTCCACAATTACTCTGTGAAAAAGGAAAAATTGTCACTGTTACCATTCTGTAGGAAATGAAAGGCAGAGAAGTGAAGTGATTTGCCCAGATCACACAGCTGATGAGAGGCAGTGTAAAAACAAGAATTTGGACATGCTAGTTCTCTCCTAATATTTTAACGACTATCTTATTACTTCGAATCAGGAAAGGTGTTATGTCTGGCTGACTAGTATGTCATACTCACAAAACTCAAAGCTGCATGCAGATTTGCTCCAGCCATGATTTCCTCCTTTCTGGCTTTAACAAAAATTATGGGTAAGTGGGAGGAATGCTTTCAGGATGTCTCCCTGGAGATGTTGTGGTCGGAACCCAAGCAAACACAGGCATCTCAAGACTTGAGAGAAATGCTAGGTATTCTGTGTACATCCACAAGGCAGAGAATCTTGGACAATGAGCTCCCCTGAAATGTCTTGAAGGATGACTTTACTATTTTCCAAGGTGAGTGGAAAGGCTGGCACAGTGAATTTATAATATGCCACAATGGAAACCATCATCCGTCACTTCTCCAGGATTGTAGAAATCATGTTCACAACAGTGAGCATATTCTTTAAAGGTAACATCATACCTGTAAAATAACTGTATAATTTTCTACAGGCGTGAGTACAAGCTCTCATGGGATACCTGGAATCAGTGCTTTCTCTTGAGAGAGATGATCCACATGTGAATGTTTACAAACTTTCTTTCCTTTTCCTACTGCTGTCTTAAAAAATGTAGTTAATCCTCCTGATTACTGATTTGGGCTATATGCTTATACCATTTTTCTTCTCAGAACAGCAAGCACTTGATCGATTCTACTGCCAATGTCCACAGGGCCGTCTGCCCTGTGTCTCTGATGAAACTGCCTTGGGATCTGCAGAAGTGGGTGGGTTTCTCATTCTTCTGAGTGACAGCCCTGACTTCTGCAGAACTCTCTTGACTGATTAGGAAGCTGGAACTTGAAGCATCTGGTGCTTATGTACAAAACAAACATAAATAAGAAATCATGTACAGATGTGGCTCTAACAAATCTCCAGCAACAAGAAAAGAAGTAGCATCAACAAATGAAAGGAGAAAAATCAATACTAAAAGAAGAGAAAAAAGAGAAGCAAAATCCTCCAAAGACTATACTTCAAAAGTTTAATTTCAGGCTCAGATCCCTGACCAAAAGACAGCATTTTTAGTGGTATCCGAGATTCCTAAAAGAGAGTGAGAAACTCATTGTGAAGACTCAGTTATGACTTGCTGCCTTTACTCTCCCTACTGCCTCTAGGAGTCATGAGAATAATTGACCAGAACAGTCGATGCATAGAGAAGAAAAAAATGAGTATTAAAAAATCATTATCACTAACATTTATTATAATCTAAAGAAGATAGAATTCTTATCTTCTATCAGGCCCAAGTTCAGAAATGTGGTCTTTCTTTCTGTTTTTAATTTGAAAAATTATGTACAAATTAGTACAACTCTGGAGTTTGACTCCGTGGACGTTTTGACAGGAAGGTATACATCTTACTCCAATGCAATGGATATACATCTATCTATGAAAGGAAGCATTTGATAATAGAGAAAGAAAATATTTAAGAAAATAATATAGAGTTAAAGATTTCTGACTTTGAGGGTACCTTCATATAAGCTTTCGTTCTTCTTATCCTGTGCTTGAGGATGAGAATCCACCGAAATACCTTCAGTTCTCACGGGTCAATGATCTTACCCTCTGTGCTTACCCTCAAATTCTGAGAGGTGATTTAGGCTGACAAGCAAACTCTCCAAGATGTGTCATATTATCTATTGCCCATTAGAAAACAGACAGCCTCATGCCTTTACTGGCATTGGAGAAACACCTTTATGTAGTCTACCTTTTCTATCCATCAAGCTGTCAAGGAGAATTAGACCATACTGGGGGAAACTTATATTACAATTTAATAAGTTTATCATGTGTATCTCAAGGAATAGAATTAGGATCAACAAGTAGAAACTAAGTGACTTGTTAAATGAAAATTTCAGACATACAGAGCTCTCCCAAGTAGTAAGGTAGATGTAGGGATTTTCTTGTCACTAGAAGTTTATAAAATTGAGTAGAGCATGTTGGGAGTCTTGTCCTTCTAACTCTAATATTTCACACTGTGCCTGTCACATAGCAAATTCTCAACAATCATTTATTGTCCAATGACCAGACAAGCATTTAGCAGGGCAGGAGAAGATGCTAGACTATTGGACTAGATCAATGTTAAAGCTACTTTAATCCTAAGATTCTCTATATATTTTTTACCGTGTGAATGGTTTCGTGATAGAGTTAAAAGTTTCTTCTTAGACTTTCTCTATTTCTTAACTATTTGAGGGATTTAAGACATTTTTCTTCTTATGTTCATAAGGAAGCAGGTCTTTATGAGAAAGGAGTTAAAAGAGCTTCGTGGTAGCCAGGTAATATAAATTTTTTTCCCAACCACTTTGATATTATCTGCCAACTGCTAATGTAGTTGACTCATAGACCTTGGGAACCACGTTGATACCAGTGTTTTCAGCCTGCTGTGAGACATGCTTAGGGGAGCAGTCCCCAGTCAGGGGACTCAGCCTTTGTTGCTGGTTAAGTTTTATGTGGCAACATCTCAGTACATTGAGACAACGAAGCCCTTGGGTATAAAACTCATCATCCTAGACACTATTTCCAGGGAGTTCTCTGTAACGCTGGAAGGAAGAACCTGATCAACGGGCAGCTATAAGGAAGGCTATAAATGAATTTCCCCGTGAGTGTTTGATGCTTTATGGAAATGTTTCCTGCCCTTTTCTTTAATTAACTTTTAATTTCTATGGCACTGTAAAGCAGTGATGGTGACTGGGGCATTGCTCTCAGCATTCTGAAGCATGATATGGAAGAGGTGGAAGTTAAGTGTCCACACTGGGCACAGGTGGCTCTGCTCCATCCAGCCCTCCCATGTTGTATTCCAGCCAGACATCGGGATGGGCCTTTTGTCACATGGAGGACTAAGGACGGAATGGGGCAAATAAACCTCAAATTATTAGTAGATGAGAAAAAATAATAATGCAGGAGGGGAGGTAGAGAGAAAGAAAGAGTGTGTGTGAGAGTGTGTGTGAGAGGCAGAGTAAGCTGTCAATGGCTCTAATAGTGAGAAAATGACAGGGGAATCTCTATGGAAGAGCATATTAGAAGAAGTTTCAGGAAAGTTATGTTGAATATGAACAAACAGAAACCTGGGAGCAGAACAGAGTGAGAGAATTCAGGGTCCCATTAGGGAACTCAAATATTGTTCACCTGAAGGGCACCCACCCTGGGAGCCCAGAGGCCATCTGAGGATCCTCCCAGTTAATCCCTCTGCATAGCTACTGGGAGGAAAGCTGTCAGTGCAGTGACACTATCAGAGATAGCATTCCATAGATTTTTAAAGGGTATTTGAGTTTGAAACGTGATGCTTTGTTCCACATTTTCTTTTCCTAAAGATGCTTTCCTTAAGCAATTATTCGAAGGCTTTTGCCGTCATCATTTGTAAATAACTGAATGGTCTAAGCACATGGTAAATGGCAGTACAGGACTGTTCTACTTGCAGAAATTCAAACACTGAATTTATTAGGAGAAAAAATAATCACAAATAGATTTATCCTGGGTGTGAGGCACTGATGACTAAAGAAAGCCACTGGGAATCATGCCAAGTAATAAACTAGAGTCAAGTCACAGTGACTTGCTTGTGGCTTCTCAGCCATGAGCTTACCCACATACCTTGGTCTCACACCACCAGGGGAAGGGATTAAAGAGCTGTGTATTTGTGGCTGTGAAGACATATTTGTTATCTATACAGGTATGTCTTTGATTTCTTAAAAAAACAAAACAAAACTAGAGTTTTTTTTTTTTAACATTTCCTTTTATTTCTATACCTTTCTTTAATCTCTTATTGTGGGTAGAAATTAACCAACTATACAGGTTCACCTATGAGTGGTATAATGTGCAGTGACCCAGAAGGAATACAAGTTGCAAACCAATTCTCACTTGCCACATGTTTTTGCAAATAGTTTCATAGGGATACAGATTTGCTAAATGTTTTGCATATTTTCTATGGTTCTTTTCATGCTACAATGGCAGGTGGAGTAGCCATGAGAGAGAATGTATGACCCACAAAGCCTAAAATATTTATTATGTGCTCCTTTGCAGAAAATGTTTAAGCCCTGGTCTATAGTCTAAATCATCATGTCTCATCTGAATTAATTATAAAGATCCTCAAACTGGTCTTGCCCTTTGTTTTTCTTACCTACAGCATATTTTTGTAGGGATCTTCCTGAAACTTAATTATGATTATGTCATTCTTCCTGTCATTCCTTACCAAATATAAATCTACTTTCCCCTTCATGTGGCCAAGCCAGCAAGTTTATCTCTTATTGCTTTCTCTTGTTCACACTCTACTTTTCCCACATGGACAGTTCTCCCTTTTCCTGACTCTGTGTTTTCAAAAATATGGATTCATTTCTTTTTCTTTTCTTTTCTTTTCTTTCTTTTTTTTTTTTTTTCCTGAGACAGAGTTTTCGCTCGTTACCCAGGCTGGAGTGCAATGGCGCGATCTTGGCTCACCGCAACCTCCGCCTCCTGGGCTCAGGCAATTCTCCTGCCTCAGCCTCCTGAGTAGCTGGGATTATAGGCACGTGCCACCATGCCCAGCTCGTTTTTTGTATTTTTAGTAGAGACGGCGTTTCACCATGTTGACCAGGATGGTCTCGTTCTCTCGACCTCGTGATCCACCCGCCTCGGCCTCCCAAAGTGCTGGGATTACAGGCTTGAGCCACCGCACCTGGCGGATTCATTTCTTTAGACCTGATTCCTTTTCAGTTTTCTTGTACCATCACTGTATTAGTCTGTTCTCACACTGCTGATAAAGATATGCCCAAGACTGGACAATTTACAAAAAAAAGATTTAATTGGATTTACAGTTCCACGTGGGTGGGGAAGCCTCACAATCATGGCAGAAGGCAGGGAGGAGCAAGTCATGTCTTACGTGAATGGAAACAGACAGAAAGAGAGTTTGTGCAGGAAAATTCCCCCTTGTAATAACCGTCAGATATCCTGAGATGTCTATCATGAGAACAGTACAGGGAAATTCTGTCTCCGTGATTCAGTTATCTCCTGCCTCCCACTGGGTCCCTCCCACAACACATGGGAATTCCAGATGAGATTTGGGTGGGGACATAGCCAAGCCATATCAACCACTTATTTGAAACCCAGTGCAAGTACAACTCCACCAGGAAAATTTTGTGATCACCTCTTCCTTTCCCCTTGCTTTACTCCCATAGCAAGCTGTGCATGTCTTCAGGATAGATGTTGTTGATGATGTGCTGTTGTAATTTGCTGACATACATGGAATTTCCAAGTAGATGATCAGCAGCTCTTAAAGGCTTGACTTCTGATGTATTTGACTACCCGGCTTTCTGCTGTAGACTGATGACATATAGTGAATCAATGAATGGCTGCTCTTCCCAATATCCCAGGTGTGTGCTTGGGGGACCTCTGCTTACTAATTAAATCACATGTTTAGATTTCTATGCAATGGGCTTAGTCTTCAGAAACCTTAGCAACCCTTTGTTAATCTTTCCATGTATATGTACATCTAAAACTATCACATAAATTCAGTAAAACCTATACAGATGTGGACAGGTATGATCTATAGGATTCCCTTTTCCTTCACAGCGATGATAGATTCTTCTAGCACATACAGACCTTCTGCTACGATCTCAGTAACAGTGATGAACATTTTAAAGACTGATGTACTTTTCTGAAGTTGTTATTCATTCTTCAACAGATATCAATCGAAATTTTTTTGGTTCCAGGCTCTGTTCTAGATGCCAAAGATACAAGTGTTGTACATGCATTCACATACACACGTGCATCTAAAATAACGCCCGTGTTATGTTTAAACAGTGACTCTCTTTCTTGGGTATGTATCAGCTTTTCCAAAGTACCCTCTTCTAGAACTGTTGCATCAGAATCTTACTGGTAGAACTGATTTTGGAAAAAGATTTACAGGTGCCTAGATGCCCACCTTTAAGAATCACACTGCAAAACAGTAGAAGTGTAAAAGAATGAAACGTCTCTGGTAACTTATTTCTACAAATGAATGTAATGTCTTAGTTTAATTAATTCTAAAAGCCGCCGAAGTGTGAAGAGTTTGAAGTATATTTGCGAGCAAGCATCTTAGGCTGATGACTATGTGCAAATCACTCATTTTTTCTAAACTTCAATGTCTTAGCTTCACCTAACATTTTAGGGTGAATGTAAATCTCATGTGTCAGATGAGAGGGTGGAGGGGGTTCAGCTTTAAATATGCCCACTTTTGTGCAGGAGGCTTTGGCAATGCATCTAAATAGAACCCTAGCCTGTGACCAGGGCTGGTATGAATTCTTGAATGGGTACAGTGAGAGAAATTTTTTCTATGTATGTGGCTAAGAGTTGAAAATAGTACCTAGAGGAGAAAAGACTCTGACAAGCAAACATTAAATTGCTGAACTATCCAACACTCAGTTCCAAGTTTCTTAAATTCTGGTGTCAGCAAGGTTTCCCCCTGAGGGCTACAAGGGCTACTGCTTCCTAACCCTGGAGGTTAATGGCTGTGCAGAGGTAAATGGCTTCAGTTCTTTGGTCCTCAAACCAAGTTTGTTTAGCCCTTAAGCTACCGTGAATATTGTTGGGAAGAGGGGAGGCTGTGGCCAGAGCTGCTGAGTAATGCCGTGACAGCTTCCCTGAGTTCCTGTTAATACAGATATCATTCCATCAGCGTGATCCTCAGCGACCTCTCACAAGGATGAATGATGAGGAATAATTCACCTGAGTGGAACGTGGGGTGTGAGAGGAAGACTTGACAATGGACTACTATAGGAGCTCTAGACAGCTGCATTGGTGTTAGGGAAGGAAGGAGGAAAAGTAGTAAATGGGGTTACAGAAACACACTTTCACATCTGAAGGACCCTGATTGAGGGAATAAAGCCAATTTCATGACTAGGAAAGTGGTTGTTGCTAGTTGCTTTAATTCCTGTCATGTCCACTCCATTTCCATGGCTCCTGAACTTTCCCCTGTGTTAGTGAGACCCTGTCACCTCAAACATTTAAGGTATAATTTTAAATGTTCTCTTTTCAATAGCTTGCAGACAGATTGACCTGGGTCTAACTAAGACCATATCTTGTCCTTTGTTGAAACTGTTATACCAAAAGGAGTTTTTCTTTTTCTTTTTTTTTTTTGAGATGAAGTCTCACTCTGTCACCCAGGCTGGAGTGCGGTGGCACAATCTTGGCTCACTGCAACCTTCGCCTCCTGGGTTCAAGTGATTCTCCTGCCTCAGGCTCCCAATTAGCTGGAATTACAGGCTTGTGCCACCACACCTGGCAAATTTTTGTATTTTTAGTAGAGACGGTGTTTCACCATGTTGGCCAGGCTGATCTCTAACTCCTTGCCCTCTCAGCATGCTGGGATTACAGGTGTAAGCCACCAGGCTAGGCTCAAAAGGAGTTGTTCGAAATGATTAATATGGCTATTGCATATACTCAACTGAAGGTAGGTTGTATTTTTGAGAAACACTCATTTCCTCCTCCCTTAGTGGGGGCAGGGCGGCGGGGGGGGATCTTTGAATGTTTTGATTGACAGTTAATAAGAATCTCATTTTAACGCCCCTGGGCCTGGTAGGCCCCGCCCTCTGCAGTGTGCCAGAGATCTTCATCCAGGCCCTGAAAGTTCATGACTGCTGTTTATTCTCCTGCTCCTCAACCGGACTCTGTCTTTCCGTTCTCCTCTTTAGTGAAAGGAGTAATTAGTGGTGCCATTTGGGAGGGCTGGGGGTCAGTAACTGCTAGGTAAGAAATTGTCAACTTCTGCATTATATTTTCCAAAACAACAAGAGTGCAGCATTTTGAGTTGCGGGGCGTACTGTCACCCAGCACAGTGTGAAGTCCTGGGTAATTGCTTGCAGCATTTGTTAATGGTTGCTTTAAGGGCTAATGCTTATGGAGCCCTTACTTGTGCCAGGTACTTTATAGGCAGTTCTCCCTCCATTTGCAAACAGCCTTATGGAATAGGTATTCTTTTTCTATCCTTATGGGATAGGTATTCTTTTTCCCTCTTGAACAATGAAGACTCTGAGGTTCGCGAAGTGACAGAACCTGCCTAAGATCACACAGTCCCTGAGAGGCCGTGCCCCATGGGAGCTCACCCTGGAAGCCCAACTGGGCCCTGGGCCCTTCTTTTTGCTGCATCTTCTTTTCTCCCTCTACTTCTTCCCTTCTTGTCCCAGTGCTGCCATGTGGGGTTTTTCAGCCACTGGTTAGAACATGTTTCTAACCAGTATTCTCCAGCCCTTCCAATGGTTCTATTTCTTACTGTCTTCCTCTTAAAGAATTCCCACTGAATGTTAATTACTTCAACCATTGTGGAAGACAGTGTGGCGATTCCTTAAGGACCTAGAAATAGAAATTCCATTTGACCCAGCAATCCCATTACTGGGTGTATATCCAAAGGATTATAAATCATTCTATTATAAGGATACATGCACACGAATATTCATGGCAGCACTGTTCACAATAGCAAAGACCTTGAACCAACCCAAATGCCCATTGGTGATAGACTGGACAGGGAAAATGTGTCACATATATACCATAGAATATTATGCAGCCATCAAAAATGATGGGTTTGTGTCCTTTGTAGGGACATGGATGAACCTGGAAGCCATCATTCTCAGCAAACTGACACAAGAACAGAAAATCAAACACTGCATGTTCTCACTCATAGGTGGGTGTTGAACAATGAGAACACATGGACACAGGGAGGGGAGCACTACACACTGGGGTTTATTGGGGGGAATTAGGGGAGGAACAGCAGTGGGTGGGGAGTTGGGGAGAGATAGCATGGGGAGAAATGCCAGATATATGTGAAGGGGAGGAAGGCAGCAAATCACACTGCCATGTGTGTACCTATGCAACAATCTTGCATGTTCTTCACATGTACCCCAAAACCTAACATGCAATTAAAAAAAATAATAAAAAAAAAGAATTCTCACCATTCATAAGGAAAAAGGGATAACATTTTTGAAGCAAATGTGAATAACATTGTGTAATTTCCTGAGCATTTAAAGACAGATTAACACTTCTGATTGAGCAAAGTTGTGATGAGAATTTTATGACACCCTTTCTGTGGATTAGGGAAATGAGGTTTAGGGCTTTAAAATACTTGTCCATATGCCCCCATTATCAGTAGCAGAGGACTGTTTCAATCCTGTATCTTTTGACTCTAAAGGGCTTTCCACCCGCTAGCAGAACTTCAAACTCAGATTCCCGCAGGACCAACATGAATGAAAATGAGCAAACCCACCCCAGTGGGAACTGGCAAGCCTGGGCCTTCAGCCAGGACCTTCCACCTCAGCAAGGGGCCGTCCAGGCCCCGTCAGCTGCTACCCTGTGGGCATGTGGACATAGGGCTGCCGCATTTTTCTAATATTCCAAAGGCGGCCAGAAATCTGAATATTTAAGTAAAATGTCCCGATCTTTAAACGTCGGTGACTACTTGACATATCTGAAAAACACCTTGAGGAGGCCTGTCCTACACATGCAAGCTAAGTGCTATCGGAAGTTTCGTGCCAGCCCCTGTGGCTTCCCTGCCTTCCTGTCCCTCCTTATCCTAAATTGTCTGGTCACTGCTGTAGTCCCTGTTCTCATTTATTTTTCCTTCACTGTCCTCATTTCTTTACGTTTACCTCCCAGTTGCACCGTAAATATCCTTCCTGTGGTTTTCCCATGAGCTTTCTCTCCCCGCCTGGGCCTCCTCCCAGCAAACCAAGACACTTTGTGATATAATCACCAATGGCTATTTACAAAGCAGAAGGGAGTCTTAATGGGACGGAAGACACTCTGTCCACAAAGTAAGAAACCCTCCACTCAGGCAGTCGGCGAAGGGAGACAGAATTGGAAATGATTTTATTTCAATTAGATTTTAATTAGCTTCTGTCTTGGAACCATCGGATCGGTTGCCGAATAATTGAAAAAGCAACCATATTTGCATCTGTTGCTCCTAAGAATAGCAATGTTGCAGCATCTGATCCGTATTTTATTTAGAGGGTGTGGGGAGGGGAAGGCTCAGTGGAGGAAGTATTTCAGATTAAATAATCAGTGTCAACAACAGCAGTGTGGTGGGTCAGCTCTGGAGACTGCGGGAGCAGTCCTCTGTAGCCTTGTCCTGATTTCACGTGGAATTGATATGGAACGGGTGGCAAGAAGCATTTAATTAGCCTCCTGCACAAACTTATTATAAAGCTCTAGCAACCCTAATTTAAGCATGCTGGAAAATTAAGAAAAGCGGCCATTGCAGCCAAGTGTCTAGCATATGGGAAGGAGTCGCGAGTTTGTCCTTGGGCCCTGGTGTTCAGCGTTGAGCCTTGCAGTTCAGATCGTCGTTGGCTGTAGTCAGTGAAGTCAGGGCTCTAGCATTCCCCTGTCACTCCCCTCTGCCGAGATGAAATGTCATGCAGCCCATGAATGCGGCTCAGGCCCGTGTCCCACCTGATTTCCCAAGGCCGTTCCAAGATTCTCATCACCACTTTGCAAGATCTTTTTATTCTGACAAGACAAACAGGGTTTCTAAGGCTATGAAGTTGATGAAAGTGCTTTCCCTGTGGGGAAATACAAGTGGATGTCTCCTCCGTGAATTTTCTCTTGAGGAAAATGCGGTGTTTGGGAGGCTAAACAGCTCATGCCCCTTGTTTCCTCCTGAGGCCAGTTTTCCTGTTCATGGGAAAGCGTATTGCAGAGAAATCTTTCCGCAACACTTTTCTCTGGGGGTGTGTGGTTGACAATGTCTTAGAACAAATTCTTAAGGACCTCCTTCCTGCCACAAATTAACAACCATATATTGACTCTCCTGTTTTCCCGTCTTCAGGGGTGCTCAGTGCCCAGTGCTGAGTCACCTTCTGGACACAGTCTTCTCAGGAAGCGTTGCTGCTGCTTCGTAGGGTGGTGGCAGCAGCAGGGGCATGCCATGAATGACTCCAATCTCTAAACCCCCACCCTCTTACTTTGCAAACTTCTGTGGTGTTTGGCTGTTTGGCAATGGGCATGCATTAATGTAGGACTTGCACAACACAAAAATAAACTTTTACAAGTCAATTTTCTGAAAAGGAATTGATTACAGCAGATTGTGACTGTGTTATCATACCATACCCATATCAGAAATAAATTTATGCCAGCAATGCTTTCAAGAGTCTTATATAATAAAGTTATTAATCCATTTTCACAACCGTTAGCTCTGTCTCCAACACTGTCATTCGACAGGTGGTTCTTCTCTAATATGATCAGTTACTTGCAGGCAGGAGCTGTGTCACTTATTCACGCTAAATGTCTGCATGACATGCATTCCTTTGGGACTATTTTTCTTAACTACCCTATGTAGCTTAGTAGCCCTGTCAACACTTACTCCCTTTAGTTTATTCCATTAGTTTTATTATCTTCATAGACTATACTGCTATTTCAATTAATTGTGTTTTTTGTTTATTAATTGCCTCATTTCTCTTGACTGTTAATACCATGAGGGCAAGGACCATACTACCTGGGACTCAATGAGGTGCCTGGCTCACAGCAGGATTTAATGAACATGTTTCATTATTTAGTAAGTATAATCTCCCATTTAGCCAGAATACTCTAGGCAACGTAAATCCTACAAAGGGAATCAAACTAGGATAATGTGACAGAGGCCTGGCATTGAACTTGAGGCCCTCCAGCCTTCAAAGATAGGAGGTCAAGTGTTCACAGAGGTCCTGAACAGTGAGAGTTCCTGTGTTGATAATGACCCACCTTAGCCCCTGAGTCTTCACAGTGGTCCTCCACCCAGATGCCCACCTTCCCTCGCCATGCCCTGTCCATCCAGTCTGCCTCATGGACGCCTATTTGTCCCCCATTCTTAGCGCAGGGGTCATCTCTTCTATTGAGTCTTTCCTGTTCCCTCTCCCTGGGAAGAACTGTCCATGCCCCTTGCTGATGTGCACACATGTCCGCTGCACATATCTGTGTGTGTGTCATTGACCCATGCTTTTTCTTTCTGTGGTTTGTCCACGTATTTTTCTTGGCCTCACCGTGGACAGTGCTTTTCTCGAGGGGCAGGTCCTATCCTTTCCCCTCTTATAGCTAGACTTTAGGATAGATGCCAGCTGTGACATCTTATTTGTTAAACCAGTGGCTAGAGAGGAACATGGCACAATGGGTCCAGGGATAAGTGAAGGAACTAGAAGACCACTGAAAGTCTCTTTGCTTCTTAGGGTGTTACGATTACTGTTTTAAACACGTGCATTCTTGTTTTTCTGTCTCACACACTTTCCCTTGGTGATCGTTAACTTTATTTTCTTGTGGCTCCTTTGGCATTTACATCTGCAGGATCATTGGTTAGCAAATGGATTCCAAAACTCCTCGAATCCACTTCTGCCTTCTACGATGCCAGTGCTTTCACCTCGCCCTGCCCAGCACCCACAGCACCACCCCCTGCTCTTTTCCGTGGTCTTGATTTTCCTTATCCATTGATTTTTCTGCTGGGGCTTAAATAAATTTCAAGTCTTGTTCAGTCATGCCATACATATCCTTGCCTATGGCTCTCAGTGGTTGGATTTATCTGTCCTTTGATGTCTGTATTAATATAGAACAAATATTAGCAGATAATATAGTGCTGACCGAAAAATGAAAAAAGGACTCATGCTAGTGTAATATTTGTAAAACTCTTGATTTAAGCTGTCATAATCCAATAAGGCTAAATTCATCCTCTAGCAGATGAAATAACACAATTGGTTCCCTAAAATTTATAATGTTTTAATTACTGCCATTAAAATATCCTATGCACACATCATATACATCTTAAACTTCAGAGTCTTAAAACAAATATGTTATTTCTCAGAGAATCCTGAGGGGACAAAAGTCACACAGGGCTACTAGAGCTGGCTCATGCTGTACAAATAATTCTCTGCAGAACACAGTCTCACCTAACAGATA
Source organism: Saimiri boliviensis (assembly GCF_048565385.1). Taxonomy (NCBI): domain Eukaryota; kingdom Metazoa; phylum Chordata; class Mammalia; order Primates; family Cebidae; genus Saimiri; species Saimiri boliviensis. The sequence continues at coordinate 68,061,197 of NC_133454.1, read as the reverse complement.
ACGCTGAGCGGGCAGGGTATTCGTTTTCCTAACACCGATGTGATTCTGTTCAGTGTTTTTCTTTATGTATTTTTCATTATTTGGGAAAAACCAACACAATGTTTATCTGTGGATTAGACACCATGGATACAGGTGTTAAGCTTTTCAGATATGTCTGCCTACGTTCCCTGTTAAAACGTGGAGACCATTTATGTTCTCACTGGTTAATTTCGCATCTTGAAATACATCCCGTACCACCTACCCTGATTCTGGAACCAGCATTCAGCACATGGCTAGGCATGCTGGGATCCAGTTTTACAGAGTGAATTTCTTCCACTTTCCATCTCCTAACCAAAGGATGGAGAACATGAGACAGCAACAACAAACATGGACATTTGTGTGGAGACGACAGCACACGTAAAGGCCCACCTGATTTTTGATAGGAAATGAAGAGAAAGCAATAAAGAACAGTGTTTTGGATTTTTTTAGGTCCGGTATTTAGTCTACAGTGGTGTCGCCATCAAAGAGAGTTGACAAAAAGAAGAAAGAGGCATAAAGGCACGGCAGTTCACTTGAACCTTGACATAGTGCATTCGGGTTGTATGTGGCCATCAACACCAAAGCAGTGAAAGATGTTTTCTGTGCGTTAAGGCCTCTTCTAGGGTCCAGGGATGCACAGATAAGTAAAACACAGGTATCCCACCATGTTTTTTTTTTTCTTTGAGATGCAGGTTCGCTCTTTGTTACCCAGGCTGGTGTGCAATGGCACGATCTTGGCTCACTGCAACCTCTGCCTCCTGGGTTCAAGCAATTCTCCTGCCTCAGCCTCCCGAGTAGCTGGGACTACAGGCGTGCGCCACCATGCCCAGCTAATTTTCATATTTTTAGTAGAGACGGGGTTTTACCATGTTGACCAGGATGGTCTCAATCTCTTGACCTCATGATCCACCCATCTCGGCCTCCCAAAGTGCTGGGATTATAGGCGTGAGCCACCGCGTCCGGCCCCCACCATGATTTGATTGTCAGTTGGAGGTAGAGACAGATGACATTCCACGATTATACAAGAACAAATGCAAATAGAAAATGCTGTTTGGCATCTGGAAAAAGCAACCTGAGAACAGGAAACCGTCACCACTGGTACTGACTAGGGAGAGACAGACTCTGGTTCTAGACCACCGGTCTCAGTTCATTCCTCCACTCAGGAGGCATTATTAAGTGCTTTCTGTGTACCCAGTGCTGATTTCTTATTTAGTCATAATATTCCTGAAATGGAGAATGCAACTCTTTCCACTTTGCAACTTGGTTGTATTTTTAAGTACATTTCTCACTTCTTTTGTATTGACCCCACACTTCAGCAGCGGTCTGCCGATCTGCAGTCTGCTCTCCTGAGTGGAGATGCCATGGAGAAGGTAGGGTCAGAGCATGTGAAACCTTTCTCATGCCAGGGAGACTCTTCGCTGGCAATGAATATGCCATCATGCTGGTTTGTAAATCTGTCTTGTGTCAGTTAGGTGGGCATGAATCAATCATCCGCAGCCTGGCCACCTTTCCCCGAGTGATGAAATTGATTTTATGACCCTGCTGAGTAGAGGTCCTCGCTCTGGCAAGCTGGTGGCTCCCTCCCCTCCGTGCCTTTTACAAAGTGCCACCACCCAGGGGACTCAGCCTTGAATGGTTAGTTGACCTCTCTTTGTAATTACAAATTTCACAGCAGCATAACAACCCCAAATGTGTCTTTTTAATCTTAATGTCATTGCACTGCTAAATTTTTAAGCTAACAAGGTGTTATGGGTGAAATTGTGTTCCCCAAAAACATATATTGAAGTCCTAAACTATCTTGCCTGTGAATTTGATCTTATTTGGAAACAGGGTATTTGCAGATGTGATCAAGTTAAGATGAGTTCATTAGGGTGCATCCTAAACCAATATGGCTATAAGAAGAGGGGAATAAGAAGACAGAATTTGGACACAGATGCACAGAGAGAAGACCATGTGAAGACATAGATTCAGAGGGAAGATAGTCTGTGAAGACAGAGGCAGATATTAGAGCTGTGCTGCCGCAGGCCGAAGAAGACCTGGGGCTACTACATGCTGGAAGAGACAAGGAGGGACCCTCCTCTAGAGGCTTCAGAGGGGCGTGGCCCTGCCAACACCTTGGTTTGGACTTCTACCCTCCAGAACTGTGTGGAGTCATCAGGTTGATGGTGATTTATTACAGCAGCCCCAGGAAATAAATCCAGAAGTTTATGGCTAGTATTCAGATGGAACTCAGCATTCAGGGGTTGGGGAGACGGTCCTCCCATGCCTGTTTTCAGTAATATTAATGTTATTGCACTGGTAAAACTTTAGCAAAGTGTTACGGGTGGAATGAAAAAGTTAAAGTTGAATCCCAAAGTCCCTAAAGGTTTTTGCCTCTATCTCCTCTTTCAATATGTTCTTCTCTTCCTTTGCTTATTTACAAAGAAGGTTCATTGTTTTTTAAACGGATTATAATCAAACATCAGCCAGTTTCTCAGAAAAGGAGCTATGAGCCAAAATTTAATGATCAAGAAAAGTAAAACGACAGTTCATGAAATCTCATAATCTTTACTCAAAAAATTGTCTCTAAGAAGGGCACCGATAGGTCAAGAGTTACCGACTCTTTTTTGTTCTAAACTATTATACTTTTTGTGCCAGAATGAGCAGGTGTTTTTGCTATTGCATACTTTATTTCTCTTTCTAATTAGACTCTTCTTCCCCAAACTGTAGTTCCATCCTAAATGCTCCTACTGGATTACCTTGCCTTTAAATACAGTGCTATGTAATGAGGTTTCAGTCAATGATGGAGTGCATATATACAATGGTGGTCCCATAAGATTATAAGGGAGCTGAAAAATTCCCATGGACTGGTGACATCATAGCTATTGTAATGTTGTAATCAACACACCACCCACAAGTTAGAGCACAGACAATTATGTAAGGCATATTAAGCATGATGATAAATGACTGTTACCAGTTTATATATTTACATCACCATACCGTTTATCATTATTTTTGAAAGTACTCCTTCTACTTACTAAAAGGGAGTTAATTGTAAAACAGCCTCAGGCAGGGCCTTCAGGAGGTATCTGGAAGAAGGCATTTTTAGCACAGGAGATGACAGCTCCATGCCTGTGACTGCCCCTGAAGCTCTTGCAGTGAGATGAGAGGTGGAGGTGAAGGACAGTTGTAGCAATCATCCTGGCCCTGTGCAGGCCTCAGCTCATGGGTGTGTATGTGTCTCAGTTTTTAACAAAACAGTTCAAAAAGTGAAAACAAAGAAAATATAAAGTTTATAGAATAAGGATATAAAGAAAGAATTTGTACAGCTATAATGTACAAATTTGTATTTCTAGATGTGTTATTACAAAAGAGTAAAAAAAAATTAAACTATATATGTTTTAAAAGTTACAGAAAGCTAAGATTAGTTGATTATTGAAGAAAGAAAACTAAAAACAATAAATGTAGTATAGCCTAAGTCTAGAGCAGTTATAAAGTCCACAGTACTGAACGGTAATGTCCGCTCACCACTCACTCCCTGCTAAGCCAGAGCGGCTTCCAGTCTCGCAAGCTCCATTCATGTTAGGTGTTCTATACTGATGTATCATTTTTAAAAAGTTATCATATTTTTACTGTAATTTTTCTGCATTTAGATAAGCTTAGATGCACAAATACTTATCACTGTGTTACAGTTGCCTATAGTATTCAGTATAGTGACATGCCATGCAGGCTTGTAGCCTAGGAGTGACAGGCTTTCCCATATAGCCTAGCTGTGCAATAGGCTGTGCCATCTAGTCTGTGTACGTACACTCTATGCTGTTCACAAAAAGCTGAAATCTAATGTATCCCAGCCAGTCAATGACACATGACTGTATTTGAAAAGTCCTGTTTACTGCAAATTGTTAAAAGCATACATGATTAGGAATATGTATGAATCGTTTTTTCAGGTTTTTGTTTATTTGAGATTTTGTTTAAAAAAAACATTGACTTTTCAGAAAATCGGATTAATGCTATTGAGATGTATGTGTGTGCATGTAAGTTGCACATCATTTCAGAAGTCTGTTCATGGACCAGATAAGCAGAATAATTGTCCATAAATGGAGGATATCTATTCTTTGGTTGGAATGAAGAAGTCAGAGAAAGATCCCATACTGAAATTTAACTTAGGCTAGGTCTCCTTCATTAGGATTTGAGGCTTAAACTTCAAGCTTTAAAGAATGTTAGTTTAACCTTCTCTTCCTTTACTTTGGACCATTCATTTTGTAAGTTTTAAGTATCATTTTTTTTCATCAAAAGCAAAAAAAAAAAAGGCCGTTGGGGGTGAACATGCAGTTAGATGCTTAATTGCCTTTTAATGATGCTGAAAGTTGTAGACTTCTGCATGTGACTAGGGATTTCTTTAGTACTGAACACCTTGCAAGTAGAAGGCTGTGGTTCAACAGGACCACCAGATCCACAGTCATTCTTTGAACCAGAGTCATCATGCTTCTCCTTGGTGGGAGGGTAAGAAGTTGCTGGAGCTCCAGAGACAGCAAAAGAAGGCAAATGAAGAGGGCAGACAGGAGGTGCACTTGGAAAGACAAAGTGATTGCTGTTTAATGACTATATTTTTGTAAGATAGGACAAAAAGAAAACTCCTCAAATGACAATAAAGATCTCTATTGTGACTAGGTTTATACAGGGCTTTCTGTGCTTATACAAATCTGACAGCCCAACTTTGAAGTGTTTAAAACTTGAAGGGAGGGAAGAAAAGAGGGAACAGTTGTGTGAGGGATGCTCAATGGAGGAGAGGGAGTCAGGAGAGAGGGCCAAGAGAAAATGACTCCAATGGTCATTCCTGGCCCTATTACCAGTTATGATGGATGAGTTTGAAGAGGCAGGAGGAAGCAAGTCTATTTAAAGATGGCAATTAAGAAAATATGTCTAAGTAGAGGGAAAATGGCAGTGTGGATTCTGGATGTTGATGTGTCTGATGAAGCAAGACTGATTCACCTACAAACTGACACAGCTGCATTAATGTGGCTGAAAATAGCAGTTCTCATCGCCTGTGATGGAGCTATGTGGGGGGGGGTGCCTCATCACCTGTGGGCTTATGAATGTAGATTATTCCCCTTTGACTGAAAAGCATTTTACCTGGTTTCTTCTAAGGGTTGAATCACTGCCTTTCATTGTCTGCTAAATGAGTGTTCAAACACCAATTTGTTGTTTGGAGTTTGGACCTCTGTTCATTGGGTGATAGTGAGTTGTATTAACCTTATGCTTCTGAAATTTCCTCTTGTATTTCATGTGGCTCTTTTTTTTTTTTAATGCCAAGTGTAATTGCTGTGATTTGCCCAATTGCTTTCATGTACGTGTACTGAGACAGGTTTATGATACTGGGATATATGAGTCGGTGAGCAAAATTAAGCCTTCATTATCTGAGTGTATGACTGTAGCTCAGTTATAAGAAAAAAAAATGCAGGTGGGAGAAATTTGATTCTGAACTTAAAGAGACCTTGCCTCACTCAGACATATTCTAAATATATCCTATTGCATCAAAACTATTGAATTTAGTTATGCTTCTTCTGCACTTTCTTTCATCAATACTGCTGAATATCAAGACTGCTGGGTGAAAAGAGATGCATTCCCTTGTAGTTTTATATTAAAACATATTTCCATTTTTCACTTTGAAGAAAGCACTCACGTATGTTTCTTGTCCTTAGAAAGATATGACACGTGTACAATTTAAGGGGAAAGAGAGAGAGGCAGAATTCGTTAGAGGAAGGCAACCCCTCCTAAACCTCTGCTTCTCCTAGTTATGTTCTGCAAATGAATCTCTTTAGAAATCTCTCTGGGTTCCGTCCATGAGCCAGCACCTCCTGGTGTTGTCTGTAATTGGGCATTATGATTTTAGATTCTGATATTTGTGGAGGAAAGAGCAAATATAAAGGGGCTGATGCTAAGTGAGAACTGCAGAAGGCATCCTGGTGAACCCACACTGCAGGGTGGAATGTCCTGGTGCAGGGAGGGGCGCATGCTGTGAGCGGGTTAATCAAATCAAGGCAACTCCTTGGTATTTCACCTGCTTTGCCAGTCCTAACCTTATGTGTCAAGGCAGGGTGATTCCATTTAGCTAGAGGATGGAGTCCAACACCATTTTATGTGTATGTTGAGATGAAATCATGAATCACGTACTTACCATATGGGGAAAACTAAAAGCTCAGAGAAGTTGGCATAGTTTAAGTTTGATCTCTATAGTAATTGGAAGAAACACCAGATGTGCAGTAACCTTATGGGCAAGTGATTAAAAAACATGATATAAGCTAAATTGATGAATGTAAAGGAGCAGTGCATGAACCGGTACAAATGCAACATATGCACATGAAAACAATACAGATTGAGGGAAACATTCTATTCTGCTATTACAAACCAGAGGTTCCATATACCCTGCATGTCCGGATTCACTGTGCTATAGTAAATGTGAATGCAGCATTTTTTCCCCTTTGCCTGTAATCCCTGAACTGAAATCTGGGTTACCAATACACAACATTAACAAGTAAAGGCAATATTAAAGATATACTATTAATACACAATAACAAGTATAGACAGACTTGGACCCCAAATGAGGGGATCCAAACTATTTATGAGAAAGACATGAGAAAAATAGAGGCTCTGAACTTTAATTCTAAAACGGGAAGGGTTTTACCTGACAGGTTTTGACTGCAGCCAGAAAACCAAATCAAACCCCCAAACCAAAAAGGATTCTATTGAATTCTATCAATGTGCTCAGTGAAGGCAGGCAGAAATGAAGGCTATCATCAGAGCTGAGATTCGAGGCTTTTCATGTAGGCCAACCCTGGACAGGACATTTAGGAGCGTGATCTTTTGCCCACAGGTCTCTGACCTTTTTGCTTTTCCTCAGGAGATGAGTCAATAGGGGAGATCAGAGGCCTTTCTCAAACACTGTCTACACAGGGTAGCTCTTCTGTATGTAGTTTTCAGTCTTGTGCTTTGTACTGGTCCTAGCCTGCTTTTCCATCTTCATTAATTGACTCATTCAGTAATATTCACTCGTTCATTCATGCTCTGTTTCCTCACTTGCTACATAGAAATAATGGACTCTATCTCAGAGGGTTGCAATGTGGATTATATGAGTTAATTCCTTTGAGACACTTAGCATATGATAAGCACCTAGTACATCCTAGCTGCTATTATTTTTAAATCCAGATTCCACTTGAGTTAGCACAATATTATCAGCATTTTGTGTTAATTTTGCCCCTCCAGAGATACCAGATTATATTTGGGCTAGCATAAACAAGTATAGCTTGGATTCCTCTAATATTAGAATAAATAATATCCTGACTCAAACTTTCTGATGAAAGCAGGCGAGTTTTGAGTAATGCATGAATTAGAGTAATCTATGTTGAACATCAGTTCTCCTAATTTTTTGCCATGTTGGGAAAGTTATTTAAACTTTCTATTCCTCCTCGTCCTTACCTTTGGAAAGAGAGTGGTCTTCACAAGGCTGCTGTGTGGGGAAAACGAGGCACTACTCTCTTCAACATCTGCCATAGTGTCTAGCCCACAGCCGGCCAGTGAAATCATGTTCTGTGCCCAGTTCTGCCTGCATACTTAGGAACTTGTTGGGAAATTCACTGAGCATTCTGTCATTTCTCAATAACATGTAGATCTTCTAGACAACTTCAGTATCAGTACTGGCTTTCTTTGGGGCAAGAAATAATTTTTCTAGCCAACATCTGACACCCAAAAGTTTATCATTTGCATATGACACGAGGAAAGAAATGTTAAACAATAAAAAAAAAAATTTGACTTTATTTTCTACTGGTGAACAATAGAATAATTTTGTTTTCTGGTTCATGGAGTATTTTTAAAAAAATAAATAGACCTTTTTTAAAAAGCTGTTTTGTCAACGTTAAACAGAAAATAGAGTTCTTACTCATAGCCTCCTTCCCCACACCCAATCTCTCCCTCCATTAACATTCTGCGTCAGTATGGTTCATTTGTTACAGTCAATAAACCAACACTGACACATCATTAGCAACGAAAAGTCCATAGTTTACATTAGGGTTCACTCTTGGTGCTGTGCACTCAGTGGGTTTTGGCAAATATATAATGACATGTGTCTGTTGTTGTAGTATTATACGGAGTGGTTTTATGGCCCTAAAATGTCCTCTGTGCTCTACATGTTCATCCCTTCCTGCCCCTACCCCAACTCCACAGATCTTTTTACTGTCTTCATAAGTCTGCCTTTTCCAGACTGTCATACAGTTGGGACTATATAGTATGTAATTTCATTTACACATGGTCTTTTTTCACTTACCAGTATGCATTTAATTTTTCTTCATGCCTTTTTTGTGTTTGCTAACTTAGTTAGCACTGAATAATACTCAATGGCCTGGATGTACCACAACTTATTTACCTATTTACCTATTGAAGGACATCTTGTGTCCAAGTTTGGGCAATTATAAATAAAGCTGCTCTAAAACATTGGTGCACAGGGTTTTGTGTCGACATGCTTTATCAGCTCATTGGTGTAAATACCAAGGAGTATGATTACTGGATTATACAGTAAGAGTATGTTAAGTTTTGTAAAAGACTGCCAAATTGTTTCCCAAAATGGCAGTACCATTTTGCATTCCCACCAGCAAAGAACGTGAGTTACTGTTGTTCCATATCTTTACCAAAATTTGGTGGTGTTAATGCTTTGAATTTTAGCCATTCTAGTAGATGTGTAGTGATATTTCACTGTTTTAATTTGCAATTCTTATGAGGTATGATGTTGAACATTCTTCATATGCTTATCTGGTGTCTATGTATCACATTTGGTGAGGTACCTGATCTTTTGCTCCCCTTTAAAATTGGGTCAATTTTTTTTTTTTTTTTTTTTTTTTTTTTTTTTGAGATGGAGTTTCACTCTTGTTTCCCAGGCTGGAATGCAGTGGCGCGATCTCGGCTCACTGCAACCTCCACCTCCTGGGTTCAAGCAATTCTCCTGCCTCAGCCTCCCAAGTAGCTGGGATTACAGGCACGCACCACCATGCCCAGCTAATTTTTTTGTATTTTTAGTAGAGACGGGGTTTCACCATGTTGACCAGGATGGTCTCCATCTCTTGACCTCATGCTCCATCCACCTCAGCCTCCCAAAGCGCTGCGATTACAGGCGTGAGCCACCATGCCCAGCCGGGTCAATATTTTTTTATTGTTGAGTTTTAAGAGTACTTTGTGTATTTCGGAACGCAATCTTTTATCAGATCTATCTTTTGCAGATGTTTTCTCCCAGCCTATGTCTTGTCTTCTCATTATCTCGATAGTTTATAGACCTTTAAAAAGGCAATTTTCTAATCTTAAAAAGAAACGAACATGGAACAAGAGAACTTTTGAACTCAAATTAAGTGACAAAGGGCTAAGAAGGATCTGCTGCCGATAGGGTAGGTACTTGCCGACTTGCTGTTCTATTCCTCTGCCTCCCCTTTATCTTCTTTTTTCTACCCTGTGTTTTCTGGCTCCTGGTACAGGCTACTTATGGACACTAAAAATATTCAGATAAGTCTTCTTTTTGTATATTTATACAAATGTGTCTCTTTTACAATCCTATAGCTTCTTAGATCAACAGTAATAACAAATACCACCTTCTTCATTGCTACATACCTTCTTATCTATTGCCAAAACTCAGAGAAATCAAGCAGGACTACATAAGAATTTTTGTGGTAATAATGCAGTATAGAATAAATTTAGAGAATTATCTTTTAATCAGACACGCAGATCACTGATAACTAAAAAACCTTGAGGCAGTTTTGGAAGTGCCCTGGCCATGTTATATAAAGTAGGCTTTTCTGTTCTATGGAATAATCTTGAGACAGGTCACATGACTGTTAGAGTGTCTGAAGGGCAAACAGGGATGCTTTTCACATTTTTTTTTTTTACCTCCACCCCTTTGCATCTTCTCTTTACTGTTGCCATTCACGGGGGGTTCTTTCACGACTTACGTTCAGAGGAAACTGTCACCATCCCACTCAGATGGGTAGACTAAAAGTTCAGAGGATAAGAAACGCTTTCTGGCATGAAATGCACTGTGAAATGTATTTGGAAATAATGTTGTTAATGACAATTGCCATCAAAAACTTGCTCTTTCAAATGCATTTTTCATAGTTTTCAAGCCAACAGGAGCTTGTTTGGTATTGGAATTTCTGATCGGTGGCTGACTGTGTGACAGACAAGCATGCATACTTATGGGTGTGCAAGTACAGAGGAACGGCTAGTGTGCACATGATTATCTGTGTGGACCTCATAACTACCCAAACTCTTCACAGGCAAGAACAGGGCATACATTCCATGGAACTGCTACGTGCAAACAGTAGCCAAGTCTTGGTGCCTTGAATACTTGTGCAAACTATTATTCTGAAAGAGTTTGGAAAAGCATACAAAACCCTGAGTGGCTAGGGAGGCAGCAGGTTCACATATGGCCAAAGAGAAAAAGACAAATAAACAACACCAAGAAAAGCAAGAGTAATTGACTGGGCGTGACCCCATCCGGCCACAGCATATTCCTTAGCTTTGTTTCTGGGACTTCCAGCCCAAAGGTGTATTCACGTCTCTACAAGAACTTTTCCCTTCACTTTATTAAACTAACAGACACTCTACCAATTAATAATGCATTTAGGTTAATAAGCTTCCCCTGGGAATGCTAAAGGGCTAAGAGTCATCCACACATGGGTGTACATTTAATTAGAGTTGTATTTTCAACTCCTCTTTTAAGTGGCAAGCTGAAATCCTTTATATTGAGGAAAGAAGAAAGGCTGTTTATTGAACGTCTTACACGTGCCAGGCCTGGTAACTTTACAAACTTTATCCCATTAACCTTCATAATAATTTTCCAAAGTATATTATTATCTCATTTTACTCTTGAGAAAATGGAGACATAAATGGGTTTAAAAATGTGTTCAACGTCACTCTGCCAAATGGAGGAGGTGAGATTCAAAACTAGGTCTGTCCTGGTCAAGCAGAGATTTGATGGAAGGAGTGAGGTGGTCTCAAATATCAGGGCAGGCATAGTTGAGAGTTTTCAGCTTGGGCTATGAACACCCTTTAGCTGCGAGGTATTTAGAGGCTCGTGTATGCTTAGGAAGTTAGACTCTAAGTAATGTATTCATCCATGTGATAAACAAATGTACATTAAATTAGGCTACATACCAGGTACTTTTCAAATTGATGAAAATTTGGAGATGGACAGAAAAGTCAGGTGACTACTGCCATGAGGTTCATGATCTAACAAAGGAAGACAAATAATAAGCACGTATGTAAATAATTTAAAAGATATTATGAAATCACAAAAGGGTTTGAATAGCAACATGGTAGAGACTGAAGCAGGCAGGATGGGGTGCCCTCTTTGCTTATATATCAGAGAAGCCTTCTCTGCTCTGAGACTTTAAAGACAGGAGGCATCTTCCCATGCAAAGACCTACCCGGGGGGCCTTCTAGACACAGAGTAGGGAGCATACAAGGCCTTTAGACAGGTGGATAAACTGAAATCTTGTGGTAAGAGCACAGGCAGCAGGAAGAAGGCGTGAGATGGGGTCACAGAGGGAGGAATGACAATCACAGAAAGGTGGTTGACTTTTTTCTGTTGTTGTTCTCATTGAAGTTTACAGCCATTGGAAGGTTTTTTTTGAAGGTGAATACTCTTAATTTTGGATTAAGAGTATTGGGGAATGTATGAACACACAGGTTAAACAATAGCTGGGGAGTTGGTGACCTTGTGGAGCCATTTCAGTGGAGAAGCCAAGGTGAAGGGATGATGGGTGTGCTCAAGAGAAGATGAATTGAGAGTAAGTGGAGACAAGTGTTTATAAAACTCTTTTGTGATGTTTTGCTGTGAAACAGAACAAAAAATGAGATGATAAAAGGTGAGAATGAACACACTCTGACTAACTGTATCATTACGGCATCCAAGTTAGAACTGAGGCTGACTTGGCTTAGGAAGGGTAGCAGAGAGGACGGAGGGAAGCAGACAGATTCTAGATGCACATTGGAGCTGCAATGAGCAGAGACAGCTAATGAACTGGATGTGAAGAAAAAAGGAAAGAGAGAAATCAAGGGTGATGATTCAGTTTTTGTCTGGAATGGCTTAAATGAATGGCAGTTGCATTCAGTAAGACAATGAAAGCCAGAGAAGGAGGACTGGTGTTTTTGAAGAGGCATGAGCGATGGCTCAGAAAGCAAAATTTTTCGATAAAATAAGCTAAAATGAGGAGATCCAGTAAGTATTCGGGTCTGAGATTTAAACTGGAAAGGCTGCAGCATCAATGAGGGAGAGAAAGTTCAATGAAAGAGAGATGCAGGTAGGAAAGAGTTTCAGGATTTAGCCCTCCTGCACTCCAGCAATTAGATAGGTGTCCAGGAGGAGGGGACAGGTCAGTGAAGGAGAGAGCAGGAGCAGTCAGTGAGGCAGCAGGCAGAACAAGAGAGTGCACGCCACATGACATACAGGCTGCTTTTCTAGAAGACGGCATGGTCATCAGTGTGAATGCTGTGATTGTGTCCTACAATGCACAGGTTAAACCATAGAGGGGGAGTCGGTGACCTTGCGGAGCCATTTCAGTGGAGAGGCAGCAATGAAAGGATGGTGGGGTGTGCTCAAGAGAAGATGAATTGAGGGTATGTGGAGACATAAGTGTATATAAAATTATTTTGTTATGTTTTGCTGTGAAACAGAACAACAAAAAAATGAGACGATAAATAGAGAAAGCGAGGAGTTAAAGGGAGTGCTTTGGTTTGTTTTCTTTATAAGTTAGGCACCCTGGATGATATTTGGATGCTGATAGGGATGGTCCCACAGAGAAGCATATATTGATGATGCTGGGGAGAGAGAGGTAATGGCCACAGCAGTGAAGTCTGTAGCAGGCAGGAAAGGGGCTTGGAATCTAGGGTGCAGGAAAAGGTGCTAGCCACCTATGGTGATAGAGAGACATCATCTTTTTTAGCACAGGGAGGAAGTGGTATGAGGACAGGTGCCGATGGTTTTCTAAATATGTCTGTGGGAAGAAGAGGTTGTGTCCCATGAGAAGGCTTCTGTGTTCTCAAGAGCTTATGAAATGAGGTTCTATTGGGAAGGAAGAGATGGCAAGACGTGTGGAGGTGTGAAGATTTGAGGAATCTAGGAGATAAACAATGGAATAGAGACAGGGGAAGAAAATGAGCAAACATACTAGGAAATTATAGCAGAGTGGCCAGGCAAAGACGGGTACCCACTGAAGTCCTAAAAGTAAGGTAAGGTATTCTTTTGAGATCATTGGCATGCAATATAATCTATGAAGAAAGACATTCAAAGATTAAAGCCTGACTTACCACTTACATATATTGTTGTGTACTAACAATGAATATTCATAAAGGGCACTTTGCATGCGTTATTTCATTTCATCCTTACAAAATACATGAGGTGGATATGATTATAGTCTTCATTTACAAATGAGGTAATTGAGACTTGAAGGAGTGAAGTAAGCTTCATAAGGCCCCACAGCTAGTAAATTAGTCAGAAAGGGTAGAAACCAGTCTACTTAATGACAAAGACGATGACCTTACACCTCCGTGCCGAGCTGCTCCTCAGGTTACAACTGAGCTGTGGGTGTGAACATATGCAAACAGTACTTTTAGATAATTAAAAATCTCAGCTGCATATCACAAGTAATGTTAAGGGAAAGGAAGAACTTATTTTTGGTTTTTGTCTGTTTGCCTCTACCATCAGTGTTCCGATATTGTTTCCTTGGGTCACCGGGGAAGGGAAGAAGTCTAACTGGACCATCCCCTGGGCCAAAACTGCTTTGTCATGTGACGATGCAACACACACACACTCTCTTTCCTCTCCTGTCAGCTGTCACAGATGAAAAGCCTTTCTCTTATATTTCTCCTTGTAGTCTATTCACCGCCTCAGAGACTCCTGGTTTCTCAGGGGAATGTTACTGAGTGCAGAGTTTTGCATCTATTTCTAGAAGTTATTCATGCATTTTCAGATGGTAGAAAGAAATATGGAACCACTCCTTTTTGTGGGGACACTTGGGAGTACCGATGACTCTGGCAAGTGGTGGTGGGGGCAGGCGAGAGAGAGCGAGGAGGGTCTATCCAATCAAGGAGGGGCTTTGAACAGGCTCTTTCCATCTTCCACATTGGAAGGTGGCCCTGCACATCAGCTGTGTAGTGTTAGCTCTAGCAGAGGCCCAGGGAGTTTATCACGGGCGTCCCCAGTCACTGCCCTGAGCCAGGCTTGCTGGTCTGAGGATAAAAAGTAAGCAAGGGAAGGCAAGTAAGAGACAAATCTCCTTTTGTTTATTCTGTGTTTTAATAATTAGTTGATTATGTTCCATTTTTATTTGGTTTCACTGGCAATCAGATAGAGAGCTGTGATATCCACTCACACCTTGTAATTACCATTAATTTCTTCCCTTTACTCTGTGGAGTCAAGACAAGGTTGGCAGAGAAGCCATGGGAGATTGAATCCAACCGAGTGCAATGCATATGCATGAGGCAGGCCCCGCCAAGGCTCCCAGGAGATGTTTATTGGGGAGGGGCAAGAACGGGAGGAAGGGGAGGAAAGGAAGAAGGCTGAAGATGAAAAGAGGGGGGAAAATACCTTGAATTGGAAACAAAGGCAAATGGAAGAAAGTGTTGAAGTCAGCACAACAGCCTTGCTAGCTTAATTACCATAATGATGTAAAATAGTCCAATCAGCAATCTGGGGCTAATCTTTCATGTATTACAGGTCTCTCCTTCGTAGAGCTTCACAGCTTAAATGCATTTTTAATGAAGATATTTGAGGCAAGCGGATAATTTTCCAGTCTTTCCAGGAGGAAATCAGAGCACATTAAATGGGCTGTTTCTCCTCTCTGTAGCTGCCCAAAGTTCTTGCTTTGCTTGGCACATGGAGCTGATTGTCTTTCAGAATAGGTGACTCTGGTCTCCTGCCCTCCTTCCAGAGGCAGCTGGGAAAGGCACAGATGCAGCTGACATCCAGGGAGGGCTGTGGCTCGTCCCAAGGAGCCTGTTCTCTGCCTTGCCTTGTGCCTGGGGAATGTATGGATATTCTTACTAGAGATGAGAGAGGAAGGACCCCAGGGACATCCTCTAGCCTTGATGCTGTCTCAGCTAGCAGGAGAAGCTCAGCTTCATTCTGCCAGTGTCAGGCTAACAGTCCAGATACCACGGTAGATGCATGTGAAGCTCTTACTTATGACATGTACATTTGCATGCAACAGTGGGCAAAAGAGCAGTCCTAGCCTCTTGACCTCACTCCTCTAACCAGGGAAGGCTTTTCTTATGGTTCCATTACCCAAGGATTCGTTGTCTATAGTACACTCAAGTGATTTACAGTTAGATCCACTGAAAAAGAGTAGTCTTTCTGTTTGATGCCTAATGCTGTATGATGGAGGAAGACTAAAATATCTGGGTTAAACATACATGCTGTGTATCTATAATAGGGTCCCCATCAGAGGGACAAGTTTTGGGGGAGGAGGTGGGGGGGAAATGTACAAACTACAGATTGTATGTCCTGGAAAGGCAAAAACAGGTTAACAAATATCTTAGATTATAGCTTTGGGGAAGCTCTAATTGTTCTATTACTGGTGTTTCCTTTTATCGCCAAACTGCCTGAGATACAGCTTCAAGTATTCAGAAGTGTGCAGTGAATTTGGCAATTTCTGGAAACTCTGTCTTTGCCTCTCATCCCACCACCACATCCCATCCAATTCCTCAATTTCCAATGGTACACATCTTCTCCCTGAATGAGGGTAAGGCCAAGGGGCTTGTAGCATTTGACAGCAAGTTTTTCAAAAACAGAATACACACACACACAAAGACACACACACACACACACACACGTACACTACAAACATATGTGAATATAAACACATACATAAGTATATAAATCATTGGTTTTCTTAAAGTTGGAACTAGATTGAATATCTGTCTAGCTTGTTTGTAAGACACCTATCACTGGCCTGCTCAGACACTGGGCAGCCTCATTAAATCTAACCTCAAATACCTACATGTGGAATAAGAAATGCTTTTGCTTTCTCCTACTTTTGTGGTTGACAGAATGAGAAGGTAGGTAGTAAGAGCTTACAGTAATAAGATTATCAAGACTTGCATGTGAAAGCAGGACCCTCATTAACTAGAGGTTAATGGCCCTGCCTATTATGGGCCCCTAAGAACCCAAGAGGGCAGGAAAGAGATTCAAATCCCTTACTCCATTTTCTTTCCTTCCTGTCTTGTTTCATTCATTCATTCATTCATTCATTCAGTGGTTAAGGCTATATGTAGGACCTTCTGACATTTCCAGAGCAAAGATGCAGACAGGAAAGGCACTGGATGGAGAGAAGGAATAGAAACCTTTAGAGCCTCCAGCCCCGGGACCCTGGGGTAAAGGCCCATCAGCAAAGGAAGCCCTGCCACATTCTGGCTCCTGAGCATCACAAACAGCACAGCAGTCTCAACTTACAAACATGCACTCTTTAGTGAGCTGTTTGGCTGGTTATTTGGAGAAGAGTATACTTAAAATGACTTACTGATGATGTCCCTTATTATATTTCTTGAGGGAGGTATAATAAGAGAAGAAAAGCAAAACCCACTCATCCTGCAGCTCAGAAATAAACATTGATCTAATATGCCTAGATAAATATATTGTGTCATAACAAAAATGGGAGAATCCTGCACAAGTATTTGTAATGGCAGCATGTTGAATAGCATTAAAATATTAGTTCCTCCCAGTTTTTAAATTTGGTTATGATCTATTGGCCTATCTTCCAGGTCGATAATTCTGTGTCCAACTGCAATTAAATTTATTTAATGGGTTAATGACTTTGGATATTGTGTCTTTTAATTCTGGAATTTCTATGCAATTCTTTTTAAATTCAAATGCTCTGTTAAAATTCTTCATTCATACATCTATTTCATCCATTCTCTCTCTCTCTCTCTTCCTTTTTTTTTTTAACCAAAGTAATCATAGTCATTTAAATGCTTTGTCTGCAAACTCCAATATAGGTATCATATTATGGTCTGCTTCAATATCTTTTCCCCGTTCAATTATCAGTCATATTTCCTTGCCTCTAGTGACCTTGTAGTACATTCCAGACACTGCATATAAAGGAGTCATAAAGCTACAGATATTATTTTTCTCTAGAGATCTCTCCTATTCTTTCTGGTATGCACAACATTTCTGGCATTAAAAATACCAGATGTGTGAAAAGGCAGAGAAATGTGACTGATAATCCATACATAGCACACAAAATAATAGAAGTAGACCCATATATGGTTCCTATTATTGGATTTGGCAGGCAAGGAGGACTTTGAAATAACTATAATTAACACATGTATTAGTAAGGTTCTCAAGAAAACAGAAACAATGTAATTTTATATATAATATAATTTCATATATATGTATGCATTCCTATCTATCATCTATCTATCTATCTATCTATCTGTCTATCTATCTATCTATCCATCCATCCATCCATCCATCTGAGACAGAGAAAGAGAGAGAGAGAGAGAGGTTTTAAGGAATTGGCTCAAATGACTAGAGAAGCAAGTCTCAGTCTGCAGGGTGGCCAGGCAGGCTGGGGACATGGAAAAAGCTGATGCAAAGGTTGTG
This sequence comes from Saimiri boliviensis, assembly GCF_048565385.1. Lineage (NCBI taxonomy): Eukaryota > Metazoa > Chordata > Mammalia > Primates > Cebidae > Saimiri > Saimiri boliviensis. The sequence continues at coordinate 68,043,565 of NC_133454.1, read as the reverse complement.
TGCTGACAGTATGTCCTCTTACCCTGGATGGTGAGTCTTTTGTTTCATTCAGGTCTTCAGCTGATTAGACGAAGTCCACCCATGTTACAGAGGGCAGTCGACTTTGCTCAAAGTCCACTGATTAAATGTGAATCTTATCCAGAAAGCACCCTCACAGAAACACACAAAAAAGTTTGATCAAATAGCTGAGCCCAGTCAAGTCGATGTATACAATTAATTATCCCAAATTGAAGAAAAGATAAAATAGAAGAAAATAGAATAAAAAAATTAACAAAGTAGATGTAAGGATGGAGAATTTCAATAGAAAATTGAAATCCAGGAAATGAATCAAGGGTCTTCTCTACTTCCAAGCTCGGTATTTCCATAGTGGTTTCATCCATGAATAGTTGGACCCTGGCACTTCTTTTGCTAGTTCACAGCGTAGGTCCAGATTGTCAGGTTCTATCATCAAGTGTCTGTTCTCACTTCTGTGGGATTCTATCCAGGTTTATGCTTCCTAAACACAATATGCAGCTGTCTACCTTCTCTTCTATCAGAGGTCAACTTAGAATGAATTTCTCCTGTGCACAATGCCATATTGTGGTCACAATTTCATAATGTCTTGGTGATACTTAAATTATTTTATTTCTTTAAATTTCATTTTGTATGGTACAAATAGTCAGTACATTGATATATAAACTTTTGTAGCCATAAATATTTTCTCTTGATAATTCCTAGGCTCCTCTTCCATTACATTTTTTTTGGGGGGGAGGGTTACAAGGCACTCATTATTGTCTAAATATATAGATTTGTCTAATCCCTCCCTTTTACCTCTAAAACTTAAATTCAAAGCCCTCCTGGTGAAGCTGAGTTGTCTCCTGCCAAGTTCATTATTCTATTTCAGGGAACTATGAGATGTTCTCTGCCCTTGTTATGAGATCACCTCTGACAGCATAGGCATATATCCAGAAAAGCAAACCTTATTTTTCTTTAGTATCAGCTACATAGCCAGCTGTCTGCTTCACACATTCCTTTAAAAAGTCTTCTTCCAAAGACAAAAAAAAAGAAACCATGAAAATCCTACCTGTGGTCCCAGATCCTTTAGTCTTATACCTAAGACTACAGGGTAAATAGAGATACAAAGAAAATTTATTTGGAATATTATACTAACAAAATTATATATACCGGCCTTCACTGGTTTGTAGACTTGAGTTTTAGAGAAATATTCCTTTTTCATAGTGTTTCATCTTCAAAAGAAAAGCACTATCCCAGCAACACCCCCACCCCAGTCATCTGAAACTCCCATTGTATGATGACATGATAGTTTTTCTTTAAGATTGAATATGAAAGCCTCAACCATCACATCAAGCCACAGATCAATCATAGCCACCACACAGAGAAAATTACCATTTGGCAACATCCATCATCTTTACAAGTGCTACCCACATCTAACACCATCTGAGTCAGCATTGTTGCTTCTTACTTCTATCTTCAATGAGGGAGGCTGAAAGTCAACAGAAGGGTCTTATTCCCTTTATTAGGAGAGGAGAGGTGCACAGAAATGCTTTTCTGAGGGGGAACTGTCTTTCCAATATTGGATTCTCTTGTTGTCAGCTCCCTCCTCACCCCTATTTTATGAAGTCAATAAAGAACTGAAGCTCTCCTTGCCCATTTGTCAGCTACACTCTTCTCCCTCTTGTACAACTGATTTCGAAAAAGAAGGATATGGCTATGAGAGAAGAGTTGCTACCTACATCCTAAAATGAGCAGGAGAAGCAGGGTGTATGTCTGTGTTGTATTTGAGTCATGGAAATGCAGGCCCACAGTGGACCAAAAACTCACTCAGAACTCTTGAACTCTGTGATTCTCAGTTTTCTTCATCTCAGTTTTCTTCATCTCTGATGAGGAACAGCCTTGTTCCCTGAACACCCAGGTGTCAGGTATCTCTTTCTGCTATAAACAAGAAATCTTACCTGCAGCTGGAATTAAATGCCCACTTCCTGATTTTGTATAACACATAAATAAGAATGTTTTTGTACTTTAAAAAAAAAGCATTTTAAATGGTTGAAAACAAATCACAAGAAGAATATTCCATACTGCATAAAATGATGTGAAATTCAAATTTCAGTGTCTGTAAATAAAGTTTTATTGGTACACAGTCACATTCACTTACATAATGCCTAGGAGATATTTTTAAATGGCAAAATTGAGTATTTGCGACAGAGACCACATGGCCCACTAAGCCTAAAGGATTTACTACCTGGCCCTTTACAGAAACAGTTTGCCAAGCTGTTTCAAAGCAGAAACTGACCTAAGACAGACTCCTTGTCTATGATCATGTTAAACCACAATGCCATGCCAGTTGGAATCAATATCATCCTACGTGATTTTTCATGCTGCTTAGAAAGCCTCGGAGTCCTTAGTCCAATTTTGCTCTTATTTTCCAGCACAGCTGTTGCAAACATGTCCGTTTCCTGAAGACTCCAACTTGCCCTTGCCACTTGCCACATTCCCATCAGCTGACTTCATGTCCTATTTTATGCAGAGAAAAATCAGGCCAATAAGAGCGAACTGCCTCCAGCTGCTTCTCCCTGCCTTCCTTCCTCTGCATCTAGTACCCATCTTGTCTTCCTTCTGCACATCTCTGCTTTGCAGTCAAGACACATTTCTCTGTGTCTGCTGCATTCTCCTTCAAGATTTTATGCCATTCAGTATCTTTCTTCCTCTAGATCTTCAACCTTGACGGGATTTAATAAATTTTGTCACAACATATAAACATGAGTTTTTGAAGAAAATAAATCAATGAATAAGACTTTTTAAAATGATCTCAACCCCATGTCCTCCTTTGGAGACCTTCCTATGCGGGCTCACAATAAGCTCCCTCATTCTCCTCACACCTAACCTACTGGAAAGAGTACTCTATATTCACTCTTCTTAACCATCGTTATCATTTCTCAACCCACACAAACCTTCCAGAGACATGAAAGGACATAAAATATTTTGGGGGGAATAAGCTAAGGTAGACAGGAGGAGTCAGGGCCAAACGGACCTTAAATTCCTTTGCTAAGGACTTTGAACTTACCTCAGAGAGTGAAGGGCAGCCATTGAAACAACTCCACCCATCTTTAATCTTTTCTTTTTTCTGATGTGTTACATATTTGTGTAATCCCCTCCCATCCTCATATACTTCACAGGAGGTCCCTGCCATCTGAATTACAGTAGAGAATTCTGCAAATACTCAGTGGACCTGCAGGTCAACATGAGGAGCCTTCTATTCTCAAAGCAAGATTTAGAAATCCTGGCAGGTCATCGAAAAAAGAAAGGCATAATCCGATAGATGTTTTAGAAAGATGACTCATGAAAGAATGAAAAATGGATTTAATTTGGTAAATTTGGAAGCAAAAAGATGATTAAAATAGCCCAGATGGAGCAAAGGCTTTAACTTTATAGCAGAGAGTTTTATGGGGGTCACAAAAATCAGGTAAGAAATGAAACAGCTCTTTGGGGAAAGATGGTTTTTAAGTTCACAATAAAGACTTCACAATGATTTACTATAACTTTTCTTTTCTAAAGGAGTTGTATTCAATTGAGTTCAGAACACTTATGAGTAACTGTGTACTATTGTAGGAAGTGTGTTTAGGACCCACACTAATGAGAATCCTTGCCCCTTGTGAGCTGCTTCCACAAAATCGTCTATTTCATTGGAGTCTTAAGTCTGAAATCCTAATTCCTCCACAGTCCCCCATAGCAAATTGCCATGACAATAAACTCCATTAGACTATGCGTTATGGTGAATTTTTTACATGCCAGTGTGACTGGGTCATGGAGTGCTCAGATTAAACATTATTTTTGAGTGGGTCTGTGAAGGTGTTTCAGGATGAGATTAGCATTTTAATTGGTGGACCCTGGACTCCGTAAACTAGAATGCCCTTTTTAATATGAGTGGGCACAGTCCGATCCATCGAGGACCTGGATAGAACAAAAGGTGGAGGAAGAAGGAATTTGCCCCTCTTCATTTCCTCATTTCTGCCTCACGGCTTGAACTGGGACATCTCATTTCATCAGCTTCTGCCCTTGGGCTGGGATTTACATCATTGGCTCCTCTACTTCTCAGGCCTTTGCACTGGACTGAATTATACCACAGGTTTTCCTGGGGCTCCAGCTTGTACACGGCAGATGATGAAATTTCTCAGCCTCCATAATCATATGAGCCAATTTCAAATAATAAAAACATCTCTATCTCTATCTTTAATCTCCTATTAGTTCTGTTTCTCTAAATAACCTTGACTGACACAGCAGGCAGTGAGTTCGACTCATCACTCTCCAGTTCCTAGTATATATTGCTTGCTGCATGGTAGGGTTCAATACTATTTTCAATGAATGAATGAATGAATGAGCAAAGAAACCTGTGAATTTGAAAGTGGCCACTGTCATTCATCCATCATTTATTAATTATTTATTAAACATATACTTTGTGATCAGAACTGCTCTAGACATTGGGATTTGAGTCTGAAAAGGATAGCTTTGAGGTGACCACTAAAGAGGTAATTGTGAAGGCAATGGACACAGTCTTTGAAAAGGTGTTATTGGTGCATGTAAAACGCAGACCTATCTCAGACAAGGGAGAGGAATGCTGGCTTCCAACATGAGAGTCCATTTAAGCTGAAGCTGAGGGCCAAACAGTAATTATCTCAGGGAAGGTAGGATGGGGGAAAGCGATACACCAGGGGAAGCAGCAGAGATGAGAACAAAGGTAGGGGTTTCACAGATTTAAGTAGTTCAAGGTTGGCAGAAGGAAGAGCTTACAGAGGCAATGATGAGAGATGAAGCTGGACAAAGAAGAGCAGTGGATAAAGGATATCTATAACGAGGGGTTTGGACTTAATGCTGGGGATGAACAGTGGTGAATCTTTGAAGAGGTTCTCTCCAATTAAGATAAAATTCAGCTAAGAGTGAGATTTAAGATGAGGATACAGAAGGGAGGAGAAGGTTGCTGCAGCAGGCTGTGTCACTGTGGTGCTGACGATGGGGGCTGCTTCGGTTGCATTTGTAGTGTCCCTCTTGCAATAGTGACTGTTGTGGTGTTCAGGTTCTCCCACTGTGCTGGTACTTCTGCAGAATTAAAGACGCTTTTGTAAAATCACTTTGAAAATTAAACAACACCCTTAATAAGCTCTTTCGATAGAAAAATATGTTCAGAGTTCTAATTCAGTTCTATCACTGACTTCAGAAATGCTGCTTCGTTGTAATTTAGACATTGTTTTGATGTATGAGTTCTTTAAAGAGATGTGCAGAGGGACATGACCTTTGAGCTGTAAAAAGTATGAAGCAAGATTTCCTGAAGATATCATCAAAATGTAAAGTTATCTTTAAAAAAGTACCAAATTCACAGAAATTAAATTCAAAACAATAAAATTATTTAGAAAGAGAATCTATTGGAATCAAAAGGGAATACTTTATTGATTTTCATTGAGTTTTAATTTACGTTAACTTGAAAATTTGTAAGTTTTATAGAACTACTCAGTATTTTCAGGGAGGTCTCATTGAGTAAATCATAGCTGTGCAAACCTTGAATTATAGGACATTTGTATAGATCTAATTCATCTTGCTTTCGACAAATATTTTTTGAGGAGATATTACATGGGAATCACTGTATTAAGTGCTAGGGGGATATAGAAAGGTACTAGTGAAAGCAGGCTTCTACCCTGAAGCAGAATTTAAGTTAGTGAGGGAGATATATACAAAATGATAACTAATAACGATCTATGTAATAACACGGAGTAGGAGAAGAATTAGTGATAAGATAATCATGATCATTGTAGTTCCAAGGAACAGGCAATTACATTTAGTTGGAAGTACAATATTAGCCGAGTTCTAAATGTTGGATCCACTTTTAATAGACAGATAAAAGAAGGGAGAAGACCATCTGGTTTTCTATTTCATCTTGCTATTGAAACTCTACTTTAAAACATTTCCAATAACCTCTTAATTGCTAGCGCTAATAGTCTTGCCTCAGCTTTCAGTTCATAACCTCTTCGTAGCACTTGACTTTAAAACTTTCTCCCTCTTGATTCTGTAATGTTAATTTTCTGAGTGTCAACACTATTTCTTTGTTTCAATTTTCTTCCCTCAGTAGGGTGGGTTAGGAACATTTATTGCAACGGATTGTATAATTTCTTTTTTCTACTTTTTATTGCCGCCTGTTGCTCAGGTTCACCTTTCAGACACAGGGAGTAAAATTGAGGAAACTGATCTATTCTTTGCAATGGGCAGTGTAAATATCTTCCTTCTTGGAAGATGGGAGGTCAGTGCTCTTCATCCCTGGCCGCTCAGGGAATGCCCTGACCATGAACGTGCTCCTTCCCTGTCCCATTTGCTCCTTACAGTTGTGATTCCATAAGGTTAGGTTAAAAGGGCACCTGATGAAGCTGATGCACAGCTAGTGATGAGAAAAGTAAGGCTAAAATGCTGGGGAATCCAGTCTGTTCAGGTATTTTATGCTGCAAGTCACTGCATCTAAGCTGGAGAAATGAACTAAGAGGTCCAAGAGATGACCACATCGCTGTATATATTAATATAATTTGAGGATAAGCAACAAACTGTTCTGTGATTATGTTCATGTAGTCCTGTGACCAAGCTGGTGCTCTAATCCATCTGCTTATTGATGGAGCGTTAGACTCTTCACACCCATGGGTGGTTTTTATGCTTTTAAAATAGGGTATGATTGTGTTGCCGTTTCTGCACTTGAACCCTTAGTGAGCAGTGACCTTTCAATTCTCTGAGTGATTAAGGCTCTTATTAATTTCCTGTGGGGTTGCCGACACTCTAAGGCAGCAGAGTGGTGGGGGTTCATTAACATGTGGGGCTCTAATTAGCGGCAAAGGATCTGTCTATTCTTATTCTGATGTGGAACAAAGCTATAAATATAGACACATAAGAAAAGATACACAAAACCATAACCAAAAGAAAGAGGTGTTGACATGTCCAGGGCAGATTTTTAAACCAAAACAGCCACTCTCCTGGGGCATAATCAGATTCTTCTAGAAAACTGCATCTGGATGGGATGGCACAGTATGGGAGTAAATCCGAGGGGGTCTCGATCCACCTTGGAAATAATTGATTGAGTTACATTGTTAAGTCCCTTCTGCACCTGTGAGTCTGTGAATTGCAACTCTGAAGAAACGTGAAAATAATTGAAATCCCTTGGTGCTAAAAAGAGAAGTAAGAGGGATTTAATAATAATCCTTATGTCTGGGCAGGATTTTAATGGAGAGAATAATGACCAAATTCCCTGTTTCCCAACCTAGAGAAGAAATGAGTTCAAATTGCAGCTGGGAGCAGTTTGATTGGTTAATTAATATTTTGGGGGCCCTTACAAGATACTAAACCCTTTGCAAAGAGCTGGTAGGTAGTTAGTGCACAACTCTTGCGGGGGACCTAAAAATGTGCCAGATGTTGATTATGAAATTCTCTGACACCGACAGTGAACCTATCAGATTAGGCTGCAGGAAGCACTCTGAACATTGTTAAATGCTGGAATGAATGCCCAAGAAGGGAAGGCGTTATCCCCACCCACCCTGCACCTGAAGAGCTTTATAAACAGGGAAGAAATTCATTAAACTGAGGTCAAGGAGCTGGCCTGACCTGAGAGGGAGAACTGGCAGTGTAAAGACTCAGCCCTTAGGATGATAACAGGCAACCTCTTCCTTCCTCCACTGTTAGGTGCCATGCCCTTGAGGTGCCCAGAGCAGACATTTTGAAGGTACAGCCATCAAATTCCATTTTCAACATCACTCTTTGGTATTTGCTTCTGATCCGAGTCTAGACATGCTGGTGCTTGGAAGTTTCCATTGCTAGAGCCCTTCTTTTCTTTCCTCTTCTATCCAGCTAGGCAATCGTAGCAGAAAGGATGCCCAGAGCAGAATGAGACTTGAAGTCTGACCTGCCCTTTCATGGTCATGATTCCATGGTTCCCTACAGGCCGGTCTGGCTGCCTACACAAAGCTGTGGTCCTTGGAAGCCTGGCTCAGAAGATGGAGGAAAAGAACTCTGAAGCACTTTAAGAGGTGGCTTCTTGGCTAAGCCCCATTCAGAATCAGTGTGTGTGAAGTGGGCATGAATGTGAACTATTCCAAGACCAGTTCTCGTAGACTTTAACATGAATTATAAATAAATACTTTTTTTAATTAAAATTTTTATTTTTTAAGATGGCATTTTAAATAAAGGAGCTATCAGCATATTATGCTTATTGGAGACTCCAGTCTTTTATTAACCCTGGGGAACATTTAGAAATACAATATTAAAAATGTTGTTAAGATTTATAATCTATAGTACGGAACATTAAAAGTAAGCTCCATGCACCCACATGAACTTCAATAAAATCGTCCTGGTTCAGCACTAAGCACTTCTCCTGGCATACAGTGAGCGTAGCACAGTGATAACTGTAGCTCAGAGCTGCTTTGTCCAAATGAGGTCCCTAAGTCAGCTCTGGAGTATGGCGGGAACTGATGTTTGGATTATCTAGTTCCTTCACACTTGTGCTCACTACTTTCCTCTGTCTTCCCATCTCATTTCACCATTTTACTGCTGTTAACACCACAATCCCAGTGGCCCAGGGAAATGAATGGTAAACTAGCCATGAGTGCTGCTTCTCAGCGTATCAGTGAACAGTTTAGTAAGGAAGGTGGTTAGCATTATGGAAGAAAATTAACTTTTTTTTTTTTTTTTCTGCTCTTCTGTTTTTCCTTTTAAATACTGAGAGTGAGTGGCACTTTCTTTAAACTCTCCAGACAGCTTCCTTCTCTGAGTGTAGCCTTCCAGAAGCTGTCAGTGGGGTAAAAACAAGCAAACTTTTAAAAAATCACCACCCAACACAATTTTTAAAAAGCAAAGCTTTTCTTTCTGGGCTTTTAGAATAACAAAGGTATTGCCATCTGAAATATGTTTGTATCTGAAAGTAAAAGCTTTCAGCAGCTCAGCACAGTCCTTTGGCTAGAGGTCCTGGTTATCACTAAGAGACCTTCTCTATGCAGGCTTCAGAGCATATTAATAGGATAATTAATGATGTGTTACTGCTTTTCAGGAGAATTACTTTCAGCTCTGAAATCCTGTGTGCTTTGCCAAGAGATATTCAGTACAGTCCCAAATTGCTACAAATTTGTTTCAATAATTAGCCAGCAGCAAGTCGGTGAAGGAAAAGATAAGGCAAGGAAAGAAGACAATCATACCTGCTCACCAAGTGAAAGCTTCATCACAACTTCATCACAGGGTATAGTATTACAAAATGATCATCAAATTTATTTGAGAAAAAAAATGTGTTAACCCTTCAGGACTCAGCCTTCAGCCTTCACTGTGTTACCATGATCGCACACAGTGCTCCATCCCCTCCACTGTGCTTTTAAAATTTTAGATATATCAATCTATTCAAATTTCCCTGACCAATAATGCTTTCTTGTAGCACTGTGCATTTGCATATTCTGTTCCCACTGCCAAGAATTCCTTTCCAGCATGCTTTCCTGCTAAATACTCTTACACTGTGCATCAAGACAGGGCAGGTAGAGATTTCTCACTTAGGTTCCCACCATGCTATATTGTCTTAACATACTGCAATCGGCACTTTATTATATAGTCTTATAATCATGTGTGGACGTGTCTGCCTACCTTCTCTAAACTGTAAATGTTATTAGGTAGAGAACTGTATTTTGTTCCCAGCCCCTAGTATAAAATTGAACCAAATGAAATTGCTGGTATTTGACTTTTTAAATCTACAGCTAGCTGTATGATACAGCAATTTCATGTAGTTCAATCAAATTCATTGCCAGCAGAAAGAACTGTTAAAAATATTTCGCTTGAATGAATGAATGATTCATATTTACTCATGTAATATGTGATTTCTTTTATTGTGATGTCTTTGTCCAGATTAAGAATCAGAATTTTGATGGCCTTAAAAATACGTTGGGAAGAATTTCCTCTTCAGGCTAGAGTTTAAGAGAGGTATTAATCCATCCTTGAATGAATGAGAGAATGTACCAGAGATCTATAAATTCTATCCCTTTATGGGATATGGGTTTAGCTGGGAGTGGGAATTCTGAGCATCTAACAGAAAAGATGCCCAGAGAAGAATACTACTCAAGGTCTGACCTGCTCTTTTATGTCTGTGATTCCTTGATTTCCCTTCAGGCAGATCTGGCCGCCTACACAGAGATGTGGTCATTGGAAGGCTATTCAGAGACGGAGGGAGAGGAATTCATAGTACTTTAAGAAGTACTTCTTACATAGCTGCATTCAGAATCAGTGTGTGTGAAGTGGGGATAATCAATTGAGGAATTTATTGTAGATTTGTAAGTTTTATTCTTTGAAGTGATATGGGACTTGCAGATTTTTTATAGAGTGCACTTTTCGAGGAAATTTTTTATTTTTATTAATATCAGAGTTGTCAAGTTTATGGATATAACTTATTAATGCCATTTCTCTGTTTTCCTTTTAATATCTAGGAGATCTCTAGCGATAGCCCCAAGTTTATTCTCCATGTTGGTAATGTGGCCTTCTTTGCTTAATCATGATTATTCTTTTTAGAGATTTTGATAAATTTTATTAATATATTAAAAAAACAAAGTTTGAGATACAGGTTTTCTCTATTGTTTGTTTTCTAGTTCATTGAGTTTTGCTCTTACGTTGATTGTTGCTTTGTGTCTATATAACTAGCATTTAGATTTTTCTTCTTTATCTACTTCTGGTGGAAATATAGTTTTATTTTGTGTCAGTCTTCTAATACAGCCATTTCAAATCTATAAATTTCTCTGTGAGCATTGCTTTAGGGGAATCTTTAAAATTTTAATATATTTCATTATTATTCCATTTTAAGTAATTTGTAGTTTTTTTGCGACTTCTTTGATCCATGGGTTATTTAGAAATGTGTGCTTTTTGTTGCTTGTAATTTCTAATTCAGGCTTTACATTTTATTCAGACTTGTTCTAAGGCCAAGGATAATGGTATATATTAGTTAATAGTTTATACACGTTTGAAAAGAATTTGTATGACGGCACTGTTAGGTGTAGTGTCCTGTAAATGCTGATTAGGTCAAGTTGGTTGACAACCATGTTTAGATCTTACATTTTCTTCCTCATTTTTTGCCTGCATTTTTAGCAGTTATTGAGTGAGTGGAATTAAAATATCCAACTTTTGTTGTAGATTTGTCTATTTCTTCAATCAATTTTGTCAGTATTTGCTTTATGCATTTTGATACTCTCTTACCAGGTGAATACATTTTTAAGATTAGCATGCCTTGCAGGTAAATTGCTCTTTTATCATACACTACTTCACGTTATCTCTTATAATATACTTTTTCCTGATTTCCACTTTGTTTGATATTAATAAACCCACATCAACTTTTTATGCTTGCTGTTTGCATGTCTTATCTTCTTCCATCCTTTTAAACATGGCTATTTCTCTATAAAGTGTGTCTTACGTAGACAGCTAACAGTTGTTTGTGTTTTCCTATCCAGTCTGTTAATCTATGCCTTTTAATTGGCATTTTTAATCCCTTCACATTTCATGTAATTATTGTTTTGGTTTGATTTAAGTCTACCATATTGCAATTTGGGTTTTTTTGTTGTTGTTTGTATGTTTTATCTTTTGTTGTTTTCTGATTTTCCCTTTTCAACCTCCTATGTATGTACTTTCAGATTGCCAATTTATTTCTCCTATTACCTTCTTAGCTGTAACTCCTATTATAATTTTAGTGGTTTCTCTATGATTAATAATATGTATCCTTCTCTTTCACATTTCACACCTGGCACTTTCTGATTCTCGCTGCCTATTGGCTACTATATATTTACCTGTCCCTGTTTTCTGTGTGATTATTGTCATATCAATTACTTTTTCATATGTTTTGAATTCCATCTTATACTGTTATTATTTTTGCTTTAAATAGCAGTTTTTAAAGTGAATTATGAGAAGTAAACATATTCATTTATATTTACCCACATATTTATCATTTTTACCTATAGATCTGAGTTTCCATCTGGCATCATTTTCCTTTGAGTTGAGAAATATCTTTTTAAATTTCTTACAGTGAAAGTCTGCTGTCAACAAAATTTCTAAGCTTTTATTTATAGAAAAAGGCTTTATTTCACTCTTGCTTGTGAAACTTTTGCTGGCTGTACAATTTATGTGTGGACTGTTTCCCTTTCTTTTTAGCGATTGGGGGAGGTTGTTCCACTGTCTTGCATCCTCTATTGTTCTGATGAGAAGTCAGAGTATTGCTATTTCTGTTATTTCTGTTCAATGTGCTCTTTTTATTTGATTTTCAGCAGTTTGATTATGATGTGCCTAGGTGTGGTTCTCTTTATATTTATTCTGTTTGATGCTTGCAGAACTTTTGGGATCAATAAGTTGATCTTAAACAAAATGTGGAAAGCCTCTGCCACTGTATTTAAAATATTTGCACAACGACACTCTCTTCTTTCTCTTAGGCACCAATTACACACAAAGTAATTCATTTAATAGCATTCTGTATGCCCCTGAGACTCATTTAATTTATAAAGCCCCTTTTTCTTCCCCTAAAATTGCATAATTTCTATTTATCTGACTTCAAAATCACTGGCTTTTTAATGCCATCTTGAATATGCTAATGAGTCTATCTAGTCAGTTTCTCATTTAAATGATGTACTTATCAGTTGTAGGATTTCATTGGTTGTTTTTCTATCATTTCAATTTCTATGTTGAGATTATCTCTGTTCATTCATTTAGATCATATTTTCCTATAATTTTGTGAACACATTTTTATTTAATTCTTTGAATATATTTATAATAGCTGCTTTAAATATTTGTCTGCTAACTAACATCTGGTATCTTGGGTTTGGTGTCTATTGGTGGATTTTATTCTTAAGACTAGATCACAGTTTCCATTTCTTTTTAGGACTATTGATTTTTTGTTGAATATTGGTATTATAGATAACACAGTATACAGTCTTTAGATTCTGTTACCTTACTCTAAAGGCTATTGATTCTTGTTTGAACAAGTAGCTCAATTACTAGCTGATCACACTGGTCTAATCAGGGAAGATTCAACTTTCAAACTTGGTATCCAGATTGGATCTTGTCAGGGCTTCACTTGAGGCTTTTCTAGAGAGGGTTTAGCATAAGTCACGCTCTATATGTAGTCATTACACCATAAGACCACCATTTTGGTCTCTCAGCTAGACTTCACGGGCTAAGGAGTAGATCTCAGCATTCTAGCAGGGCCTAAATTTCAAAATCTCCCAGCACTGCATTTTCCCCATCAGTGCCTTTAGTAGCTATGTTCTGCTTTTAATTACATAGCAGCTGCCACCTGGTAAACTTCTGGTTGTCTTGCTCAGTGGGGGACTCCCTCAGCCACAGACTTGCAGGGGCCTCCTGGAACATCTTGTGAGGCTTCCTTTTCACAGTTGCCTCCTCTCTAGTTTGCCACCTTGTAAATTCTAGAATCCCCAGCTGCTTTGAAATATGATTTTTCCACTTCAGCTCTGCAAAAACACAGTGCTCTGCTTTGACTCCAGCTTCATGCAATTGGTTGAGAAATTGTCTCCAGGTAGAAACCTGGTGAATTGTGGGGCTCACCTTCTATCAGCCATTTCAGTCTTGTGTTGCCTGCTTTTTATTGACTGAAGACAGTTATATTTGATATTTTATAGCTGTTTATGGCCAAAGGTCTATTCTAATACAGTTATTACATTATGGATTAAAGTGGAAATTATTTACGTGATGTGTCACAAGGATTCTTATCAGGAATAATAACATTTCTTCTTAGCAAGCATCCTAAATAATAGTGGTTAATAGTTAGCATGGCTTTCCATAAGCCAGGTATTGTTTTGAATGTTTTACATATTAAACTGATTTAATTCTTCCAGCAGCACTCTAATTTAGGAACTATCCCTATTTTTAAGTAGAAAAAATGACATACATATTAATTGAATGCCTGAGTTTATACATCTACACAGTAATTGAGTCACTCACTAGTTTTAGCTCCTATACCTTAACCACCATACTATGTTACCTTCTGGTAGAAAGTAGGTAGTGAGTAAGCAAGAAGAAATGATCACAAGAGTGAGCACTTCCTTGGCCATTAGTGAAGGATGAGTGTTCTAAGTGTTCTAAGTTGAATCATAGCAAGTTTGGGCTTTAGGCCTCTGGTTCCCTGCTACCACAGTCCCCCCAGTTTCACCTCATTCCATCAGGTGGTTTTAATAGTCACCAGTAAGTACTACAGAGATGCAGAAAAACTGGTTAGAATGATAGTGAGACTCATCCTTATACTTTTCCCCATCCTCACCTACTGTATTCTTTTTCTTCGTTTGGATGTGAGCTCATAAAATGTGCCACCAAAAGGAGCTAGTTTAAAATTGAAACCTTTGAGTGGAATAATATATGCTAGATTGGCCGTTTGATCTATCTGTGACAAGTGCTAAAACACATGTGCATTGATTTTCTTCAAGGAGCGTATTTCTAAGGGTAATTTAATAGTAGTATTGAGCATAGCTTTTACTGGTGGGGAGGAGGAGGGGAGAACAGATGAAGAGAGGGAGCTGCTAATGGCGTTTTCCTAATGCAATTGCTTAGGTCAGTGGAAAACTGTCACAGCTTAATGCACTTGCTTTTTGAGGCTGTTATCGTGTCCAGGATTAAGCCATTCCAAAACATGAAAACAACAGTCGCTTGTTAGAGTGGGAGCTTGTTAAAGACCTTCTATCAAGCAGTTATGATCATCTGAAGAAAGAAGTTATGGTTCTTCCTTTTCTACTTTTAATTTAAGTGAAGTCTAAGTACTAGGAAGAAAAAAGCATTTAATTTTCCCAAAGAGGATGGAGAATGGCACAATAAATTACTTCAAAGATCACTTTCTTTTTTTCCCATCTACCTATAGAAATCAGACTTTATTTCTAGAGGAAATTCAGGGATTTTTGCTCTACTATGGGTCTGGAAACTGAAGAAAATTTAATCTCTGACATTGCTTTGACTTCATGCACTCCCTGGTCCTCAGGATAGAAACATAGACCCATCACTGAAACCACATCTGATACTTAGAATAATCTAGTAAATATTGTGTGGTACTATATATTCTAATTCTTTTGTATATTTCTGCTGTTGGTGTCTGTTATGTTCAGAATATATGGTTCAGAAAAATCTCTCTAAAAGGGAGATAACTAAGATGTTGTCACTAGATCACAAAGAAGGTGTTAGAAATTGTTTCTAAGAAATCCTGAAGGATTTGTTGTTCTCCGTTCATTCCTTGAACCAATGTTGATGCACTACCAGAAGAGTAGTGAGCATAGACCATGCTGAGCAAGGGGGATTCATGATGAAGCTGGAGAGGCAGGCAAGAGTCAAGTAACCAAGTCTGTGTCAGGGACTTCAGAGTTGATGTTAAGTACAGTAAGAAGCCACAACAATGGTTGTCGGGGAGGATTGGCATGGCCGGGTTCACATGAGGTAAAGTTCACTTTGGATCCTGGGTAAAGCTCATGGGCTGGGGGCAAGGAGGAGAAAGAGTTAAGAGGGTAGAGAAGGCGATGGTTTGGACTAATGAAGGTGCAAAGAAGAGAACTTATTAGAGGTAACAGTTTGTATCAGAAGCATAAAATTTTCTGATGGTCAAAAAGAAAAGGGAGTAGCCAAAAATGATTTTGGCTTGAACTTCATGACTGTTGGTGCTATTTACTGAGATGATGAAGGGTGGGTTGGGGGTGATGAGGCTGGTGGGGGGAGATGATAAGTCTCAAGGGAGATAATTCAAGAGTAGCATTTGGGAAATATTAATTTTGAAATGCCTCACAAATATCAAAATAGGAATGTCCAAAGTTGAAAATTTGATTTAGTTCAAAACATAATTGTTTTGAGGACAAAGGCATCATTGACCTTTCATGATAAGCACATAGAATACTGTATGGCACATAATTAGCACTCAATAAAGATTTCCTGAATTCATAAGTCTAGAGCTCGGAGAACAGACTGAGACTTAACCTGAGAGGCATGAGCAGGTAGAAGCTATTTTAAACACAAAAATAAAAAAGCTGAAGATAAAATAAATTCATATACCTATCTCAGTTTCTTCTCTGTCAAAAGTAGTTTAAAATAGTTTCAGGGGGCCGGGCGCGGTGGCTCAAGCCTGTAATCCCAGCACTTTGGGAGGCCGAGGCGGGTGGATCACGAGGTCAAGAGATCGAGACCATCCTGGTCAACATGATGAAACCCCGTCTCTACTAAAAATACAAAAAATTAGCTGGGCATGGTGGCTCGTGCCTGTAATCCCAGCTACTCAGGAGGTTGAGGCAGGAGAATTGCCTGAACCCAGGAGGCGGAGGTTGCGGTGAGCCAAGATCGCGCCATTGCACTCCAGCCTGGGTAACAAGAGTGAAACTCCGTCTCAAAAAAAAAAAAATAAATAATAATAATAATAATAATAATAGTTTCAGAGATTTCTTGAAGTACTAATAGTCAATGTAATTTATTTATTTGGGTTGAAAAGTTTCTTAGAATTATGGAAAGAAACAGATGACTTAGTATTCATTTTCTTTAAATACACTTGAAATTGGTGCCATCTCATTCTGGTGTGTAGTGAGATGGAGAGAGGGCTGGTTATACTATTCTGGAAGATGTCATATTCTCTCCAGGCATGAGTCTTTGGGATCATTCACAGTGCTGGGATAAAAGTTATTAAAATGCATATCTGTCTCAAAATTACTTCTAAAACAAAAGTACCAATTGGTTCTTTAAAATATCAATATAATTGGCAAGCCTTTACCTAGACAGGGAAGTAGAAGACTCAAATTATTAAAATCAGAAATAAAAAAGGGAATACTTACCTTAGGGAAATAACAGGATTATAAGAGACTATTATGAACAACTATATGCCTACAAAATAGGTAACAGGTTAATTCCCAGGAAGACACACACTGAAAAATCTAACTAAAGAAGAAATTAAAAATTTGGGTAGACCTATACAAAGCAAATAAGTTGAATTAGTAATCTAAAAACTATCCACAGAGAAAAGCCCATACCCAGAAGGCTTTACTGGTGGTGAATTTCTTCGTTTAAGAAATTATATCAATTCTTCACCAACTTTTTTTATAAAATGGAAGATCAGAAGATAGTTTCTGACTTATTCTATGATGTAAGTGTTACTCTAATAACAAAACAAGGACATCATATGCAAAAACTATAGAAAAATATTTTTATGGGTATAGTTCAGAAATTTTAAAAAATACAACCAAGCAAAATACAGTGATATATAAAAAAGAATTATACAGCATGACTAAATACAATTTGTCCTAAACATGTAAGGTTTGTTTAAAATCTTAAAATCAATTAATGTAATCCACCATTTTAATAGAATAATGGACAAAATCTATATAATCATTTCATTAGCAAGGCAAAACATTTGACAAAACCCAGCATCACTTTATGATAAAAACATTGAAGAAATTAGACTAGAAGGAAACTTCTCAACTTGATAAAGGGAATATATAAAAAATCGACGAGTTATATTATACTTCATGGTGAAATACTGAAGGCTTTTCTCCTAGATCAGAAACAAGACAAGGATGTTTACTCTCACACCTCCATTCAACATTGTGCTGTGGGTTCTAGGTAAAGAAATTAGTAAAAACAAACAAACATAAGCAAATTTAAAAATTCAGATTAGAAGGAAGAATATCTTTTTGCAAATAACATGACATTCTATGTAGAAAATTGTAAGTAATCCAAGAAAACTTTGATTAGATATGCTAAAAGAGTTCAGCACGGTTGCAGGATTAGTCAGTATGTAAAAATCAATTGCATTTCTATATACAAGTAATGAGGAATCCTAAAATAAAATTAAAACATTTCATGTACAATTACGTAAAAAATACTTAGTAATAAACATAATAAAAGTGAAAACTTATACTCTGATATCCACAAAGCATTATTGAAAGAAACTAAAGAAGACTTAAATAAATGGAAAGACATCCAATGTTTATATAATAAAAGACTTAATATTATTAAAAAGGTAATAGTTACGAAATTGTAGTGAGCTGAGATTGAGTTTGGGTGACAGAATGAAACTTTGTCTCAAAAAAATTTTTAGATATTCTAGATACACCAAAAGTATTAGACGTAAATGTGCTTATTGGGTTTCAAAATCATTTAGATTTTATTGAAATCCCAGTTGACTTATTTTCTGAATTTGACAAGCTGATTATAATGTTCATATGGAAATATAAGGAGCCCAGAATAGCCTAAATGATCTTTACAAGTGACTAAGTTGGAGGATTCACACTATCCAATTTCAGGACTTAATGCAGTATAGTAGCAGTGAAGACAAAGTGATAGTGGTGTAAGAACAGGTATACACAGGCATACTTCATTTTACTGAGTTTGCATATACAGCTTTTTTTTTTTTTTTTTAACAAATAGAAGACCTGTGGCAACCCTGCATTGAGCAAGCCTATCATCACCAGTTTTTTCAACATTATGTGCTCACTTAGTGTCTCTGTGCCACATATTAGTAATTCTCACAATATTTTAAACTTTTTCATTACAATTGTATCTGTTATGGTGATCTGTAATCAGTGATCTTTGGTGTTAATATTGTGATTGTTTTAGAGTGCCATGAACCACACCCATTATAAAAGGACAAACTTAATGAATAGTGTATGTGTTCTGACTGCTCCACAGGCTAGCTGTTCCCTCATCTCCCTCCTTCTCCATAAGACCCTAACGCTCCTCAATTCTAAATTCTGTGTGAGGCAATGAAGCTGTAGACGACAAAGCTGTAGAAGTGTTTGAAGCTAGCAAAAGGTGGTTCATGAGATTTAAGGAAATAAACCATCTCCATAAAGGTACATGAAGGAGCAAGAGCTAAAGGAAGCCGTAGCAAGTTACCCAGAGTTCTAGCTAAGACCATTGGTAAAGGTGGCTGCACTCAACAAGAGATTTTCAATGTAGATGAAAAAGGTTTTGATTGGAAGAAGATGTCATGTAGGACTTTCATAGAGAGGAGAAGTCAATGCCTTGCTTTAGAACTTCAAAGAACAGGCTGACTCTCTTGTTAGGGGCCAATGCCGCTGGTGACCTTAAGTTGAAACCAGTGCTCTCTTGTCGTTCTGAAAATCCTAGGGCCCTTAAGATTTATGCTAAATCTACTCTACCTGTGCTCTACAAATGGAACAACAGAGCCTGGATGACAGCACATCTGTTTACAGTAGGATTGACTGAATATTTTAATACCACAGTTGAGATTTGCTGCTCAGAAAAAAAGATTCACTTCAAAATATTATTTGCTTTAACAATCTACTCAAGAGCTCTTATGGAGGTGTGCAAGGACAGGAATATTGTTTTCATGCCTGTTAACAAAATATCCATTCTGCTGCCTTAGATAGCGATTGCTCTTATGAATGTGACAAAGTAAACTGAAAAGCTTCTGAAAAGGACTCCTCTTTCTAGATGGTATAAAGAACGTTTGTAATTCATGGAAGGAGGCCAAAATATCAATATTAATAGAAATTTGGAAGCTGATTCTAACTCTTCGAGGGGTTTAAGGCTTCAATGGAGAAAGTAACTGCAAATGTGCTGAAATAGCAAGAGAGCTAGAATTAGAGGTGGAGACGATGATGTGACTGAATTTCTGCAATTTCTTAACACAGTCTTAACGAAGAAGTTGCTTCTTATGACTTAGCAACTAAAGTGGTTTCTTGAGATAGAATCTACTCCTGGTGATGATGCTGGAAACATTGTTGAAATTACAGCCAAGGATTAGAGTATTACATACTTTTAGTTAATTGGACAGGGCACTGTGGCTCATGCCTTTAATCCCAGCACTTTGGGAGGCCGAGGTGAATGGATCGCTTCAGGTCAGGAGTTCAAGATCAGTTTTGCCAACCTGGTGAAACCCCATCTCTACCAGAACTACAAATTTAGCCAGGCATACTGGTGCATGCCTGTAGTCCCAACTAGTTGAGAGGCTGAGGCAGGAGAATATCTTGACTTCAGGAGGCAGAGGTTGCAGTGAACTGAGATTGTGCCACTACACTTCAGCCTGGGTGACAGAGAAAGACTCCATCTCAAAAATAAATAAATAAAATAAAAATAATTTTAGTTAATAAATCGGTGGCAGAGTTCGAGACGTTTGACTAATTTTGAAAGTTCTATTTAGAGTAAAATGCTATCAAACAACATCGCATGCTAGAGAGGTCTTTTGTGAAAGGAAGTGTCAATCGATGTGGCCAACTTCATTGCTGTCTAATTTTAAGACATTGCCAGAGCCATCCCAATCTTCATCAACCACCACCCTGATCAGTCAGCAACTATCAACATCATGTAGGACCCTTCATCAGCAAAAAGACTACAACTTGCTGAAACCTTGGATGATTGTTAGTATTTTTTAACAGTGGAGTATTTTTATTTATTTACTTATGTTTTCTTCTTTACTGACCCATTGAGAGAGATCTATAAAGTATTTTAAAATTAAGGTATGTGCATTGCTTTGTTAGGCATACTATTATGGCTAACAGAATAGTATATAACAGATTATAGTATAGAATAAACATGAATTTTATTGGCACTAGAAAACCAAAATATGTATAAACATAATGTTTATTTGCACTGCAAAACCAAAATATTTATATGACTCACTTTATTGTGAAACTCAGTTTATTGAGGTGGTCTGGAACTGAACCTGTAGAATCTCTGAGATGTGCTTCTAGACTAATAGAATAAGATTTAGAGTTCAGCAATAAATACTCACTTTGACAGTTAATTGACATTTGACAAGGTTGCCAAAACAATTCAATTGCAGAAGGAATCGTTTTTACAAAAAATGGTATGGGGACAACTAGATATGTACACGCAAATAATGAAGCTGGAACTTTTTCTCACACCATACACAAAAATTAATCCAACATGGATCACAGACCTGTATGTAAGAGTTGAAATTATAAAAT
The DNA here is from genome assembly GCF_048565385.1 of Saimiri boliviensis. Lineage (NCBI taxonomy): Eukaryota > Metazoa > Chordata > Mammalia > Primates > Cebidae > Saimiri > Saimiri boliviensis. The sequence continues at coordinate 68,022,626 of NC_133454.1, read as the reverse complement.
TTCTATAAGACACTACAGAAGCAAATCTTCCTGAAACTGGGTGGGTAACAATTTCTTATATATAACATTGAAAACACAAGTGATGAAAGAAAAAAGTAAGTTGGATTTTATAAAATATAATTACTTTTGTGCTTCAAAGGACACTATAAAAAAGGTGAAAATAAAACCCAGAGTGAGAGACAAATATTTACAAATCATATATTTGTTAAGAGATTTTTATCTAGAGTATGTAAATAATCCTTACATCTCAATTATAATCAGGTAAATAACCCAATTTAAAAATGGGCAAATAACTTGAATAGATATTTCTCCAAAGATGTGCAAATGACTAATAAACAGATAAAAAAGAGCCTCACATTAGCCATCAAGTGCAAATTAAACAAAGAGTAAAATATCATTTCACTACCATGGCTATAATAAACACAGGATAATAAGAATTGTTAGTGAGAATGTTGAGAAATTTGAATTCTCCTATACTACTGGTAATGGTACAAAGTTCTTTCAGAAAACAATCTGGCAAGTCTTCAAAAGATTAAACATAAAGTTATCACACGTATCAATTCTGTGTCCAGGTATATTTTCAAGAGTAATAAAAACATATATCTACACAAGAACTCATGCACAAGTGTTCTCAGCTGCATTAATTATCATAGCCAAATGTGGAGACAACTTAAATGACCATCAATTGATACACTGACAAATAACATTTGGTATATTAATATAATTGAATATTATTTAGCCAAAAATAAATGAAGTGCATTTGTCTCTTGGTATCCATGGAGAATTGGTTCTGGAGCCTTGTGCAGATACCAAACTCTGAGAACGCTCAAGTCCTTAATATGAAATGACATAGTATTTGCATATAACCTGCACAAATCCTCCTATATACTTTAAGTCATATCTAGATAACATATAGTACCTGATACAGTGTAAATGCTATGGAAATAGTTTATAAACTGTATTGTTTAGGGAATTATCACAAGAAAATCAGTCTGTATATGTTCAATGCAGATGCTATTAAAAATATATTTTTTATCTGAGGCTGGTTGAATCCATGGATGTAGAACTCACAGATACAGAAGGCCGGCTATGTTGTGCAAGGGTTATGAGCACAAGCTTACGACTCAGGCAGACCTGACCTAAGTCAGTTCTGTGCCATTTTTAATCTAAATATAGCCTCAGACCAATTTTCTCCCATAAGTGGAAATGATAATAGCACCTAGCTCATGAAGTGGAGCGTGGATGAACCTGGCAAGCAGTATGTTAAGTTAAAGAGACTAGTCACAAAAACACACTATTGTATGACTCCCTCTATATGAAATGAAATATGGATTTTCCAAATATATAGACACTGAGAGTAGATATGTGGCTTCCTAGGGCAGGCAGGGAGTAGGAGTGTGGGGACTTGGGGGCAAATGGGGACTTAAATGATAGGCTAAATTTGGCTCATTCATTTTACGTCATTTTAAACGCCATGCTCAGTGGCATGGGATTTCACTTTGGGAAGATGGAAATGTTCTAAAACTTATTGTGGCAATGTGTGTATACTTATGTGACTATATTAGGAAACATTGTATTGTATACTTTGAATGGGTAAATTATATGGTATTTGAAATATCTTTTTTTTTTTTTTTTTTTTTTTTTTTTGAGACGGAGTTTCGCTCTTGTTAACCCAGGCTGGAGTGCAATGGCGCGATCTCGGCTCACCACAACCTCCGCCTCCTGGGTTCAGGCAATTCTCCTGCCTCAGCCTCCTGAGTAACTGGGATTACAGGCACATGCCACCATGCCCAGCTAATTTTTTGTATTTTTAGTAGAGACGGGGTTTCACCATGTTGACCAGGCTGGTCTCGATCTCTTGACCTCGTGATCCACCCGCCTCGGCCTCCCAAAGTGCTGGGATTACAGGCTTGAGCCACCGCGCCCGGCCTTGAAATATCTTAATAAAGCTAATCTGGTAAATAGAAACAAACAAAAAACTCCAGAATTTATATTCATTTAGAGTCTTCTCCAAAATCAAACATCACTAACACTTAAAAATCTGGGGATATTTAAAAGGTAGGAAAAATTCAAATATATGAAATATATGACAGCCAACACCCATGTAATCAACAAGGTATTTGAAATGCTAACCTCAGATTTTTGAATATATATGTATATGTATGTGTGTGTGTGTATATATATATAGATAGATATTTGTGTGTATATATATGTGTATATACATATGTACATATATACATATTCAAATAATATATATGTTATTGTATACATTGGTATATATATTATATATAATACATTAGGACACACACATATATATATATATATATATATATATATATATATATACACACAAATAGGTACCATTGAAGCTTTTTCCATTCAGTTTCAGAGGTTACCATCCTTCTAAATTTGGCATATGTCAGTTTCATTCATGTTTTTATTATTTTTCTATACATTTATGGGACCATAAATAATATAACACATTCAGTTAGCATATGTATCTTTTAGTTTTTTTTTTTTTAACTCATGATATTGTCATGTTTTTGTTAGGCTAATAAGTTAAATTGGGTTCACTCATTTTAAGTCTTATAAAGTATTGCTTTGTTTGAGTATACAAAACTTACATATCCTTTCCCCTAGCAATGACATTTAGTATGTTTCCAGTTATTTACTCTTAGAAAGGATACGGCAATAACATCTTTGTAAGGGTTGTACATATGATAGTCACATGTAGGAAGTGGCTATTTGCAGGAGTTTCAGGAAGAGCCTGAATGTGTGGCTTGTGGTGTCTGTACATGTACACAAAGTTCCTTCACAGAGCAAGATAGATTTGGGCTAAGGAGGAGATAGGGAGAAAGCCAGGAAATGGCAGCTCCCCTGGTACCATCATGCTCCAGTGAGGAACCCTGAAGCATCCAAGGAATCCAAATCTTGCAGGTCATTAGATAGAATATTTATCCGGGTATGAACATAAAATATATTTTAACTAACAATTGGATAGATTGATTTATACCTTCTAAATCTTTAGACCTAGCAGCTGGAACTCCCTTTGAACTTCTGCCCTGGGCCCCACAGATGTTCGGAGGACACAGAATTCCATTCCATCAGAAATAGATTCTTAAAGAGAGCATGAGAGTAAAAGGTGGTAAGTGCCAGGCTGGAACATGCTCAGTGTATTATGGTAGAATAGGAGTGGAATGCTAACTTGGCCGTAGTTCCCATGTTAAGTAGTTTGCCTGGGAGGCAACTGACATGGGAATTGGGAACGTGCTAACAAGGGCATGAGGTTGGAAACAGGATGGTGATGGAGGTAGGGGGATTTCAAAGAAAGTACAAAGAGAAAAAAAAAGAATTATCCACAGTCATAAGATGAGGCATGAGTGGAAGCTGGTGGCTGAGTACCTTGGGTGGCTTGGTCAATAGCCTTCTTTACCCACGGGCATGGGGGCCACAGCAGGGCGTGAAGCAGCAGCTGGAGATGCAGCCAGGTTCATGCCACCTGGACGCTGCCTAGGTTGCAGGAGGTTGAGTGTGATGGGTGAGATCTGAAGCTGGGACACTGAGGTAGGGAATCCTTAGTGTGAACGCAGCAGGAGATGAAGACCTGGCCTAGGGCAGGCAGTAGTCCCACAGGAGAGAGGGGGGACAGATTTGAGACATATTTAAAAGATGACAGTAGCATGCATCATGGGCCTGTGCTTCCAAGATTGAGCTGACAGTTGCATGTGCCCTCAGCAAGGGTCACTTTTTCAGTCTGTGTCTAGGTTGCAGAAGTAGAATTGGCCTCAGCTCCAAAGAGCATTAGACACCCTCAAATCATCTGAATTGATTGAATCTTGGTGGCCCTCTAGTTGGTGCTAATCCTGCCTCTTTCACAAAAGATGCTGAGGAATTCACAGACTCATCAGACACATTCTCTTTGGCTTTAAAGACAAGGGGACAGAATCAGAGGGGGTAAGAGGTTCCTGCCCTGGAACCGATTTTAGTATTTGGTGAGAACGCCATTTAAGTATTTCTTGGGCAATAAAATACATGCATAAACAGGACTAGAGTTGGAATTAAAGGGCTTGTAATTTCTGCAGCTGGATTCTGACCTTGAGAAAGGCACAGTGGATGCCCCTACTCGCCTCAGATTTAAGGCGGTGGTATTCCCCTGCCTGTGCCACATTCTCATCTATTGGGGCCTCCGGGAAGGGCAGCACTGGTTCAGGGCGGGCAGGGCCCCACTGGCAGCGGGTCCCCATCAGTCCCCCTTCAGCACGCAAGCCGCCCGGGGCCCATCTCTCTAGGTGGAGTGGGGGGAATGATGCGGCCGGAGGAGGCTCCCCGGACCCCAATCGATAGAGCCCGCCGCCGCCCTTATCGCCCCGATCTGAATTCACACTGCCTGCTTCATGTAAACGGCGCTTTATCCGGCTGGAAATGCGAATCCTGTCAGGAGCACTGGGCTCCGTCATGCTTATCAGAAATACATTATCAGGTGGGGATTAGACAGAAGCCGGCGCTACCGTGCTGCCCATGCCCGGCGAATAATGAATAATGAAAATTCCATGGACTGGAGACAAACACAATTGACAGGCAGGCGCTGCCGGAGCCCCCCTTTCACTCAGCGGAATGTGACCCCTGGAGCCGGGGAGGCTTTCCGCTTCACTCACCAGGGCCGCGTCCCTCCCGGGGCCGCCGGTGGGGGCTGCTCGTCCCACCCCTGCACCCTGGCCTGCCTCTCTTCAGACATCCCAGGCCAGCGAAGAGGTCATCTGGACCTTTTTAAAGGCACCTGTCGAAATGGCACAGCAAAAAGAAAAGACAAGGAAGGAAAACTCCTAGGAATGCCCACACCCTTTTCATGGAAACGGGGAGTGGGGAGAACGGACTCCCTGGAGCCAGGATGGGGATTAGGAAAAGACTTAATTACTTTAGTCTTTACACTTTTTTTTTTTTTCTCAGAATTCAGTTGACTTTGAAAGACGCGGTGAAAGTTCCCAATATAATGAAGTATTTACAATAAAAATAGATCAAAGTTTATTTTAATTCTCTGAATGCCATACTCCCTCACAGCTTTTTTTTTTTTTTTTTTTTTTTTTTTCTCTCTTTGGCAGTGGAGAACAAGAAGGTGCAATAAGTAGTTTCAATACAGAACACAGGTAGCAGTAATTGTCTCTCTCCGTAAAACAATGCCCTGCATTTTAATATTGTAAGGATGGAATATGCAGCAATTGCAAAGCCCTATTTTAAAGAAAATGGAAACACAAAAATGCACAGAAATAAAGGGGCTTTCTTCCTACCATTGAGCTTTTATAACCAAATAAAATGGTTCAGAGAGACACAGCATTCTCGATGAGGAGACATTTGGATGCAGAATCAGGGCCTGGCTTTTGCTCATGGCTCTTTCTCTCATTTGTTCTTTTATTTCACAAAATGGGTGCCCATGATGTGGTAGTCTTTGTACTAATCACAGCCAGCTGGCACTGAGTGCACACATCACCTACCCCCAGAAGCTCAGACTCCCACCAGAGAGAGGCCATGCCAGTCAAAACTGCAACCTGGGAGCTAGGTAACGTCATTCAAAAGACCGCTAGGAGAGCTAAGGAACAGACAGGCAAGCTTTATTTGAGGAATCAGTTTGCAAACCGGGAAGAGACAGTCCCCTGCACAGATTTTGGGGGGAAGCTGTGCATATTTATGAGGGAGCCAAGTGCATGCGCAATAGGTAAGTATACAAGGAACGTATATCCCATGTTCACTTCGAGGCAGGGTTTTAGCATTAAAATGAAGTGGAATTTGTCTCTGTATGTCAAAAGGTTGGAGGACAGCTTTTAAAAGCTGCTCAAACTGGCTTAAGGTGTGCAATTGTTTATCAGAAAAGATTGTTTTTAAGGCCAGTCCCCTGTCTGGTCAGAGTTCTGATGATCTGGGTTGTAAATCAGAGTTAGGAGGGGTCTGAGTTCTTGTTATTAGAGATTTTGGAACCATAGGAATCTAGAAATTTGCCATGCAAGTCAGACAATGAACCCTTGAAAGATAGGTAACTTTGCTTTCATAACATTAGGATCCATTTGAGCTGATAAAGCAGTGTCTATTTTGATCTCTTCGATCACAGTAAATAGTGCAAGAGAAATAAATACCAGACTCAGGTGAATTGGCCAAAAGAAGGGGTGGCAAGAGTCTTCCCCAGTTGCAACAGTGAGATCGTGGACAAGTTCATCAGGCTGAGCTCCACTTTTCCTGGCTGCAGAATAGCTTTGATGTCAGCAGCTCTGTAGACCACACAGGCTCTCATGACCCTCCCCATAGATGACAGTGTTATAATACCCTACAGCCAAGCCAGTGAAATGATGGACTTTGAAAATTGTAATATGCCAAATAAACACAGGAGACACTAAGAATATCACTATTGCCACTGCTGCTACGATTTATGTACACATTACTATTCTAGAGCTATGACTATAGGGTTTCCTGATGTCCTCACAGCAGAGCCAAAATCTAAATCTCTTTTCTCCCTGGCTGTGTTTTCTGTGTGATTTCTAAGGTGGATGACTTTGTTCTCACTCTTTTCATATAACCAAAATATTGGAAGGCATTTGTTGCAGTCAGCAATCCAAGCTGGGCCCCATCTGAATGGCATGCAGGTGTGTGTGTGTGCCCCCACCCGAAGAGGTGGAAACAGACCTTTCCTAGCATCTGCTGTGACAGCAGGCCCTGTCCTCCGAGGTTCTCGCAAGTCTAGTCCAATGAAGGCCGTGTGTTTGTACTGCATGGCTGAGAGGAGCTCACACAATCTGACAGTCACTCATTGCTCAGTCACTGAGACAATCTTGAGAATCTATAAAGGAACCAGTATGAGCACCAGCCTATCATCCCATGGTGTTGTGGTTGACTTTTTAAATTGATACATTATAATTATTCTCATTTATGGGACACAGGTGATATTTTGATACATGCATGTAATGCCTAATGGCCAAATCAGGGTATTTACATTTTCCATCACCTAAAACATTTATCTTTGTGTGGGAACATTTCACTATTTTCTTCTACTTGTTTGGACATACACAATGAATGATCGTTAATTCTAGCCACCCTACTTTGCTATCAAACACTAAAACTTACTCTTTTTATCTGACTGTATGCTGGTACACATTAATCAGCATCTCTATGTAGCACACTTTCTTTATCTATTCACCTGTTGATGGGCAGTGAGGTGGAGTCCATATCTTACTGTGGATAGTAATGCAATGAACACAGGGATGCAGATGTCTCTTTTCCTTTGGATAAATATCCCATAATGGGATTGCTAGATAATATGGTAGTTCTATTTTTGGTTTTTGGAGAAACCTTCATATTGTTCTCCTACACTTGTGAAAGTTTGAACCCACGGTCCTAATTCCTTACCAGTTGTCTGAGATATCTTAGGAGCTTATCAGGAATGATGTCCAGGATACAGCAGATGTGGTTCAATGCAGATGCCTAAGCTGTGTTAGATGGGAGCTCGGGAAATTCCTTCCCCTTTCTGCATGACACCTTCAGCCCTATGAACACTCAGCCAGATGAGGAGCATTGCTGATGTGGGCTAGTTACAGGTTGGCTGTGGCAGAGTTTGCTTTGAACAGTGTACAAGATAAACTTAGATTTTCTTTTGTGCATGTTGTTTCAGACTCACTCCTTCCTGAATATCATTTGTTCTTGTCTGATTATTCCCTGCCCCCATGCAAAATATTGTTCTTTCTCTTTGATGAGCTAAATATAATCTCTAAATTCAGACCTCTACTACTCTATTCCTCCTGATCCATTTGTCCAGAAATAGCACTTAGGAATATCCTTTCCTAGGCCCCCTGCTGATGTCAGTATCTAATTCTGTCTTTTTTCACTTTTGTCTAAACGATCTCGACTGATTGTCTTGTAAATTCATCCTCTTCTTATTTTTAACTCTTTTTCTGAGCATCTATCGCCTTTCCTATCTTCTTACTTCCCAGTATATTGGCAGTCTATTTTTCTGCTTTCTGTTTTTATGTTACCATTTTCTGTGAAGATATTCACATTCATACTGCACTTGTTTAGTTAGATGTTGCTTAGGCCGTGGTGAACATGGCATATGTGGTTTTCTGCCCTCCTGAAGCCAGATGTGAAATAAACAATTGCACAAAATACCTACATACACATTATGTTGGGTGTTATCAGAGAGGTCAATGTATAATAAAGATGACAAGAGGAAACCCTAATTTAGATTTGTATGGTCAGAGGAAGCTTCCCTGAAGTGATGGGATACAGGCTGAGGAAATGGCATGTTCAAAGGTCCTGCGGGATGAGTGCTCGATGGGTCCATGTAATGAATGAAGCCGACACAGCTGACTCACAGCACGCGAAGGAGAGAAAGTCTGAAGGTGACACTAGAGAGGAACATGAAGGGTAGGTTGCAAAAAGTGCTGACATTCCTAATAAAGACAGAGATTGGGTCCTAAAAGCAATGGGAATCTGCCATGGGGTTTAATCCAGGGAGCAACATATTCAGGAGCATGTGAGAGGCAGTAGAGGTTAACCTAGACTGTGCCAGATGGCCTGGGTTTGAATCTCAGCTCTGCTCCTTGCCAGCTGGGTAACCGTGGGCAAGCTACTCAGACTTTCTGTGTTTTTATTTCTTCTTTTCAGAGAACCAAGATGATAGTGCATCAAAGGTTGCTGTTCTATAAGTTAGTACCTATACAGTCCTTAGCTAATTACCTGTCCTATAGAAAGTGTTGTGTAAATGTTAGATGACTGTGGTGATGATCAAAATGATGCTGATGGGGATGACAGTGGCATTTCAAAGAGATCTCAATATCTGCTGTCTGGAGGTAAAATTTTAAGGACAGATATACTGAGGAAAGGGGGAAGTGAGCAAACTAATGGAAATCCTTCACTAGCCCAGGAGAGAGATTGTGTTATCCTGAGATATAAGGAACAGTGATGGGAATAGAGAAAAATGAATAAATTAGAAATATATTTCAGAGACAGAATCAATGGACTCAGTGATGGATTGGAAATGGGGTTCAGGGTAAGGGAGGTGTCAAGGATAATTCCCAAGTTTCTGGCAAGATTAAGCGGATAAAAAGACATATTCTTTCCTGGAGGAAGAGTAGATTTTTCAGGGAAAATAATAAGAGTACAATTTTGACCGTATCAGCTCAGAGATGCTTTTAAAATTATCAAGTGGGCCAGGCACGGTGGCTCACACCTGTAATCCCAGGACTTTAGGAATCTGAGGCAGGTGGATCACGAGGTCAAGAGATCAAGGTCATCCTGGCTAAGACGGTGAAAACTCGTCTCTCTTAAAAATACAAAAATTAGCTGGGTGTGGTGACACATGCCTGTAATCCCAGCTACTCGGGAGGCTGAGGCAAGGAGAATCACCTGAACCTGGGAGGTGGAGGTTGCAGTGAGCTGAGATCGCGTCACTGCACTCCAGCCTGGTGACAGAGGAAGATTCTGTCTAAAAATAAAAAATAAAAAATCATCAAGTGGAAATGTGAAAGAGCTTGTTGGATATACAGGCCAAGAACATAAAACGAGAGAGAAACACGTTTGGTACTTTTTAGCACAAGATGGGGGCAGGTTTGCTCACAATAAGAGTATAATCAGAGAGAAGAGGATTCAAGTCTGTATGTTCTAAAAGACTTTAACATTCAGAAGTTGAACATAGGGGTTCACAAAGGATACCAACCTTCTTTGGTCAGCTCTAAATGGATGTATAATAAAATATCACCCAGACTATGTAAAGCTTGCATGGTGCTTGTAATACTCAAAGTCCTCTTTTTCAACATCAGCAGACCTGATCCTCATAATCCTATTGAATAAGCCAGTCCAGGCTATTATCCCCATTATACATATGTGAAAACTGAACAAAGCCATGCAACTTGCCCTCAATTAGTCAGGACTGAATTACTTGTAGAAAGTATTCATAAAGTGTTTTTTGTTTAAAACCAAAAGCACTTATTTCAAAATAAACAAATTCTATAATACTTTCATTCCTAACTAGATGCACATTTTCATTTCCGCTAAAGGAATTTAAGCTCAGAGACGTTGCTCACAGTCATACATCGAGTAAAACAAATAGAATTTTTCCCACTAATAAGCATGCTGAATTTGGAGTGCACTCTGTTTATGACAGAGTGAATGCTGGAGTACACATTCCCAGTTACCAGGAAATATTGGAGGCTTATTTAGTTTACATGGTTATCAAAGTCTGGTTCCCAGACCGGCAGCATCAGCATACATGAGAACTTGTTGAAAATGCAAATTCCCAGGCTTTAACCTGGACCTACAGATTCAGAATCTCAGAGGTGTGGCCCAATCTGTGTTTGGCAAGCCTTCTGGGAAGTGCTGATGCTTATTGACTTTGGAGACTAGACTGGTCTAAACCAGAACTCCCTACTTCATGCTCCACCCTGAGGACCACAGGATTTAAAAGTCTCTAAAGTTTATCTGTGTAACTCTCAGTGGTGGGGACTCACTTCTGAAGACAGATAAGCAATATTTATATATAAGAACTGAAATGTATTCACTCCAGCAGATATTGCTTGAATATCTATTATACACAGATCTGGTGAATAGATTTTGTTTTTAAAACATCTACATGCTATAACCTAAGTCCACAAATTACAGCAATCTAAATCTATGTTATAATAACTGTCCATTCCCTAATATGTCTTTTGCATAGTTATCTCAAAATTCTTCTAAAATATTAATATTCCTAAGAGGCAAAAAAAGTAAATGTTATTATCTCTACCTGCCAGGTGGGTAAGAAAGGCAAAGGGAACCACACTAGGAAATGCCAGATGTCAGAATCAAAGCCATTTATTTTCTTTAGAAGTGAGATAGTGAAATCACTTACTTTATTTGAGTTATCTGAAAGACATCTACAGTGTTGATATCATTCCCCCATTTCTTTTCTTTTCAGTTATTACCTTAAATTTGTACGATTGTGTGCAATTTTAAATTAATTTTTATACTCTAATGGCTAATTTTGGTTAGTACTTTAATTATGAAATTGTTTTAGCTTTTAGATGAGTTACAGCAAAAGTTAATGAACAGTATTTACTTCCATTAGTGACAATTTTCATGACTCTTCCTTTCCATGATAACCATATAGTGAAGGCTTTCAAAGCTAGAGAAATCCAACAAAGGGATAATTCTACAAGCCCTGCTGGTCTGTAAGGAGAGCAGCTGGAGATGGAAAGCAGGGAGCTGTGATGCTGTGGAGGATGGGTATGGGTAAAGAGAACCTTTGATATTGTTTCCTGCGTTTACATCATCTGTGCTTGCCCACATCAGCAGGCTGCCCCCAAAACCCAGCTCTATCAGACAAAGAAATCCAAGCATGGAATCTGTGTTTGGTCAACTCCAAACTTCCCGGATGAAATATTTTTTTAAAATGTCAATTGATTGGCTCTATGCTTCATTTATATGGTCGTCTGGATATTTGGAAAATTTAAATCTGAGGTCTCCCTCTGTAGGTTGGGATCTGTGTATCTATGAAGGTTTTTTACAAGGTGCACCTGTCTGCCTCATACTTCTTATGGGTATCTTAAATCCCGGAGATCTGGGGTGGGTTCTAGGCATGTGGCCCCTTACAAAGCCACACTGTGATTCTGCTGCACAGGGTTGTTGACATTAGGATATTGATCTGACCTTTCCTTCTGATCACTTTTTAAAAAATTTGGCATTCTGTAGATTGTGTTGTTGTTGTATATTTACCAGGGATCATTGCATTGTATCTAGTTTTTGATGTTTTTATTTATCTCTTTTAAATGAGAAAGAAGTATATTTGTTTCTATTTTATGGAAATATGTCTGCAGCATTTATCTTCTAGGCCCCTCCTCTTTTTTTTTCTTTTTATTTTTTTGAGACAGAGTCTCACTCTGTTGCAAGGTGCCAGGCTAGAGTGCAGTGGCACAATCTTGGCTCACTGCAACCTCCGCCTCCCGGGTTCAAGCAATTCTCCTGCCTCAGCTTCCTGAGTAGCTGGGACTACAGGTACACGCCACTATGCACAGCTGATTTTTGTATTTTTAGTAGAGACGGGTTTCACCATGTTGGCCAGGATGGTCTTGATCTCTTGACCTTGTGATCCACCCGCCTTGGCCTCCCAAAGTGCTGGGATTACAGGCTTGAGCCACCGTGCCCGGCCTGGGCCCCTCCTCTTATTTCAAACCACAAGACTCTCAATTTGGACCATGTACATAATGCTAAAATGCTTAGATGCAGAGGCAGTCTGCTCTTAAGGAAGGCTATGTCTGCTGCTTACTAGCCAGTGAGACTAAGCAAGTGGTTCGACCATGCAGATACCTCATGTGATAAATAGAGCTCATCACAGACCCTGTTGCCTGGAACCACTCTGAGAAGTACATAGGTTATTACATGCAAAGTACTCTGATCACATAGTGAGTTTATTGTTTTGGTGCTCACAATAGGACATCAGTATCATCATTATTATTTGTAAAAATGCTATGTGGACTCAACTGCAGGTTCTTTTGATACAATGTAAGTATAAATTATTTTATAAGCACATAAGTTACATGTGTGTGGTGTCAAAATAGTGTGTAACCTTTGGAGTATTATGTAAAAGAAAATAAACTTAAAAAGCTGTATCATTGTGGAAGTAAGCATAGCTGTGTAAGTTCATTCTGTGTTGTTATAGAGAAATACTTGATATTGAGTTAATTTATAAAGAAAAGAGGTTTATTCAGCTCATTGTTCTGCAGACTGTGTGATTAGCATAGTGCCAGCATCTGCTTCTGGTGAGGACCTCAGGAAGCTTCCAATCATGGTGGAAGGTGAAGGAGGAGCAGGTATATTATATGGCAGGACAGGAGCAAGCGAGAGAGGAGGAGATGCCAGACTCTTTTAAACAGATCTCATGTGAGGTCTAATGGAGCAAGAACTCACCGATTGTCATGAGGACAGCAAGAAGTCACTCATGAGGGATCTGTTCCCATGATGCAGGCACCTCACAGTCAGCCCACCTCCCACACTGGAGGTCACTTTTCAACATAAGATTGGGGGAGACAAAGCATCCGGACCATATCACAGATCAGTCCAGTGAGAGCAAGCAGTGACTGTTTACCTGGAGCTTGCTGGAGCAAAGGAGTCAGCCACCATTACTTGTGTTTTGGCAGAAACTCAAAGGCAGGCAGAGAGCAGAATGGCTTTATAATGGAAAGCAGGAAGGCTTTGGGTGTGCCAGATTGGAAGTTGGTGCCGTGGAGAAGAGGCAGGTGGACTAACCAGATAGGAGTCATTCTGTGTGATCAGTTAGGGGTAGATGTTTGGCTATCTCTGATTAGTCTTAAATTTAAAGTAGATACACAAATTAGGGAAACTAGTAGTTATTAATCAAGTTTTGGTTAGTTAAGGCAAATTGTTACCAGGTTGCAAGGTTACTGTTGTCAGTAGAGGTAGCAGTCTGACTTCCTACAAGTTTGGCTTAGAGCACCCTGTCTTCCTGGGCTGGTTACCGTCGATAGCAGGGTTGGTTTCCTGGGCAGGTTGCTACAGGTTGAAAATCAAAGTTTTACTTTTATCTGCAGTCTATTTATTATCCATTTAATATATTTAGGATTCTATTGTATTAATTGTTAGTGTACAAATGGTTTTTGATAATCCGGCCTATCTGATCATTAAATCAGAATGGCTAAAACCTGTACTTAAAAATTCTGTAAGATAAAAATATTCACCTAAAAGTAATAAAGTTGCATTGATTTTTTAAAATATTCCCAAAGTACTTGCTAAATGAGTAAGCATTTCAGACCAAATTGATTTCAGAGCTTGTTTTAATGCATGATGTTTTTTCTCCCACGGGGTTTAGGGGAAGGTTGTACTTTGTTTCACTTAGATTTTTTATACATTTAGCTAACAATTCTATACTTAGGGAAAAAGTGGTAAATTAGATTTAATGAGAGGATATATTGTTAGGAAATGATTTACTGATGCCTTTGGGAATATTATACCTTTATTCGTCCCCCTGGATTTTTGCTTAGGATGTATTCTATTTTTGCTAAGGATAATTGTATGGTTGAAGTGTGTTCCTAGAGAATTTAGTAGAAAGAGAACTCCAAAAAGTGTTAGTTGATAGACATTAACTTATTTTAGAGTAGAATTTGGCAAAGAGGAAGCCACCTAGGAAAACCACGAATTAACTGTTTTAACGTGACTGTGAAATTGTTATGATGTGTCATTTAAGTGTGGCCTCTTGGGTCAGATTTATTGCTCTTAGGATATTAGTCTGTTATGCATGCGACTTAACTCCACTAAAGCAGGTCTGACATACTGAAAGAGTAAAGGGGCACATGGAAAATGTGTGACTCTGGAGGTAATGAAGACAAATAAAGCCAAGTTTAGTGACCACTTCCACACTGTTTCCAGGAAGCGCCAAATCTCTGTCTGGCTCTTTTGCTCTCTCTTGCCTCAAATAAGAAGATAGGGACTTTGAGACTGAGAAATGAAAGAGATTGTAGGAACAAACCCTTTCCAAACTCTGAATTTGAATGAAAATAAGTAGGTTCACCCAAAGAGGTGAACTGACCTTTTCAAACTCCCACAGTAAGTTAAAAGCAGATCCAAAAGCAGAAATCAGATTTCTGCTCTACTCTGAGAAGCTCCAGTCTTTCTAAAAGTAAAGAAGATACAACTGGATTATACATACCTCTATATATACACATACATACACTATATATGCATATTACTTATTTATATGTATGCAGTTATTTATATATAATTATATGTAATGATAGTGGATATATATTTATATAGAGATATAGTGTATCTACATAGCTAGCTTACTGTCTATAGAGTCAATGTGTGGCTATACGCACACATATTAAACAATGAAATGATTTCTTTGACTCTGCTTCAGCCTGCCCACTGTCATAAAGAAATTAGATAGGCGATTTTCCCATCCTTAAGAAGAGGAATTCTCAGGAGAAAGCTTTTATTCTTCTGAGAAGTTAGGGCAGAATTGGCGTCATTTAAACTTTGTGTCTCCTGAATCTCTCCAGTAGCCAAAAAGCAAGACCAAAAAAAGAATAGAGAAGCCAGAACCTTAATCTCATGTGTAAGTGAGATCACATCTTATTACAATTAAATGCCTTTCCAGAATTAGCATTTTTTTTTTTGGCCAAGGCCACTCTCATTGCTGAGCATTCACTTTGCTAGGAAACCTTTATTCTGCAGCCGCTAGGAAAGATGGAAACTGTGAGGACTGCAGAAAAGTTGGTCCTCATTAGCCTAATTCATCTCCGTGGTGGGTGCACGATGCCACGCGAGGGCCATGGACTGGCCTGGGCTCTGTGCACCTAGCCGTCTCCACGGAAACCCAGCCAGCAATAGGAGTGATGGCTCCACAAGGAGAAACACCTGCAGCTCTTAAGTCTCAGTGCGTTCGCTTCGTCCCCTCACTTTATTCACATCTTTTTATTAAATGAGTCGATTTGTCACCACTGACTCTCTCAGACAGCAACCCCAGGTTCTGATCTGAGGGAAAAATGAAACTTCCATTTTAAACATTTGCAGAGACTCAGAGTAGTAAAGAGCTGCTGCAGATGAAATCGAAGATGTGGCAGCCCTCTCTGAATCGAATGACTTCATTATTCAGGCTGCTCCATCTCTCAAAAAAAAAAAATATATATACAAACATATGTGTGTCTGTGTGCACGTGCACACGTGTGTGTGTGTGTATGTACATATCTCAGAAACAGCAAGTCATCTCGATTATTTCTGTCACTGATAGAAGACGTCATTAGATACTTTAGTTGTATGTCTGGTCTCTGAGGGTGTTAAATTTGTAATTTGTATTGAGCTCTGGCTTAAGTTTATTTGACCTAGAGATTATTTTTCTGCTGGTTTCAAAGAGGTGTCCCAAATACCTTCTCTTCTATATAGGCTTCTGATAATATGTTTTGAAGAAATAATCCATCACTGCTTTGACCAGGGCTCATCTAGGTGTGAACATCCCATTGTTACTGTATTAGAGTTTTCCAGAGAAACAAAAACAGTAGGATACATATGTGTGTGTGTACGTGTGTGTGTGTGTGTGTGTGTGTGTGTATTCCCCCACATATCTTTATTATAAGGAATTGGCTCACACAATTACGGAGGCTGAGAAGTCCGACAGTCCAGAGTGGGCAAGCTGGAGACTCCAGAGAGCCCATAGTTTAGATTCTAGTCTGAAGCCTGGCAGTCCTGAGACCTAGGAAGGGCTAATTTTTTAGTTAAGTCCAAAGGCAAAAAAAGGCCAGTGTCCTGGCTCAAGCAGTCAGGCAAGAGAAGTCTTCTCTTACTCAGTCCTCCTGTCCCATTCAGGTCTGTCGTTGATTGGAAGGGGCTCACTCATGGTGGGGGGTAGGGGGCACTCACTCTGCCCCACACAGCCCACCTATTTGAGTGTTCATCTCAGCCAGAAATGCCCTCACAGCCATAACCAAAATAGTACCCCTTGGTCTGGGTACTCTGTGGCCTCATTAGCTTGACACATGACATTCATCTCCAAGTTTCTGTCCCTGTCCTTCTTGGACCCTATTTTGATGTTAATTTCTAAAGTAGTTATTACTAACAGACAAAACTTGATACATGGCCTCAAATCCTTTATGGAAAGGGACAGCCCAGACAAATAAATAAATGGAAAAATATAAAATATAGATAAATAGAGAAAATTGCTATGATTCTCAATATTTTTTAAAATAACTCGTATTGCATATATTACTTCTCCAGTGAGTCTGCTTACAAGCCTGCATAATCAGAAATTTAAAATACACAGACTAGGTATGTATTTGTTTGTTTACCAGTGAAGACAGTGTTATTTGCAAGTAGTTAGTCATTGAATATTTTTAAATATAAACGAAGTAATTCAGCCCCTCCCCTACTTGCCAGTGTTTGGCAAGAAGCAAGATGAGGTAAATTCATGACATGTACTCATGGCCGCCCTTGTGCACACGTACCTGGATGACTTACTGGTTTTCGTAAAAATCTTCACCTGTTAGATTACTATACCTCCCAGACCTACTCTGAGTCCATTCAAACCTGTGGACTCATGGATTTGCAGGAGGAGAACAACGATTTTTAATCTGTATCTTTCCTGCCATCCACTTTCAAAAATGCCACGGCATCAAGCAATAGTCTTAGCCGTTTTCTCAAGGACCAGGTTTGGAAAGGAGCAGGAAAGGGGTGTTTGCTGAAAAAATCTGAGAAACAAAAAAACAACCCACTATTAATATGCTAAGGTGAGAAGTCCTTGAATGTCCCATCAAAAAAGCTTCTTTCCTTGGTCTTGCTACTGCTGGTACTGCTGATGCTACTCACAGCCCCTCACGTTCATCGGAACCAGCAAATCCTCCTGGTGTCTCAGGTACAGTGTGGGGCAGAGAGCTGGACTACTGCTTAATGTTGCAAACTATCACAAGCAAATGAACTCATGTCTAGTACGGAGGGTCAGGAGAGGTGCATGACCCTTTATTGCTGACTGAGCTCCATGATGTTTGTTTAAGGCCTCATGATGCCTTTTGATGAGGATTGCGATGACAGGTTTGGATTTTGTGTGCCTCCGCCTGCTTCTCATAGGAAACACTCACGTAAACATACTTATTCCATTTTTCTCACATGCCATGTGATCTACATCAGAATCAGAGCAGTAGCTCCTGAATATTAAACTACCAAAAAAAAAAAAAAAAGTAAAGTAAAAAGAAAGGAAAGTCAGCATGCATAAAAACAAGCTGAAAAGGTTAAGAGCAAAAGGAAAATCGCAGAACAGTTTCGGTCTGTTTGGAATGAATTAATCAGACCAT
The DNA here is from genome assembly GCF_048565385.1 of Saimiri boliviensis. NCBI lineage: Eukaryota > Metazoa > Chordata > Mammalia > Primates > Cebidae > Saimiri > Saimiri boliviensis. The sequence continues at coordinate 68,004,819 of NC_133454.1, read as the reverse complement.
TAAACAAATCTTTTAATCTAAAGTATCCCTTTCATTTCTGTACCCATAAAACAAAATGATGGAGAGTTGGTGGCAAAGGCTGCCACTGCTCCCTATTTGTATTACACAGACTGGAGCTCCAACCTCATCAACATTCCGCTGCAGTGGAGGGCCACACATTCAGGCTGAAAGCATGCAGAAAGGCTGGGCAGTCCCGAGCTCTGGCTCAGCTTGGTATACAGCACTGAGAAGTTTCTTCCTCTCTTTTACCTGTCTCTCTCTCTCCTTTCTCCTCCACCTCTCTTTCTGTCCATCTATCGTCACTCACAACTTGAAAAATATAATAAAATCTTTGAACAGTTTCCCACAATCTTCTTGCAAAACAGGCTTTCCATTCCAATTTGAACACAGTTTCAGGAAATGCAGGGACCCCCTCGCCCTCTAGAAGCCCATCTTTGGACTTTAATATAAAGAGTAAGTGAAAAAACAATGTCATTCCCTAATCTTGACTAATATTATAGAGAAACTATCTTCAGATCCTTTACTGAGATGTACACTGTGATACATTTCAACATAAAGACATATACAACTTAAAGCCAGGTATGGTGGCTCATGCCTGTAATCCTAGCACTTTGGGAGGCTGAGGTGAGCAGATCACCTGAGGTCAGAAGTTCGAGACTAGCCTGGCCAACATGACAAAACCTGTCTCTATTAAAAATACAAAAATTAGCTGAGAGTGGTGAGCACCTGTAGTCCCAGCCACTTAGGAGGCTGAGGCACAAGAATCACTTGAACCCTGGAAGCGGATGTTGCAGTGATCCAGAGCAAGACTTAAGCTCCAAAAAAAAAAAGAAAAGAAAAGTAATATACGACTTCAGTGTAATTCGCAGTGCTATTAATTGTGCATCAGAATAAGGGGAAGGGAAGATTCAATTAAAATTATCTCACTTATATTTTTTGTCAAAAGGTACATCGGTAATGAAATATTAAGTCTGGCAGTGGAGAGGCCTAGAGCTAATACCTCTATGAATTGAACCTATTATTCTGGACAAATATTTTAATTTCTGTGGGCCTTTATTTTCTCGTCTGTGAAATGACTTCGTGGAACTGGATGACCTCAGAGACCCATTTTGGTTTTCATTTCAATATCCTTATTTGCTGGTGGTGTCCTAGAGAGAACATTACAGTGACAGTAAAATGAACAAATAAATAAAAGATACAACAAGAATATAATTACCAGAATGAGACTGCAAAATTCCATAGAAAAACGAGGATGTAAAATGTTTCCGAATTTTACTTGCTGTACACATAAGTTTCCTCTTTATGTAACAGTAACGGCTGCTATTTTATCTTTACACTAAATTTTATGTTCTTGAGGTCGTGATTTGTATTTGATTTTTTATTTTTTAATCTTCTGTGTCTCTTGGTATGGTACCAACTGCCACGTAGATGACGAATAAACATTTTTGGTAGGATAAATGGAGGTATAAAGTGGAAAGAGAAGGGCGCCTTGCTAGTCCGCAGCAGTGTGGGTAGCCTGGGGCCAGTGCAGTGACTGCTCAAAGGCCAATTTGGTAGAGTTTTAGGAAATTGTAAGTTTTTAGGAGCTGTTTGATTGATGCCAACAGAGAGTACTTGGCAAGCCTAATGGAAAAGGACACTTTATGCAAAGCTATAACGGCACAACATGCGTTCTCTCCCTGGTTTATCTGATCACACCTGCATTTCAGTGTGCTGCTGGCCTGTGGCTCTCCTCAGTTACTGCTGGTCAGCCTTCCAGGAGAACATAAACCTCTCTTCTTTCAGGAAACAAAGGGGATGGTTGGCTCAGGTCTCTCCTGGAATTTACTGCTGCTCATGCAGATCCAGAGATGAGGAATGCCAGATGGAAAGACGAGAGCTTTTTGTCCCTGGAGTAAAAAGAAAAAGAGAAAGAAAAGGTTTATCTCATTACACGGGAATGAAAGAAGGAAGCTAGCTGCAAAGTGGTCTATGCCTTTAAACATGCGCCTTCAGGTACAGGTGTGAGACCAGATTCAAACAAAGATTCCTGTGTTCCCAATTAGCTCCCAAGCTCTCCCTCTCCTTCTCCTTCCTGTCTCCACCTCCTGCCCCACTCTTTCCTCCCCTTTTTGGAATCTAGCAAGATTAAGTGGCCGATTTATCTTTTCGGCGCTGAATTTTAAAGGGAACAGCGAGCTGTGTGATCATATTATTAATATTTATACTCTGTCACAGAATGTTGACAGATTAATTATGCAACATAGTATAAAAATCAGCAGGCAGCATGGGTGAGCAGAGGAAAAGTTCATATATTAATAACTCCATTGGGTGGCTGGCACCTGCCCCAGGATGACTGTGGGCTCCCTGGAGCTCTATGCCCTAATTCCTCACCAATAAAGGACCCGCTGGCTTTATTTCACCCTCCTTACAGTTCAAGGTTTTATTGTTTTGGACATAAAACAAGTAATGTTCATGAGCTTTCTTCGTGCAATGCTCTAACTAGTTCTAACTAGGTGTCCTGAGCCAGACAACTTGACACGGATCACCTTAAAGAAAGCGCATGTGACTGACAGAGCTGCTAGGGTAGACACTTGCTGGATGGAGCAAGTAAGTTGAACGAGGCTCTTTTTCTTAGAACACAGATAATCATGGTTGCTGGTGAGTATCTTTGCGTGTCATGCTTTGCTAGTTCTTAGAGTGTACCACAAGGTTAATAAAGTGGGGCCTCAGTCCTTAAGGAGCTTATAATTTAGCTGGAGGAGTAAGGTTTCCTTCAGTGATGGTGTATGGAGAAGGGTGGAGTGGGAAACCTTCCCAGCTTCATAGCTAACGGTTACTTTCTTGCTTGCTTCTGTGGACCCAGGTTCCTTTGGTGATGATGGGGCTAATGCAGTGATCCCTCTGGTCTTTGACAGAGTGAAATTCTCCAGGAAACTATAATAGAGCACAGTGGGCACCAGTTACTCACACAGGCCTGGGATCGAGGGCTGGCTCCACAGCTGTTTGGTCTTGGGCACATGCCCTAGCTAACCATTCTGAGCCTGTGTTAGTCCATTCTTGAGCCACTGTAAAGGAATACGTGAGGCTGAATAATTTATAAATGAAAGAGATTTCACTGGCTTATAGTTCTGCAGATCGTACCTGCGAAAGTGTGATGCTGGCATCTGCTTCTGGTAAGGCCTTGGGAAGCTTCCACTCTTGGTGGAAGGCAATGGGGGACCAGCATGTCACATGGCCCAAGCTGGGGCAACAGAGAGAGATGGGGAGGTGCTGTGCTCTTTGAAACACCAGATCTTGTGTGAACTCACTAAGAACTTACTTATCACCAGGAGGATAGTACTAAACCATTCACAAGAGATCTGCCCCCATGATTTAATCAGCACCCACAAGGCCCCACTTCCAACACTGGGAATCACATTTCAACATGAGATTTAAAGGGGACAAACATCCAAACCATATCACAGCCACAGTCTTTATTTGCGAAATGGAATGATAACACCACCAGGGTTTATTATGTATATGTATACATAAGGTGCATTAGCATGAAGTTAATAGCTATGCTGTGAAAACACCGTAGGTGATGTTCCTGAAAGAAATGGGATGCAGCCGGGTGTGGTGGCTCACACCTATAATCACAGCAGTTTGGGAAGCTAAGGCAGGCAGATCACTTGAGGACAGGAGTTTGAGACCAGCCTGGTTGACATGGTGAAATCTTGTTTCTACTAAAAATACAAAAAATAGCTGGGTATTGTGGTGCATGCCTATAGTCCCAGCTACTCATGAGGCTGAGGTGGGAGAATCAATTGAACCCAGGTGGCAGAGGTTGCAGTGAGCAGAGATTGTACCACTGCACTCCAGCCAGGGCAACAGAGCAAGACCCTGTCTCAAAAAAAAAAAGGAAAAAGAAAAAGAAAACCAGGATGCATTGAAGTCATGTGACAGCCTCCTCCACTGTGCTGGATTTTGCCATTTTGTACTTTAATGTGTACATCTAAGGAGGAGCATTCTGTGGTTCATAGGTGGCAGGTAGCACCTGTGCCATGAAGTATAACCAGTGTCCCATATGACACCTGTCTATGGAATGTTGGGCTGGCATTCTTTGAAAGAGGCCAGGGAGCTCTGCTGCTTTCTACAGGCCTCTGCACGATGCCCAGGGCCAGGCACCCATGGCACTTTAGTGAATACTGAGAAGCAGCAACATGAACGGTGAAAGAAACTTCAGTGGGAAGACATCACTGTGTCACTGGAGGAGACTCCATAGTGGCGCTTGACAGGTGGCTTGCTCTGGAGAGGGGTAAGGTTATCTGGAGTGCCAGGGAGGCTCGGGTGACAGACGTTACACCAATACAGTTTGCCACTGTTCCTCTCAGTGAGTTTGTATGTGTGTGTTTGGTGGTTATTGAAGGAGAATGAATAGATAATTCTGTAGAGAAGTTCACTTGAACCAATCAGTTATCAGGTCACATAACAAAAAGCTGTTGCAATCACAACACATCAAATCAATTCTGGGAGTGATATACCTTATAATCACGCAATGCAAATAATCAAACCCAAACCTTCAATGTCATCAAGCAAAGCTCCAACCACAAGTAGCTCTGATAGCCTTAAATCAGCTCTTTAACTCTTACGCTTCAGCTACCATAGTCATCGATACGCTTCCCAAGCCTAGCTGGGTAATTTAGCATCCAGAAAGGTGCTGCTTCAGTTAACAATTCATCTTCACTTAGCAAGTCAGCTGATTAAATTAACCACTTATTAATATCCCAAGATCACCTACCAGTTAGAAGAAAAGCACATCGACTATAATATAGAAAGGCAACTGCTCTCATATTTATTCTGATGGCAGTCCGTCCTGGATGCTCACCTGTGCCAGGTTGGTGGGACTGAACGGGAAAAAACATGCGAAATACATGATATGGCTGTCACCTTCCGAAGTGAATTGGGATAAATGGTATACACACAACAAATGAAAATACAGCGTGGTCAATGTGGTGCTATTTGTATTAATCAATAAGAATGTATTAATCACCTACTGTATGCTCAGCCCTGATGATAAGCCCGGTCCTGGAGGCACGGAAAACAGCAGTTGCTGTCTTGATGGGCACAGTCTGCTGGAGGCAGCGAGGAACATGATGAGGCCACGAGGGAGACAGGGAATGATAGGAGAATTCTAGGAAAGAGGGGAGCCAGTTATTCTGATTTCTAGGAAGAAACCTTCAGGGAGCTGAAACTTTGTGCAAATGCTTGTGCAGCCCCTTTGAGATTGGGATGGTGAATCTTAGCTCCACTTTGTAAGAGCAGAATGAGAATCACGAAGGACTGGGGTGTGGACCTGTGTAAAAGAAGAGACGAAAAGGGAGCAAGGCTTGTGGCTTTCCTGCATGATGTCCCACTTCGTCATTTGTAACACTGACCGTTCTTATTTGTCAGAGCCTGTACAATGAAAAAAAACCACTTTGTAGGTTGATGTAGGGTAGCTGGGGAAGTAATTTACTGCTTCTAAGCCATTAGAATACGATTTAATGCATTAGCAATAAATTAATAGAGTTAACAAGAAGTGGGAATTATTTCAGCGTGCGGATGAGAACAGCAGGGCAGAGTAGGCCAGGCTGCGTGTTTTGAACCCATCAGCACTGCGTTTGTGTGTGGCAGATAACCTTCTAGGAGCTGCCTCGTTTAAAACGGTCCCGAGTGAAGCTTAGCACGTAGACTACGGTCTGTTCGAAATGAGCCAGACTATAGGTAAGATCTGACAGCACGACACAAGGTCTTTCCAGACAGGCTGTATTATAGGACATAATTTTGGACCAGGAAATTTTTGAAAGTCAAATCCTTGCTAGTCTGCTATGACTGTAATCTAGTGGGTGCTAAGTACAGAGCCTTTTCTCTCTCTTAACAAAACTCAATTAAAATGTGCATGTGAGGAATCTTCCCTTTCAGGGCTCCTGTGGTGATGGATAGTTATTTCTAAGTATGTTTAGGCTCAGTGGACTCACTTAACCCATTGTGGGACATGCAGAAATGGGCAAAGAAAGAGGCCGTAAAAATTATACAGCCAGAGGAGGCTGATACCATGCAGAAGAAAGGAGATACAGAAAGATAACTGAGCACATGACATGCAGGAATGAGAAGACACAAAACTACATCCTCTGTGAATTCTTCATTGTGCGCATTTTCAAAGTGAAGACCCTGCTTGAATATGGGTGAGGCACAGTTTTCGATACAAAGTTCATTGCGTGTTTACCAATGTGAAGGTTAATTGGAAGGTAAGAAAACGCCGCCATGATGCTGAGGCTTTTCTGTTGCTGCTTTTTGTCGGCCTCACCAGGAACCTGCAAAGACAGAAGAGGTCCTTTGATAGCCACATTTGCAGCCCACGTCGCTCACCGCGATCCGGCAGGTTAATGTACCGCTGCCAGCCCTCCAGAGTGAAGCAATCAGACACACGGCTGGATCGAAATAAAATGAAAGGGGGAGTGGGGGAGGGCAGAGCCCGTGGTTGGTATTTCAGCCACTGGCAAAGCCCTCCTCAAATCAAACCCTCCATGGAAGGCAGGTATTAGCAGGGTGGCTGAGGGGCACCTGCAATGTGGAGATTAATCCCCTTTTTATTTTCTTTCGGGTCTATCTCAGCACTGCTGAGTGGAAGAATTTATGTTGGCCTCCTTCCTAGAAGGAAGCTGCAGGCTCAGAAAAGAGGATGTGTCATCAGATGTCACCTCTCAGGATGCCTCTGTTGCTGTCTGTCTGCTGCTCTGCCCCTCCCTAGGTCTTTGCCCCTCCCTGCCAATCAGTTCTACCTTCCTTTCACTCCTCGGTGTGTTATTTCTGTGACTCGAATTCTTATTTCGTAGCAGAGCAAGATAACAACAACTCTGTTACCAGGTCCCTTGCTCCTCTCCAACGTGCCTCAGGTCTGACTTTCAAGACAGGCTGGGCTGGGTTTTGGTCACACTCTGCCTCTGCATCCGTGGCGCTTGCTGGGCCTTGCAGATGTATTTTGCAAGTGAGCTAAAGCCATGGAAAAGATCCCTCGGAGGCCATTTGAGATGTAGCTCGCAGTGGCCTTCAACGTTTTTATCTAAGCTGTGGAGTTATTTTCTGGAAAGTAAAATATCATTGATAACCTCACTATATGAAATAGATAGAAGTGGATGTGGTCTTACTGTATCAGGGTAGGAAGAGGATAGAGGAGGCCTGAAGTTAGCCCACTGAGCCCTCCACCTCCTGGGACCCTGGGGCCACTGAGCACATGCCCTATGCAGCCTTGCTCCCAGACCCCCCATGACTGTGACATCCTGGGGGAAGGAGCGCCTTCCTTCCATTCACACAGAAGTACCCTACAGGCTAGCAAAGGCTATGGCCAGTCCCTAGAAGGCATACTGTTTCCACTAGGATCCTGAAATCCCAATTTTTACCAAGGAACCGCATACCTTCCCAGGGTATATGTGACTATCCGTCGCCACCATGTGCACCGGACCATTTTGGTGTGTGATTTTTTACATGCACTTTCTAAGGTGCCTACCATTAGGATGCAATTTTAGAAATGAGAGTTTTGGTAGCAAGGTCCTAACCATTCCAGAGAAGGATTTTGGCAAAACATAGTAGTTGCTAGTTATTTACTCTCCTCTTTTTGCTAGATCAGGTGATAGGAAAGGCAAGTTATGATCTTATTATCTTATCTTCCCCAGAATTTTATTTCCCAGCACTGCAGACAGTGGAGGTGTTTTTGACCTAAAACCAGTGTTTTGGAAGATGGCATTTACCCTACAGTGGCCATGCCTATGGTAAACTGTGGGCTTTGGGCTGTGTGGCCCCAGTCCAGAGAACAGAGGGACTACTCCTGGCTCCTTCCTGAGCTGCTCTGACATCCTGCCTAACTGAATGCAGTTATGCTTCATTTACAAGAAGAGGCTGTGTTAACTCCTAGCTCATGTGGTGTTAAATAGAGGTGAGATGAAACCCTTTTTTTCTAACAGCACAAAACTCCTTCCTGAAGAGTCACCTTGAAGAGAGATGGTTTCTTGTGGAGAATCGCAGTCTGGGCAGTTAAGTCAGAGAACTCTGAGCTTATATGCTGTGCGTTTTCATTGACTGACTGTGGCTTTTTGAATGACATTTCCTCTCTGTTATTGTTAATTGATGAAGTCTCGCAATTTCACTAGGGAATAAACTTAGGCTGACAAGTGCTGTGTGCTTGCGTAAAGGGTGCCATGCAGACTTCCTTAGATACAAGTGAGTGCGGTGGGAGCCTCCTGGGGGTTCTCAGGAGCCTAAACATAACAAAGAAACAACCATAATAGGATTCATTGCCCACCTTGCATTCTCACTATTCCTTTTTGTGCCTTCAGAGTCCATAGTAAGAGTCCCTGGTCTATTTAACTACATTTCCTCTGCTGAATAATCGGCTAATTGATTTATTACAGGCGTGGCCTCTCTGCTTTTTATTCCTTAGCATCCTGCAGTGAGCTTTGTTACCTTCTTGGCCCTGTTTATTGCATCCCCATCGTGCAAGAAACGGGAAATTTGGCACGAAGCAGATGGGAAAAATGCATTGTATAGATATCAAAGCATAGTGGTTAAACGTTGGTCTCTTCTGAGGTGGATGGCTCCCAAGACCCTGGTGCTTTTTGAAATATGCTCTAACTAACCTATTTTTCCGTGTGAACAAAGGACTCAGTGGATGAAGGTTATTTTCAAGTAGCCCTCAAGGTTAAAGTTGGTTGCTCTTCCAGATGGTTTCTATCTAATTCTTTGGATTATGATATTGAACTACCCTGCAATCAGGACTCCTAGTGCCAAGAATAACAAGAAGTGGAAGCCAGCTACAGTGAGGGCTGCTGCTCTCTGGGCAGGCAGAGATTTAAGGGTCAAGGCCAGACCATATGGTCTATCAAGGCCCTGCTGCCTTAACCCCAGGAAATACAAATCAACTCACAGAATGGCTCATCATCCCTGCTTCCTATTGCATCAGCCACTGGGCCCCCCGAGTCTCCCCTTCTCCAATTCTTTCTTGCACTAATTTTTGCCACTTTCTGGAGTTGCCGGTTCAACTCCAGCTGCCCCTGCTTCTAGCAAGCTCCTCAGAAACGTGTTTCTAATGGCCACAGAGTCGAACAGGGCAATGAGGAACAGAGGACTCTGTGGCTTAGCAGCTCCAAGGGGAGGTTTTTTTGTTTTTTTTTGTTGTTGTTGTTTTTTGCCTAAACTTAAAGCAGGCGACTTGAACGCTTGTGACTTAACTACTCTGGTGGGAAAATCAAGTGGGAAGTTAGTTCTCCAATGAAAGCCTTATTATTTCTGTGTGCTTGGCAAGCAAGTAAACCTGGGGATGTTGGAAAGAGACCATTTGAGAATGTCAAAAGGTATCTCAGTATCCATTTCTTGTTCTTCTTCCTCCCTCGTTTCTTCCCTCCCTCCATGCCTTTCCTCCTCTCTCCCTGCCTCCCTTCTGTCATTCCTTCCTTATTCTGAAGGGAATTGCTCCAGCACAAGGCTAACTAACTTCAAATGCTTGCTATATTTTCAGCAAGGATATAACACAACTAAACGCACTCTGCAAAAACACAAGCTCTGTGAGAGCAGGAATTCACATGTTTGGTAGTGCAGTGTCCCCAGCATTTATGACAAGTGATTGGGACCTAGCAAGTGTTCCGCAAGTGATTTGTTGATTTCTGAATAATTGTGCGATATTTGATAATAAAAGCTGACATTCTGATTTTTTTTCTTTCCTCTAATAATACCTTCCAACATTAAATCTGAACGATCTTGCTTCAGAATCACTTAACACTGGCTGCCATTTTCTTACCTTTCTGAGAGCCACACTCAACACACACCCACCCAGCGCTCAGAGCTTTCCTTCCAGTCTTCTCCCCATGAGGCCTGTGTGAACATCTCCATTACAGCGTTTGAAGAGATCCTGTTGTGTTCCCATGTGCAAGGTCTCAATGAACTGGAATTTTGTAAATGCCTATAACCTGTACTTCACTCACTTTCTTTCGCCGTAGACTATGAGGAAATTAGTGGTAAGTTTTGTTTGTCCCTATGACAGAAATAAAAGAGGAGGGATCTAGTGCTTTGACCTTTAAGCATTGAAGTCGGCTTTGGTGTGCACACTGAGTCTATCACGTGGCTTTCCTTCTGCCCCGCCTTTACACGCGGAGGATTCATATCCCTTGGTTCCGCTCCTGGACTGGCCCACCCAAAGGCAGCATCTACTTTGAGGGTGGAGGCAGATCCTGAGATGAGAATTCCATCTCACGAATTGCTTCTGTTTTTGACAATGGGCAGCTGTGTGTGAGCTACGGGAGGGTGCTGCAGCCTGGTGTTGAGGAAAGCACTTCCTCTTGTTGAGTGAGTGTGGCTCCCTACTGATGCTCCAGTCACAAAGCCTTGTTTATGGGGATGTCTGGATGTTTTTCTTTATTAAAACTATTCAGTATAGTTATCACTTCTTTCAGTGGAGACTCTAATAACACAATGGGCAACCCCAACGCCCCCTACCCCCTTTCCCATTCTCGGTGGTGCAGCAGCCACCACAAACCCGCTCAGCAGCACAGCCTCGTCACCTCAGGGAGCACTTACAGAGCTGACCTTAAAGAGCAATTTCAGTCAGGAATGGAGAGGCTCAATTGTTCATAAACCTGACATTTATTACTTGGAGATTCTTGCTCTACAGTACAAGCTGCTCTTTACGATTTTATCAAATAAAGTGCTCCTTTCATCCGTGTCCCACTTTCTCCTCCCGGCTTCCTCCCACCACCCGCTGCTTTCACCTACCTGTGGGCTTGGCGTGGGACAGTAAGGTAAGATTTAGGAAATTTCACCTGGGGAGCCCGGACTCCTTACTGGGGCCACGGCTGGCACTTAGAGCAGAAGGTGTATGCTTCATTTTCCTCCTTTTACTCAAGCAGCGGTGAATGTGAGAAGAGATAGACAGTGGTGTTCTTTTTTCCTTTAAATGTTTTACCTTCTCTTGAGCATTTTCTTTTCTTTTTCTTTTTTTTCTTTTTGGTGGGGGGGATGGAGTCTCACTCTGACACCCAGGCAGAAGTGCAGTGGTGCAATCTCGGCCCACTGCAACCTCCACCTCCTGGGTTCAAGTAATTCTCCTTCCTCATCCTCCCAAATAGCTGAGACTACAGGTGCGTGCTACCACGCCTGGCTAATTTTTTGTTGTTGTTGTTGTTGTATTTTTAGTAGAGACAGGGTTTCACCGTGTTAGCCAGGATGGTCTGGATCTCCTGACCTCGTGATCCACCTGCCTCAGCCTCCCAAAGTGTTGGGATTACAGGCGTGAGCCACCGCGCCCAGACCTCTTGGGCATTGTCCAGGTCTCCAGGTCAGAGTAACACTGAGAGTAAATCTATTGCAAGCATTCGGAGCCCTGGATGATTTGCAAATGATATCGACATACACTAATTGTTTCCCAGGTTAAAAAAATGACAGTATTCACTATAGACATATGTAGTTGTATTATTTTAATTGACAGCCCCCAAACTGTAGAAGCCTCAATGCTTCCCATGTTGCTTTAATTGAACTCATATTTTGGAGGATGAGTTCAGTGGTCTGGAGGCAGGGTGAGGAGTTAAATGAATCAGTTGATAGTGTCCTGTAGAGATTGAGAGAATGGGGACAAGCCATTCATGAGTTCTGAATCATAGATGGTCTTTTGGATGGTTGTAGAATCTAAATCTGGAAGAGTGGAGATATAGGGAACTGGGAATAGTCTAAAATCAGAACAGCAAATCGAAGCCCTTTAAGCGTCTCCAATAGAATGAGCATGTAGCTTGTTACAAGGAAAAGCTGCATACACCAATGTTTTAAAAACAGCCGTGTAAAAGACTTGTAAATATACCACAGCATGTACGTGTACCTTTGTTTGACTTTAGACCCAGGGTCAACGCCTTTTCTTTGAGGGTATGTCTGCTGACTGGGAACTGGTGTCTCCTTGAATAGATGATATTCTGAAAGCATCACTCTTGATTTCTACTTTGGATTTCTTTAAAGTTGAGAAGGAGGGCAAAGGTTTCTAATGTGAAGCAATCCGAGTATAAAATATTTCTAGACTATGATTTCTTGTCGTCTCTACTGCGTTTTCCTTCCATAAGTAATTCAACTGCAGGAGAGTTTTTTTTTCCTCCCAAACTATTGTATTAAATATTTCTAAAATATTCTACTTACTTTTCATAGAAACAACAATTCTCTTTTCATACTCAGATTGTATCATCTTGTGAGGGGTTTGGGTAAATTACGTAATTAAGTGAACAAGTACACCTGGTAAGCACAGATTTTGGAAAAGATGCAGCTGACTCTTGGTAAGCATATGGCTCAACTAATAAACACATGAGCGCCTGCGTAAGCCAGAGGGAGCAACTGCCATTGACTGGGAATTCAGCACACTGTGGACGTCAATCCCCATGACTGTCAGGGAGTGGAGAAGGCTTGGTGATGCAGTATGTTGGCTAAATGGAAGTTCAGCAGGAATTAGTGGAGAACTTTTGGTGCTGGCTTCTGGTGCACTCAAGGTTTCTGAATTTCTGTGCTAAGATTAGTTATTGGCCTCAAACAAATTCCATAACCTCTCTGAGCTTCAGTTTATTCATGTGTAAAATAAGGCTATTACTAACGCAGATGAGTGTGCATATATACACATGTGTGCATGCACACACACACACACACCACACACACACCACCCAGGGCTCCTTAGAGAGGGTCAAATAAATCAATATGTCTGGTTGCTCTGGTAACTGTAAATAGTCTGCATATATAAACTTCTTTTTAACTTTTTACCCTAAAATAATTTCACACTTATAGAAAAATTGCAATAATAATACAAGAACACTTACTAACCTCCTAAAAAATTTGCCTACCGTTAACATTTTGTCACAGTTGTTTTATCCACCTTTCTAGGAATGGGTAGACAGGTATACAGATAGGTAAACATAGATAATATACATGTCTGTGTGAATCAGTATTTTTCTGACCATTTCAGAGATAGCTGCAAACTTCATAGCCCTATTCTCCGACACTTCAGTGTGTTTATCTTAAGAACAAGATATTCTCTTACAATTGCAAAAGTTAGGATATTTAACCTTTATACATTATCATTTAATATATAGTTATTATTCAAGATTTTCCATTTTTCCTACTAATATATTTTATAATATTTTTCTTTCATCCTGGATCTGGTACAAGACCACATAATGCATCTAGTTGTCATATCTTTGTAATCTTTTTAGGCTTCTTCTGTCAATAACTTGAATGTCCCTGCCGTGGTCTGAATTGTATACCCAAAATTATATACTAAAATCCCAGTCCCGAGTGTAAGGGGTTAAGAGGTGGAGCCTTTGGAGGTGCTCAGGTCATGAGAATGGACAATTTATGATGGGGTTACTACTCTTATAAAAGGGGATCAAGAGAGACTTCTGCCCCTTCTACTATGTGAGGTTACAAGAAAATAGCCTGATAATGTCCTTATGCCTGGATTCAGGTTATATTTTTTGGGGCAGGAATATCATGTACATAAGTAGTTCATGGTAGGAGGGACATGCTGTTGGCCTGTCTCATTATTGGTGATGCTAGCACTTTAATGTTACTAAGGAAACCTAGTTCTCTTGAGTAAGGAATGGTATTTGGGAACCTAGAGGAAGGTGCCAGATGTTTTCGATAATACTAGGACATCATTGTCTCTAGAAAGCAGATACAGGAGACATAAGATATTTTTTCAAATCTCTTTCTGGAATATCTTTCTTCTTTTACTCATATTCCTCATTGATGAAAAAGATTTTTATAGATTTGGACTCTGCTTCTATCTAAGCTTAGAAAGATAATCAACTCCAGTGTTCTTGTTCTCCTGATAGCTAAGAAGAAAAGATTGTTCTCAGGCCTAAATTAATTTTAGGCCTTAATTCAGGCCTTAATTCCTAACACAAGCAGGGTAAGAAGCTGCTCGTGTCAGGAATTAAGAGATGAAATAACAGGAAGCTCTGCCATTTACACAGAGAGCCATCATAGATTCTCATGCCTCACAGTCGATAATGTCACAGGTCTAGAAATCTCACATGAAAGTTCAAAAGTTCCTGGGAGCACTTTCTCCTTTAGGAAATGTTTTGGATAATAAAAATATTATTATGAGATTTTAATAATTGTAATTATGTTATGGGTCATACTCACTGACAACTTCCTGTTTACTTATTATCCACATTAGCTCTCCTCTTGAAGTCCTGTGGCAACTAAGAACAGAAATGAGAATGTGGATGAGGTCAAAGTCCAGTAAGAACTTTACTACTCAGAATCCCTGGGCTCTAGAGCCATACAGTCTTGTCAGATGCATCTTAGGCCTCTTGCCACCACCATCATCATATCTAGATCCTGTGGCCTTCCTTGGGGAGAGGCTCAGTCAGCAAAATGAACACTAGCCTACCTTCGGAAGGGAGAGATATGTCCCACCCAATCAAGTGCAAGGGGGAAAGTCAAAGAGGCTTTGAGGACAGTGTCAGAGGCAGGCATGGGGCCCTGCCTGAGCTAGGCTGGCTGTGCACAAGCCCTGCTAGAGCAGTGAAACAGGTTACCTTGCTAGAATGTGAATTTTGCAGAGCACAAGGGAAATACCAGATCACATTTGAGCTTAAGCGTCCTTACATGGGGCCTGAGGAATGGCAGACCCTTACTAGTCAACGGAGCCCCTTCTCCTGCATTAGGGAAGAGTGAGTGAGAGGCTGAAAGAGCTAACTGATGTGTTCATCCAATCTGGCTTTCTTCTGCTCAGTGGAACAGAGGTCCTCCGTGGAAACACAGGGAAGAATGAGAAAATGCTTCTTTCTTCTAAATTCTTACTATGTGCTGGCTTCTATGATGAGGGATTTATATGTATTATGTGGTTTAATTCTCATGTTAACCTTATAAAGTTTCACCATTTTATGAGTGGGATATTAGTATCACCATTTTACAAATGGATAACCTGACCTCTGGAGGTTAAGCCATGTCCCATGGCTCATAAATGGAAAAATAATGTCTAAACCCAGGTCTTCTGTCTGCAGTCATGTGGTTAGTCAGCAGCTTCAGGGAATGTCACCAATTTTAGGGAAGATTACTTCTCCAGCAGGTAGGATGAGAAGGCCTGTGAGGAAAGGCTCACAGGCTGGGGATGTGGATGTACCTGTTGGGTTGGGTGGCGAGCAGCAATGGTGGGGTGGGAAGAAGGATGAAACAAAACCTCACCCATTCTATACTTCCACTTTCTGGCTAGCCCTGAGCCGTAGGCATCTTAGTGCCAACTCCTCATTTCAAAGCTGTGACCACAGCAGAGCTGGCAAGAGGCATTTCTCTCATTTTCTAATTATTCTCCCTTTTTCTCTATGGAACATCTCTGTGTTGGGAGATCAATGCCTCCTGCTAATCAGCTACCCAGCAGCTTAACGAATATCTCAATATACTCATTTAAATTTCCATAAGGTGATTGGCATAATGCCTTTGAGGCCTAGAGCTCTGGAACCCTGGTAGTCATCAGGCAAAGCAAGACTTCTGAGGCCAGAAAGTGGTTGCCTTCCTATTCACAAGTTGGTTTATTTGTCGTTGAGTTTTACTGTTTGTGAGCAAAATGAGTTCTCTTTGTGGTAAGATGAAAAATGAAAGAGGGGAAGGCATGGCTTAGCAGGAGCCAGGGAGACAGCAGCTTAGCATGGCCACTTTCCTAGGAATGACAGCTCCTGTGCTTAGCTAGGCAGAGCTGCGTGAGCAACATCAGGGGCACTCTCCAGGGCTCTGCCACACAGAAACCTGGGGCATTTCAGCAGCACCGTGTCTGTCTACATTCATTTTTTTTCTTCTCTTATTCTGTATTAACCAGTAGCTCCTTTCAAATGTTTATAGCTTATGACATCAGAGGTAGTCATTCTACCCATCACTAATAGTATCTCCCTAAAGATGCCCCCAGATAGCTCTTCCTGGGCTTCTCATTTGATAGAACATTTTGAGCATAAGAAGCCACAAACCATAGGGGAAAAATCATCACTTTTCAAACTAGGTAAATGTGGGCACAGTCTTAATTTCACCATTTACTAGCCGTGTACCTCAGGAAATTGTACGAATTGCTCTGGACCTCAAATTCCTCCTGTAATGTATTAATATGTATGATCAGTACTATTACTAAAATGAAAATAGTATTGAGTAGATTAAATGAGTTAATCAATGTAAAGACCTTGAATAATGGGGGCTGGCAAGTTGGCCTAATAGAAACAGTCCGGTCTGCGGCTCCCACTGAGACCAATGCAGAAGGTGAGTGATTTCTGCATTTCCAGCTGAGGTACATAGTTCATCTCAGTGGGACTGGTTAGCCAATGGCTGTAGCCCACAGAAGGTGAGCAGAAGTAAGGTGGGGCATCACCTCACCTGAGAAGCACAAGGGTTTTGGGAACTAACTCCTCTAGCCAGGAGAAACCATAAGGGACTGTGCCATGAAGAACGGTGCTGTCCAGCCCAGATACTACCCTTTTGCCATGGTCTTTGCAACCCACAGACCAGGAGATTCTCTGAGGTGCCTACACCACCAGGGTCATGGGTTTCAAGCACAAAACTGAGAGGTCATTTGGCCAGACACTGAGTTAACTGCAGGTTTTTTTTTGTTTGTTTTTGTTTTTTTTTTTAATACCCCAGTGGCACCTGAACACCAGCAGGACAGAACTGTTCATAGTCCCTGGAAAGGGGTCTGAAGCCAGGGAGCTGAGTGGTCTTGCTAAGTGGATCCCACCTTCACAGAGCCCAACAAGCTAAGATCCACTGGCTTAAAATTCTTGCCACCAGCACTGCAGTCTGAAGTCAACCCGGGACACTCGAGCTTGGGTGGGGTAGGGGCATCCACCATTACTGAGGCTTGAGTAGGTAGTTTTCCCCTCACAGTATAAACAAAGCCACCAGGAAGTTCGAACTGGGTTTGGAACCCACTGCAATGTGGCAAAGCCACTGTAGCTAGACTGCCTCTTTAGGTTCCTTTTCTCTGGGCAGGGCATCTCTGAAAGAAAGGCAGCACCCCCAGTCAGAACTTCCATCTCCCTGGACAGAGCACCTGGGAGAAGAGGCAACTGTGGGTGAAGCTTCAGCAGACTTAAATGTTCCTGCCTGTCAGCTTGGAAGAGAGTAGCAGATCTCCAAGCACAGTGCTCATGCTCTGCTAAGGGAGAGACTACTTCCTCAGGTGGGTCCCTGACCCCCGTGCCTGCTGTCTGAAACACACTTCTCAGCAGGACAACCTTATACAGGAGACAGACAACCTTATACAGGAGAGCTCCAGCTGGCATCTGGGGGGTACCCCTCTGGGACGAAGCTTCCGGATGAAGGAGCAGGCAGTAGTCTTTGCTGTTCTGAAGCCTCTGCTGGTGGTATTCAGGCCAACAGAGTCTGGAGTGGACCTATAGCAAACTCCAGCAGATCTGCAGAAGAGGGGCCTGACTGTTGAAAAACCTAACAAACAGAAAGTGATAGTGTCAACATCAATGAAAAGGGTGCCCACCACACAAACCCTATCTGAAGGTCACCAACATCAAAAACCAAAGGTAGATAAATCCACAAAGATGAGGAAAAATCAGTGCAAAAAGGCTGAGAATTCCAAAAACCAGACTTCCTCTTCTCCTCCAAATAATCATAACTCCTCACCAAAAAGGGAACACAACTGGGTAGAGAATGAGTATAACAAATTGACAGAAGTAGGCGTCAAAAGGTGTTTAATAACAAACTCTCCTGAGCTAAAGGGGCGTGTTCTAGCCCAATGCAAGGAAGCTAAGAACCTTGATAAAAGGTTACAAGAACTGCTAAGTAGAATAACCAGTTAAGAGAAGAAGATAAATTACCTGATGGAGCTAAAAATACAGCATGAGAACTTTGTGAAGCATATACAAGCATCAATAGCCAAATCAAGCAAATGGAAGAAAGGATATCAGAGATTAAAGGTCAGCTTAATGATATAAAGTGTGAAGACAATATTAGTGAAAAACGAATAAAAAGGAATGAACAAAACCTCCAAGAAACATGAGACTATGTGAAAAGATCAAACCTACATTTGATTGATGTATCTGAAAGTGACAAGGAGAATGGAACCAAGTTGGAAAAGATATTTCAGGATATTGTCCAGGAAAACTTCCCCAACCTAGCAAGACAGCCCAACACTCAAATTCAGGAAATGTAGAAAACACCATAAAGATAATCCTCGAGAAGTGCAACCACAAGACACATAAGTGTCAGATTCACCAAGGTTGAAATGAAGGAAAAAATATTAAGAGCAGCCAGAGAGAAAGGTTAGGTTGCCCACAGAGGGAAACTAACAGCAGATCTCTCTGCAGAAACCCTACAAGATAGAGGAGAGTGAGGGCCAATATTCAACATACTTAAAGAAAATAATTTTCAACCCCAAATTTCACATCCAGTCAAACTAAGCTTCATAAGCAAAGAAGAAATAAAATCCTTTACAGACAAGCAAATGCTAATAGATTTTGTCACCTAGGGCTGCTCCTGAAGGAAACACTAAATATGGAAAGGAACAACTGGTACTAGCCACTCCAAAAACATATCAAAATGTAAAGGACATGGACACTATGAAGAAACTGCATTAACTAATGAACAAAATAACCAGCTCTCATCATAATGACAGGAACAAATTAACACATAACCCAGAATTTCATATCCAGCCAAACTGAGCTTCATAAGTGAAGGAGAAATAAAATCCTTTACAGACAAGCAAATGCTGAGAGATTTTGTCGCCACCAGGCCTGCCTTGCAAGAGCTCCTAAGAGAAGCACTAAGCATGGAAAGGAACAATCAGTACCAGTCACTGCAAAAACGTACCAAATTGTAAAGGCCATCAAGACTGTGAAGAAATTGAATCAACTAATGGGCAAAATAACTAGTTAGCATCATAGTGACAGGATCAAATTCACACATCACAATATTAGCCTTAAATTTAAATGGGCTAAATGCTCCAATTAAAAGACACAGACTGGCAAATTGGGTAAAGAGTCAAGACCCATCAGTATTCAGGAGACCCATCTCACGTGCAAAGACATACACTGGCTCAAAATAAAGGAATGGAGAAATATTTACCAGCCAAATGGAAAGTCAAATGATAATAATAATAATAATAATAATATTAAAAGCAGGAGTTGCAATCCTAGTCTCTGATAAAATAGACTTTAAACCAAAAAAGATTTAAAAAGACAAAGAAGGGCATTGCCTATAGTAAAGGGATCAATGCAATGAAAAGAGCTAACTATCCTAAATATGTATGCACCCAATACAGGAGCACCCAGATTCATAAAGCAAGTTCTTAGAGACCTACAAAGAGACTTAGACTCCCACACAATAATAGTAGGAGACTTTAACACTTCACTATCAATATTAGACAGCTCAATGAGACAGAAAATTAACAAGAATATTCAGAACCTGAACTCAGCTCTAGACCAAGTGGACCTAATAGGCATCTACAGAACTCTCCACCTCAAATCATTAGAATATGCATTATTCTCAGTACCACATAGCTCTCATTCTAAAATTGACTACATAATTGGAAGTAAAACACTCCTCAGCAAATGCAAAAGAATGGAAATAATAGCAGTCTCTCAGACCACAGTGCAATCAAATTGAAACTCAGGATTAAGAAACTTGCTCAAAACCACACAACTACATGGAAACTGAACAACCTGCTTCTGAATGACTACTGGGTAAGTAAAGAAATTAAAGAAGAAATAAATAAGTTATTTGAAACCAATGAGAACAAAGACACAACATACCAGAATCTCTGGGATACAGCTATGTTGTAAACACTGCTAAAGCAGTGTTTCACTAAATGTCCACATGAGAAAGATCTAAAATCCACACACTGTCATCACAATTAAAGGAACTAAAGAAACAAGAACAAACAAATTCAAAAGCTAGCAGAAGACAAGAAATAATAAAGATCAGAGCAGAACTGAAGGAAATAGAGACACAAAAAAATCCTTCAAGAAGTCAATGAACCCAGGACCTATTTTTTTTAAAGATTTGCAAAATAGGTAGATTGCTAGCCAGAGTATTAAAGAAGAAAAGAAAGAAGAATAAAAAATGATAAAGGAGATATCACCACTGATCCCACAGAAATACAAACTACCATCAGAGGATACTATAAACACCTCTATTCAAATAAACTAGAAAACCTAGAAGAAACGGATAAATTCCTGGACACATATACCCTCCCAAGACTAAACCAGGAAGAAGTCAAATTCCTGAATAGACCAATAACAAGATCTGAAGTTGAGGCAGTAATTAATAGCCTAACAACCAAAAAAAGCCCAGGACCAGATGGATTCACAGCAGAATTCTACCAGAGATACAAAGAGGAGCTAGTACCATTACTTCTAAAATGATTCCAAACAATAGAACAATAGAAATCCCTAACTCATTTTATGAGGCCAGCATATAATAACATGAATAACAGACAGAGAGACAAATCATGAGTGAACTCCCATTCACAATTGCTGCAAGGAGAATAAGACACCTAGGAATACAACCTACAAGGAAAGTGAAGGATCTCTTTGAGGAGAACTATGAACCACTGCTCAAGGAAATAAGAGAGGACACAAACAAATGAAAAAACATTCCATGCTCATGGATAGGAAGAATCAATATCATGAAAATGGTCACACTGCCCAGAATAATTTATAGATTCAATACTATTCCCATTAAGCTACCACTGAATTTCTTCACAGAAGTAGAAAAAAACTATTTTAAATTTAATATAGAACCAAAAAAAGAGCCTGTTTAGCCAAGACAATCCTAAGCACAAAGACAAAGCTGAACCTGACTTCAAACTATACTACAAGGCTAGAGTAAACAAAACAGCATAGTACTGGTATCAAAACAGATATACAGACTGATGGAACAGAACAGAGGCCTTCAGAAATAACACCACACATCTACAACCATCTGATATATGACAAACCTGACAAAAACCAGCAATGGGGAAATAATTCCCTATTTATTAAATGGTATTGGGAAAACTGACTAGCCATATGCCAAAAACTGAAACTGGACCTTTTCCTTATACCTTATACAAAAATAACTCTAGATGGATTAAAGACTTAAATGTATGACCTAAAACCATAAAAACTCTAGAAGAAAACCTAGGAAATATCATTCAGGACTTAGGCATGAACAAAAACTTCATGACTAAAACACCAAAAGCAATGTCAACAAAAGCCAAAATTGACAAACGGGATCTAATTAAACTAAAGAGTTTCTGCACACCAAAAGAAACTAACATCAGAGTAAACAAGCAACCTATGGAATGGGAGAAAATTTTTGCAATCTATCCATCTGACAAAGGGCTAATATACAGAATCTACAAGGAACTTAAACAAATTTACAAGAAAAAACAACCCCATCAAAAAGTAGGTGAAGGATGTGAAGAGACACTTCTCAAAAGAAGACATTTATGCAGCCAACAAACATGAAAAAAAGGTCATCATCACTGGTCATTAGAAATGCAAACAAAAACCACAATGAGATATCATCTCATGCCAGTTAGAATGGCAATCATTAAAAAGTCAGGAAACAACAAGTGCTGGAGAGGATGTGGAGAAATAGGAACACTTTCACACTGTTGATGGGAATGTAAATAAGTTCAACCATTGTGGAAGACAGTGCAAGGATCTAGAACTAGATATACCATTTGACCCAGCAACCTCATTACTGGGTATATACCCGAAGGGTTATAAATCATTCTACTATAAAGATGTATGTTTATTGCAGCAAAAAATACTATGCAGCCAGAAAAAGAATGAGTTAATGTCCTTTGCAGGGACATGGATGAAGCTGGAAACCATAATTCTCAGCAAACTAACACAAGAACAGAAAACCAAACACCGCATGTTCTCACTCATAAGTGGGATTTCAACAATGAGAACATATGGGCACAGGGAGAAGAATATCACACACCATGGCCTGTTGGGGGGTGAGGGACAAGGTCATGGATAGTATTAGGAGAAATACCGAATGTAGATGATGGGTTGATGGGTGCAGCAAACCACCATGGTACATGTATAACTATGTAACAAATCTGCACATTCTGCACATGTTTTCCAGAACTTAAAGTATAATAAAAAAAGAAAGAAGAAAGAAAGAAAGAAAGAAAGAAAGAAAGAAAGAAAGAAAGAATCAGACCTTGAATAGGTTCTGATTCTTAGTAGGGCATTCTATAAATTATATTCTAGTTAATTAGCATAGAAATTATTTAGCCAATTTGTAACATTTTGGAGCCTCATTTCGAGGTGTGGTTTTGATTTCTACATGACCCATAAATACATTTGTCATTTTATTTCTCATGCTACCAAACACAGGGCGATATGCATGAAAACAGTTAACAGGTTATGAAGTAAAAGAGTTACTCTTTGAGGTGCTCGCCTTAGCACTAACTGTTAACACAATGGCACCTGGTAGCAAAGTGGCAATGATGATGATGATGATATTGACAATGTTTTATGAAAGCAAATGTAAGCCTGATAATTTATATGCTCATCATATGTCTCTCTTTGTCTTGGCTGCCAAGAAACCCTGTTACTTCAGCATTGAGAAATACCACTGCTTAGCTCCATGTCTTCAGTTACTTCTCACCTTCTAATCACTTCTCCCTTGGTGGCCCTCTAATGATTCTACTCAGAATGTTTTAGTATTGGGAGCATCACTAGTGTCCGAGTATTTCAAGAACTCGGGAAGAAGGTACAGCCCCTCGTAGACATATACATAAAATCAGTACTCCCGTAACATGCATTTAATTGACTTATACAACTCATGCTTGAACTGCACAGCCGTTACCACCCTGGTCAGGGGGACAGGTCATGAATTGCGTTTGGAGCACAGCAACTGACTGCAAGTAGGCTATCCCTAGCAGGGTTTCTTACAGCCCGTTTCTATGATCCCAAGGGCAGAGTAGACTGGGGACAAGGTGTTTTCTGCATTTACCTAACAGCTGGACAGACTTTCCCTCTTCAAGCTAAGCTGTCAGCCACTTGCTGTGTGACACAGCTGTTCTGAGGCCACATCACTCTTGTTAAGGGGTGGAGTGCTCCTCATCAGCATTAGCGACATTCTGGAGATGTGTAGAAAACTGTAACTTGGTACAATATACCCCTGTTGTTTGGCTGGTGGTTGTGGCTTTACTTTGACCATGAAGGACTTATAAAATGGTGACACATTAATGACCAACTGTGTAAGCTATAGCAAAGCAAGTAACCATTTCATACCTCAGTTTACCTAACTAAAATATGAGTAGACTTTGACTATATATGATTCTTATTACAGGAATGAATCCATGAACCATATAAATTATTTGTTTACTTAGAATATATTAAGGTCATAATTTTATAGGTAAAACATAGCCCAAATGGCTTTGCCTGCTACTACTCTTTTAAAGACATCTTTTATGTAAGAAATGTAACAACCGTGTGCAATATGTGGTTCTTGATAGGATCCAAGTTTGGATAAATCAGGTGTAAAATATATGTCTGCAAAAAACTAGAGAAATTTGAATATCTGTCAGCTGAGTATTGGGTGTTGTAACGGAACCTTTTTGATTATATTAAGCATGATGACAATGTTGTGTTTCTGTAGAAACATATATAATTTTTAAAGGTATTTATAAATATTTATGAGAGAAATATCATAGTGGGTATAATTAACTAAAATATTTCAGGAAAAAAGATGAAGCAAATATGGCAACTATTGGCAATTGCTCAATCTATGTGAAGATGTATGAGTCTTTCTTATATTTAGGTTGAACCATAGAAAATTGTCAATATTAGATCATTTTGGCCTAAACACAGTAGTTTTTTATGGTTCAGTGTTATGCTGATTTCAAATTTTCTATATATTTGAGTTATTAATTACAAATTTTCTAAATGTATAATTGTCTGTAAAGAAACTTTCAAATATACATTAGTGTGGTACAAAGTTTGTGAAGGCTTGGTCTTCGGCCCAATTTCTTCAATAGATCTCTGTCCCTCCCACACATCCCACTCCTAGAACACTGTAGATGAAGCTTTAGTTGAACTTCCTTAGTCTGAACTGCTTGATTTCCAGAAACTAGCCACGTCATTTCCAGTGCTTTTGCTTGAGGTCTTTCTTTCACTCAGCACATCACACTTTCTTGCACTACTCTGACAGCCACTCACATTCCAAACTCAGCTCATGGTCACATTAATTTTGAAGGCATTTCTGAGCCTGCCCCTCTCTAGGTCTCTTTCCCAGTGGTCCTTTTACCACCCCTCATCCTCTTTCTCAGGAGAATCTCCCAGTTCTCATTATGTGACATGGTGCCTACTTCTTTAAGCTGTTTCTTTATGTTGGAGTATATTAATCTGTTTTCATGCTGCTGATAAAGACATATCTAAGACTTGGCAATTTACACACACACACAAAAAAAGACATTTAATTGGACTTACAGTTCCATGTAGCTGGGGAAGCTTCACAATCATGTGGGAGGCAAGGAGGAGCAAGTCATGTCTTACATAGATGGCAGCAGGCAAAGAGAGAGAGAGCCTGTGCAGGGGAATCCCTCTTTTTAAAACCATCAGATCTCATGAGACTTACTCATTATCATGAGAACAGCACAGGAAAGACTCACCCCGATGATTCAATAAACTTCCATCAGGTTCTTCTCATAACACATGGGAATTCAAGATGAGATTTGAGTGGGGACACAGCCAAACCACATCATGGAGGAAGTCCCTTAAATATAAGAGCAACACCTTTCTAGTCTTCGTGGCTTCAGAAACACCCCTTACTATTGGAGGCTGATGCTGAAGGGCTGACTTTCTACCTGCTTCATGCCCTGCAGCTTCACCCTGCTGATTGCCCTTCCCTCAGTAGAGCTGACACTCTCAACCCAAACACAGCAGACCTTGATGGATGCCTGCTTGTTGAATCCATATGCAGAGGTTGGTTGTAATTCTTTCCACTTAGCACTTACCAAGCCTCTTTCTTTGACTGCTGGGAGATAAAATTAAAGTTGATGTGCATGAGGGTGACAGATCCCAGGAAGAGAGAGGTACATGCAAAACCAAAGGCACCTGGGATCTAAAGGATCATTTTCTCCCATTGTGTTTATAATATATTTTGGCTCAGTGGAAATACCCTTGGTGGGTTTGTGGTTAAACAGCAGGTTGTTTGAGTTCTCCTTCCAGTTTCACTTCTTCGAGGGGAAGTTTTTACTGATCTTACCACCTGACATTACTTCTTCCTTGACTGAGATTCTTAGTTCTTATGTGTACCCATCACTGCACTATGTAGATTGACAGATACGTATATGTAAATCTGTCTGTCTACCTGTCTACCTATTATCTATATCTATTTGTCTATGTAAGTGCAATAATGGGTACACATCTATCTAGATTTAGATTTAGATCCAGATAGGTATGTATGTATGTAGCCAGCTAGCTGGCTAACTAGCTAAACAGTATTTGCATACAATGGACACTAAATTTATATTTGCCAAAATAAAGGAAGACAATTATATTTTCATCAACACTTTCCTAGTGTATTGCTGTTGAACTTTGAATTGCTCATAGTTCAGGAATACATTATGAAAATAATTTAGAATAAGAGAAATACACTTTAAATTAAATGAATTAAAATGATTATTTAATTGCTCACTGGGATAAGTGCTCTGAAATGAAAGTACAGAGTGCTGGGAGTATCAGTAGGGTCTCTAAGATAGACTAGCAGCCAGGAAGGAGTATGGCCTCCATGAGGGCTGTCAGAAGGTCAGAGAGGGAGGGGGAGTAGTGAATGGAGGGCTGTGGGACCAGTGCAAAGTCTCTTGAGGAAGGTGATCATGGAATTTATCACGCAAACTCATTTCCTATCAACCATACTGAATCTGGAGGCTATAAATCATTACACCAAAAAAAAAAAAAAAAAAAAAGTCAAGAGTGGATGTAAAGAGCCAGTAAGGCAGAATTTGCAGTAGTCCAGAAAGGACAAGATTAGTGGCTATGATTACAGTAGTGGAGGTAGGATTGGAGAAGTGGACAAATTATTTAGAAGTTATACTCAACAAGAGCCTATTGAGAGACCTCAAATTCCTCAGGTGCTTATCAGAAAGGAGGCCTATCTTTTATCTATCATCTCTCTATTCTTCAATCTATCTTCTCCCAGTCAAAGCTGTAATTCTGGCACCAATTCTAAAAGCTATGCCAGTAGAAGGAGAAAGAAGAGAAAAGGCCATCCAAACTTATAGTGAAACTGATTTTTTAAATAAAATCGTTGAGTAGGTTGGGAGCTAAATCCTTTGTAAGGGTTTGGATGGCATGCTGACAAATCTTTTTCTCAAGACTCTAGAGGATCAACTTCTACAGATTCTTTATTTTCTCTGGATTTTAGTAGGGGATTTTTCTTATGAGTCAGTTCTATGGCAGTGAATTGTATTTCTCTCCTAGGCTCCTCAACAAACAATTTACAGTGTAAATATATTTGTTGGCATGCAAATCACTCTGCATTATGAGTCTTGATTAATATTATAATGTGTTGATGAAAGCCTGTAAGTGGTTCCTGGAACTAAGGTTTCAGACAAAGATGTGCTGTTTGGGTGCAGAATGTTTGTTGAATATTAGATTAGGTTTTTTGTTTTGCTTCTCTCTCTCTCTCTCTCTTAATTCTTTTTTTTTTTTTTTAATTTTAAGGAGATGCTTGGTGTGAAGTGGCAACAAACTTTAAAATACACAATTAATTAGCACAGCCCATCTATCACCCAAACTGCACAAAAACACTCCTCCCCATGCACATATCATGCTTGATCACACCCAAGCCTGCTTTTGTGTCTGTGGGTCCTTTGGTTCAGCTATTTAGCATCTTGTTTGTTGCCAGCATCCTGTCTCTAGAGAAGCATTGTTCGGTAGTATCGCATGCCTTTTAAATACTGTGTGTGCATGTGGGTTGATTAGACCATGTGTCCAATTCCCAATCTGCCCACTGAAATGCAGAGATAGTGTTACTGGGCTTTCCTTTTGTGAAGACTGGTTTCTCCTCATTAACAGTTATAAGCACATGTGGTGAGAAGAAATAGTGGACTCTCCACCTTCAGCAATTCAAGTATTGACTGGCACTTTTCTTTTACACACATAGCCTGAATAAACAACAATTCAATGGAGGGCTCATAGATGCAGAAAATAAGACATGATTACCAGCATAGGGCTTTGGATGCTGATGGAACTTGGTTGAATTCCAGTTCCACTACTCAATAGCTGTCTGACCTTGGCCAAGTTCTCAGAATTTCAGTTTCCTCATTTGGAAAATGGGGCTAATAATTTCTGTTTCTTGAAATTGGAGTGAAGATTAAATGAGATCACTGATTTAAAATGCTTTCCTGGACTAAAAACAACCACCAAAAAAAGGTGCTAAGTAAATGCAGAGCCTTACCATATGCACATCCTCTGTCTCTGGTCCACCAATACAGACAATGAATTTAGTATTTGACTGAAATCTCCTCAAGGTTTGTGGGTTTTATTTTATCTAGTGATCTCTGAGCATTTGCAATCAAGAATTCTGACTCTCACCCACACAACAGCACCCTGCTCCAGGTGGATCCGAGGCTGGTGGCAGTGTTTAGAGAGACTTCGAAGCATTCATAGCATCTCAGGAAAAGAGTCTCGCCACCGCTGTAGGTGTGGACACCGAGGGCAGGCAGGGAGCAAACTAAAAATACAACCAGAGGCCACGAAGAATAAAATAAGGAGACACAGAATGATGGAAGATAGAGGAACTATGCCTGGTAGGGAAATGCACAGTGGAGGTGGGATTCTGACCCAAATGAGACACTTAGCCATGAACAGGTTATATTCTTGATCTTGAACAAATCTCTTCTTGATCAAGTTTTTCATGATCACGTTTTGAAGAGATACCATTTGATAATATTTTGTCCTCTATCCTTCAAACAACTTGTGAGTTGCACAGCCTCTAGGTAGATTGTGTTACCCATAAAATGAATGTGGATTATCCATTCGGAAACATAGAAAATACATTGTGTTAATACCCAGAAGGGAGACCTGGAATGCCTTTGCTGGAATGGTAGGGTAAATGTCATTGCACTCTAGCCTGGGCGACAGAGTGAAACTCTGTCTCAAAAAAAAAAAAAAAAAAAAAAAAGGAGAAGGAGAAGGAAAAGGAGAAGGAGAAGAAGAGGAGGGGGAGGGGGAAGAGGAAGAGGAGGAGGAAGAAGAAGAAGAAGAAAGGAGGAGGAGGAGGAGGAGGAAGAAGAAGGAGAAGGAGAAGGAGAAGGAGAAGAAAGAAAAAAGAAAAATCTTTGCTTTACAAAGAATATTCTGTATCGCCAAGGCAGGTATTTGTCAGTAGGTCAGGATTTTTGTTTCAGTAGGTTATCATCTCTTATTTTCTTTTTTCATTAAAACATTGTACATGGATTTGTACAGAATATTGAAATCCTTTGCTAGACAAATAGTTACATATGCATAAGCAAAATTCAATAAAATGAACTTCAGATCTCCTGTCTTTCCTGTCTTTCCTCATTCTTGGCTTACTGCTATTTTGCTAAGAACGTGGTTGCCATCAAATGAGAGCGTGCACACACCCTTGCCACCACACCTACCAAGCCAAGTACGTTTCCTTCCTTTCTTTGGAATGGACCTTCGTTTGTACAGACTGAGCCTCCACCTGTGCTCTGGATTCTGTTTCCTGTCTCCTGTGGGTGTCCCTTCCTGCATCCTCAGCTGTCTTTTTCTATCAGACTATTTCTATCAGCAGACACACACTTGCTAATAGCTTTATACTATATAATTTACATCAAAATTTAGCACATTGGTGGTTACATTTTCAATAAATAAATTTTAGAGAATATAAATATTTATTCTGTGACACATACCTATTATTTACCAAAATTCCATTAACAATGACCCTACTGTCTTTTACCATAATAAATTCAGTGGTTAGGTTGGTCTTGAACTCCTGACCTCACATGATCTGCCCACCTCAGCCGCCCAAAGTGTTGGGACAAAATTTTGTCTCTACTAAAAATACAAAAATTTGCCAGACATGGTGGCAGTTGCCTCCAATCTCAGCTACTCAGGACGCTAAGGCAGGAGAATCACCTGAACCCTGGAGGGAGAGGTTGCAGTGAGCCGAGATCACTCCATTGCACTACAGCCTGAGCGAGAGCGAGGCTCTGTCTCAACAAATAAAAATAAGTAAAAATAAAATTAAATAAATAAATTCAATGGTTAAAGCAGGTTTCACTACTCCTTTTTAAAAACTATTTCTTCACCTGGACCCAGGAGCACCTACCACAATCCCCGTGTTCCCCCTTAATGTTTTTATTTCACTGAATCCTCACATTCCAATACCCAAATATTGGATTTGTCAGAGCTCAGTTCTGAATCTCTTAGTTCTCTGTCTGTACTGTCCCCCTAGGTGGCCTCATCCAACTTCAGGATATTTTAATACCATCTGTATGCTAAGGACAACCACAAATATACATTTAGCCCTGAACAATCTCCTGAAATCCAAACTTGTGTGTTCAACTGCCTACATGACATTTCTGTTTGAATGCCTAACAGGTTTTCCACACTTAACTTGTCAAAAACTAACCTTCAGGGTCTCTAGATTGTCATACCTCCACCACCCACTCAAATACCCTGCCAACCTGCTCCTCCTTCAGTCTTTACTATCTTGCTGGATGACAATTTCATTCTTCTTGTTGCTTAGGCCAAAATTCCTAGTTTCATCTTTGACCTTCCTTTTGTATATTACAGCCTGTCATAGCTTGTCCGGGCTACTGTAACAAAGAACCATAAACTGAGTGCCTTATAAAACAAAAAGAAGTTATTTCTCACAGTGCTGGAAGCTGGAAGTCTGCGATCAGGATGCCAGCATGGTGGGGTTCTCGTGAGGGCTGTGTTCTGGGCATAGACAACTATCTTCTCATTATAACGTCTCATGGTAGAAAGAGAGCACTGTCTGGGTCCTTTTATAAGGACACAGATTTCATTCATGAGGGCTCTACCCTCATGGCCTGATCACATCTCAAAGGCCCCATGTCCTAGTACCATCACAGTGGGTGTTGGGATTTCAATATAAGAGATTTTTTTTTTTAGGGAGGAGAAGGCACAAACATTTAGTGCATAAAACACTCAGTGTTTAATACATCAACATGTCCCCCCAATTCTACCTAAAAAATCTCTCCAGAATCTGTACATGCAGATCTCCTTCACCTCAGCCCCGCCTGTTGAAGTTTGCAGTCTGTCTCCTGAAGCTATGCTCACCTCCCATCTGGTCTCTCTGCTTTCACTCACATTCCCTCCAGCATAGATCCTCTCTGCAGAACCGGAAAAGCAATCTTGTTAGGACCTAGGGCAGCTCATGTTTCTTCTCTGCTTGGCATCCTCCAATAGCCTGCCGTTTTCTTCAGAGTAAAAGCTAAGGCCACATGGACAGGCTGCCTTCCCTGCAGGCCCCTCCCTCGCACCTCTCTCTCCTCCCTCTCCAGCCTCCCCAGGTTCTGCTTCCATCCAAGCACAGGCCACATGCTGGCTCCCTGCTTTACTCACTCTCTATTCTATTTCGCTATGGTACTTTTCTTCAAAGCAATATCAGCATGGTTCTATTTGATTTTTATTTTTCAATCTAACCCCCCCCCCCCCCGCCAACTAGAAGATAAGCTCCATGAAGCTGGGGACTTTTTTGTAGTCATGGCTGTGTCTGTAGCCTCTAGAACAGCATCTTATAGAAAGTGGGCTTTCAATACACGTCTGTGAATGAGTGAGGGTGTAGAAAGAGGAAGATGCAGTGAACCAAACAGGATTCCATAAGCCCAGCAGGAATCAAGGTCAATATGACTAAATGAAATCAACTGGCTTCCAAAGCTTGTGCTAGTTTGTGTTTTTTAGTGTCTTAACAATCCCCTGAAGCATCAAACACATCCTAAAACCAATCTGTTAGTATAACTTTTCAGAAGAATCAGTATTGAATATTCTCAGGTTCACTTTTGCTTTCAACCTATTTTTTTTTTAAAGACAAGCAGTGGGAGGATAAAATAATATAACAGAATGGCTAAAATAAAAGAATCTGTTGGAGTAAGATCAGGATTTGGTATAGGATGACATGAACTCTCTTAAACACTTGATTTCTCAATCGATTAAAATATCATTATGAAGCCAGGTGAGGTGGGAGGATGGTGTGAGCTCAGCCGTTCGAGGCCAGCCTGGACAACAGTGAGATCCTGTCTCTAAGTATATATATATATATATACACACACACACACACACACACACACACACACATATACTTAGAGACAGTAACTTGTCTGGAATCTACAGTTTTTTTTTTTTTTTTGGCAAAATCAATAACTTTTTCTTATCTAGGTTGATGTCATTGTCTAATATAAACTCTTCCCTTCTGAGTTCTGTCTTCTGAGGTTCTGGTGCTTTTTCACCCGAGTCATTGAGTAAAAGATGCAGTCAAACACAGAGTCTGAGAACTGAGGAAGAGGCTCTGGGTTGATTTCACTTCGTGATGCCATCTCCCAGTGGGCTTCTTTTTGTTACAAGGCTGGCTGGTATGGGAAGGCTAGATGGGGCAAGGAAGGCTGGTACCACTTCAGGGTGCTGAAGTCACCAAAATTCCTCTGTGTTGGGACCCTATTTGACAAAAAAGCTGTACCAATCTTGGGAACTATGCCGACTTTAAGGTCTCCCAGAACCAGATCCATCTTCCCTTCACATCTTTTTCCTTCTTCATGGTCCCAGAAGAATCTGTCACTCTTCTTCGTCACTCTGCTCCACTGAAACCCACTTATTCCCAATTTCACATCTTTGTTCATGACTTCCACCCCTTCCTGCAATACCTCTTTGCTGCTTTTCTGCCTCTAAAAACCCTAGGTCAAATTCAATTCCTTCATTGATTTTTTCCTGAATGCCAGCTCCTAGTTATCTCTTTGCTTGCTGATAGTTCTTAAATAAGTCTTTCACTGTGGAACTTCGTCATAATCTCTCTTGCCCTTCTATTTAATTATTATTACTACAATTATAAAATCAAGGCCAGGAGTGGTGGCTCACACCTGTAATCCCAGCACTTTGAGAGGCCAAGGTGGGCAGATGACTTGAGGTCGGGAGTTCGAGACCAGCCTGACCAACATGGAGAAACCCCATCTCTACTAAAAAATACAAAATTAGCTGGCTGTGCTGGCACATGCCTATAATCCCAGCTACTCAGGAGGCGGAGGCAGGAGAATTGCTTGAACCTGGGAGGTGGAGGTTGCAGTGAGCTGAGATCATGCCATTGCACTCCAGCCTGGGCAACAAGAGTGAAACTCTGTCTCAAAAATAAAGTAAAATAAAAGTAATTCCAGTTACTGTTATTACACTACACGCACCTTGCTTACATCATCTCATTTGATCCTTGTAGTAATCTGAGGTAGGACTCAGTGTGGTTACCATTTTACAGACAGGAAAACAGGCTTAGAGAACTTGCTCAAGTCCACACAAGTCATCATTCTCAGCTCTGGGAAGCCTCCTACGCCTTGCTCTCACCACGGGGCTTGAGTCACTCTTGCCCCTGAAGCACAGCTCTTTATCTCAAGGTTCTCTCTTCACTTCTCAGAGTGCCAAGCAACTGAAAGTCCTTAATACCCACCCAGGAGTAAAAAATGTCAAAAACCCACCTTGGCAATGCCACATTATGAAATCATACCTGCCAGAGGAGGTTCTGTAGGACCCCCTTCTTCAGATCAGTATCACTGAGATCAGTGAGTTACAAAAGGCTGATCTGAATCATTTTGCAGGAAAGACCAAATCCTGACCTCTGGCTGTCTGTCCATTCAGCCCTCATAGGTGAGGCCAGGGAGGTAGCAGTGGAAATAAGAAGACCTTTGTGGGGTTAGGCAGACCTGGATCAGAATCCCAGTTCTGAGATGCTGAGGGACCTTGGGCAATCACCTTAACCCCTGAGACACAGAGGTGGTGGGAGGCAGGGTGGTTATAGGTGCTGATGAGAATGGTGTCTCCTCACAGAGCTGTGTGGGAGAGTAAATGAGATGCCTGTGTAAGTCCTGTGACAGGGCACTTGTCTGAGGGTGGTTGTCCGTATATTCCCTTCTTTTAAAAATAAATTTTAATAAAGGGTCTTTACCAAATCATTCAAAGAATGGTGACAAAAAACTCAAGTTCTGACCATTGATAGCAGAGGCTCTGCCCTGAGTGTGGCAGGCAGTCCTGTAAAACGTCACTTTTCTCCTTGTCTGTTTCCTGGATCCAGGAAATGTGGGGTTGGTGAGACAAAAGAATTTTCTGTTAGTTAAAAACAACAACAACAACAACAACAACAACAACAACAACAACAACAAAAACTTTGTGGAGAGCTCAGGGAGTGAGGGCAAACCTGGAGGTGCTGGGCCTCCACAGCTGCTCAGAGCAGAGGCCTACAGGGCCTGTCCAGCTGTCCCAGGGACAGAGCTCCTCATCTGCCATCTCTGGAGGGGCTCCCTTGGACTGGAAGCTGGCACCAGTGTTCCTGCCCCTTAGGCAGCCCGTCTCTCAGATTAGAGGCTGGGAGGCAGGGGATCGCTTCGGAAAACTTCTATTGCTATGTTTCTGCTCTGAGTGCCGCTCCACCCCAATCACAGAGCCCTTTAGTTGACCCTGAATGGCTAACCAGGATCCCACAGATGCTGCTTCCACGTGGCCTGACACCCGCCTCCTTAATTACCCTGCACTCGCACATTCAAGGTGAAACAGCTCTGGAGGCTGCACCGCCTCTGAGAGCCAGGGAAGTGGTTGGGAAGATGGAGAAAAACCCTCAAGAAAGAGAGAAAGCTTAAGACCATTGTCCTTTCTTTTCTTTTCTTTTTTCAAGACAGCAGTGCCTTTTGCAGCACTTTTAAATGGTTGCCAGGGAAACAGAGCAAGGGAGAGGAGAAAGGTTACATGGATGCCGAATAACGCTAATGCACTTTTTCAAAACATCAACTGACAAGTGCTTAAGGCTCCGGAGCTTCTGGAAATGTCTCATTTTCAAAGTTTCCCTGTCAGAGCCTCAAGTACCTTGATGTCATCATTAACAGTATTTTAATCGCTTGTACTGTATAGTCGATCTCCGCTGAAGTCTTGTGCTGATGAGTTTCATGGAGCACTGTCTTATGAGACCGCTCTTTTAGGGTACTGGGAATGAAGCGGCTGGCATGCTGGACCACAGGTCCAGAAGCCTCAGCGTGAAAAAGACTGGAGCAGCAGCTAGTCTACCCAAAGACGTTTCTCCCAGGGGTGTGGTTCCTGGGTGAGCTGCCTGCTCTTCTGTATCCTGAATATTTAGGGTCCTCGTTCACCTCCCTGAGCTTGCTCTTGAATGTTGATTCAAACTTTTTCACCATCGTGGCCTCTAGGGAGTATTTATAACCTCGGATCTTGGCAGCATTCCCCCACTTTGTATTTTGGATGTCCCATCAGTATTTATTTGCTCCATTTGTACTGTATTACTTTGCACATGCTTATGTATTGTCTTGAGTTCTTACATCTCTGTGTATTTCCCAGTGGAGTCTCATGTACGGCTCTCCACAGCAGTGCCTAATGCAGCTTAACTTTCCATCAATGCACAACACACAGCTCAGTGCCTAAACACCATTCCTTTCTCGATAACAGGCAAAAGAATCTTCTGAACTGGTGAGTACTGAGACTTTCCCCTTGGCCCTCTGTATCAGTGCTCACAGCAGCCTGGCTAGCATGGGTCATGGCTAGAGGTGGAGACAAAGTTTGAAATGAGCTAAGACCATATTGTCCGGAAAGCGCTGAGTCAAAATGCTAGAAAGAACCAGTTTGAGAGAGGTGGACACTAGAATGATGTCGTAAAAGTTCAAAGTTTCAGGGCAGAGAATTCAAAACAAAAGTAAAAGTGGAGACAGTGACAGCTGGAGAAACGCCAGGTGTGATCTATGGATTGTCTTTATGGACAAGCAAGTGCATAAAAAATGAGCCGGGAGTCCTCTGAACTGGCACAGAGTGGTTACATGGCTAATGTAAAATCAGTCAAGGAGTTGCAACACAGGAACATGTTTTCTGTCTTCAAATTCTTTATGGCCTGCTACCTTTGCATGAGCCATAATATATTTTAAAATGTAGTGAATACTCACTGTGGGCAGAATAGGCTAATGCAGCTTTGGTACCTAGACCAGGATAGTCATAAATGCCAAGGATCGCTTAGCATGAGGTGATTAGAGTAGGTCCACATGACACAAAGCATTATGTTGTAGATAAGGTCCACTGTCCTGGAAAACCTTCTGCCTGGGAGAACAGTCTTCTCATGCCCGCTTTTTTCCTAGAATATGATCTGAGTTTGCGGCAAGACAGAAATGAAGAGAGGCATTTTTGCCCCTGTATGCTGCATAGGTGCTGCTTTGATAGAACAGGAAACTTTTAAGGCTGCTTTTCACATAAACATGGAGGGAAACCTCAGTGGAAAGCAATTAGGATTTAAATTCAGAAATACTTCCCCTATGTCCTGAGGAATGTGGAATGAAATGTGAGACCAGCAGGCTTGATTCTTCCATGTTTTATTCTGGATTCTAATGCAGAAGTTTTGGTTATCCTTTGGATTCCAGGAAGTGAAGTAGTTATATCCTTCTAATACGATCAAGGGGATGGGAAAGGTAATTTCTTTTTGAAAAGTATTTTAGAAAAGAAAATTTCACGATCCTACTAATTTTGTGCCATTTCTAAAAATATTTTCAGGCAAGAAGGCCTTCTGTCTCTGATCCGGTCAGATGCCCTTCACATAATCTCTCCTTCTTGGAGGGTTTTGAGGGAGGTGTGAAAATACTGCCATTGGGGATGGGATGGGAAATGCCACTTTATCACTGGCAGTTTCAGTTTCCAATATATCCCAGTGCTAATCTAGTAGAGCTGGTATGGGGTGTGCAGTCTACTTCCTTTTGAACCTAGGTTTGAAGTATTTACCATTTTCTGTGTGGTTCAATAATGAAGTAATAACCAGCACTAACAAGCAGGGAGAAAGGGGGAGCACAGGAAAAAGGTCTTGGCTCTGCTCACCAACTCCTGAGCATAATGTGAAAGAAAGTCGATTCACAAGCATTACGTTGTCATGCAGCAGAACCCTGCCTGTTAGGAACATGGCCCTATCATCTGATCAGTCACATTGATAACTCCACTGATCTTGGGAATACATAAGAATTTGAGAAGGAAGCAGAAGGAAAGTGGGCAGAGACAAATTTAGAGAAAATGTTTACTAGGATGTATTGTAATTTACCTGGAATTCCATCCCAACCTGTTTTGGATGGAACTAGGTGTCTTAACATACAATATTGTAGCATAATGATACTTTCATATTTTGAAGTTGTTATTATATATTTATACATAATATATGTTATATAATGTATATATAACAGTATATATTATATATACATTTATATATTATATATGCATTATATAACATATATAATTTATAATATAAATAAATATTTATATGTTATATATAAATGTATATAATTTATATATATAATTATATAATATATAATGTATTACATATAAATATTATATATAATGTAATTACATATACATTATATAAAATGTATAAGCATATAATATGTATTATTAAAAGTATATAAAATATATGACCATGAGTCATCCAACTTTGCATTAGCAGTGTCTTGGTTGGCATCGGCTGCTGCACCAAAAATACCAGAGCTAGAGTGGCTTACATAGCAGGCATTTGTTTCTCCTAGTTCTGAGGCTGGGAACCCCAAGATCATGGTGCCAGAAGATCTGGTGTCTGATGAAGAGCCATTTCCTGGTTTGTACACAGTTGTCTTCTGGCTATGTGCTCACAAGATTGAGGGAGGGAACTCTCAGTCTTTTTCACTTCTTATTTATTTATTTATTTATTTATTTTGAGATGGAGTCTCGCTCTGTCACCTGGGCTGGAGTGCAATGGTGTGATCTTCAGCTCACTGTTACCTCCGCCTCCCAGGTTCAAGCAATTTTTGTGCCTCAGCTTCTTGAATAGCTAGAACTACAGGCACATGCTACTGTGCTCAGCTAAGTTGTTTTTTTTTTTTTTTTTTTTTTTTTTTTTTGTATTTTTAGTAGAGACAGGGTTTTGCCATGTTGGCCAGGCTGGTCTTGAACTCCTGATCTCAGGTGATCTTCCCACCTTGGCCTCCCAATGTGTGGGCATTACAGGCATGAACCACAGCACCTGGCCTCTTTCACTTCTTAAAAGAAGAATAATACCATCATTGGGACTCCATCTTCATGATTTGTCGAAACCTCATCACTTCTCAAAAGCCCCACTTCCTAAAACCATCTCATTGGTGCTTAGGGTTTTGACATATGAATTTTAGAGAGACACAAATGTCATTAATAATAACTAGTAAGACCACTCTCGTGTTGGTGCAGTGATCTGTTAGAATCAGAGGCATGTGGATGGGACTGTGGTTATGTCACTGACTAGGCATTCACAGCACAGAAAATCACATCATTATCTCACACCATTTGCTAAAGCAAGTCATTTTTGAATTATCAAAATGCTTTTAATTATCATAATATGATTTTTTAAATGAATGATTATCTAAAATATATTTAGAACAATGCCAGTGTCCAATGCCTTTAGTGATTAGAGTTGAAATTACAATATTATAAGGACTTAAGTTATATGTATTAAAGAACAATTGTTGCATAGTTTCACACTCCTTGGCATTAAGAGCCTTACCTATTGCTTTATTTAATTATCATAACAATTCTTAGTGATCAGAATGACTGTCCTTTTGTGGGAGAAGAATCGAGTCATGCCACTTGACGGACATGACAGACCTGCATGTTGAGCTCATGTCTGTATGATTCTCAGGGTTATGCTCTAATGTCCTAAAGCATCGAAAATGTTTTCAGGTTTTTAACCTACGGGTGGGTTATCTGGGTGGGGAAATTGGTTTACTGATGAGCCTGTTTAATTTGTTTCAGAGGTACCTGAAGATGGGACATACAAAGTCTCAGAAGATAGAGGTACTGAATTGAAGGCTGGCTGGGTGTACTCACCCCAGTTTGAGAGTCTTTGGAATAGAAGTCAGTGCATGAAACAGGATCGGTTCTGTCAGGCTCAGGATATACTGGGTTGGAAACAGCAGAGGCTTCCTTAGTTAGTATCAGTTATGAGGAATACAGACACCAGGAAAAGGAAGACAAATAGAATACTGCCCCCTCTATTACCCATGCTGGCACCTCGTGGATGTTGGATTTGAACTTTGAGCTTCACATCATATTGTCCCTTCATCACATTGCCCTTTAAGCAAGCAACTTGAAGTAATGGGTGCTGCATATTGTTGTATCTCAAATACATAGTATACTGTCTGACACAAAGTAAACATTTCGTAAATGACTGTTGAGAAATTGAACTAATAAGTGAATCCATAACTACTTTGGAATAAACACAAAAATCTCTGGTTGCCAACTTCCCTGGAAATGTAGTTTAGAATTGTGTTCTTGCTTTCATAGTGCCTCCTCTTCGTGGTCTCCATTTATTTTTTAAAAATTAAATGGTATGAAAATCAATTTTAAGAACATTTTAAGAAGCTATGGCCCCATAGAGATATTCTGGCACATTATGAAACAGACTTTGGGAATCACTGACCTAGATACGGTAGTAAGGTGATAGGTGCTACATAAATATAATAAATTATACGGAGAGGGCTCCCCAGGCCTTTCTCTCCTACCAGTGCAGATGGTACAGAAATAGTCTGAAGAAACATTGAAGAATGTCTCAGGGCAGAATAACTTAACACCTTGGGCTGCTTTTTCTACCCATATTCACATTGTTTTATTTAATACAAAACCCATTCATTCAACAAATATGCACTAATGGAGTGTGTATATTGATGATATTCCAGGCAGAAGATGTGGCTCTGAGAAAGTAACAGTGAACCCAGCTCGCCTGGTCCTCCCATTCCCATGGAGCTGATAGCCAAGACGCAGGACAGGGCCAGACTTAATTAAAGGAGCACATAAATAGATACATCACAGATACGTTATTGTTTTTTTCACTCCTTCAGTTAAAATACAGGGAGTATGAATAAGTCAGCTCTGTTCTTAGCATCCTTTCCTATTTATCCCGTGACACCTGCTTCTCCCTTATTTTTCCATAACTTCTGACTCTTCTAAGCACTATGCAAATTTAGAAGTGACAGGTTAGATCCAAATACTGATCGAGTTATATTTTTTCTTCTTTGCACAGGGTGGGGGGAACAGATAAACAAAAATCAAATAACACCTGCCTTATTTATGATTGTACTCCTGCAGTGGAAGTGCAATCCGTTTGTAGAAACAGGTTGAATAAGCAAAAACAAGTCCAAGTGTCTGAGCTGTACCAAAACACCGATGGGGTACAGAGGAGCATTGATTTTTATTGTACTTTTAAGACTTAGTACGTATTTAATTATGATTATAATGATGATAAGCTAGCTTTGGGCTCTGGTACATTTGAGAGATAACATCATTCAAGAATTCAGAAAATAATATAATGAACACAAATTTTTATCCTCATCTTTCCTTTTCAATGTTCTTATCACACACTCTTTTTCCTTGCCTCCACCCCAACATACACAAATACACAACATCTTGGTCATCTGGCTATCAGCTGGTGGGATTTTCCAGGAGATAATTATTAGGTTGGTGTTATGTCCCACCCATGAAATTTTCTGCATCTGCAGCAGTACTTTTCTTGGTTGATTGGTGCCTGTGGGTAGTTCTTTTTCAGACATCACAGCTGTTTACAAAGTTTTTTCAGAGGAAAAAACTTTTTCTTCTACCCACTTACGTTCGTTGCCTGGGACCTGGCAAATTAGACTGACAAAAGGCAGATGAACAGGACAATACCATACAAACTTATTTATAAAGGCAGCATGCAAACATGTGGAAGGAACCCAGTGACTTGTGACAAAAGGGTGGTTAGGACTTGGGCTTCTATTGCATCTTAACAAAGAACAATAAATGTATAGAGAAGTGAGAAGACAGGAAAAGAGGATCAGGCTTTTGGAGGGTGACAAACTGTGGGGAGGTAAATATTTGGGGAAGAGTAATTAAAGACACAAGTTATTTTAGTAAGATTTTTCACATAGATTCTGCTTGACATCATTTCTGAGTGGATAGGAGTCTAGAGTTATCTCGCATTATTAAGTGTCTAAGCCTGCTTTTCGGAAACGTGCTGGCATTGGGGGTGGGCGGCTCTTTTGCCATCTGCTGTTTCTCAATTGTTTTCAGCTGAAAATCATCTCTATGCCTAGTGGCATATTTGGGGGTAGCATATTTTGAACCTCTTTATTAGTAACCCTTCTTGACATTTTCACCTCTCTGAGAGTTCAATGCAAGGTTGAAGGTACGACATGCTATTACAGTTTTTGGTTCATTTGTTTTTTAATTAATGTAAAATAGCTGATCCAACTGCAAAATAATGAAGAGACTTAAAACAAACCACTTTCAATAAAGGATAAGTCTGGGGTTTTCAAAACACTGGGAGCCGTAAGTAACTACAGAATGACCATCTGAGCTCTGATTCTATACAACGACAGGGGAGCTGCTGCCCGACATGGAGGCTGTAGAGAGGCACACGGCTCAACCTAAGGAGTCCATTGGGCTTGTGGAGGACAGGCTATAAGTTCCTCCATGAAGATCGCACTTTCAAATTGCAAGTTTTATAAGTCGCTGGACATTTTATGGAATTAGACATCCACATATTCTTTGGTCACCTCAAACCAAAAAATAAAATAGAAAGTTTACACTAGTAGAAGATGTAGGCACTGGTGTGTATGAGTGAAGAGGGGAGGATATTTAAACTTCTTAGACCAAAGAATGTGATCTACTCTTCAACAGGTAAGCTTGCAACTTTCTGGCATCTGGGAATGTTTTGGTCCTAAGCGTTAAGTACACGTGACACTACACACTTAAAAGGGTGTGCTGCAAAATAATAGACATAAGTTTTGAGGTTTGGATCCTGACTTCACTAGCTCTTTGTTATTAAAACACAGTTGATGCCCTTAGCTTCTCAGCCCACGTCTCCTTCTCAAAAGCGAGAATAGCAATGCTTCCCACTCCAGCACAGTGCCTGCCTGATCTCAGTGCCTGATCCCTACCTCTTACCTTTGTCTAGAGCAGAGCTATCTAGGTGTCCTACAGGGGAAGAGTTAAGTATCTGATTAATATTGAGCAGTTAGATGAGGGAGGGGAGACAGTGGAAGACAGTGGGTGATTTAAAGAGGTGAAAGGTAGGAACACTCCTTGACTTCATTCTGAGCATAGAGATACTAATGGCTTTGCCCCAGCAAATGCCACCGTTTCCACTTTTGATCTCTGGTGGCCCAACTCTCTTTTTCTTCTTTCCCATTTCATTGAATCCTATAGCATCTCATAGTTTATTCTAAGACTACACTAGAATAAGAAACAACCTTGTTTTGTTACTGTTTAGAATGACCAACAGCCTTTTTGACCCAGTAATTTTGCCCGAGAATAATTTTCATGAAGAAATAGTTCAAAAGTAGAAGGAAGCTCTCTACACAGCATGCTTTTTAATTGGAGAAAAAGTAAAAGTCAAGGTCAGCAATACGGGAATGGCTAAGCAAATTATTCTACATTCATTCAAAGAGCCATTTTAAATAAAAACTATGAAGAACGTATAGTGTCACATACGTGATTCTAGCAGAATAATTGCTAGAATGGAAATTACAAGTTTTTCCTCTGTTCTATCTATATAATTATTCACATTCACATAACCATAAATATTAACACATATAACATCTAATAGAGTACTTGATGTGTCAAAAAGTCAGGATCATGTGATTCATTTCTATTGTCTTTATAGCTGCTATTACATTTGTAAAACATCACAAACTCCAGGGAATAAATACTATGAGACAAAAAAATTGCAATCCCAGGATTAATCCTTTGCCCTTGAAAAATAAAAGAGGAGAGATATCTCTCTTTCGAATCTAATTTTGTTATGCTTTCTATTCTCATTTTTTTAAACTTTGACCTGCTTGCAAACCCCTAATCTATAGTTATGAAAGAATTTGGAAACTAGGCAGTCTGTTCTTTTATTTGTTTTTTCCAGTCAGGCTACTGAACGGGAGATAATTCAACACCTCGATTTGAGATGTTCTCTTCATCGCCAAGGGACAAAATCCACCTCGCTTTCGTCATTCCCACTCCACAACCACAAACTGAATATTCCCTCATCAGAGAACTGTAATAATTATCTGTTGCTATATATCAATGACTTTGAAAATTATCATCTTAAATTATCATCTTAAAATAATAATACAAGTTTCGTCATCTTGGTTTCTGTGGGTCAGGCATGCATGAGTGACTCTGCTGGGTGGTTCCAGCTCCGAGTCACTCACGAGGTTGCAGTCAATATATCAAATGGGGCAGTAGTCATAAGGACTCACCTGGGGTTGAAGGACCCACCCCCTAAGTTGGCACTGTTGGCACTGACCACTGGCAGGAGGCTTAAGTTCATATTATGTGTCCCTCTCCATAAGGCTGTTGGAATGTCCCCATGACATGACAATGATCCAAGAAAGAGATCATGGTAGATGCTTCAACGTATTTTATGATGTAACATCAAGAGTTACCCACTGTCACTTCTGCTGCAGTTCACTAGATACACAAATCAACCATAATTCAGTGTGGAAGGGTTCTATAATGGGGCATAATTACAAGAAGGCAAGGATGGTTGGGGGCATTTTAAAGGTTGACCTTAATGATTAATATCTCTCCAGAACGTAAAATGCATTTACCTCCTTCCAAAGCACTGAAAAGTTTTACCCCATTACAGTGTCTTCTTGGAGTTCAGAATTTCACCATTTACATCAGTTCTGGGTGAGGATGATGGTCCTTCAGTGTTCTTCCTTCCATATAGCCTTGAATAGCTTCTCTCAATCAGAAGACCTAAGAACTGAAAAGACAGTTGTCCCTGCTCTCCCCACTCCACACACCTGCACACACATTGTCACACATATTCAACATGTCATAGAGGGACAGGCATAGCATAATCACGATCAATTGTCCCATTCAAAACAAAAAGGACAACAGGAGGTACATGGGAGTTACGGATTCATAATAATTCTGAAATCCAGCAAAGTACATGTTGACAGTTCCTTGATTCCGACACATGGGATATTTCTCCATGATTCTTAGCTCTGTCCTTTGGGCTCTGAATTTTACCTCCTCAGTCATTCTTTCTTTCTCTTTAAAGGTAGTCTTGTTCACAACTGAGTATTTCTTTCTCTGGCTGCTTCTTACATGTAGATGTTTGGGTGTCCAAAGATCTCTTTAATTTTTTATCATCTCTGTTTTTTTCAATCCAATCTGACAGGATAGCTGTCAATAAAATTCTCTTGTAAGATGTGTAGGTCCCCTGTGAGCATTACTGACCTTCATGTTATTAGAAGAAAAAGTACTCAAAGATGTCTTCCAAAGAAGTCTTTGTTATCTTAGGTTTCTGCCGTTGGACAAACTTAAACTTCTAAGAAGCCCTTTTGTCTTAATGGTTCTCTGAGGTGCCAACCT
The DNA here is from genome assembly GCF_048565385.1 of Saimiri boliviensis. Lineage (NCBI taxonomy): Eukaryota > Metazoa > Chordata > Mammalia > Primates > Cebidae > Saimiri > Saimiri boliviensis. Next base: position 67,961,254 of record NC_133454.1, on the reverse strand, counting down.
AAATCTTTCTGAGATCCTAAGAAAAGATTTCACAACTACACTTTTGGTTTAATGTTTATTATCAAGTTTTCCTGATAGTTTCCTAGGCTATATTTTTTTCTCAGAAGGTATTTTAAAAAGTTTTAATATCATTTGCCATCTAGAGATTCTGGGCATATTCAAAAATAGTACGCTCTGGGTCCTTTATAGTTAAAAGCGTTCTGCTAGTTTATCTCTCATTTTAGTATAAAAAAAAAAACATAAAAAACTTAGGTATACCTTTAACTCTGCCTGAAAATCTTATCTATATCACCTAGTTTGTTAGATAGATTTTCTACTTTAATATATTGCAGGCAACACTTTTGCTAAGCTTTCTGCCCCACATAATAGCAATCACCTTTCTTTCAGTTTCTAGTGAAATTTCTTTTCACTTTTCTGTAAAAGATCACTCATGACCTTCTCTAGAGCAACCAGGCTTATGCTAACAGTCTCTTCAGACTGTTGGCTTTCTCTAACATTCATCAGTATTCTGTAGCCTCTGCATTGTGTTTTTTACAATTGGCAGCACCCCTTTTCTAGTTACCAAATGTTATATTAATTGCTTATTGCTATGTAGCAAATTACTCCCAATATGTAGTGGATTAAAACCACAATAATGTTTATCACATACAAGTTTTGTGGGCTGGAAATTCAAGAATAAGTTAGATAAGTGGTTCAGGGTTGAGTCTCTCATGAAGATGCAGCCACGATGCCTGCATCTGAAGGCATGACTAGAACTGGAGGATCCACTTCTAAGATGGTTCACTCGTATGGCTGGCAACTAGCTGCTGGCTATTGGTAGGATGCCTCAGTTCCCCACATTGTGGATTTCTTGGTCTGCTTGAATGATTTCAAAAAATGGCATCTGGATTCCTCCAGAGTGAGTCATTCAAGGAAGACCAAGATGGAAACCGCCATACCTTTTATGATGTTACTGTGGGAGTCAGATAACATCATATCTCAAAATCTGAAGCTCCATTGTGTGTGTATGTGTTTCCTATCATTTACTGAATATTTACCATATAGCAAGAATTATGATAAGTACTTTAGATAGGTTATTGTGGCTAGTCTTCATAAAAACACTCTGAGATAAATGTTATTATTCCATCATACACATAAGAAAAACTAAGTCACATAAAACTTAAGTAATTTACTCAATGTCATACTCCTAGGCATGGAAAGACTGAAATTTAATTCCAATTCAATGTAATTCAAAATCTCAAGATTTTAAGTCGGAATTGATACTGCTTTTGACTGACTCATATATTCCTTTTCAGTACACCTGCCTTCAACTTTAGAGATTCCTAGCCCTGTTTTCTCTGAATCTGTCAGCATCTCCCTGGACCAGTTTCTTTTCTCTCCCAGCTCACCTCATCTATTTCTCAGAACTCCCTGCTCTCTTTGGTAACCTTTGTGTTTTCCAGCACACTTACCCTGGTGGATCAATATGACCGTCAAATTTTTTGTTTCATACTCAGGTTGCTGAGCATAGGTGAAGAAAATGTCACACATTCTGGATTTGTGTCACTATAAATGTGTGGTCCAGCTCCAGCTGAGCCTCTAAAACAGGCATCCCCAAACTTTTTGCACAGGGGGCCAGTTCACTGTCCCTCAGAGCGTTGGAGGGCCGCCACATACTGTGCTCCTCTCACTGACCACCAATGAAAGAGGTGCCCCTTCCTGAAGTGCGGCGGGGGTGGCGGGGGGGGGGTGGTGCGGATAAATGGCTTCAGGGGGCCGCATGCGGCCCGTGGGCCGTAGTTTGGAGATGCCTGCTCTAAAAGCTTCACAATTATTTCTCTCTTTGACCAGATCCGTTTCCCATTATTAGGATTCCCATTCCAAACCTTCATGTCTCTTCTTGAACCCCATCCTACCCTTTCAATCTCAGCAAGTGGAATGATCTTCTAATTCCTCTCAACTGCATAAACACATCCAATTTCTTTTCCCCTGTTTCTAAAAATTATGTGCTCCTTAGCAGACAAGCTCAAACCTTCTACTTCTTCTTTGAATCCTCTTTTGCTCATCTACTGTAGGTCATTGCTATATGAATTATCTCCTTTCATATCTATACCTCCCTTCACCTTCTTACTGTCTGCCATCTCCTTTCCCTGAGTCATGTGCCTTCCATGACTTTAAATATGATTCTGAAAGAAATATTTAGTCAAGGCTTCTATTTTCTTTCTTAGTCATCCATCTTTGTTAAATGTTTGCTCCCAGAATTATTTCATCTTCATGATGATTTTTACATTTTTATATGTTTTAATAATAAAGTAAAACATATCATTGAGATAATGTGAAAAGAAATCAAAATTTATAACAAATAAAAAGGCTTCCACTTACCACCTTCCCACTACTCCATCTCATCTTCCAGAGAAACTATCTTTCAAAATTTAATGTTTCTCCTTTAAGCCATCCTGCCCTCAATAATACTACTACTTCTGTGTCCTTTCCTCCAAAGTACCAAATACTTACTTTCTGTTCTTCATGGAAATTCCACCAAGGCTGCTCCCATGGTGGTTACCATTAATCTCTAAATACTGAACCCAATGAACCCATTTCAGCCCATGTTATTCAAGACCTTTCTGCTTCATTTCATGCAGTCCAATTGTTCTCTGTCTCCCCCTTTCTTATAACCTAACAAACTCTTGGTTTGCTATCCATTTGGGGCCTTTCTTTCAGGTCTCCTTTCTGGACTTCTCCCCCTGGAGCTGCCCCTTACACACTGGGGTCATAGGGTGCCAGCTTTATTCCTCATTGTTCTCCTTCATGCTCCCTGAAAATTCATCTTTATCATCATCATTTTAACTACAGTTTAATGACAATGACTATTACATCCACATCTCCAGTGTAGACTTCTCTCCTGAGATGTATGTATGGAAATATCTCAAGCAGGAACCTGAGACTCAATATGCTCAAGATAAAGCCATCAACCCCTCTGCATTTGCTACTCTGTCTATATCCCCTTCTCCCTTAAGAACATCACAATCTCTCTTAGCCAGTCTTGTCAGAAAACTGGGGTATGTCCACTAATTTTTCCTTTCACTTATTCTCCACTTAGGTGTATGACTTAGTAGTCATTGAGGACAGTAGATTTTTGTTCTTAGATATTTTTCTGATCATTCACCTCTTTTCCAACTTCTGGCCTAGTAGTTTAATTTAGGCCCTTATTATTCTCATTTGAACTTCATACTCTCCTAACTAATACAACTGCCTGTAAACATTCTCCCACCAAACCTTGCTATGTCTCACCATACATCCCTATCTCCTCCAACAAACGTAGAACTGATCATTCTCTTTGGACACAGTGTTCTCTTTAAAATAATACTTATTAAATCCATGCATAATTCCTCATGCTGTCAGCAAATTTAAATCTGTTCTCTTAGTATGAATGGTACACAATATGATCACTGCCTATAATTTTTCCAACCTCACCTTTCATCCCTCTTTCATATCCCATGACTCCCATGACTTCTACCACTATTTAATAGTCCTTTTTTTTTTTTTTTCTTTTTTTTTTTTTTTTTGAGGTGGAGTTTCGCTCTTGTTACCCAGGCTGGAGTGCAATGGCGCGATCTCGGCTCACCGCAACCTCCGCCTCCTGGGCTCAGGCAATTCTCCTGCCTCAACCTCCTGAGTACCTGGGATTACAGGCACGCACCACCATGCCCAGCTAATTTTTTGTATTTTTAGTAGAGACGGCGTTTCACCTTGTTGACCAGGATGGTCTCGATCTCTTGACCTCGTGATCCATCCCCCTTGGCCTCCCAAAGTGCTGGGATTACAGGCTTGAGCCACCACGCCCGGCCTATTTAATAGTCCTAATACACCTATTTGCTTTGCATTTTCTACCTGCAATTGACAATTGTACTTCTTTTTGCCATGACTTAAATTGCATTGTCTTCCCAGAATGTCTTCCTCAGTATCCCCAACCCCGTTAGCTGCCTACTCATCTTCAAGAATCAACTAAAAAATTGTAACAGTCTAATTTTCTGGAAAATATTTTCTTAATTCAGCATCATTGTTAGATGCCCCTCTATGAACTAGCACAGCACACTCCAATCATTGCCAGCCTAACGTGAAGGCCCATAACCTCACAGCAGCCTCACAATGTGCCCAGAATGTAGTGGGTGTATTACATAAATGTGCCAATTTTAGTGGATGAATTAACATGCACGGACATAACTCAACTTTTGATCATAGACTGGCTTATCTTTTGTATTCTGTAGGGCAATACACTGTGGCACATTTCTTGGTCTTAGTCTTATCTAAGAGAACCAAGATTTTACAACTCTTTAAGATCAACTTGGATTGTCATTACTGCCAGATTTATTAGAAATGTTAGACCCTTCTAGTAATTTTTGAGGTCTATTTGGTTTGGGTCCATATTCATTCATAAACCACTCATTGTCCTGACTTTCTTGGATCCTATGCTTATTTTTGAGTCTTTAGATTTGTGCTGCCAATGCAGAGGCCACTAGACATGAGTGACTAGTAAATTTAAATATACATTAATTAAAATTAAACAGTTACTTTCTTAATCACCCTATCCATAGTTCAAGAACCCAATAACCATATATGGTTACCACATTGGACAGGACAGCTGATGGAACATTTCATCATCACAGCAAGCTCTCCTGAACTGCACAGATCTAGATTCGAACAGCAATAATAAAGCAGACAAAACAAACAAATGAAAAACAATACCTTGTTTTTTCATGAAGGGCTATTTTTCTAGGTTTAAGACTATCCTGAGCTAATCCTTCCAAATCCTTTCTTCACGTGTCCAGTTTGCCAGACTGATATTCACCAGCTAATTTTCTTTCTACAAATATAAGCTTCATGTGATGCCATAAGCCAGGATTTGGATGTAATTTAATCTTCTTGGTGGCCAACTGGGGTCTTGGTGGTCAAGCAGATTTTAAACCACTTTCTGTCTACACCTTGTGCCTGTCATACAGTTTGGGCAAAAGATATTCACATTTCCAGCTTACTTAGGAAGCAGAGATTATATCTGCTTTTGAGGCCAGTAAACATTCTAACATCCCATGGTCCAGGTTATCAGAACAGCTCTCTTCCACAGAGAATTGTCTCTTTGACAATTTATACTCAGATGCTTCTGCAGGGGGTTATCTTCCTGAGTTCCATCACCACATTTTTATGCTATCAAAATTACATTACACAGAGAAGAAAATAATTGACATCGTATTATCAAGGGAGAATCAGAGCTATTTGCTATACTTCATTTTCTTTTAGAGTATTTTAGCCAATTATGCCTTTTTATTAAGAGAAGATTATTTCTTGTAGCTTTACTTTGTGGTTGTTTCCATTATAGTTAAGGTAATTAATATAATGACACAATCTTAAAGTATGTCTAGTATATGGATTGATTTGTGTTACTTATTCACCTTATTTTGATTAGTCAACTGCACTTGGCATCTATTACACATCTAGTTAGGCTGCATAGAAGTCTCTACTAAAAATACAAAAAATTAGCTGGGTGTGGTGGCACGCCCCTGTAATCCCAGCTACTTGGGAAGCTAAGGCAGAGAATTACTTGAACCCAGGAGGCAGAGGTTGCAGTGAGCCAAGTTTGCACCACTGCATTCCAGCCTGGGCAACAGACCAAGATTCGGTTTAAAAAAAAAAAAAAAAGTCACATAGAAGGTTGTATTGGCAAATACAATCCGAACCCTTTATTCAAGGAACTCAGTTTGTTGTCTTCATGGTGATGACTCAAAATTGTCTGCCCTGGAAAAGCATACCTTTGGTGCCATATTAAATAAGTTCTACTTGCCTTTGGTAGGAGAATATCCTGCTCATGACTTTCATGGTATATCTGGGTTGGCTTTTTCCTTCCCATGTCTCCTGACAACTGTTCACTCATTAACCAATAAAGGTGCAATAAAGGTGGTCTGATGTTTTCTGACAAACTCCACAGCTGTCCTGCAGAAGGCATTTGAATGCGAACCACATGAACTAATAATTTAATCTAAAGGCGTTAGCACCAGCCTTTTCTCAATCTGAACCCCTTTTGACTGAGTAGATGCAATTGATTCAGTGTTTCCCAATGGGAAAGTGTGATTAAACTCTGGCTGCTGAAGCTTGGATGAGCGAAGGAGACCATGTAACTGTCAGAGAGCTCTAGAATACATGACTACTGTAGTGACAATAAGGATCTTTTGGCATTCTGTTCCTGACCCAGGTGTGACTCATGCTTAATCTTGACCAGGTCGTTTAACTTCTGTCTGATCTTGGAAGTGTATGTGTATACAAGTGTTATCTATAATAAAAAGTATGGGTGCGTTTGTTTTTCACAGATCCAGGACATCATGAGATTTTGCAGCATGATGTGCATTTTAAGATTTCTCAAATGTCCATTTGTGAGGGCTTTAAAAAAAGGTGCCTGTGTACAAGGTATGGTTGCTTTTACTTGAGCTCTAAAAGAACGTTGTTATATAAAATTCATTGTGCATACTGTGAAGTGACAACAAGTTCAAGTGAATCCACAGAATTCTCACCTGTTTTTACTCTCATCTTCCCTGAGGCTGCTACGCCTCTCTCGTTCATCAGTGGCATTTGAGAAGAGTACCACTTCTTGACCCTCTTACCAGCATTTCTTTTGCATTGAACTTGTTGACTTTCCTTTTCCTTCTGCTCTTCCTTGTTCTTCTCCATATCCTCATCCTCGTCATTGCCTTTCTCCTCCCTCTACATTCTTATTTACTTGGGGAGCTGCACAACATGGGAGGGTGGTAGAAAGAGCACAAGCTTGGCAGTAGTCAAAATTGAATGGGCATTCCTACTCAGCTACATATTTAATTTGGGGGAATTTTGTAAACTTTCTGAGTCTGTTTCCTCACTTCCGCATGACAATAGGAATGTCTGCCTTTCAGTATGATGATGATTAAATGAGTTCAATTGCATCATAGCATGTAGATCCTATTACATTTAATTAATTCAGCAAATATTTAGTAGCAACTACTCTATGCCGGGCAATGTTTCAGGCGCTTAGGTTTCAGCAGGAACAAGTTATCCCCTGTCACCATGGAGGCTATGTTGAAGTGGGAAGAGAACTTCAAAAATCAAACAAATAAATCACAAGTGAGCAGGTGATTAAAAAATGCTAAAGAGAAAAGTAATTAGTAGCAACTAGTAGATCCTGTTATTATTATTGTTGTTATTGTATGTTGTCTTCTGGCTGGCCCCTTTGCCATTTTCCTAGCTCCATTTTTTGTTTCTTCTGGAAGCTCTGCACACCCAAACCATGCCTTCACAGTGATTCCAGGGCCTCCGTTTCCCCAGTGAGTTGACACGACTCCACTTGAAAGAGAGATCAAGTACAGAGAAGGAATGATTTATGAGACTCTTGTCAGCCAGGCAGGACACTCTCAGCATATTCTCAAATAATTTGCAACTCCCTTTCTGCCTAGGGCTACGGGAGCCTGGCCAGGGGAGACGGGATGTGGGTGCTTCCCAGGTTGGGTTGGCCATATCAGCACAGCTGTTCCCATGGAGCAGCCCTGCTTGTTACAGGCACGGTGAGCGTTTTCATCTTTCACATTTCCCCTGTAAATCAAACGTCTATGCTGTTCTTGAAGCTCCCTGGTGAGTTGTGTGGTAAACCTGTTTCTTCCTCCCTCTCAGCCTTGGAAGGGAGCTTCTGAAGGACAAACCCCCACTGCCCTTCAGCTCTGTCCCTAGCTTACCTGGCAGAGGGGCTGGGGAAGCCCAGAGCTGCGTACACCAAGGGCTGGCTCAGGATCTCAGCCTGCACTCGGGCCTCGCCACTCCTGAGCTGTCATATTATGCCTAGCTCTCTTTTGAAAGGTGAAAGTTTTTAGAATAGGGAACTAATCCTCCTGAGGAAATAATTTCACTGGTCTGTAGAAGGATATTTTATTCCATGAGCATTCTCCCAACTGGAGATTCCAGAGCAAAAGTGCCACCCCTGGGAGGTTTTAATAATCCCAATGCCTAGAACCTGGCCTAGGCCAATTAAATAATAATTTCTGGATGTGGGACTCGATGTCAGTATGTTTTTAAAGATGCCCGGATGACTCCAGTGTGCAGTTGAGGTTGAGGATGACTGTGCTAGGTCTAGGGCCTCGGGTTGGCCAGGAAAGCAGTTGGGGCTCCAGTGTATGCAGCACGCAGGAAAGACCCATGGCTATAGACATGACAACAGAGCTCTTTCCTTCCCAGGAGAGCCCTGGCTGGCACACAGGAGGACTCCACACCTCTTTGTTTCGTGAATGAACAGATAAATGGAGGAGCCCACAAGTAACTGGGAGAAATGAGGATGGGAACCTTGGTTCACCCAAACCTCTAGGCACAGGTGCAAGGTCAGATCATCTAGCATTGAATAGCAGGACTTTAGACTCAGAACACCTGGGTTTGCTATCCACTTACCTAACCACGTGACTTCAGGAGAGTGACCCTACCTCTCTATGCTGGTTTTCTTCTCTGTAAAACAGAGCCTTTCATAGCACCTTCTTCAGAAGGATGAGAAAATTAGTTGATTGATGTGTATATATAGTGCTCATGACAGTGTCTGGCACAAGTAAGTTCCCGATAAATGTTAGCAATCAGCGTAGAGCTAAGCATTGATGAATGTGCAGTGTGTGCAAGGAGCTTCAGGAGCACTGAGAATGCCAGACTCATTCTGCATGGGGTCAGGGCAAGGTCCGTAGATAAAAGACATTAAAATGGAGTATACTGTAGAATTATTTTATGCTGAACAACTACAGAAAGGGAGAGGTTTGGCAAGAAGTGGGGAAGCATGGAAGATATTTCAGGCATATGGAACCATGTCCTTTAAGTGGGTTGGGTGAGTTGTAACTTAAAGTAATAGAAGCAGGCCAAAATGACCTTGCTATTTTTTAACACAGATGAATCCACATCCTAACTCTCTACTCCCTCTTCCATGGTCCTGTTTCTGGACCACGGCAGTTGATTTTCCTAGCCGCCATCCTGCAAGTCCACACACCTACTTAAGCTACCTAAACAACTCCTTAGTTCTACAAGGAATCAGTTCAATGTTCTTTTATAACTGGAAATAATCTTCCAAGCTTAGATTAAGAGTTAAAAATTGCAACCTCATTTTTATTACTTTTTTATTTAAATAAGTTGATATGGTTTGGCTGTGTCCCCACCCAAATCTTATCTTGAATTTCAGCATGTTGTGGGAGGGACCCAGTAAGAGGTAAATGAATCATGGGGACAGGTCCTTCCTGTACTGTCCACGTGATGGTGAGTAAGTCTCGTGAGTTCTGATGGTTCTATGAAGTGGAGATTTCCCCCCTTTTTTCTTTGCCTGCTGCCATCTGTGTTAGATGTGACTTGCTCCTACTTGCCTTCCACGATGATCATGAAGCCTCCCCAGCCGTGTGGAACTGTAAATCAATTAAAACTCTTTCTTTTGTAAATTGCCCAGTTCATGTGTATCTTTGTCAGCAGCATAAAAACAGACTAATACGGTAAATTGGCACCAGTAGAGTGGTTTGCTGCTGAAAAGATACCCCAGAATGTAGAAGCAACTTTGGAACTGCATAACATGCAGAGGTTGGAACAGTTTGGAGGGCTCAGAAAAAGACAGGCAAATATGGGAAAGTTGGGAACTTCCTAGAGACTTGTCAAATGGCTTTGCCCAGAGTGTTGATAGCACTATGGACAATAAAGGCCAGGCTGAGGGGGTCTCAGATGGAAACGAGGAATTTATTGGGAACTAGAGCAGAGATAACTCTTGTTATGTTTTAGCAAAGAGATTGGTGGCATTTTGGCCCTGACTAAGAGATTTATGAAACTTTGAACTTGATAGAAATGATTTATGGTATCTGGCAGAGAAATTTCTAAGTAGCAAAGCATTCAAGATGTTACTTAGGTGCTGTTAAATGCATTCAGTTTAACAAGTGAAACAAACCATAAAAGTTTGGAAAATTTGCAGATTAACAATGAAGTAGAAAATAAAATCCCATTTTCTGAGGAGAAATTCAAGTCCACTGCAGAAATTTGCGTAAGTAGCAAGGAGTAGAATGTTAATCTCCAAGACAATGGGGAAAATGCCTCCAGGACATGTCAGAGATCTTCACAGTAGCCCCTCTCATTGCAGGCTCAGAGGCCTAGGAGGAAAAAGTGGTTTTACGGGCTGGGGCCAGGGCCCCTCTGCTGTGTGCAGCCTAGAGACTTGGTACCTTGCATTGCAACTGCTTCAGTTGTGGCTGAAAGGGGCCAATGTAGAGTTTGGGCTGTGGTCTCAGAGGCTATAAGCCTGAAGTCTTGGGAGTTTCCACATGACATTGAGCCTGCTGTGCACAGAAATCAAGATTTCAGAGGATGTATAAAAACACCTGGATGTCCAGGCAGAAGTTTGCTGCAAGCATGGGGCTCTCATGGAGAACCTCTGCTAGGGCAGTGTAGAAAAGAAATCTGCAGATGGAGCCCCCACCCAGAGTCCCTACTGGGGCACCACTTCATAGAGCTGTGAGAAGAGGGCCACTGTCCTTGAGACTCCAGAATGGTAGATCTACTCACAGCTTGCAGTGTGTGCCTGGGAAAGCTCAGACACTCAAAATCAGCCCATGAAAGCAGCCAGGAGGGAGGCTGTACCCTACAAAGCCACAGGGTGGAGCTACCCAAGATATGGGAACCTAACACTTGCATCAGTGTAACCTGAATGTGAGACATGGAGTCAAAGGTGATCATTTTGCAGCTTTAAGATTTGACTGCTCTGCTGGACTTCAGATTTGCATGGGGCCTGTAGCCTTTTCATTTTAGCCAATTTCTTCTATTTGGAATGGTGGTATTTACCCAATGCCTGTATCCCCATTGTATCTAGGAAGTAACTCACTTGCTTTTGATTTTACAGGCTTATAGGCAGAAGGAACTTGCCTTGTCTAAGATGACTTTGGACTGTGGAGTTAATGCTAAAATGAGTTAAAACTTTGGGGAACTGTTGGGAAGGCATAAATGATTTTGAAATGTGAAGATATGAGATTGATTTGTGGGTGGGGGCAGGGTAGAATAATATGGTTTGGCTGTGTCCCCACCCGATTCTCATCTTAAATTCTCACTTGTTGTGGGAGGAATCTGGTGAGAGGTAATTGAATCATGGGGGCAGGTCTTTCCCGTGCTGTTCTTGTGATAGTTAATAAGTCTCATGAGATCTCATGGTTCTATAAGGGTTCTTTAACAGCAATGTAAAAATAGGCTAATACATAAGAGAACTTAATGTTTGTCTCAGTTTCATTTTACCTGGGTAAAATAATTTATTCTTAGTCAATTAAGAATGAATTTGATCAGGTCAGCATTTTCTCCCACTCTTCCAGGGTGTCTTTTATGTTCAGGGGAGCTTGCTTAGTGCACTGTGGTAAAGAAGGGGTGGTAGGAGGTGGGTTCTGTTTCTGGACATGCTCTGACCTGGAGTTGCCCCCTGAAATGCCCTTGTCTCAGTGTGGTCTTGTGTCAGTTTCCCTGTGACATTGTAACAGGCATCTGTGGACCCCTGCTCAGCTATTTACACACCAGAATAACTGGGCAGTTCTCTTGAAAAGCTGTGTGTGGTTGTCTCAGCCTTTATTGGCCTGAGCACCCCACGTGGCCATCTCTGCCATGCACCTCGAGGCCTGGGAACCAACTTCCTCTGCAGATTTCCCACCCCCTTCTCTCTAGCCAAGGGATTTTTTTATTTCTCCTGGAGCAGACGGAAAGGGCTGGAGGGCCATCTTACTTCCAGAAATAATTTTATAAAGGGTGTCCACCTTAGAAACTCTAAGCCCATGGATTAATGTATGTGATTTCTCTTCACATGTCTGCTGTTAAGAACAATGCCTGGAGGGCATAGGCCTGGAATGGCTTTACTGCCTCAGGAAGGGGGCAATGAGAAAGAAAAAGGAGGGAGAAAGGAAGATAAAGTAGTTGGATTTAACAGGGGATGAGATATTGGCAAAAATTCCTAAACACTATTCTACCGTAACTTTCATAAAAACGGTACTAAAACTACTGAATGTTTACTATATGACACTCTTCACTAAGTGTTTTTTTCATAATTGGCTCTTCTATTTTTTACAGTCACTCTCAGAGGCAGGTATATATTGTGGGGCTCAGAAGGAGTAATTAACCTGCTTATATTATGTAGTGGAAAGTACCAGAGCCCAGATCTCACCCCAGATCTGTTTGGCTCAAAGCCCATGTTCTGCTGTAATGCTTCCCCTCACCTAATGTGTGAAGTTATGCAAGAACACACCATATGAATGTTTAAAAATACTGTTGAGGAGCTTGGCATTAATATATGATTTTGGTAAGTAAATGCGTATTTTAAAGCTGCTATGGTCTTTTTTAATTTAAAACGCATGCTGTAACAAATACCTTTAAAAGATAACCATTTTCTAATTACACGGCCCTTTGTTCTCCTGTTTCTTCAGTAGACTTTGTATATTGGGGTCTCTCTAGGCAACATGCATTTTCAGGTTCTCTTTTTGGTCTAGAATGTTCCATTTCCTGTGTCTGAGCAGAGGCACCCCCAGAATATCAACTCCTGGGTCAGACTAGTAAGTTCCAATCAACCTCTATATCTCACTGTCCCCTTGATACTTTTTCATTGAATTATAGGATATGGAGATTACTGTGTGAAATTTGCAGAAATAAAGATAAGGCACATAAAGTGAGATCACTTTAGTGACACTGAGCAATGGCATTAAAACTTTACTTTCTGCTGCAAGGGCCAGGCCTGGGAGATCTTCACGTGAGATCTGACCACCTCTACTTCATCCTGCCTAGTCCATGGAGAGGTGGCAGTTGACCCACGGGTCTCCCTCCTACTCCTAATGACTCTCGATAAAATAATGAGGAGACATGATTGATAGCTACCGTAAAAGGCAAGCATATCAGCCAATGATGATGTTTTAATAAACTAGTGAGCTCTTCCCTAGAAACTGCATACTTCTTGACTATGGACTTACCAGGTGAAAACAGGCTGCTTTTGTCCATCACAACTTGTCTGGCTCAGTTGTCATTTCTGTGGCTCTCCCTAGACTTCAGACACAGGAGAGTGCCAGCTCATTGCGGTACTACATATTCTTAGCTGTTTAGTTTTTCATTTCCTTTTGTTTTTAAAAGAAGAAGAATCAACCGTTTTAGATTAGTATGTTTTTTTAAAAATTCAGGTAGCTTCTTCACCAGCCTGCATCCCCTCTAAAAAACAACTTTGTAAAATAGATGTGGTGTGAGTTTAGATACCCGTCAGAGAGAAGTATGAAACAAAAAATACATTATCTTTGCTTTAGTACATAAATATCTCCCTCTTAAAAAGCAATCCAGGCCAGGTGCAGTGGCTCATGTCTGTAATCCTAGCACTTTGGGAGGCTGAGGTGTGTGGATCACGAGGCCAGGAGTTTGACACCAGCCTGACCAACATGGGGAAACCCCATCTCTACTTAAAACACAAAAATTAGCTGGGCATGGTGTCATGTGTCTGTAACCCCAGCTACTCAGGAGCTGAGGCAAGAGAATCACTTGAACCCAGGAGGTGGAGGTTGCAGTGAAACAAGATTGCACCACTGCACTCCAGCCTTGGCAACAGAGCCAGACTCCATCTCAAAAAAAAAAAAAAAAAGGAAAAGAAAAGAAATCCAAATAGCTTCAAACAGGTAGGGTTTTTTTAGTCATTGATCTTTCTCTCTCGCCTTTCCTTCACTTCCAAGTGTCTTGAAAGCCCAGGCTATATTTGTCACCTCTGCTCCTTATTTTCTTACTCAATCTTCATTCACAGCAATCCAGTTTCCACTCCACCACTGCACGAACCACAGGCTTGCTAAAACTATCCATCGGCATCTCAGATATGGACCTTCTTGTTTCATCCCTCACGCTTTTCTCATGCATTTTCCCGTCTTCCTATCACCAGAGTAATCTTTTCAAAATGCAAGCTGAATCATAACACTTCTCTGCTTAACATTCTGTCTGGGTACTCAGCTCCCAGGGATGAGTTTGTAGCCCTTCACATGGCATCTGAGGTCCTTGCCTCTTCCCAAGAGCATGCTTTGCTTCTGGGCCACCTGTCCTCACATGCCTTGCTGGTCCCTAGGCAGCTGTGACCCCTTACCAGGCTGTTCCTCTGAACAGCTTCAAGCATTTGCCCTGTGTGCTGATTCTGCATGTGTTTCTCTTGTCCTCCTTGTCTGCTGGCCAAAGTAAAGACTTATCTGAAGCATCACCACCTCCAAGAAGTTTCCCAACTCCCCTCACCACGCAGACATACAGAACATGAACATGTCAGTGCATGTCACTTCACACTAAGTGTCCTGAAAGACACACGCTCCAATTGGCTGCAGTCTTTCTGAAAGCTTGGACAAAATTCGTTTCTCAGCATTGTGTCTCCAGCATTGAATAAATGCCTGGGCACATAGAGTTGAATGGATGAATGAATGAATGAGCAATCAAACCATATTTATATCCTAAAGTATCAATCCATGTAAGATAACGTCAAGAGAAGAAACAGGGACTCTGTATGAGGGATTTAGAATTTAAATTCAATTTTAAATGATTGCTGGCTAAATTATCTAGGAAGATCATTTTAATTAGTTTGTCCAGACTTATAAGTTGTAATTTTGCCTTATGTTAAGAAATTCGATGTAAGGCTATTACGGAAAAAAATGACAGGCATGTGTTGAATTGTAGTTATGAAATAGTCTACATACACAAGATAATAATATTATTATGTGACATTTTAAGAAGAATTTTATAAATAGGTCACCACTGACTATGCTGTATCTCCAGCTAATTTTCTTGCCAGTTATTTCGATAATTGGATCCTAGGTCAGTCTTTAGCTGTGGAAGAACAGTTGACAATAAAATAGACATTTATAAATCATCTCTCTGTAATTCCATCCAGAATAAATTCCCTGGTAAATAGCGAGCCAATTAGAGAAATATATACGTGCCGATGAGGTTTTGAAAGCTACACCACTGAACTGGTGGAGACTTTGAAATGCCTGGATTCATCAGGAACTTTGAATTGACAGCCTCTTTTTGGCAAATGCAGTTTTGAACTGCAAGTAGCTTCTTCCAGAGACTTTAAAAAGAATGTTTGGAGAAATGAGTTTGGAATTTAAAATGGGTGATCATTTATCTTTTCCTTGCACTAAGTCGTCAGTAAAGCTGAGGCCGGCCAGAGGCGGCCCTTTAAAGCTGCTCAGGAGGCAGCCCACAACAACTTGGGAGAGAGGGCTGTGGACAGAGCTTGGCTGGCAGACTGGCTCCCAGGGTCCAGATGCCGTCAGATGTTTTGAACAAGAACCGTGGCTCAGTGCCTAGTCTTCAGTCCTACCAGGCCCAAACGGGACTTTAGCAATATACCCAGAGCTATGTAGTCTCTCTCACATTGGCAAAACTCACAGAGATGGAGGTATAATCCAAAGGGCTAATTCATTTATTATGAGATATTTCCCTTTCCAGTGCAAGCATTTTACAGACACACTTAGTAGCAACGTAAGTTTTGTCCCATGATTATGCGTTCTCTCTGTGGGTCCTCGGTGAATCCAGGGAGCAGAAGCAGGTAGCTGTCCCCAGGTGACTCTAGTTCCAAACAGTTTAGCACATGAGACATCTGTGTGGGCTAGCCCACAGCCTTCCTGGAGTGCATGTGGAGAGAGGACACTCCAGGCCAAAGCTTGCACTCAGAGCTTGAGCTTATTTGAGCAGCAGCTGGCAGAACCTGGCCCCTGCCTATCTGTACCATCTGGAGAAGTTGAGGGGCGTCTCATAGAAGCTGTGGTTAGGAGAAGACATCCATTTTTCTAGCTTTTCATTTCAATATAAAGGGATTTCTGAGCGTCTTTGACTGTGTGCCTCTCTCCCTATCCCTTCCTGACTTCTCCTGGGGGAATAAGCTGTTCTTCTCCCAGGGGAGCTTGTGAGCAGGAATCTGCCTGGCTGCAAATGCACCCCTTCTGGTTCTCCTTGGCAGCGGCCTGGCCACAGCACACAGACATCCTGGCCTGCTGTTGGCAGTGGCGCAGAGGCCTGCCTGCCGCCACATGATTAATTTAAATCTGGGAGAAGTAAAGGAAAGCCCCTTGTACCACAGCCACATCCCTCCCCCATGTCTGGGGCACTGTTGACACATTGACCTCCAGCTCCCCTGTCAGTCTCTCGATGAATCCCAAACTCAGAAGAGGGACGTATTACTTATACCCTCCCAGCACCAACCAAAACCAAACACAGGAACAGGGAAGCAAGTGATTTACCACACAGGATGTGCCTACGCCACTCACGGGGCATGACCTATTTGTCTCCCCAAATGAAAATGTGAAAGAAGGGCACCCGCCCTGACTGTGGTAGTGCCTGCGTGACAGAAAGGCACGCCCCTCCACCATGGCGTGCCCTGGCCAGCCAGCCAGAGCCTGGCGTCAGGGACCCTGTGCCCTGCTTCTTGGCCCCTCTCCTCTGCCTTCTATGGAGCTGTATTTTGGGGTCAGCCTTGAGAGGACTGAAGTTGTCTGTGACATCACCTCTCTGGGCCTCAGGGAGAGCAGGATTGACTGTAAAGCCATGAAGCTATGCCTCTGCCTTTCACTTCCTTTCCAGACCTGTTGGAGACTTGGAGAGGAGCCCTAGCAATGTGCTCAGATAGTCATCTGTTGATAAAGTCTGCAAAATAGGAGATGTCAACCCAGGAAGTCACAGTCTCTTTCCCTTCAGACTCTGCTCCTTCACATTGCCCTCTTTCCTGACAGCTGGGGCTGGAGTAGGAGCATGGGGCTTCATTTAACAAGCATGTGAGATCACTGCTGCCCTCCCTGGGAGGAACCCAGAAGCACACATGTCACTATCCACAGTCGTGTAGCTCCCCTACTGGCAGAGGTTCAGGCCACATCCAGGTATGGACACGTCAGCTAGCGCCTTGTGCAGGAGCTGTGCAGGGACACAGAAGGAACGGGCTGGCCTGGGGGACTCACCCCACCATCGTGTTAGTAAATCCACCAATGGACAGCTCAGTTCCCACGGATCCCAGGTCCTAAGGTATTTCTCTCTCGCCATGAATATACAAGACCATGTAGCATGCATACACAGTTAAAAATACATCCTACCATGTTTTAAGATTTGTAATATGTTGTGGTTTATTTTATCATTCCGAATACTCATTTTGAATGTAATTTAGCACTCATTCTTTTTCTTGAAAGAACACCCCCCAGGTTTTAAAAAATGCAGATACCATAACACCTGAACCCACCACTGGTGCTACAGAATAAAATTGAAATCACGTCTGCTCCAGGGCTGGTTATGAAGGAGACTCTCCTGAGAGTACAGAGAGTGCGCCAAGACCAAGGGGGGAGCCGGTGAAATAATGTAACCAAACTGGAGCGGAGACACTAAGCCTTGGAAACCCAGTTGGCTGTTGACTGGAAAAGACGCTTGTCTCATTTCCTTGGCTCCCCAGCTAGCCTGGGGGATGTGCTTTGTTATCAATCCACCTTGCGGATGGTGTGAAAAGGGAGCTTTCCTGTACCCTGTGCAGAATGCAAAAGGACCCACAGGATTTCTCTTCACTGGTGGCTGCAGGGCCATCTACTTGTTCTCGGTAAACTTGATGGTTTGAAGATCCCTGGCTAATGCCGTGCTTGCCTCCATACACAGCACAGCTTATGGACTTCGTTTTTGTTGTCTTTCAAAAATCACAAACTTCCAAAACTCCAACTGTATGTCCCTCAAAGAGAGGGTGGCAGCATTGGAGGTAAAGACTCTGCTTTGTTTGGTAAAGCTGTCCCTTATCTTTCAACTAGATACATCTTCCAAAGTTTCTTCCTTTCTTTTTATTTTCTGAGTTTGCTTGTTTGTTTTAGATAAGGTAAGATTTATCTTTTTAACTACAATATAATGTACATTGATCTTAGAAAATTTGAAAAATATAGACAGTATGGAGAAGAAAACAAACATTTCTAATCATCCCACCATCCAGAGGTGACCACTGTGAAATTTTGATACGTTTCTGATCATTTTCGCTTTATATACGTTTGTTTCCTTTGCATAGTGGCAGCGATGTTTGCATACTATTCTGTATCATGTTTTTCTCTCCTCTGTGGACATTTTCAGCCTATACAATATTGCTTAAAACATAACTGTAATTAATGGCTGCATAATATTCCAGAACAGAATATTCCAGAACATGCTTCATTAAGTCCATGTCTATTAATAAATATTAGGTTGTTTTTTATCCTTCCATTATTAAAAAATATATATTCTGCTATTATCTTTGAGCATTAATTTATATTCTCACCTCTGATTATTTCTTTATAATAGATTCTAAAAAACAAGATTGTTAGCATCCAATAAACACTTAAAGTGGTCACACTAGCTTGTGTGTTTGTTACTGTGAACAATAGTGAGAATTCCACAGGGCCCTTCTCAGCCTTGTACAGTATTTTTGTGGTCATTTAGTTTTTTGTACATAATTATTTATTATTATATGATAAATGTCCAAAGCATCTCCATGTTTAAATTTTTAGTTATTTGCTTAAGAGCGAGCAAAGTGGAACATTTTTAGATAGGCTTACTGATGATAACCTTACTTTCTGTAAAGTTTTATTCATGTACTATATCCATTTTTCTATTGAGATACTTCTAAAAATTATTTATAAGAAAGAAAGAACTAGTTTTCTCTCTTATCTTGAGGGCATTTAAAATATTATTTTTATAGGAGACTCACCTGGTATACTCCCAGTGCCAAGCCTGTACTAGGTACTTAATAAAGGATTGTTCAGTTTTAGATCTACCTGAAAACGTTGATTTAAAATTATGGAATTAGACTTCAGAGTGCTGGGTTTTTTAAAAGCAGAGATTGCATCTATTTCTGTGTTGTAAAAACTACGTATTAAAGTTATATCAAATAGGAAGGGTACATTTGGCAGGGAAATTCTATTAAATCGCGTCTCCTAGCGAAGTGATTTAAATTAAATTTTCCTGATAAAGTTTTTATTCACATATAATCCTTTACACAGGGTTCACTTTTCCCCAGGTTTTCAATTGGCATTTGGCTTTTTCAGATTAGGTAGATAGATAGATGGTAGGAAGACAGATGATGGATGATAGATAAACAGATAGACAGACAGACAATAGATCGATTTTGGTTTCCACAGTTTTTTAGCAGGGACTATCTTCACTGCAGCCCAGATCACTTAAATCTACACTCTACTTCCTGCGTAGTGCTTCTGAGCTTCTGGGATCCCCAGGTCAGTGACTCCAGGCTCAAGGACGTGGCTGGAGTGAGTGTGGGAGTCTGCTCTGCTCTCATTACCTGCCGGCATGTGGGAGGTGCAGGCCACAGTGCAGATCGAGCAGCTTCAGCAGCAGCTCTCTCACCTGGAGCCGCCCTCCTTCTTTCTTTCCTTCTGTGATAAACTGTATTTGGTGAATAAAGTATATCTTGTGCTGAGTTCTCTAGCTGATAGATTTCTGAAAATTAATTGGCACAGCATTTTTTTCTAAGAAACATAAATGTGTTTGGAAAGTCAGATAGGCCTGTCATTTGAAGCATGACTTCTATCGAGCATCGACTATGGGTCATCCACTTTACGTGTTTCTACCTCTTATTCCGACCACTAATTTGTAAGGTGGGTTTCATTATCCCAGTAGACTAGATGAGAAAATGGGGTGGCGTCTCAGTCAATTCAGAATGCTATAATGAACTGCCACAGACAGATGGCCTATTCAACAACATAAATTTATTTCTCACAGTGCCAGGTGCTGGAAGTCCAACATCAGGGTGCTAGTGTAGTTGAGGTGTCTTAAGGACCCCCTTCCAGGTGGTAGGTGGCCGTCTCCTCATTGTAACCTCACATGGCAAAAAGCAGAGAGAGAAAGCAAGCTGTCCTGTCTCTTCTTAAAAAAAAAAAAACAACACTCATCCCATTCATGAGGACTCAACCACAATGCCTCTCAATATCATTACACAGGGGGCTAGGATTTCAACCTGTGAATTTAGGGGGCACGAAAACATTCAGTCCATGACGAGGGGTTGTTGCGGATGCGTAAATTGTTCAAGGTCACCGAGTTGACAGTAGCAGAGCTGAGGAAAAAATTCAAATTTCCCCAGAGTCTGTGTTCTTGACACTAAGGAACACTGTCAATTTGTGGACAGCTCATGGGCAGAAATTGTGCATTACTCATCTGTATACCTGTAGCATTTAATGTGATGCTTGGCACATAGTAGATGCTTAATAAGTCTGTGTTGAACAGATTAGCGAGTGACTGAGCCAGTTAAACTATTCCCAATGAAAAGCCAGCGCTGCGCTAGACTCTGTCTCGCTGTTTTGTGACAAATGATGCTCAGGAGAGAGGGAGGGAGGGGGCCAAATAAGAGTGAGGAGTAGTGGAGTCACAGTTCCTGCTGGGGACTGGGGTGAGCTGTTTGCCAGCTGCCTGCCCTCCCTTGCCCATGAGCAGGGAAGATGGCAGAGACCCCATTAAGTGTCACTAGGACTGGAGCAGGGATTGACACCTCTGTCTTTCCTGTTTTCCCTCCCTGGAGCCCTCCCTTCCTTTGCACTGTGAGCCGTTTTCTGCTCCGTTTCCTTCCCAAGCCCTGGGATCACCCTCAGAGCTCTCTGTTATCTTCCACATCATCCTAGCTGGAATAAAATATAACTGTGTCTGAAAAGTACAGAAATCAAAGCTCCCCTCGGGGATTTTTTTCCATATCACCTGTCGAATGGAAAGCCGGTGTGTCCTTGAAAAGATATGTATTTCAGGCCGCAGGGGTGCTAATTTGCAAGGCCCATTACTCAAATGAAACATTAAAAGAGTCTTCGATAAGCCAGTGCTCTCGGCCCGTTTCCACTCCGGCACCAACATAACCAACTATAGGTTTCCTGTCAAGCTTCAGAGCCCAAAGTCAAGATTTATCAATTGATATTTTGACTTTAACTTTTCCGCTTTCTTTCTGACACTGCATTGCGTGCTCTGCTGTGGCTCTCCAGCTTCTTGCAGGTTCCTCACACTGTCCTTGAACTGCTGTAGAAGAAGATGTGCTTTTGAAGCATCTTCACTGGTGTTCAGTGTGAACATTCTACTCTGTGACTAACATACTATGTCCATGAGATTAAAAACACATATTTACAGGCAGATAACCTTTCAGACAGATGTGATATCCAGTGGTATTACAGTATGTCCGATATTATGGGAAGCCTTATATTGCTTTACATTCAGATTTTTAAAAATTTGAAATGTTTTTATTTGATATGTCTTAAGACAAGGATAAAAGTAGGTGAAAAGAGAAGTCTTCAGTGACAGTACCAGCTAGAGAGGCAGACAGTATTTTGCTGGATATATTTTTCAGTCTCCTTTTGCATTTTTATACGGTCTACATTATACTGTATTTATCCTTTCACACTCTAACTTAAATATTCACATGCAAATTAAAATTTTCATAAACACTTTCAAATGTTTATTTAATAACATCCTGTCCTGGGTATATAACGTAAGTTAATTAACCCATCCTCTATTACTGTTTACTTAGGTTGTTTTCATTGCAATGAATAACACTTTAATGATAATTTTTGTCTATTACACCTTTGTAGGGGAAATAGGAAAGGGGATGGTTTTCACAGGAGACCTTTCCTGGTGTGGAAATACCATGTCAATCGTTATGAATGCTTTAGAATCCCAATAGCGATTGACAGGCAGCTTCCCGCAGGTTGGGAACATACACAAACCCACGCCTGCATAACTCTTTTTTTCTGCCTGATGTTCATGTTCACAGCTCATGGGCTTAGATGTTGACCCTGAATGCTAAATAAATGGAATGGAATCCAGATTTCTGGCCAACTCCAGATTTCTGGACGAATCCATTTTAGGTACGAGGTAGGAGAACTGAGTACATCAATGAACATATCTTTGTTTCAGGATAGGAGATTTGAGGTTTATGACAGGAAATGTCAAACTTAGGTTTGAAGTTTCCTATAAGACCCTTTTTATCATTGCAAAATTTTCTAAGAGAAATAAATGCTGTTCTTTAGGTCACGGGAAAGTGGCTTCTATATATAATGATAGTATGTTCGTTTTTGTAAAGGTTTTAGAGTTTCTTACTGTATACTGGTTAAGATATTCACCTTATTGATAAACAGAATGATTCCTTATCAAACCCTTCCTGGAAACCAGGAAAGGTAATTGCGATTTACAGCAATTACCACAAACTGTCGCACCTGTACGATTAGAGGCCATTATCCTCTAATCTTGTATGGATTAATTAATGAATTGACAAATAAAGCATATGATGAATTAAAAAGCATCGTGTCATTATAATTTCATGATAAAGTGTCTTGTTATGGATGACATTATATTTCCAAATTGTAGTAATAACTGGCTCCCTCAAAATCTTAAAGGAATTCCCAAGCTCTTTCAGATGGAAGAGAGCAAACAAAGGGGATAGGAATCCAAGAGGAGGAAAAAAGCACATGCCTCTGTTGGGGTGTGGAAAACATCCTCAAGAGCCTGCCCTGGCCAGCAGAGGTGAATTGTGTAAATGCCGCACACTGCTACAGAGGCAGGAGCATCGCCTACTCCAGTGATGAGGAGAGATGAGCCTTAAGCTGATGTGGGCTAGCAAGATTTTAAAATTTACTTCATAATTTTATTACCTTGCTTTCTTTGTAAACTGCATACCATTTCCCCTCTCCTTCCCTGACTGCCAGGCTGCCCCGTGCCAGAGCTCTGCATCAAAACTGGAAACCCTGCAAGAAGCAAGAGCTGAAATTGCTTTTTGGTGGGTCCGATTTCATGCTGAGTGGGAAGCGGCAGCTCAGAGATGAATTGGAAGGCCACGCTTGTCAGCGAATGAAATGTGATGAACCTCAGAGTTATATTGACATGCGGTGCGGAGCTGGCAATAGCAAACAGCACTGCGTCTTCTTAATCCCATGTTCTTGGGGTGGGAGTTTGACCCAGTACTTTCTGTTAGAAATGATACATATTTATTAGACTATACGGCTAAAAAGAGAGAAACAGTGAGCCCGGTGTCAGACACTGTCTCAACCAAACCTTTCTTTTATTAAAATAAATACAGACAATTCCACTGTGACAGCTCTTCCACTGAGGGAGAGCCTTATTAAGTGGCGACCTTCATTCTCTCTGTAGGGACAGGCAAGCTTGCATCAGACCACTTGTTGGGGAGGAGGGATGTGGGGGAAGGTGGGGGCACCTGTGGAGCATTTTATGGGTTTTGAGAAAACCAAGCTGAAGTCCTGAGTAGCCTGCAGTTCCGCTAATTATATTCATCCTCTCATTCGCTTCTACAAAATCAATTGCCAACAACATCCGATCTCATTTTCTGCAGTACATTTCTGTGAGATATAGCTGTACTACCAACCCTTCCCTCCTCTCTGGGAATGGCTTCCTGCCACCACCCTATGGGACAGGGGCTTTAGTGGGTCGGGGAATATGAAAGGTAGACACTTTATAAACAGTAGAAGCTTTCCAGGTTCTTTCAGACAGGTTCTGCCAATTGTGAGAGCCAGGGTAATCATATAAATTTAAGGCAAACTGTTGTTGCTACTTAGTTGAATATTTGCTCTTTAAGTTAATCCTTGTGTATACCATTATTGTATGTGTGTTATATTATTTTAAGGAAGAAGTACATTGGCAGGGGTAGGGAAGAGAAGGGAGGATCTCTGTGATTGTCAACACATATATAGCACATGTAAGGTATACACATACACATGTATACATATACACCATATGTGTGTGTGCATGTACACTGTATATCCATATGTATACCACACACATGTGCATGTACACACACATACTAAAATCTCATGCACACATACACACACTCACACAATGATTCTGTGTGGTTTGATAATTCACACTGCGTGTCACC
The DNA here is from genome assembly GCF_048565385.1 of Saimiri boliviensis. NCBI lineage: Eukaryota > Metazoa > Chordata > Mammalia > Primates > Cebidae > Saimiri > Saimiri boliviensis. Next base: position 67,937,370 of record NC_133454.1, on the reverse strand, counting down.
TCAAAAGACTTCACTGCCAATTGTTAGCTATGTTGGCCTGGAAAAGACACCAATATTCTTCAGCCTAAGTTTCCTCAAAGGTAAGTGGACATACATTAACTAGTTCAAGGGGCAAGTATGAGAATCAGAATCAGGGAACTCATGTTAAATTTGTGTCAAGTTCTGGAAAACTTTCCAATCCTCATATGCGAGATTTAATCCCTGTGATATATTTTGGACAGTTTTATCTGTTCTTTAACTGCATTTGCCTGTGTTTGCCCTATTGAATGTCATTTTTTTGGGTTCCTTCCATTTTTTCCATTTGCCAAGATCATTTTAGTCTTCACATCAGTTCACCACTGATATTAATTGAGTGTTCTCACTTGCAGAGAACCATATGAAGGTTTGTCGAGAGATAAAAGCTGTAAGAGAAGAATATCCCTGTCATTAGGCTACTCCTCTGACATTCCTTTGTTTTATCCACATTAAGTTCAGATGGTATTTTGGGGCTTCTGCTGTCCTCCTAAGCAGGTCTTGTTCACCAACAGTTTCTATCCCTGGCGTTGGTCTCTTGCATTCAGCCTGGAGCCTTTGACTCAGGATCTTGGCTCTTCCTGAACTTCTGTTCCCTCCTCATCCTCTGCAGCATGCAAAGTCGTCCATCTTTCACTGTGTGTTCCCCATGAAAGCTCTTCCAACTCCTCACCCTCTCTCATCTCTCCTTTCTTGATTCTTCACTTACTTTTTTCTTTTTTCTGTTTTTTTGAAATGGAATTTCACTCTGTTGCACAGGCTAGAGTGCAGTGGTACAAGCTTGACTCACTGCAACCACTTTCTCCTAGGTTCAAGCAATTCTCGTGCCTCAGCCTCCCAATTATATTGGACTACAGGTGTGTGCCACCGTACCTGGCTAATTTTTTGTATTTTTAGTAGAGACGGGGTTTCACTGTGTTATCCAGCATGATCTCATTCTCCATCTGCTTGCCTTGACCTCCCAAACTGCTGGCAATAGTCATGAGCCACTGTGCCCGGCTTTTTTTTTTTTTTTAGATGGAGTCTCTCTCTGTTGCACAGACTGGAGTGCAGTGGCAGGATCTTGGCTCACTGCAACCTCTGCCTCCCAGGTTCAAGCAATTATCGTACCTCAGCCTCCCAAGTAGCTGGAACTATAGGCACATGCTACTACTATACCTGACTTTTTTTTTTTTTTTTTTGTATTTTTAGTAGAGACAAGGTTTCATCATGTTGGCCAGGCTAGTCCCGAACTCCAGCCCTCAAGTGGTCTGCCCACCTTATGCTTCCAAAGTGCTAGGATTACAGGCATGAACCACTGCACCTAGCCTTCATTTGCTTTTTTTTTTTTTTTTTTTTTTTTTTTTTTTGAGATGGAGTTTCACTCTTATTACCCGGGCTGGAGTGCAATGGCGCGATCTCGGCTCACCGCAACCTCCGCCTCCTGGGTTCAGGCAATTCTCCTGCTTCAGCCTCCTGAGTAGCTGGGATTACAGGCACGCGCCACCATGCCCAGCTAATTTTTTTTTTTTTTTTTGTATTTTTAGTAGAGACGGGGTTTCACCATGTTTACCAGGATGGTCTTGATCTCTTGACCTCGTGATCCACCCGCCTCGGCCTCCCAAAGTGCTGGGATTACAGGCTTGAGCCACCGTGCCCGGCTTTCATTTGCTTTTAAAGTAAATACCAAAACTCACCATTTGACAACTAATAGGAAGTTATTCAACTAATTGTTTTCAACTTTCTAACCAAATCATGAGCAACTTTAGGCGGTCATGTCTTACATATCATTGTATCTCCTTTATAATAGATGCCACTATGCTGATTGTAGTGTAGGTACTTTACTGTTTGATTGAGAGATGGGATGACTCCAATTTTCGAGACGTTTGTATCCAAAGAAATACCGTAAACCGTGAAGTAAACATACCACTCTATTTTATATTCTATCATAGATTTTTTTTTTTTTAACTGAGAAAAAAACGGAATTCTTTCTAATGGACAACTGTTTCTCACCCTTTGGTGTATGTCGGATTCTAGTCTGCTTAAATATGCTCTGCATGAAATACGTGTTCAGCTAAAAATTTGTGCCCCAGGTCTTTGCCTTTTTCAGAAGCTTCACATGTGACACCGGCGTACAGCCGACTTGGAGAAGCACTACAATGTACTTGTGTGATTAGATTATAAATGGGAACTAGTTATTAGATTACCAGCTGTATTACAGATATTTAGTAAACAAACACTAAACATTTGTTTCTTTATGGAGCTAATATTAAATGTATCCATGTATCCCATTAAAGTAAACTTTTGTTTAAAATGATAGTGCTAGAGGCAAGATCCACTGACCAATGCTGATATTAGTGGGCAAAACATCAGGTAAGCAGGATATTTGCAGGGCCTTAGGGCATCCCCTCTGATGTTTATCAATCATTGTGTTGGTTTTAACAACTCATAAAGCCTTGGTGCCCCTCTCCAGGAGGTGGAGCTTAATTTCCCTCCCTTTGAATGTGGGCCGTAGTTAGTGACTGTCATCTCATGAATTGAGTGTGGAAAGGGCAAAACAGTAACTTTACAGTGAAGAATCCTGGCAGACAGCACCTTAACCAAGTGGTCCGAAACCAGGAGGGCATGCTACAGAATACCTGGTCACTCCTCTTCAAAGTCAAAGTCACGAAGGACTAGGAAAGTCCCAGACACTACTACAGATTGGAGGAGACTTAGGAAAAAGGACAACTAAATCCACTGTGAGATGGGGATGAAGTCCTGGAAATCAGTGGAAAAACTGAAGAAATCTAAATAATGAAGTTTGCAATTTAGTTAATAATATTGTACCAGTGTTCATGTGTTAGTTTTGATTATTGTACCATGGTTTTTTAAGACATTCAGTGAAAGCTATCCAGGAACACTCTGTACTATCTTTTCAACTCTTCTATAAATCTAAAATATTTCAAAATAAAAAGTTGGGCGGTTTTTTTTTAAGAACATGAAAAAGTGCCTGCTTGAAAGACTTCACTTTTATCGCAAACCACGCAGGATGCTGACATGTTTCCATTAGGGAAGTGAAAGGTGTTCCACAAATGTAGGTGGAGGCACTGGGTTATCTGCTATGCATTATTGATGAATATCACCACAGGAAGTTAGAGCACAGCTTGTCAGAAAATTCCAGAGAGGAGAAATGACAACTGGTGAGATTTCCTTTAAGTTTATTAAATACCCGTCTTTCTTCTTTTAAGGAAAGTGAAACTCTGTGACCCATGAGGCTAAAAATAAAAAAAAACTTGATGCAAGGGACTGAGCGATGACCATTCCATTTAAATATGCTCGGTATGAAATGAGCATTCTTTAACAAGAAATCATTTCGTTAAAGTGCTAAGTCCTTTCTCATGATCTTTTAGTATCTAGTGACACTAGTAGCCATAATATATGTGTAAAGAAAAGATTTTACTGTTTGTGTCTAATTTTTAGAGCTATCTGCAACTGCCTTATTCTGATTCACTGACAAAATTTCTTAGCCTCACTCCATTCTCCAACTAATGAACTTTTAATGTTTCTCCAGGAGCAAAGACCATATTAACCTCTCTGATGCTTTTTATCAGAGTCTGAGTAAATCACTTATATTCTAATGACACCAGTAAGGTAAGAAGGATCCAGGGGCATTCTACCTCTGTTACCTACTCTGTCTGATTTTCAGTTCCTTTGTTAACATAGAAGCCCTTTGATGATAGCTAGTATAAAGTAATAATAATGATAGTTCTTCAATCCCAAATGGCATCCTAACTAGAAAAACCTTCACATATGGAAGTGTTATTGATATTTGAGGGTTTCTTTCCATTATTCGTGATACTCCTGTGCAAATAGGGTACTCCCTTACATTTGGAGGATTACAAAGAGAAGAAAGAAGCTGTATGTTAGGGAAAAAAAGAAAATGTTAATTCCTGTAGGCAAACTCATTAGTCCAGTGATTGTGAGGATTGTAGGTCATAGAGTTATAGTTATATAAGTATACAATCGAAGGAGTTAGAGTTTTTCAGTCTATCCATTCAGTATAGGAATAATTTTCTGATACTTCTTACACAAATACTCATTTAGCACTCACTTTAAATATTCACCACAGCAGAAGCACACTATAAATAATATTACCTCAAAACATGAGGCACATTCCATCATGACACAACTCAACAGCTGAATTTTGGTGAAATATAAATCTGTAGTTTCTATCATCCTGGAAATTCTACCTACTGATTTTACTCACTTCCTCTGAGTAATTCTTTTGTTTTTATGTGACAGCCCTTTTCCACTTAAGAGAACTGTCATATATGTCCCAAATGACTGTTTTCAGCCTCAATGGTTATAATTTTTCATAATTTCTTCTATAACATGTTTACTGTAAATGTGCTTATTCATTAATATTATTCTTAAAGGGTGCTACCCAGAACTGTACACAATCTGAGTCTTCATTAGTTACTATCAATATGTGTGCACATATCCAAGCTGAAAGATGCACACATGCTCAGAGAATATTTAGGGAAAATAACCATACGACCTGCTAGTGATGGCTGTAATAGGGTAGTTTATCTCAGTTTGCAAACTAATTCTGCACGTTGGTTAAAACAATACCCCTTTGAACCATTTCTCAGCCATGTGCCTGAATAATGTAATAATGTGGCTATACTAGGAGTCCTCGTCTGTGTCCCCTGTTCGTGTTCTCATTGTCAGTGGGCAGATGTCATCTGGTATCTTCTCATATAACTGAAATGTGTTCTATAGGATCCTGGACCAAAAGTGCCTAGCAGAGTGCTGGCAGATGCTAGGTGTTCTACAACAATTACCTGCTTTCTTTTTCTTTAATGTTTCTGCTTAGAGCACTAATATCATTTACTCCTTGATTTCCTGTGGTCTGCCGGAGCTGATAAAAGGCTAGAGCATATGTTTTTGTTGCTGTCTGGTTCTGGCATTCCACTGGGCCTTGGCTCTGAAGTTCACTGATGCACTTCCATACATTGCTGTGCCTAACTTTTCTCTCATTCAATGCATCATCTGTTCTATTAGCTCTGTCAACTTTCCAAAGCCCTTTCTTCCTCAAAACCCTCTTGATCCTTTTACCTGTAGAAACAGTATCTGACTATTTTATCATCTGGCTATTTCAATTAAATTACATTTTAAAAAAGCATACAGTAAGGTTAAAAATGATCACTATATCACTCCAACTTTCTTCCATCCCCAGAAGGTTAATTGAAAGGCAGCCATCTTGGCGACGTTTAGACAAATGAGGATAATTATGTGTTCTCCAGCTCTTTGAGAGGTTAATTGCTTAGATGTACGAAGCCTTGAAGAACAAAGAAGGAATAAATCAGAAACAGGACTATCATCTGATAATGTAATTTGGTATATCCATGTACAACTCAAACAAATAAACCCCTAATTAGATGAACTCATTCAGTTACATGGACACACTACCAGTTTACCAGGGTCAGACACCTCAAATCTACTTACTTCATTCAGAGGCCTCTGAGAGGGTGGGGGAGTGCTAACTAACCAGAGGTAAAGTTGGGGCTCATCGGGGCGTGGTGTAGTAGGGGGTTAGAGGAGAACCCCACATAATAGAATTTTGCTACATTGTGTAAACACATCTAAGTAGGTTTAGATCTTTTACCTCTTAATCGGAGGGTTGACTTCTGCACTTTGCAAACACATCTTTTCCTTAGGCAACATCATTTCAACATCTAGGAAGAAAACAAGCAAGTAGCATTAAAAAATCTCTATAAGAAGCAGGGAAGGGCAGTTGTGCCTGATAAGGGGAATCAGAACTGACAGTCGTGGAACCCTATATTCTTATCTTCTGCTAGTTTTTCACCAGCTTTTGTTGTGGTGGCAGGAAGTAACTTCTTCAGAAAAATATGAAAGAGAGAAATGTTCTGACTCCTTGCTTACACATTTGATCCTTTTTTTTTTTTTTTTGCCCTTTTAATTGCATATAGTATTTTAGTTTTAGGTCCCTGCAGACGAAAGCACTTGGAGTCTGGATAGGCATCATAGTGATTGACTGCAGCCAAGTATCTTCAAAGCCTTCAACTTTGCTCCCCCTCGCATTAGGTCATTCTTGCACTGCTATGAAGAAATACATGAAGCTGTATAATTTATTAGAAAAAAGATTTAATTGGCTCACAGTTCTATAGTCTGTAGAGGAAGTATAGCACCAACATCTGCTTCTAGGGAGGCCGCTGGAAACTTACAATCATGGTGAAAGGTCAGTGGGAGCTTACATGTCGCATGCCAAAAGCAGGAGCAAGAGAGAGTGGGGAGTTGCCATACACTTTTTATTTATTTATTTATTTGATACTGGGTCTGGCTCTGTTGCTCAGGCTGGAGTGCAGTGACATACCTGGGCTTACTGGAACCTCCGCCTCCTTGGCTCAAGTGATCCTCACGCCTCAGCCTCCCTAGTAGGTGGGACTGCAGGCACATGACACCACACCTGGCTAATTTTGTTATTTTTTTGTAGCAAAGGTGTTTTACCATGTTGCCCAGACTGGTCTCGAACTCCTGAGCTCAAGTCATCTGCCTGTCTCAGCCTCCCAAAGTGCCCAGAGTACAGGCATGAGCCATAGTGCCCAGCCAGTGGCACACTTTTAAACAACCAGAACTCACGAGAACTCACTCACAATCACAATAACAGCACTAAGGGGATGGTGCTGAAACATCCGTAAGAAATCCACTCCCATGATCCAATCAGCTGCCACAGGCCCCACCTCCAACACTGGGGATTACATTTCAATTGATATTTGGTGGGGGCACATATCCAAATTACATCATCCCTTCTAATCAAAGTATTACCTGCACAAAGTAAAATAAATAAATACATACTCTCAATTTTTGCATGATTGCCTTTCAGCCAGATCTATTTGCTCAACATTTACACAATGGAAGTAAGCACTGAGCCAGCCCTGTTTGCATCCTTTAGTCTTCCATTTCTTTATCTTTATTGGTTAAACATTAACTTCCATTGATGTTAACTGTTTTGTAACCATGTTTTACTTTATTAGTCTCTAAGTCAATTCTAAAAGCTTAAAGCCAATAAAAAGTATCTACATTACAGCTTTGTAAATGGCATTTTCTGTAGAATGACTGTTTCTCAATGGCTTAGGGTGACAGTTTCTTGGATACTTGAATTAACAATAGTTTTACCATCTAGGTGATATAAATTGTTTTTTCCTACTGTTCATGCATTGCTCAAATTTATTTCGTATTTCAGTTTGCTCTGTATTTTGACCTTACTTTTGTTTATTTTAGAGTTTCTAAACAACTTTCTTTTTTCTCGCTAAGAAAGTAAGTATATACATTTTCATATATCAGTAATATCTTTCATTTATTTACATATTTCACTCCAGTGTTGGAATCAATTTATTCCTCTCAAAGTCATATTTTGGGGGTACCTACTGGCTTCTGGTTCTGATATAGACTGTTGCTTTCTAGACTTGCCATATTGTTATTGGTTTAAAACTTTTTTACGGACTGGTTTAATACCATAATTTCTTTTATCCAATATCATCCTCTTTTCACCCTTATTTAATTGTCAGGAGACCTTCTTTGTTTTTGTGACATGGTAAAAGCCCCATAAAACTACATACATCAGCCACACCTTGGCTTTCTGTTGAAACTGCTCTCTCTAACCCTGATGTGACAGGCAAGCAGCCCAAACCCACGCCAGCCGTCTTGGCCCCTGGGACTTGCAATAAGTAACTGAGGTCTGTAACTTCCACCCTACCCAGGCAATATGTAAACTAATGCTTATTTTGACTTCTGTGAACCACTTAAGTAACAATCGGAATGTCCAAAGTCCCCTGACCCTTGGAATGTCCGAAGCCCCTTACCCCCACTCCTGCCCCACACCCTCACCCCCAAGGTGGTTTTACAAGTATAAAAGGTCTTGACACCCTCCTTTGGGGCCACGAGTTGGAGAGACTCGAGTCCTCCATGGCCGCTGGCAATAAAGACCCTGCAGTTTGGCATACTTTTGTCTTGGTGTTGACTGTCTATGCTCGCTCTGGTACTACATTTTAACCCTAAGTTTTCTTCAGTATATTCTCAAGTAACATTTTCAGAAAAATAGAAGAGAGAGAAGTGTTCTGAATCCTTGCTTACTCATTTGATCCTTTTTGTTATGTTTTGTTTTGGGCCTTTTAATTGCATATAGTAATTTAGTTTTAGGTTCCTGTAAACTCAAGCACTAAGCTGGCTCCTGCGGACTCAGGCTCTAGGTTTTCTCCATTACTACAGCAGTCCCTGTGCCCTCAACTCCAACAAACACATGGCCCAGGCCTTTCCAAGTAGATCCCAGAAAAACCCAGGTTCCAGGCCTACCCTTGCAAATCCAGGTTTCAAGTCATTGACCATAGTCTCAGCCACAAGGTCTACTTTCATGGATCCCAGTACCGGGTCACCTACATAGAATCAGAACCGGGCCTATCTTTGCAAATCCAGATGCCATTACTGCCTCAGCACCAGGTTAGATTCATGGACTCAGGTTGAGGCCTGCCCTAACACCAGGACAGTCCCCTAAGATCCAGGCTTTCTGCATACCCCTGTGAACCCAGGTTTCAGGCCTACTTACATGGAACCAAACTCCAGTCTTGCTTTTAGTGGAAACAGGCTCCAGGTATGCTCCCTGCAGACATAGGTGTCAGGTCAGTTTCTCTAGATCCAAGCACTAGACCTGCTTGCTCACTGACATATGTACCAGATCATTCCACCCATAAAAACAAGCCTACTGGTAGACCCTACCAGCCAGCCCACCAGAATCTCTGAACAGACTAAGTGAGAAAAGACTTCCCTGTCAAAGACAGTCTATACAGACTGGAAGATGTGTGTACTTTTTGTACAGACACCAACACAAAGCCACAAGTGAAGTATGATGCCACCGAAGGAACAAAATAAAGTACCAGTATAGTCATACACTTCACAACAACATTTTGGTCAATGATGGCCCATTTATAGAAAGGTGGTCCCACAAGATTATAATATCATATTTTTACTGTATCTTTTTAATGTTTAGATATATTTACATACATAAATACTTACCCTTGGGCTACAATTGCCTACAGTACAGAATAACAACATGCCTATAGCCTAGGAGCAATAGGCTACACCATATAGCTTAGCTGTGCAGTAGGCTATACTACCTAGGCTTGGGTAAGTACACTTCATAATGTTTGCACAACAAAATCACCTAACAACACATTTCTCAGGACATATCTTTGTTGTCAAGCAATGCATGAGTGTAACTCAGCCTAAAGAAATGGAAATCTGTGAACTCCCTGAAAATTTTTAAATAATTATCTTTAAAGAGCTCAGTTAGCTGTAAGACAAAATAGATAGGCAACCAAACAAAATTAAGAAAATGCTACGTGGATCATACTTGTATTAACTCTCTATCTTCACAATAAAATTTTCCAACATTTTAGCTTAAAAAAAAAAAAGAAAACACTATATGAACAAAATTACAAGTTTAACAAAAAGATGAGAACTATTAAAGAAAAAACTAAGCAGAAATCCTGGATCTGCAGAAGACAATGACTGAAATGAAAAATTTTATATAAAGCATCAACAGTAGACTCAATCAAACAGAAGAAATAATTAGCAAAATCAAAGTCATGTCATTTGAAGTAGAGGAACAAAAATGAACAAAAGAGTGAAAAAGCCTACAGGACTTATGGGACACCATCAAATGAGACAATATATGCATTATAGGTGTTCCAGAAGGAGCAAAGAAAGAGAAAGGGGAAACAAAATTGCTTGAGGGAAAAATGACAAAAAACTTCCCAAATCTGGAGAAGAAAATGAATACCCATATCCATGAAGATGAAAGAACTCCAAATAGACTAAACAAAAACAGATCTTCACTTTGGCATATTGTAATCAAATTCTCAAAAGCCAAAGATAAAGAAAGAATGTTAAGTGCAGCAAAAGAAAACTGACTCATCACATACAATGGAAACTCTCCCCCAGCTCCCATAAAACTGTCAGCAGATTTCTAAGCAGACTTGAGCCAGGAAAGAGTGGGACGGTATAGTCAAAGTGCTGGGGAAAAAAAACATTAAACAAATATATTATTCCAGAAATGAAGGAGACTTTCCGAGACAAACAAAAAACTGAGGGAGTTCATCGCCATGAAACCTGCCTTACAATAAATGTCAAATGAAATTTTTTTCAAGTTGGACTGAGAGAACACTAACTTGCAGCAAGGAAATATGTGAAAACTAAGTCACTCTAAAAGTAATAACATAGTCAAAATCAGGATACTATAATACAGGAAGAGTGGTGTGTAAATCACTTTTAACTCCAGTATTATAGTTCAGAGGCAAGATTATTAAAAATAATTATAGCCATAATTTGCTGATGAACACAATTTACATAAAAATATGTAAATTGTGATGTCAACAACACAAAATGTGGGGGAGAAGTTAAAGTGTAGAATTTTGTATGTGGTTGAAGTTAAGATTTATCAGCTTAAAATAGATAATTATAACTATAAGACGTTTTGATGTAAGCCCTATGCTAATCACAAAAAATATATAGTAGATACGCAAAAGCTAAAAGAAGAAAAGCACACCACCATCACACACACACACACACACACACACACACACACACATACACACACTCACATATACACATGTACACACACAGTCATCAAATTACAAAGAAAGGCAGCAAGGGAGGAAGAAAGGAACAAAGAAACTACAAAGTAATCAGAAAACAGCAAAATGACATTAGAAAATTATGTATTATAAGTAAGTACATTAAAATTAAATGGATTAAATTCCCCAATCAAAAGACAGAGTGGCTGACAGCACACACACAGGAAACTGGTCCAACTATTTGCTGCCTACAAGGAGCTCACATTAAAGATAAACATAGGCTGAAAGTGAAGGGATAGGCAAAGATATTTTGTGCAGGTGGGAACCAAAAGGAAGCAGGGGTGGCTATACTTATATAAACAAAAATAGACTTTAAGTAAAAGCCTGTCATAAGAGACAAAAATGGTCATTGATATGGTTTGACTGTGTCTCCACCCAAATCTTACCTTGAATTGTAATAATTTCCATGTGTCAAAGGTGGGGCCAGGTGGAAATAATTGAATCATGAGAGCAGTTCCCTCCATACTGTTATCATGGTAGTGACTAAGTCCCATGAGGTCTGATGGTTTTATAAATGGGAGTTCTCCTGCACAAGCTCTCTTGCCTACCACATGTAAGATGTGTCTTTTCTTCTCCTTTGCCTTCTACCATGATTGTAAGGCCTCCCTAGCCATGCTGAACTGTGAGTCCATTAAACCTTTTGCCTTTATAAATTGACCAGTCTTAGTATGTCTTTATTAGCAGTGTGAGAACAGACTAATAAAAAAATAGTCACTATATAATGATGAATGAAGTAGTCAGTTCATCAAGAAGATATAACAATTGTAAATATATAGGCACCCAATATAGGAGAACCTAAATATGTAAAGTAAACATTAATGGAATGAAAGAAAAAAATAGATAACAATACAGTAATAGTAAGGGACTTCAATACTTTTTTTTCAATATCCAGACAGAATTTCAATAAGAAAATATGAACTTTAACTACACTGTAAACCAAAATATACCTAACAGATACACACGGAACATTCCATCCATCAGCAACAGAACATACACTCTTTCCAAGGACAAAGGGAGTATACCCTATGATAGATTATATGTTTAACCACAAAGTAAGTCTTAACAAACTTAAGAAATTTAAAATTATATCAAGTATCTCTTCTGACCACAATGGCATGAAACTAGAGATTAATAACAGGAAAAATATTGGAAAACTCACAGATATTTGGAAATTTTACAACACACTACTGAACAACAAGGGGTCAAAGAAGAAATCAAAAGAAAATGTTTTAGAAATCTGAGACAAATAGAAATGGAATCACAACATATAAAAACTTAAGGGATGCAGCAAAAACAGTTTCAAGTGGAGATACTATAGCAATGAGCACCTATATTAGAGGGGAAAAAATTGCAGATAAGCAACCTAACTTTACACCTATAGGTACTAGAAAAAAAAAAGACCAAACCAAGCCCAAAGTTAGCAGAAGAGAGTGATAAATGAATAAAGACTGAAAACAATAAAAGGTTTTAAATACTGAGTTGCTTTTTATAAGGACAAACAAGAGTGACTAACCTATAGCTAGGCTAAGAAAGAAAGAAGAGTGAAATTTTAAAAAATTCATGAAAGAGGACACAATACAGTTTACACTACAGAAACACAAAAGATCATAAGAGACTACTATGAACAGTTATATACCAATGAATTGAATAACCAAGAATAATTTATCAAGAATGAATCATAAAGAAATAGAAAATCTGAATAGACCAGTAAGTAAAGAGATTGAATCAGAAATTAAATAACTCCCAGAAAAGAAAAGCCCAAGAACTGATGGCTTCACTGGTAAATTATGCTGCATGTCTAGATAATTAATGTCAATCCTCAATTCTTCATTTATCACTCTCTTCCGCTAACTTTGGTGTGTGTTATGTAAAAGTATACGATGGAATATTATTGTCTGTGACAACATGGATAGACCTGGAGGGCATTATTCTAAATAAAACAAAGAAGGCCAAGGAAGACAAAATACTGCATGGTCTCACTTATGTGTAGAATCTAAAATAATTCAAATTCACAGAAAGAGAGTGCCAAATAGTGTTTGTTAGGGACTGGAGGATGAAGGAAGTAGGGAGATGTTTATCAAATGATACAACATTTTTGTTATGCAGGATTAATAAGTTCTGGAAACCTAATGTATAGCATCATGACCATAGTTAATAATAGTGTATGAATACTTGAAATTTGCTAGGAGAGAAGATCTCTTAAATGCTCTTACCATACCCAGAAAAAAAGAAGATAATTATGTGAAGTGATGGATATGTTAATTAACATGGCTGTGGCAATCATTTCATAATATATACATATATCAAAACATGTTGTGCATCTTAAATATGCACAATTTTTCTTTGTCAATTATACCTCAATGAAACTCAGGAAAATTTTCATTTCAAAATAGTTTTGCCACATTTAGCTTTTTTCATGCAAGATTCAAAAATAAGACAACTGCTGTCAGTCTTGATGACTAATCCTTTATATAGGACCTATACATATGAGCATGAAAATATGTTTATTTTTGTTTAGAAGCTTTCATGATGTTGTTTTATTCTTAGTGTTTGGAACCTTCACAGTGATATATCTGTATATGAATCATTTTCCATTAATCCTGTTTGGTATTTAGCCTATAATTTTTGTAAGATTTTCTTCTACTATTTCCTAAGTAATTTCTTTTCTGCTTTCTGGATTCTCTAATTCCACAACTTTTATGGGTCAGCGTTGGACATTTTGGGTTGACTACGTCTTCATCTGTGTCTGTGTGTCTCTCTCTCTCTCTGTGTGTGTGTGTGTGTGTGTGTGTGTGTGTCTGCGTGTATAAGTTTTGTTGTATGTGATACAACATTTCCTAATAGGATCAGTGCTTCCTCACACATACTTTCCATCATAGTCTTTTTTGCTCCAGTTCTGAGAGATTTCCTCTGCTTTATTTGTTAGCCTATTAATTTTATCTTAATACAGCAATATTATTTTTAATTCCAAATTGTTATTGTTATTTTTCCCTGATGATTACTTTAACATAGTTTCTTCTTATTTGTCATATTGGTATAGTATCATCTTAAATATCTGAGAATACAAATTCTAGGTGCTTAAAAAATACTTTCTCTGGTTCCCTGTTTCTGAGATCAGTTTTCTTTATCTTTGCCTTCTAAAAATTTACCAGTTTTATTTCGTGATCGTCATATGTATTTGTGAGGCAATGGAATGGAATTTCATCACAGCTAAGGTGGGCTTTGTCTGCTGTTGTAAATCCTTCTTTCTACTGAGTTTCTCCCATGAACGCCAAAGCATCTAGGCGCTGAATGTGATTAAGCTTATTTACTGGCAGGTGTCACATTTCTTAACACAGAAATGGAAATAAATTTTAGGGCTGGGCATTCTCAAATACTAGATGGGGGCAAACTCCCTGGTAACTTATTTATTTATTTATTTATTTATTTATTTTTAATGAGAAATCATTTGTCCTATTTGCCTGGGTTAATAGCGGGCTGTCTGTGTTCTGTATGCAAAGAGATGTGCAGGAAGGGCTACAGGAAGAACTGACTTGTGGGTGAAGTTGCCGTTTTGTCTCTGTTGTTGGCCCCACTGCTCCTTTCTGCCCTCCATATCTCTGCCTTAAATTCTAAGCCACCCTGAATCCTGTCTGACAACTTCACGCTTCTGCTAGAGCACTCTCCTAAGGAGTGGCTTCCTTGGGTCTTGTTCATCTTTCTCCATACTTCTAAGATTTTCTTGAAAATGCTTGTCTACTAATCCTCCCTCACCTTTTCTCTTTGATGTTATATGGCAGTTCCTTTCATTTTCCCCATTTACTATCGTTTTAATGGCTGTCAGGAAGAAGAAATAGCCAATAGATGTGCCTAGTGAGACCTCCTAGTTCAGGTCCTGCTGGCTGCCCTCATCCGTTGTGTCACGACATAAATACACAGTGCACACAAGTTTACCAAGCTTGTTTTCTCCTACATGATCAGTTAAGCCTAGCATAGACTAGTGAAGTTATTCAGCCTGGTCGTGAAACCCCTAAGCATGTGTCTCCTTTGAAGAGGGGTTGCTAAGCTCCTTAATGCGTTATATAAGCTCTCATGCTCAGCCCTTCACCCCCTTGCACATGGATCACTTCAAATTGCACATTTCCATAATACGTCTCCTGCCTCCACACTTCCATGGCTTCCACTTCACTTTTATTTGGCCTAGAATACACCAAACCATGACTCCCTTTCCCCCCAGACTAACAGTACCCATCATTCAAGGATTATACAGCGTATTATATTTCAGGAACATTTACTTGACTCCACCTCCCAAAATAGACAGGCAAAGTTCTAAGGGGCTCTGCTTCCAAAGAACAATCTCTCACTCTCCGTATTTTTCATAACCATCACCACATTTCCTTTCAATTATTTGCATATGTGCCTGTAATCCCCCTAAGTGTCTCAAAGGGATGGAAATAATGCATCAGCTGAGGTTGTATTTGCCTGCAAGTGATACAAGGCATTGCCGGGGTTGAGCCAAGTTGGAATTCGTTTTTCTCAACAAAAATCTTTTAAGGTACGCATTTCAGAGTTAGAAAGTAACTTTTTAATGCCATTAATGTGGCAGGTGCTCTCCTTTCTCTGTGTCACATGTAGTCTACAGTTTCTATTCTAAGTCTTGTCATTTCTCTGTCTCAGAATGCCCGCTCCTCCCTTTGTCACCACAGACCAGAGCAAAACTAAAGAAGGAAGGAGAGAGTGGCAGCATAGGTATCTGGAAAGACCAAATTCCCGGGATCTTTGGGCAGATAGCCATCTTCTTCTCATTGAGTCACGTGCTCACTTCCTGCTGCAGGAACGTGTAGGAAGATGGGTTTTCACTATGCAATCGCCACCTTGAACAGCACTGGGGTTCTCTTAGTAAGAAAGAAAGGGAGCATGGAGATTAGGAAGCACCCGGCAGCATGTACAGTTGGTGCTCATTTTTATATCTTCTTTGCTTTGTACAATAGCTGGCACATAGTAAGCACTCATCAAGTAGTTATAGAAAAAAGATATTGATTTTAAGCCATAGAAGGAATCTTGTTCTCTATGAGAAGAAAGTTGAGCTCTAAAGAGTTTAAATGACTTCACCAAGATTCATAGCTAGATATGGGCAGAACTATGAGAAATTTTAGGAAGAAAATCAAATCTGAGCCTCTCTCAGTCATCCTGCAGGGAGTCTGGTTTATATTCTAATTTCTGGAACCAATTTGGTATAATAAACTAGAAAAATAGGTCATGTGTTTCTTTGTCATTTGAGTTTAAGATTCTTATTACTGGGTCACAATTTCGAGCCAGACTCATGTAACTCCTATTTTCACGCTGAAAGCAA
The DNA here is from genome assembly GCF_048565385.1 of Saimiri boliviensis. NCBI lineage: Eukaryota > Metazoa > Chordata > Mammalia > Primates > Cebidae > Saimiri > Saimiri boliviensis. The sequence goes on along the minus strand of NC_133454.1, from coordinate 67,921,353 downwards.
ATCACTCGGAGACTCGTGTTCAGATGCCTCTGGACCTCTCCGTGGTGGCCCTTGATTTTTTTTCTAGCCCAATAAAAGAGAATGGAATTTCAATTTCTAAAGGAAAACAAAAACAAATTATAGCAAACCTTAACAAGAAGGAGAAGGTGGTGGCTTATACCATTCCACTTCTTCAAATGGGTTATTTGATTTTGCTTAATCGTTGGTGAAATTTTCTCAAATTGGCAATTATAATCTGGAGCTGATTGCTTACCCAGGTAATTTACAGATTTCTCATTTGGCAAGAATGCTTCAGAACACTTACCATGAAGTATGGCTTCATCATCCTTCAGTTGAATTTTCCTTTTTTAATATATTCCTCATTTGGAGGATGTTATTACCTTTGCCCACAGGAAGTTTAGGTGCTAATTCTGTTAGCTGCATGTTTCTGATGAAATCAAGGGGTTGTTTGTACAATTTGTTTTAAATCATTTAGGGTCCCAGTGGAATTGATTAGGTGTTTCCCAAAGCAAAGGAAATAATCAGGCTAAGGTAGACATTCATCAAAGTTAGCTGCAATGTATTAACAATAAGTCATACTTTTTGGTCCTGAAGGGGGATTTTATGAGGTAACTACTGTGCTGTCTCTTCTGCCTTCTATCTTAGAGCACAGTCTTCCACTCACTCCCCTTGTCAATCTCGTCTGAAATCAAAGTTTAATTATCCTTATTTGCTCTTGTACTGTGCATTAAGATAGAGTTTATCCAGTAGTCCAGCTGTTTTGAAGATAATTAGTAGAGAATTCAACCTGCTATAAAATAATCCTTCTGGGCAAAGAGCCAGGAACTGAGGACATATTCTCCAATGATACCAAATTCTCCATTACTTGTAAGTCACAAGTATTTCTATCTCAATTCAAATACTGTGCATTATACTATCAAGTTAGGAGTTTCTATCGCAAAGCATGGTTTCCATTCTTAATAAGTGTCTGCTTTAGGAAAATCGTACTATTCTTATTTAAAGAAATGTTTAAAGTCAGTGGGAAAAATGTGGTTCATGATCAATTTCAATACAAGGGCCAATGGACATTTTAATTTTTATTTTGGCAAGAACTTGAGTGGTAGAAACATCTTTGCACATAAATGTTGGTGATGTTTGCTTTGTTTAATTATTATTCAGTAAACATGCATGAGGCACCTATTATAACCAGACACTATTCTAACCATGTGGGATGAAATTGTGAACAGGATTTACTAGTTCCTGCCTCTGGAAGCTTAACATTTTGAAGGGAAAATGCTTCTGTGTTTTATTTTCTATTGCAGTGAAAGCAACTCCCTTGAGTGATTTATTAATTTTTCCAACAAGTGATTGATTTATCAATTTTCCACAAAAATGGCAAGCTGGCTTTGGATCTAAGACTGGATATGGAGCAATATAGCCAGGTTCTCTTTAATGCAGCCTACCAGTGTCATCTGTCCTCTCTGTTGTGCTTTAGCTTAGAGGGAAACTGCCAAGTCCCAAAAGATGCCTGATCCTATAGATGCATGAGCTGCATGGCAACGAGTGTTAATTACCAGCACCTAATTACAGCACTCATTTTATATGGGGTAAATTTAGTGCTGGACACATCAACCTTCTCACACTTTCTTTGTGAACAACAGCTCTTTTTTTTTTTTTTTTTTCCCTGTAGCATTGCCAATGACAGAAAGAGAAGCCAAAGGCAAACCTGATCATCCTGTTGAACTTCAGGTTCTTGAATTTTCAGGTCTGCTAACATTGCTTGCAATAAATGATGCTTTTCTTCTGCTGCTTTTGATTGAAGAACACTAGAAATCAGTTGGGGAGCAGGTGCTGCATTGTGTTAGATTAACGCTGATTGAATTCTCACACAGCCAGCTGATTGAAGCACGTGTTCTGCAAGCTTATGATTCTACAAACACTAGGTTGCAACCAGGAGGGTATTTTGCCATATCATGTCCCTTAATCAACACCCTCAAATCTGTCGATACTGTCAACCGGAGCTTAGACTTCTCAGTCCACTCTGCGAAATAGTACCCTTAGCTGGTCACAAGCATAAAAGTGGAATTCTGGAAAAAGAAGAGACGTGGTTTCAAATGCTGTTTCCTTCTCATGCTGAGTAGATGAACATTTAAATCATGACAATAATCAGATGTTCATCAGACTTGGTAATAAAACTGGATGGATATAGGCCTTTTGTTCTCCATTTAATAGCATCCAATTTGCTAACAGGATGAAAAAATTTGAGTTTTTGGAGCAAAATGCTTGAAACTACCCATGGGAGTACACCAGGTGCTGTCACTGGATGGTCCAGGCCAACACTCCACATGTAGCTGACACTCAATAACTTTTATCCTACATTTTTAAAATGCATGATATATAAACCCAATGACACTGCAGAGCCTACCCTACTGGGAAGAAAATGGAGTTAGTTGGTAGGAGTAATAACACAGAGGTTGACACAGTTGCAAATAAGGACTTGGACATCTTGTGAAAACCAAGAGACCATTATTTTTCTGCAACGACTTTAACCCAGCCTTCACATAGTTCAGAGAGCTGTTAGGAGGCTTACTAGCTGTTTTGATTGTGAGTAGCCATGCAATAGGAGGCCAGGAGGTATCAACGGTAAGCAAAAATATCTTCCCACCACTGAATGTATCCATTTGCTCTCAATTCACATAGTCAAATGTTTTTCAAGTATACATTATGTAATATATAAATGAACCTTAAGAGCAAAGAAGAAGTTATCTGTGGCTCATTTTTCTCATATTTAAGTGGGGTCTATGTTAGCATAGGGTGGTCATGGGGCTAAAATGACTAATGTGTGTAAGACAGTATCTTCCACTTAGTGAGCTTTCTATGCAACATCAAAATCAATGTTAGGTCTTATTAGTGCTCTGATGAGAGAATGAGTCAACCTGAAAGGTTTTTGTAAAGCCTGTTTTGCATATTTTCTTTATACAATGCACTTTTCTATATGGAATCTCTTAATTTCTTATGATATTTCCTTTTAAACTGAGAGCTGCTTTCCAGCTAACACATATAGCAGAGTCCAAAATCCTGGTGGATGTGGCTTGAGGTGACCAATGATTTCTCGCCTCTTTCTTAGGCTTTATTAACCCCAATGCCAGGGTCTTGTTCTCTCTCCTTTTATGTTGTAACCCAGGATCTACTCCTATGCCTGTGCAGGCACACAAGCATGAACACACACATGTACACACTTAAACATCCCAGGCACATGTGATATTTGAATGAATGACTAGTTGTTTGCATAACCAGTGGAAGAAAAAAAAGAATGGTTGGGTATACTAGCCATTCCATTTCTCTTCCTCTGTCTCAAGCACTGGTACTCAGAGAGAAAGAAACATGCTAGTCACTTCAAGCAATGAGCTCTCTTAGGTTTCCTTTGACACACTCCAATAGAGATTTTATTATACAAATAGGCACTGGGAGATGATAATGCATTGCAGTCTTCAAAGCGTGCTCACCATACCAGCACCATAAGCACTATCTAGTCTTGCTAGAGATGTACTCTCTAAGTCTGACCCCACTTCAGCTACACTGATTCAGAAGCTCTAGATGTGAAACCCAGTAATCTTGTTTTAATAGGTCCTCCAGGTGATTCTGATGCACATTACGTTTAAGAACCTGGCTTGGCCAGGCATGGTGATGGACTCTTATAACCGCAGCTCTTTGGGAGACTGAGGTGGGAGGATCACTTGAACCCAGGAGTTTGAGGCCAACCTGGGCAACTTAGTAAGACTCTGCCAAAAATAAAAGAAAATGGAAAAGAAACTGATCTAAGTGAAATCTAAATCTATATTTTGTTTAATGTTCTTAGCCTTGGGCCAGTGTCATTGAGTACTGTCACATAGAAGGTCCCGGAAACTTGTTTAGAATTTTTCTTCTGTTTACATACATAAGGTGAGTCATTCTCCCTCAGAATTAGGTATGAGCACTCCCACAGATTTTTTCATATAAATGATTTCTTATGCTCTTAGGCAAATTTTAATTCTTTGATAACTTCTTTATAAAGAAGGTATAAAGGTATATTTAGTGTGGCAAGATGAATCTGCCCCATTCTTTCCATCGATATATTTTACAAAGCTTATTTCATGTGATAAAGATTCTCTTAAGGTTCAGCAACTTGCATAAGTTCTCACAGATAAGTAAATGGCAGGGCTGAGTTGGAATGCCAGTGTTTTGACTGCATAGACTGTGTTCTCAAACATCACACCTCCATGACACCTCGTCTCTACCCTCCAGAGATGTTAAATATCAATTTACGACATTGAACCATCTCAGTCAAAAATACAGCTAAACGAATGTTTTTCTAAGCTGTGACACAGTCTACTTTTGAACCAATGGGTAAGGTTGCAGGCATTTTTCTCTTCTAATACCCTTAGCTAGCAATGGGATTGGTTTGGCTTCTAGAATCACAATTTTATCAATACACAGAGAGAGTCTTTGCCCTATTCCTCAGAACAAAACCATTACTCTTTACTGCAAAATTTGAACTGTCAGTCATCCAAACAATTTTTGCTCTTTATAAACTTGTCATTTTAAATCAATGAGAAAACAAAGAAGGGCCTTATTCCAAGTGAGGAAACCTCGCCACATAATCCAGTGAAAATCCCAACATAACAATCTAATTGCCCTTCACAATTTAGATGACATTATTGAATGTTTTCTTTGTATATTCTGAAAACAAGCTTAGAAATGTATTAATAATAATTATGGAGCCCTGCCTCATAAACTGAAATAGCATTCCCAGGATTCGTTACATGTTGCATGTAATCTCTAGGGCAGCTCAGGGACTCAAAGAGCACAGTCAGCTCATTTTACTAACAGTTTGTTTCTTAAAAGGACCTTTTCCATCTTTATATTTTGTATCCATTAGATTATATGCTCTCTTGCTGAAAATGCATCATGGTTCTACATAATGTAAGGTTATCCAGTACCAATTCTATCAAAAACAGTGATACCATTATTATTTCCAGTCTGCATTGAATATACTATCATTCCTTGAAAAAGGTTAAAAAAGACAGTTTCTAAATTATAGCCCCTAATTGGAAAGGTCTTGACAACCATCACATCCAATATCCTGGATTTCAGATAGAGTAACTGAGGCCCAAGAAAGCTCTTTGATTTCCCAAGGTCACACTCAAGGTCTCAAGCTGGTGTCAGTCGGGACTAGATTATGGGTACCTGTTTAGTGCTTTTGTTTCTCCTCATGTTTTGTCATTTACTGACAGTTCAGAGAGCATAAATGATGAAAAATGTCCTCATCCATTCAACTTCTTTTTCCTTGCAAAGGATATGTTGTTTTTTAACTACGCAGGGGAATATGGGGTTGTTTTGAGGTGTGTGTGTGTGTGTGTGTGTGTGTGTGTGTGTGTTTTGAGATGGAGTCTCACTCTGTCACCCAGGCTGGAGTGCAGTCTTGTGATCTCAGTTGACTGTAACCTCCGCTTCCCAAGTTCAAGCGATTATCCTGCCTGAGCCTCCTAAGTAGCTGGGACTACAGGCGCCTGCCACCACACCTGGCTAATTTTTGTTTTTTCAGTGGAGACAGGCTTTCACCATATTGGCCAGGCTTGTCTCAAACTCCTGATCTTGTTATTTGCCCACGTCGGCCTCCCAACGTGCTGGGATTACAGGTGTGAGCCACCACACCCAGCCTGTTTGTTTTAAAGTTAAATTTTTGGCAAGAATCATGAAAAAAATAAAATAAACCCATGATTCCTAAACAGAAAATCAGGAATTGACATACATTGTTGTTGTTGTTGTTGTTATCCAAAAAGGGCTTTTTCAGGAAACCTAGCAAATGTCCCTTCTGTTAAGGGACATTCGCAAATAATATAAAGTCATTACATTTGCAAGTAATATAAAAAGTATTAATTGCAAATAATACAAAGTCATTTTCCTTAGACTACAGTGAGTTCTCCATCTTCCTTGTTAAGTACTAGAATCGTCATTTCCTGGATAAAAGAAGCAAAAACCAGAATGATGAAATGCCTTTGTGTGAATGGCAAAGCAAGCTATCCCTAGGTTTTTTTTAAGTCTCCTGGAGTGCATTCTTTAGTAAATCACAGAGAGCCTAATTTGCAAAGCAAATTAGTGGAATATCTGTTTTATATCAAACATTTAGCTCTAAAAAAGTCTACCCCTCTGCTTTTCAGGGTGTATGGAAGCAGTTGCAGAAAGAAAGAAAGTAAAGTGACTGATGCAAATTAGACTGGAGATATTACAAGAATCAAATCACTTTCTAAATACTTGTTACTTAGTACTTTAATTTGGAAGTTGATTTTGTGACAAACATGAGAGTTGCTTTCAGATGGAAAATGCTATGATATGACCTCAAATGGTGAGATAAAGATGGAAGAAGCTGATTTAAATATGAGTTCTGCTTTTTAATTCTCTGAGTATTTGAGGGATTAAGAAAGAAAAGAATAGAATAGAAAGGTATTTTTAAAAATAATTTTCTATGATGAGGAAAGGCTGGGTTTTAAGTTTTGCAGAAGAACATCAGATTTATGTTAAGGATCTTAAATTGCAAATCAATGCTACATCACTTCTTGCTATCCAGAATAAAATATATATATGTAGCTTAAGGCAGAGCAGTTTATAAGAACTGCATAGATCGAGAAACAGAAGCCCAAGTCTTGAGCAGAGCATTTAAATCAATAGAGTATATCAGCATATCCAAATCAACATAATATGGCAAAACTGACCTTAATGGGATAAAGTGAAATCAAGAAAAGTTTGGTCCCTTAGTGAGGGCAGAATTCCTAACAGTAATACATATGAGATGGTAAAACAATTTCCTGAGGGAATTGTCTTTCTTACTGGTATTATTCAGTGTTTGTCAAGTGCCTACATTTACAGTGGATCTTATTTAAAATAGAATTAGTTATAGTCTCTGCCAAATGACCCTACAATATCTGTGTGACTTCAGCTAGCTACAAATATCTCAGGGGGCAGCTGAGTAGCATAAAATTATCTCTGATATCCAGGATGGGTATCTATTTTCTATCACAGCAGCCAGAAATTCTGCTTATGGATCTGATTTTCTGTGCCACAGCCTTTTTTTCCTTGATATCCATCAAGAAGGAGTGTTTCCCCCTGAAAACGGGATTTGAGTGGGAGTGAAACACTCCTGGTCAACCTGTGGGTGATGTGTCCAGAATAGGGCATTGTAAACATCAATGTGGGGAATAGAATACATGGCAAAACAAATAAAAATGTTAAGAGTCCTAGAAACTGAGGGTCAATGGACAGCTGAGGAACCTTCTCAGGACACTGGGAATTGGGATTCGGAGATGCTCCTATAGAAGTGTTTTGAGCAGTAAAGAAATTGGAATAATGAGGGGTAATTTATACTTCAGTTCCAGAGAACTCAGGTGCTGGCCATTAACTGAAATGATTTGCATAAGAGGTATGATGCTTGGAGCAACTTTATATGTGAAGAAGGGGTTTGAAAAGTAAAAAAGAGTTTCTTCAGTTGAATCAATCAGATTCCATTATTTACAAGTAATATAAAGTCAGTTTCCTTAGACTGCACTGGGTTCTCCATCTTCCTTGGTAGTTCTTGAGGAGAGGACAGATCAGACCTTCATGGATTCAGCCAATTATGACTGAGAAAGCCTAGAAGATTATTGTTAAAACTTCATTTTCCAAGGCAAGGCACTGTGGTTTCTGTCTTCATTTTCAGTGTTGTTGTGTTTGGAATTGTCATGTCCCCCAAAGACAAGTGGCACAGCACAGTCTGAGTTAGAATTGATGTTCTGCACACATCTGCTTTGGGGAGCTTGGGGCCAGCACCTGAAGGACAGCCTGACGCTGATCAACCAGAAATAGACCAGAAGGTTTGGAGAGAGATCACAAATGGACTAGAATCAAAAAATGGACAGCTCTATAGGTGAGGCAGACAATACAATGACAGCAGGCAGGAGCAGGCATTAAGTGAACATGGCTCATGCTGCACCGACTCAAAATAAATGCCAGGCAGAACAATAATAGAGGCCCAAAGGAAGTTGCTGTTCCTTTTGGGATCCCTTGTATGAAACCTGAAGTTACACACTGCAGATGCCATTGAACTGGGGGCTAATTTAGTGATTTACATTGTTGAGAAAGGATTAGTGAAACCTCCCATTTCGATGGCCTGTTCCTAATTTGCATCTTTAACGAGGTGGGATCCAAGCCAGCTTCTGCTCCTTTGTGTTTACTTCTCAGGAACTGTGTTTATTTCTGATAATTACAAATAAATCTTTCTTCCTTTTCTCAAACTGACTGAATAAAAGATGTGGGGAGTGTGTTAACTCCATAGCTTGAATAACTCTTGAAAAAAGGGAGACATAAAATCCAATTATAACTCCTTCAAAAGTGTAATTAATGTTTCCTTCCCAAAGAGGATGATGGCTACATTTCATTTTAAAACACGTGTCTTCTTTGTAGTTTTTTGCAGCTTTTCTAAGAGAAACTTGCCCCACAGGAAGTGGTGGCTCCAGACCGGGATGTCATGACCCAGTGTGTCATGAAAAATGATAGCACCAAGGAAACTGTAGGCTATAGACTTCAAAATTTGATCAAGAAGTGTTCTGATTAATTTCCATAGAATTCAGGAAACCAAAGCCAATCTCTCAATATGTGCTACTTTTACAAGTCTCTTGAGGAAGCAAGGGGGAAATGTCATATGTATTCTGAATTCAACTAAGACTGACATCCTACAGACATTGAAAACTATTCCAGGTACCACAAAATCTGAAAGGTAAAATCCATTGCTTATCTACTGCAACAGATGATTGGCATGGAGGTGACAGGGCAAGAAAAAGCTTGATTAGGAGTATTTTTTAGAGAAAATCTAATCCCTAGGCAATCATTTAAACGTTACATTCACAATAGGTAGTTTAATCAGGTTGGAGCATCAGTCTTGATATCAAATTTAAAATCAACTCTATGCTTGATAGTGTACCTGAATGTGATGGACAGAATGAATCCAAGCTGGAAAACACTCTTCAGGATATTATCCAGGAGAACTTCCCCAACCTAGCAAGGCAGGCCAACATTCAAGTCCAGGAAATACAGAGAACACCACAAATATATTCCTCCAAAGGCAGCCAGAGAGAAAGCTTGGATTATCCACAAAGGGGAGCCCATCAGACTTACAGCGGATCTCTCTGCAGAAACCCTTCAAGCCAGAAGGGAATGGGGGCCAATATTCAACATCCTTAAAGAAAAGAACTTTCAACCCGGAATTTCATATCCAGCCAAATTAAGCTTCATAAGTGAAGGAGAAATAAAATCCTTTATGAAAAAGCAATTGCTCAGAGATTTTATCATCACCAGGACTGCTTTACAAGAGCTCCTGAAAGAAGCACTAAACATGGAAAGGAACAACCAGTACCAGCCACTCCAAAAACATACCAAATGGTAAAGAGCATCAACACAATGAAGAAACTGCATCAACTAAAGGGCAAAACAGCCAGCTGGCATCAAAATGGCAGGATCAAATTAACACATAACAATATTAACCTTAAATGTGAATGGGCTAAATGTCCCAACCAAAAAACACATTCTTGCAAATTGGATAAAAAGTCAAAACTCATCAGTGTGCTGTATCCAGGAAATCCATCTCACATACAAGGATACACAAAGGCTCAAAGTAAAGGGATGGAGGAAGATCTACCAAGCAAATGGAGAGCAAAAAGAAGCAGGAGTTACAATCTTAGTCTCTGATAAAATAGACTTTAAACCAGCAAAGATCAAAAGAGACAAAGAAGGGCATTACATAATGGTAAAAGGATCAATGCAACAAGAAGAGCTAACGATACTAAATATATATGCACCCGATACAGGAGCACCAAGATACATAAAGCAAGTTCTTAATGACCTACAAAGAGGCTTAGACTCCCACACAATCATAGTGGGAGACTTTAACACTCCACTGTCAATACTAGACAGATCGATGAGACAGAAAATTAACAAGGATATCCAGGACTTGAACTCAGACCTGGACCAAGCAGACCTAATAGACATTTACAGAACTCTCCATCCCCAATCCACAGAATATACATTCTTCTCAGCACTACATCCCATCTACTCTAAAATTGACCACATAATTGGAAGTAAATCACTTCTCAGCAAATGCAAAAGAATGGAAATCATAACAAACATTCTCTCAGACCCGAGTGCAATCAAGTTAGAACTCAGAATTCAGAAACTAACTGACAACCAAACAACTTCATGGAAACTGAACAACTTGCTCTTGAATGTTGACTGGATAAACAATGAAATGAAGGCAGAAATAAAGATGTTCTTCAAAACCAACAAGAATGAAGACACAACGTACCAGAATATCTGGAACACATTTAAAGCAGTGTCTAGAGGAAAATTTATAGCAATAAGTGCCCCCACAAGAAGCAAGAAAAGATCTAAAATCGACACCCTATCATCAAAATTGAAAGAGCTAGAGGAGCAAGATCAACAAAACTCAAAAGCTAGCAGAAGACAAGAAATAACTAAGATCAGAGACGAACTGAAGGAGATAGAGACATAAAAAAACCCTTGAAAAAATCAATAAATCCAGGAGCTGGTTTTTTGAAAAGATCGACAAAATAGACAGACCTCTAGCCAGATTAATAAAAAAGAAAAGAGAGAAGAATCACATAAATGCAAGAAAAAATGATAAAGGGGGTATCACCACAGATTCCATAGAAATACAAAGCACCATCAGAGATTAAAAAAACAACTCTATGCACATAAACCAGTAAAACTGGAAGAAATGGATAAATTCCTGGACAATTACACCCTCCCAAGCCTAAATCAGGAAGAAGTTGAAACCCTGAATAGACCAATAACAAAGGCTGAATTTGAGGCAGCTATTGATAGCTTACCAACCAAAAAAAATCCCAGGTCCAGATGGGTTCACAGCCAAATTCTATCTGACATGCAAAGAGGAGCTGGTACCACTCCTTCTGAAACTATTTCAAGCAATCCAAAAGGAGGGAATCCTCCCCAAATCTTTTTGTGAAACCAACATCATCCTGATACCAAAACCCAGTAGAGACTCAAAAAGAAAAGAAAACTTTAGGCCAATATATATGTTGAACATAGATGCAAAAATCTTCAATAAAATACTGGCAAACCAATTGAAACAGCACATTGAAAAGCTTATCCAATATGATCAATTAGGCTTCATCCTGGGGATGCAAAGCTGGTTCAACATATGCAAGTCTATAAACATAATAAACCACATAAACAGAACCAAAGACAAAAACCACATGATTATCTCAATAGGTGCAGCGAGGGCCTTCAACAAAATTCAACAGCTCTTTATGCTAAAAACTCTCAATATACTAGGTATCAATGGAATGTATCTCAAAATAATAAAAGTTATTTATGACAAACCCACAGCCAATATTATACTGAATGGGCAAAAACTGGAAGTATTCCCTTTGAAACCCGGCACTAGATAAGGATGCCCTCTCTCACCACTCCTATTCAATATAGTATTGGAAGTTCTAGCCAGAGCAATCAGACAAGAAAAAGAAATAAAGGGTATTCAGTTAGGAAAGGAGGAAGTCAAATTGTCTCTATTTGCAGAAGACGTGATTGTATATTTAGAAGACCCTATCGTCTCAGCGCAAAATCTCCTGAAACTGATAAGCAACTTCAGCAAAGTCTCAGGATACAAAATTAGTGTGAAAAATTACAAGCATTCCTATACACAAATAACAGACTTAAAAAGAGCCACATCAAGAATGAACTGACATTCACAATTGCCACAAAGAGAATAAAATACCTAGGAATACAACTAACAAGGAACGTAAAGGACCTCTTCAAGGAGAGCTACAAACCACTGCTCAACGAAATAAGAGAGGACACAAACAGATGGAGAAACATTCCATGCTCACGGTTAGGAACAATCAATATCATGAAAATGGCCATACTGCCCAAAGTAATTTATAGATTCAATGCTATCCCCATCAAGCTACCAATGACCTTCTTCACAGAACTGAAGAAAAAAACACCTTAAACTTCATATGGAACCAAAAGAGAGCCTGCATAGCCAAGTCAATTCTAAGCAAAAAGAACAAAGCTGGAGGCATCACGCTACCTGACTTCAAACTATACTACAAGGCTACAGTAATCAAAACAACATGGTACTGGTACCAAAACAGAGATAGAGACCATTAGAACAGAACAGAGGCCTCAGAGGCAACGCCACACATCTACAACCAACTGATCTTTGACAAACCTGAGAAAAACAAGCAATGGGGAAAGGATTCCCTGTTTAATAAATGGTGTTGGGAAAACTGGCTAGCCATGTGCAGAAAGCAGAAACTGGACCCCTTCCCAACACCGTACACTATAATTAACTACACATGGATTAAAGACTTAAACATAAGACCTAACACCCTAAAAACCCTAGAAGAAAACCTAGGCGAAATCATTCAGGACATAGGCGTAGGCAAGGATTTCATGACTACAACACCAAATGCAATGGCAACAAAAGCCAAAATAGACAAATGGGATCTAATTAAACTCCAGAATTTCTGCACAGCAAAATAAACAATCATTAGAGTGAACTGGCAACCAACAGAATGGGAGAATAATTTTGCAATCTATTGCAGCACTGTTTACAATAGCAAAGACTTAGAACCAACCTAAATGCCCATCGATGATAAACTGGACAGGGAAAATGTGGCACATATACACCATAGAATACTATGCAGCCACAAAAAAAAAAACAAAAAACGATGACTTCGTGTCCTTTGTAGGGACATGGATGAACCTGGGAACCATCATTCTCAGCAAATTGACACAGGAACAGAGAATCAAGCACTGCATGTTCTCACTCATAGGTGGGTGTTGAACAATGAGAACACATGGGCACAGGGAGGGGAGCATCACACACTGGGGTCTGTGTAGGGGGTCTAGGGGAGGGACAGTGGGGGGTAGGGAGTTGGGGAGGGATAACATGGGGAGAAATGCTGGGAATAAGTGATGGGGATTGAGGCAGCAAACCACATTGCCATGTATGTACCTATGAAACAATCCTGCATGTTCTTTATATGTATCACAGAAGCAAAAATGCAATTTTATATATGTATATATATATATATATATATATATATATATATATATATATATAAATCAACTCTACATAAACACAATTATTCTGCAGGTAATTTATTATTTAGGTAAAGGTGGATTAGTAAGAGAGCTTTTAGTGGGTACAGAAGAGATCCTGACTCTTAAATATCTAATAGCTGTACCAATATTGAGCCCAAAATTTTTTTTTAATATAGCTTTAAGACAGATATGAAATTCAATTGAAGAAAATCGACTCAGAAGAGACATTGATCATCTTACAACAGTGACCACAACATTATTTATTTGTCTGCCTGTTGGTTGGTTTTTGAGCAAATGTGTATAGAAAGCAAAGCTCCACAAGAACAAAAATTTTTGTCCATTTTTCACTGCTGATTCTTTGTGTATAGATGATATTCAGCACATACTGGGCACTCAAGAAATATTTGTTAAGCTAATGAATCCATTGATTTTATAATTATGTTCTTTATTTTCATTATATGATTAGGGACGTTTTTCTCCTAATGAGGCTAGAAAAATATATATTAAACTCTATAAAAGCCAACAAATGAATTTAATTTAGATTTAGTATCTGTTTCCTCCATGGAACTGGCTTAATACTCTATTGTGCCAATTAATATATTCTGCTTTATATTAGAGTCATATGATGTAAAATAAATTAGGGGTAAAGTGTGAGTTTTATAGCCAAACTAGCTCTCCCACTTACTAACTATATTTTCCAGGGCACACACCTGATCTTTCTGAAACTCAATTTACTAATTTATAGAATAGGAGTAAAGTTTCCTATCTCATAGATGCTGAGAAAATTCATGTAAAGAACCTGAATCCTGTGTCTGCCATATATATTTAAAATAGACACTACTGTAGCAGCAGTCAACTTTGTTATTGTTATTGATTAAACATTATAAATACATTAAGGAGAGTTATATCAAGTTCTTTAGTTTTAATCTCCCAGACCATCAGTGATTATTGTGTAGCCTAGAACTTCTCAACACATATTTATTTACAAAAGGGATTTTTTTAACATAGAGATAAATAATATTGCATTATTTGGTATATAACAAAAGTCTGTGAAAATATTAATACAAGTATGAAATTGGAGACAAACATTCAGAAAGGGACAACTCGGGAAGCAAAATTATGATGTACCTGTTAATAGTAGCTGGAGTTATAGAATATTAAAACTGAAAGGGAGCTTAGATATGATGCAATGCAATCCCATCATTTCACAGAGGGCAAAACTCACTCAGAGGGACTCTCCCAAGACCCCTTGCCCAAATTCCCTCTGACACCTGCTTTCTATGTGCACAGGGATAGCGGGCCAACCTGACTCATGGCTAAACATCAGTATCACTCTGAGTGACAGTGCATTCTGCTTTCTAAAGACGGAGCAAGAAGAACTGGAATACTGGAATACGGGGCCGTAGTCATAAGCAAATTGGATTCACGAGTTATGGTTTCCAAACATCTTTTACAAACTCCTCATTTTATTCTCACAGTCAGAGAAAGTGTCATCCCAACTTTAAAAATGAGAAAACTGAGGTTCAGAGAAGTTACCAAAAGTCATACATTTGGTAAGTCGCAGGACTTGAACTTGATATTAGGCTTTGTGACTCTAAATAATCTACTTTTTCCAGCGTAAGAAGCATATCAACCAGATTTTTCCTTAAGAAAGTAGTGCACCTATCAACTTCTGCTTTTTTATTTTTTGAGACAGAGTCTTACTCTTTCACCCAGGCCGGAGAGGAGTGGCACGGCCGTGACTCAAACCATCCTCCTATCTCAGCCTCTTAACTAACTGGGACTACAGGCACGTGCCACTATGCCTAACTAATTTTTTAAATTTTCTGTAGAGACAGAGTCTCTCCATGTTGCTTAGGGTTGTCTCCAACTCCTCCAGCCTCAGCATCCCAAATTAGGATTATGAGTGTGAGCCACCACACCTGGTCTTACTTTTATGTTTTTTTTTTTTTTTTACATGTCTTTTAATACTCCATTAGAGCATAATGTAAATAAAAATTCCTTCAACCACTTAGATCTAAATTGTATCCTAAACTGATAAGAACTTCAAATATAGAATGAGACTGCTGTAAATGAGTTTGAGGCTTAATTCTTCTGAATGGCCTTGAATGCTTTATTTTGCCTCTACTCCCCAGTCTGAGCGGTGGGAAACCCTCTCGAAGATGGCACCTGGTGGTCACAAGTGAGCATGTGAAAGGCGGAATTACACCTTTGGGGCACAGTATGAGAGAGGGTCAGACGTTGTAAAGGCTGATAGAAGAGAAATTAGTATCTATATAATGGGAGAAAGATGTTGAGGAGGGAGCAACTTGTACTCAGGGCTGAGATAGGTTCTTTACACAGATCTTGGCCCTCTATTCTCTCCCTGGTTGCTCTCTAGAGGAAAGGTTAATTGTCTCCTTAGCGCCTCTTTATTGCTGTGTGGGTTTGAGTTTGCCATAGGCAGACCTTGGTTCTAAACAGGTTTTCTCACGTGTGAGTGCTTCATTAGGTTCTCTAAAATGATTGTTCTCCCTTAACTCAGATTCTATTCCTTTTAGGAAGGGTTTGAAAGACTCTGGCCCCCTTTCACTCTCTTAGCAGTTAAAAACAAAGAGAGAAAAAAGAGTTTTTTAAAAAAATGAGATGTTATAAAATGTGAATGAGATAGAGAATTTTCTTCATTTCCCCTTCCTCTAAGTAACGTGAATTCTTGTGGTCTTTGCTGTCTCTTTGATGAGTGATTCTGTCAGCCTAGGTTGGAAACACTATTAAAACAGAACATTTTTCTTGATGCTTCCCGGGCCTCATGATAAGGGTGCCTCGCTTACTCAGCCCACAGCTCTCAACCCCTTGTGGGAGAGGGAGCACTCAGGTGAGTGGGTGCAGGAGCTTCTGTGAGCACTTTTGGGTGCTGGCCGGAGCGAAACTCCATGAAGCTATGCAGCAGCATCTGGGGGACACCTGTGTTCCTGAAGACCCAGAGGGCATATGTGACAGTGCTGTTTTAGCTTTGCCAGCCAGAGATGGCTTAAGTGTTAAACAGCTCAGTGAAGCATCAGTGTGACCTTTTGCACCCATATCTGAGTTCTTGTCCGGCCTCCAGGAGGAATGAGGTTGCCCGAACAAATTGAAGGGTGGTGAACGTAGATGATTTTACTGCCAGTGAAAGAGGCTCTCAGTGGGAAAGGGAGCTGGAGAGGAGATGGAGCGGGAAGGTGATCTTACCCTGGAATACAGCCATTCCTGGCCAGACTCCTCTCCGAAAACATGTCATCAAACTGTCCCTGTGAAGTCAAGCTACTTCTCTCTGACATCAAACTGCAGTCTCTGACATGCAGCTGCTTCTTCTCTTCTCCCCTTCTTTTCTCTCTGCCAGTCAAGTCAGGAGATTTTATGGGTGCAGGATAGAGGCAATGGAGACCAGGGATGGCTTTGGAAGAGGCAACATTTCAGCTGGAAAATGCGGATGTAAGGTTCTCACTTTGGGCTGCAGTTCCTGGCTTGTGGGTGGGGCCCTCACAAGGGACCCCTACCCTTTTCTGCCTATAATTTCTCTGCCTCCTCTCCCCATCACTATCAGAAAACAAGATTTTGGTGACAAGTCCAGCACTGTCAAAACATGAGGGACAACCATTAGGCCTCACACTCCTCTGGTTGCCTTGTCTTTCCAGCTTAGGTAGGCAATCCCCGACTAACAGCCGTTCTTGGCTGGAGGGGTTCTGCTAATTTGGGAGATTACTCAGCAACTTCATGGCCCTTAACCATCGCCAATGCCACACTGCACAATGCTTGCCTGAGAAAAGATGCCATGGTTTGGAGAGGGAGAAAGCTGACCGGGGCATGCAGGCAACAGGCGTCATCTGCTGCTGAATCCCTCACATGCAAGAGCGGCTTGTCAATATCATTAATGAAGCCAGCATGCAACTGCCAGAGTGATTCAAGCGGGGGCCTGCCTAATAGGCCCCCAGAGAGGACACTGACCAGTTTCTTTGCTGGAATAAAAAGAGCTTATCCACAGTGTTATCTGTATTGTTGACACTAAGTAAAATAATTCCTTGGAAAACTTCAAAATTAGCATTTAAGAATGAAGAATCGTCACAATTACAGCTGAGGTAGCGTGGCCGCAGCTGCCCCAGCTCCCTCTTCCACACATCTTCTTACTTGACTGCACTTGCAGCCAGGGCCTTTCCTCTGGAAGGTTCTGAACCTGAAATTTTTATTCTTCAGCCCCAAGGAAAGTGCATCAGATCTGTCTTCACTTGGGCGAAGGGAACAACTGTCTGTATGGTAGGATATGTTTTAGCACTTATCCAGGGTTTCTCTCCCAATCTGGGAGAGATTTCCTGCCCACTAGTGTTACCCCTTTATACTTGATAATGCTGATGATTGACCAGAGAAGACCACTATTGAAATATACAGGTTACCTGAGTGGATGTGAGTTGATGAGCGGGGCCTATGATAAAGTGAGCGTTGGCCTGAATGGGGGTTATTAAAGCAGATGTCTGACCCCAGGGGGTTGGGTGAGAGGCAGGTCCATTGCACAATGGCTTAATCAGCTCTGGTAATAAAGCAGAGTGGTTCACAGCACCTGAATTTACCACAGCAACAAGGGAAATTGCACTCTGTAGACCTGAGCACATTCTGGAATGCATGTGGGTTGATAAAGCATCTTGCATCCATAAAATAAAAGAAAAATGGAAGAATAAATTGAGATAAAGCCTTCTCTATTCTTGCATCTACTAAAATGTCCTTCTTTGAGAATGCATATCACCTACCACCCCATTTGTCTTCACCAAACAGTTCCTTAGGATTACCATCAAATCACACTCACACGTTCATAATCATAGCATTCATTTTGATCACCTGAAGACCAATATCTCTGTTGTAATAACATTCTCATTCGTGGTTTAGGCACACCCCTCCCTTTTGATAATAGTTTTATTGTGATATAATTTATATGTATACACTTTGCTCA
Organism: Saimiri boliviensis; assembly: GCF_048565385.1. Classification (NCBI taxonomy): domain Eukaryota; kingdom Metazoa; phylum Chordata; class Mammalia; order Primates; family Cebidae; genus Saimiri; species Saimiri boliviensis. Next base: position 67,903,262 of record NC_133454.1, on the reverse strand, counting down.
TTTAAAGTGTACGCCTTGTTTTTAATATATTTGTAGAGTTGTACAACTATCTACACAATCAATTTTAGAACAATTCCATCATCTCCCAAAATAATCCCATATCTATTAACAGTCACTCCCCATTTCCTGTTCATCTTTCCTTCACAATCCTAGGCAACCAATCAACTATTTTCTATCTTTTAAGATTTGCCTCTCCTAAACATTTCATATAAATGGAATCATTCAGTAGGAGATCTTTTGTTATCTTACTTTATTTAGCATGTTTTCAAGGTTGATCCATGTTGAAGAATATATCACCTCTTTATGACTGAATGTATTTCACCATATGAATATATCACATTTTATTCACCTGTTCATCAGTTAACATTTGGCCCATTTTTACTTTTTGTCTATAAAGAATAATGCTGTTAGGAACATTTGGGTACACATTTTTGTGTGGACATGTGCTCATTTCTCTTGCGTATGTACCTAGGAATAGAATTACTGAGTCATATGGTGTCTCATGACCAACTTCTGAGCAACTGACACAGTTTTCCACCACAGCTGCCTCATTTTGCGTTCCCACAAGTAGTCCATGAGGATTTTCGTCTCTTCACATCTTGGCTAACAATTATTTCATTAATATTTTCTTTTTTTATTGTCAAATATTTTAATATTTGCCTTAATAGAATTTATTTTTAGAGCAGTTTTAGGTTCACAGTAAAATTGAGAGAAAGTTACAGAGTCCTCCACATCCCCTGCTCTCCCCTAGAGCCTCCCCATCATTGCTGCCCCCACCAGAGTGGGGCACTGTTACAGTTTAGGAACTTACATTGACACATCATCATCACCCGTAGACTATATAGTTCACAATGACGTTCACTCTTGGTTTTGTGCATTACATGGATTTAGACAAACGTGTAATGAGATAGAGCCATACTTTTAGCATTATACAGAGTAGTTCAACTATCCCGTAAGCCCAATTGCTCTGCCTGTTCAGCTCTCCCTCACCCAACCCCTAACAGCCACTGATGTTTTTTCTGTTTCTAGTTTTTCCTTTTCTAGAATGTCATCTAGTTGGAATCATACAATACATAGCCTTTTCAGATTCATATTTTACTTAGTAATATGCATTTAAGTTACCAACACATCTTTTTGTAACTCATTTCTTTTTACTATTGAATAGTATTCTGCTGTCTAGATGTAACATAGTTTATCCACCCACCTACTGAAGAATCTCTTGGTCGCCTCCTAATTTAGGTAGTTATGAATAAAGCTGCTGTAAACATCTGTGTGCAGGTTTTTGCATGGTCATAAACTTTTAAGACCTTTAGAAAAATAGTAAAAGGGGCAATTGTTGGATTATATGGTAATAGTACATTTAATTTTGTACAGAACTGTCGACCTATCCTTCAAATTGGCTGTATCATTTTGCATTCCTACCAGCAATGAAGGAGAGTTTCTGTTGCTCCATGTCCTTGTCAGCATTTGGTGTTGTCAGTGTTCTGAATTTTTGCCAGGTTAATAGGTGTGTAGTGGTATCTCCTTGCTGTTGTAATTTGCATTTCCCTGATGATATATGATGTGGAGCATCTTTGCAGGTGCGTAGTTGTCATCTGTATGTCTTCTTCGGTGAGGTGTCTGTTAAGGTCTTTGACATCTTTTATAAATAAATTGTTTTCATATTGTGGAATTTTAGAAGTTCTTTGTACATTTTGGGTGACAGCCCTTTAACTGAGATGTCCCTTGCAATATTTTTTTTTTCCAGTCTGTGGCTTCTTTTAAATTCTTTTGACAGTGTCTTTTATAGAGCAGAACTTTTAATTTTAATGAAGGCCAGCTTATCAATTCTTTCTTTCATGAATTTCGCCTTTAGTGTTTGTCTAAAAAGTCATTGTGAAACCCAAGTTTATCTAGATTTTCTCCTGTTTTAATCCAGGAGATTTAGAATTTTGTGTTTCATCTGTTTTTCATTTTAACTTAATTTTTTAAACAAGTTCAAGGCCTGTGTCTAGATTCTTTTTCCTTCTTCCTTTTTCATGTGGACATCCAACTGTAACAGCTGCACTTGTTGAAAAGACTATCTTAATTGTATTGTCTTTGCTTCTTTGTAAAAGATCAGTTGACTCTCCATAGGTGGACCTATTTGGAAGCTCTCTGTTGTGTCCCATTTATTTTATTGTCTATTATTTGGCCAATAATACATCTGGTCTTGACTAGCGTAGCTTTATAGTAATTCTTGAAGCCAGGTAGTGTCAGTTCTCCAACTTCAGTATTTTACTCCAATATCATGTTGTTTATTCTGGGTCTTTTTCCTGTCCACGTAAACTTTACACTCAGTTTGTCTATAGTCACAGGGTAACTTTCATAATTTTCAGGGATTTTTAATTGGAATTCCACTGAATGCAGAGATAAAGTTGAGAAGAATTGAACTCTGGACAATATTGAGTCTTCCTGTTTGTGAACATGGAATACCTCTGCATTTACTTGGTGCATCTTTGATTTTGTTCATCAGTTTTGTGGTTTTTCTTATATTAATCTTGTACATTTTTGTTTGTTTGTTTTTGAGTCAGAGTCTTGTTCTGTCACCAGGCTGGAGTGCAGTGGTGCCACCTCAGCTCACTGCAACCTGTGCCTCCTGGGTTCAAGTGATTTTCTTGCCTCAGCCTTCTGAGTAGCTGGGGCTAAAGGTGTGCACCACCCTACCCAGCTAATTTTTGTCTTTTTCGTAGAGATAGGGTTTCACCATGTTGGCCAGGATAGTCTCAATCTCCTGACCTCGTGATCTGCCTGCCTCAGCCTCCCAAAGTGCTGGGATTACAGGTGTGAGCCATCGCACCAGGCCTATTTTGTTAAATTTATACCTAAGTATTTCATTTTGGGAATACTAGTATAAATAGTACTGTGTTCTAAATTTGTTTCCACTTATTTCTTGGGGGCATATAGGAAAGTGATTGACTTTCATGTACTAACTTTTTATCCTGCAACCTTGCTCTAATTGCTTATTCGTCTAGGAAGGATTTGTTGGTCATTTATTTCATATTTTTTACATAAATGATTTTATCACATGTGATGTGTGAACAAAGACAGTTTTGTTTCTTCCTTCTCAATTAGTTTTATTTTCTTTCCTGTCCTACTGCATTAGCCAGACTGTCTAGTACAGTGTTGAAAAGGAGTGGTACAAAGGGATATCCTGACCTTGCTCCCTAGTTATTTTCTTTTTTCTCTTTCTTTCTTTTTTTCTTTTTCTTATCTGTTTTCTTCCTTCCTTTCTTTCATTTTTATTATAGCTGCTCTAGTGGGCATAAAATGGTACTTTATTATGGCTTTAATTAACATATCACTGATGATTAATAATATTTAGTTTATTTCCATTGCTTATTGGCCATTTATATATCTGGGAACTATCTATTCAGATAATTTTGTTTTAAATTGGGTTGTCTGGATTTCTTTTTTTGTTATTGTTCTTGCATTGTAAGTGTGACTTATATATTGAGGAAACAAGTCACTTATCAGTTACATAATTTGCAAATGTTTTGTCTCATTCTATAGATCTTCTTTTTACTTTCTCACTGGTGGTCTTTAAATACAAAAGTTGATAATTTTTATGAAATCCAACTTATCAGTTTTTTTTATTTGTTGCTTATACTTTTGGTGTTATATATGAGAAACCATTGCTTAGTCCTAGGTCTCAAACACTATGTCTATGTTTTCTTCCAAGAGATTTATAACTTTTACCTTTAGAGTTTTGATACATTTTGAGTTATTTTTTGTATGTGATATGAGACAGAGGTCTAACTGTGTTCAACTGTGGGTGGATATCCAGTTGTCCCAGTACCATTTCTTTAAAATACTATTCTTCCCCCTGTCAATGGTCTTGGCACTGAATTAACCAACTGTAAATGTGAGAGTTTATTTCTGAATTCTCAATTCTGTTCCATTGATCTATATATTCATCTTCATGCCACTGCTACACTGTCTTAATTGCTGTAGCTTTTTACTAAGCTTTAACATTGGAAAGTGTGATTCCTCCAACTTTTTTCTTCTTTTACAACATTGCGTCCCTTGAATTTCTGCGTAAATTTTATAATCAGCTTGTCAATTTCTGCAAAGAAGTCAGATGAAATGTTGATACAGACTGCATTGACTCTGTAGAACAATTTGGGAAATATTACCATCTTTACAATATTAAATTCTCCAATTCATGGGCATTGGCTATATTTCCATTTATTAATACTGAGGTCTTTTTAAATTTATTTCAACATTTTTGTTTTTAGAGGATAATTTTTGTATTTCTTTTTTAAAATGTAGTTTAAAATATTTTATTCCATTTGATTGTATTATAAATAAAATTGATTCTTAATTTCATTTTCAGTTTTTTCATTGCTAATGTATAGAAATACACTTAATTTTTATATATTGACTTTGTGTTCTGCAACCTTGCTAAATTTGTTTATTCATTCAACTTGCATTGTTTTTTTATTTTGGTGGACTCCTTATGGTTTTCTATATATAAGATATTTCATTTGCAGAGATATATTTTAAATTATTTCTTTCCAAATTAGATGTCTTTTATATCATTCCTTACCTAATTGCTCTGATTACAACCTTAAATACAATTTTGAATAGAAATGTTTGTATTTCTGGATAAAAAGGGATATGAGGATGTAATTAAGAGCTATGCATTGTGTCATTGTGTATGAGGGGTTGTGCTCCAAGAGTTTTGTAAATAAAAGTGAAATCTTTCATATATGCAGATAAGTTTGTTTTTAATCTAAATTCACGGATGAAAGCACGACAGCATATATATATATATATATATGAATATATGTATGAATATACAACGTATATATATATATATATATATATATATATATATATGATATCATATATATATGGACTGTCATATACTTTTAGATATGGCAAAATCTGGACCACTGAATTGCACCTTCTAGTTGCTTCCTAATGTGACTCACCTGTCTAGATGGCCTCTCTTTCTGTAGGATACTTTATTTAATAACAGGGGAATTTACTCATGTGAACAAGGAACATATAAATAATAGCTGATTTAAAAGTGGACAAGCTTATTCACAAAATAAGATAACTTAGAGTAGGTAATACAGTTTTCTTTACTGGACGGGATGGCTCAGGCCTGTAATCCCAGCACTTTGGGAAGCCGAAGCAGGCAGATCACGAGTTCAGGAATTTGAGACCAGCCTGACCAACATGGTGAAACCCCATCTCTACTAAAAATACAAAAATTAGCCTGGCATGGTGTCGCATGTCTGTAATCCCAGCTACTCAGGAGGCTGAGGCAGGAGAATCGCTTGAACCCTGGAGGCAGAGGTTGCAGTGAGCCAAGACCATGCCACTGCACTTCAGTCTGGGTGACAGAGTGAGACACCATCTTGAAAAAAATTACATATATATATATATATACTGTTCTTCATCTTCATGAAGGACTGCCATGGAGAAGAAGCACTGGATTTATTTCTGCTGCAAGGAAGAACTGGAATGAGTAGATGTGCTTTTGACAGGGAGAATACAATTCAGCATGAGAAAGTCTTTAAAAAACCCTACCTGTTCTACCTTAGAGTGAGCTCCTTGTTGGTTTAATAAACTCCTTTTCATAAGCTTCCTGAATTAGTTATATCAAGTGAAAAATTATACTCGGAAGTATTATGATCTTAAGAATTTAATAAACTTTAATTAAAAGGCACCATTATCACACCTCGAAGTCACTAAAAGTTGTCTTTGAATTAATTTAATTTTATAAGACATGTGCCACCCCACCTTGGGTCTCTTATTTTCCTCTTATCAAGAGATCAAGTCAAAGTTTCCACTTAAAAAAATACAACACAAAATAAATCTGATTATTCACTGGGGCTGTTCACCCTGCCAAAAAGTTCAGCCTTCAATGGTGAGGCCAGGCTTCCTCTCCTGCCATCTGTTGAGCCTGGCTTAGCTTCCTGCGAATTTAAATGCTTCCTGTTTCAGAGACTATGAATTTCCCTTCCCTGGATGCCCCTTCCACCCACAGCAAAACTGCAAGCCTCTCTACTTCTCTCTGCTTTGGCTACTCCTCTTTGCTGTGATGCTAAGTTTTCTTTTCTGGATTTATAGTAAAATTTCTTCTGAGGTGAGTGCAGTGCCTGGAGGAGAATGTTAGTGTATGTTTGCTTTGTTCTTAATTAGCCTCCTTCAAAGAAAAACCTCCTGGGTGGGTTTATTATCTAGCTTTGTCAGAACATACCTGTTTTATCTAAACACTTTGAAGAGCCTCTTCACCCATACACTGCCTGTATGCTTTCAATATACATTTTCATAGTACTGGTTCCATTGGAAAAAGGTAGAATCCAGTAGCACAGATGTAGGAAGGCCTCATGGTAAATTGCTAATGGTGGTCAGCAGAGAAAAGGAGGAAGGGATGGGATGGAATGGAGCTTCACGGAGTGGCAGAGACCACTAACTACCCTTTGGGTTCATGCTGTCTAGTTGCTATTCAGCTTTTGGCCCCAATTCTGCTTCTGGGAAAATTTATGATTGCTATTTTGACAAGTCATCATAAGGTGAGAAAAAAATGGGTGGAAAAATTCTCCCCGTGGAGTTCTAAATGGTTACAGATAAGTGTTTTTCTCTGTCAGAAGTGTGGTTTCCAATACCCAATGATCAAAACAGAAAGTGCTTTCTCTCTGAAACTCTGAGAAGCCCCTAACCCCTTTCAAAACAGGGCATTTTCCCACCTCCCCATCCTGCCCCAACCCTATCAGAGCATAGATACAGCTCATGAAGCCGGATTCATTTGAGGAGCTCAATACTGCCTCTTAGCCATCCGTGGCAGCATCAAAAACACTTCCTCAGCTTCTTGATTCTCACTCCTGAAAACAGTCTTCTCACTGGGTTCCTCCCCTGGGTTTTGAGGACAGTCATAGAGACATTTTTCTCATGTCTGATGTTCCGACGCCCCACCCACCTCCACCTCTCTTTCATCTATTTTTCTGTTTGCACCATCATCATGATCATTATCATCATCATGCATTGTATGTTTGGTTTGGTTTTGCTCATGAACGTCAACTCTGAGCTTCGGCCATGCATTCTAAGGACAAAAACCAAGTTATGAGTGGACCTTAACTGTGCTGTGTCAGGAAGGACAGTATCACCACTCAGAGAATGGTGCCAGACCTCATCTGGGGCAAGCATCTTGTGCAAACTGTATAAAGTAAGGTTGGTAGCATGAAACATTTTGGTAATATGCATTGATGATTTAGAAGTATCAGCTGAGCAAATGGCTTTAAAATTTTTTTTTTAAGCTTGACAAATAAAGGCCTAACAAGAGCTAAGTCTTTTATTTCTTAGAGGAGCAAAATCTGAAGCCCCCAAATATTTCATTCCTCATGTACATTTACCCTAGGATCAAGATGATATTACAACAATCAGTAAGGGTTTTCAAAACATCTCAGGATGCTGGGCCCTGAGCATGAAGAAATGACAGTTCAATGAAATTAAGCAGGAAGCAGTGAAGAACTAAGCTAAGAATGTTGTTTCCTACAGGAATCAATGGATCTCCTTTTAATAGAGTGGGGTTGGGGCTGAGTGAATGTGGGGATAGTGGAGGGTCCTGGAAGAGCTTTATTGGTTTGGAAACAATTCTCACTCTCTTAATTACCTCCTGATGATGGCTGCAGACAGCAAAGTGGTGGCCCCGCTGAGCTTTTCAGGTTGCTTCAAGTGACTTGGAGCTACACTAAAATAACAAATATGTTATAAATAGCATCAGCTTTACAGGGAGCCACACAGAGAGAGCAAGGAGGGAGGTGGAAGTGTTTGATTTAAGCCTCTTCTTCCCAAGATTCCCAACTACTTCAGTGTTTAATGAAGGTAGGAGATGGTCTTTGAAAATGCATTAGATTGAGTACTTGAAGATCCCGAACGCACCAGTTGTCTCCCTTACGCACTACTGCCCTGATTCTTCAGTGCACAAGATGAATAATTTACTAAAAAGCACATGTAAGTATTTCTTTATTATTCATTATAATGAACTGAGACAGGAGTAATTCTCCACTCTGCTGGAATCCCCAAGGGCTTAACCAGACTGTGCTTTGCTTTCCCGCAGTTAATCTGCGTAGAAGGCTCCCTTCCTCTTCGTACCTGTGGCCTAAGTAGGACTTGTGCTAGTCGAGGTGTGAGCAGGAGAAGGAGAATGAGCAACCCAGGGTGGACTGAAGGCAAGGGCAACGGGAGGTCAAGTTATAAGAGCACAGACAGAAGATCTGTTGAGTGCCAAGTAAGGAAGTGTTACAAAAGAATCATCACAGAAAAACAGGAATCTGAAACCAGCGTGCTCAGGAAGTGCATGATGGTTGCAATAGTCACTTGAGTAGAATACAATTAAGGTGGTGCTTTGGCTGTGAAGTGTAGAGTAAATTATGCATTTTCTATGTATGCATTTCTAAAGGGTTATTTCTTCCCTTTTTCTTTTTTATTCTCTTTTTTTCTTCCTTTTCTCCCTTCTCTTCCTTCTCAATTTGTTGATTTAAAATCTGTGATAAGGAAACTCAGCTTTCCCTACTTATACTGAAAATTGGGGATTTCATACCAGAGCTTCTTAAATCCTCTCAGTTACAAGTTTCTATGGAAGAATCCTCCACTATAGAGACCCCCTACAAGCTCAATCTTTTTTTTTTTTTTTTGTCCTGAGACGAAGTCTTGCTCTGTTGCCCAGGCTGAAGTGCAGTGGCACGATCTAGGATCACTGCTGCAACCTCCACCTCCCGGGTTCAAGCAATTCTCTTGTTTCAGCCTCCCAAATAGCTGGGACTACAGGCACCCGCCATCATGCCTGGTGAATTTTTTTGTTTTGTTTTGTTTTCAGTAGAGATGGGCTGGTCTGTAACTCCTTACCTCAGGTGGTCCACCTGCCTTGGCCTCCCAAAGTGCTGGGATTACATGCATGAGCCACCACGCCCAGCCACAAGCTCAGTCTTTCTTAGTGTTTTGCCCACATTTTGAGTACTGTTATACATATGAATAAAAAGAAGGCTGGTGAAATTCAGATTACCTTCAGGTCAGACTTCCTGTTCTTTTGGTTGTGTTGAAGCAATTCAGAGAGTCCTAGGAGCTAAGAATAGCCTCTTCCTCCCATGTTAGCAATCTGGTGGCACTGAATTCTAGGTGACACAAATTAATAGCAGCAGCTCTTGGGGCCTGAACTGGAAACATTTGCAAAAGTTAACCCCATGGCCTTATTGCCTCCAGGGAATATCTCTCTGGGCCTTTTGTGGCCCAAGGAAAGAGTTTTGCCTGCCTTCTATTTTTATTTTTTAAGAAAGCATAATCTATATAAAATAAACCACTATTCCGGAAAAGATGATTGGCTTATTAAAAATATATAGCATATATTTTTAAACAGGCAGAGTTGACATTCTACAGGAGCAATGCTGTGTGAACGGTGAAGACTTCACCTCCCATCCCTCCTCCGCCATCTGTCTCTGCCCATCTGTCTGTTTCATGAGAGTTTATTTTTAAAAACTCAAATAAGGTTTTGTTCAGATGTGTAATCTGTTCAGGATGGCACAGGATGAATCAAGCAAACTTACTGGCCTCCTAGTTGGCCATTAAGCCACAGTAACCTGAAGACACACAATTTCTGACTTCTAAACTTGAGGCAGCACAGTCTATGGTTGTGACTAGAAGGGACTGATGTCCTACTTAATTTTCCAAACTCTATAACTGATGTATGTATAGATGGGGAGATGGACACTAGGAAAAGTTAAAATCATTATAAGGTTTGAGGTGTCATTATTCTTTAGTTGTATGTAATTACATAAATATAATAGCAAACATTTATTGACTATTCACAATGCTCCAGAACTATGGTAACAGTGCTAAAAAGAATAGTTTTTTTGCATATTCACTACAATCTCCAGTTTTTATACAAAAAAATATTTCTAAATGAGAAAACTGATACAGAGGATCAGGAGTCTAGTAAATTACAGACCTGTGACTGGAACTCATATACTTCTTATTAAAATATTTATTATCTTACCCCATATGCTACACAGAAATTTTATGGATAGAATAAAAGAAAATCAATTTTCAGTATATTTTTTGGTTTCATAAATAAATCAGTCCTTTAGTAGTTCTGGGTGAGTTTCATTTGAACCAAAAAGAGGAGGAGGTTTGTTTATGCACAATTCTGGAGAAAGAAGAATGGCCTTTGAGGTTTCGCCTGTCTTTGGGATTCTGTGATCCCGTACATTATGTGTAGGAAGGTATTTGTAGGGAAATCTGAGGGCTGTAATTTCTGAAGTGCCGAAGTCTTTGCTCCCACGATACCTGTGCGGGAGCCTGTGGCTGACTTGCGCCATTCTTCAAAAAGATATCAAGCTCCCCAGACTCTCTGCTTTTAATTTAAAATTTTAATTTATACTTTTCCATGGATGATACTGAGACAGACATGGTCGTGAGTAAATATGTCAGGATAATCTATTGAATGGAATTAAAATGGTGTGTGCTTGGGAAACATTTTAATTTCATCTTGCTCTCTTCTTTGCCAAGTATAATGAACAAATTGGGAGGCTGAATTTTAAAGCTGTTCAGGATGTGGAGGAAGGGAGGGCAGAGTCAGAGCCAGATGACAAATAAATAACGGGAAATGTTCTGGGTGGCTTCTTAAGGCATCCGTGACTGGTCAGTGGGCAGTTCCCTAAAAGGCTGTATATAACAGGCAGGCAGGTGTGAGTGCTATGCCTTCATTGCCTTTTACAACTTCACGTGGAACTCCAAACCATTGGTGGTGACTAAAGGAGCTGGATATTGGGAAAGAAGAGACGTTTTATCATTCTTACCTTAAAAGACCCTTTTATTCTATACCCAAAAGCTCATTGCTTCTGAAATGACTTTGGCACTACCATTTTAGTCACAGTGGAAGAAGGTGGACCAAAAGGTGTCCCAAGACACACCAGCCAGACTGTGCCTCTAAAAGAAGAGATGACAATACCGTAACGGGTGCATTTTCTGTGGTGATACCATTTGCTAAAGTCCGTGCTTATTCATCTATTCCAAGATGCAACCCCATTACTGGCTCTAAAAAACTGTTTCACTAGCTAATGGTGCCACCTTGGGTTGGGAGTAAGGCCCTTAGAATAATTTTCCCTTTTCCATAGTGCCCTGCAATATCTGTGTAGTGAATGTGTCCTTAGGGAATTGGATGTGTTTCTCTGAAGCTCCTTAACCCATTCACCTGTGATCTGATTCCCATCACTCCATTTCCCTCATTTCCTTCAGTGCTGACCTGGTTTGCATCTGACTCCAGGAATGCCTCCATCTACTTGAGAATGGTTTCTCTAGACTGAGCGGTGTCCTGTTTATACACTGAAGCTGCCCAAGACAAGGACACTGGTGCCTAAGCTATTGGGACCTGTGGGCCAACTGAATTCTCTTTCAGGTGTGCACAATTGCGTTGATTGATCTTTCAATGATGTATTTTTAGAAATACAGCATTTCACCAACCACAAGACATCAATCTAGAAACCAGGCCATCAACCACTGTGTCAAAACACTATGAAAAAGTTCTGATCAAAATAAAAAGTTAAAGTTGTCTCAGTGGCTATAGCTGAGAAAATAAACCGGAGAGGGAAATGAAATCCCACTGCAGAATTCTACATAGGTTGAGTATAGAACACTTCTGGAAAGTAAGAAATTTTTGAAAAAAATAGAAAATGTTGCTAGAAGTACAAGAATCTATAGGTAGACTGGAAAAGCCCCAGATGGATTAGCTAGGTAATGCCAAAAATGTGAATTTCGTGTTATTTTCTGATTAGCACCACTTCAACATCCATTCTTTATAGATTTGAAAATATAGAAGGAGAAGGCATCAGAACTCCTTGGAAAGAATATGCGAATATGTTCACTATCACATGGTTAAACTCACACGCATTCTCAGATCATAGAGCTCGCATTATATTTGTCCAAATGAAACAACGGAGCTCTCTGACAGTAGTAACCGAGCAGGCTCTGTTTACGACATATAATTCCTATTCTTTACACATCACTTTTTTCAGTCCTTACAGTAGCATTGCATAATGCCATGAGGTAAATACATTCATCCCACTTCAGAGATGCACAAATGAAGATTCTGAGAGTTTAAACAAAATGCTTGTCTTAGCACCCTCTGTTTGTAAGCGGCAGGGCCCACATCTCTCCAATGACAGGGTTCCTCCTGAACACCACAATATATTCATATTATCTGTGTAATGCTCAATTTATACATTTTGTAAAAGCTCATAAAGAAATCTCAACTCTCATCATCATTTTCGATATTGTCAATATGAACTTAGAACACCCAGCTGGTCTCTAAGTTACTTCACACCCCCCATCTTTGACAAGAGTGACTAGTGCTCTTTCAACACTTATTTCAACTTTTCATCGTGTACAATTTCTTTCATTCCAGCTGATTTGCTCAAGGACTTCATTAAGACTTCTAATACATTGAGCCTACCACATTCTCTGTATCCATCCTCCTCTCCTATCTTCATTCTTCTTATTCAATATTTTTCAATTCCTGTCATCCTTGTCTTCTTTGTTGCTCACCTGGTATAATCCACCACTGGATGAACCCATCATCTACATTCTCTGTGCCTGCAGCTGGGCATTGCTGGAGAATATCCTCAAAGCTAGCAGAATATTGTCACTACAAATTCTTGACCACCAACTACAAATGGGACCTCAGCACAGCCTATAAATCTCATTGTAGTTCCCTAGTAATTTTCCTGTCATTTTCTGCAATAGTTATTTCACTTTTTTGCATCTTTCATCCCCTTTCTTCTGTACTCCTATTTACTTTCAACCGATATCTTGGTCTTCTACTTTGGAGAAAAGAGAAAACATCACTCACTTCCCTCCTGGCTTTCCCATAGCTGGATCCACAAAGCTACCCATGTTTCTGTTATTTTTTCTTCTCCTGTGATGCAGCAGATAAAGCATCTTTCCTTCGTGTGCTTTATATCTGATGTTCTCTTACTTTCCCTGTAACCGTATCTGACAGTTATCCCCTTTCTCCTGCATTAGCACTTGTTCCCATTGATAAGTTCATTCTCATTAGCATATATACTTACATACTGCAATGTAAGAAGTCCTGGTCCTTGTCTTACGCTTTTGTTTCTACTGCCTAAAATCAGGCTACTCAAAGTGCATTAAGTTCTCAGCAAAGGGGCTTGTTGGAAATGCAGACCGTGGTCCCCACCCAATGTAGTGAATTAAGATGCACAGGTGATATGTGGGCTAACAAAAGGTTGAAACATCCCAGCACCCAATAGATATTCAGTAAACATTTGCAAAATGAATTAATTAGTTCCCAAGTGTTCCTTTTCTTAAAACAAACAACAACAAAAAAGCAAAACCAAAAACGCTTTGAAGAGCCAAATTCCCTCTACCTCTGTGTCTCTTCCCCACTCCATTTTGCTGTCAAAGTTGGTGAAAGTGCTGGTGGCCAATATTTCATCAACATCTCACACCTCATTCTCTGATGACTCCTTCCTTCACTCTGGCTCCCTCAAGCTCTTCCTTAAGTTGCAAACCCTCTTGACCTGCAACTGTACTCTCACATCTATAGGGATGCAATAGTCCCTTCCCTATTCTTTTTGCCTCTGGCCCTGCTACAATCTCTTCTCCAAAGGAAGTCCAGCCTATTCTCATAAACCACATACCTTTACTTAAACCTATGCCGACTTTTTGCCATAGAGATGTCCACCGCTGCATCCTCGTGGAACACACCCATACCCTAGTCTATCTTGCCTGGACTACTCTGGCTTCCACGCCATTCCTTACCTGAGTCAACCTCAGTCTCAGACCCTGCACACCTGCCCTACCTTCTATCTAAGATGCGATCTATACTCAACAGGTGTGCCCAGTGTTTCTTCTGAGTTATCACCCTTAGGCATTAATCTGTTAATCTAACAATTATGTTACTTCTTCAGAGTGGTCTAGTCTCTAGACTGCACGTGTGAGTAAGGGCTTGCCCGTACCTCCAACTACATGACCATCTGATGTGGTATGGACATGTGTTTTCTCCAAATCTTATCTAGAAATGTGAACTCTAAGCTTGGAGTGGGGCCTGGGGGGAAGTGTTTAGGTCATGGGGTGGATTCCTCATGAGTGGTATGGTGCCCTCTCAGCAGTAATGAGTGAGGAATGGTTTCTGGCTCTGTTAGTTCACAGGAGAGCTGATTGCTTAAAAGAGCATCTGCTCCCCTTCTTTCTTGCTCCCCCTCTTGCCATGTAATGCCAGGTCCCCTTTCCCTTCTGCCATGATTGGAAGCTTCCTGAACGCCATCACCGGAAGCAGATAGTGGCACCATTGCTTCCCGTACAGCCTGCAGAATCGTGAGCCACATAAACCTTTCTTCTTTATAAATTACCAGGCTTATGGTGATGGAAATGAACTACAGCACCATCCTAATTCAGCTTGTACTTATGAATGAGTGTTCTGTGACTTTTTTGATTGCATATCGCTACCACAAAGCTGCAAGCTTCAGGAGGGTAGAGATGGGGAGTCTGCTCAACGTCCTATTTCTAGGGCCTGACACAGTGTCTGGTCCTTCGCAGGTGCTTACTAAATATTTGTTAAACAAATGGACAGATGCATACTTTTTATTGTATCCATGAATGTGATAGGGTGCCTTTGTAAAACTCTTGTGTCCCATGGTTCATCTGAGATAATAAGGTCCTTGAAAGCAGGCACTGTCTCTTTAGATGGTTTTTGTTGTTATTTTTATTTCAACCTTGCCTACCTCTTCTTGGGAAACTAAGAATGTGATCTTCTTAACACACCCTGTGGATTTACAGAGTGACTTGGAGCCTGGCTCAATCATTCATTATTTTGTTCAGAGAGTTTGCTCTGGCCTTTCTGCCTACTCTTACTTTTTATAATTATGCTTCACTACCCTATGCTTTACTTCTGTTACCAAGATAGGAATTCTCCTCCTCTCTCCTCCCAGAGCCAAGCAGTTTAACCCCTCTTTTGTAGTTGTAAGCAATTTCTGCCTCTTTGTGGAGCCATCTTTCCATATAAATCACTCCCTTCATTTTCCTTCACTGCATCAGATGCTCTGTTCTGAGCTGCCATCAGCTCAGCTGCCTCACTTGGGTGGTGTGGTAAATTGCTCTCTGCATTCAGGTAGAGCCCTCACTGTGCTCGTGGGGACCAGAGATTCCCCTTGTTTGCATCAGGGCACAATAAGCAATTTCTGATGGACTCGTCTCTCATCAGACATGGCTGAAACCACAGCAGATTATCATCCAGTGGCTGATTTCCTGCCTCTGGGGATGCCGTTTTCAAGAAAGGCTGCAACCTTCCTTGGTTGTATTTACACTACTCTGTATCTTCACATGGCAGGGCCCTCATGTTGAAGGCATTAGTGTGTTTTCTCTGCGTAAGCTTCCCTCCCCCTCTGCACACACATACACATGCGCACACATGTGGGCATGCATGCTTCCTAGGTATTACTGTGACATCTCCCCTCCAGCTGGTGTTAGTGTGCTACCGCCTTCCAATATTCCAGTGAGCTGCAAATGTTATGTTATGCCAGACTTCAAAGTCAACCCCTTGCACTACTAAAATATTTCTGTGCAGTATTCTCCTTAAGTAGCTCTTATCCCTCACCATTTTTCTGCAGAGGCTTTCAGATACATTTTCAACCAATACCTTATCAGCAAATATTAGCTCTAGCAGTTATTACTCTCATTGCATTTCCAACTATCTGAATCATAAAGTTTTCCCTTACATAATTTAGGATCCTTCTCGATGTTCTGAAGTTGGCTGTATTTGTAACTCAGGAAATAACTGACTAAAGGCTCCTGGGGAAGCAGCTTTTGCAATTTAGAATACCTTGGGAGTTGATCTAAAAATATTTCATTTTGGCCTGCCTATTCTTTTCTTTAAAAAAGCTGTTAATCATTGGTTTATGAGTTCATAAAAGCAAAATTCTTCTTCCAGTTTTTGAACTGCCATTATTAACATATTTTGATACATAGTAAAGTTTTGCTTAACAAAAATTCAATTAACTCTCAATTTATGAAAAAAGCAAATGACAAAACAAAAACCAAAACGTTACAAGATAATATGGAGGAATGTATTTAAAAAGTAAATTCAGAGAAATGCATTTCAGGCTTTACAATTCAACCCAGCATTTCTTAAATTGAGGACTCTTTAGAAGGCCACTTTAAAAGCACGGGTCAAGGATGGGATGAGAGACAAGATTTTCATGGATTCCCCATGGTAGCTATTAAAAAAAAAACAACTTTATATATGTGCAATCATAATACTAGGTATAAATGCCTTAAGCTTACACTCTTATATGGCTGTGACTTCTGCAATTATAAGTTATGCACATATATAACCACTAACATTTAAGCTTGGAACATTAACTTAATGAAACAAGTGATGTTTTATTAAAATTAAATCTCAAGTTGCAATGTGGATGTGGCACTGACTGGTGTAAGGCTTCCCCTTCTGAGTTCCTCATGCATCCTGTGATAACAAAGTTCTCCTTCCACAGTGGCTCATTATGGTGCTTGGGAACCTTCATTACTACAGTGGACCCCGCATCATTTAGCTTTTGCTGGTAGGAAGACATCACTGACAAAGCAAGTCACCTCTGTAGTTATGTCATTAGCCTCTGTATTTTGGTCATGATGCGAGGAGTTCTCAATGTGCCAGTGTGGTGGACACAAATGCACACCTGAACATTTAAATTTAATTGTCCTCATACCACATCTGGCATAGGTTTATATTACATGTCTCCCAATTATAATAGAAATGAAAACACTAAATTGGAAAATATACATAAAGAGCCCATGGGCCCTGTGTGTGTCTATGTATGGGTAGATACAGACAGAGATATAGATTCAGATATCCTGCAGAAAGACACAAATATGTCCGCACATATACATCACCTTATGTGGGCTCTTTTGATGTCCATTTGAAAAACATTGTCTTACAACTTTTATCCTTATAAATATGTATTGATGACCTACTAGCTGCTGGGTAGAAGCTGGGAGGTGCTGATGATACTGAATATGGTTACTATCCATGTGGCATTTACAGTTTAACACAGGAGAGTATTAACAATTAAATTCAGTGTCGTAAGCTCTATGAAGAGTCTAGAATCGTTGGTGTTATCCCTATATTACAAAGAGAATGGAGGTTTAGGATGATTAGTCTGAATTAAAGATTTAACTACATTTGCCATAGTCTGCTAATTAAAACAGAAGGGTATGCACCCTGTTTTAGGTATTATCACCATAACAAAGGAGGAACCATAAAGGTATTTTCTAGTTAACTCTCAGTTTATCAGAATATCAATGATCAGTTCTTTGAATATTAACACCTAAAAAGTCATCAATATATGAGGACACCATTTGTGAGGCTGGTTTAAAAGACATGTTCACCAGCTATCCACATCACCCGAATGTTCCTGCAGCTATTGGTGCATGCATGTGAGATGAGAATTTCATTTTAAAGTTAGATATAATTTTCAAATGTACAACTTATGGCACTCAAGCTTAGAGTTATAAACTGTTGAGTGCCACCATTCAACATCTGGCATGTAGGCCATGGAGGGGCATTTCCTGAGAACTCTGTTCCAAATATGTTCACAGTTCCCATGATGCACTCCCCATTCGTTACCCTGTTTCATTTTTCTCCAAGTATTATCCTGAAACAAATATATCTATCTATATATATATATATATTTTTTCTTCTCTCACTAGGGGCAGTGCCATGGAGCAGGAATTTTGTCTGCCTGTTCCTACTGCATTCTCAGCTCCTAGAAAGTTAGCTCATGTACCTTAGCCACACTCATTCGATATCTGTTAAATAAATTGTGGTACTTTCTTCTCCTTTTTTTTTTTTTTTTTTTTCTTGAGACGGAGTTTCGCTCTTGTTAGCCAGGCTGGAGTGCAATGGCGTGATCTCGGCTCACCGCAACCTCCGCCTCCTGGGTTCAGGCAATTCTCCTGCCTCAGCCTCCTGAGTAGCTGGGATTACAGGCACGTGCCACCATGCCCAGCTACTTTTTTGTATTTTTAGTGGAGACGGAGTTTCACCATACTGACCAGGATGGTCTCGATCTCTTGACCTCGTGATCCACCCGCCTCAGCCTCTTATTGTTATTATTATTTTATTTTTTTTTTTTTTGCATTTTCAAAGACAAAATACAAAAGCAGAAGTAAAGAACACAGAACACAAAACCGTTAAAGCTGTCTGATTTTACTTTGCAGTAATTACTTTGATTAAAATTCCAACCTGTCACTTGGCTGGTTTCTTTAAGGCAGTGAGTGGGTCTCCAAGAGGAGTCCCCAGAGCTGAGGTATCAACATCCACTGGGAACTTGCTGAAAATGCACATTCTTGGTCCCTCCAACTCCAGGAACCAAAAGTTTTGGGGACTGGCTTCAGCAATCTGTTTTTGATGCAGGGTAAAGGCTGAAAATCACTGCTTTAAGGCATGGATTTCCCTAACTGCACCTCTTCCTCTGAAAACAAAACAAAAAACAACTCTGAATCTTAACCCCCAGGTGCCTATTCAGAAAAATCTCTGCCTTCTGATGTCTTTGAGGCATTTCTTTGCTCTTCCAGACTCTTACTTATACCTTCTTTCCTCACACAAGGCTAGAGGTTAAGAATCTGTACAAGTGTCTTCCAGATAGCTTTCCTTCTCTCCTGTCTGTGCCTCAGATTCCTCATCTGTAAAATGTGGATGTAATATTAGTATACATCTCAAAGGGTAGTTGAGGATCAAACTATTTGATATGTGTAAAGTTCTTACGGTTCTTACAACTATGCCTGGTACAAGCAGTATATAATTTTAGAGGTTACTTGTGATGTAGCTGTAATGAGTTCTGCTTTACCAAGTATCAGTAGGTAGGGTTAGCTTGGAATGTAAGAATTTTAAATATCTGAAGTAATTTCTAAGAGATCAGAAAGTTGTCATTAACCTTCCTCAACTTGCCTCTTGGCTCCCCCTTATTCAACATCAAAAGTGTTCCCCTCTGTGCTTCTTGTTAATGAGGGTCCAGGACATGGCCACAGACAGCAGGGAAGGGGCCTGACTTTAGAAGATCACTCAAGCCAAGCTTTTAAGTCCTTCCCTGAATTCTCTTTCCTGCTGTTCGGAGGACCTTCCTTGGAAGAGTCCTATGGTGATGGAGGGAAGCATGAAGTCATGAAACTCCATTTTTTTCTAAAGCACAGCAACATCATGAGGATAATAACTTTCCTCAACTGACTTCATTGTTTCATCAGTTTCTCTGTTGTTAGGTTCTGGGAACCGAACAAACTGTGAGCCATCTTTGCCCATTTAGAGAGATGGCTTTTATTCAGTTACTGTTTTCTGTTTCCACTCATGCCGATAAGGGGGCCCAGGTTCAAGAGCAAGTATATTGGATCATGGCCACTCACCTGGGGCAGGATTACCCAAGGTACAGGTTTTCCAAGGGCTGTGTGACCAAGCCACTGAGAGCGTGTTCTGGCCCAGAGTAGTTTTGGATTGATCTGTTTCAAAGTCCACCCTTACTCAAGCCTGTGGTCATTTGCACTGGCTTTATGCACCCTCAACCTGCAGTGGTTGGTCCTATACGAGGATAATGATAGGATTCAGGAAATGCGCTTCAAAGATCTCAAATCCCCTAAAGTTGAGTAAGTGCCTGAGGTCGCAATGTAATTCTGCGTCTCCCTTCTGACAGCTCCCGCTTCACACATTGTGCAAGAGACAACCTTGTTTCACTTTCTTTGAAACCTCCATCACCTGACCATCATGGAACAGAGTATCATTCTTGAAGGAGAGTCCCACAGAAGCAGAGCAGAGCAGTACTAAAGGCAATGGCACATGATTGCATCGGGAATAGATTCATGGCAAAGCCAGTGCCTTTTCCATCCTGAGTTAGAACTCAGACGTGAGATAGGTTCTAACAGAGGGCACTGGGATTGAGCATATTAAAGCAAACGGTATTTTGTATTTCCTCAACATTTCTGAGTGTATTGGGTTAAACAAGGTACCTCCAGTAAAAGAATAACATCTTTTTAGAGTCATTTCATAAGGCCTGGTAAAATGTTATCATATACTTTCCAGATACTGAGAAACTGAATGAATCTAATACTGGGTTATAAACCCCTTTGCAAGTCAGATATTTTCCAATTCATTGTGTTAAAAGAAATTGAAAGAGGAATTAATTGATTTGTCAGCTGTGAGATCATTAAAATTATCTTTGAAGTTATATTACTATGTGATTTTTGGCATATAACTTGGATAGCATTCAAATAATTGAGAGGCACTGCTATGCACAATTTTCATTTCCATCTTCTTATGTGAACAAGGTTTCTCTAAAAATGAAAGTAGAAATAAAATTGATCCTGAACTCCATCTCATTCTAGCAGTAAGTGATATTTATCTATGGCATTTGAAAAAGGGACTATCTCCCTAATTAAAAGCTATATTTCTAGTAAGTTTGCTTTTTCATGTTTAATTATTACTTAACGAAATGTGCTACGTATTTATGTTCTATCAATTCTATATTTGTAATGACCATTCATTTAAGAAACATATTATTGCTTAAAGTTTTATGGTTATAGGACATAAAAGAATTTAAATTGCAATCTCTATATATTTTTGGTTGCAAATAAATATGACAAGTGATCAATAAAAGACTTTCAGGCATAAACTATAGTTTTTCTGCAGAAGATAAATAATGGAAATACAAGTTCCGGTTAGAAAAGGAACAATTCACGTTATGACTTTTAGAAAAAGAATTAATTCCTGAATTTTGAAAGTGGATAATCATGAGTATCAATCACTGTGATATGCAAATTCTACTGAACAAATACACACACACACACACACACACACACACACACACACACACGGAATTCTGTGACTTAAAAAAAAAAGTTTTAAATGTGAATATTCTCTAAAGGCCAAAAAATCCATCCTTTTGAATTGTAGCTTAAACAATTTTTTATGGCAACTTAAAAATGTGCAAGGGGTTACATAAGTGTTCAAAATTAAAGCAAGAATATTTGTTTGCAGTTAGTCACTTGGGTTATATGGTGACTAGAAGACCACACACTAGAAGGGACTATAACACCATGACCTTCCCTCGGTCTCAATTTAGCATCTACTTCCAGGCTTGCTGAGTTTTGGAATTCTACTATTTGAAATTTCTTTAGGAGGAATTCTTCAAACAGAGATTTGTCCTTTATGAAAAGTCACCTATCCTTAGGAAAGGTTGTACATTTGGCCTTATCAGTCATTTGCAACTGAGAATGAATAAACTTACCATATTTTTTCCCTAAGAAAAGCCTTTGAAAGTGGGGAGCAGGGAGGATCCATTAGGTTTAAGATCCATTAGGTCTTCATAAGGGAAATAGAAAAATACTATGGAAGTAAGAATACAACAGGAAGAGAAGCGAGATGCCTCATGGTGTGGAGGAAGTAACATGACTTCATTTTTTTCTTTATACCAATGACATTTCTGTGATGATGGGAAAGAATCTTTCAATGGTACCTAAATTATCGGGTCCTGCTGGTGAATGCAGTTGGGTCCTGGAAACTCGCTTACCTAGAAAGCATGCAGATTTAGGTCTGTAACTACTGGAGTGCAAGGGATGCCTGCGGTCAAATAAAAAAGTTTCATTGGAATATTAGAGTGTGATTCTATTTCAGGTGAAAGCAAATCAACACAAGCGTCATATAAGTTCATGCATGTGCGTAAAAAGTGAGATGCACACAGAGATGTAACAGGCTGCTACCAAATCACTGCTGGGTGCTGGGCATTGGTGAGGAGTGAATGGTTAGCTGGGCCTGTATCATCTTAGTATTATTTACATGTATTATTTACTTTATATTGTTCGCATGATTATTTAGAAAAGAACAATCTCTTCCTACCATACTGTGAGAGTACCTAACACCCTCCCCACCCAACTTCTCAGTGGCTGAAGGGCAGGCGGGCCAGCTCATATTAACGCCTGGGTGACTAGAAGCTGGTATTACTTTTATTCTTCCTACCAACGAGGGAGAGGACCGCTCTAGATCAGGTGTTTTCCCCATTCTAGAAAGCCGTGGTTTTGGTGCTTGGATACCCTGAGCTGTGCAGGCCAGGTGAGACTGGCCATTTGGCCAGGACCTGACCTTGCCTCTGCGTAAGTGTTTCTGGAGTCCTTTGTCTCCTGAGACCTGCCTGCAGAATCTCCGCTGCCAGCCAAGTGTTAGGTCACATTCAGTGAGGGAAGGCCATGCTTCTTCCCTGTGTTCTCCTCACCTGCAGGCATTGGACTCCTGTCCCTCCTCTCTCTGCCAGGACATCAACAGGGCTGGTTGTCATTGTGCATTCCTGTGTGCAGCATAGAGTGATGAGTGTGCACCCATGTTTAGAATGCATCCTGTCTCCTCCTGCTTTCATTCCCGTGTACTCAGTTGCTGGGCACGTGCGCAGACCATCCACACCGACACGCGGGTCTCCTTTGTGTTCCTAGCCTCGAATTATTGAGCAGAGTAGCTGGGAAGTAGAGTACAGCTCCCTGCTTTCATAATAGCCTTGTTCTCTCCCCGGATGAGGCAGGAGTATATGAGGAACAGGGACACTGCTGATCATTTTCTTCTTCCCTCTCCTGAAGTCCTAAGACACAGTTTTGACTTCCTCAAAAAGTGTTGGCTTTCTAAGGTAAATTTTACCAACCCATGTCAGAACTGTAGTTTGCAGGCTTTGGGCTGCTTAGGGGTATAAGAAGATTATCAACACCAGGGAGGTCTGGAGGTAAATATGGTCAATTTTTGATTAACTACAAATTAAGTATTTGCTTTGTGGGTTATCTGTGACCTATTTGAAATATTGATCCACTTTCTCTGCCACGTGCCCCTGGGCCAATTCTCCCGCAAGGTGTAAATGTGCTCAAGAAACATAAACTAATTTTCATATAAATCTAGGGGAAGAAAATAAGAGGGAAAGAAAATATACGGCAAAGATAGTCACATAACATGTCTCAAACTCAAACAGAAATGATTTTGTATCGTCAGTTCTTCAAGATGATTCAGACCACTTTTAGTTTATATTTAGGAAGTTTCATCAATAATTGGTTGCTTCCTTTTAGCACTGTTAAGTTGTCTTAATTACTCCTCAAAATGCAATACCATATGTATCATATTATATAATCTCTCCACTCTCTCTCTTTCCCTTCTTCCTCCCTCCTCCACTCCCTGCCTCACTGCAGGTGTACCATAGATGACCGGGTCACCCGGGTGGCCTGGCTAAACCGCAGTACCATCCTCTACGCTGGGAATGACAAGTGGTCCATAGACCCTCGTGTGATCATTCTGGTCAACACACCAACCCAGTACAGCATCATGATCCAAAACGTGGATGTGTATGACGAAGGTCCGTACACCTGCTCTGTGCAGACAGACAATCATCCCAAAACGTCCCGGGTCCACCTCATCGTGCAAGGTAAGTCCCAAACGAATCTGGGGTTGCCATCCCCATCAGTGATAGAGGGGAAGAACAAGTTGGTGTTTGTTCTAATCGTGTATGAAGACACAAAAGTCATCTTCCTCTATTGAATCCAGAGTTTGAGTATATATCTTGGAATTTTTCCCATGTCATGGGTACTTAATTAAGTCCTGAATATATTCTAAAAGTTTCTAAATGTTATCTCTAGTCCTTCTGTTCTCATCAATAAATTGTGTAATGTGCACTGGTTGAGCTCTCTTAAGTTACTTAGCACTGTGGAGCTGGGGTGAAATACATTCAAAGGTAGATAAATACAGTGCTACTTTCAGCGCCTTCTAATTCTCTTGTAGACTTATTTCATAATAAAAGACTAATAATGCTGGTTGGAAACCAGGTGATGTGACTATTTTTGCACAGTTGCTGGTCATGTGTGCTCTGGAGGGATCTCTGAGTGCTACCTAGGCAGGTCCTCTGTGGCATTGCTGCTGTGTCTAAACACTCTCTTATAGCTCCACAATAGATCTCAGACCCAAGAAGGAATGATGTCTGCAGGTCAATGTTGGTAATAATTTCAGACAATTTTTAAAAGGGGGAAGGAGGAAGACTTAGCATCTTCTTCCATTCTCCTTTAAAAATTTGAATCAGGATAGCCCAGCAATTGTATCACATGTGCATTTTAAAATAATTTTTCATTTAAATTTTATATTACACCTTAAAAGTGGGGCTGAAGAAATGTCAGATTCTCAGATATTAAATACCAAGAATTAAAACCACTTGCAGATAGCAGTTCCGAGAATTTGAGAACCGTTTTAAAGCAAGGCAGCAATCCAAATGAACTTATTCTGAACTTGACCCCAACTATCATCACCATGTAAAGCAATTTCTGTCAGGTGTTGGCTCATGGCCGGAATCAAGTTCTGAGCAGATTAGTTCCATCGCCCAGTGACACATCCTTCCTCCACCAAATGAGAGGTTCAGGTGGATTTCTTCAGAGCCTCCTTTACAGATCTCTTGAGGACACACAGTGAGCTCTCAGAAAGGGTCCCTATGTGTGATTTCGTCTTTAGCATCCGTCTTTTCTCAGATCCCATCTGTCATAGATTCAATACATTTTTCTTTCTAGTTAGTGAAATGTATATGGCATCCTTGCTTAACTAAGATAGATACCTCATTTATGTTTTTTTTTTTTTAAAAAGACCTTGATGTTGCTCATTTCAGTTGGTTTCCTGGAGAGCAGTTGTGTGGGGGCTGTCTATTCATGCTTCAGTCACTTGCACAATTCAGGTTGCCCGTTCTTTCCTTTTGGCGCAAGCAGCCAGGCCTGCCTCTGTAGCCATTTGTAATGGCATGTGTGGGGCCAGAGAGCTGTCTGCTGCCACTGCTGTTTCCCAGCAGTCCCTGGCACTGCCATGCTGCCTGAAGCTTTGCTCCTGCCTAGTCTCCAAGCCCTGCTCTCCTCCTCGCGTCGCCTGCCATCCAACAGACGTCTGCAGACGCTGTGGGTTTCCACTCTCCATACACGTCCACCCACGGCTCTGGGACGACAAGACTGCCTGCCATCTGGAGATCAAGACAACTGTCACATCTGATACTTCTCCTCAGAGGACGACAGAGGCACTTGGTGAGATCAGTCATCGGAGATGAGCTGGAGTATCTGTTGGAAGTTTCTGGGGGTGTAGAAAACAAGAGACTGTGAGCTCTCACTACCCGACCTGCCTGCACCTGGGCTTGGTTCCAGAGGAGCTGACATTCCCAGCATCAGAAGTGACACCTCAGTGGCACCTCTGTGGCCCTGACAGCAAAGTTATCTTCAAATTCAGGAAATGTGGCACTGAAATAAAAAAGAACTGCCAGGCACTGGAGAGACACTCAAACCGAGCAGGCCTGTCCCTGTTCAAGAAATAAGGTAGATATTGTAGGCACATCAAAGTCAATGCACAACATAATGGGCTGGGGGGCTGAGTGACAGGGAAGGATGTCCTCCTTAACACATGTTGAGCAATCCCTTGGGTGAGATGTGGCAGCCTGTGGCGTGTCCCTGTGGACCTCCAAGCCTCAGCTCAGAAATAGTCTGAGAATAGTGTGGCATCTACTCCAGGGGTCAGCTCCTCAGTCTCCACATTCCAGGCCAAGTGACTCTCTGGCTCCAACCCTCTGAGGTGGCCTGGGAAGTCCAGAGGCTGTCAGTGTATGTAGGGGTGGGAGGGGAGGAATTTCTTTTTGGGACAAGCTTCTCTTGGGGATGACATTCTCTTGAGGAGAACTTTCTCTTGGGGAAGATCTTCTCCTAGGAAAGAGCTTCCTTGTGGGAAGATCTTCTTTTGGGAATGGCTTTTTTGGGGAAGACATTCTCTTGGAGAGGATCTTCTCTTGGGGAGGAGTTTCTCTTGATGATGACTTTCTCTGGGAGAGGAGTTTCTCTTTGGGATGATGGAGCTTTTCTTGGGAAGAACCTTCTGTTTGGGATGATCTTCTCTTAGGGAGGATGTTCCCTTGGGATCCTTGGTAGGCTGGTTTGTACCTTTACTGAGAGGCATAGAGAAGGATGTCAGAAAGCTGAATTCTTTCATCTTGCTTAGTGAAGCAGTGCCTTGCTCTTTCTTTGGAAGACAGTTGAATTACCAGAGGGTGGATGTAGAGACCCCAGTACTCAATTAGAAAGAAGCCCAGAGTTCTTCTCCCAGCAGTCATAGCCTTTTGTCCAGTCTATAGTGTTTCAGAGTTAGTGTTAGTTCAAGTTAGCTAAAGATAATGAAAGTTTCCTAATCCTCTTAAAGAAAATTTATCTGCCTGAGTAGAAAGCTTTTGGAAGACAATAAGGCATGTATAAAACTGAGGCCTAATCTCACCTTTAATTTTAAACTGCTGATGGGTATTGATTTTGCAATGAGAAAAACAAAAAAATTTCTGAGCTGCCACTTGTCTGTTTATAAAAACAAAAAGGTGCTTATGTATCTTCTATCCATTTGAGGAGGTGGGAAGCTCATTCCTTCTGCCAACCAGATGCCATCAGCAGAAGGGCGTGCAGGCCCACGGGGCCCAGCTGTGTGGTCCCTCCTGTCATAGGAGCAACCGAGAGACACTCTGCCACCAAACTCTCTGCCTGCCCTTTCCTGTTGCAGAAGGTGGCCTTTGCCACATATCTGATGAAACTAATGCCACTGATCAGCACAGGCACCGTGTGAGCATGTGACAATGTGATCCAGGCTGCACACCTCAGTGTGGAGGAGATCCAGAGCAAGGGGGAGGCACTGCTGTGGGGTCAGATGAGTTGGGGGGAAATCAGTCCGGCAGCCCTGCAGAGCAGGAGCTGAAGTGGGAGAAGCTAGAGGAACAAGCAGAGGCAGGAGTGACTCCCCGCTAAGCAGTGCAGCCAGAGTGACCGTGGGCCTACCTGCAAAGATACAGATGTGCCTGAGAGGCACTGTCCACTGAAAACTCAGAGCTTTCATCCTCATGCTGTAAAGAGGAAGAATTAAAATGACGTCACCCAGATTTTTAGTTTGGAGAAATGCTAGTGATTGGGGAGATAGGATCTCATGCCACTTGGAAGGAACAGCATTGGGCTTACAAAGTCTAGGGATAAGGAACACACAAACACTACAAAGATATTGCAGAACCAGGGAACAGGTGTAACCTAACACCAGAAAGGGTATATTTGAGATTTAGCATGACTTTCCTGGCTGGAGAGTAGGTAAATGTTGTGAAGTTATTCCTAAAGAACAGTAAGAATCATTATTTAGTGATATCCAACCTCAGCACTTAGCACACTGTCTGAGGCATAGTAGGCACCCAGCGAGTGTTTGTACAATGAGCAGAAGCAGATTGATACAGCTACAGGAGTGGCATGGGGATACACTGATCAAAAAGCATCTTCCTGCAGATACGGGTAGCGGTGGAGTCAGACTATGTCCAGATAACTTGGAGAGGACAGTCATGGGGGAAAGGTCCCTGGAGGGGAGGGTCCTCCGTGTGACAAGCTAACAGATTGCTCTGAAAGAATAGCACAGATTCCATGCATTTATATAGTACTTTACAGAGGTGGCACAGTCTTTGTCACCTTTGACTCTCAAAACAAGCCCTGGGAGACTGTAGTGCAGTGACTGTTATCTCCATTTGCAAATTAGGTAACTGTAGCTCATGGAGGTTAAGAGCCTGGCTGAGTCCCCAGTGAGTAAATAGCAGAGCTGGGTCTTGAACCAAGGCCACAGGACTTCAAGATTAGTGTCTTTTCAGCATACTGCAGTCCCTCCAATGGCAACAACATCCAGAGTTATTTCTCTTCTCCAGAGCCATGGAATATTTTCAGGATATCTGCTTGCGTGTGTGTTTTTATTTTATTTTTTTCATTTTTCCTTCTCCTGATATTGCATTGTAGCAGCAGAAATTGAGGACAAATCTCAAGAAAGAAAATTAGTGGTGGGGGTGGGACACCACAGTTACAATAAATGATGTAGAGACGCTGCGAGAGGGGCAAAGAAGGGGATAATTAATTTTCTAGTAGCTCATCCCTCCAGGGATGTGCATTTTAAACGTTACCACTTTATCCTATGTACGTACTGAGAACCCTGGCCCTTCTGAGAACCCAGAATCTCATTGTCGTTCTAATTGTCATGATCTCTTCAGCGTTCTGAAACAACGCAGAGACCTTTGTGTGCCCGTGGCACGTCATTGCTGTTGTTTGTTGAAGACAGACGGAGTAAGAAGATCCGTCTGTGGTTGCTTCTTGGATGCTGGCATTCTCTACCTGCTCTCCTGCCTTGTTCGGAAATCTCTTCACTACAGGGTACTTCTTTTCATGGAATGAACTCTTCTTGCTAAGCCTCATTTTATGCAGATGGCTAGAAATAATGAATTTTATTAAATTCTTACATTGGAGGCTCCACAGTAAGCTTATGCAATTTCTATGTAAACAAAAGACTCTGGATCTCTTAGCCTGGTGTCAGTTCAGCGGAACTGGTTGGTATCTGAAGTTGAGTTTTGCAGGTAAAGAAAAATGGGTTCTGGCCGGGCGCGGTGGCTCAAGCCTGTAATCCCAGCACTTTGGGAGGCCGAGGCGGGTGGATCACGAGGTCGAGAGATCGAGACCATACATGGTGAAACCCCGTCTCTACTAAAAATACAAAAAAAAAAAAAAAAAAAAAAAAAAAAAAAAAAAAAAAAAAGAAAAATGGGTTCTCAGCCCCGCCAGTCCTAAATACTGCTGTTCATCCACCAACCTCAGCATTGAGCGTGCTAAGTATAAACATTATCTCAGCCGTTCCTTACATCTATCTACTCTACAAAATATACACCGTAGTCATGTTTACAAATTAGGAAACGGAGACTTAGAAAGATTAACAACTTATCCAACGCTGATGCAGCTGCCATGTGCTTTAAATCCCTTTCACTAGACTTACTCATCGAGGTTAAGCTTTTCTCTAGAAAAAAAAAAATTATCAAAATACAAATAGCTAACAAGGCACTTTACACACATTATCTCTTTTGATTATGCTTTCCCAAAGCCCAAGATGACAGAATAGAAAGGCACACCTTTCCAAGACAGGAAAGTGAGATTCAGAGAGTTGGAAGTGATTTGCCCGAGTCACACTGGGGAGGAAGTCACAAAGCAACACCCAAGGCGGGGTATTTGCACTCCATAGCTGGCAGTGTTCAACGCACCACTGACTGAGAGCTACGTAAATGGACAGGTACCCGTTCTTATGTGAGAAAAATGTCAACCTTCAGAAGGGCTCCCGAAAAGGCTGGGGCCCTGAGGAGACAATTCTGGGGTGGGGGCAGCAGGCAGATGCTGAGCTTGCACCAAGAAGCACTTGGCGGGCCAGGGAGACAGGACCATAGGTCACGATTTTGCCAGGGACTCACCTATTTTCAACTATTTCTTTGTAACCAACCTCTTTCTTTGGCTATTTTCTCCTCTTTTCCTGATCATTTAAATGAACGTGTGTGCTTATAGACTTAAAGAAAAGAAGGCAGTTAACCTGAAATACATTTAATGTATTCAGCCTCTATTTAAAATTGTCATCGCATTGAGTCTTCACAAAGGCAGGGTAAAAGAATGGAAAACAGCAGGACCCACCAGCAGAACGCTCACTCCCCAGCCCGAGCTCCACTCCTAACAGTGCAGGCCTGTGTCTCTAAGACGTTCTCCCGGCTTCTTATCATGGGGTGAAGGCTAGAATTCAGACAATTGATTTTCTTTATGTGCATGTATGTGTATTTTAATCCTATGTGTACTGCTGTGGTTTGTGTATGTGTGCGTGCATGTCAATTGAAAATAAGATTCTGAGAAGATGTCTCTGTGCTGCAGATTCTATGCATGTGTGCAGACAAAGCACACAGCCAAAATTAGGTTAAGAACTTTTCTGGGCATCATTTCCTTAACTTTGCAATGGAAGGGTTGAACTGATAGTATAAAAGTTCTTTCTAGTTATTCTGTGTTACGGTTTCTCAGTGTAATTTACCTGGAGTATCTGTGCGTGATCAGGAGTCTCTGCACTCTGTGTCTCTCCTACTTTCACCAGGGGACAGGGCAATTATTAGGTTGGTGTAAAAGTAATTGCAGTCCTTTGCCATTTGTTCTTTATATTTATTTGTATTTTCTTCAGAGGCTTTAGGATTTGGGGTCCCGTGCTACCACTGCTAGTTAGGGGTGACCCTAAGCCTTGCTATTCACCTTTTTGGTTAGAGAAGGTAGAAGAGAAAGATACCCTTTGCTTCCCAGTTCTTCTCTGACATTTGTCACCTCCCAGCCCACAACAAACACACACATATTTAATGGACAGTGGTATGGAATTCCAGAGACCACAGAGGAAATAGCCATAAAATCTGTAAAAACTGTGTGAGTGTTTGTATGTGACTGCAGAAGAAACAGAAACCAGTGAAAACTGTGTATGTATGTAAGAGTGTATGTGTGAGGCCATTTGTGAGTGAGTGTGTGTACGTGGTGCCTCTGTGTGCCTTAGTTCCTAAGCACAGCAGAACAAACAACTTATTTCTCCTCACAACAGTGGGAGAAGAAACCTGATAAATGGAGAAGTCATCAAACCATATGTATGTATACATGGATGTAAAGATACACATGTGTATATGCTAGGATACACACATGTGTATATATGTTCGATGTTTGAGATCTATGTATGTATATGTACGTGTGTGTATATACACATGCTTTATGGAAGGGTTGGGGTAACTAAGAAGACAACTATAACAGAAGGAATCAAGAATGAAGTTACTATCCGGAATACCCTATATTGCACATAAAGGAAGGGATCTCACCCTTCACTGGGAGGTGCCCCACACTGCCTTCTGTACCTGCCCCGCCCCCTGCCCTCAGGGTTAGAGCAAGGATGCACTCACCCCACCATGCAGTGGTCCTATCCAGCTCTCAGACTGTAGTCTGTTTCACAGATATTACCTGAATATGACACCTTGTGTAGCCAGAGTAAAATTGATGTTGACCTTCACTGAGTCTCCTACATTGTGACCTTTCATGACATTGTGTGTAGTTGGTGACAATACAGTCAAAACATGATTTGTTAAAAAAAAAAAAAAAAGAAAAAAAAGAAAAAAAAATTTCCTCTTTTATCAGGTCTTTTCTCCTACTATTTTGAGGCTTTGTTCTGTTCTGCTTTGTAACTAAGACACACCCAGGCACCACGTATACAGACATACACACACTCACAGACATACTCACACATTCACACACACTCTTACACTCACACAATTTTCGTGAGTTTTATGCCTGTTTCTTCTGTACTCACACACATGCACACACACACACACACACACACACACTCACATAATTTTTGTAGATTTTATAGCTATTTTCTCCATGGCCTCTGGAATTCCATCCCAATGCCCATTAAATATGCAGGCTAAGCCTCTGTCTAGGAGAGGAGATGGGAAGGACACACTCAGTTTCTCCTCAGACACTTATAGTCCATTAATTATAAGAATAGGGAAAGTAGGTCTTTTCCAAGGTGAGTGAGACCAAAACGAAATGTGACCCTGGACGAATACATGTTCAGAACGAAGGATGGGTGGGCACCGCCAAGGGGCGGCACTTCTGCCTGAGCGTCCTGGCTGGGGAAAAGGTGGAGAGCATCATTGTCATGGTCCAAGAAGACGCTGCCAGTCCTGGCACCTGGATTGATGATTTATACAGTAGCCAGAAAAGAGAAGTGTCAGAACCTGGACTGTCATCTGCCTTATTTGCAATAGAATTAAATAAACAGAACAGTCATAATGCCCGTTCCCAAAATCATCACTGATGTGGAGATGGAGGGGAAAATGAAATGCCCGTTATGTGCTGCTCAATTTGCATGGCGATCTCAGCTTATTTCCTAAGAGGCCCTGTCTGCCAATAGCTCCAGTAAATAGATCTTTTCCCACACATTCCTGCGGCTGTGAGGAGGAGAGCAGTCACACCTCAGAAGAAGGGGAAATCAGTAAATGTTCATAAACTCTCCCGATAGATTAATGTTCACCATGACCCTCATGTTGTCAGGATCTCACATAAGATTTCAAGCCTCGCCACCCACAAGATTAGTTAGTCACTGTTTAGCATCTGGGTAAGCTGTGAATTCGGAATAGTAATGTTTTTCTACACATAGCACGTGTACACAGATTTGGAGAGTCTCACTTGCATTCCCGAACCTAGTTTTGGGCTCCTAGTTAACAAGTTTTACCCGCAAACACAGTGCCTTGACAATAGTAACTGTTGTCCCTATTCCTATTCTTGTTTCTCAAAAAGTCATTGACTGTTTGTTCACTAAAAATATCCTCTATAGGTATAGAAATTGAAGAGCAAGTGAAGCAAAATAATCACAAGGAAAACGGTCAATAATCTTTTTTAGTAATTATAAACAATGATTATCATCCACTGAATGCAGTTGATCCTTGAACCATATGAGTCTGAACCATTCAGGTCCACTTATAAGTGAATTTTCTTCCATCTCTGCCACTCCTGAGACAGCAAGACTTACCCCTCCTCTTCCTCCTCCTCCTCAACCCACTCAATATTAAGTCAATGAGAATGAAGACATTTATGACGATCCACTTCCACTTAATGAACAGTAAATGTGTTTCCTCTTTCTCATGATTTGCTTAGTCACATTTTCGTTTCTCCAGCTTACTTTATAAGAATACAGTATATTCTATACATACAACATATGTATTAATCGACTATCTCATGTTATCAGTAAGGCTTCTGGTCAACAGGAGGCTATTAGTAGTTACATTTGTGGGGAGTTAAAAGTTATATGCAGATTTTCAACTGTGTGGGGGTCAGTACCCCCAGCCCTTACATTGCTCAAGGGTTAACTAAGTGGCGTGGTAGTCATTTTATAAACATTATCTGATTCTATTTTCCAATTAACACCAGAGCATTGGATTCGTGTTCCTATTTTTTTTTGAATGAGGAAACTAAGGCTCAGAGAAGCTACAGGTTCTGCTGATAAGTACAAGGGTGTATTTTAAACTCACTTCTGTTGACAGTGGAATTCTCCACTCCGTGTCTAGGCTTAACTTCCTTTCAATCCATAGCTTTTAAATGAGTAAGTCAGACTGCCAGGCCGGGCCATTCACAGTACACATGCTTTCTGTGTCAGGTTGTCTCTGCTTAAAGCATTGGAGTCTATCTCTGTGCAGTCAGGATCTGTCCTCCTTAAACTTTTTTCTCTCCTTCTGTTTTGTTTATCTTAACTTTTATTCTTGGAGTTAACATCGGCTCTGTATCACTGTCTCCTAAATCTAAATGTCCAGTTTTTATTTCTTTCCTGATTGCATTCTCTTAACGTATGATTATCTTCTGAGCTCCTCAACTTGGGTATCCCTTAGGAACTTTAACCTGTTCTACCCTGAACTTACTTTCTTTTCTCCAAAACCTGTTCCCCTTGTAATTTGCATTTCCATTCATGGAAACACCATGTAAATGAAATCTTGTCTTAAGCTTTGACTCTTTTTCTCTTTCGCTTCTCTATCAAAGCAGATGTCATGTCCAATAACGTAATTCTCTCCCTTTCTGTTCCCACAACCACTATCATCAAAGTGTAGAATCTTACTCTCTGCTGACTTTTCTCTGTCACATCCTAATTGATACCTCATCCGCATCTCTCCTTCCCTACAATTCATTTTGATAGTGTTGTCTAGGTATTTCTGATGCACACACTGATCATGTCACTCACCCTACTTGTGTTTTAATGGCTCCCTACTGACACTGACATCAAGTCAAAACCTCTTAGATCATCCTTCCAAGTGCTCAGCAATCCAGGGCCAAACCTACTTTTCCACTCTTACTTCTTTTCTTCTTTTTTCCTTTTTTAACTTTTTTGGTAGGAGGAATGTTTTTTTTTTTCTTTTTTAAGTTTTTGTTTCTGCAGGCTTTTGGGGAACAGGTGGTATTTGGTTACATGAGCAAGTTCTTTAGTGGTGATTTGTGAGATTTTGGTGCACCCATCCCCTGAGCAGTGTACAATGAGCCCAATTTTTAGTCTTTTATCCCTCACCCGCTTCCGCCCTCTCCACTCTTATTTCTTCACCCTTACATCCTGTGCACAATGTAGTCGAGACTGTCCTCGTGTGATCCCCGCTTTGTAGCATCCTGCATTCTTCTCCATTTCACATACAATTCATCTGTCTTGAACGTTCTTCTTCTCCCTGGATATCCAAACCCTACAAAAAGCAGTCCTGTCCAATAGAGCTTTCTGTGATGATGGAAATGTTCTGTATTTACACTCTGCAACGTGGTAGGCATTAGCTACAAGTGACTGTTGAGAACTTGAGTTGTGACTAGTATGACTGAAAAACCAAGTCTTTAATCTTATTTAATTTTAATTAATTTAACTTGAAATAGACACATGTGGCTGGTGGCTATCATATCCCACAATTTTAGAGTTGCTAAGGCTTTTTCTGAAATGCTAGTTGCCACTTCACCTGTACTTCCTTATGATACCTGTAACTTTTCATTTCAAATGTCAGTTATTGGTGGATGTAACTCTCTTCCTCGCCTAGACTGTAACTTCCTTGAAGACAAGCCAGAGCAGGTGGCGCCATAATTTTTCACAGAGGCGCAGCGTAAGTATAGCAATCTGAATTGGCATGGCCATAGAAGGCTGTCTTTCACAAATTCATATAAAAGGTTATTAATCCATGCAAGTAATAGCAAAATATCTCAAATATGTTTTTAGGATTTTATGAAGGCTTGAGGGAAAATGTCAATTGTTAGGAAAGAATAAGTGTCTCAAAGGGAGGCTTATGGGGGGAGGTATTTGCAGCCATGCCCACCACGGATTTATTCTCAAGTCCCTTCCCTTGGGAAAGATCGCTGTACACTGCAGCATTGAAAACATGCCTGTTGAATAAAGAAGTTCTTAGCGGAACCTTAAAAAAAAATTCCTTAATTTAGGGCTTCTAGGGAAAATTTCTAACACAGTCACTTTGCTTTAGTGGTGTTGAAAATCACCCCCAAACAAGGTGCCCTGATGGCTGCCCTGGCAGGCAGAGTTGGAAGTGCAGGGACCCAGCCTGCTGCAATCAATTTAATGGGATGGATTATGTGCTCTGATTGGCCAGTAAGCAGCATTAATGACCAGTCAGCAACTGTGTTCAGGTCAATTAATTTATATTTGTATTTTGCAAACTAAAAGTTGCTCTGTTAGATTATTGATTCTTTGTCCCTGTATTCAATTTGTTTTTAATTGCACCATTGCTGGGCCAAGCCCTCCCTCCTGGCAAGCCAGCAGTAAATCTGCCGCCATCTCAACAATCAACAATAAATGTGTCTCTTCATGTCATTATTAATATATCTCTTGGATTGGTTCATTACCATGGTTAATAGTTTATAAGGGTCCGTGGCACACTGCCAGGAGGATTCCTTTTCCCAAGGGCTAGTTTGTCATGATAGGATTGATGTTTTCAGGCCTCTGTGTGTCTGGGAAAGGGGTCTTGGATTTAATTTAATGTAGTTGGAATACAAGCTACCAAATCCTCTTTTTATCATAAACAGCTTTAGAAGATGATATTGTTGTAATAGAAATTTGTACTCTCTCTTTGAATTATTCTTCTTTGTTCTCATATTTTTTCTTTTTAATTTTTTCTTAATTTCTGTTCAGATATATTATTTCCGCCTTAGACACAACAAAGCAGCTCCCTGGGTAACCTAAAATCTTTGGGTAAGTGAGCCATGTGTCCCCTGGGAATCCGAGTTTTATTACTGAGTTTTTGTTAGTTAAAAGCAGAGAAGGAGTTCCTTCTGATTGATGTATGAAGGGTGATTAACAGAGCTGTAGAAATATTAACATAGCTGTAGTGCCTGCCATCACACCCAGCTATTTTTATATTTTTAGAAGAGACAAGATCGGAAAAAAAAAAATAAGCCCTATTTATGAATAGAAATAATTATTAATTATAGCATTGTTATTGACTCTTTTAGTTATTACTATTTTTCAAGAGAAAGCACAGATTTTAAATGAATTTATAGGTTGGCAGAAGAGATTTCTCTGCTTCCCAGAAATGCCAAGCTAAAATTTAAATAGAACTTAGAGTGTTTTCTAAAAACCCCACAGTGACCTGGATCTGACCACCATGAAGAGTGTTTGTCATTTCCAAGGCACAAGTTTACAAAAAGTCTGGACAAAAAGTCTGGTCTCTTTCAGACACAAAGTTTACAGCCAATTTTTTGATTCAGGATATAGATGTTGCATATAATTTACAATTAGCAAAACGCACATATTTCTAGGTGCATGACTGTCTAACACGGACCGAACTGAGCTTGTTGAATGAGAGAGCCTCGGGAGAGTTTGACACTGGATGTTCCCCTTGATAAGAGTCTGAGTAGCCCACAAGTGGAGGGCTGGAGGAGTGGGGCTCCTGCTTGAGGGATTTAGAAAAGCAAAAGGTGATAAGGGAAAGAGATAGAAGAAGAATTTGAAGATCCTGCAAAGAGCCATGGAGGTACAAGTGGAGGATGTGAATGAAAAGAAAGGAAGCAGAGGAAAGTGGAGTCAAGATCAAGAACAAAGAGACAGAGGAGGTTGGCCAATGGCTTGGTATTCAGAGGCTGCTTCCCTGGGCAGAGGTGGGAAAACCAAGCAGCAGGCCCAGAGTCCCTGAGGCTCTGCATGCAGCCTTCCTGGTGCAAACCCAACCTGCACCTTGTTCCAGGACACCCTGTGGTTCCCTGGGCAAACGGCACATTCCCCACAGGAGGGCCTCTGCTCTCCTGCCGCTCTGTCTGAGCTCCTTCAGCAAAAGGCAAGAATAGGAGTGAATTTGGTTTTTGTTATTGTTTTTTTTTTTTTTTTTTTGAGACGGAGTCTCGCTCTGTCACCCAGGCTGTAGTGCAGTGGCATGATCTCGGCTCACTGCAACCTCTGTCTCCTGAATTCAAGGGATTCTCAGGCCTCAGCCTCCCGAGAAGCTGGGATTACAGGCTGGTGACACCACTCCTGGCTAATTTTTGTATTTTTAGTAATGACAGGGTAGGAATGAGCTTTTTAAAGTGATCCCATGTTGGGCACAGCATCATCAGGCCAGGTGTCTACCTCTCCCTGTCTGCCACCCAAATCCTTTCCATGCCACCCCTGAGAACTGATCACATCGCTGGTCATAGAGGGCTGGGCTTGTGTTTTCCACGTGCTCTAATTTTGAGGTTAATCCAACAGAAAAGGCAATATTAATGATAGCTAAGGCCTTACTTAATTCATATCTGGGAAAGAGTCTCACTCACTGAGCTGCTTTTAGGAAGAAGATATGTAAAATTTAACTCCTGGTTTGGCCACTTGCCTTGCTGTGTTTCAGAGTCTTCATCTGTCAGCAGTGGGAAAGAAAGCCTGCCCTCTCCTTCGTGAGGTTGTTCACTAAGGGGCAACCCTCCAAAGTTTCTTAAAATGATGCGTTTTCAGCTGCTAGCTTCCTTCCTGAAAATGCTTCTGAGATTGCATGACAAGCATTATGCCGGGTTGGTTCAGCAATTTCTAGAACTGTCGCTTCACTCATCCTAATATGGTTTTCTCACATAAAAGTATTAGCCTCATATGTTTTGATAAATTATGTGATATTTTGTGAATAACATTGGAATAACAGCACCTCGTTTTGAATGCGTATGAACACGTGTGTATGTGTTTATGGGATACCTCTTCCTTCAATGTCTTAGAACATTCTTGTTATTTTTAAACATTCTTCTCAAAACGCGTTTGATATTGTTGTCTTAATTTTATAGTCCCAAGTACTTCTGGAAAAAACAAAACAAAACACAATTGTGCTCACTGAGAGAGAATTAAGAGATGAACCAGACAACTTTGAAGCAAAAGAGAAACAATATCAGCAAGACCTCATTAAAGCTTTCATGAAAGGGTTTATGGTCCTTAAGAACCTCCCATTCCAGCATCCATATGACTTATGCTAGGAAATAGAAAATGTAGAGACCTTCCCCAGACTGCGTCTTTCAGGGGCCACTACTGCCTGCTCGATCGAGTCTCTTGTTATCTGTGATCACATCCAAAATAAGATAAAATAATATATAATAAAATAAAAGTCTATTCTCTAGTTTCTAAGGAAAAAGTCTGTAGCTGTGGTATGGACATCTCCATCACCTCCTTTTAAACACCCCACCGATGTGAGTGCTGAAAGACGGATCCTGAGCACGGGCCACAGCTAATCCAAAGTACCAACAACTAATCACAGAATTGGAGAAGGCAAAATAGCTACTTGAGGAGTAAAGCTTCCCAGTCCTGGTTCTGCAACAGCAGGGTGGAAAGTGAGGGGACAGGAAAATCAAAGTTTCTTAAAAAAATTTATCACACATAGAGGCAAAACGTCCCCGCAGCAGGAAAGCAAGTGGAAAACACACCAAATCAATCACCTTCAAAATAAGGCTTAAAATCTTCTACTGCATAAGATGTAGGTGGGAAGGGAAGAATGGGCCCAGCGGTTTGAAAATGTTTTATTAAACTGCATGCTGACTGCCACAGCGCATACAGGAAAATGCAATTAAGGCCAGGCCATTAAAAAGATGCCCAAGGAAAGCTCTGAGAGAGACCAGGGGCAATCAGCAGGCAATGTTCAAAGGAAACTCACTTTGAAAAAGTGCCAGGCAGGTGCTGGAAGCATGTCAAACAGGACGGGACGGGCCTGACCTGGGATCTTTTGTGCCCACCCTAAGAGGTAAAAGTGGCAGCTCTGGGCGAGGAGAGGAGGTGGAGGTATGCATGGAAGGGCCTCTCAGTACCTTTCCTCAAGCTGAACTGCAACTGGTGCTAACCAGCCTAGCAAGTCTTTGGTTTAAGATGTCCTTAAGGAACATACGTGCTCAGGAGGGGGTGACACATCAGTTACAAAGCCACTTTACTACCATGCTGGAACCCCAGTTTCCTGAGTAAGGGGGCCCTTGGTGCTTCTGAGATAGAGGCCTTACCCAGCTTCTCCAGCAGATCCTGTCCAGGAGGTGCCTGACACCCAGAATTGCAGGTGTGGACCCCTGGTGTGTGTACATGCCACCTACTCAGAAGGAGAGACCAGAGGATACTGGAACAATCTTTTAAAGGAGAGTTTGCCTTCTCAAGAGAAGGTTCACAACAGACACTGTGCTTATGCCAGGCGGAAGTTGTCCTGTTCGGGGCCTTCTTAGGAGGTACGGTGTGCCCTGATGGTCATGTCATGGCAGGCCCGGGGCAATGCCCACCCTCTCCCTGCCCGTCAGTACACCCTGCAGTGCCCTACTTCTTCCTGCTCAGTTCAGGACTCTCTCTTACAAATACCTGAAGGTGCCATTTGAACTCAGGCCTTCCCATTTCCCAAACCCCTGGGCATGGCTCTCTCACACTGTGCTGTAACTACTGGGTTACCCATTATCATGGCTTCCCCACCAAAATGTATGCACCCTGAGGATGGGAACAAAGTCTTTACCTCTGTATGGACAGAAACATTTATCCTTAATGTAAGGCACAGAACTCACATAGATTAGATGCTCAAAAATGCTTATTAAATGTGTCTGGCATGTAATGAGTAATCAATAAGTATTTCACAATAAAAGAAATGACAATATTTGGTTGGAGAGAACTAAAACAAATTGATTTAGGCATCCGTGAGGGTGAACAAATAAACTACTACAACTCCCATATTTTATAGTCGTGGGTAACTGCAGTGTGTGGCTGATGTTAATGACCAAGCCTTTCTCTCTAGGCTCTAAGTAAATGTTTGAGTCAGGAGAAGCGTAGATGCTCGCTCCTCCTGTGCTGATCCCAGGGTTCCTAATTCTTGCTTCCATCCTACGAGGCCACCCACTGATGTTTGCAGTCACACCCACACTGCACATTTCCTTTTGCTAGAGACAGTGTGCTCATGGTTGTGGGTTTGGTGTTTTCCAAGCTCAGGCTCCAGGATATGGATCCTGCCTCACTCTTTCTCCTTCCATTTCTTGCTTCGGAAGTCTGTGGAATGCTGACAGGGCAACTCTGCCAGCATGAGCAGGTTCTTTGAGGTTTCTAGGTGAAACATCAGCAACAAAGTACCCATTGTGGCTGTAGCAAGAGTGATTTTATAGACTTCTCTAACTTTAGGAAGGGAAAACAATTTCTAGGCCTAATGCAATTTAGAAGATGCTCACATTTGTCTCAGAAACGATTGCCTTGCAGTGATATTCTGTCTCAAGTGAGTAAATGCTCCCCAGGCCCAGCTACTGTCCCTGACAGCCATCCCAGTGCTACCTTAACAGAGGTTTGCTTTCTAGCCATGACTTGCTTATTTACATAAAGGTTATCCTTATATCTTCTTTCCCCACTCTACTACTTTCTTAAGTTATCCGATGTCCTCTCTCTTCTTCTACCAGTTCCTTAATCCTCCCTCTACCCAGGCAGTGCTTAACTTTTGCAGCAGGAAAGGTCTCTTTGGAAGGCCTGAGGGCCAGCCCAACTTGCCAGTATATTTGCATATATTTACATTTAGTTGGCCTGCAAACATGAGGATTATGCAAAGTGCGAGTCTGAGCAGTGAAAGGATTCTGTTTGGATTCAGGAACTTTAGGGTCCATGGAACACAAGGCGGTAGGAGGGGTTGTAATGATTGCTATTCCAGGGAGAAGCGTGAGTGTGATTTATGGGAATGAGTGATGGGACCCAGGGGTCAGGGGCCAGCGTTAAGTCTACAGCTGTCCAGCAAGGCTCCTGCCTCGACTGGCTCACATCTCCCCAATGTCACCTTGCACATAGTTAGGCTAAGAGTTGAGATGCTGCCTCTCACATTTTGAGAGCATGCCTCTGGCAAGCTGCTGGAACTTTCTCCTCAGTAAGCCTGTTTTCTAGGTGCCTCGGCTTCTCTCATTTAGTAAATTCTGCACATCTCTCTGCTGAAATGAGCTTTCAGACCACCAGCCTGCTCTTTCCTCGTGTGGTAAAAGCTGTACTGGGTCCCGACCAGCTTTGTTTCTTCTAATCAAGGTAGGGTCCATAGGTAGTTACATGTTGCCAACATCTTTTGAGTGCAAGGGTCTAGGGCTCTCTTTGTAGAAAATAATCACATGGCTGTAAGAAAGCAGTGTGGTGAGTCAAACGATCTAGAAAACTACTCCAGTATCCATAGTTATCCAACAAATACTTGCCACCCACAGCACAGGAAAATCCAGTTCACTGAGACATTGCAGTAGAGAAAGAGTTTTAATTGATGCGAGGCTGGCCACAGCAGAAAACTGGAGTTATTACTCAAAT
This sequence comes from Saimiri boliviensis, assembly GCF_048565385.1. Taxonomy (NCBI): domain Eukaryota; kingdom Metazoa; phylum Chordata; class Mammalia; order Primates; family Cebidae; genus Saimiri; species Saimiri boliviensis. The sequence continues at coordinate 67,862,083 of NC_133454.1, read as the reverse complement.
CAGTCTTCCTAAAGCCCTGGAGGTTAGGGGTTTTCAAGGATAGTTTTGTGGAATGGGAGTGTTGGTTGCTTGGGGGATGAAATCACAGGGGTGTGGAAAATGGTCCTCGTACACTGAGTCTGCCTTTGGGTGGGGCCACAGGACCTGTTGAATCACAAGCAGCAGATCTGGATGGAGTCAGCAATTCGAAAGTCTGAAAAGACATCGCAAAAGGCCAATCAGAGGGTCCTACAACAGTGATGTTACGTGTAAGAGTAATTGGAGAAGTTACATATCTTGTGACCTCCAAAACAATGGTGGGTTATCTTTTAACTATGCCCATATCTTAGCAGAATTCAAGCCCTTGTCATAGCCCTAACTTTATGGACTTCAAGTAGCTTTACAGATGTGGTTTAGTTTTGGGAAAGGCTATTGTCGTCCTTGCCTTAAGGTTAAACTATAAACTAAATTCTTTCCAAAGTTACTTTTGTTCACACCCAGTAATGATAAAGGACATCTTGGATGTTAGAAGCAAGTTGGAGACAGCTATTTCAGATTTCTCTTACTGTCATAATTTTGCAAAGGCAGTTTCATATCTATTACCTGTGCTAAACTAGGCATATGCATTAACCTAGAATCTGTTTCTTAATGCATAAAATAGGAGAGTAGAAGACAATCTCTGAAATCCATTTCCACTCTAATGTTCTGGATTTTTATTTCTGGAAGTATACATTTTGTAACACTTTTCAAAATTTCTTCACAGATAGTTTTATATCATAGTCTACCAGTTCTTTCATTTGCTCACTCACTAAATAGGCATTAATATCTCCTATGTGAAAGCATATTCAATGAGAATTTGTTGGGCACCATCTATGAATTAGGGACTTTGCTACACACTGAGGATAAAATGATACAAATCATTACTATCTGTCTTTTGTAGGATTATTTTCACACCCCTCAGCCTATATTTTAGGCATTTGGAGGACACATCGATTGTGTCAACCTGATCACCTAAAATGTGCAATGCGGATGATAGTTCTCAATCATGTTTGCTTAATGGAATCAAACTGAATCCACTTTAATTGTGTTTTGCCCTTATTTTAATATTTTTAATGGTGAGCAGAGACACTGACAAAGGAGACAGTAGCCATATTTATGGAGTTTTCTTTTCTTTCATTAGAAGTATACTTTGGGAAATGTTGCAGTGGATGAGCAGCTAAACTAGTCTAACCCTACTCTAAACATTCTAAGATACTCTAAATAATTCTATATCTTCTGAATACCAAACCATCACTTCTTAAGAAACCAGTAAAATGACCTATTGATTTCTTAAATGTCAGTTATACTTATGATATGTTAGAAACTATTGGGGAGGAGGTTGAAAAAAATCCAAGGACATTTTGATTTTGGAATAGAGACATTTACTCATAAAATAATTACAGAAAATTCTTTCAACTGAGCCAGAATTAAACTACTTTATAGTATGGCCAGTGAGAGTCTATTTATGCTTCATGTAGACTGAATTGACATTTTCTTTTGAGTATCTTAGGGACACCTAGAAGTCAACATGTGCGGAATTGAACTCAAATCTGGCCTATGTCTAGTGTCCCTTTCGCAGTGATTGGAACCTCCATGCACTTAGGTTCATGAGCCTTAAACATCACCAGTCATAGACACCACTTCACTTTCTGTAGCCAATTATACCGCCCCAGTCTTCAGAGGCTGCCAGAACAAAATACCACAGGCTGAGTTCCTTGAGCAACGGAAATTTATTTTCTTGTAGCTCTGGGGGATGGGAGTCTGAGATGAAGTTGGCATCAAGGTTGGTATCTGGTGAGAGCTCTCTCCTTGCAGACAGTGCCTGATTGCTGTGTCTCTACATGGTCTTTTCTCTGTGCTTACGCACAGAAAGATCACTGACGTCTCTTCCTCTTCTCATAAGGACACCAGTTCCATCAGATTGAGGCCCTAACCTTATGGACTCATTTAACCTTCAGTACATCTTCAAAGGCCTTGTCTCCCAAAACTGTCAAACTGGGGGTTAGGGCTTCAATGTATGAATTTGGGGTGCACCTAATTCAGTCCATAACAGATACCAAGTAAGGCAACTTCAGCTTCTTACAGCCGCAGCGTTACAGTGGCTTAATGCAATGAAACTCTACTGCTTGATCCTTGAGGAGACAGGAGAGGGCAAAGGGCTAGGTTATATGCAGTCATTCAGGAATAAAAGTTGATGGAGGTGCTGCCATCTTCAAAGCATGATGACAGCACCAACTTTGGTCACAGACATCTAGCAAGCAAACTGGACATGAGGGTAAAGACTGATGTAACAAAAGGTTTGTTTGTTATTTTTCAGGGAGCTGTTTGTTTTTGTTTGGTGAATAGCTAGCTTGTCTCTGTCATACCAAGTTCTTTTCAGCATTCTACAAAAATACTGCCCAACATGGTGAAAGCCCATCTCTACTAAAAAACACAAACATTAGCCAGATGTGGTGGCACCGCTGTAATTCCAGCTACTTGGGAGGCTGAGGCAGGAGAATTGCTTGAACCTGGGAGGTGGAGGTTGCAGTGAGCTGAGATTGTGCCACTGCACCCCAGCCTGGGAGACAGAGCAAGACTCCATCTCAGGAAAAAAAATAAAATAAAATAACTCTCAAGTCTATTCACTTCTTTCCACCTTCACTACCCAACAATCTAGTTCAGAATATCATTGTTACTTGCCTGAATTATCACAAAAACCTACCAACTTCTTTATTCACACAGATCCTTGTGATTGATTTTATTTTAGTAAAATGTACCGAATATAAAATTTATGATTTTAATTGCTCTAAAGTGCATAATCTTGTGGCATTAATTACATTTAAAATATTGTGCAACCCTCACCACTCTATCTCCAGAACTTTTCCATCATTCCAACCTGATTTAACGCACTCATTAAACAATAACTTTCCATTCATTCCTTCCTCACTCCCTGTAACCTGCACTTGACCACCTCCAATTGCCCCTGCAGCCAGAATAATCTCCTAAAAAGTCGAATCACATAATCACTGAGCACACACAAGCACACACTTTAGAACTTTAAATGCTTTCCTATTGTTTTGAGGGAAAGCATGAAAGCTCCCGTGATGGCGGGCACTTTCTGGAGCTCTCTCCCATAGCTGTCCTTTAACCCGATCTAAAAACACTCTCCCCTTTAGGTTCTGTACTCCAGCCAGACAAAATGGTCTTTCAGAGCTTCATGTTCCTCAAGTTCTGTCACTTCCTCAGCAAAGTCATCTCGCAACTTCCCAAATAGGCCAGGCCTCCCCGTTATGGAATCTCATAGCATTCCCCATGTCTTTAAGAATATGTGTTGCATTACTACATATATTTTCCTAATTTTGTAATAGAATCTACCCTCCTATTGGATTTCAAATTCCACAAGGGCAGAGACTGTTCTGTTTATGTTCACTATTTTATTTCTAGTACCAAACATAGTGCCTAGTGTGTAATAGACACTTGATGAATAAATTATGAATGAACAGCTGAATGCTATTGGCATCAGCAAAGGTTGAAATCAGAGTTACACAGAAAATGGCTTGGAATAAAGGAGCATGAAAACATTGGTAAAATTGGCCTAAGACAAAGAGGAAAAATATTCCCTATTGAGTTAAACAACATAATTAGTTTACATTTTATTATTATTCATTTGACATTAAATCTATTTAACGTGTCTCCTTTAAAAACCTCAGTGATAATGGTGTGATGGTCAGAATCCTATTGAAAAATAAGATATTTTCTTAATTTTAGAGCATGCATTTCTTTGAAGGAAAGGAGAAGAAAAATCAATACTGTTGAATAGTAACCACTGTATAAGCATTTCACATGAGATCATGTTTGATATTAAGGTTCTCTTAAAAGAGTATTTAGGACATTTCTACTGTATCCTTGAAAGCTTTAACAAAGAATGAACCGGAGTCAGAGCCATAGACTAATGCATTGAAACTCACAGATATAAAAGACAGGAGTAGAACTTGGTCATTCAAACTCTTAAATAAGTTGTTTCTTTCTTTCTCTTGGTCCTGGTATCCTAGTTACACACTCACATTTCAGCTCTTGAGAAATTGTATAGAATGGCAATATTGATCAAGCCTAGTTAATATGTTAAGAAATTTTTCCCCAAACTATCTTACTGCTGGGTCCCTAGAAAACAGACCTTGAGAGAGTGATTAAATGCCAATGCCTTATTTCTGTGGTGAAATCACAGGGCAGAGAGATGGAAGGGAAGGATGGGAAGCAACCCAAGGTGACGCTTTACCGACACTGGCTACATAGGAATAATCAACAGGGGAGAGAAACAGCTGGTGATTTGGCAAGTGTTTCTACTCAGCCATGCAGGGGGTCTACAGATGGACCACAGAGAGAGTGTGTACCATGGAACCATGGGTTCTCAGAAAGAACAGACAGAGATTCATTGACCTGGCTCCCTCTCATCTCATGTCCTGTTTTCTTTTGGTGTAAGTTTTCTCCAAGGGAGTGAACACACCTTTGATGTCTGGATTGCCTTCCATGGCCCCTGTAAAAATCGCTAGAGAAGCCAGATCCCTTGCTTTGAAGTATCACATTTCACCTGAGGTGGGGTGTAGCAGAGGAGCTAGAGATATTGGAGGCTCAACTGGTTAGCTTCAAAAGGGGGAATTGTGAGGCTGGGCACGGTGGCTCAGCACTTTGGGAGGCCAAGGCAGGAGGATCACGAGGTCAAGAGATCGAGACCATGGTGAAACCCCATCTCTACTAAAGAATTCAAAAATTAGCTGGGTGTGATGGCATGCACCTGTGGTCCCAGCTACTCGGGAGGCTGAAGCAGGAGAATTGCTTGAACCTGGGAGGCGGAGGTTGCAGTGAGCTGAGATTGTGCCACTGCACTCCAGCAGTCTGGCACCTGGCAACAGAGCAAAACTCTTTCTCAAAAAAAAAAAAAAAAAAATGCTGGTGGTGGGGGGTACTGTAAGGTCACATCAGCTACAATGGCAGGGGAATCTGAGCAGGCAGACCAAGGTTTGGGAGTGAAGGAAGCCGAAAGAATTTGAGGACCCATGTAGGACACGTGTGATATGCAAGGCTTTTGAAGGATTGATGCATTTAATGTGGTTAGCTTGTAAATTCTAAACTCCTTTCATATCTACCAGATGGCTAAAATTTTAAAAGACTGATAATACTGTCTTGCTGAGGATGCATCTTAAGTGAAACATTCAAATATTGCTGCAGGGAGTTGGCTCAACTGTGTTAGAAATCTGCTTGGTAATTTCTATTAAATCTGAACATGTATCATTTCATGCCCCCAAATTCAACTTCTACATATTTTCCCAATAAAGATTAGTAGTTGTACACTCAGAGAACGTGAATAAAAATTTTCAGAACAATTTTATTCAAAATGACCAAAAGATGGAAAACAACCAGTGTTTTATCATAAGAGAATGAATAAATAGATCATGGAATCTGTAAATGGAAAACTACTCAACAATTTAAAAAACAAACTATCAAAACACACACAGCATGGAAGAATATCATAGATATTATGTTGAGTGAGAGAAGCTACACACAAATGTGTACCTCCTAGATGATTACACATGATAAGTCCTTGCTGTACACCTAAAATCTCTGTCCCTTTTTGCATGTAGCTTATGCCTCAATAACACACACACCCCAAACCACTCTCTTCCTGAGGTTTTGTGAAGTTAATTTTAAGTCTTCCATGAAAACATACAGATAAAAGCATAAAACCCCATAGCTTTTGGATGCATCCTTTAAAACCTGTTGTGTAGGAGATATGGAATATGTTTTCCCTCTGTGGAATTTGTAGACACTGCAAGAAAAGGACTGTTTCCAGTTACTGAATAGAGATTAGGGATCATCTCTTTCTACCTCTAGAGCCCAGACAGCTACAATTAAGATAATTGATTATAAAAGAGAGAACAAACATTTAGGCCAAAAAAAAAAAAGCCACCAAATGAATCATAGCCTGCTAAAAAATATTTGCTTTCTGTTCCAAGAAGAATGATGAGAATTAAAAAAAAAAAAAAAAAAAGTTGACTCATAAAGAAAACATAAAGATGGCAAAGCTTTAGTCCAGCAGTAAAGATCAAAATTCAAGTCCATCAAGTGACAGGAGAAAAATCTCAGGGAGAATAACAATGAATAGAGGGGAAAGGCATCCTAAAAAGAGGAGTCAAACAACAAAGACGACTGAAGAAAGGGGGCCTCTTACAAAGGAGCAAACATGAAAAGCGGAGAGGGAAGCGTGGAAACCTATAAAAAGGCCACTGAAGAAGCGAAGAGCACAAAAGAAGGACTTGAGATGAAAAATAAAAATGGAAAAGATTAAAAGGAAGAGGTGAAATGGCGGAGAGAGAGGGACTAACCGACGGCTCTGAGGAAAAACATGGCTTTGCTAGAAAATTGATGTTTTCACACCAGCGGGGGCCGAGCCTGATGTGGGTCAGGAGGCCGCTTCATCTGCTCTGCTGGCTTCCGCTGGCTGATCCTGGAAGTCCAGCCCAGCCAGGACGTCCATGGAGAAGAACTCTCAGAATCAGGAGACAATGGCGGTGCTTCTCAGGTCCCTTGGCCCAGGATGGAACAAGATGGGGTGCTAGCAAAAGAGCTCCCCTTCTCTCCAAGGTTCCACATTGTGCTTTGGAGGCTCTCCCGCCCTTCTCTTCTGTTGATCCTGTTTGCAAGTATCAATCAGACCACACTGGTGATGGGGAAGCATCTCCATGCAGTGCACAGGAAAAGAATTTGGAATCAGAAACCTGGGTTTGATATTTAGTTCTCTCCTTACTGTAGAGCCTCAGGCAACTCACCGTATCTCTTTGACCCTCAACTTCCTCAACTCTAAATGGCGATTCTTTCAACGAGATAATGTAGAAGAAAGAATTTCAGCCTACTGTAAAGTATCTTATCAATTTTAGTAATTTTTTTTTTATCAGCTTGGGCTATCTGGAGAATGTTGGAAGTCTCAGGTCATTTGCTAATAAGGTCAAAGGGGAAAAGCACACACATTCTGAATGGATGTCTGGGCTTAATGTTTGCTCCTCAAAGGAAAATGCTGGCATCTGCTTCTGAGCGGTAAAACCCCTGAGACAGCATACATAAACCCAAGTTTATTAAGAAGTGTGACTACCTATCAAACATGAAACAGCCTGGGCTCTGAGCTTCACTTCACCTGGAAATTTCAAATGGTTTCTTCATTGCCCACCGTTGCACCTATTTGGTGCATTTTGAAGAACTGAGACGTTAAAAACAACAACAAAACAGAGCTGATTAATGACTACAAAAGCTTCTTTGGGGGAAAAAAAGAGAAAAGTTGTTGTCCTATTATATCTCTGAAAAAAATGAGCATTTTATTGCTTCTACAAATTGCTCCCTGGAAAGTACTTTCATTTTCTAATTGTTCATAAATTTACTGACAGGTGGTTACACAGTAGGTATAACATCGTTATTTTCATTTTATTATATACACTGTTTTAACGAGAAAATCTGGAAAGGCTGGGTATCATATATCATCTGACATACCCTGAAAATGTGTGAGTGGGCAGGCATGGCCCAAGGCTGCTACTTCCCCTAGCATGCCTATTTCTGATTCCCCTCGCACAGGGTCAGTTTGGACAGCTGTGACTGGTTGAAATACATTAAGATGATGACAGTAGAAATAAGTTGCTTTTCTATGCTTACTCTTTTGCTTAAAAAACAATATTAAAAAGAATAGTCTCCACTTTCACTGAAAGATCTGTCACAAGTTTGCATTACAAGAACAAGAGAAATATGGGGGGTTATATGTACACTAAACACTTGATATTTGATGGCCGTTAGTTCTGTTGGATACATTGCTCTTTGCAATGTAACATATGTTGGTGTTCCCACTTTAGATTCTTGACTTTGTGAGGCTAAGAATTGTTTCAGTGCTGCTTAGCACATCTGCAACACCTAACGTTTTGGTGACATCGTAGTAAGAATTCAATAAATGTTGCAATTTACTGTTCCAACTGCTATTCAACATTTATTTGTAAGGGTTAATGTATTGATTAATAAAACTATCCTCTGATGAAAATGATAACCTTGTAATTTTCATAAAGACAACCGTAGGCAAATGCCTTCAGCAACTGGGCTCAAGTGTTTATCAGAATTGAGGAGGTAGAACATGTTCGTATAGTTGGCTTCCCACCACACCCTTACTGAAACTGCTCCAATCACTAACAGGGTGTGATAACAAGGTTATCATTAACATCCAGTTCGCTGGCTTTGTTTCTTTTCACATTTCTCAATAGATTTTGAAGCCATTGGTCACTTTCCCTGTAGAAACACTCTTCTTGTTTCTGTGATATCACACACCTCATGCTATCTGTATGCCTTTACCAACTCCTTCCATTCTCTTTCAGGGGTGTCTTCTCCTCTCTGTAACCTCAAATCACTGGACTTCCAGTGATTCCATCACAGCCCTTCTCTGCTCACTCTACCCCTAACACTACACTGGTTTCGTTGATCCAGGTTTCCAGTCATAACTCCACTCGCTCTACCCACTGCTCCATGCTGGTCTCACTGATCACGGTTTCTAGTCATAACTCCACAGTCTCACCAGCGGCTAAGTCGTTTACCAGGAGACACAAACACCTCAGTTCCTACAGGTTACCGTATGCTTAACGTGTCCAAAACAAATCCTCATACTCACTCCTTCTGTACTTTCTTTTCTTTTTTCTATTATCAAACATGCTGCATATTGAGGTTGCTAGATATTTTAGCAAGCACAGCAACAGGACATTCAGTTTAATTGGAATTTCAGATCAGCATCAAATCTTTTTTTACTCTAATTTAACTGGGTATCCTGTATTTTTTTTGGTAACTGTACCCCCAGCCAGTTGCCAAAGCCTAAAATAAAAGAGCCAAATTTGACACTTCCCTCTCTCTTGTTCCCCCCAAAATAATATGTTTAAACCTACAGTTAATGGAATGCTTTTTAAAATTATTATACTTTAAGTACTGGGGTACATGTGCAGATTGTGCAGGATTGCTACATAGGTATACACATGCCATGGTGGCTTGTCTCATCCATCCCTCCATCATCTGCATTAGATATTTCTCCTAATGTTATCCCTCCCCAATCCCTCCATCCCCTGCTCTGCCTCCACTAGCTCTCCCAACCCACAGCAGATCCTGGTGTGTGATGTTTCCCTCTCTGTGACCATGTGTTTTCATTATTCAACACCCACTTATGAGTGAGAACATGTGGTGTTTGGTTTTCTGTTCTTGTGTCAGTTTGCTGAGAATGATCGTTTCCAGCTTCATCCATGTCTCTGCAAAGGACTTGAGCTCATACTTTATTATGGCTGCATAGTATTCCCTGTTGTATATGTGCCACATTTTCTTTATCCAGTCTATCATTGATGGGCATTTGGGTTGGTTTCAAGTCTTTGCTATTGTAAACAGTGATGCAATAATCATACGTGTGCATGTGTCTTTATAATAGAACAATTTATAATCCTTTGAGTATATACCTGGTAATGGGATTGCTGGGTCAAATGGAATTTCTATTTCTAGATTTTTGAAGAATTGCCACACTGCCTTCCACAATGGTTGAATTAATTTACACTCCCACCAATGGGGCAAAAGTGTTCCTATTTCTCCACATCCTCTCCAGCATCTGTTGTCTCCAGATTTTTTAATGATCGCCATTCTAACTGGCATGAGATGGTATCTCAATGTGGTTTTGATTTGCATTTCTCTAATGACCAGTGATGATGAGCATTGTTTCGTGTTTCTTGGCTGCATAAATGTCTTCTTTTGAAAAGTGTCTGTTCGTATCCTTCGCTCACTTTTTGACGGGATTCTTTGTTTGTTGTTGTTGTTGTTGTTGTTGTTGTTGTTGTTGTTGTTGTTTTTCTTCTTGTAAATCTGTTTTAGTTCTTTGTGGATTATGGATATTAGCCCTTTCTCAGATGGGTAAATTGCAAAAATTTTTTCCCATCCTGTTGGTTTGCCATTTCACTCTAATGATAGTCTCTTTTGCTATGCAGAAGCTCTTAAGTTTAATTAGATCCCATTTGCCATTACTTTTGGTGTTTTAGTCATGAAGTCCTTGCCTATGCCTATGTCCTGAATGGTATTGCCTAGGTTTTCTTCTAGGGTTTTTATAGTATTAGGTCTTATGTTTAATCTTCAATCCATCTGAAGTTAATTTTTATATAAGGTGTAAGGTAGGGGTCCACTTTCAGCTTTCTGCACATGGCTAGCCACTTTCCCCAACACCATTTATTAAACAGGGAATCCTTTCCACACTGCTTGTTTTTCTTAGATTTGTCAAAGACCAGATGGTTGTAGATGTGTGGCATTACTTCCGAGGCCTCTGTTCTGTTCCATTAGTCTAGATCTCTGTTTTGATACCAATACCATGCTGTTTTGATTACTGTAGCCTTGTAGTTTAGTTTGAAGTCAGGTAGCATGATGCCCCCATCTTTGTTTTATTTATTTATTTATTGGCTTAGGATTATCTTGGCTATGTGGGCTCTTTTTGGTTTCATATGAAGTTTAAGGTGTTTTTATCCCATTTGGTGAACAAGGTCAATGATAGATTGATGGGGATAGCATTGAATCTATAAATTACTTTAGGCAGTATTGCCATTTTCATGATATTGATTCTTCCTAACCACGAGCATGGGATGTTTTCCATCTGTTTGTGTCCTCTCTTATTTCCTTAAGCAGTGGTTTGTACTTCTTCTTGAAGAGGTCCTTCATTTCCCTTGTTAGTTGTATTCCTAAGTATTTTATTCTCTTTGTAACAATTGTGAATCGGAGTTTGCTCATGATTTGGCTCTCTGTTTGTCTGTTCTTGGTGTACAGAAATGCTTGTGATTTTTGCATATTGATTTTGTTTCCTGAGACATTGCTGAATTTCTTATCAGCTTAAGGAGATTTTGGACTGAGATGATGGGGTCTTCTAAATATACAATCATGTCATCTGCAAATAGAGACAATTTGATTTCCTCTTTTCCTAGTTGAATACCCCTTATTTCTTTTTCTTGCCTGATTGCTCTGGCTAGAACTTCCAATATTATATTGAATAGGAGTGGTGCGAGAAGACAACCTTGTCTTGTGCCCGTTTTCAAAGGGAATGCTCCTAGTTTTTGCTCATTCACTATGATATTGGCTGTGGGTTTGTCATAAGTAGCTTTTATCATTTTGAGATACGTTCTGTGGATACTAGTTTATTGAGAGTTTTTAGCATAAAGTGCTGTTGAGTTTTGTCGGAGGCCTTCTCTGCATCTATTGAGATAATCATGTGGTTTTTGTCTTTGGTTCTGTTTATGTGGTGAATTACGTTTATAGATTTGTGTATGTTAAACCAGCCTTGCACCCCTGGGATGAAGCCGACTTGATTGTGATGGGTAAGCTTTCTGATGTGCTGTTAGATTTGGTTTGTCAGTATTTTATTGAAGATTTTCACATCAATATTAATCATGGATATTAGCCTGAAATTTTCTTTTTTTATTTGCATCTCTGCCAGGTTTTGGTATCAGGATGATGTTAGTCTCATAAAATGAGTTAGGGAGGATTCTCTCCTTTTGTATTGTTTGGAATAGTTTCAAAAGGAATGATACCAGCTCCTCTTTGTATGTTTAGTAGAATTCAGCCATGAACACGTCTGGTCCTGGACTTTTTTTGGTTGATAGGCTATTAATGTCTACCTCAACTTCAGACCTTGCTGTTGGTCTATTCAGGGATTCAACTTCTTCCTGGTTTAGTTTGGGGAGGGTGTAAGTGTCCAGGAATTTATCCATTTCTTCTAGATTTACTGGTTTATGTGCATAGAGGTGTTTGTAGTAATCTCTGATGGTAGTTTGTATATTGGTGGGACTGGTGGTGATATCTCCTTTATCATTTTTATCTTTTCTTTTGTTCAAAGTCAACATTGTTATACAAGGTCCTGTCACTTCTTACCTGGATTCTCTCAAGTACCTCCTGTCTTTTTGGGTTTTTTTTTTTGTTTCTTTTCTCCTACCTCACTTCCCTTCAGTCTGTATCCTACAACACTGCCCTGCTGATTGTGGCAGATCAGGTTAAGTTACATAAACAGTGACCAGAAAAAGAGCACCATTGTAGCTTTCTACAGAGAAGGGTGTTGTGAAGAGGTATATATTTTAGAAACTGTCCATGATCTGAGTGGGGCTTGATGACTTCTGTCATCTCAGATGTTTCTTCTTCCCTCTATCAGCACTAATACCCACCATGTTATACAGCCTCTAAGTCACCACCATGATCTCCAGCATCTCTGAGCCATGGCAGTTACTTATCCCTCTGCCAGAAGCAGGTCTGTTCATCCCCTCAGAATGCAGATCAGAGGGTATCTCTTCAGGAAAGCTTTTCCTAAATGTGAAACCCAAATAAGGTGCTTTCCTATGTGCTAACACACCACACACATATGCCATTGTCATAGGGTTTGTGTGTCTGCTTGTATTTCTGTCTTCAAAATCAGACCATGAGCTGTTTGAAAACAGACATGAAGTCTTTTATTTCTGCATACTCAGCACCGAGCACAGTCCCTGGCATCAGTGAGCTCTCCACAGGTATGTGCGATGTGAGGAAGAACAGCCATACTCACAAATGTCTTTCACAAATCCTAATTACAATGGGTCATGGGAGTCCTTACTGATGCTAGCCATTTTGAAATGCCTCTAATAGTGCTGTTAGAACTATAGACTCCCTTCTCCATTCATATTGGCCACATCTCTATGGTAGCACCTGTTTTATTCATATGTTGAAATACATGTCTCCATTTATTTTTTCAAGAACCATTCATTGAACTCCTTCTATGAGGTAAGCACCAGAATTCTTCCTATGAGGTAGGCCCTTTCCTTTAAGGAGTTTGCAACATTTGGCATAAATAAAAGAAGAACAGTCATAGATAAAGCATCTCAGGTACTATAATAGATGCATGAACAGGGTACAACGGGACTTAGAGGAAGAAACGGCCACTCCTACTGGGGCATGGCTGGAACATTTTACAGAAGGACTGACACTATACAGATTCTGAAGGATGACTGGGAGAACCACCTGACAAAGGAACACAGGCGTTGCAGGCATGAACTTGAGCAACTCACAGCCTAGCAAGACACTCTAAGGAGCTGTGGAGGCTGGGGTGCAGGAGGAAGATAAAGCTGGACAAAAAAGAAAAAGTAAGATACTATGAGGAATAAATGCAAAGATAAGGAATTTGGAAACCACAGAAGGATTTTAACTTGGAAAAGAAATAAGATTAATATAACTAGATTTTGATGTTAAAATATATATGTATGTTTTGAATGCAGACAAGGTATATAGAAGATGGGGAAATGGCTTGTAAAAATGAAAAATTAGCTTGTCTATGTGAATGCATTTTTCTCCAATAAGGGCCTCATGACATGGCCCAAAGAAATCTTTGTGGGAGTGGGCTTAGGATTTGAACAAACTGCTTCATTGTTATTTGGTATGAGCCTTTAAAAAAAAATGCAGTTACTAATCAAACTGCCCTGAGTTTTGGATCATCTACTCTCTCAGATTTGTTCTTTTCTGAAAATATCTCTTGTGTACAGAACAGTTTTAAAGGGAGATTCTCTCTTTCTTTCTCTCTTTCTCTCTCTCTCTCTCTCTCTCTCTATATATATATATATATATATACATATACATATATATGTATATATACACACAGACATATACACGCATATACATGTTATATATATATCATATATATAAAGCTTTATATATATACAACTTTAAAAAACGACATTTTCCTGATATATTCAAATGATGAAACACATCACACCTGCCAACACTGAAAAATTATAAATAGAGTATGAAGTATAAATCTAGACAGAAAAGTAAGTGGATCCATTTTACCTCTATGGCAATTAGAAGAGTATTTTGGTAGCAAACGAGAGGGAAATGGTTACTGAATTGCTTACAAAACTTGAGAAGAGGAGCTGTAAGACATATAATGGCCGGAAAAACTAGATATCTATGGAAATAATCATTATGAAAGTGAAATGAATTATCTAATAACTCTAACATTCCAGATGAATGGATTAGATTCACTAACTTATAGGTAAAATGTCAAACATCCTTTTTAAAAAAGAAAAAAGAGGCTGGGTACAGTGGCTCATGCTTGTAATCCCAGCACTTTGGGAGACTGAGGCAGGCTGATCATGAGGTCAAGAGATTTAGACCATCCTGTCCAATATGGTGAAATCCCATCTCTACTAAAATTATAAAAATTAGTTGAGCATGGTGGCGTGTGCCTGTAGTCCCAGGTACACTGGAGGCTGAGGCAGGAGACTGCTTGAACCTGGGAGGTGGAGGTTGCAGTGAGCCAAGATTGTGCCATTGCCTTCCAGCCTGACAACAGAGTGAGACTCTGTCTCAAAAAAAAAAAAAAAAAGAAAAGAAAAGAAAAGAATAATAGTTCAAATCAAATATTACAGCCATCTTTACATTAGGAAGGTTGGGAGTGGATGTTGTAGCCGTAATTCCTAATGTTAAGTATTAATCCTTCAGATAAATTGAGCATTTTCAATGTATTGCACAATCTCTCAGGATGTAAAGATGGAAGGACATGTAGGTATGATCTCTCCCCTTGCATAGTTTACACCATGGTGGTGGAGACAGATAATTAAATTATTGTGATCAAATGCTGAGATGCAGTTTTGTTCAAACAAAACATGGATTTGTGGAGGAAGAAGTGAACTGTCTGGAGTGGTCATGGAGTCTTTAATGAACTGAGTTTCAAATGATAGACATGTCATGCAAAATGGTACATTTTGATTAAGTTCTGTACGAGCTACATACAGATTAAGGTCTGTACCAGCTTAGGAATGAGTGAAAATAACAAGGAGCATCCAAGTAAAAGAGAAAGCTGATGCATTCACAATAGACAATAATAAATTAAATCGGAGCTCATTCTATAATTTTGGGAAAGAGTTGGGGAAGACTAAGTGTTTTGAAATGGAAGTGGAGTTTGAACTGGCCTTGTATAATGGGTAATAATTGGAAAGGTGATAGTGATAACGAAAAAGGGAGTGTAGAGGAAGCATATTTTAAATCTAGGCTGAGGTTTTTTTGATTTGACACTAAATAAGAAATAAGGGGATATTTACAGATTTGCAAGCAGGTGAGAAAAAGCAGCGTTTAAAGATTAGACTGCCAAGGTATTCAGAAGAGCTGAGAGAGGAGAGAAGACAGGAACCAAGGTGAGATGGGAAGGTATGATGTTACTTTGCTGTAAGTAATGAGGAGATGGAAGAGAGCTGTAAACAGAGAAGGAAAGGACCAGAGCAATGTGGCTCACATCCCCAATGGAAAAGTAAGTGAATTGAAGACAGTTTGGATAAAGAGGTTCGAAGAAAAGTATAATTGTAATATTTGGAAACTGTGTGAACAAAAGCATTTTTCAAATTTTACTGACAACATAAAGAAATTTGAGAAGTGTGTTTCTGTTGACATACGTGTGATTTCCGTCTTTATTTTCTTTATTACGATATGTCCCCATTCAAATGTCGTCTTGAATTGTAGTTCTCATAATCCCCACGTGTCGTAGGAGGGACCCGGCCGGAGGTAATTGAATCACGGAGGTGTTTACCCTCATGCTGTTCTAGTGATGGTGACTTCTCACGAGATCTGATGGTTTTATAGTAGCGTTTCCCTCTTTGCTTGGCATTTCTTGCTGCTGCTATATGAAGAAGGATGTCTTTGCTTCCCCTTCAGCCATGATTGTGAATTTCCTGAAGCCTCTCCAACCATGCTGAACTACGAGTCAATTAAACCTCTTTGCTTCATAAATTACCCATTCTCGGGTATGTTTTTATTAGCAGGATGAGAATGGACTAATACACACCTTCACTTTCACCCCAGAGCCCAGTGAAATTATTAAGGACAACCGATCCCAAGCCTGCCTGCCCGGCCCTGCCCTTTCCTTCCCATGGAAAGCACGGTAACATTTACCTCTCATTTCTGCTTCCCAACCCACCTTGGTGCTTCTCTGCTTGGCCCTGCGTGGCACACTGTGCCCCTGTTTCCAGGAATCTGTGAATATAATGAACTTCTTCCTCATGACAGTCATCTCCATGTCTGCATGTCCTAACATATGTAATTAAAGTAAATCTCAGGTATCTGATTAAAACAACTTACTGCATACAATAGATAATGCTTGGCTTGCTTATGCAGCCTAGCTGATCAGAAGATAAATAAGAATTACATACAATAAAATTATTGTCTTCACTTTCTGCTTGGACCACACAGTTGAGACCTTAACTATGATCGACTAATTTACATATAATCTTCAGTGAGGTTTTATCTGCATTAATGATGTCCTTTTTGCATATAGAAATGGGGGTAACTCAAGAAACTTTCAGAAATTAGTATCAAAATACTGTTATATAACCACTGTCTTTTATTATACCAATAAAATCCTTTTGTAAAATGTCAGAAACATCTAAAAGTGATTTTTTGCTTTATTTTGTTTTTTCCTTCTTGGCCCCAGGTGCAGCACTGAGTTCATCATATTCTTTAGTTTATGACACTTCATCATCTTTGGTTTGTGGAAGGTTGTTCTACTTAAAACAAAATCAAGCAGTTAAAGAAAACTGGAAAAAATATTGAGTAGAAACATGTTAAGAAGAAAATTAGTAGTATTATTCTGTAGGTAGGCTGTAATAATTGATATAAAAGATAAAGTTACAATGAATTAAAAAGAAACAAGAATGTATATTTTAAAACCTAGATGTAAAAGTTGTTAACCTCACTATGATTATAAAATAATCTAATTCACTTAGTATGAAGAAATTGTACATTAAAATGTCATTTTTCAATACTATACTGGCATTTTAAAAAATTAAAACACTTAAAAGTGAGAAAGTTGTAGTTAAAAAGGACACTGTTATAAATTTTTTGTGAGGTGTAAATTATTTTATAAAACAATCCACAATATGTATCTGATGCCTTTAAAATGTTCTTATCCCTTTAGTAAGTGATTATATACCAATTAATTCTTACTAAAGAATAACAAACAGTGAATGTCAATGTATAAAGATGTTCATCACATTGTTATTTATGACAATAAAGTGAAGCTATTCAGAGTAGTAAAGAAATGGTAGATTACAATTTAGCCATTAAAATTGTACTTTAAAGAACATTTGTTAATATGAGAGAATGTACTGGTTAAATTGGTAAGTTAAAAGAACAGGACACAAATATACGTGTGTGTGTGTGCATGCGCGCGCAGTGTGTATGTGTGTGTGTATGTGTGTGTGTGTGTGTGTTTCTCATAGTTGAGAGCAGAGAGCATATACCACTACTTTACTTGAATAGTTAATAGTAAAAAGACTGCAATACCAGGTGTTGGTGATGATGCAGAGCAACTGCGATTCTCATACATTGCAGGTGGGAATATAAAAATGTAGAATGATTATAAAAATGCTTGATAGTTTCTTATAAACTTCACCATATATCTCTACCATGATTCAGCAATTATACTCCTTAGTATAAGAAATAGGAACTATGTCTACAGAAAGATATACACAAGAACATTTACAACAGCCTCATTCATTTGTGTGAAAAACTGGAAACAACTCAAATATACATCAACTGGGGAACAGATAAACACATTGTAATATATTAATATGACAAAATACTACTCAGCAAAAATAAACAAATAAAAACAAATTAACTATGGCTACATAAAGGATGGAGGAAAAATTCAGAAGCGTGATGTTCAATGAAAGAAGCTAAATGCAATAGGTGTGTACTGTAGAAAGCCATATATAAGAAACTCAAAATTAGGCAAAACAAATGTATGGCGATAGACATCAAAGCAGTACATGTCCTAAAACCCAGGGAGATATACAATATGTCCTTAAAAAGTTATCTCATAACTTTCTCCAGGGGCTACTGCTAGAGGAAAGTTATGAGAACTTTTTAAAGAAGTATATTTTTTGTTTTGAATGGCAGTTACTTGAATATATAAACTGTTCAACCTCATCAAATTGAACACTCAAGATCGGTAGTTTAAAAATTTTATCTCAATAAAAGAATCCAGAGAAATTTGAAGACGGATTAAATACTTAAATGTTAAAAGAACAAAATAACCACATATATATGTACATATATATAGTCTAGGTGTAAATATACATAAATTAAAGAGATAAATGTAAAGTCCCCCTAGGTTTTAGGAAATATATTTTTAAACCAAGACAAGAAACCTAAAAACTAGTTTAACAAGGAAAAGATATTCACATTTAACTCTGTTTATTTTTTTAAAAATCCATGATCAAAATATTATTAAAAAGTCAATAGATTAACAATATTAAGAAATACATTTAGAAGCACAAGACAAGTTGTATCTATAAAATCCTTCAGCATGGCAAGATGTATCACGGGGTATTTATTAAGATCACAAGTCAAATCAATACATTCTTTGTGTGTGTGAATGTGTGCTAACATCTGAGACTTCTTGGAGACTCTATGGACCTATTCACAGAAGCCCACTGAATTATAAGTTTTGTCAAGGTTTTCAGTTGATTGACAAAACATATAGCTGGAAATGAAAATTTGGCAGCCATGCTGTTCTGGGCT
Source organism: Saimiri boliviensis (assembly GCF_048565385.1). Classification (NCBI taxonomy): domain Eukaryota; kingdom Metazoa; phylum Chordata; class Mammalia; order Primates; family Cebidae; genus Saimiri; species Saimiri boliviensis. The sequence goes on along the minus strand of NC_133454.1, from coordinate 67,843,471 downwards.
GGGCTGTTAAAATGGTTTCTACCTGAAAGAATCTCTTCTGTAAACATCCCTAGGATAGGGAATGTAGATCCAGCTTGAGAGAGAGAGAGAGACAGACAGAGAGAGAGAGAGAGAGAGAGAGAGAGAGAGAGAGAGAGAGAGAATGAGAATATGATGGTGGCACATGGAGATTTGGGCAGTATCTCTTTAGATCCCTGAGGGTATCTCAGGCATCTTTATTCAAATAGCTTTTTTTTTTTTAGATGGGGCGAGGAGGAAGTCATAAATTTGTGGAACTGTCATCAAAGCAGTATCTGACATTTAAATAATATTATGATTTAAAAGGTTCTTTTGCATTCAGTCATTAACTCATTACACCTTCACAATTCTGTGACACAAGAAAAGCAGGTAGTACCATTTCCATGTTAAAAATGAGAACATGGATATTCAGAAAGATACAGCAATTTTTGTAAGGTCAGATATCTTTTAAGTAATAGAGCAGGGATTTCAGGTGAGGTCTGTATCTCTCCAGTGGCTCTGTGATTCTCAGGATATCATCCTATCTCCACACAGCAGAATGTCTCTGCAGAGGAGCAGCCTCCCGAGTGGTTCCATGACAGTCAGCATGATGTATCTGCTCCATTCTGTCTTTTCTGCTTCCCCATCTTCAGCAGGGTGAGGCGATGACTCTGTCTTTGGTACGTGAGATATGTATCTACTCTAACACATCCGCCTCTCGGTTGTCCCATAGCCAAACTATGCAAATACGACGGTCTCCACATCTCTATGTAAGCCACTGCCTTCAGCACGGCGGCTGCTCAACTCTGGACTCCTTCCAACTGTTCAGATGGGCAGGGAGGAGTTTCATCATCAGAGATTATAAAGAAACATGACTATTCAGCCTTTTTCATACATCTACCGAATACCTAACTAAGGATGTTCTCACCATATTGAAAAAAGAAAAAAGCATCGAGGATGACAAATTTATTCCCTGAGTGCCTCATGACAAGTGAGTCAGCTCTCAGCAACCGGAATACAAGTGGACTAAGCTGGGTGACGGAGGAGCTTAAGAACATGTGGCCTGTCCTGACTGTAAAGGTGGTCCTAGGCTAATCAGAAAATCTGCACCAACAACGTAACAACGTCTCCTGCTGCAAGTAACAGAGCACCCAAGTGTTGGTGTTTGAGGGGGCAGTCCGTAGCTCTCACCCTCTTTTTATCTTTGCTTTTGTTTTGAAAAAGAGTCTCGCTCTGTCACCTAAGCTGGAGTGCGGCGGTGAGATCTCAGCTGACTGTAACCTCTGCCTCCCGGGTTCAAGCAATTCTCCTGCCTCAGCCTCCCAAGTAGCTGGGATGACAGGCTCTGGTAGCTCTCTTTTCCCTGCCTAAGTTCAGAACAACTTGAGAGATAAACAAGGAGAAAACATACGGAAATAAACATCTCCCTTCATTTCTGATAGAAATTAAAAGCCAAGAATGTGGTTTATAGCTTTACATAAGCAACTGGGCATCCCAATCCTGACTCAGTATTAGACCCCACACCCCCAGTCATAGGAAGTGCGAGGAGACCCCAGAACTTGGGTCTGAGCCTGACCTCTTCCATTGCATGGCACAGGACATCTGTTGGAAGGTCAGTTTCTAAGACAAAATAAAGAGCTAATATCTCCTACTTTATCCTTCCACAAACCGGATTATATTGAGCCGTCTCTCCTCCCTGGTGGTGATGGATGTGGTATGGGTGTGGGGTGGGGACAGTGGGAGGGAAAGTAAGGAAGGGTGCCAGGAAGGGCATAGAGTGTTACTTGGTAGAGTTTCTTTTGGGTAAAAGAGGCATCAACAGTGTTTCCTTCCAACACCAAGTAAAAAGGGTTTCAACAATAAAGATGTTTATTACCTCATGTAAGAAGTCGGGGTGGGTGGAAGTCAGGGCTACAATGAGAGCCTCAAGGCTCAGCTTCTTCCTGTCTTCTCCAGTGTGTGACTTGAAACATCAGCGGGTAGCAGTTGCAGGCAAGCTTGTGGACACAGCAATATTTAGCAGAAGCAAAAAGGGAAAGGGGATTTTTCTTGCATGTTTCCTTTTGTTAAGGAAGTAAAGCTGCTTCAGATATCTGCCCTCAAACTTTCTCCTGGATCCTGCTAATTAAGATTTGATGGCCTGCCTATGCCTAGCCTAGCTGCCAGGGAGTCTCAGAAAATGAGTTTCTGGTATTTGAGCTTCTTTAGAGGAAAGTGGCCTCTCTCATAAAGGAAGCAGGTTGCTGTTGTTAAGGATGGTGGAAATAGCTATTGGGTAGGTAAGCAGCAATGTCTGCCATGATTACACCTAAAAGTTCCACAAGGAACATCATCTGCGCATGTGAAAAATGTCTGCAGGTTGGACTACATACGACAGTCACTAATGGATTAATATGGTTTTGAGTTCTCATTTCCAATCCAGAATAAAAGAAGGCAAAGGAGAATGAAATGTAAATAGTCTTGTCCTGCCTGAGCCCCTGCCCAATAGTTACATGCTTCAAGGGTCGGGTCATACAGTGGTCAGATCAACAGATTATTAGATCTGTACCTTGGGTATTACGTAGTACTGCTTCCTCAACTGTAAAGATGGGGTATCCTCGCAGGAAGAGATGAGAAAGCAGGAAGCGTCTTTCAAGATGGGAAAGCACACTTCTTAAAACTCAACATTTTTTCTATTCACTCCGCCCTACTGCCCTTGGGAGCCGAAAGAAGGTTGTAAGGAATTCATGATCCTAAGTCATCACTTAGAATCAAGTGGTAGGAAGTTGAACTTCAGCAGGTCCCAGAGTGAAGTCACATTTATTCCACTATCACTCACCTTGTTAGGGAGGATTAACTGGGCCAATACACTGAGGACTAGAACGCAAGATTCTAACTCAGTCTTGCACACAAGATAAGAATAGAATGCCCTCTTACTGTGATGTAAGGCCAGCTGCAGAGAAGCTCATGTTCTGAGAGGAACATTTTCTTGGAGATTTGAGTAGTTTTAAGATTTGTGCAATTGTCTTTAGAAATCCAGTATCATTTTTAAATGTGAGACGGGAATGCTGCCCATGAGTATTACAATGTGGAGGAGTTCTTTCGGATCAACTTTTGGGTCTAGAATTGTGATGACCAATTATTTAGAGGTCGTTCTCCCCTTGAACATCCACAAAAATTGTGGAAATTGAAATTCCCCTGTCTAAAGCTATGGGGTATGCTTATTTTTCAAATGTGAAACAATCCCCACCCCCACCCCCACCCCCACCTGCCTTTGCAAAATAAAAATTGGTATAGTTTTAAGAAGTCCTACTTAAATTATTTCCAATTCTATTCCTCCCATCCCTTGTTCTTGAAAGAAAACAATAACAATAAAAACAAAAACTTTGGTCAAATGTTGTTAAGGCTCAGGAATGACTGATGGCTTATATGAAAAGTTCTCATTAAAGCACATGATTTAGAAAAGAAGGAAACATTTATTTCCCCAATATACCTTGTCATGGTATTTTCCTTTCTGAAATGGAGTTTTATTCAAGGGAAAAAAAAGCAAGACTTCATGATATATGTCTTGCCTACAAGAGAAACTTGACAAAATAAAAATTTGTTGACCAAACTCTAGCTGGCAGATAGACTTAATCTATTCTCTCGATAAAATCAGCTTCAAGGAAGATCTCAGATTGTGGTGTCCTCAAAATTGATTTTATCGAACAAGATAATCTTTGCTGTCAACAAGCAGCACTTTCTTAAAACTCTTAGCATTTCTTCTATTCACTCCACCCTACTTCCTTGGAAGCCTAAATAAGTTTGCAAGGTAATCATGATCGTAAGTCATCACTTAGAATCTCCCCAACAGAACCAAGTGGAAGAGGTTGAACTTCAGTAAGCAGCTTTCAGGTTACTTTCATATTTAAAGAAAAGAAAGCTGAAATGGTAAATTTATAAAGCTATGGGTTGAGAATAGACCCCCAGGATACAGAATGTCCATTGTTTGAAGCAATGAAGTACAAATGAAACCTGTGTTTACATGCACAATTAGGCACATGCTTCCGTAAATGCCTGATTGTGTATGCAAATGAGTGTTTTGCGCACCCAGTTACCTGTTCCCTATATTCATACTTTTAGGGTCGATGTAAGTGCTTTTATTATTTATTTATTTAAAAAAAATAAAATTGTTCTAAATTGTCTGTGGATGAATGATGCTTTAGAAAATTCTTATTTCCCTAAAATCCAGATTTAAACAAGCCTCTTTGAAACTCCGCAATGAATGGTTATGTCAGTAAAGTCAAGTGCTGAGTTAAAGCAATTATCTGGGTATTTTAAGGTAAACGTACCATTATGCATATATTTGCCACACGATTCTGTTATTTTAAGTAGAAGAAAGGGCCTAGTTTGTCCAGTTCATGTAGCTTTGCACTGCATTTAACTAGCCCGGCTACAACACCAGGGCCTAGACTATAAGGCAGTCTCGGCCTCCTCTTAGAATATATTCCGGTGTAGAGAAGTGTATCCATTGCACCACAGTGATCATATGTCCAGGCACATAAGCTTTCCATATAATGCGTCCTGACTTGCATTTATTCTGGCTTTTCTCAGAAAAGAAATAGCGAATGTGAGGATACACTAAATTAAGGTTACAGAACTGTGAGTGGAGAGGAAAAATCTCTGAATAATTTTTTTGACACTTCATTCAGCCCCTTCAGGACCTGTGGTGATAAAGCACTGAAGATTTATTTTAATGTGTGGAAACCCTGTTCTGTTCCCCTGGGAGATGCTAAACAGACATTGGGAGGCTCAGGGATAGTTTATATTTATCAGGTGAAGTACTGTCTGCTCACTAATAAGCTTCATAAATATTTTTCCCTTCTCTTGAACTTAGAAAAGATCCAGTTTTGCAATCAAAAAAAAAAGAAAAAAAAAACAAATTTCAAAGGCTCTCATACGTTAGTAGAAAAATGTATTTGCATTACTAGCTGCTTTGCTGGCGAGACTGCCTGAGTATCATTTATGTAATCCTGGCTTCATCTCCACACCATCAACTAGCCAAGCATTTAATTACCAAGACAGATGACTAGGTCAGGTGCATGCTACCTATTTATATATTTTTTTTATTTCTGTAGTTGTTAAACCTAGAAAAGGAATTAGATTTTTTTTAACTGAATTTGAAGCTGAATCCTTCTGCGACTCTGGGCGAAAATCTTAGTCCATAAGATGTTACACAACAGTCCCTTACTGATGCAACCTTCCTATTTCCACTCTTTTTTTTCCCTCCCAATCCTGGCAGATCAGACCTTCTTGCTGATCTGCCAGAATTGGGAAATCCTCATTGCTGAGACCAGACCATCTCCACATTGTAAGCCTGATTCTTCCAAAGTAGGGGACATACCTGGAATCATATGCTAGCCTTTCTCTGATCCTGCTGATGAGGCTGCTCAAGGCTTGGAAACCTTCACCTTTCAGTGGCCGTGGTTACTACTCTTGAGCTGCAACTTCAAAGGAATGTAGCTCATAGTCTAAGTTATCCTTGTTCAGCAGGTTTGTGTCCCTGACATTTGCTGCCAGCTATTTCTGATGCTGAATTTTGTCTTTTCTGGCCTCTAGTACTTCTAGACTGGTATCCTAGATTCGGTTTTTGCTTGGACTTTTGATTATGTATATAAGTTCTACGTTGAATAGTAAAGTTCTTAAATATTAGTTTATTTATTTACTTCTTCCTATTCCCACAGGCATTAATTAAGTGACTAATACATTCCGGGCAGGTATGCGACCCTAGCAGTGCTCAGGACACATAAACACTGACCATATAGAACTTTCTTTTGTCTACATTCATTCATACTAATTGATCCCGTGTCTATGTTTAGAGCCAGGCTCTTCTGGGACACAGAGTTCTCCTGTTCTTCATGTCCTGCTCAGGATAGTGTCTGCCTTCAGGAGATTTCTAATTTAGACTGGAAGATTGGGAAAGCTCTCCTTGTTGGAGCAGCCACTTCTGTCCCACCCACCTCATTAGCCATGAAGTTGGAGAAGGGCTTAGGAACATCAGATTCCAAAGGGAAGAGTGCGTGGAAAACATCAACTTCTGCATGTGTTTTCTCTAAGAGGCACTACATGGAGAAGTGCAGTATTAGATATCAACTGTGATCACTTTTCTTCAGAAAGCTAAAGAGCTATATATATAGTCTGTATATATATAGCTACAGTATATATATAGTCTGTATATATATAGCTACAGTATATATATAGTCTATATATATATATATATATATATATATATATATAACTCTTTGGCTTTCTAGATACATATATATACATACATACACACACACACACACACACACACACACACACACACACATCCAGGTTGATGTAATTCATATAGATCTTGTAACTCCTGTGTTCAGGCCCCTGTATTTAATAGATATAATAGAGATCACTATAGCTGCTAATAGAAAGAAAAGTCACGTTCTGTGGCTTCATGTCAAGAGAGAATTATATTTCAATAGTGCCAACTATAAATTTTTCTAACCATGCGTGCATTAGTTTAGCTGGTATGCATAAGTAAAAATCTTGTCAACTGTATAACGACTAGGTGAGTTTCCTTTTGCTTCTCAAGATCTTCCGTTAACAAAAGTAGTTCATATCTCATTTTAAAATACACTGAAAGCCGTGTCTCCAAAGATGAAGGTAGAATGAGGTGGTAAGTAGACCAAAACGTTTTTATTGAGCATAGGTAGACTTATGCTGGGTTGATCCATGCCCCAGGAAAAAATATCCTGAGGTATCTGTTTTTGCCCAAATAGGTGTTGGGAAGACCAGGTAGTCACAAGCAGTCCTGCTTCTTCACGTGTAGTCGAAAGTCATTGGCTCTTGTTCCTGTCACTTTACTTTCACGACACTTGCAATTGTGGCTTTGGCCCTGGCCAATCTGCTTTCTGTTTTTTCCCGTCTCGATTACTCACCTTCTGTTCATTCCTAAAAGATGCACTTTGCCTGTGATTCTTCCTCTCTATAGGTACTTTTCTTAAGACTCATACGAGTTTACATTCATTGAGTTTGTGCTATGAGCTTCGCTAAGTGCTTTGCATGTGTTACAGTTATTTGTCACTCTCCACGGAGCACTGGGTCCAGCACCCCAACAGATGCCAAAATCAGCAGAGGTGCAAGTCCCTTCTATAAAATGGCATAGTATTTGCATTTAACCTATGTCCTGCCTCCCGTACAAATCATCTCTAGATTACTTATAATGCCTAATAAGAGGTAATGCTATTATGCTGTAGTTTTAGATTTGTGTTATTTTTAGTGTTGTATGCTTATTTTTATTGCTTTGTTTCTGTGGTTGTTTAAATCTGCGGACATGGAACCACTGATAAAGAGAACCAACTGTACTTCATTCAACCCTCACATCAATGTCTTGAGGAAAACACCATTATTAATCCTGTGTTGCAGATGAAAACCAAGGCTTAGACACAAGAAGCAGTTTTCTCAAGATTCCACCACTAATGAATGGCAGAGCAAAAACTTCTGCAAGTCTTGACAAACATTACCACTTGTGCCCTGTCCCCCACAGTATAATAATTCACTCAGAGAACACAAATATCCATTTCCTATATTCCTGGCAGTAACCAGTAGTCCTCTTACTCTTTAAAAATTGTTATTTTTGAGCTATCTCCTCTGCTCTATTCCATGCTATATGCACATCTTTAAAAAAATTAATAAAAAGGCAAGCTCCTTGAACCTCAAAGACTGTTTTTCTCATATTTAATCCTTTGCAGAGTATACATTGAATAAAATACATGTGCATTATTATATGTGCAAGAAATACGTCGTTTTAATTTGACTTGAACACTACAGCTAATCAACCGATTGGCAGTAAAAACTGCCAAGCAGTACAGTGGCAAAAGTTAGACAGTTCTTGTTAAAGTAATCTGGCTTGAAACAGTCAGGGACAAAAATGTAAATCTCAGTATGTTATTGGACTTTACAGCTTATGAAAATAAGAGAATTGTTTTTGGATGCCTGAATTCTCTTAGACATAACCTCTTTTAAGATTGCCAAATTTTATTTGGGAAATGCCTGTCTCCATCATCAGTGCCATTCTAAAGATTTTACCTGTGAATATAGATTGAATTTGAGAGGAAGATTTGTTTTTCTCTCCTCATTTCAGCTAGAGAGAATTAGTATGTGTTAGGCATTCCTCTATGTTTTCAAGATTCAACATTTAGGGTAGACCTTGTCCTACAGAAGCAGCTCGTTCGTGGAGAGAGCAGGAACGGTTATGTATCACCTGCAGACACATGGGTGCAAAGGCCCGCAGAGGGACGGAAGAGGAAGGTGCCACTGCCACTCACTGCTGTGGAGCCTCAAGCAAGCCCTATTTTTTTTAGGCTTCAGTCTCAAAGGTTATTAAATGAAGAGTTGGCTAGGGTGTCACTCAGAATTCTTTGATCTTAAAAACAGTCTGATTGTGATGGTGACAGGGCTTCATCAAGGAGGTGAAATTCAGGCTCAGGAAAATGTGATGAGGGACGCAGGGAGAAGATGGATGTTCTAGGGGAGGGAAAAACAGACCAAGTCCAGCAGGTAGCAAAGCACAGGGCGTGTCTGGGGAGCAGAAGCAGTGGATCAAACTGGAACCGGGAGTCCTTCGAAGAAGGCAGCACGGCTAAAGCATGGGAAGGTTGGTTGGGGTCATATTCTGGACAGCGTGAAGGCCTTTTTCTACTTGTACAAAGTTAGGGAATACAACCTCTACTTTTATCCCATTTATTTTAAAGTTAACATGGATTGACTTTGTTGACTGGTTGGCCGATTACTTCACGGAAAGTATGTGTTTGGTAACATACTTCGTGTGTAAAAATAAGCACTTGAGAATTCAAAAAATACAGCAGTGCACTCCCAGAAGAGGTTTCAAAAGACGACTTTTCTTTTTTCATTCCACACAAGCATACCCACATATAATGTGCTACTAGAAATTTCACCAACAATGAAAATTTTGCTCCCAGATTTCTTCTTTCTCCAGCAATTCTGCATGCCTTGATAAAACTATTTCTACTTTTCTCAAGTGAAAAATACATCTGTTCTCTAAATTCAGTGCAAGGTGTTATATGCTGCCCTCTCCATCCTGCTAAAATACTGCTGTATTATTTCATCTTTCAGCGTTTGTAGTTACACCTAAGATTTGCCGTATAAAAACGGGGGAAGAACAACTGGAATTCCAACATCTGTTTCCTTGGTTTCCTTTAAAGTGTTTCTTGGGACAGTTGAAATGGTTTGGCAGAAAAGAACCCCATGGGAGTTCTTTTAAAGGTGAATGATTAGGTATATAGAATCAATTAGCTGGTTTGGTTTTGTTCTGTATGCATGTTTTGAGTTTATGCAGTTCTTGCAACAGACCGAAAATATAGCTGTCTTTGAGGTTTTCTGGAATTGATTTAAAGCTCAGTGAGGATGTCCTCATTTAGACTCCTGAACAACGCACTCCTCCTTCTGTAAAAGGGCATGTATTCTGTTGTAAACTGGTAAAGGTTTATCCAAGATGCAGGGGTTTTTTTGTTAGATAGAACAGGATTACAATGTTCTGTGCTTTTCCCCACGATAACAGCCATTGGCCTTAGTCTTAGGAGTCTCTCCAGGAGGCCTGGATGAGCGGAAAGAGTGACTTCCCTGCCAGCAGCTCATCCCATGCCACTTCCTCTGCAAGACGAAGAGATTATTTTTCTCCAGTTTATTTCATCTGTTCTGCCCCTATCTAATTTTAAATCATGGTTTAGGGAATGTGACATCATCCAGGAATAAGCTTCTAAATGCATTGCTTAGTCACAGTTTTCCTCTGACTGTCTTCTGATTGGCTCTCTAGAATGAATTGAGACTGTGCCTTGAATCTGATGAGAAGCCACTTATGGAGTATTTGTGGCTCTCTGGGGCAGAATTTCCCATAAACAGAATAGCAGACAATAGGAGACTGGACTGCAGAGCCCAACCATCTACCAAGACTGCCCTAGACCCCACGCTCACGTTTGCTCTGGCTGTGAATGAGGCACTTCTCTCAGCTTCATTCCAGCCTGATGTCCTCCAGCCTCTCAACCCTACACGGGATCATTTGTTTCTGGTTAACCTGCTTTGGCTTCTCAAGTTTCTGCTTAGGCTCTGACCACTTACTCCCAATTTGACCCATTTTATCTTGCTAGCTTTCGTCTTCTGCCCTTGCCCTGCTATCAACTCCCAGCTTCCAGTCTCTGTGATATTCTCCCCTCCCACGTCTTCCTGGTTATGATGAATGGAGTACAACTGAGTCAGCATATTGAGGAGATGCTCAAGATAAAACAGGTCTCAGAGTCTTCTATTCATGTAGAGCTTGAGAAAAATAATGTGAGCTGGAATTGGCTCATTTTGTCACTTAGTCTACAAAATTGAAAGGTTCGTTAATTTTAATATCTATAATATCAGTTCTTTGCATTACAAACATATGCTTTATAAGTGTGTGTTCATTATTGAGTACACGATAAATTAATGTAAAAAGTTAATACTTCCAGAGCTGGTTTGTTCCAAGGGAAAAAGGTTTTTGGATGCGGACAACACTTGCTTTTCCTTCTAGGTAACTTAAAGTGGGAAAACTCTTCCTGATCTCCCGCATACATTCCTCTTGATGAAATATAAATCAATCCAATCATTTCTTCTTTAACCTTCAGTAAACATGCATACCCATAATAGTCATAGAGAAACCTGAAGGAAGTAATTATACCATTTTTTGTCAGTATATACAATCAAACACCAAGATCAGAACCCTTCTCTAGCTGTGGCAGGCTGTTTTTCCTGTGGAAAGTCCTCTCCGGTTGCCACTGTAAACGAGTCTTGGCATTGAACAGGCTGACCACCTTGTCAAGGTTTGCCTGGGACTGTCCCAAGTTTTCCCATCCTGGGAAACCCTTCAGTCCTGGGCAGATCAGAACAGCTGTTGCCCCAGCCTTCGGTTGTCACTGCTTCCTCCAATTAAACTACTGGCTTTCTCTCACTGGAATGTGTCAAGCCCCTGGCTTCCATCTCATAATACTGACATTATTTTTCTGCTTTGAATTGTATTCCTCGCCTCCCTTTCTTCCCCCGTGCATCCACTGTAATATAAATAATTTGAGGAAGTTTGTCCTTTCATTGATATAACACGTATGTTTTCATTGTCTCCTGCATGCCAGTCTCTGGAGGAATACAAAATTCATGAGATAAAAACCTTGTCCTCAAAAAACTTAAAGTTTATTTGAGGAGAGATGAAAAGAGCAATAACTATATAATATGGTTATTAACTATCCATGTTATGAGAATTTTCCAGATAAAAATCTATGGGAAATCTAACGGAGGAAGGCTGGGATTATTTTTAGTTACAGGTATCACTGGAAGCTGTGTGGAGAAGTGGGGATTGGAACTGAATCACAGTGGCTTGGGTTAGGGAAATGGGTGGGGCTGGGGGGTGCATTCCAGGTGTAGAGACCAGCAGAGCTGAAGCATGCAAACATTTCTTCTTACTAATTTTTGTGTCCCCTCTGGATCTAAATCTAGGGACCAAGTTACTCATTTATATCTGTCAAATGGAACATATGACATCGTTAGAAACGGCAACCACCCCCGTTAAAAACTGTGCCAACTTAAATTTTATATGTGAAAACCAAATGAGCTAGGTCTTCAAAGAATCCCAGAGAAATGTCATAGAGTTCTCCTAATTAAAATCAGAAGTTAATTTTCAGGCGATTTCTTAGCCATGTAGCTGGAACTAAAGTAAATCTCTAGTCCCTGGAATGAGCATAGAGGGAAGAGAGAAAAGCCATTGCTCACCGTGAGGCTTTAACTGGGAGATCTCCCCTGAGGTATAGATGAGATCAGAGAACAAAGCCACAGGGAAGACAGAACAATCATTCTGAATGCAAAGTGATCAAACCACTTTAATTTTATATGGAAAATGTTTTTCTTTCCAGTGACTCAAGGAGGTTGAGGTTGATAGCTTCTTACACGACAGATCACAAATTTGCAGTCATCCTTTGCGTTTGAGAAGTAATTAAACATGTGTAAAATGACAGTTTTCAAATGAAATGTCTGGCCAGAGTCTCCTTCAGAAATAATGATGTGGTTTCTTTGGCTGCAAGTAATGACAAAGACAGTAGAGCCTCCCCGCCCACTCCGCTGGTTCCCAGCACATCTTCAGTGGCAGCTATTGCAAAAGCTGCTCTCACCGAATTCATTTTCCCTCAGCGTTCTCCGGTAGCCAACTATCCCGTGAGATAATGCGATACAAATACCTGCACTTTGCCATGGTTTCAACCCCTTCCTTTTAGTGTGCTTTGTTATAAATGATGACATCAACAAAGAGGGGGAAGCTTAGATGTGTGCCGCTGAAGGGCCAAATTGATAGAGCTTTCATAGATCACCTTATTTGGGGAACAGTTCAGTTAAAACTAACCAGCAAGAGATTTACAGCCAGATATTTATATTATAGAAGTTCGACTTTTCCAGTGGTTTTGGCAGAGTTGCCTAACTAACCTCAAGAAATAGTTGAGAAATCCCCCTAGATGTAAGCACTCTGTTATATTACGAGGAGGAGGGGTTGGGCATGCAGCCATAGGTGTTCCTAAGCTAGCTTATAAATTAGCCAGGTGCCAGTAGAAATGTTATTTTGTAAAACTGGGATATAGAGTAATTGATTCTCATGCACAAGCATGGTTGCTTGATTTACACAGAGCTGATTTAGCATTTTCCTTGCTAAATTTATTTGAAAAATGTTAACTCAACATAACCTGAATTTACAAGGAGAAAAAGTATTTGTGTGTGTATGATGGTTACTAGAGAGACAGACAAATGTCAGTCCAAGGAAAAGAATAAGTTCTTGTATTGATATTTCATTTTTCCTTTATTCTTGGTCACTAAAGTAGATGTGAGCACCTTCCATGCTCCCTGTATTGTGCCAGACAGTAGAGATACAGATAGAGATCAGACAATTATCAGGCATTGAAGAGAGGGGGGAGGTGATATGTAAACCTATGCAATGATAATGCAGCATTAATGCAGAGGTATATGAATGGAAGGGTGGTGGCTATTGTAAAGTAATACAAAGAAAGGAACAGTGAACTCTGCCAAAGGAGTCGAGGATGCTCTCCTGGATGGGTGGCATTTCAACTGACTCTTTACGGGAAGAGCAGGAATTGAGCCACAGAGGAACACTACAACAGGAAGAGTGGTGGGAATTGTGTGCTAGGCATACAACACTCTGCAAGGCTTGCAGCTTGGATATTTGCATGCTGGTGGGTAACTGTGGATCTTTTGGTGTGGCTCCTCCAAGCAGAGCACCAGGGTAGGCAGAGAAACAACTGTAGCTGGAAATGTTAACCGGAACCTGCCAGGAATAGTAGCTTGTGAATGAGGCAGTGAGGCTGGCCTGGTAGAAAGAACTTGGCCTTGGAAATTAGACCCTATGAGGTCGAGTATTCACACTGAGACTTCTGACAAGCTACCAAAACGGTCTGGTTCTCATTTTCTTTAAACTGGATGTGAGAGTCATTATAAAACTTATTTGCTTATGCCATCGGGGTAAATTTCTGACAGAATAAGCAGACCTACATATCAGTTCTTTTTGAGACCCCCTCCCTTGCACGCCATGCACAGAAGGGTTTGGCATTAATTCTGTATGCGGTGAGAAGCCAATGAGGAACGTGAATCAAAGAAGTGATGGGTCAGTTCTCTCTGTGTTAAAAAGGCCACTCTCACACTAGGGTGAAAGAAGGCCTGAATCATATAAGATAAGGGAGACAGAGAGACCACTTGGAAGCCTGTTGTGCTATTCCAAAACAGAACTAAGGGCTTGAACCAAGGCCCAAGTGGTGGCAATGACAAGAAAGAAAAAGATCTCAGACATGGGAATTTATGACAAATTGGAGATCCACAGTGGAGCAGGAGGAATCAAGGATGATGTGGTGATCAAATTCTCTGGTGAGCAAAGGAACGCCCTGGAGTAATTGTGCACATTTATTTGGAATACCTGTATGTCTACTGATTTCCAGGCAGCCCTTAGGAAGGCCCAGGAGGGGCTGGTTTCCTGGAGTATGCCCACTGGTAAAGGTTAGTTTACTCCCCAGCGGCCCCAGTCCTGTATTATTATCATTGATTATTCCTGCTGCAGGTCATATTTGCAAAGAGCGACATAATCATTTTTTATTAATTCTCTTCCACAACAAGATGCCAAGCTAGATTGCCCAGCATCTTCAGGAAAGCTGGCACTAACACCCTAGAGTTTGGGTTCAACCAGCTAACCTCATCTCTATTACTTGGGCTTTACTGAAGCAAGTACCGTAAAGCCTTACTTAATTAAAATCAAGAAAACAGGCTGCACTGGCAGGGTTTGAACAGCCTCCAGTGTTAGAAAGAAATAAAAATAGCAGTCCCTCTTCCCTGGACTGGTCAGAATGATAAAGCAGAGACGTAGTATTGTGTCTCTGAGCAGAATGTAGATCTGAAGATACAAGGAGCTGGCTGCTGACTAGAAGTATAAAGGGATCCATAATGTCTTACAGCAGTCAGGCACATAGAATTTGTTTGAGCTCATGCTTCCTGCAACAACTGTGGTTTATGTCTTATATGCAATGGTTTATTGAACCCTTCCAATAAGTCTTTTTTTTAATCTTATTTTTTATTGGTACATAAGTAGATGCACGTATTTTGGGATACATGTGATGATCTAATGCATTCATAACATTTGTAAAGATCAAATCTGTAATTGAGATAGCTATCATCTTAAATATTTGTCTTTTCTTTATGCTAGAAACATTCAAATTATTTTCTTCTAGATGTTTGAAATATGCAATAGATTATTGTATGCTACAGTCACTCTACTGATCTGGCAAACACTTCGTCTTATTTCCTCCACTGAAGGATATGTACCTATTACTCAAACTCCCTTCCTTCCTACCCCCCTCCTCCTATTCTCTGATCAGTGGTAACCACTAATCTAATCTCCATCTTTGTGTTCATGAGACCCACATATGCAGAAGAACAAATAAAATCTTCGTTTATCTTTTCTGGTAGTGCTATCAATAATGTTGATTCCCATAAAAGGAAACTGGAACTTAGATGAGACAGACTGCCTAAAATTACACAGTTAATGAACTCACAGAGCTGAAGCTGGAACCCAAATCTGACTCTAGAAGCATGCCCTAACCACTGTGTGATACGTCCTCAGGATAGAAAAGCAGGTGGTTTAAGGCTAGATCTCTATTATTTGTGTGATTCACTGTGGACTTCTATCACAGATACAGAAACCACAGACCCGACCCAACTCAAAGTGGACCAGTCAATGGTCACTGAGTTCCTCCTGCCACGTGTTCAAGGCAGTGTTTGGCCCACAGGAGACAAAAGCTTCATGGGAAATGTTCTAACTTCCATACTTTGTGTTTAAACAACCTATAGTCTAGTTATAGATTATGCCTAGAGACCCCACCCAACCTCATGATGCTGTACAAAAGGCTGGGGGCTCCAAATGCACAGTGAGCATCCTCCTCCCTGGCAGGAATGACAAGAGGCTAAGGGGTCTAGTTGACTTTTAAGACATTGCACTCTTCACAGTAACAACAACAATAGAATACCAGTAATTATAATAGTAATTAGTTTAGTCCATGCCTGACCATTTGTTGGGCACCTACTGGTGACTCAAACACCCTGCTGGTAACTTTACTCACTTACTTAATTAGTGATGTGATTGAAAATTCTGCCTGAAAACAAATTCCATCAGAAGCCAAAATGTAACCCCTTTTCTCTAAGTTATGCCACAAGTACTAATGGAATTGAAACCTAACAGACAGAAACCCCTGGGAAGCAATTTCTATATACTGTCTCTCCAAATTGGCTCTAACAGCACTAACAGAAATAATAAAAAGAACTGGGAGTGAGTGGTGTGGAGGAGACACTGCTCATTCACTTATCAATTCCAGCCCCAAGTCCAAGGGATTTTTTTCTGATTTCACTTGCAAATTTTTTCTTCATTCTAGTTCTTAATGTATCTTTGTCTTCTTTTTCTCCAGCTCCTAACTTCAGGAACATGCCCTAATTGGCTCCTGGGTGCAGTCACAGTCCCATTGGCCCAGAAGTGGGAAAAGGGGAGAAGCTTAGAGGCTGGCGTGATGGTCCTTGCAGGGTGGCTTTACTTGATGTAGAGACAGAAGGTGGAGGTGGGAAAGGGGGGTGATGGCAGCCCTCCTGGGTCAGCTCTTCCTGGAAAGGCCTCTAACTCTGTGCCTTTTCCCTCAAATTACAAAGCAAACCCCGCAGACCTCATCCTGTGAAAGGAGACGCTCTGACAAATGCAGGGTAATCAGGCAGCGGAGGTCTAAGAAGAGCAGGGCAGAGGTCAAGGAAGTCAGAGTCTGTCTGGGAGGTCTGGACAGCTGCCATCGTGGGACAGGACGAGCGTCTCCCCAGCAGGCAGGTCCTGGGGCTGCTAATTGCTCATTTCTCTATATATATCCGGCTTAACCAAGGGCAATTTTGTCCAGAGAGAAAGCCAAAGAGCTGAAGATGGATTTAGGAAGGCACAATAGATCCATAAAAGTAGATGAATAAATAAAGGCATTAACTTTTAATGTAAATAGGACTGAAGCATTCTTATTACCTTATCTCTTGAAGATACAAGAGGAAATTCCTTCTGCCAATTTGAACAGCTTTAAAGTGTCCTTGAGGACACTTGGAAAGCAGAAAAAGGACCCAAGTACCAGTTAATATCTGCTTACAGGTGCCAAGGGTAACTCAAAAGTGTTCACAGAGCTGGAGAAGTATGCTGCTGCTCAAATAGCTGGAAACCTAACTAGAGTTGAAAGGAAGCTGCTGTCACTGGCAAACCATGGACCTTGCCCTCCTCATTCATTCATTCACTTATTCATTCACTTATTCAGTCAATGCATATTGAGTTTTTCCTGTGTGTTGGGTACGTACTGTGCTTTGAAGATTGGAAATGGTCAAATCTGTGTTCTCAAGGAGCTTGTGCTCTGAATTTAGGATAATAGACATTCTTTATGGCATTGATGAAGTCTGACTGTGTCTAGAAGCAATCTCAATGTTCCTTGTGACTAGACTAAGTTACAGCTGGTGCTCAAGGCCAGAGGAATCAAAAAATGAAGGAAGTCCCCTGGTTAGTGGTGTCATTCTTGAAACCATGGCAACAAGTTATTTTTGCCGCAAATGTGCTGACACTATTAAAGGTGCGTTTGCATGCATTATCTCTAACCCACACAATGCTCCTGTGATCAATATTATTGCACTGTTTTCTAGGGAGGACACTTAAGCTCAGAGAAACTTAATGCCTTACCAAGTCACACAGCTGGTGTGTCACTGGACTATGATTCTTTGCATTTTAACTTTAAATACTCCCCTTTCACCATGCTAAACCCTCTGTTTGTCAGGGCCAGATTAGTTTTTACTAAAACTTATTTTTTTATAATAGATATTCTCATCACCTTCAAAGTGTCTATTTCAATGGATTCCAAGTTCCCTAGCTCTGATTTAAGCCTCCACAGCATCTTACATTTTGGTCTCACAGGCCATCAATGCTTCAATATACCCTCCACATCAATTAAACCAAACTACTTGTCATATCTGAAAACTTTGTTAATTCCCCCACATTCGTATTAATTAAAAAGGCTGTTGCTCCTGATTAAATGTGGGAGGCAGAGAAGAAGAAGATGGCAAAGTTGATTGTGTATTTTTCAAGGCTGAGTGATTAAGAATATTGTTGCCTTCAAACAAAACAAGAAAGTCATGGGGAGAGGTGGCTTGGGGAAGAGAATAAATCTTCTTTTAAAGTCTTGTTTCAGCTCCCAGTAGAATATTCAGGAGAAGAGCAGCCTGGCCTCCACTCAGGAAAGTCCCCAAAGTTCATAAGGGCATCAGAGTGGGAGTTGATGATTTTGGAAACTTCCACAAGGGAGTGAGAGCTGAAGCTGCAGGAATAAAGGAAGCAAGCTAGGAGAAGGGACTGGAATAAGGAAGAAAAATTCCACACGGAATCTTAGGAAAATCTCAAGGGCCTGTTATGGTTAAGGGTGGGCAAATAGATGTAGGGTAAATTAGAGGAAAACGAAAGCAAGGTACAGATTCCTCCCTGTGTGTGTGTGTGTGTGTGTGTGTGTGTGTGTTTTAGGAAAATAAATGCAAAGAAGCAAGGGATAATTTGATGCCCAATCCAAGGCTCCTCAACTTGCTCCATGACTTTTAGAGGCTTTCCTTAACTGTTGAGGATAGAGGCATGGAGCCCAGCGGATGACACACATGAGCTCTTGCTCATCTTTATACTGTGGGTCTTGGTTTCATTGATAGCACTAGCATAAAGTATCCATCAAGTATCACGGGTGTCGGGGGAATCTATCAGGGTGGAATCGGAAGCTGGATCTCATAGGATACAAGATCATTGCTAAATCTAGGATATAAGCGGTTAGTGAGTTAATTAGGAAGACATAATAGAAGTGAAAAGATTAGAAAACAAGATATGTGAGAGTACCTTCAAGGAGTTTAGCATTGCTAGAGTACAATCAGGTAGGAATACAGTTTTTGGAAAGCCTGAGATTAGATAGAAAAGCAGGGGCCATTTATACACTATGATAACTTTTGATGTTATCCTTCAGATGATAAGAAACCACTGCAAGTTTTTTAAGCTGGGCAATTATATAGCTCAGATTAGTTTTAGAAAGACCTTTCTGACAGAGGGAGGATGAATTGGAGAATGGGGAAACAGGGAGATAGTTTAGGAAGCTGCTAGAGTTATCCAGGCAAGTGATGATAAGGGTTTGAACCAGAGGAGTGATGGTAGAGATACAGAAGAATGTACAGATTTAAGAACTCTTTTGGAGAGGAAATTGTTTGAACTCGTGATAAACTGAAGGTGGAGGATGACAGCAAGGAGTTGTAAAAGTTATATAGGGGCCCTCCTTCGGTGACTGAGGAGATTATAGCACCAGCGATGAATATACACACACAGGAGTAGGTATTGGCTTGAAGGAAAAAGGTATTAAGGTCAGTTTTGGGTGTGTTGCATTTGAGATTCCTATGATGGATCAGTAGGAGATCACTGGCAGACGTGAAAAAATATACAAATGTAAATCTTGGAGAGTCTAGGCCGAACATATAGATTTAGGAAGAAGAGGGTTGATTCCTGGAGAACACCAACATTTCTCAGGCACTCAGACGAAGAGCGAACTAGGGTGGAAATAGTGGAGAAGCTCTCAGAAAAGGGCTAAATTTTGTACAAGTTTTGTAGAAATGAGGAGCGCACGGAAGCCTAAGAAGGAGAGGACACTGATCTCAAGTAGAGCAGAGGTATCCTTTAAAAAGAGAACTGTATTCAGCAGTCAAAGCAGCGGGTAGATCCTCACGATGCAACTTACTACCCTCCATGGCCTCAGCACTAAGCCATCGGTTTAGGAAAAGTGAACAACAGTGAGTTGCAGAGGCAAACTCTGGCCACATGTGGTTCCCGTGACTCCTTTTACTGCATTGCCAGACCTCAAGGGATGCTAAGGTTGTTCCACATCTCCTCATGGACTGGGATTTAATTTAGGTTGTGCAAAAGCATCCTTACTTAAGAGATAGTGATGAATCCACAGGCAATGCCAAGGTCTTCACAGGCAAAACTGACTTCAATGAAACTTTAGGAAAGTAGAGAAATACTTTTAAAATGAGACACCGGGGACCCTACACCAAGGAGTAGAAAGGTGTTGCCAAGGCTCTCATGTACAACTGCTGATCATGGTTACACAGTATGTGTGAGAGAACGAACCTCTTGCTTTCTGGGACTCAGAAACAAACAGATTTTTTTTTTAAACTGTAAAATCCAGGCTGGTAGAACACTTGCTGCATATATTAACCTAGGAAACCAAGCTATTTTAGAATTTTAAAAGAGAAGAATTAAATGTCTTTCATGCGAGGTGTAGTATAACAATCTATAGGCTTGGGAGGGTTTTTCTTTTCATTTTTCTTGAAAATAACACATCTTGTAGGTGAGAATATATGGTGTCAATGGTAATTGCCTTTTTGCTGGAGCTACATTTTCATTCTCCTCCCTTTCTCCTCCAATATTAATTATCAGGACTAAAAATAGTCCATTGTGAGATCTTTGTGCCTCTGGGAGGCTTCTGTGGAAATCTGACATCTGTGCAGGAGGCTCTGCTGAGATGTGTGTCCCTGTAAAGCTCTCTCCTGTTTGTGAATTCAGTAAACACTTGCATAGTAAATGCTGAAGTATCTGTCTCTCACAATGGCTGTGAGTGGCAGCCTGTGAGAACAGTGTCTTTTTGAGCAGACATGACTCATAGTGCCTGGAGGGAATAGAGAATGCATGGAATATTCATGATTAAGAGCATTAATAACAATAGGAAAATATTGACACAAGAACATTCCACACTGTAACTGTAGTGTGCAACCAAACTGTCACAGCCTCTTGGAGTTTTCTTTTGTGCATGTACCTATAAACAGGTGTACCACTCACCCTGACTCCATTTGGACAACAATAATAAGAAGAAACTTTAAAAATAGAAAAATTAGTGAGTGGAGCTGGATGGGCGCTAGGAAGATATTCAAGGACCAGTATCTAGCTGCTGAAATCAGAGACTCTTGAATTTGAGTTAAGCCTCTTCCAAAACAAAAAACAAAACAAAACAAAACAAAAACCCAGCTATCACTGCTGGTCAAGTCATTCTCCGCTTGATGAGATTTCATTTTACCAGATATTCTTTAATTATCTTCTTGGAATGAATGGTAGTTCTGACGGAATGCAAGGTGAGGGAAAGGATGGAGGATTACATGGTAGCGTGAATATAACATTCATACTTCCTAATTAAGACACATGCTTTGACAAATGAGTGCATTTCTGGGGAAAGTAAGATTGATTACTTTAAAATGGGGCTGTTCTAGAGAATTTGAGATATGTGGTTATGTAACTATGAAGGACTGGCCTGTTAAGTAATCCTAGATGCAGTTTCAAAGTGGGGAGCTCTACACAGTTATGGAGCAGAGTAAGAGCTCTGGGAGGCAGGGTTGGGTCTAGGAGGAGGCTGAGAGGCAGACCGGGGAAGAGGACATTATGAGCAAGAGGAGAAATCGTTTCACAGCTGTGCCCACATGGGAGTACTTTACAGACAGTTGTTGGTGCTACAGAATTTTTTGTTTTAATTTTTAACCCCAAATAATCATTTCACAGCTCTTCTGGTCAATGTGCGTTATCATTTGATTTTCACAAATTATTTAATTTATATATGCATTATACACTGTCAATCGAAAAACAAATTTTGCTAATGTTAACTATTTAAGCCAGGCATAGTGGCTCACGCCTATAATCCCAGCTACTCAGGAGGCTGAGGTAAGAGAATCACTTGAACCCAGGAGTTCAGGTCCAGTTTAAGTAACATAGAGACCATCTCTCTGCAAAAAAAAAAAAAAAAAAAAAAAAAAAAAAGTTAACTATTTGATTCTACAGATACTTACTACCTCCTAGGTATAAGAATGTTACAAGTCACTGAGACTATGATATGAATTTATGGGTTGAGAAATTTACCTGTTATCAAAAATAATAACCTGGGTATTTACCCATAGTTTCTCATTTAACAGTATATAAATTACTCACTTTGAATTAAGAATAGATTTTAGTCTCGAATTATTTTCTTGTTGTCACACATCATATATCAGGGTGCAGAGTAGTCAGTTGGTGTACATAGGAGTTGAAAATGTACTTTTTTTCTAATCTGAAGAAAAACATAATTTGGAAAACAAATTTGTTGCAATAAAAAACTTCTTACAGCCCCCCTCATACAAAATAAACTATAGCCACTTGTCATTCCAAATAATAGGCAAGGAAACTTCACAAAGAGAGGCTGGCCTTTGATTTCTCCACATTTAGTCCTATCTAAAGACTATTGCAGTGTGTTGTCACTTACCGAATCTTCATCTTCGTCAGGAGGAAGGCAGGCCGAAAACATCTGCTTAAAGATATCCAGTCGAGTGTGTGGCTTTTCTGATCCCTGGGACAGTTGGTCAGGTATCTTTATCACTTAGAACAGAGCACCATTAAGCTCTTCGTCCTGGTTCTTTGAGTTTTCCAAATTATGGTTTTGGAGCACCAGGGTTCAATCTAGATGCCTAGAGTCTGCTGTAGGAACACATGGGACCAAGCAGTTCAGAAGGACACCTCACAGCTATGCTGTGGGCTCCAGATCCTACCCATGCCTCTTCCCGTAAATTCATCTTTGACTGGAGCGAGTCTTCTTTTATTGATTGCTTTGTATTCTGGAGAGTTATGTAACATTTCATTTGAAGGCAAAATAATGATTGTTCAGTTACATAAGTTTCAAAACCATTGATTGAGATTATCCGAAAGAATCTCAGAGAATAACCAAATTTTCCCCTAAAAAGAAATGTTTGAGGATGCTATGGCTCTGTTTCACTATGAATATTATGCTGCAGATAGAAAGAATGAAATCGCCCTGTATGCTGTTAAATAGGCATATACAGTAATAGTATTAAGTTTTAAAAAGACAAATGACAAAACAATACATACAGTATGAATCCATTCAGGTAAAAAATAAACAAAACTATAGACTCTTGTATGTACAACTAGGTGTAGGCACTTGGGGCTTCCTCTACATTGACCTTTTGGTAATGTCGTAAGTGGAGCCCACTTAAGCTTATCAGAAAAAGAGACATGTGAGCCTGCCACTTGGAGTTGTATTTTTATGTCAGAGATCTTTGGTTTGTGCCTGGCTTACAGTGCAGTCTCGGCTCACTGCAACCTCCACCTCCTGAGTTCAAGCAATTCTCCTGCCACAGAATCCTTGCTCCCGAGCAGCTGGGATTACAGGTACATGCCACTACATCTGGCTATTTTTTGTATTTTTAGTAGAGATGGGATTTCACCATGTTGGCCAGGCTGGTCTCAAACTCCTGGCCTCAAGTAATCCACCTGTCTTGGCCTTCCAAAGTGCTGGGAGTACACAGCTGAGCCATGGCACCCGGCCATGCTTGGCTTAGGTTTTCTGTATGCTAATTAGTGATCACGGAACTAGTAAAGCCTCTTCTTCAAAACTCAGGACTGAGCTAAAGGAGAGAGAACAACCTCCCAAATAAAAGCCAACTTATATTGAATATATATTTTTTTAAAGGTTAGCTTTGGAATCCAGCAGAGAGTTTTTTTTTGTTTGTTTGTTTTGTTTTTGTTTTTGTTTTTGTTTTTTAAAGAAACATAGACTAGAAGATGCTCACAAATATTGACTGAACCATGGCAGAAAGAATATCAAGTGACTCAAATTTCAATATATAAAGGATGATCAGTCAGGGAGTTATTTGTATTAAATTCAGAGGCAGATCATTCTCATTGCACTTCTCTCCATGGCCTCTCTAAGAAACAGATTATGGTGCAAATGTATTTTTTGGCACACCAAACGTTATGTACCAACTTATTCAGATTAATATTACAAAGTGTTGACGAAATTTTCTAAGCAGTGCTAAGAACTAAATTGATGTTTTATTTTTCTTAAATACAATGTGTTGATACTTGTTTTTATGATTACTATCAGTTGCATATTCAATCTATAAAAATGGCACGCTTTAGTAATTATTGTAATAGAGATATTGAGCATCTATATGTCTCCTATGCCTCGACTTAAAAAAGGGGGGAAAAAGCTTCAACAAATTTATTGAGTGCCTACTATATTCCAGGTAGCATGCAAGGGGTCAGAATGCAAAGATAATTTTTAATTGTTTCTAATATTTTTAAATGAATAGTAGGTGAAATAGACACATACCAAAGATAGCAATAAAAGGCAATAGATGTTGGAAAATAGGCTGGTGATTGCTAATACGGTGATGGAAGAGAACTAGACTGCAAATTTCAGGTCAGCAAAGACTGGGTTGGGCCTCTTTTTCTCTGTATCACCAGGTTCCTAGCATAATGCATGATACTTGGTATACGTTTAGTAATTATTGGTAGAATGAGAGAATGAAGGGATCTATGAATGAAGCAAGAGTTGTTGGATCAAGCTTCATGGAAGATATGACCTTTTAACTTGGTCTTGGAAAAAAAAAGAAAATGAGTAAAGTGGGAAAGAGACAGAGGGCATTCCAGGTAGAGGCTTGAGCACCTTAAGGAAAACTCATGTCAAACGTGTGGAATAAAAAGAAACTATGCCACATTTAAATGCATATATTTAATGTGTTAAACAATATGCACACATACACAGATAAAGGATATTTGTATTATATGTATTTGGTCCTTGCATATTTTATTCAAATATTGGGTATCTTATATATTCAAATTTAAAAATTCTGCAGCTATGAAACCATCTACTCTAGAGGATCATCCATGCTCAAGCCCTGCCTTCCCATATCCTGATAACAGCATTTACCATCATGATTGTCACTCTTATGTTCTATGTAAACCTCATGCTTTTCAGGCCTCATGTTAATCAATAATATAAGTAGTCACTGTCAATAGTTACCACAAAACCTTAGAGGACCTCCAAGTTCTGACTGAAATATGATCTTTCCTTTTATTTGTATTGTATCTGATAAAGTTTGGGGCTATTCCAAAGCTTGTTAGCAGGAAAGAGTCCATAATAAGAGGCCTGTAAGATCTCCAGAATCATCACGGGGCAAGCAGACGTATGCCAGCCATATGTTAAAAGCTTTTAGAGACAGATTAAACAGTCTCTTCTAAATGCATTTGTGCTGTCCTCGTTCATTTCAGCTTTAGTCATCACATTCAACAATGAGAAAATACGTCTTCATTATTTAATACCTTTGCATATAGCATGCTGCAAAAAGGAGTCTAAATAAAGTCTAAATCAAGCTGTTTTTAAGCTGAGGTAGCTGCAGAAAGTTCTCAGAAAAGGAGAAAGATAACAGCTTAGAGTTCACAAAGGGGCGTGTTCTTTCTCTTTCTTTGATTTTTAAATGTTATCAGACTCTATGAGTAGACATGTCTTGTGTTCTGTATTTAGCTAAAAGGACGGTGCCTAGATAAATGTGATTTACTGCCTACATAGATTCCATGCCAGAGAAGCAGAGTAGGGGTGATGGTGGTGACATAGCTACTGAAACTTCAAGTGCTTCAAGGAGGTACGCTGCAGATATCTGGGTAAGCAAAAATGGCAGCTGTAGCTACGTGAAAGGAAGGATTACAGTCTCTAGAATCATCTTAATCTAGTCCATTTTTGGCATACCTATTTTAATGGGAAGTCAATTCCTGTGGCTCCATTTTGCTACAGTTTTTAAACCAACGATTATTTTCACATACTTTGGGAAAGACAGGTATGGTGCTTAGGAATTAAGAGTAAAGAAGATAGTTTTCCCCAAGACTAGGAACCTTGTTCAATTTGTGTAACAATTCCGCTAATCATAGAAGCAAAATACCGTCCTCCTCACCTCATAGATCTGTTGTCTACCGTTTCTTTCGCACAAACACAACACAATCCTAGACAGACTAGGTCCTCAGAGGTTTTTGCTCTAGACCTTGGGGTCTAGGGGTGGGTGCATATGCAAACTTCTCGGTCTGTCATTTTCTCTCTATGTTTCTTTCCTTACTAGCCCCAACCAAAAAAAAAAAAAAAAATTAAGTTATTTTGTCTTCGTAGAATAAATGTTCAAAAACAAAGCTGTAAGGCAGAACTCCAACTGGCAATTTTTGTTAAAAAAAAAAAAAAAAAGAAGAGAAAAAGAAAAAGAAGAAAGGAGGGAGACACAAAGAAAAATACAGACAGGGCAGACATATGTCTATTCAAAACCATCTGGCCTCTTGGGCATTTTTGCAACTGATACTTTGTCCAAGCATAGTAATGACAATAATAATAATAATAGCCAAATTTTATTGATTATTTAATTCTGTGTCAGGCACTCTGATAAACATTTTACATTCATTTCCTCATTCAGTCTGCAAAAAAGCCACTATGGACATGACATGATTATGTCATGTATGTGAAAATCCAATCTTGGGGAGATTGAATTGCTTGCTCACTGTCACATAGCCAAGTGGTTGACTCTGGACAGTATCCAGATCTAACTGATTCCAAAGCTACTTCTTTTAACTAAAACAATGTATCACTTATTGAAATTGTAGCCAAATAGAATAGAGGGTAAGTACCTGTTAGGGAAAGCTAGTTTGATTTACAGCCAAATCAAATTTAGGCATATGCTGTCGGTGGCTCTTAGCTGATTCAACCCTTGTCATTCCCAGAGAGTAGCAACATAAACACAGATTTGACATCGTCCAAGAAAGCAAGCCAGTTAAAAACTTCTGTGGCTGATGCCTCTGCCATGTCCTACTGATGCCCAGAGTCTTAACAGCTTAAATGCTGGTGTTGATTTCCTCCAAGACCTTTATAGGTCATGGATGAAAATTGCTATTTTGTTCTGGATGCACAGGTTTTAATTCTGGGGCTCAGAGAGTTCTGTGGAGTCTTTTAAATCAGCCCATGCTCCATCTCCCCCAAATGCCTTTACCTCCGCAGTACCATAGTTGATTGTCTACAGGCAGTTCCCAGAGCTAAAATAGGTTTCAGACTCTTTAGAGTTTTCATTAATGGAAACTTGCAATTCAGCAAAAGGGGAAAAAAAAGAAAGTAAAAGCGTTGTGGTACAGACAGGTGTTAGAGAGGACCATCTGCTTGTTAATAACTTGCCCACAGATTTTCATGCAGCAGGACAGGGACACATTTATTATGTGATGCTGGGTCCATTCCATTCCACTATCATTTCTGTAGAAATATTATTACTTGCACAACTTGCTATATTTTTTAATTTACTTTTTAAAATCCTCCTTTCCCTGGATCATGTTCTCAATATGCCTTTTCCCTTTCTCCCCCACCTCCTCCTCCCCTGTCCTAATGTACCACTTTTTTCTCAACTCTTGCACAAACTACAGCATAGCCTCAAACAGAAGCCATCATCACCAGCAGGAACAGTCTCTCAGTTCACAGAGAGACAAAATTCACTGAGAGACACAACTCTGATTACATCCATTTAAAATAATACTTTCCAGTACAGGTCAAAATGTAGCCCAACAACTCAATGACAATTTTAAATGTTTGATTTAATTTTGTATTACACACACACCTTGAAATAGAGCATATCTGCCTTGAACTCAAGGGTGGGAAATCTGAGTGATAAGAAACATCACATGTAATTCTGGCTCTGCCAGTAACTACTAATGTAGACTTAGGTTTTATGTATAAAATAAGTGCATTGGACTAGATCAATGGATTGATCGATTCATTCAGAAAATCAGACCAGGCATTATTCTCCCAAGACTTGACCAGCTTAGATTTTCATATCTAGTTTGGACATGGTGATATAATTGGATATTCAACCTTGGCCAACAGACTCTCTTGAATTAAACCACACCATCCCTTTGGAAATTTATGCTTTTTTCTCCCTGTACCTAGCTATGTGGTATGTATTGCATTCTGAAATGAATATGATATTCATAATTTGACCAAAAATTATTTTAATTAGAAATTTATAGATATAAAAATTATTACAAAAGGATTGAATGTAAATGGTAATTTAAAAATTATAAAAACATTATCTCAATATATTTTAAATACATGAATATTATTACTCAATTATCTCATTGTTATAGCTATTGCTATATTCCTCTCAATCTTTTCTCATGCATATATTTTAAGAAATTTAGTAATTTTTGACAGTATAGGATAGTAGCAATATCTCCATGTCTGCTCCAGGACTGGATGTTATTATTTAAAAATATTGTTGGCAAACCTGTAAGTGAAAAATGTCATTTCAATATTATTTAACCTTCATTACTTCAGCACTTATGACCTTATGTATTTTCTTTTAATACGGCTGTTTGTCTCAAAGATAAAGAATCTTTGTCTCAGGTAAGTTTGCATTTATTCACAGCCCTTTTGAATGCTGCTTTGTAGGCTGATAGATGGTGAACCAGTACAAAATCATAGCTAAGAACACAGTCTGGGGAACACATCCTTGTTTTTCTCTTTATTATTTGTGAGGCATTAATAAAATCTGTTAATCTTTCTAAGTTTACAGTGACACATAGCTTTCTTCATTGCTGTTATGAGAAAATTGAATGAGACACTATGTTTACACACTTGTGCACTCTGTAGCACTAGCAAATCCTCTTAAAACGTTAATCATTATGATCACCATTTTTTTCCTTTAATCTATTAAATAATTATTTCTCCTATAATTGATTTTTCATGGTTACAGGACAAGTATCACTAATTAATTAATTAGCTGTTTTAACCACTAATTAATTGATTAATTTATTCTTTGTTCATCTAGTCCTAGGAGTCATCTTTATTCTCTTACCTAAGCCATGGGTGGTTCTGTTGACTACACCACTAAGCTTCATTTCAATTCTCACCATTTCTCTCCCTTGTCTAGGGCTACAATGATCTCTCCTCTTATCTACTGTCTGCTGGCTGGCCTCTTTTTCTCTATAACTTTCTTTGCCCAGCTCCCACCTCAGTCTATTTTCAACACTGCAAGTAGAACTCGTCTTTAAATATGAATGAGGCTACATATTTAATTATTTCACAATTAGATCCTTGAATGTGGTCTAATTGTGTTTGGAATAAAACGCAGGCCCCTTGCCATAGTCTACAGGAAACTGAGTGAGATGTCCCTGCCTACTTCCACCACTTCGCCATCCACTGCTCTCCTCCACAGTTGCCTCTTCCAGACACCCTGATATCCTTGCTGGTCCTTGAATTCACCAAGCCATTTCTCTCTGTGGGGCTGTCAAACTTGCTCTTCACTCAGTCTAGAATGTTCTCCTCCCAGACCTTCACACAGGCTCCTGCATGATGCCACCTTTCCTATACACCTGCCCTGACTTTTTTGCCCAGACTTCAGACACCTCATATGCCTTTGTAATCTTTTATTTTCTTTATTACTTCCATCACTGTCTAAAATTATTGTCATTTCTATTTATGTCTTCTGTTGCCTTTTTTCCATTTCACATTCTCCAGAACTCCATGAACATGCTCTGTCCTTGAAGGTAAAGGCAGTATGTTCTATTAATCGCTGTATGCCTGACACCTACAACAGAATGAACAATCAGAAACTATTAGATAAATAAACCAGCAATTATTTTGTGTGCTTACTACATTCCAGGAACACACGGAATTACTAGGTCTTAGGCCAGGTAGTTGGTCATCAATCATTGGTGATTTTAGTTGGTCTTCATTTTATCTTTGTACATTCTGGACCACTCTTTTTTTGGGAAGACATACAATGAGTGCAGGTTTGTATATAACCAAGAATGAATCCTGGCTGTGTTCAGAAAACTTAAGCCAAGCATGTCAGGGAGGTTCTGCACTGCAGGCCTCTTGCCATGGGCATACTCACTCACTGGAAGACCCAGTCACCCACTCAACAGGGTAAACCTCTAGTTTATATACCTCAGATAGCTCCAGGTCTTGGCAAGGCCTGGGCCTGGACAGTCACCAGTATTCCAGCGGTTGAGGCCCCCCGCCCTTCGCTCTCTCACACATATTATGGCAACCTTGATCTCCGCAATTCTCCATCTTTTTTCTAGATACCAGCCAGGTACCCTGGCTTATCCTGGGCTGGGTTTTTAATTTCTCCACACAGATTTCTCTCCCTATACACCCCTTCCTCAGGCCCCAAGTTACAGCAAGGAACGGGTCCACCTCTCACAATGCCTCCACATGCATATACATGTGTCCTGATGCCCCAGAAAATGCACACTATGAGAAGCAGCTTGTGGCCCCTCCACCTTCAGAAAATGTTCCTCACTCAGACAAAGCCTGGAGAGAGGCTTCTGTCTCACTTTGACTTGATGAGTTGATATTGCTCTTTATATAGCTTTCTATTTGGAAACAACTCTGTTTATATCACACACATTTTCTGTATTTCTAAGGTCTCATTTTTTACTATTAAGGACACTTGCCTAGAAACAGAATCTGTGCTTTTTTTCCCCAGTGTTCATCTCCTCTGGCTGCCTGTTCTTCACCTGAGTATATCACGTTTGATTGCTACGCTGCAAAGCTGGGCACAGCTTTATCCCCACTATATAGTATCAATCTGTTTACCCATCCGTCTTTCTTCCTATCTTTATACACACACGAACACATAAATGTCTCTAGTGAAATGTGTATGTGCTAACATTTCTCAGAGATGCAGGAACAATCTTTCTTTTTATTCTGCTGATAAACCACAAAACAATGCTGTACTTAGCACTGACATAACATCTTATTGAAGTAATTAATCCTCATAGCTGCCTGTGGAGACACAATCCTTACTGTTCCCATTTTAAAGATGAAAAGACTGAGACAAAGAAAGATGGATTCGCTTGTTCAAGGCGACATGAAAATTTCTCAGCACAGTGGGAGATTAAAATTCAGAGTGACAAACTCCCTAATCGTGTGATTAGATCATCAGCTCATGGTGCCATGTATCCAACCTCTTAGAACTTGGAGAATCAGGTACTTAATATTGCTAAAGGAAATTGATGGAAAGGTCAAACATAAAAGGTACAAAGTGCAGCTCCTCTTTTACTCTACAAGTAATGAAGCAGATTTCTTAGTGTTTAATTTAAGAACCACTTGGTATATGAAATACTTTTCTTGAGAGAGAGAGAAAATGGCTTCGTGTCTAGACTCCCAGTCTTTGGGCTTAAGAGCACCTGCCTGGTTCAAGGATCTGCATTTCTCCAAAGTGCTCTCCTCACTCCCGTCCCTGTCTGTGGCGCCATAATCATTTCCACAGCAACTCCAAAGGGGGGCGATGATCGTAGCATCGCAGGCAGGAGATTATATAGCCTCAGGCTGGGGATAACTAACAGAAGGAGAGAGATTCCTATTGAACCGCAATCTTGCTTTGTGCAAATCCGAACAGGAGAGAAGACGGAAGGGAGGAGAAATACAGGCAATCTAAGATCGAGGGGAAATTGGTTTTAAAGAGGTTGTTTTTCAAAGGTTTCTGGAAGATATTGGTTCTTCCAGAGAATTATGGAAAGTGCTGAGATAATTACCTTAGCCTTATAAACTTAAAAAAATACACATTTTATAAAAAGTGTGTTTAGTGTTCGACAAGCTGTCAGATAAATTACAAGGAAACCGGAGTCTCCGGGGGGACAGGGAAACTGGCAGGCAGAGCAGAGCTCCCTAAGGGACGGTGATGTGCTGGGCCGTGGCCCACACTGGGACCCTGGTCACCACTTAACTACTCTATTGTTTATGCTGGTGTCACGCATATGAGCAATTTGTTTAATTCATGTAGAGTTGTGGTTAAGAGCAGAGACTCTGGAGTCATGAAAACCTGGGTTCCACTAAACTGCTAAGTAAGCTATCTAAGCTGTTTTACTTTATCTATAAAACATGAATTTTACCTACCTCGTAGAGATGTCGAGAATTTTAAATGAAACAGTTCATGTAAAGCATTTATAACATGGCCTTGTAAACCACAGATGCTGAAAAATGATAACTTACGTGGTTCTTGTTATTGATATTACCTATATGAAAGCCATAGATGGTTAAACGATCTGCTTCAGGCATCCTTTTTCTTCATTTCAAATACACTGTACTGTGTAGATGTGGTCTTGGGGAAGGCACCTTTGTTTTAGCCTTAGATTTGTTCATCTTTCCATTCATTTGTTTATCCATATTTATTTTATTTAAAAAATACTTGAATTAGGTTACAGAAAGATACCAAATAAATTTTAAATCCAGATCTCTTTATTATACATATATCAATAAATAAAATTTGAATAGTAAGAATGTACAGTTTATATATTAAAATAAATGTTATAAAGCCCTGCAGAACTAACATGATAGGAGCTCAGCTGTGAGGTTCCTGATTCATGAGGCAAAGAGTGAAAGAAGGTCATTAAAAGATTTGCATTGCCCATAAATAGAAGCACATCAATCTCACTTAGGTCAGGGGTCAGCAAACCAAGCCCAGCTGGCCAAATCCAGCCCATTCCGGGTGAGCCAAGGAGAATTTTACATTTTCAAGTGTTATTTAAAAACATGAAGAATAAGCTACAGCAACAGCATATGATACTCTGACTGTAATATTTACTCTCTGACCCTTAGCAGAAAAAAATTAACAACTTCCCAGCAAAAATACCTAAGAAAAATTGTCCCCCCAAGAAAGAGACTTCATCTCAATTTCATCTTCCTCCACTCTTCCTCTTCTTACCTATGCTTCAGTCACTCTGTCTATTCTCCTGTTCTCTCCTCCTGGGTTAAGCTTACAGATGAGAAGTCCCTCTCCACTGTATCCTAGTGGCCTAGCACACCCAGCCTTTGCCTGGTGCTTTGACTGGTCCTTCAAACCTGTACCTTCAAACCTGCGCTTAAGTGTTACTTCCTCGGAGAGTCTTCTCTGATCACCTAGTCCAAAACAGTTTATCTTGTTGTGTCTCAATAGCAGCATGTTACTTTCCATTGTAACAATTTTCAGAATCTGAAAGTTTCTATTCACTCACTCACTTACTTTGATTCTCCATGAGGATAAGGACCACAATTCAGTTCATCTGAGCTGATAAATTCTAGTTCTCAGTGTTTGGCACAAAATAAACAGTAAATAAATATTTGTTGAATGCAAAAATAACAATAGAGATGTTCAATGGGCTATTTTTGTTTAAAATAGCATCCACAGTTGAAACTGCAGGCAAATACCAGAGTGTTCTTTATTAAAATGTTGGGTGAGGGATTAAACAGTGCAGAGGAGGTTGGGATTTGTGGTATAAAACAATTGTTTCTATGCATTTTTTGTCTGCTTAGTTCTAAAATCTGTGATACTCAAAATAGTAGATGGATTGCATATTCTTCAGACTATCTTTTTACCAAATTTTCGTGACTGATGAAGGTTATATTCACTTTCAAGGGTCCACAGACATTATTTATTGGATAACAAATGTAAACCGTGATAGGCTATATCATGCTAATGAACAATCCCAGACTCAATATAATGAAGGTTTATTTCTCAGTGTTGCATTCTACTTATATGGAAGTTTGAGCAGGTGATGTTAGATTGCATTACTTGAAAACAGAATCTGAGACAGAGTTGCTTGCAGAGACTCTATTGTGAAGTACTTCTGATATCTATAAGAAGTGAAGAGACAGAACTGGGGAGAAAGAGAAGCAGACCCACAGCTTGTCTACAAGTGAAGCCGTGGCCAGTCCCTAGTGAGACTTTCATTTTCCTCAATCAGTTAGACATTGGCCATAGATTCTCTCCTGAATGGACCCTGCCTTACACATGGAAATCCTCCATGCAAAAGCCATTCCCATAGAGAAACTCGGCTCTGAGTTACTATCAGTTGGCTTTCCTGGCGGCCAAGGGATAGCACATCACCCCTAAAGAAGGGGCTGGAGCAGAGCAACAAGGCCACCATTGGTGCTGCTTACCTCTGCTTGCCTCTTAGAGTAATTTCAGTCATTGAGGAACAGCTATTCAAAGTCTTGAGATGGTCTTGTTTCCTGGATTAGAGGGAGGGACTGTGGAATCCACTGCTGTAGCAATATAAGGATGTGATAGATCATTTTCACTTTTCTTCCACTAACACCTACTCTAGACCCTCCCCATTTCAGCCAGCATCTCTGTAGGACTAGACACTTGGCCTCGTGGATTGACCAAGGATCTCATTTCTGTGGGGTCTGAAGCCTAGTTTCCATGACCTGCTGAGGCTACTGTATTTGTCCATTTACCTTTAAAACTGGACATGGAACATCCAAAGATGCCACAGAGGACCACCGGATCCCAAACATAGTCTTACCTGATGCCTCAAGATGCAAAAGCAGCCCTACCACCAGGATTCTGATCCTGGTGATCAGGATCAATTGTCACTGTCAATGTGGTGACTTCTTTTCTGATTTTCTGATCTCATGGCATGAGAAGCGTGAAGTGATGTGGAGGCAACCATAATGTAAAGTATGGCGGGACTCATACTGTATCCCCAAGGGGAGGCCCTGCACCTCTGGGAACGATAACCTCGACACCTGTATCCTGAAGTTGCAAGAACAGGAAGAGAGATTTCCCAAGTGAATCCCTGGAGTAGATAGCAATCACGGTCACTCCTACTTCCACCCTTTGGTTTCTGTACTGATGCACTTTAGCTTTTGAGAAACCTGCCCCATAAACTGAAATCCTTACAGGGTATTGCCACCAAGTTGACACCTCAGCTGCAATTTTAAATAGACATTCACAATTCCATCAGGTGAGGAGCTTTAGAAAAGCTCAGGATGTGTTAGAATCATGGAATTCTCTTGGCCCTATGTTCATGGCTGTACCCCGTTAGTTATAAAGTGGGTGCTGTAGCTCAAGGCAATATTGTGCAGGATGCTCTGTCAGTAAAGAAAATAACTGAGGCTCACTTATGAATAGAGCAAGTCCTTTGTCCTCCTCCAACACCTGGTCACATCCTTGGCATCACTGGTGTGGGCTGAGGGAGAGGCACAATTGTAGTCATGATGGACAGCTTGTAAACGTGCTACCTGATTGTGCAGCCTCCTTGTGTCCTCTGACCATGGCTTTGCCTAATCTGATGATGGTTTGCTGTTGGGCTGCCCAACCTGATGACTTGATGTGTCTGAAGAATCAAGACCATGATGTACAGCTCTGACTGCACAGTCGTTTCATGTCTTGTAAACAGATAGATTGTCTCTTACTAAGCCACCTAATATTATTGATGTTGCTTTGTGAATGATGTATAGTTCTCCGTTGGATATGTTATGTCCTTTTCCTAACCCCTCAATGTCTTTGTGGAGATTCTTCTATTAGTGTTTGCTGTAAGCTTCACTCTATGTCTTTCCCCCATGCTGAGCTCTAGTATCATCAAGTCGGTTGGTCATTTGGCCTATTCATCAGGAATGCTTGCACTATAGCCTGGACTGGCTGCAGAGCAGCTTTCTATTCTGGACCTCAGTCAACAAAGGCTGCCAGCATCCTTGTCACCCAGTAAACAAATCATATTTGTATGCCCAGATGCATAATATTCTGCCTCCAGAGCCTGCAGAGGGCTCCCAAGCCTTATGCTTCTTTATTAGTGTTGGGAAGCATGAAATGTAATAATTTGTTTTTCATTTTTGTCTTAGGATGCTTTAGACTATTGAATCCCTAAACATTTCACTGATATTGTATACCTCTGAGTCTTTACAGGGTTCATTCCTTCTCTGTGGAGTAAATACATCTTACTGGAGTCTTCTATGTACTTGTCAGTCCTTGCTCATCTGTTCTATTGAGCACAATGTCATCGATATGGTAGATTAATGTGATATTCTACCAAGTGTCCAGGCAGTCTGTGTCCCTTTAGAATATGTCAGAAAGCTGGATAGTTGTCATAGCCCTGGGACAAACCATAAATGTACATTATTGTCCATCCCAGGAGTATACAAAATGCTTCTGATTTTCCCATCTGATAGTAAAGGAAAAGGATGCTTTCACTTTATCACTGGCCACATAACAAGCCCCACAGTCGGTTTTAATCTGCTCTAGCAGGGATACCGCATCAGCCACAGCAGCCGGAATGAGAGTTACCACTTGGTTACATTTGTGACAGTCCTCTGTAATTACTCATGACCTATCTGACTTGTGTTGGAGAGATAAAAATTTCAGAAGTAAATGGGGATATAACAGGGAAATGTCACATTTCTTTAAGTCTCAGAAATTGAGAATCTCAGAGATGCAGCTTCATTTCTTTTTGCTTGCTGGATTTGGTAGGGATGGGGTAGAGGCATGTACAAAGATTTCCACTATGGTAGCTGTTAATAGGTAAAGGAAACGATGTGGGGGCAGTGTTCATTCTGTTGTACGTTTGGGAACAGAAATGATCCTCAGGTGGGTCTGTGGACTCGGTGCCCCCACCCTACGCAAGCCATTTTTCTCCCCCACACCTCCCTTCTAGAAGGCAGGTATGATGATGTCTTGGATCCTGAGTATCAATGTCAATTCACCTTCTACATCCAACAACATACCACTTTCCAAATGTGTGATGTTTAAGAAAACAGCTTTCATTCCCTTTAGGAAGGAGGGAAGGAATTTCTATTGAATATCTTTGCCAGCTGTCTTTCCTGCAATGGATTCTGAGTCCTAAAACTACTTAAGATCCAGAAACTGGGCAAGAGATAGGAAGTTTTGATTGCAGTAACTATCCTTAGACTCCTGATAACCTATCCCTGATTTCTTTAGATTCTACAAATTATGCAGAACCCATCTCTCTTGGCTCTAAGAACATCATGTTTTAGTTCACATCTCCATAGGTCTTCAAAAATTTGACCCCTCCTTAGTGACACTTAAATGTTGCTACTCATTATGACAATTGCCCATCTTGATTTTAATGATTTGTCACTGTGTTAAACAAACTTGTCGGGGCTATTGTTTTGCCCAATCATCTTGAGCTTGTGTACTAGGCCCTGACAGTCCAGACCAAGCCAAAATGGAGTCATTCATGCTAACTGTTAAGTAATCAAACTGAAACATTAAGGAAGCAGATAAATCCCAAAAAAAGACTAGTTTTTTTTTTTCTTGTGAAAATCTAAAATTCCAGCATAAGGAAGTCCTTCTTCTTCAACTTTTCCAAAAAATAACGTTAAATAACCCAATCTTAACCAATCAGTTTTTCTCTGTTCTGTTTCCTTGCTCTCATCTTACAAAACCCTCTGTGCTGCTACTTCCCAGTAGCATTTGAGACCAAATAGTCAATTTATGAATGAGACAGAGAGGCATCAATGCCTGAAGTATTGGCCAACCTCTCAAAATTGAGAGGTTAACCAAAAGTGGAGAATTGTTAAATTAAATTCAATCCAAATCTGCCTTCTTACGTAATTTAGTTTTAACCTAAAGATTTCTCCATGCACAGTGAACCAGAAGTCAACTGGACGTGTACACAAACTGTAATCTACTCTTGTAACAAGTCGCTGAGTCTCAGCCAATCACAACCTATGAAGGAGGGGCCAGTCTTAGGCGGCCACTTGTTGAAATAAGGCAAACACCCAGGGGTAACCAGTCCAGCTGTTTCCGTATTTCACTTTAGTTTTCTGTATGCCACTTTCTGTTTTCTGACCATAAACGTTATCTGACCATCTGACAGGAACAGAGACACTCTGAACTTATTTTGGCTCTGGGGGCCAATTTGCAAATCGTTCTTTTCAGTTAAATTCTGCTAAATTTGATTTGTCTAAAGTTTTTCTTTTATGACTGTTACATGGCCTGTATTATTTGGGGATCCTATCATCTATTAATTACTATTTTGAGATCTGATCATCTTCACTCTTATCAGCGAGCCCTGTTCTATAACCACATTTCACGTAGTCCTCTCTGTCTACACAGAGCAGCACATACATGTAAACATAATCCAGTTAACTACCTAGTAGATTAATGGATTATTATGCTTTATGAAATTAAAATCATATTTTATTTTTAATAAAAGTATTAATGCAGATATCATTCGAATTTACCAAAACAGAAAAAGAAATTTAAGTGGAAATGAAGGAATAATTGATCTTCAAATAAACATATTAGGTCTTAAAATATTCCTCTACTGTTAAGAGGATAGGATTGTGAAAATCATTAATAGATTGGCTTCCCTCTATCTAGGTCTCCTTCTTAATAAAAATGCTTTAAATTTAAATAGCATCAATTGATTTCCTCCAGTGAAGATGAGTGCACTATTATATTTGCATTTTATCTCATCTTTCCTCCTACTTCTGCCTCATATTTGTTAATTATATTATGTGTATATATTTATGTATATAAACTGCTTATTTTGTTCTTTAGCTACAATTTCCCATAATTTTTAAAATGGCCCTACCTTAACCATCCGTTTTTTAAATCATGTCTTCTATATTGTCAAGTTACTTATTTTGATTTTTAAATTAGTACACTAAATTTTGTAATTACGTAGAGTTTTATTCATAGATGTTGCATTTCCTAAGTTCTTTCTTGTTTGAAAATGCCTGCATGATACTATATTGGTGAATGATTAAAAAAAAAACAACAGTTTATGGATGGGTTCAGTGACTCATAACTGTAATCCCAGCACTTTGAGAGGCCAAGATGAGGGGATTGCCAGAACCAGGAGTTTAAGACCATGTAAGCAACAAAGCAAGACCCCCAACTCTATAAAAAATAAAAAATTAACCTGGCACAGTGGCATGTGCCTATAGTCCCAGTTTCTCAGGAGGCTGAGACAAGAGGATCACTTGAATCCAAAAGTTCAAGGCTGCAATAAGCCATGACCACACCACTGCACTCCAGTATGGGCAACAGAGCAAGGTCTCGTGTCAAGCAAATAAACAAATAGCCTAAGTATAATAATCTTGGATAAAACAAACTTTCTTTTAAAACTGTAAAAAGTTAGCCAGGTGTGGTGTCACATGCCTGCAGTCCCAGATACTTGGGAGGCTGACGTGGGAGAGGTGGGACAATGGCTCGAGACCAGGAGGTCAAGACTGCAGTGAGATGTGATCCCGTCACTGCACTCTAGCGTGAGCAACAGAGGGAGACTCAGTCTCAAAACAAAACAAAAAGCCAAAAAATATAGAGACATTTTCTTACTGATTTTGCATCACAGTGGGGTTCACCTGTAGTCTCAGCTACTATAGAAGGTGAAGTAGGAAAATCCATTGAGCCCGGGAGTTTGAGGATGCAGTGAGCTATGATCATACCATTGTATGCCAGCCTGGGTGACAGTGAGACCCCGTCTTTAAGAAATCAAAAACAAAAAAGTGAAACAAGAAACAACTCTGAAGGCACTCCAGTTGATTTCCTCTTGCCAGTGATTTGTTTTGCTGCCTGCATGACTGAAAAACTACCTCTTTATCTTTGAAATTAAGTGGCTTAAATGAAAAGCATCATCTCTATACTGACTACTCTGTATCAACATTTCCTGGAACCCTTTGTAACTTTCCAAATTTAAGACTCAATTCTTTCTTCATTGTGGTGAAAATTTTCTTGTATCTTATCTTTGAAAACATCTTTTATTTCGTATGTTTAGTTGAATATTCCAGGAGTCCGATTAGACTTAGTTTAGATTATCACTGCCTTCTGTACATATAAGTGGCTTCCAAACTATATACTCTGCATACTTTAATCTAGTTCTTTTTATTATTGTTGCTGTTGTTTGCATCACTGGTATAAGTAAACCTTTTTTTGCTATGTTAGCATTTTGATTTTTTAGCAGTGTGCATTCTATTCCTTGATAATTCTTACATATTTTCTCCAAGTCTATTCTTGGCCTTCAACTTGTTTACTTAGGTTTATGGTTTTCCTTTCAATGTCCTTTTTTGGTATAAGCTTCCATTTTATTAAATACACTTTTTAAGGTTGTTCTACAGTAGAAATGATCACAAAATTGATCATTTCTACAAATACAAATCCCAGTTGTACATGAGCATGGGATCCTCTGTCTTTTGCATGCAATCATGCTCTCTTTCTCTCTCTCTCTCTCTCTCTCTCTCTCTCTCTCTCTCTCTCTCACACACACACACACACACACACACACACACACATGTGTGTGTGAATAGTAGTCCCACCATTTCTGTCTGTTATTCCTCATGCTAAGATAGCTCTGTCTGGACCATGAGATACAGGAGATTTATTAGTGATTTGAGCCCAGTTTGTTTCACTGGGGGCTGCAGTTCTCAAGTTGACTGTTTACAACTCTACCCATGTTTCTGGGATTGGGACAAGTCAGTCCTCATCATGGGAAGGTCTCCGTCTTCATAAGAATACCTGGAATGCCTGGGAATTTCCTCCCCATGAGATAATACACTGGGGCTTCCAAGCATTCACCAGTGCCAGGGGTAACCCCAGACCTCATGGCAGTCAAGCAGAAGCAGCCCAGTTTCTCCCAGTAGACACTGACTCTAATCTTTAGTCCAAAAGGAAAATGTTTTCTCTATATAAAAGTTGTGTCTATTAGGGTTATTCATAAGAAATATGTGGACTTTGTTAAGTCCATGTCCAGATGTAAGATGTAGGGAGGTGGAACAGGATTTGGGGTTGAGCCTTCTTCTCTGCTTTAGTTTTCTGCCTCATCCCCATTGCTTAGCCATCAGAGGCCAGAAAAATAATTCACTTTCCAAAACGAATTTTGTTACCAGTATGTGAATAAAGTAGGTGAGATCCAGTTCTTCCTTCTCTGGGAGACTCCCATCCAGTTAGGTGTAACTTCATACATAATCACAAGTAAACCTAAGAACACTTAGCCTGGTACCTCTAGAACCGAACTAGGTCCTTTGGTTTCAGTTGGACTAAAAGCATATGCATGCACAGGGGAGAGGATGCGGTTGCTTTGTTCAATTGTACTGAAGTTAGGCTATTTTTGAAGTTAAAAGATAGCTGGAAACACAACATAAAATCACGAAATAGCTGTAACCCATGTAAGTAGGAGAGCGTTGCTTCACCTTCATGATGCTCTATAGGAAGCATCGTATAATTCCTGGTGTGGGGAACAGCATTTACCTGAATCCAGACAAGTCACACTTCATTGCTTCTAGCTACTTTAATTCTATCACATTAAAGACCTTTTCCTTTTAAAGACTGAAGATGCTGTTACTCCAGATGTGTAGTCATCTAGACCCTCTTCCAAGAGACATGGTCTGGACTGGACTCAAATCCCCCAGCAGACCCCGAGGTGCTAGGATCATTCAATCAAATCTTACCCTCGTGTTAAATCTCTTTTACAGCATTATTTGAAGCAAAAAGAAAACAAAATCAAAAAGAATGATGGAAAGGTCTCCTGTGGAACTAACTCGTCTGTCAGACCAGTGCACACTGATTTTGTTAAATGAATTTTCTATTACACAAAGACCACGTTTGATTCCTAAACCACTGAGAAGTGAGTAAAGGGAAGTAGAAAGGACAGAACCATAGGTGTATGAAATAAAGCACCTTCTGTCTCCAGTTATACTTTGGCTATGGCTTTGGGAGAAAATTAAGTGTGTGTGCTGAAAGTACTAGTATTAGATAATTACTAAGCAAGAAAGGCAAAAGGTGTTAATAAATTAAGTTAGCTCCTATTTCATATAGCTTATTAAAAATATATGCCTTAAGAATATAATGTTACAACATTGTTAAATGAATTTGCAAAATGAAAAAAACCTACATAATCTCTTTCTTCTAACATAACTAGTTGCAT
This sequence comes from Saimiri boliviensis, assembly GCF_048565385.1. Classification (NCBI taxonomy): domain Eukaryota; kingdom Metazoa; phylum Chordata; class Mammalia; order Primates; family Cebidae; genus Saimiri; species Saimiri boliviensis. Next base: position 67,802,346 of record NC_133454.1, on the reverse strand, counting down.
CTGCACATATTACTTTCCAGTCTTGACTGCTATGAATTCATAGTTTTACATCTATTCTGACAGTGTTGTCATCTACATTTTCATTGAGCATTAAATCTTAAATACTTCTTATGTTTCTTTCCATTTAAATTTTATAATGATCATTTAAACAGATTTGTCATATTTCTCCAGTGGATATTCTGTAATTTACCAAAATTTCTCCCTATTATTGGATAATTAAGTTGTTGGGTCCACACCCCACCCCACCCCGACACCCCGCCTCCGTGGAGTCGTACAGAAATGTGCTCCAAGCTGCTATGGTGGCACAAAGACATAGAGGAAAACACAGCATTAGAAAGATAAAGGCTGCATTGTCCCATGGAAGCAAATAGAAACTTGTCTGCTGGCTCCCCTTCTCTCTGGCTGCAAAGATGCCAAGGTTGCTAAGAATCAGGGTCAGGAGATATGGATGTTGTGAGGCATGTGGTCTTCAGGAGGGACCAGAGCCTGCCCTTGATGGGAGCTCAAACCAGAGAAGGCATAAAGCTCTGTATTTCAGCTCTCAGTGTTAACTATATTTTTCACAAGTCACCAGTGCACACTTTTCATTTTTGGATTGCTGGTTTCCCCTTAAGGACTAAGACAATCTCCCTTTGATATAACAGACTGTACTTCTATATTAATGTGTCAAGTTGCTGCGAAATTTACTGCCTCACTGGGCCCATTAGACTGCTGAGATTCAACTCTGTCTTCAGCACGTCTCAGTCTATCAGAGCTCGATCGTCTTTCTCAGAACAACTTGTCCCCATGTGCCACTGTATTGAGCAAAAGCTCTTAATGGGATGAGTGCAAATGAATTCTTCAGGTCCTAGGAACTTTTGGGGACAGGAAGATGCTTTCTCCCTGAAACCATGAGCAGGAGAGACTTCTGATTTCCAAAGAGAATTTAATCAAGGGTTTTTCTTGGCATTTCTGCACACTCCCAGTTACACTGCCACTTGCCCATAAGCTGTTATCACCACTATGGCTGAAAATCATACCTGATGTGCAGCTACTCTCGTTATCCCCAGCCTCCCTCATCACACACACACATATTCATTCTAACTTCCCTGCCTTCTTTGTTTGACAGGCCTGTCTCCTTGACAAAGGCCACCCAAGTCACTGAGGTGTGGGAATTTGCAACTGGTGAGGAAAACACTCTTCTCGGGAGAAACCAAACTTCTTGTCACCTTATAGAAAGTGTTCAGGAGTTCTTGACTGGAAGAAGTTATCAAAGTAGATAGACAACCTGGAGACTTTGGTAGGACCCATGATGCCATGATGTGTATTCCGTGTTACCATATTTGTTTGACTAACATAGGCCTCCCTCCAGTTAATCATTACTGTCTGCCCTAGAAAAATGACAGAGATGAAGTCAGGGTGCATTTTCACTTTGTTTCTATCCTTTTAGAAATAAGTAGCTAATTTTATTTTTATTTTTATTTTCAATATAGTCGGATAGCAGCAGGGGCAGTAGGCTTGTCGATTCAGGGAGAAGCACAAATCAAGCCTGCAGACTGATCTCCAGAGGGTAAAACCCAAGTGTGACTTTGCTATCATATTATTTTCCAGCCATGCATCAATTGTTGTCAGTTCTTGAATATGTAATATTGCATATGATAATGCTCCCTAATGGGTGTTCAAGATAGAGTCAGAATATTTTACAGCAGCATGTGTCATTGGGTGTTGTTAGCAAGCTCAGATGAATACTGTTGTTTTCTTTATTCAAAAATCACTTGTACTGCTTTGGCATAAAGATGGGCAGAGCTACTGGTCCAATTTTATTTTTAACATTCTGAACCATTGTAAGCCTAGTGAACTGTTTAATATGTTACATTCAACAAGGATGGCTTATATATTACCAAGGCTTTGGAACTGTCATACCTTAAAATGAATACAAGTTGTGGACAAAAGCTTTTTGTTACGAAGCTCCACAAATGCAGACCAGTTAGCATTGGGACTTAAGAATGAAGCAAGAGGTTTTTTTTTTTTTTTTTAATTTTTCAATTTTTTGCTTAGTGATGGATATAGAACATCCTATTCCATCTCTAGCAGAATTTACTGCTATTGTTTTCTTTCAGGCATTTGCTACAACGAATTTGTTTTCTTAGAATATGATTTGCAAACTCAAAGCATTGGTTGAGGACTGTACTTTCAACTCAGCAATCTCAATTTGGAAAATACGATTCTCTAATTGCACTTGTAAATAGACACAGGAGACATCACAGTAAAAGCTAAGTGGGCTGGACATTTGTATGCAGAAGCCAGTGCTATAAATTCATTGTTAAAAGCCCAGAAGTTCAAACTGAAGAGGCATTCATGCATACACAACTTAGACACCAGGTAAAGTCTGGTTTTATAAAACAGGGCAAAATACCAATATTGAGTTACATATTCATTTTTTTCTGTGGATATTGTATATGTGCATCTACATACACAGTAATCTGTTGGGCTATCAGGGGACATTACCTGTTTGATCACCTGTTAAGTACTGGTATCAGTATAACCATTAGCATGGCTAATTCACTGGTGGACATCCCTTTCTAAACATTAAGATTGGGATCAAATGGTTAAGACCTAAACTCAGAACTTTAGAGGAAAAGAGAATAGAAAGAAACCAGATCTAAGTCATGGGTTAATTGTAGACAGGGTTACTGAGCAGCTAATATAACCAATTATATTATTAATTACAGTCTGAAAAGCAGATGTGGTATTTACTAAGAACTCACCAAAGGACTAGCCAGTCATTTAGCTAGAGAAACTTTCATTTCTGGCTCTTCTTCATGAGATCATTACATAATTTATCAAGAAAATAAAATACTCATACCATTCTGAGTATTTCTGTTACCTTTTGGGAGGATATTCATTGCTGTGGCTGTATTTTACATCCTAGGGATGTTGAAAAATTGCTGCTAAAGTTTGATATACATGTTTCCAATCACCTATGTTTATGTTTGTGAATGTGTAGGCATAGAAATATAGTTGAATTGTAATCTCACACTATTAAATAATACCTTTTGAAGTTTTATTTTATTTTTTTAAAATTAAAAATTACAGAAAATTAAAAATAATATTTTAAAAAATCTTTCAATTCCCATGGCTGGAATTGACAATGGCTGATATTTTGCTTAGTCTTTTCCTAACATAAGCAACCAAAGGAGTGACATGGGCAAGATAGAGGAGTAGGAAGCCCTGAACCATCCTTCTCCTGACAAACTCACCAATTCAGCTTTGTGAAAAATGTAGAACTTAAGTGAAAATCTCTCACAATCCAGACAACTGCAAAACAAGACTCATTAAAGTTGTAAAGGGGATTCAGGACACCCCCTCAATAGAGTTCCTGCCCCTGACACAGGAAGAGACCCAAGGGAGAAAAGGGGTTGGTTTGTGCATCTAATTCCCAAGCATTCCTGGATGGGCTCAGACTCTGATCTCAGTCATCCAGTCTTGGAGTTTGGATGGGTCAGCAGCCTGAGGGAGACTGAAGGTGGCAGCTTAGGTTGGCAGACATTATAGCACCCTTTCCTGGCTCACCCCACAGAGCAAGCAGACAGAAACACAGCTGTCTGCATTTCCCTACGGGGGTAAAGAGTTGGTAGAATTTCTACCTACGCTGATTGACTGGTGCGAGTCGTCTCCTCTATAAAATAAGTCAGTGAAGACCAGGAGAGATAATCTAACACACAAACACAAGCACAAAAAGTCAAGAAAAATGAAGAATCAGGCAAAGATGTCCCAAAGAAAGGAACAAAATAAATCTCCAGAAACCAACCCTATGGAAATAGAGTTACATAATTTACCTAAGAGAGAATAAAAAAGAGCTGTCATAGATGCTTACCAAGGTCAGTATGACAATGGATGAACAAGGTGACAATTTCAACAGAGACAACAAAATATTTTTAAATGTCAACAAATTTAGGAAGCTAAAGAGTGAAAAAATTGAATTGAAAAATTTATTAGAGGATTTCAACAGCAGACTAGATCAAGCAGAAAAAAAAAGAGGATTTGCAAATGCTAAGACGGATCATTAGAAATGACTCAATCAGAGAAACTAAAAGAAAAAAAGAATGAAAAGAAGTTTAAAAACAACTTAAGAGACTTATGGGACACCATCCCAAGGGACCAATATATGCATTATCGGTGTTAAATAAGGAGAAGAGAGAAAGAAGAGACCAGAAAGCTTTTCAAAGAAATAATAACTGGAAACTTTCCAAACCTGGAGAAGAAAATGTACATTTAGATCTAAGATGCCAAAAAGTAACAGGTAAAATGAACTCCTAAAATCCCAGCACCAATAAACATTAGAATCAAATTGTCAAAATAAAAGACAAATAATTTTGAAAGTATCAAGAGAAAAACAACTGGTTACATACAAGGGAATTTCCTTACAAGTATGAGTAGATTTTTAGCAGAAACCTTACAGGCCATAAGGGAATGGTAGAGGAGAAAATAAGTAAAAAAAACTACCAGTCAGGATTTTCATAACTGGAAAAACTGTTATTTAAAAAATAATAGAAGACAAAAAGATACTTTCAGACAAAAAAGAAAAAAACTCACAGGATATTCCTCACCACTAAACCTGTCATATAAGAAATTATAAAGGAGTTCTTCAGGTTGAAATGAAAAGGACACTAAATAGCAATACAATACAATATGAAATAGCACATGAAATTATGAAACTTACTGGTAAAGGTAAGTTTATAGACAAATACAGAACACTGTTAAGTTACTTTTAATTAAAAAATAAAAAAGACAAATTATTTCAAATAAATATAACTAAATGCATGTTTAAAAATGCAGAATATAAACAAGCAGAAAATGCGACAATAACGTAAAGTGAGGAGGGAAAAGTTAAAGTGCAGAGTATTTTACATGTGATTAAAATTAAGTTGTTAACAGCTTAAATTAGACTGTTATGTCTATATCTTGTGTATGTTCCAAGGTAAACATAAAAAATAAAATTATAGAACTTACACAAAAAAAAAACCAGAAACAAATCAAAGCATATCAATAAAAAAATAAATAGTAAAATCCAATTAAAACAGTAAGAGAAGAAAATACAGTCAAAAAAACTACAGTACTAAAATAAAACGACCACTACCAATAGTAAACCCTTCACTATCAATAATTAGCTTATATGTAAATGCATTACATTCTTCAATCAAAAGACATTAAATGGCTGAGTGGATTTTAAAAAGATGGCCAGAGAAAAACATGACCTCAACTCAAGTAAGGGGGAAATCATTTGAGATTTAAGGGCACACATAGGTTTAAATGAGTGAATGGAGACAGTTTATGTAAATGGTGACCCAAAAAAAAGCGGGAGTGTTTATAATGAGATAACACTGATTTTAAGTCAAAACTGTTAAAGGAGATCAAGCAGGACATTGCAGAATGATTAGAGGAATAATCAATATATTTAAATAAAAAATATGCTATACCTATTATCAGAGCACCTACAAAAGTAAAGCATACCTTGACAGAACTGAGAGGAAAAATAGGCAGCAATACAGTAACAGTAAGAGATTTTAATTCTCCACTTTGGTTCTGGACAGAACATCTAGGGAGAAGATAAGTAAGGAAACCAAGGACTGAACACCACAGACAAAATGAGTCTAACAGTCAGATATAGAACATTTCATCCAACAACAGTAGATACATGTTCTTCTCAAATGCACACAGATATTTCTCCAAGATAGATCATATGTCAGATTTACAAACCACGTCTCAGCAAAATTAAATAATTGAAATTATACCAAATACATTTTCAGACCACAATGAAATGAAACTGGAAACCAATATTAGGAGAAAAATGAAACTTCAAAAAAACATAAAAATTACACAAGACATTGTTGAACAACAATAGCTCAAAAGAAGAATTTTTTAAAAAGCATATAATACTGCAAGGCAGATGGAAACAAAAATACAATATACAAAAACTTATGGGATGCAGCAATAGTAATACTAAAAGCAAAGTTCATAGTGATAAATACATACATTAAAAACAAGAAAGACAATTACAAATGAACAACTTAAATTTCCACCTCTGGGAGTTAGGAAAAGAAGAACAAGTCAAGCTCAAGTTTAGCTAGGGGAAAAAAAAAACATAACAAAGATTAGAGCAGAAATAAACAAAACAGGAAAAAGAAAAACAATAGAAAGAAATCTATGAAACTAAGAATTGCATATTTTTTAAAAAAGATAACCCAAATTTACAAATTCTTGTTTTTAAAAATTTATTATACTTTAAGTTCTGGGGTACATGTGCAGATCGTGCAGGTTTGTTACATGTACACCACTGTATACATGTGCCATGGTGGTGGTTTGCTGCATCCATTGCCCCGTCATCTGCATTAGGTATTTCTGCTAATGCTATCCCTCCACAAATTCCCCACCCCTTGCTATTCCATCCCTAGCTCCCCACACCCAGGTCCCAGTGTGTGATGTTCCCCTCCCTGTGTCCGTGTATTCTCATTGTTCAACACCCACTTATAAGTGAGAGCAAGCAGTGTTTGGTTTTCTGTTCTTGTGTCAGTTTGCTGACAATGATGGTTTCCAGTTTCATCCATGTCTCTGCAAAGGACATGAACACATCCCTTTTTTGTGGCTATATAGTATTCCATGGTGTATATGTGCCACATTTTCTTTATCCAGTCTATCATTGATGGGCATTTGTGTTGGTTGCAAGTCTTTGGTATTGTGAACAGTGCTGCTGCAGTGAACATATGTCCTTCTAATAGAATTATTTATAATCCTTTGGATATATACCCAGTAATGAGATTGCTGGGTCAAATGGTATTTCTATTTCTAGGTCCTTGAGGAATTTCCACACTGTCTTCCACAATGGTTGAACTAATTTACATTCCCACCAACAGTGTAAAAGTGTTCCTATTGCTCCACATCCTCTCCAGCATCTGTTGTCTCCTGATTTTTTAGTGGTCACTGTTCTAACTGGCATGAGGTGGTATCTTAACATGGTTTTGATTTGCATTTCTCTAATGACCAGTGATGATGAGCATTTTTTCATATGTTTGTTAGCTGCATAAATGTCTTCTTTTGAAAAATGTCTGTTCATATCCTTTACCTCCTTTTTGATGAAGTTGTTTGGTTTTTTTTCTTGTAAATTTGTTTACGTTCCCTATAGATTCTGGATATTAGCCCTTAGTCAGATAGGTAGACTGCAAAAGTTTTTTTTCCCATTCTGTTGGTTGCCTTTCACTCTCTTGAAAGTTTCTTCAGGTGTGCAGAAGCTCTTAAGTTTAATTAGATACCATTAGTCTATTTCGGCTTTTGTCGACATTGCTTTTGGTGTTTTAGTTATGAAGTCCTTGCCCATGCCTATGTACTGAATGGTATTGCTTAGGTTTTCTTCTAGAGTTTTTATGGTGTTAGGCCTCATGTTTAAATTTTTAATCCATCTAGAGTCACTTTTTGTATACGGTATAAGGAAGGGGTCCAGTTCCAGCTTTCTGCACATGGCTAGCCAGTTTTCCCAATACCATTTATTAAAGAGGGAATCCTTTTCCTGTTACTTTTGTCAGGTTTGTCAAAGATCACATGTATGTAGTTGTGTGACATTCTTTCTGAGACCTCTGTTCTGTTCCATTGGTCTATATCTTTGTTATGGTACCAGTACCATGCTGTTTTGATTACACTAGCCTTGTAATATAGTTTGAAGTCATGTAATGTGATGCCTCCAGTTTTGTTCTCTTACAATTGTCTTGGCTATGTGGGCTCTTTTTTGGTTCTATATGAAGTTTAAGGTGGTTTTTGTCCAATTCTGTGAAAAAAGTCATTGGTACCTTGATGGGGATAGCATTGAATCTATAAATCACTTTGGGCAGTATGGCCATTTTCATGATATTGATTCTTCCTAACCATAAGCATGGAATGCTTTTCATCTGTTTGTGTCCCCTCTTATTTCCTTGAGCAGTGGTTTGTCCTCCTTGAAGAGGTCCTTCACATCCCTTGTTAGTTGTATTCCTAGGTATTTTATTCTCCTTGTAGCAATTGTGAATGGGGGTTCACTAGTGATTTGGTTTTCTGTTTGTCTATTATTGGTGTATAGGAAAACTTGCGATTTTTGCACATTGATTTTGTATCCTGAGATTTTGCTGAAGTTGCTTATCAGCTTAAGGAGATTTGAGGCTGAGACTATAGGGTTTTCTAAATACACAATCATATCATCTGCAAACAGGGACAATTTGACGTCCTCTCCTCCTATTCGGATACCCTTTATTTCTTTCTCTTGCCTGATGGCCCTGACCAGAACTTTCAATACTATGTTGAATAGGAGTGGTGAGAGAGGGCATCCTCGTCCTGTGTTTTCAAAGGGAATGCTTCCAGTTTTTGCCCATTCAGTGGGATATTGTCTGTGGGTTTGTCATAAATAGCTCTTATTATTTTGAGATACAGTCCATCGATACCTAGTTCATTGAGAGTTTTTAGCATGAAGGGCTGTTGAATTTTGTCGAAGGCCTTCTCTGCATCTACTGAGATAATCATGTGGTTTTTGTCTCTGCTTCTGTTTATGTGATGGATCACATTTATAGATTTGCATATGTTGAACCAGCCTTGCATCCCTGGGATGAAGCTGACTTGATCGTGATGGATAAGCTTTTTGATGTGCTATTGGATTTGGTTTGGCAGTATTTTATCAAAGATTTTTGCAGCAATGTTAATCATGGATATTGGCCTGGAATTTTCTTTTTTATTTGCATCTCTGCCAGGGTTTGGTATCAGGATGATGTTAGTCTCATAAAATAAGTTAGGAAGGATTCCCTCCTTTTGTATTGTTTGGAATAGTTTCAGAAGGAATGGTACTAGCTCCTCTTCTTATCTCTGGTAGAATTCGGCTGTGAACCCATCTGGTCCTGGATTTTTTTGGTTTGGTAGGCTATTAGTTGCTGCCTCAACCTCAGGCCTTGTTATTGGTCTATTCAGGAATTCAACTTCTTCCTGGTTTATTCTTGAGAGTGTAAGTGTCTAGGAATTTATCCCTTTCTTCTAGATTTAGTGGTTTATTTGCATAGAGGTATTTGTAGTAATCTCTGATGTTAGTATTTCTGTGGGACTGGTGGTGAAATACCCTGTATTATTTTTTATTGCATCTATTTGAATCTTCTCTCTTTCCCTTTTATTAGTCTAGCCAGTGGTCTATCTATTTTGTTTATCTTTCAAAAAAAACAGCTCCTTGATTTATTGATTTTTTGAAGGTTTTTTTGTCTCTCTGTCTCCTTCAGTTCTGCTTTGATCTTAGTTATATCTTGCCTTCTGCTAGCTTTTGAATTTGTTTGATTTTGCTTCTCTAGGTCTTTTAATTGTGACATTAGGGTGTTGAGTTTATATCTTAGCTGACATGTCTGGTGGGCATATAGTGCTATAAATATCTCTCTAGACATTGCATTATGTGTCCCAGAGATTCTGGTATGTTGTGTCTTTGTTCTCATTGGTTTTGAAGAACATCTTTATTTCTGCCATCATTTCATTATTTATTCAGTAGTCATTCAGGAGCAGGTTGTTTAGTTTCCATGTAATTGTGCAGCTTTGAGTGAATAGTCTAAACCTCTTTGTAGGTTATTAAGAACTTGCTTTATGTATCTGGGTGCTCCTGTATTGGGTGCATATATATTTAAGATACTTAGCTCTTTTTGGTGCATTAAACCCTTTACCATTATGTAATGCCCTTCTTTGTCTCTTTTGATCTTTGTTGGTTTAAAGTCTGTTTTATCAGAGACTAGGATGGCAACCTCTGCTTTTTTTTTTCCATTTGCTTGGTAAATCTTCCTCCATCTTTTTATTTTGAGCTGATGTGTGTCCTTGCACATGAGATGGGTTTCCTGAATACAGTACACCCATGGGTCTTGACTTTTTATACAGTTTGCCAGTCCGCGTCTTTTGATTGAGGCATTTAGCTCATTTACATTTAAGGTTAATCTTGTTATGTGTGAATTTGATCCTGCCAACTTGATGTTAGCTAGTTGTTTTGCCTCTTAATTGATGCAGTTTCTTCATAATGTTGATGGTCTTCACAGTTTGGTATGCTTTTGCAGTGGTTGGTACTGGTTGTTCCTTTCCATGTTTAGTGCTTCCTTCAGGAGCTCTTGTAGGGCGAGCATGGTGATGACAAAATCTCTCAGCAGTTGCTTGTCTGTAAAGGATTTTGTTTCTCCTTTGCTAATGAAGCTTAGTTTGGCTGGATATGAAATTCTGGGTTGAAATTCTTTTTTTAGGTTGTCAAATATTGGTACCCACTCTCTTCTGGCTTGTAGGGTTTCTGTTGATAGATCAGCTATGAGTCTGATGGACTTCCCTTTGTGGATAACCCAACCTTTCTCTCTGGCTGCTCTTAGCATTTTTTCCTTCATTTCAACCCTGGTGAATCTGACTATTATGTGCCTTGGGGTTGTTCTTCTCAAGGAATGACTTTTTGGTGTTCTCTGTACTTCCCGTGTTTGAATGTTGACCTCCCTTGCTAGATTGAAGAAGTAGTCCTGAATAATATCCTGAAGAGTGTTTTCTAACTTAATTTCATTCTCTCCATCACTTTCAGGTACACTGATCAAATGTAGATTTTGTCTTTTCACATAATTCCATATTTCTTGGAGGCTTTGTTAATTTCTTTTCACTCTTTTTTCTCTAGTCTTGCCTTCTCACTTTATTTCATTGAGTTGATCATTAATTTCTGATATCCTTTCTTCCACTTGATTTGTTTGGCTATTGAAACTTGTGTGTGCTTCACAGAGTTCTCGTGTTATGTTTTTCAGCTCCGTCATTTCATTTATGTTCTTCTCCATGCTGGTTATTCTTGTTAGTATTTCATCTAACCTTTCTTCAAGGTTCTTAGTTTCCTTGAATTGGGTTAGAACATGCTTCTTTAGCTCAGAGAAGTTTGTTATTACCCACTTTCTGAAGCCTGCTTTCTTAACTAGACTACTTAAGGGGAAAAAATGACAAGACTCAAATATATAAAATCATAATCAAAAGAAGAGATTTTACAACTGATACCATTAAATTTTTTTTAAAACATAAAACAATACTACAAACAATTAAATGCTAATAAATTGAATAAGCTAGAGGAAATTAATACATTTCTAGAAGCATACAAACTACCAAAACTAAACCATGAAGAAATAACCTAAACAGACCCATAACTAGCATGAAGATTGAACCAGTAATCAAAAACCTCCCATCAAAGAAAAACCTGGGTCCAGACAGCTTCATAGGTAAATTCTACCAATCATGGAAATTAAGGTCAATTAAGGTAAATTAAGAATTAAGGTCCATTTTTCTCAAACTCTTTTAAAAAATTTAAAGGAGGGAACACTTCTGAACTATTTGTATAAGGCCAGCATTACCTTGATACTAAAGCAGACAAATAAACCACAGGAAAATAAAACTATAGGCCAATATTCCTGATCAATATAGATGTAAAAATCCTCAACAAAATGCTAGCAAATCAAATTGGGGAGCACATTTAAAGCCTCATACACCACAACCAAGTGGAATTTAACATGTGAAAATCAATTAATGTGGTACAGCAAACCAATGGAATAAAGGATAAAAATCACATGATTATAGATGCTGAGAATGCATTGGACAAAATTTAATGCCCTTTTATAATAAATACTCTAATAGTAAGAGCAATTAGGCAAGAAAAAATTTTTTTAAGCATCCAAATTCGAAAGGAAGACACAAAATTATAAGTTTGGAGACTATGTGATCTTGTATATAGGAAATCCCAAAGATTTCTTAAATAAATTAATAAACAAATTCTATAAAGTTGCAGGAGGCAAAATCAACATACAAAATTTAGTTGTGTTTGTATGTACTAACCACAAATTATCTTAAAAGGAAATTAGAAAATCAATCTCATTTACAATAACATCAAAAAATTGAAATACTTAGGAATAAAGTTAACTTCAGAGGTTAAATTTTTTTACATTAAAAACTACAAAAAATTGGTAAATAAAATTAAGTAAGACCCAAACAAATAGAAAAATATCCCATTCTTGTGAATTGGAAGACAATATTGTTAAAATGTCCATGCTACCCCAAATAATCTATCATTTTAATGCAATTCCTAACAAAATCTCAGAGACATTTTTTACAGAAATAGAAAAAGAAAACAATTCTAGAATTCATGTCGAACCACAAAATACTAGAAATAGACCAATCAATCCTGAGAAAGAACAAAGCTGGAAGTATCACACTTCTTGATTTCAAAATATTTTATGAAGCCATAGTAATCAAAACAGTACTGTGCTGGCATTAAAAAAGACAGACAAGCCAGGCGCGGTGGCTCACGCCTGTAATCCCAGCACTTTGGAAGGCTGAGGCGGGTGGATCACGAGGTCAAGAGATCGAGACCATCCTGGTCAACATGGTGAAACCCAGTCTCTACTAAAAATACAAAACATTAGGTGGGCACGGTGGCGCATGCCTGTAGTCCCAGCTACTCAGGAGGCTGAGGTAGGAGAATTGCCTGAACCCAGGAGGTGGAGGTTGCGGTGAGGTGAGGTCACGCCATTGCACTCCAGCCTGGGTAACAAGAGCAAAACTCCGTCTCAAAAAAAAAAAAGAAAAAAAGACATACAGACCAATGGAACAGAATAGAGAACCCAGAAATAAATTCACATACATAGTCAACTGATCTTCAACAAGGGTGGCAAGAATATACAATGGGTAAGGGACACTTTTATTTGTCAATGCTGTTGGGAAAACTGGATATCCACATATAAAAAAATGAAATTGGACCCTTATTTTATACCACACACAAAACCTACTCAAAATGGCTTAAAGACTTAAACAGAAAACCTGAGACTGTAAAAATTCTAGAAAAAAAAAATAGGAGAAAATCTTCATGAGAGGGATATTGGCAATAATTTCATGGATATGACATGAAAAGCACAAGCAACAGGTCGGGGCTATATCTAACTAAAAGGCATAGCAAAGGAATCTATCAGTTGCATAAAAAGGCAACCTTGGGATGGGAAAAAATATTTGCAAACTGTATGTCTAAAAAGGGTTAATCTCTAAAAATATTAATATGTAAGGAACTCATACAACTCAATACCAAAAGAAATAATAAAATGATTTTAAAATGGGCCAAAGACTTGAATAGCCATTTCTCCAAAGAAGACATACAAATGGCCGAGAGACATATGAAAAAAGGTTCATCAGCACTAATCACCAGGGAAATGCAAATTTAAACTACAATATCACCTGACATTCGTCAGAAATGCGTATGATAAAATTTTTAAAAAATAAATATTTGTGAGGATGTGGGGGATTTGGAACCCTTGCTTACTATTGGTGGAAATGCAAAATGGTACAACTACTGTGAAAAACAATATGGAGGTTCCTCCAAAAATAAGTAATAGAATTACTATATGATTCAGCAATCTCATTTCTGGGTATATATTCAAAACAATTGAAATCCAGATCTCAAAGAGATATAAGCACTTCCTTGTTAATTGCAGCACTATTCACAATAGCTGATATGTGGAAAAAACCTTAACACCCATTGACCGATGAGTGGATAAAGACAACATGGTGTATGGGTATAACAGAATACTATTCAGAGTTACAAAAAGGAAACTGAAATATGTGACAGGTTGGATGGACCTTGAGGACTTTATGCTAAGTAAAACAAGCTAGACACAGAAAGACAAATACTTCATGATCCCACTTATATGAGATATCTGAAGAAGTCAAATTCATCAAAGCGGAGACTGGAATGGCGGTTACTGGTTACTGGAAGCTAAAGCATATTAGTCAGTGTTCTGCAGCGAGACAAAAGTAATAAGATATATGTGTAATTATAATTAATAATATTGTCTTCCAATCCATAATTGGAAAGTTAAATGGAGTTTATTAGGGAGAACTGGCTCACACGATCACAAGGTGAAGTCCCATGATAGGCTATCTGCAAGCTGGGGAAGAAAGAAGCCAGTAGTGGCTCAGTCTGAGTCCAAAAGCCTCAAAAGCAGGGAAGCTGACAGTGCAGCCTTCAATCTGTGGCTAAAGGCCGGAGAGCCCCCAGGAAACCACTAATGTAACTCCAGGAGTCCAAAGGCCGAAGAACCTGAAGTCTAATGTCCAAGGGGAGGACACCACAGGAGAAAAATGAAAGCCAGAAGACTCAGTAAGCCAACCTATCCCACCTTCTTCCATATACATTGTGCTAGCCAGGCTGGCCGCTGATTGGATGGTGCCCACCCACACTGAGGATGTGTCTTCAACCTCTTTCTCACTGACTCAAATGTCAGTCTTCTCTGGCAATGCCCTCGCAGATACAAAGAGAAGCAGTATTTTGCCAGTTTCTGGGGATCCTTTAACCCAAATAAGTTGACACCTAATAGTAACCATCACATAAGAGAAGGGAAAATGGGGAGTTAAATCAACACCCCTAAAATTTTAGTTAAGGAACATGGATAAGCCATAGAGATCTGACATAAAACATCATATATGTAGTCAACAATACTGTATTATACATTTAAATTTGTTACAAGGATGCATCTCATGTTAAGTGTTTTACCAAAATAGTATATACTTTTAATGTATATTATTATATTTTATATGTAATATGTGTGATATAATTTGTATAATATAATATAGAGACTATGTATAATGCATATAATTTTAATGATTTGGTTAATTTTATACATATAAGCATATAAATACATATTTAAATACATATAAATACATATTTAAATATATTATACATAAATATATTTAATGTATATTTATATAATATACATTATTATATTTTTTACATAGATATAATTTTTATATAAATAGATATCTAATAATATACATGTATATATATAATATGTATAAAACAAAATATATGTTATAAATATATAAACTTATGTTTATATATTTGTATACATTTATATACATATGTTTATTTATAATGTATATTTTTATATGTTCTAAAACATATATATGTGGTTAATTTTATGTGTATATATAAAAATACGTAACAGTATATATAAATTTATATATTTTATATGTATATATATACATGTAAAATCAACCAAATATATATATGATATATACATATCATATATATATCTCATATATCTAATCAACCAAAATTTTATAGAAAATGACAATAAGATGTTGAAGAAACCTCATGGCCCCTTTGATCTCTCTTTCGTTCCTGTTTCCTTCACCTCAGTTCTTTCAGTATATTCAAATAATTTTTTCATGTGCACATATCCATGAAACATTATTATTTGTTTTTACTATTATTTCTTCCTGTTTCCTTTTTGATACTGTTAATTTATAAATCTTTTCTCATGTAGTTATCTTTCTACTTACATAAATTTACTAGTTTAAAGATAATGCATTTTATTCCAATTATTTTCAGGGCTACCTTTAATATTCTAGTCTGCATGTACAGTTATGTATATGGTATTTAATAATTGCATTAAAGAAAATCAGCATATGCTGCCTGCCTCGGAAGATGAGGACCTTAGTAAACCCTCATGTACTCACAAACTTTCTCCTCAAAACATCGTCTCCTAACATCTCCTTGAATATTTTCATGTCATTGTGATCTAGAACAGGGGTCAACAATGTTCCTGGAAAGGGCCAAACAATAATATTTTGGGCTTCAAAGGCAATGTGACTTATATTACAACTATTCAACTCTGCTGTTGAAACATGAAAATAGCCATAGACAATTGTGAAATGTATGCATGTGACTGTATTTCAATGAAACTTTATTTAGAAAAACAAAGAAAACCCAGATTTGGCCTGTGGTGTACAGTTTATTGAACTCCTTATTTATGAATTTTGGTTCAGATATTTTTAATGTGAAAATAGTAATTATGTTTATGATTATAATACATTTTTAGAATTGCCTTTATTTTACTGATTTATTTTTTCACCTCTGCTGCTGAAATCCCATTTCTTTCACCTGGATTCATTAGTTTTGTTTTTTTTTTCTTCACTGAATGTGTCATTTAGGATCAAGGCTCTGGGTGGTAAAACCTATCATTTCTTTTATGTTTTAAAATGTTTGTATTTTATCCTCCCTCTTAAGTGATATTAAAGCTGGGTATAGAATTACAAATTTGTTTTCATTGTAATAGATCATTGTATTATGACATCTATTGCTGCTGCTAAGAAATCTGCTCAGTGCCATTTCTTTGCAGGTAACCTAACTTTTCTCTTTGATGGTTTTAAAGACTTTCTATGGTAGCCTATGAATTTCCTCATTCTCATTACATCTAGGACTATATTGTAGTTTAATTTTTATATGTTATTTCTCTTGTTCAGCATTCAATGAAGCTACTACCCTCAATCCCACATTATGAAGACTGATGTTTTTCCTTAAATCTGAATAATTCTTAGCCATTATCTCCTGAAAGATTTTTTTTTCTCTCTCATTTTCTCTGTATCTTTAAGTATACCTCTCTGTTGTGTTACTGACACTCTTTTTTCCATGTACATTAATTGTCTAGGCCTGCCACAGAATGGGTAGCTTAAACAACAAACATTCATTTTCTTATAGTTCTAGAGGCTGCAGGTCTGAGAGTAAGGTGTCAACAGAGTTGTTTTCTTTTGAAACCTTTCTCCTTGGCCTGTTGATGGCTCTCTTTTTCCCTGTGCCTCATGGATATCTGTGTCCTAATTTCCTCTTCTTATGAGGACACGGAGCATATTGATCTAGGGTATTTCCTAATGGCCTCATTTTAACTTTGATTACCTTTTCATAGATGTTATCTCCAAATACAGCAACTTTCTGAGGTACTGAAGTTTAGAACTTAAATTTAAAAATATGAGGTGGGGAGGAAGCATGGGAACAGTCAGCCCCAACCCTAGGTGAGTACCAAACCTTCCCTGCCTCCTGCCCTATGCCTGTCCCACTGCATAGATTTCATCCCCTATATCTGCGTGTTTACCATTGTTGATCTCTAATGGCTTTCCTCCTGCTTTTCAGCGTAGCTGTATATTTTTAGGATTAAAGATAATTTTGGGTATCACATAAGATTTCTTTATTCACTCTTCTGTAATAAAAATCTATCATTTTATTTTTTTCAATGAACATACCATTTTTGTATCTTATTAATTATTTTTTAAACAAATTCATTTTAATGGAGGCTGCATTTGATTCACAGGACTGCCATAATACATCACTATAAATGTGGTGGCTTAAAATAACAGAAATGTATTCTCTCACAGTTGTCAAGGCTAGAAGTCTAAAACCCAGGTGTTGGCAGGACCATTCTCTCTCTTAAGTTCTAGGAAGCAATCTTTCCTCACCTCTTCCCATTTCTGTGGCTATGGCAGTCCTGATCATCCTCTGGGTCACAGCTGCGTCGCTGCAGTCTCTGCCTCTGTCATCACTCGCCATTCTTTCCACATTGCGTATCTGTGTCCAGATTTTTCTCTTCTTATAAGGACACCAGTTATTGAATTAGGACCTGCCCTAATCCAGTATGATTATGTCTGTAAGGACCCTGTTTCCAAATAAAGTCACATACTGAGGTTCTGAGGTAGATGAATTTTGGGGAGATACTATGCAACCCAGTACAGCTACCTAGCATTTTATACAATGATGATGATTCATTTAATTGATTAATACACATTGGAAATACAAGTTTCTTCTAGATTTTTCCCTTCTGTTAATAACATGACAAGAAACAACCCTGTATAAAGAACTTTGTGTATGCTACCGATTAGTTCCTTAGGATAAACTTCCGGTGATGAAATTACTTGATGAATGCTGTTACTTTTAGGTTTTTTATCCATCTATATCTCTTGGTATTTGTACACCCATGCATACTTTTTGATGGCAATTAGAAAAGTTTTGTTTTTATTTTCACCTTGACTAATCAAAATGCACGGGGCAGTGGGGAGAGAGAGAGAAAGCGAGAGAGAGAGAGAGAGAGAGAGAGAGAGAGAGAGAGAGAAAGAGAGAGAGAGGAGAAAGAGAGTGATCTATTTAGTCCAGGGATCCATTTCTATTTGCAACATTAGCTGCTGAATTACTCTCACACCCACACTTCCTAATTATGTTGCTATTTTCCCAGCATTCCACCTGTGAATGGCACATACATGACCGAAGTCAAACAATATGCAACAATTGCTCTGTGCAACACCAGGCCCACTCCCAGAGCCTTCGTTACCAGGACTGTCATCTCAGACCTTAGCTTTTCAGCTGCCTCCAATCCAACCTCTGAATGACAGTGACCTTTCCGAAGGATAAATCAGATAGAATCTACCTCTGAATCCAACGTTAAAATAACTAAAAGTAAAATCCCACTCCAAATGATTTTTCCTTGTCCTTAAGATAATGATTTTTATTAAACCTCCTTAAGATAACTGATTTTAGTAAACTGTCCTTAAGATAACAATTTTATTAAACGTAACTTTCAAGGCCTTTTATGATCTTGTCTTCCTCTGCCCCAGCAATATAACAGCTTTGTGATATGAGCCACAACCATACCTGACTACTCACTTATTGTGGAGACCTCTCCAGATGTCCCTCGAGCTCACTGTGTTTTCCACTTTCATGACAAATTCACCGTCCCTCTCACTCACTCCCCAATCCCCCCACCCTGAGACATTGAGACAAAAGTAGCTACAGGAGAACCATGTTTGTTCAGTATGACTTTTATCCTCTAGCACAGTTTAGAGGACCATAGGTACCTCCTGATCTGGGTTAGGCCAATAACCCCATTTCCCAAAGAATTTGAAATTAGCTGATTGCAATGATGGGAATGGCCACTCAATTGCTGTTGGTAGTGGTTAAATTTTTCACTGCAAGAGGTGGAAAGTGATAAAAGCTTTTTGCCACTAGAAGGAAGAAGAATGCAGTGAGGAGTACAGGCAAGAGGTGGTGAGTGGACGGACTGTTTGTGTCCCTACTGTATTCATGTCCCTGCTCCCAATGCATGATTGAGGCCACTCTGTTTCTGCCCATGGGATCTATACTGCCATCCGATATCCTTATTTTAAAATTTTCCTTTTTGCTTAAACTTATTCTAGTAGTCATTCTGCAGGAAAAAAAAAATCCTAACTGATGTTGCAGTATGCATCATGTTCTCTTTCTCCCTGGATTCTGTACACGCTGGTCTCTGTGCCTGGGATTCTGTCTTCATCCAATATTCTTCATCACTATCTCAGTTTCACTCCTGTACTACCTACTTATTTTTGCACCTCAACTTAGACATGGCTTTATTTTAGATATTTTCTTTACATTCTAATATTGGTTAGGTTTTTCTCCACTGTGCTTTTCTAGCACTTGTTTTCAAACTCTGTGAAAACACCTCACAGTGATAAACAGAAAATGCAGTGTGATGTACTGCCCAGCAACACAAAAGCTCTTTGTGAGGTTGTTTCACCCAAAATTATCACAATACCTGGAGCAAAGTGGTCTCTCAACAAAAACTGTGGATGCAAATTGAATAACTCATTTGAGAAAGCTCACACATTTCCAAATAACTGTATCTTACATCTCCACAATAATTTGGGAATTTTAACCCAGTGAGTTAGTCTACTGGTAAGTAGCATTTTCTAGCTGCCCACCTCTCTTGCTGTACTGTTGGGGTTATTCAGGGCAAAACACCAAAAAGACTTGTGCTGAAAAAGTAGAGATGACAACAAGTAAGTATCCAGATGCCTTCCTTCTCTATGTTGTAATTGCAAAGCCAAACAAATTCAGACTTTCAGCCCTGCCTTAGACAGCTCTAGCTTCCTGATTTATGCATAGACAATGGTATGGTCTGAATTGGGACCAAAGTTTTTCACAAAAAATTAAACAGAAAGAAAAGAAAAGGCTTTTAGATTATTGCTCCAAATTATTCACATCACTCTATATTTATATTTCTCCCCCACCAGGTATCACCTGCAGTGTCTAATGCAATTCTTTGCAAATATTGGGGGCCTAATAGATGTTAATCAGACAGAGGTGAGCAGGAGGTGTTTTGTTTTGTTTTTGAGACACAGTCTTGCTCTGTTAACCCAGGCTGGAGTGCAGTGGTGCAATCTCAGCTCACTGCAATTTCTGCTTCCTGGGTTCAAGAGATTCTCCTGCCATAGCCTCCCAAGTAACTGGGACTACAGGGGCCTGCCACCATGCCTGGCTAATTTTTGTATTTTTTAGTAGAGATGGAGTTTCACCATGTTGGCCAGGCTGGTCTTGAACTCCTAACCTCAACTGATCTGCCCACCTCAGCCTCCCAAAATGCTGGAATTACAGGAGTGAGCCACCGCGCCCAGCCAGATATTTAAAAAAGAGTGGCTAAATAAGTCTCAATAATACATTTAAATAAATAAAAACAGAAGACACATTGGTTTTCTATATATCTATCAAATTAAATGCAAAGAGAGCTTCTTGTAAGCATTGGGAACTGTCTATCACAGACTGGGGTGGCTTGAGGGCCACCAGAGAATTCTAGTTAGCTGTAGTCAGTGTCAAGCCTAATATATGGTTGAGTCCACATGAGGGCCTGAGCAGGAAAGCTACCGAAGCAGGAGTCTGGGAGTAGGCTTTGGAGATGCTGGTCCCTGTGGGTCCATTCATGCAGTAGAGTCATGTGAAAGCTGCCTTTCTGGGAGAAGGTCAAATCTGAGTACATACGATTTTCAAATGTACATTCAAGTTCAATGAGTAGCCAGAACTTGGTCCAGGGGTGGGAATTTCTGTGAAGTCACCAGCAGATTTTAAAGGCATACATCAGGCAAACAGCCCAAGTTGAGAAGCTGAACATGAGCATAAGTGTTTGAAAAATATGTTCATATTGTAAAAGGGATCCATTGGTTAGAGTAGGATCTCGGAAGTAAAGGAGAAGATAACCTAGAGACGTTTTTAGAGGCAGAAACATTTTGTGGAAGATGCCTAAGTGATGCTTCCTATTTCTGCTTTCTAAGGGTGCAAATCTGATGGATTGTAGAGATGCCATTATGATGATTTAGTAACAGAAGACTTTTACAGTTCTTAAAGCCCTTTCACTTACAGCTTCTTGTTGGACTCTCACCACAACATAAGAAGGTGAGATTTGCTGCTGTGCTCCTTTTCACAGATGGAGAAGGAGTAGTTCTATAATAATGAATGGCATTCCCAGGACCCTGTTAATAAGATGAGGAGACAAGAGTAGAATGTCTGTCTTTTGTCTCTGATTTACATGTTTTGTGTCTCCCATACTCTACTGACTTTGTCCAGTTGCCAAGACTATGAAACCTACTGAGCTTTCCTAGTCTATTTAACACAGCATATAAAACACAACCACAGAGACCAGAATTGCTGCTTTTTTTTTTTAACACAGTGGAATGTATAATGCATGCACACAGGGGAACAGTCCCTTAGGAGCAGTGCAAATGAATGCCTTCACATCGTATCATTTTGGAAGCCTACTTTCTAAGCACCTGTCACACTCATTAGAGAACCTTAGGGGGTACAGTAGGATTACTTCCTCAAGATAATCGTTTGACGCGGAGCTCCTGAAATGTCAACCTCCACTAGTCAGTCAGTGAACAGTATTTACTGAGCCCTTCTCGTATAAGAAAACCTATGAAGAGATTCAGAAGAAATAAGAGATGTGTTCTCTGATTGCTGAGAACAATCTGGGAAGAATCATCAAAACATACCCCTCTTGTAGAGTGATGTTAAAGTGTGCTGCTACAGAAGGAAGGGGTTGGGTCTCTCAGCAAAGCTCCAGTAGTTTCTGGACACTCTCAAGTACCACCTTATCAAGAGCTGTGTCTCTCAGGAATTTTATTTCATAAGATAATTGAGTTAGAGAGGGAGAATATCTTGACGGTTGGAGACTTTAATGCTTAAAATCCAAGGACCACAACTGCCAGGGTGATCAAGCCAAGAGAGCCCTAGACTCAGGATCAATCGGGAGAGCAGGCATCACTAAGCCAGAACATCATGAACTTTCCATGTGATTTTTGTCAGATGGCTTCATGATGTTCAGTCTCACTCTTCTCACCTATAAAAGGGGCCAGTGGGCTGATGTTCCTCAGGGGTCCAACCTTGAGCATCCCCTTCTTCACATGGCAGTGGTTAGCCAGCATGTCACTCAGGGCATGACTACATGGAAGCAGCAGAATTTGGGGAACAATCAGCATTTTGGAGGTATATCCTGCAACATCTCTGCCACCTCCCCCAAAAAGGTTTCACTGATTGAAAAAATGCTGGCAGTGAAGTTTTTTTTGTTTGTTTGTTTTTTTGTTTTGTTTTTTATAATGCAAAAGTGAACAATAATACGTAAGTGCTTTCAAAGAAACTTATAAAAGTGGCTTCTGCAGATCTCCTTCATAGAGAACATGTGGACACTGAAAGGAAATTTCTTTAGTCAAATGAGTCGAACTATAGGAGTAAAAGGTAAAATAAAAAAAATAGTTGAGGCAAAATTTGTATAACATAAAAGTAACCAATTTAAAGTAGAAAACTAATTCCGTCACACTTAGTACATACATTCACAGTGTTGGACAACCGCCACCACCTCTATCTAGTTGCAGAACGTTTCTATCAGCCAGTGCAAAGCCCATTCTCATTAAGGAGCTTCTCCCCAAAGAGAAGATGAATTGTGCAAGAGTCAATCGCAACAAACCCAGAGACCTTCAGGGAGGGGTAAGGCACCCAAATATACAAACATACATACACCTCGCCCTCACTCACACTTACAGCTGCAAATTTAACATGGATTCTTTATACTCTCAGTATCACAGCTTTGTCTTGTCCCACAGCATAACAGAGTGCTAAGAAGCACACATTTTGAGGTCAAACTCCCTGGCTACAAATGCTAAGTCCACAATTGACTGGTTGCATAAGCCTCATCTCTAGCATGAGGGTAATAACATGTATCTCATGGGTGTTAATGATGGCTCAAAGTAATAATGTGCATACGGATTTATCTTAATGAACAGAAAAAATAGTTTTGACCAACAAAAAGAGTGCTGTGTGCCACTGAAGAGGAGAGGCTGGCCTTTTCTATATAGTACTGAAAGCAGCAAAGCAAATACAGCACACAACAAATTTTATGGAGTGATCCATTAATGTCTTACTGACCTCTGTCTCCACGTGCTGAGCTCAGTGTACATTCAGAGACTCTACAGGCATTTCCAGCGTCTAGAGCCATCACTCGTGGCAATTGAGCTTTGCCTGTTTTCTATTTTAAAGGTAGCCAAGTTGTTTAATTTGCTCAGCCTGAGTCAAGTTATTAGCCCTATGATAAAATGCACCCCCCAACCCAAAGGTCTTCCACATAACATCGTTCTGCTTGGATAACTTCCTGCCGGGAACTATTCACATCCAAGGTTCCTGCTGTGTAGATCGGGGTTTCCTTCCTCTCAGTCCTCATTATTTCTCCCTTATTGTATCCTCAGGCACACTAGGATATTAAACAGACAAGATAATCTTGAGATGTAACCTATATATAAATCAAATAGTTTGGGCATGTAGTTCTAGCTTTGCCATCAATTTCAGTTCTGCCTTTTAATTCTAACCCTGAGCTTGTTTTTAGTTGTTCTGGACTAGTAGAAAAGGTGAATTTCTTCAGCTTGGTTCGCAGATTTCCTCTTAGTCATAAAAATGGCAAATGTCACTCTCCTTGAAGCTACCCAAATGCCAATAAATGACTCCCCTGGGTCGTACCCCTGACGTTTTTCATACTAGATGTTTTTCGTTTTTTTTTTTTTTTTTTTTTTTCTGAGATACCTACTTTCCAAATCGTGCTTTACAGGAGATCTGAGCCTCTGCTTTTTGAATCTATCATTTTTCTACAACCTTTAAGTAATTAAATATCTTACTCTGAAAACATCAATTTCTAGTGCTTAAGTTCTTTAATTTGATGGGACTGGTGTTGCCAGGCCCTCTTTTTGGAAAGCTAATTATCTGTTCTCAAACAAAGACACATATTACAACTCAAATACATTCCTCTTGGACTCTGCCCAGTCAGTGCTTTCAGCTCATGCATGACTAGGGGGAAAAGAAAATTTACTGCAAACTCCTTCAAAAATTCTCTTTAACCTGGAAGCCTTCAATACGAGTATGGCCCTTTTGTAACTCTCTTTCTGTCAAAGAATTACTAAGAATGTGGCTGGATGGCTACTAGGCTAGAGGCTCCACAACCCAGAAATTTCAATTGGAAAGGTGAATCTGCTGCACACTGGATCATAATTTGGTTTAAATGTTAATGTCAACACATTTATTTGGCTGCTCACAGGCCTGCTCTCCTGTGCTGTCATTGTCCTCTGAGTTACATGTGGTGCTTAACAGTTATGTCTCTTTCTAATTGAGCTCATGATTCAGAATTTAAATTCACAGAAATGAT
Source organism: Saimiri boliviensis (assembly GCF_048565385.1). NCBI lineage: Eukaryota > Metazoa > Chordata > Mammalia > Primates > Cebidae > Saimiri > Saimiri boliviensis. The sequence continues at coordinate 67,778,029 of NC_133454.1, read as the reverse complement.
TAAGTACGACATGAATTCATTTTACAGTGAAGCCTTGAACTTGAATGATTTTCACAGTGGATTGGAGCACCAGCCATATTGTTGACCAGCATCGTGCGCTAATGAATCTCAGCTACTGGCCAACAACAGGCATTGGTTGAGGGCCGGTTGTCCCAGGCACTGGCCCAGGCCCTGAAAACGCCACACCCTCAAATAGGGTACACCAAGTGGGGATGACAGACAGACACGGTGTCCAGTGTATATGCAGGAAAAGAACAGCTGATGAGTCAGTGAAGACAGGCAGGGACCGATTGGAAAGAGTTTTATCATCCTAAAGAGCTCACAGAGGGGATCAGGACCCAGTGAAGAATTTTAAGAAGCATAATTTAATAGTGGCTTAGAAATAGGGCCTTCTTGGCTGGGCGTGGTGGCTCATGGCTATAATCCCAGTTCTTTGAGAGGCCAAGGCAGGTGGATCACTTGAGGTCGGGAGTTCGAGACCAGCTTGGCCAACATGGTGAAACCCTGTCTCTACTAAAAATATAAAAATTAGACAGGTATGATGGTGGGCACCTGTAATCCCAGCTACTCAGGAGGCTGAGACAGGAGAATCACTTTTACCTGGGAGGGAGAGGCTCCAGTGAGTCTTGATTGCACCACTGCACTCCAGCCTGGGAGACAGAGTGAGACTATGTCTAAAACAAAAGGGAAAAAAAGAAGAGAAATAGTACTTTCTCAACAATGTGGAAGATGAAGTAGAGAGATCTCGAGGCACCAAACCAGGTAGGAGGTAGTGGGTAGTTCACTGAAGACAGGATAAGTGTCTCAATTAAGAACATCATTGTGAAGATGAAGTAGAATGGGGACATAAGAGTCATTTCAGATATGGAATATTGCCAAGAAGTAGTAACATTTTGAGCGTTGGTATTAAGAAGTCAGGAGAAGTCTAAATTGACTTCCTAGTTTCAGGTTTGAGTGAAAAGTGCCTGAAACCATGAAAATTCTGGAAGGTAATGTCAGAAAAACTCTTCTAGACACCAGCTTATGCATAGTCTTCATGACCACGAACCCAAAGGCAAATGTAACAAAACCAAAGATAAATAGGATTTAATTAAACTAAACAGCTTCTGCACAGCAAAATAATCAGCAAAGTTAACAGACGACCCACAGAGTGGGAGAAAATCTTCACAATGTTTTCATCTGGCAAACAACTAATATCCAGAATGTAGGAAGAACTCAAACAAATCAGCAAGAAAAAAATAATCCCATCAAAAAATGGGCTAAGAACATGAATAGACAGTTATCAAAGGAAGGCATACAAATGGCCAACAAGCATATGGAAAAATGCTCAACATCACTATCAGGGAAATGCAAATCAAAGCCACAATGTGATACCATCTTATTCCTGCAACAGTGGCCATAATAAAAAATCATATGCTCTCACTCATAAATGGGAGCTAAGCTATGAGAAAGCAAAGACGTATGAACGATACAATGGATTTTGGGGACTTGTGGGAAAGGCTGAGAGGCAGATGAGGAATAAAAGACTATCCATGGGGTACAGTGTACACTGCTTGGGTAATGGATGTGCCAAAATCTCAGAAATCATCACTAAAGAACTTGTCCATATAACCAAACACCACCTGTTACCCACAAACTTATTGCAATAAAAAATAAATTTAAAAAATAAGTAATTAGATATTGGGGTGGGTGGAAAATGATATTAGATTTTGATTTTTGTTATTACTAATAATTTGATGTAACTGTGAGAACTGTAACTTTATAGACAAATGGAAAAAGATAATGAAGTCCTGAAATCTGCATGTGTGGAGTCACAATTACTGACCCCAAATCATAGCAGGGATTTCTATTACCTAGGGAATGGCGAAAAGGGAAGATCTGAGAATAATAGTAACATTGACATTGACATTTCATCATTTTCTACAGTAGGCATATACAAAGTATCAATTAATTAAAATCTATATTTCATACATGTATATTTGTGGGAAATGACACTATCTTCACATGAATTTTTTACTCACATAGAATGAGGCTATAGGTAAATTATAGCTTTTATATAAAGTGAGGGATGCTTGCAAAATGGCTTTTACCCATTCCTTCCTGAAGCTTCAAAGCCTCTTAAATGGCTCCAATCAAGGGTCACAGTCTGGTTTTAAAACCAGGAGGCATATGCTGTCTTCTATGGGTTTTAGCACAAACTTCAGAGCTGCAGACAAGGACAAGAGTGGCACTAGGAGGAACAGGACATTTATCCCTCCAGGTGGTCATATATTGTTGTTTTCTTTTCATCTTATCTTCTTGAAATAATCTCTTCTTTCTTTACAAGTTGACACATGGGGTGAAGTTTCCCTCATGTGTTAATATAATCTCTGAAGGAGTAGAGCTCCCTTTCATTCCGTTTTTATTAATTTGTTTCTCATAATTCCAGTGATGTGTTTGGGGTGGAAAAAAATTGAAGAGAGAAAGGAAAAAGAAGTACTAATAAAAAGCAGAATGCCCCCCAGCGGCAAGCTGGTGGCGTCCAGAGGTTGCAGATAATGGATTAGCTTTTACCTATTTCCATAGCAACAGCTTAGCTGCTCTTAAACACTTCTTTAAAAGCTTGTGATAAATGTATCCTGTGACCCTGAAAACTTTTCCATCTCCCTCCTGACTTCTTTCATCTTCAACCCCTCCTTTTCCCTTTTGCCCCACAAAAACATCAATTATTACCCATAACCTTGTAGCATTTGCTTGGTTTTCTGCAGACCTGCTTCCTGTAAGGGCCCAAGATAGATTTGGCAGTGGGAGACCGAGAATGCTGCACTCTCTCCTTCCTCCCTTTGGCTTCTCTCTCTCTCTCTCTCTCTCTCTCTCTCTCTCTCCTGCCCTTCTTGCTTCTCTCTCCCTCTCATTCTTTTCTTATTTGTCCTCTTTTCTCTCTCCCCTTGTCTCTTTCTTATTTTTTTTAGTTTGTTTTTTCTCTCTTTTCTCAAACTAAATATACATGGAAGTCATCATCCTATGGATCACTGATTGGAACTGAATTGACAATTCCCAACTAAATAATTGACAATATTAATTGAGCACTTGCTGGTGGTCAGCCATGAGCTGGGCTCTGGTCGGAATGTGGGGGTGGGGGTGGATGGGGACACATGAATGGAAGAACATCAGAAGTCTAAAGGGTGTCCTTGCCCATATCAGCCACATAGAAATCAAGATTCTAGTTAAAGAAATTGAACACTCAACAATTAGTCAATCATCAACAGGATCGGGGAAAGAATAGGCCAGGATTGTAAAGACAAGGCTTTATTACTGACAGCCACTACTATGCAATTTAGAATGCTTGCTTACAGTTAGATTCGCTGTATTTGCATTTCAATCTGTTAAATGAGGAGAATATAATCAGAAAAAAGGTATTATGAGAATTTGAAACTCAAATAGGATGGTTCACATAGACACACTTGTACCCCACAGAGGTCAACTTTATGTTGTTGTTCTTGTTACTGGCTTAACATCCACAAGAAGAAGAAGGAGAAGGAGAAGGAGAAGGAGAAGGAGAAGGAGAAGAAGGAGGAGGAGGAGCAGGAAGAGGAGGAGAAGGAGGCAGAAAAGAAGAAGGAGGAGGAGGAAGAGGAGGAGGGGGAGGGGAAACAAGAAACAAGTATTGGCTAGAATGGTCACAAAAGCTTTTATGGAAAAAGGGAAAACTAAAGCTGGGTATGAAAAGATGAAGGTCTAAATACAGGAAAAGGAGAGATAACTCTACTATCAAGGAAGCAGGAACAGGCTGTAGCCACTCTTCACTGTATCTCTTCTAACTACTCACATGCCCTGCACATAGTAGGGACCAAATAACACTGTCTGTATATGTGTGAGCATGTGTGTTTTTCTTTTGTCTTAAATGTTCCTCCAGATAGGAAGACGTTGTTTTTCAAAAGATAAATGAGTGGAGATTTTATTATTTTATTTTATTTTATTTTATTTTATTTTATTTTTTTATTGCATTTTAGGTTTGGGGGTACATGTGAAGAACATGCAAGATTGTTGCATAGGTACACACATGGCAGTGTGGTTTTCTGCCTTCCATCCCCTCGCCTGTATCTGTCCTTTCTCCCCATGCTATCTCTTCCCACCTCCCCACCCCCCGTCCCTCCCCCATTTCCCCCCAACGGACCCCAGTGTGTAGTGCTCCCCTCCCTGTGTCCATGTGTTCTCATTGTTCAACACCCGCCTATGAGTGAGAACATTCGGTGTTTGATTTTCTGCTCTTTTGTCAGTTTGCTGAGAATGATGGTTTCCAGGTTCATCCACGTCCCTACAAAGGACGTGAACTCATCCTTTTTGATGGCTGCGTAATATTCCATAGTGTATATGTACCACATTTTCCCTATCCAGTCTATCATCGTTGGGCATTTGAGTTGGTTCCAAGTCTTTGCTATCGTGAACAGTGCTGCAATGAACATTCGTGTGCATGTGTCCTTATAGTAGAATGATTTATAATCCTTTGGATATATACCCAGTAATGGGATTGCTGGGTCAAATGGGATTTCTATTTTTAGGTCATTGAGGAATCGCCACACTGTCTTCCACAATGGTTGAATTAATTTACATTTCCACCAACAGTGTAAAAGTGTTCCTATTTCTCCACATCCTCTCCAGCATCTGTTGTTTCCAGATTTTTTAATGATTGCCATTCTAACTGGTGTGAGATGGTATCTCAATGTGGTTTTGATTTGCATTTCTCTAATGACCAATGATGATGAGCATTTTTTCATATGTTTGTTGGCCTCCTGTATGTCTTCTTATGAGTGGAGATTTTAAAACAAAGTACATTATTTATAAATATCTCTAAAAGGCCACAGTTTCACATCTTTGGAGGAGCATTTTCTGACTCCCCTGGTTGCCATCCACCCCCATCATTTTGCTCACCACCCTATGTGCGCTAATCACCTTCTTGTGTAAACAGTGCAACTCAGTGTTGAACCTTATTTGTCTTTATTACTTCAGTGCCTGGCACAGTGCCTAGAATATAGGAGGGTGCTCAGGAAGTGTTTTTTGAATAAAGACACAATTTAATGAGTGTCATGAATCAGACAATGTTCACCAAGAAAGCTTTCTTGGAGGTGAACTTTGGATTGGATTATTAATAAAGGAAAGGATGGTATTAAAATAGGCGTGGGAGCCATGTCCCTTCATTGGGAAGCCCAGGAGAGATGTCATGGTAGCCCAGGCACCCTCAAGCATCCCGTTTTCCAGAGGAGGGGGGGTTGGGTGTCAGGAATAGCATCCCGTGACAAGGCTTCACTGGACAAGTGAGGCTTGTTTCCAACTGCAGTGTTGATCAACAAGGAAAGGAAGCCAAGTCCTAAAACTCTAATTGTCAGCTGAGCTTACAGAGTTACCTCTTTCACTTATTTCTAAGGGGTGTGATACCTCTGACTCCCTCCATGACTGAGGGGAAAGACTTTGGAATCCATTGCTGCCAGTCGGCTCTGGCTACAGAATCTAAATTGGTTTCCGGCTCCCACGGACATAATCTGGCACTTTTCCTGAGCACTGTATTTAATAACAACAGTTGCAAAGGCAATAAAAGAGGTAAAAAATGGTGTTGTTATTTTATTATTACTTTGTCTCTATTCTTTTCATAGATACCCAGTCAACTAGGGTAGGAATAAGATTTTTTTTTGGTAATATCCTGCTCCATAAAATCAATTTCACACATAAAATTGGAAACTCATTTTCAGCCAGGAACACAGGCCTAAGTACACATATATTTTGTGAGAAGGAGTCAGAACTCTCCTCCTCGTAGGTTTCAAGAGGGTAAAATTCCAGGTTCAGGGCAGTTTAGAGGACAAAGTGGAGTTTAGTATCTGCCCAGGCAGCCCAGGCCCAACTACGGTCACTATTCTCTTTTCCTGCAGTACTTGGTACAGGTAAATGTAATATCAGGAGTAGGTTTGGAGAGGAAGCGGAGGCTACATCAGCCATCACATCGCAGAGGTTGCAGTGTGCACCCGGCCAGCCGAGGGTGGTTGTTCTGGAAGGAGAAAGTAGCAGCCTCTCCGACCTCCTCTTAACGCAGTGGGAAACATGCTGTGAACTTCAAGTCTGTTTGCATGAATTGGAAGAGCTGTTTCACTCCCACATTCCTAGGAAGTTTCTGCTAGCTGCCAGAAGCTACTTGATCACATGAGATTCCACACCTGATCCTGTTTGTGTGACCTTGGGAAAGTGTCTTCTCTCTGGACCCCAGTTTCTTCATTTGTAGGATGAGGAGGTTATGTCATTAGGCAAATTTGAATGTCTCTTTTAGCTCTAAAATTTTATGGTTCCATAATTAGAAGCAAACACCCAAAATGTTTTTGAAGATCTTTGGTGAAGCTTGCCATTCTAGGAGAAAAAAAAATCAGGTAAGATAGACGCACGTTTCTTAGAAATGATCTTAAGTCAAATTTAGAATTAATATGTTCTGGTTGCCTTACTATAAAGAATGACAATTTTTGGTCGGGCACAGCGGCTCGCACTTGTGAACACAGCACTTTGACAGACCAAGGCAGAAGGATATCTTGAGCCCAGGAGTTTGAGACCAGCCTGGACAACATAGCAATATCCTGTCTCTACAGTTTTTTTTTATTTTTTCTTTTTTAATTAGCCAGGTGTGTTGGTACACACCTGTAGACCTGGCTACTCCAGAGACTGAGGCAGGAGAATTCCTTGAGCCTGGGAGGTTGAGGCTGCAGTGGGCTGTGATCACACTACTTCACTCCAACCTGGGCGACAGAGGAGACCCTGTCTCAAAAAAAAAAGAAAAAAAAAATCCAAAATTTTTATTAAAGTAAGAAACGTTTTGATACAATCCTTTGAAGTTCTTTATACTCTCTTTGTAAGGGGATCATCCTTTGTTGATCTCACTTCACAAGTGCTCTATGCACTTACACACAGTTACAGAGTTCATGTTAAGATCACAAAAGCCATTATTTTGGGTCCTGGAATTCTGATTAACAGTGAGCAAAACGGGTGAGGGGGGCATGGTTGCTCACTCTCTCCACCTCAGAGGTGTATGCACCTTCCTTCTTCCCTTCCCTTCTTCAGACTTGAGGATTTGTTGAGCCATTCCAGAGACTCAAAAATCTCTGAAAATAAATCAAAATTAATTTAGATTGGCTGGTTCCCCTTTAATATGGTTTGACTATGACCACACCCAAATCTCATCTTAAATTGTAGCTCCCATAATTCCCACGTGTTGTGGGAGGGACCTAGTGGGAGAGAATTAAATTAGAGGAGCAGTTCCTTCCGTAGTGCTCTCATGATACTGAATAAGTCTCATGGAATCTGATGGTTTTATAGGGAGAAACTCCTTTCACTTGGTTCTCATTCTCTCTCATCTGCTGCCATGGAAGACATGTCTTTTGCCTTCCACCACGATTATGAGGCCTCCCCAACCGTGTGGAACTGTGAGTCCATTAAACCTCTTTTCCTTTGTAAATCACCCAGTCGTGGGTATGTCTTTATCAACATGAAAAAAGACTAATACACCCTTAATCAAGAAAAATCATGTTTCTGTCTAGGAAATCTAACAGACTTATCAGACATGGTTTTCCCTTGAGATTGCAGTGTCCTTCCCCTACTGTCTCAGAGAAATTATGCTGGTCTGTGTCACGCAATGCTCCTGCCATTTTCCCTTGGATCACTTGACATTATGGACCCTAAAAGAGTGCATCCTAAGGACTTGTTAGGACAATGTTCTCATCAGAGAAAACTCCCTAAACGGAAACTTTCAGAAAATCAAAGCCTCAGCTCTAAGTCTATCTAACCACAGAGCTATTGAAACACACACACACACACACACACACACACACACACACTCACACACACCCCAAACAACAAAACCATACCCACTCCTCTTTATGGCTTTTATTTACTTTTTATTTTCAGCGGATGTTGTTTGCAGTAAAAGAAAAGCTCTATGACTTAATAACATAAACACATGAAAAGAGCCTTCATAGGATCATCCTTTGTATTAGGCAAACTCGTGAGGTATGGCTCAGAACATTGGGAACCCAGTGAATTGCAAACCTCAGTGTGAGAGTGAAAGCTCTGGCCTGGTAGACTGGAGACAGGACACCATGAGCTCTGTAGGTGGGGTAATACCTGCAGAGCTGAGAGAGACCCCTGCTATCCTCAGCAAAACTCAGCCAGGCCATCTTTTTTTGTGACTAGTCGTTGCTCTTCTGACAAAGGGAAACTTTCCAAGTGTGTCTCCAGTGCTCAGGAGCTAACTGGCTACTGAAAGCTTTGGCAAAAACTTGCTGGAAATGGTTTCATTTGCTCCTGCCCTGAGACCCGTTCTGTCCCTGACAGACTTAGAATTGACACACTGTGGAAGGGCAAATATCAGGCTTGTGCCAGGGGCTGAGGCCTTTAGGGTGAGATGGGAGCCAACTAAAGATGTTGTAGTTTTGGCCTAGAGTCTGCACTTACATTAAAACCAGATAAACTTCATAAACACAGTTTGATGACCATGAAACAGCAGACTGACATGAGGTGAAGGAAATTGGAATTTGCCTGATAATTTGTCAGTCAGAGTTGAGGAGGGGAGCAGCTTCATCCTCACACTTAATAATCTAAATCTCAGGTGTCCACGTGTTCTCCTTCGCTCTAACTTCTGCAGGCCCCCGGAATTTCCAGGCAGGCAGAGCATTTCCCAGAAAGGTCCCTGGCAGGCAGGCTTTCCATAGGCCAGCTCCCCATCACCACAGGGGTTTAGAAAGATGATAAAGGGTACGGAATCGAGAGAGAAGGGAAGGAGGCTTTGGCTCATGGTTTCCAAATTAATATCTTTTCTCATTTGCATTCAAAACCAAACACAGTAGATCCAATTCAGCTTCAGGCACTTTCATCTGTGAAGTCAGATTGGCAGAGTTTGGGAAGGGAGAATATGGGGAAATCTGGGGAAAATGTACAGGAATGCATTATTCATTCCACATTATCAGATAATGAGATGTTCCAAATGAGTGAATCTTCTAGATAACTGAATCTTCCTTTCTAAGCATTCCCACTTCCTCTACATTTTAGAATATATTTATGTATTTTGTTAAAGGTGTGTTATAAGCATCTCTGCCTAGAATACCTGATTATAATTAACTGTATGTTGCCTACTTATCATTCTATTTTAAAGAGAAATTAATTCTATTTCTCTGCCTCATAGACACGCACTCAGCTATGCCCTTTTGCAACCTGGTAGTTCCAAGCTCTTTCTCCTGGTGTACATGGACTCTTCCTTGTGGGGGCCGCTTGTCAGTGTATCGGGACTTAGAGCGTGCTCTCCATTTCTTTTCCTCATCTTTTGTCCACACTGACTTCGGAATAAATGACTGTCTCCAGGGAAAGGCAAATAACCATGCCTATTAAATCAGCAGCATTATTTCCTGCATGGTTCTAAGTCCAGCATTCAGTTCAGATTCGCAAGCCATGGTTCTTTCGTCTGTTAAGTGAGGATGGTGCGCTAGGTTCCCGGGATGATAAAAAGTGACTGTGAGTGGTTATCCTTCACTAGGGGAGACAAACTGGTGCTTCCCATTTGTCGGAGCTGTCATCTGGGTAAAGACCATAAGTTGAATTCCTTGTGTAAAGCTCATCAATAGGAGAAAGCCCAGGGTGGAAGTAGAATGGTGTTTAATTCAGTTTGACTAGAGAGGGTCCAAGAGGTTTTAGATAGAAAATGATACCTAAAAGAGGTTTAACAGGATGAATAGGAGTTTTCTAAGTGGAGAGGAAGTAGATAAATATGTTCTAGACACAGGGAAAAATAGCTATGTCCGTAAGTTTGGGAATGCTAAAGGTTATCTCCATCTGTCTCTGATAAATAAACACATGGGTTGAGTGATTGTATTATTTGTTGCATTCAAAAAACTTCAAACAAAACAAACAAACAACAAAACTTCTTTTTTTTAATTTTAAAAATAGATCACCATAAAGGTCTTTATTCTTTTTTTATTGCATTTTAGGTTTTGGTGTACCTGTGAAGAACACGCAAGATTGTTGCATAGGTACACACACGGCAGTGTGGTTTGCTGCCTTCCTCCCCTTCACCTATATCTGGCATTTCTCCCCATGTTGTCTCTCCCCAACTCCCCACCCCCTGCTGTCCCTCCCCTATTTCCCCCCAACAGACCCCAGTGTGTGATGCTCCCCTCCCTGTGTCCATGTGTTCTCATTGTTCAACACCTGCCTATGAGCGAGAACATGCGATGTTTGACTTTCTGTTCTTGTGTGAGTTTGCTGAAAATGATAGTTTCCAGGTTCATCCATGTCCCTACAAAGGATATGAACTCATCATTTTTGATGACTGCATAATATTCCATGGTGTATATGTGCCACATTTTCCCTGTCCAAATTTCCCATCATTGATGGGCATTTGGGTTGGTTCCAGGTCTTTGCTATTGTAAACAGTGCTGCAGTGAACATTCGTGTGCATGTGTCCTTATAGTAGAATGATTTATAATCCTTTGGATATATGCCACAAACAACAAAACTTCTTGTTTTGTGAAAATACAAGCAAGTGATTGAAGTTGCTACTCAGTACCAACATACAGATAGTGTGAGGAAAACTGGAGAAGAAAAGAGGGATCAACTCTGTAAAGGAAGAATGTGTTTGGTGTCCTGTTTCCTTCTCAGGTGGCAAAGTTCGTCACGTGAAGGAGGAGAGGTCTCATGCAATGTCTTACCAGTCTTGACAGAGGTGCACCATGCTCCTCACTTTATTTATACTTTATTTTAATAAAGTGGTTTTCAAAATATAGTTATCAAAACAACAACATCGGCATTACTGGGTAACTTAGAAATGGAAATAACCAGGCCCCACTCAAAACCTACTGAGTTAGAAACTGAGGTGGGGCCCAGCAATCTGTTTTCACAGCTCTTCTGGTGACTAGGATGCTCACTCACATTTAAGAACCAGTGGTCTGACAATATAGAGAATGGGACCCAGACTCAGAGGGAAATCCTGAAAAATCAAAATCAGAATTGAAAGCACAGACAATGATATTTACTGCCACTCTGTAACTGCCCAGTGGGTTCACCTTGCCCACTGCATAGACAGAGATAATTTATTAAGACAGAGGAATTGCAATAGAGAAAGAGTAACTCACGCAGAGCTGGCTGTGCAGGAAACCAGAGTTGTATTATTACTCAAATCAGTCTCCTGGAGCATTCAAGGATCAGAGTTTTTAAGGATAATTTGGTGGGTGGGGGAAGACCAGTGAGTTGAGTGCTGATTAGTTGGGTCAAAGATGAAATCATAGGGAAATGAAGCTGTCTTCTTGCATTGAGTCAGTTTCTGGGTGGGGACCACAAGATCAGATGAACCAGTTCATCCATCTGGGTGGTGCCAGTGGATGCATCAAGAGCACGGTCTGCAAAAATATTTAAAGCAGTTTAGGAGCAGTTTAGGGAGGATCAGAATCTTGTAGCCTCCAACTTTATGACTCCTAAACCATAATTTCTAATCTTGTGGATAATTTGGTAGTACTACAAAGACAGCCTAGTTCCCAGGCAAGAAGGAGATTTGCCCTGGGAAAGGCTTGTTATCATCTTTGTTTTTAACTATGAACCAAGCCCCTCCTCAAGTTAATTCAGCCTATGCCCAGGAATTAACAAGGACAGTTTGGAGGTTAGAAGCAATATGGAGTTGCTTAAGTTAGATCTCTTTCACTGCCTCAGTTACAATTTTGCAACAGTGGTTTCAACTCCACCCTATTTTCTAATTCTAGCATACATGGACTGGCTGACCAATCACAATGGGTCACAGACAGCTTCTTGGGTGGACCTTGTGTTGCTGGGGTGGCCCTTGGTTCTGAAACCTCAAGACAGGGGAATTGCAATAGAGAAAGAGTAATTCACACAGAACTTTATTTTGTGCTGCACTGAGAAAGGGCCCATCTCTCTAGAAGGCTCACGGTAAGGCACTTTCAGGAAACAAACATGGAAACTCAGTGGCACTTTACTGATTTGTAAATGAGCCAGGCTCGCTGCATCATAGCTCAGGAATTTCTTCATTGGTCCATTTCCTTCCCATCCAAAGTCTAAACTGAAAAATAAATTTTAACTAGAAGGTAGCAGAATTCAGGCAAAGGGGACATCATGGTTCTGTTCAAATGTTTCCTGGCATCCACATATTTTGGCATGATCCACCCAGTTCACAAATATTCTTTCTGCCATTTCTATGGAACCAAGGAGGTGGAGAGTAGAGGTGAGGAATCAGGTTCCTCCAGCAGTAGTGGGTGAAAAAACTGTCCTTCCTCTTCTCAGACATATGCGCTGGGCTTCCAGATTGATTCCCTGCTGACAGACTGAGGCAGGCTTTATTGGAGATGCCCTCTGTGCTAGACCATTCTTACGTTGCTATAAAGAAATGCCTGAGACTTGGTAATTTATAAAGAAGAGAAGTTTAATTGGTTGGTGTTTCTGCAGGCTGTACAGGGAGTATGGCATGGACATTACTTGCTTTCTGGGGAGGTCTCAGGGAGCCTTTCCTGGTGCTGGAAGCCAAAGCCAGAGCACTTTACATGGCCAGAGCAGGAGCAAGAGAGAGACAGAGAGGTGTCACACACTTTAAGCAACGAGATCTCAGGATAACTCACTCACTGTCATAAAGACAGCACTGAGGGGATGGTGCTAAGCCATTCGTGAGAAATCCACCCCCACGATCCAGTCACCACCCACCAGGCCCCACCTCCAACACTGGGGATTACAATTCAACATGAGATCTTGGCAGGGACAAATATATACACTATTATCACCCCCTTAATGTCACAGATTACATTAGTTTCAGGTCTTAATTGGCCCTGGGAGACATTTATGTGTATAAGGTGAGTTTGTGTTTATATGATCTCAGCAGTCATGTTACAAGAAAGAGTGCCTGATCCAAACCCCAAGAGAGTGTTCTTGGACCTCATGCAAGAAAGAATTCAGGGTGAGTCCACAGACTGAAGCGAAAGTGAAGCAGCTACGTTGCCTGGGGTGTATACCCTCGGGTTCGTTATTGAGCACCGCAAAAATTTAGGACACAAAAATTTAGGACACACACACACACACACGAGGAGTTTAGGAACAGAGGTTTAATAGGTAGAAGAGAAGACAAAGAGAAACAGCTTTCTCTACAGAGAAAGGGGTCTCTGATTGGAGGCCAAGGAGGGCGGATCACCTGAGGTCGGGAGTTCAAGACCAGCCTGATCAACACATTGAAATCCTGCCTTTTTAAAAAAAAAAAAAAAAAAGAAAGAAAGAAAGAAAAAGAAACGGGTCTCTGAGCAGAAAGGGCCAGCAGGCGGCAAATGTGCTGAATTTTACAGTCAGGTTTGAGGAGGTGGTGTCCGATTTACATAGGGCTCACAGATTGGTTCCATCCTGTATGAGGTTTACGTAGGACTTGGGGAAGGCTGGTCACCCCACCCTAATCTTATTATGCAAGTAGGATTTCCAGTTAATTGGCTTCATCTTGTGTGCTGCCTATGATAGGCATGACTGACAAACAGAAGGGAAGATGGAGCTGCCATCTTGAACATGTCTAGTCCCTAGTTCCTGCCGAATTCACTGCTGCAAGCTCCCAGCTTGTTCATCTATGTCTGAAGCTTGACTTTACAGGCTACTCTTTGTTAGAAAATGATTTGGGGCTGCTTTTCATGAAAAAGAAAAGCCTTATGGAGGAATCCCATGCCCTTACTATCTGCCTAAGTAATTTCATCTTAACTCCTGTATCAAAAGTAAGTGTATTAAGAATGTAAAGGAGTAAGAGTGGCCACTCCATTGGCACAGCAGCAACATGGGCTGCTTGACTGGATATATTTATGGTTATTTCTTAATTATATGCTAAACAAGGGGTGGATTATTCATGAGTTTTCTGAAAAAGTGGTGAGGATTTCCTAGAACTGAGGGTAAACTCCCTCCCTCAAACTCCCCCTTTGAGACCACGTAGGATAACTTCCTGACATTGCCATAGCATTTATAAATCACCATGGTGCTGGGCAGAGTGTCTCTTAGCATGCTAATGCATTATAAGCAGCATATAATGAGCAGTAAGGATGACCAGAGGTCACTTTCATCACCATCTTGGTTTTGGTGAGTTTTTTCAAGCTTCTTTACCACCTCCTGTTTTATCGTAGGATCTTTATGACCTGTGTTTTGGGACCTCTTATCTCATCCTGTGACTAATAATGCCCAACCTCCTGAGGATGCAGCCCAGCGAGTCTGGACCTCATTTTACCCAGCCCATGTTCAAGATGGAGTCGCTCTGGTTCCAATGCCTCTGACAATCCTGAGTGGCATTTATTGATCAAGTTCATGGGAGTGGGGGTAATATTGTCCCTTTGTATACAATTTACATATATTTTATAATATGTCTGTATCCCAGTTACATTAGCCATTACATGAAGCAGAGGGTTGAAGATGGAGAGTGGAAATGTAAAGAAAAGGAGAAAGTGACGTGGTTACAGATGTGTCCGGGAGGCACTTATCTGTAACCATGAGAAATGGTTACAAGCTTCAGTCTGAATTTAACTTAAGCCCAGCCTTCAAGTAGTTCACTTTGTTTTGGGGAGTGACGTGTCTCTTCCAAACTGGGAGATCCCTTGCTATCTCCTCACTTTTCAACATTTTAAGGAAATGGGGTAGAGGAGAGTTTATTCCTCACTGACTCTGTTCTGTTGTCATTGTGCTAATATTGTTATTTTATAACAGATTATTAACACCTACTTGTTGCCTTATCTAACTTTTAAATGCCACTTAATGGAGGGGGAAATGAGCAGAGAAGGAACGTGAGCTGTGGTGGAAAAGAGTAACACCCTTGCCCTAGGCCCATCCTTTCCGGGCCAGTAGGTTCCCTATCATCTCCATGCTCTTTTGTGCTGAGGATGGTGGCAGGTGCCAGGGAGAACAGAAATTTTGTATACATTTCTAAGCTAGGGAAAATTCTTCAAAAATTCCACTTTCCTTTCCATCTTAACTTCTTTAGAACCTACTTTCTTCTTCATCTTCTAGTCTTTTTAGTCCTATTATCCATGTACTCTTTGCACCCTGTCCACCCAGCTCCTTCGCCTTCTCCAGGTAAGCCTGGCTGGCTCTTAAGTCTTGATCAGCGTTGGAGGTGGAAAGACGGGATAACCGTTCCGAGTTGCCACAGTCACACTCAGCCCGTTTATAATCCAACTCTTTTTGCTTTGAATCTTCCCAAATGCTGTTTCTGCTTCAGGCACTCTCCGTAGTACAGTGTCTAACTATAATTGGTTTTCATCACCTTGAGAAGGACCACAGCAGGTTCCAGGTCTAAGTTCTCATTTTTCTACCTTGGGAGAAGTGAAATCCATTGGTAATTAATCTTGCATTGTTGGAGAGCTCCTTTGGGTCTCCCTCCTTCATTTCCACCAATGCATGCTGCTTGACACTGTCACCAGTAATGCATGTGAACAAGGCACCAGTAATGCCTGCGGACAAGGCATCAATAATGCATGCGAACAAGGCACCAGTAATGCGTGCGAACAAGACACCAGTAATGCATGCGAACAAGGCACCAGTAATGCATGCGAACAAGGCACCAGTAATGCGTGCGAACAAGGCACCAGTAATGCGTGTGAACAAGGCATCAGTAATGCGCGTGAACAAGGCACCAGTAATGCGCGTGAACAAGGCACCAGTAATGCGCGCGAACAAGGCACCAGTAATGCGCGCGAAGAAGGCATCAGTAATGCGTGTGAACAAGGCACCAGCAATGCGTGTGAACAAGGCACCAGCAATGCGTGCGAACAAGGCACCAGTAATGCCTGCGAACAAGGCATCAGTAACGCCTGCGAACAAGGCATCAGTAACGCGTGTGAACAAGGCATCAGCAATGCGTGTGAACAAGGCACCAGTAATGCGTGCGAACAAGGCACCAGTAATGCGTGCGAACAAGGCACCAGTAATGCGTGCGAACAAGGCACCAGTAATGCGCGTGAACAAGGCATCAGTAATGCGTGTGAACAAGGCATCAGCAATGCGTGTGAACAAGGCACCAGTAATGCGTGCGAATAAGGCACCAGTAATGCCTGCGAACAAGGCATCAGTAATGCCTGCGAACAAGGCACCAGTAATGCGTGCGAACAAGGCATCAGTAATGCGTGTGAACAAGGCACCAGTAATGCGTGTGAACAAGGCACCAGTAATGCCTGTGAACAAGGCATCAGTAATGCCTGCAAACAAGGCTTGAGCAAGGCTAAATATGGTGTCATGTTTGGAGAGATAGCAAGTATCAGACAACATTCTTGATGGAGACTTGTTTTTTCCCCTCCACCCCTTCGAGAGATATTTTAACTTACCACTTCAAAAAAGTTAGGAGATACCTAATGTAAGGAAAACTAACAAACAAACAAAACACAAACACCGCTTTCCAATAAAACGGGTGATGCGCTAGCACACTGACCTCTTAAGATCATGCATCTGATGTGGGCCTTGCCAGTTACTGGAGTAAGGTTTGTACGTTCTCTAGAAGTAACACATTATTGTCTTTTAGATTTGGAACCTGGCCATTCACTTTCCCAGACTCCCTGACTCTGCCCTTTCTTTTTTCTTTTTTTTTTTGAGACGGAGTTTCGCTCTTGTTACCCAGGCTGGAGTGCAATGGCGCGATCTCGGCTCACCGCAACCTCCGCCTCCTGGGTTCAGGCAATTCTCCTGCCTCAGCCTCCTGAGTAGCTCGGATTACAGGCATGCGCCACCATGCCCAGTTGATTTTTTGTATTTTTAGTAGAGACGGGGTTTCACCATGTTGACCAGGATGGTCTGGATCTCTTGACCTCGTGATCCACCCGCCTCGGCCTCCCAAAGTGCTGGGATTACAGGCGCCCGGCCGCCTCTGCCCTTTCTAAGGCTCTAGTCCTCGCCTTCTTCTCCTCCTTTAAGTTGCCTAAAGCCACACCCAGGGTCTTCAGGAACTGACTGCTATTCTGTTTCTCCAAGATGCCTGCAGGCCGTTTACTCTTTACTCACCTCTCCTCTTTGTCTTGGGGATAGACAAAGGGAATAGAGAAGCAGTGAATCCTTCTGCCTCAAGGTCTGCTTTCCCACTCCACTTTTCTGCCTTTCCTTTAGGCAGCTCCCCCAGTCACATTGCAGTATTTCTCTGGCACTTTCCAAAGAGGAAAGAAGATATTTCATAAATTTTAATTCCAATAAAGTGAGGGCCTGCTGCCCCACCGAGTATGTGCCACACACGGTTTTTGCCCTTGTCATCTTACTGTGTCCCAGGAGCCTTTGACATTTTCTCTGGTGACATATTTTTTAAGTGGCCTTTACGTTTGCACCCAAGTTTATGAAAAGTGCCAGTCCACAGATGTGTTTGTTTGCAGAGACTAATTATTAGTCCGACTCCTTCGAAATGACTCTTCTCTATCCACAGCAGTGGAAGGCAGGGCCCCGGAGTCTTTCCTTTCCCTAATGAGTTCTACCTGTGAGGCAGCAGAGAGCGCCTGGGGAAATGTGCAATGTGCGGTGTGTGAGAACAGTCATATTCGGGACGGCTCCTCACCATCACACGGGCTTACTGCTTTGTATGTACTGACACGTTTACTCCTCACAACAACCCTACCTTGTAGGTACTAATTACATGCCTATGTTATAGATGGAAAAAAGGTGAGGTACAAATAGCTTAAGAAACTCTCCAGCGTCACACAGCCTGGAAATAAATGGTAGCAACCTGGCCCTCTCTCGCCAGAGGCCAAACTCCAAACGGCACAGTAAATGAACTTTAATTGACATATGTGGAAAGATTATTTATTAAAAAGGATGTTGGATCGTGCATTCTTACTCATAGCTAAGCTATGAGGATGCAAAGGCGTAAGAATGATACAACAGACTTTGGGGACTTGGGGGAAAAGGCGGGAGAGGGTTGAGGGATAAAAGACTACATATTGGGTACAGTGTATATTACTAGGGTGATGGGTACACCCGAATCTCAGAAATCAGTAAAGAACGTATTCATGTAACCAAATGCTATCTGTTCCCCAAAAACCTATTGAAATTAAAAAATAAAAATTAAAAAATAAAATAAAATAGATGTTGGGAAGCCCAGCAAACCCAGGACCTTCTTACTGGGAAGTCCGGGAGAGTTCACAGAAAAGAGTAGAAATCACCCTCACAACGGTGACATGATGTAATCAAAACCATGCAGAAATACCATTTCTCACTTATTGAATTGGGAAACATTTAAAAGTTTAGTTATATAAGCTTCTGACAAGACTTCTGGGAACATAGGTTATCTCATAGGTTTTTAGTGGCTAGGAATGATGGTAGGACTCTCATGAAAAGAAAATCTATCAACCATCAAAATACAAATAGATGCATTTACATTTTAAGCCAGTACTTAACTCTATGACTCTATCCCAAATATACACTTCACAAGTCTTGTGGGAAATTATGATAACAAAATGTTGAAAATTGAAATCAACTCATGTTCTGTGGATAGGGCACTAATTAGATAAACTGTAATATATTTATGCAAAGGAATACTATGCAGCTCTGAAAATGTATAAGATATATTTCTACAAATATGGGAACAACAGTATATATAATCTGCTGCCTTTGTATTAGGAAGGATGATGATGTATTTTCTTATTTGCTTGTTTTACATAAGCACACAGTGGATGGATAAACAAAATAGAAAGTTGTAGAAATCTGTAGGAATAAAGGGATGGAAATGATAAAGGTAGGAGTAAAAATTTTCTGTATATACTTTCAAAAGTAGATTGGTGTTTGAATCATGTTAATGTATCAATTTTTGAAAAGATTAAATTAAATAATTTGAAAACAAGATATTTTGTAGCTTACAGAATTCTGGGGAAGCCTGAGTACCTGGTTGTAGCAAGTCTCCTATTTACGAGGAAAAAGAAAAACATTTCTGCATGCAAAAATAGATGTTCTCCATCAAACCTGTCATCATATGTCCCAGATATTCTGATACCAGGCTGTGGAAGTAAACTTAGTTATCGTTCTTTCTTCTTCATAGTAAATGAAGAAAAGAAATTATTTCCAAATCTCCCCACTTCACAGCTCCATAATGAAGTTCAAGTGTAGTGACATTACCATTGTATACCTGCTCGATGTATCCTGGAGCTATAAGACTTATACATAGTGGGTTATTAGGCTCCTGGGAAATTATAAAAGGCAGCTGTTCCCCTCCCCCAATCATATGTATGTGAGAATTTTCTGGGAAGAGAGGTACATAAAAATAGACAATGTTTAGTGAAACAATTGAAAATATTATTGGAAGATGAATCAAATTAAGATGCTTTAAAAGCTCCAAGACTCTGGAATTTATGATGAGTATGCCATGGGCTCATTAGGATTGTGATTTGGAGAATTCCTATAAAATCTGGAATGGGGCGGAGTACAGTGAGAAACATTAGTGTGTTGGCTCCTTCCACATCTGCCTGGAGCTGGTATGGTGTGTGCAATGCAGAGGATACTGATTTATACAAGTGGGAAGTGACGACCCAGATTGTCCTCCTTCACTGACCCTGGAGACCCAGGGAAGGCCAGCGAAGAGGTTTTTCAGAAAAAGTGGACTTCTTTTGTAGCTGAAAGCACTGAACTTGAGGCCGCTATCATAAATATCAATGGCTTTTTACCTGGCATGCTGGTGAACCTTATTAACCTGAAATATTTTCTGGGCTGGTGACACTGGAGCCTCTAATAACTTTTTAGTCGGATGCCTCTGTACTTAATGTGTTTTAAACATTTTTGGCACAACTGCTTTCCAGAAGGTTTTCCCAATAATTTCAGCCTAAGCTGTCTAAAATATTATAGAACACTTGTTGCTGGGAATAATATTTTCCATGATAAAAGCCCTGAAGCATTGTGACATGTTAAACATTTTAAAGATAATTTTGTATATGTCTTGCCTTTCAAGGGAATGGGAGCCTCAGTTCCTCGTGGACAGGTGGTGAGTAAGGAGATATGACCCCTCCTCAGTAAACTGTGTGAATTATTCCATTGGAAGCATCCAGTGACATTATGGTCTGGAGTACTGGGAAGCCATTTTTTTTTTAACAGGCTTTAATTGCTTTTTGCTGGGGCCAGGGATATTTATGGGTTAGGAGATTGCCAAGTTATTTATTAGATGGAGTATCTAGGGATAGACTAATATAAATCACTTAGGCTGGTATTGAATATACCAGACACTCAGTAATTTAAAAAGCTTTAATAAAAATGCTAAAATATGAGACTTGTCTTTGGCTGTAATGAGACTCAGTTATCATGTTTTTATCAGCAATATTCAGTCACAGACCCCCCTGCCTTTTCTGAGAGTAAGAAAATGTAGATATAATCCTTATTTCCAGACTCTTCCGGTTTGTTGGAATTGAGGAAGGTTTTAAAGATTTGAAAAAAGGCTCATATAATAATTATTTGGGGGAGCTAATGGCTGACTTCTTCATTCTTAGAAATCCAAGATTAAAAATAATGTCCTTTGTGGATCCAGCATGACAGTGATTGGTTGAAAATATGTGGGGGTATGTATGGCTGAACTTGGCTTATGTGTTGTACTTTCCATATGGTAAAGAACCCATTACTGTGTATGCTCCACTCAAGCCCTGGTCTACAGAGAACAGAGTCAAAACTCTGAGTTTAGAACCAATGGAATCCCTGAGAATTCAAAATGTAGTTTTTAATTTTTTTTTTTTTTAGTGGACATACTAAATTAATGGTCTATATTATTTTGGGGGTTTCTTTAATTTTTTTTTTTTTTTTAGATACTTGGAGATTCTGTATTCCCAGGCTGGAGTACAGTGGCACAACCAGAGCTAACTGTAACCTTGAACTCTTGGGCTCAAGCGGTTCTCCGACTTTAGCCTCCCAAGGAGCCAGGACTATAAGCGCACACCACCACACCTGACTCTGTGTGTGTGTGCAGTTTTAAAGAGACGGGACTTGCTATACTGCCTAGGCTGATCTAAAACTCCTAGCTTCAAGCAATCATTTCACCTCCACCTCTGAAAGTGCTGAGGGTACAGATATGGCCACCACTCTTGACTCCATATCATTTTACAGTTTAAAAATTATATTTACTTTTATCATATCATTTATTCACAGCTAGAACCTTTTTAAGATAGCTCTATCATCCCCATGCCACCAAATACTGCTTGTTTTCATGAAATTAACCAATGGAAGGATGAGCCCTGAGCTCCAGACTCTCTCCCCTGTCATTCCACAGTAGCATACAGCTATAGACAAGATGATGGACAAGTGCCCAATTCTTAAAGATTTTCCAAATCCCGTCTTCCTTCTAAGATAAAGAGTTTCTGTGTCTGCTCCCAGAGAATCTCCTTCTTCAATTCTGTCTCTAACTTGAAGACACAGTGACCACAAATTGGATGCAGGGGTGAGGCACAGTGATTTACTCTTGGCAGCACAAAGCAGGCGGTAGAAGAGAAGAGGGGTGGGTGTTCAGTCACAGGCAGGAAATTTACTGGGAAGAGTACCTAGGCTGACTCCAGATAGATGGCCTGAGGGTGGGGCTGCATCTCAAGGGGCAGTCACCTTTGCTGAGGCAACCCCGGGCCCCAGCATTGCTACTCAGGTGAGCAAAGCACAACAGAGACCTGCAGCCCACTCATCATCGGGAAGTTCTGGGAGTGGGGGATGAGAGTGGATAATCATGTTGCAGAGCAGGGCAGGAGCCTGTCAATACTCCCAAGTCCCCAGGTGCAGGCTGCAACATGGAGCAACCCTGGGAAGCTTGGAGAGGTTGGGTGAATCTGTTCTGCTGATGTGGCTTCCAAAGGCTGTGCTCTAGACCTGGATGGAGACTGGGTGCTCTACAAGGTTCTAGAATAACACTTAGAAGAAGGGTAACAGAAGAAACCACATTTCCCCTCAAATATTTAGGATGGGGGACAAGATCGACACACTAAAGTAGTTTCAGAAAGCACCAGCAGACAAATCTGCTGGATAGTGACAAAATCAGGAAGTCCAGGAGTTGATGGAGATGAGGAGGGGCATGAAATCCTGGGTGTGGACACATTTGGCCTAATTCTCAGCCCAGGCATCTTTCCACTTTCACCTGCCCCAGCCAGGAGTGGCTTAGAATGTGACAGAACCGAGTCGGAAGACTGGAGACATCAGGGACCTTTAGTGAGTAGCTGAGGAGTACAGGCTGGTTGATCCTGGCCAGGAATTCCCTGCTCAAACTCCTCATTGACCATCTGTAACCAAGGATCATTAAATGATGGGTCCAGGGATTAAAGCAGAGAATGAGAAGATGCTGGACTACCCCCACATTGCCTCATTTGGTTTTGCCCTTACTCAGTGCAGCTGGTGCTTTTGGTATGACCTGCTTTTCAGATCATCAAGGTGAGGGCCACTTCTGCTCTAAACCTTGCAAGACTTCCCTTTTACCCACCTCACTGTGTCCAAATCAAAATCCCTGCCAGCAAGAGTGGAGAGCCCCTGGCCTTTGAAGCTAGACCCGCTGGATCGCCTCAAGCTGCGGCCTGGCTGTAGCTGAGGCAATGGGTACTGCAGTCAGTCAACGGGAGACACACCCCAGCCTCTGCTCTTCCACGCTGTGTGACATTTAGCAAGTTATTTAACCCCTCTCTGTTATTATCTAGTCCTTAAAATGCTACGTAATAAAATTGCCATATAGGATTTTCACAGGTGGAAATAAGTGATGCGTGGCAAACTTTGCACTGTGTCACTTCACACTTACTAAGTTCTCAATAAATAAGAGTTGCTGGCCAAAAAAATATCTAGATATAGAATAAAGACCCCATAGCATTGGCATTGACTGCGCACAGTGCACTGTAACAAAACCCTTTCATATTCATTTACTATTTATTCCTCACAATGACCCTATAAGTTACATGTGGTCACTATGCTGTTCTGCGGTTTGAGAAACTGAGATTAGAGAAGTCACACAACTTGCTCGAGGTCACACTGTGAATAAGAGGGAGGGAGCTTGGGTTGTATTAACAAGAGACAGCTATGACAATGTTAAAGAGGAGGGTAGAGAAGGAGAGATCTGAAACTCACCCCGGGGAGGCCGGAAATACTCAGGGGCCTTCATGTGAGAGAGAGACTGGGGTTGACAGATCATGGGGCTCGGCCACCACCTGACAGTAAATGCTTGACAGAATTGGGACTGGAACCAAAGTGTTTCCTCACTGGCAAAATGGGAAGCTACAGTAGAGGGATCCCTAATGTCTATTTTGACTTGAAAATTCTATGATGTAAATTAAACTCTGTGATCCTGAGTGTGTGTGGCCAGAAAAACTCTCCAGGGGAGCGTGCAAGTCAGTGGGGGGAAGGAACAAAAGGAGCCTCCCAGAGGGAGGGCACCACCATGCCCCAGAAAGAAGAGAACTCGACAAGAAAGACTCTTTTGCTGCATTCAGTTCCTCTGATCATGGTCACTTGCCTGAATTGTGCAAATTAAAAATAGGAAGTGTATATCTGAGTCTATAAAAAACTTTTGTAATGGTTATTACAAATGAACTTAGCAGAGCCTGAGAGGTTTGTGATGTCACCCAGCCCCTGGCATGTATTCATGTATGTGTTATTCAGAACTATTTGTTCTCATTCCCTATCATTTCTCATCAAAATAGAGCAGAGAGGAGAAAAGCAATCAGAATGGAGTGGGCTTATTCTGCAGCAGAAAATAAAACAATACCACACCAGGACATGGAGAGAGCCTGATTCACACTAAGAGTATATAAGAGCAAATAACATGGATCTGGCCCTGCCTCAAAGAACAGGATGTGACTGCATGCAATTAACCTAGTTCCAATTTGCCGGCTGCTCCACTGGATCCTGAGAGGCTGTGTATTTTTTGAAAATCCTCTGGCATTAGCAATTACATTTAGCACACATTGATTGAGCACCTAAGATACACCAGGCATTGTGCTGAGAGACACCTGGAGTACTGAGATGAACAAATGACAATCCTTAATTGTAAGGATGCCCAGTCTAGTGAGTGAGCGAGACACAGAAAACAACAGAGTGGGGTGAAAAGTGATGTGACACTAACCACATATCCTGCCATTCACCAAGTTCTGTTTATGTCACTCAAATCTCTCCTTCTCTGCCCATCTCTCCTACTTCTGCACTTGTCTAACCATCCATCATTTCACTTTTGGAAAACTCTCTAGCCAGTTTCATTTCCACTTGCTCAACTTTAGTCTATTCACGCTACAGCCAGGAGTGACTGATTCCCAGTGGATTCCGTGCATTACTTGTCATTATCATCCTTATTATCTATCATCCTCATCATCATGATCATAATCATCACCACCAATATCATCACCATCACAATCACCACCATTATCATCACCACTATCATCATCATCACCATAATCACCATTACTATCTTCACCACCCCATCACCCTCAACATTATCATTGCCATTACCGTCTATCACCATCATCACTATCATCGTCACTGTCATCATCATCATCATCATTACCATTATCACCATCACCATCATTTTCATCACCATAATTACCATCACTATCTTCATCCTTATCACCATCAGCAATGTTACTATTACCATCACCATTATCGTCATCACCGTCACCACCTTAATCATAACCTTTATCATCAGTATCATGATCTTCTTCATCATCATCAACAGCAGCAGCATTGTCTTTAAACGTTTTAATGTATCACTCAACTGCTGTTATAAAAAAGATAAAAAACGTCTTTACTCAAAGAATCTTTAAGCTGTGGTCTCTACTTGCTCTTTCAGCCTCAGCTCCTAAGATTCACTATGTTCATTTTATCCACAGTCACGGAAGCTCATCATGCTCTCTGTTTTGTCGATCCTTTGCACAGGCTGATCCATTTGCCCAGCTCTGCCCACGACAAACCCCTCACCAAATTCACAGACAAATAAAAATCCCTAGTATAGGCTATCATGGAGCTTTGCACTACTTCATACCATAGCCAGAGTGAAATCACACATAGATTCTCATGATGACTCATCAGCCTGAGTGTTCTCCTCTATACACTAAGCTCTGTAATTTATATGAGAAAGGGACCTAGTCTATTTGCTATTCTACCTCCAGTGTAATGCCAAGCTTATAGTGGGAACTCAAAAAATGTTGTCAATGAATACGTTACATCATTATACATAGGTTGCCACAGGACACAGACATACATTCATCTGTAGAAAGCGAGGAACTGATGGAGACAGGGTATTCTATCTCAATATCGGTTTTCAAGAATGAGTAAGAGTTGAGCATATGGATGAGTGGAGAAGATAGCACATGGGCAGAAGGAACAGCACATGGAAAGGTGTGGAATCACGAATGAGCATGAGGTATTTGGAGCATTGCCAAATGGGCTGATGTGACTAGAGCAATGTGAGTTGTCTTGGAAAGAGAAGGGCAAACAGTGGGCAAGTACTGAGAAATGGGGAGTGAAGCAGACATGATGCAGCATTATTCAAGGAAATATCAATAAATGAAAAGAATATTGTCTGAGAACTCACATGTGTTGAGTTGCTGTCTCTCCTTGTAATAAAAGACCTCACAAGAGATGACTGGCCATGATTGATGTTTTTATAAAAGTTTTATGCAGATATAACTCACATACTATAAAATTAACCTTTTTTAAGAGAACAGTTCAGAGCCATTAGAGTATGCGTAGGTTGTACACTAGTCACCACTATCTAATTCTAAAATATCTTTATTATTCCAATAGGAAGCTCCACCCCCATCAATAGTTACTTCCCATTTATCTCTCTTCCTAGCTGCTGGCAACCACCAGTGCATTTTTTATCTTTATGGATTTTACTATTCTGGATAGTCTATGTGAATGGAATCATACAATATGGTCTTCTGTGTTTGGCTTCTTTCACTTAATATTTTCATGGCTCATCCACACTGGATCATGTATGAGTACAGTGTCTCTTTTTATGGTTATATAATATTCCATTGTACAGATATCACATCTTGTTTATCCATTCATCTCTTGATAGATATTTGGCTTGTTTTAAAATTGTGCCTATTAGATCCATGTTGCCTTAAACACTCATGCACAGGCTACTGTTTGGATATATGCCTTCATTTCTCTTAGGTATATGGTTAGAGTGGAACTGCTGAATCATTACAGCTTATGTTTAACCTTTTGAAGAACTTCCAGACTGTCCTCCAAGGTGGCTATGCTGTTTACATTCCCACCAACAGTGTATTAGTCTACTAATTCTCCATATTCTTGCCAAAGCTTGTTGTTGTTCCTCTTTTTGATTAAAGTAATCATAGTGGGTGTGAAGTGCTATCTCACTATGATTTTGATTTGCATTTTTCTGGTAACTGATGGTGCTAAACATCTTGTCGTGTGCATATTGGCCACTAATATATCTTCTTTGGATAATTATTTATGCAACTCCTTTATTCATTTTTAATTGGCTTATTTGACATTTTATTCCTTTTACATGTTTTGATAGTAGTCACTTATTAGATATGTGATTTTCAAATACTTTCTCTTATTTTGCGAGTTTCCTTTTCACTTGCCTGATAGTGTCTTTTTGAAGCACAAACATTTTTAATTTGAATGAAGTCCAGTTTATGTTTTCTGCTGTTGCTTGTGCTTTTTATGGTATATCTAAGGATTCATCACCCAATCAAAGGCTGCTGAGAGGCAGAAGCAAAGCGGACCTGGGACCAGATGCAGAGGTGGCTGCTACTGCTCCCCACCTCTGCTTTCTCACATCCTTAGCAATGGAATAAGTAATGAAAACACAAAAAACTACAGTTTTTTTGTGCGTTTTCTTCTAAGTTTTAGTCTTAACATTTAAGTTTTTATCTATTAATGTTTTGAATTTTGTATGTGATATGAATTAGGGATCCAACTTCATTCTCCTGCAAGGGGATATCTACTTGTCTCAGTACTATTTGTTGAAAACACTATTCTTTCCTCATTGAATTGACTTGGCACCTTGTTGGAAATCAACTGACCGTAAAATGTGGATATATTTTTGGGTTCTCAATTCTACTCTATTAATGCATATGACTATCCTTATGTTGATTTTTAATAGTGCATACTTTTTAAGAATGTGTTGTAAATTAAAGTAAGCAATATATATACAGCACTTAATGCTAGGCTTCAAGAAATAAACTATAGGCAAGGACTTCATGACTCAAACACCAAAAGCATTGGCAACAAAAGCCAAAATAGACAAATGGGACCTAATTAAACTCCAGAGCTTCTGCACAGCAAAAGAAACAATCATTAGAGTGAACCAGCAACCAACAGAATGGGAAAAACTTTTGCAATCTACCCATCTGACAAAGGGTTAATATCCAGAATCTACAAAGAATGAAAAACAGATTTACAAGAAAAAAATAAACAAGCCCATTCAAAAGTAGGGGAAGGATATGAACAGACACTTTACAAAAGAAGACCTATATGAGGCCAACAAACATATAAAAACATGCTCATCATCACTGGTCATTAGAGAAATGCAAATCAAAACTACATTGAGATACCATCTCATGCCAGTTAGAAGGGTGATCATTAAAAATATCTGGAGACATGCTGGAGAGAATGTGGAGAAATAGGAACACTTTTACACTGTTGGTGGGAGTGTGCATTAGTTCAACCATTGTGGAAGACAGTGTGACTATTCCTCAAGGACCTAGAAATAGAAATTCCATTTGACCCAGCAATCCCATTACTGGGTATATATCCAAAGAATTATAAATCATTCTATTATAAGGACACATGCACACAAATGTTCATTGCAGCACTGTTTACAATAGCAAAGACTTGGAACCAACCCAAATGTCCATCAATGATAGATTGGACAGGGAAAATGTGGCACATATACACCATGGAATATTATGCAACCATAAAAAATGATGAGTTTGTGTCCTTTGTAGGGACATGGATGAACCTGGAAACCATCATTCTCAGCAAACTGACACAAGAACAGAAAATCAAACACCGCATGTTCCCACTAATAGGCAGGTGTTAAACAATGAGAACACATGGACACAGAGAGCAGATCATCACACACTAGGGTCTGTCAGAGTAAACTAGGGGAGGGACAGCGGGAGTGGGGAGTTGGGGAGGGATAACATGGGGAGAAATGCCAGATGTAGGTGATGGAGAGGAAGGCAGCAAACCACACTGCCATGTATGTACCTATGCAACGATCTTGCATGTTCTTCACATATAACCCAAAACCTAAAACCCAATAAAATATATATTTAGAAAAAAAAGAAATAAACTATTTTGTTGTTGCTGCTGGTGGTGTTATTACCCTGTACCCAGGAGGAGCTCACTGATAGACCTAACTTGCTGATGAAATATCATCAGCTCCCATGGTTTTAGACCAGAAGAGACCTGGGGATTTGCAAACAAATGTCTCCATTCAAAAGCTAACCAAAACAGACGAACAACAATTCACACGCACAAACACACAAGCACACAAGTGCACATATAACTCTAGCCAGATACATTTCATGATTAGCAAAAGGTCACAAAGCTACAGAGGAAAAATGGTCAGAATCTGCTTCTCTTTACACTTCATGTAGTGCTTTTGGCAAAATATTATACTATTTGAGTGTACAGAATATCACACAACACAGCCTAGATAAATGCCGTAATTCCCAATTTGCCTCCGGTTTAAGAAATAAACATTCTTATTAAAATGCAAAAAGGTAGCCCCGTAAGGATGAAATGTTGGATCCTTAAGTCTTTTCTGTGTTATTTTTTATAAATTATCTTTGAGTGTTTAAAACTGTAATGAAAACTATTTCACATTTATAATATCTTTCACATGGTCTCTTAATATTTTGTTACTTCCTGAGAATAATAACAACAATAAACTAAAAACCATAGTAAAGGTATTTAAGACATTTTGAAATAATTATCACTAATCTAATCTTTATATCTCTGTGATACAAATATTTTTATGCCCATTTCACAGTAGAGGAAGCTGAAACTTCATGGCTTATATAACTATGTCAAAAATCACATAGAAAATAGTTGGAAAAAACAGTGTTCAAACCTTAGCCCCTATGACTCCAAATCCCAAGATTACTCTCTTTCTAATTCTGACATACAGTCTTAAATAAAACAATTAAGAGTAGACAACTAAATACTGTGGCTGGAAAGAGACAGGGCAGAGTTGTGATGGAGGGAAAAGCTGCTCTTGGAGTTACCTTGTGGAGCCATCTCTAATGGGGAGCGGGCCCTGGAGGGACGGGATGCTGAGGGGTGGAACAGAATTTGGGTAACTGGGAGGGGACCAGACAGAGAAGATACCCCTTGCAGGGGTGTAGTGAGAACTCCTCATCTTGACTATACACCAAATTTACCTTGAGGCCTTTCTGACACTATTACTCCCTGTTCGAATTCAGATCTAATAATCTGCAATGAAAAAAATTCCCAGAGAGTTCTTGACAATGTGGGAACTCTTAGGGAGAGAGAAAGGAGGTCACTAAAATTTTGGAGAGAATGAGGAAGCAGCATTCAATAAGCACCTACTTTTGGCCAGGATTGAGCTCAGAGTTTTACCCGTACCTTCACCCAACCCATGAGCAGGCATCAGGAGTTCTCCTCCTAGGGGACGAGACCAGTGAGATCCAGAACTCACCTGCACACAGGCATCCAGCTGAAGCGAGGCCAAGACTGGAGTCTGGAGCTGTGTGACCCCAAGGCCAGCACTGTCCTGCTGCCCTGAATGCCCTCTCAATGGGTCTGGTCCTGAGGGTTAAGACCGTGTCCTAGCATCCTGCCTTATGGACACACTTCAGTTTCTCTATCTTGTCCCATCTACGTCAGAGCTGTTGTCAAGATCAAATTAGATAACAAAGCCTAAAACACCCCCGTCACATATGAGATATCATTACTTATTCCATTGCTAAGGATGTGGGCAAAACTGAGGTGGGGCGCAGCAGCGATCACCTCTGCATCTGGTCCCAGGCCCACTTTGCTTCCGCCTCTCGGCTGAGATGAGGTCTGGGTCCCGGCTGAGCAGAGCATGGTGCTGTGGTCCTGTACCCTGTTCCTTCTGGAAACAGACATCCTCTAAGAGAAAACATTTTAAAAGCCAAGCAGTTTCTTCATACACATGTGAGATTTGCCCTATGTATTGGCTTAGGCCCAGTAGCTCAGTTTAAGAGGAGAAAACTGATGATTAGTTATTGAATATGTACTTTTTACTCTGGTAGCTAGAGTGTTTATGCATATATATACTCTACATATGCTCTATGTATATATGAAATGTATAATAATATACTATGTTATTAAATATAATATATATTATGCTATATTATATATAATATACATATAATCTAGGTATATGTGTGTAATATATATATATATATATATACATATATATATGCACACACGCACACACACACACGCATATGTATCTCCAAGGTAAGCTTTATTTATTTATAAGTCCTAACTTAAAGTTGGAAACTAAGATCTAGAAAATGAGCAATTAGACACAGATTAAGTCATTTCTCTGATTCTAAATGGTATGAACAATATCAATAATGAGTATATACAAAGGATAATAAGAGCTAACATTGATACGGTACTTACTTATTTCCAGGCACTGTGCTCCTGTTTTGAATACATTCATATTTAGTTCTTACAACAACCTGAAGAGACAAGTTCTTCATTCTCACTGTGCAGATTAGGAGCCACGGGCTTACAGTGGGTAAATAAAGCTGTCCAATGCCAAGCAGATCTATAGGACTTCAGAACCAGGGGCATGTTCCCTGGCCTCTCACTGCCATTTCCACAGGCAGTGAAATAGTGTCAGAAAGTCCTCAATATGTACAGAAAGTCCTGTAATATGTGCAGAATTACACATTTCAGTCCCAACTAACTGTACAGAAAGATGTGTTTCATCTTTGGGAAAGCCTTTTCCAGCCCAAATCTTCTCTCTCACACGTACACAATTATTTGAATAAAGCAGTATATATCGTAGGCATTTATTTATTTATTTAACATATTTTTTATTAAGCATCTGTTAAATATTATGTGGCAAGCATAGTTTTAATTACTGGGAGTGTAGTGGTTTAGAAAGTCAATAGTTTAGTGGGCCAGAGATGTTAAACAAGTAATCATATAAATGGATATAAAAACACAAAGCTATGTATGTATTGTACAAGGAAATGTAAAGTTTGAGAAAAGATTATAACAAGGAGCCTGATTTAGATACTGGGGGCAGGAGTTGATGTCATTAGCAAAGATTTCCCAAAGAAGAAACATTAAAACTGAGCCCAGGAAAAAAAAAAAAAAAAAAAAAAAAAAAAAAAAAAAAAAAAAAAAAAAAAAAAAAAAAAACTGACACAATTTTTTTGGCTGAATAGGATGAAGAATAGGATGGTGAGGATTCCAGGGAGAGGATAGAGCAAATGTCAATCTCTAGGCTGGGAAACACTTGACACCCTATAAGCTACTGAATTTAAAAACCCATGCACTCATACATTGTGTTTACAGGGATAAAAAGATGTTACAACATGTCAGTCACTGTGTGTATACCAGGAATACGGGGTTACCTATCACAGATGCTGTCCATGAGATAGCTCAGTTGCAAAGATAAATGGTATGATAAAGGCATAAACAAGAATGTCACGGGAAGAGAAAGAGCAACTTAGGAACAACAAAAACGCTCTGAATGTGAGTTGAGAACTGGAGAGTGGGCGGGTCAGATGGCATAGGAGTGGGAATGGGTTTTCCAAGCAGAGGGAATTGTGTGTATTAAGGTGCCAAGTTGAGAGGGTGATGGAGCTCTGGAGAGAAGCTTTAGAGAAGGGCTTAGAAGTTATATTTTGGACAGACTGCAAGACAAATGGTTTTGTAAATCCTGCTAAGAAGTTTTAGATCTTCCATCTTTAGCAAGGGACACATGCTGGAGGTTTTAGGCAGAAGCAAGATATTTAAAAGTCATATTTCTATCTCTGTGTATCTGAAATCTATCTGTTTGTCTGCCTGGATGTTTATCTATCTATCTATCTATCTATCTATCTATCTATCTATCTATCTATCTATCTGTCTGTCTGTCTATCATCTATCATCTATCTATCTCTTTCTAAGTACCTACTTACCTCACATCTGTCAATATCTTATCTATTCCTCTGTATTTCTATCTATATCAATCTCTCTTCTGAATAGCTGTTACTCATCTGTCATCCCTCTAAAATGACCACATTTTGAAGTTACTGTAGTTGTGCATTGAATCCTCTGCACAACCTGTGCAAATACCCGGTTGTAAAACACCACCACCAGTGAAAAGATAAGCAGATACCTGCAGCACCAGCAGGGGAGGCTCAAGAGTGTCTGCACAGATAACACTCTGTTATTTATTATCCTTTAGTTACACTCTGTGGTTCTTATCATTTTCTTTGAGTAATTTAGGATTTTCAGGTAAGATTATTATTCATTTCTTTATGTGTATATTTACAAACAGTAAATATACAATATCTGTAGATTCATTTGCTACAGATACTTGTCTAAAAATTAAACAAACATCTCCTGCCGGAATACAAAAACAAAAAAACAAAAAAACAAAAAAAAAACATTTAAAGCTATCTCCAAGTGTTTTCTTTCTTCACAAAGTCATTATGGAAACAAGGGTAGAGTCGCAGTGATATTGCCAAATTCAATTCAGATTTAATTTACATTAAAAGTATTGAATGCCTTCCTTGGCAAGCAGCATGCATGGCCCTGGGGAGACAAGGACGGTGAGGATGGGCTCCTCCCTTTGTGGGCTGCAGTGTGCAGTGGGGGCTGACTTGAATGGGATGGTTTTGTTCCATCACAGCCAGTGCTGTGAGCGAAGAGGCTCTGGGAAGACATTTGAAGCAGAACGCACAAACACGCGAAGACTTGTGGATGGAAATACCGTGTTTGGGGAAATTATCAACAATAAACAAAAAGAAACCATCATACGGTGAGAGGAGCTCTCACTCACTAACCCTGTAATTTTGATCAATGTATCTCCCCATGCCTCAGTTTCTTCAATATTAATAGTGTGACTATTTATTCTATTTATCTCGCCATTTTAAGATGTAAGGAGCTTGTTTATCTCAGTAAGTGATTTGAGAACAATGAAGTTACATATTAATGTTAGTTTCTAAGGATTTCGTGATTGAGAAAAGAAAGATCTTCCTTTTCTGCCAATTCATGCTCTGCACTTCCTTTTCTGTTAGCAGTCCACATCCTGAAACTGTACGTATCTTTTCTCCTTGGAGAAAATGACAGAGAACCTGATGGAGCTGCAGAGGATGGCGAACACCACTGTCTGGGCTTAGTGGGAACGTTTCCATTAGCCTTTGCGATCCCACTTCAGGAAGCCCTTCGCTAATGAGGAACATTGACTGAGCACCTGAACAATGAGGATGCCAGGCTAAGCATCTGTGGAATTTTACATATTTCTTAATTCAGCCTCCTTCACACTATCAGATGAGATAGGATGTCTGTGGAAAGAATAGCTCTGAGCTCGTGGCCGTGCTGAGTTCTATCCTGAGGCATCATAGCTGCCTCCGCTCACTGACTGTGCTTTCCCCAGCTGTGTGTAACTTACTATCGGGGAGCCCCTAGGGTCTGAAAAAAAAAATTAAAACAAAAAATTTCAGATGGCCTAACACTTGCAGTTGAAGCAGACATTATTTTGAGAATATTCTGGAAGTTGCACTTGAGTTGTTGCTTCACAGAAGTGAAAAATGTATTGACATTTCTAAGCCCAGAACTATTTTTTAACAAGCTAGAAAATATAGGAAAAAACAGGTAGAACAGTTTTCTCAAGAGAATGCAGTATAGCGGGAATGTACACTATTTTTTCCCAGCATGTATTTGGGTAAAATATGTGCACTGAAATTTCAGGCCAAATCCTAACGCAGAAATAATCCAAAATATGGCAGATTTATAAGCCAGGCAATTTTTATTTATTTGCTAATGTAGATTCCCTTAAGAGCTCAAATGTTCTACTTGTTACTCACGGCTTCTCCTTGGAAAGACTTAACCTGTAAAGGTCTCAGCATCATAAAACTCCAAGCTGCTAAGTCATCTCAATTGAGCATTTGCCATAATTCTCTTTTGCCATCAACTCAGGTTGGTTTGGAATCTACTTGCGCTGTACCTGTTTGATAATTAATAATTTACAATTAAATTGGCAGTACAAATAAATCAGCATGACTGCAGGCTTGGAGCCTCCTCTCTCTGTGTTATCCTTCCTTTTATTTGAGTATCTGAAAGAAAAGTGAAAAGAAAGGTTTGAGTATCTAAAATATTCCATTCAAAGCTTTACCTCCCTTCATTTTGGGATTTCTTTTCAAT
This sequence comes from Saimiri boliviensis, assembly GCF_048565385.1. NCBI lineage: Eukaryota > Metazoa > Chordata > Mammalia > Primates > Cebidae > Saimiri > Saimiri boliviensis. The sequence goes on along the minus strand of NC_133454.1, from coordinate 67,743,721 downwards.
CTGTTTTGGATCTTTCTTTCAAAGAGAAATTTAGCATGTGCAATTGTCAGCCTCTGTGCCTTACACTGAGGAGTAGAGATGTGTGTGATTCCACACTTGCCCTACAGCTTGTCATTCTCTAGGTGCAGAGACAGGTGAAGCAAGACAGCATGTTCAATGCCCTGCCTGAGATAGGTCTAAACAAAACGCAGCAGAAGAGACAGCTGTGTCTGCTTTCAGGATGTGGGGAGACATTAGGGCAAATGGCAGAGGATAGAGGATGTCGGGGTTCTCCTTGAAAGATAGTCATATCTGTGAAGGTTGGTGATCAAGAAGAGACAATAAAGGAAAAGAAAAGTTATGGGAGTGCGGATGCTTTTAAAACATTCAGCAGAGGACGAGGGGCCAATGTGGGCCGTGTGCTGTGTTAGGGGAGATGAGGCCTGAGATGAGGTTTGTCAGCAGGTTTGGGTGCTTAACTGCAGAGAGCTTATGTTATGCAGAAGAGTTTGTTTGTTAAACATGAGAGGCCATTACGGGGCAAAGGAGTAAGGAGGAGAGCAGTTTGATTCCATGATCACTTGGAAAGATTGCCCAGGCTTCATGTAGGGGCTAGATTGGAGGGACCTCCAAATGGAAAGAGACTAGGTGGAAGGTTCTAGGTGGGAGGCTATTTGCAGTTGTCTCTGTGAAAACTGGCAAGAAACTCAACCACAACAGTGGTGATGAGACATCAGAGTTGAGAAGGAATCTAGACGTTTTCCAGTACTGCGCTTTGAGTTGAAGAGCATCGAGGCCTGGAGGTGAGAAAATAAGACCAGGAGTCATTTTGGGCTTCGTAGTGCTGCAGGTACATAAGTATGGTCCTGGCCCGTGAGAAGAAAACTGTTGTTTGTGAAAGATGTTTTTTCTGTCGTCATTATGATCGGTGTCATCATCATCTTAGGAGCTAACATTGATTGAGTGCTTCCTTTAAATCAGTCACTCTGCTAAGCCATTATTTCACCTCAACCTCACAACACACTGAGTTTAGCTACTGCTATCATCCACATTTCACAAACGAGAAAACTAGAGGTCAAAGGGACAAAGGCAGGTCACCTTGCCAACAGTCATGAGGCAGGTGAAGCATTCAGCTAAGACTGAAACCTTGGTCTATCTGAACCCAGAGGTCTGCTCCTAACCACTAGGATATAACGCCATTTATGAAATACAATTTAGAATACAATCTTATTGTTACAGCTGCAGTAAGGACACCCATGCATTACTGGTTGAATCCAGGATTTTCTAACTCTAACAAGAGAGTCAGAAAATTTCACTGAGTTCTGAAGGAATGTGTTTTAAGGGATGTTTAGGGATTTTCAGGTTAAAATAAGTGAGAAATAAAATAATTCCAGGATGGAACAACCTGTTCAAGGCCAAAGAGTTTAAAAGGGTCTGAAATGCTCAGAAAACCGTAACTAACTCAGCGTTATCAGCATATTGAGTGCAATATTGGGGAAAGCTTGAGACTGGAGACAAAGGTCCCTAATGGTTATCAGCTTACGCCACTGATTCCACTGAAGACAATAAACAAGGATAAACAGGAGCTCTTGGAAGGCTTTGTGAATATTTTTGATTTTGCCTTTCAACCCACAGACAGTCACACCCCCTCTCAGTTCCTCTGCTTCACACTGGTGTTTCCACAGTTGTGTCCTGCTACTGCTGAGGTATAATACAGAGCTCCTTTTACCATTAGTGAACTGCAAATGTTCATGACCATATTCTTGGCAAATCAAGCAACTTGAAATGTATTGTCGAGAACAATATTTATTATAAAAACATGCTGTACAAAACTTTGTAGGATAACGCCTCCTTTTAAGTGTAAAGAGTTATTCTCAGGTGTATCTTCTATCCTCTTTTTCCTGACAGTTCCTCCTCAGATCATGAATATCTCCTCTGACATCACCGTGAATGAGGGAAGCAGCGTGACTCTGCTGTGTCTTGCTATTGGCAGACCGGAGCCAACTGTGACATGGAGACACCTGTCAGTAAAGGGTAAGGTGTTGCCCTGGAGGACTTTTTCTGAGCTCGTATGTTAAAGTCTTGGCTCTTATGTGCAGTAGAGCTTCAGGAATCAGAAAACATGACTGTATTTGTAATCCAGTAATATAAAATCAAACAGGCAATCTGCATCAATTTTTGCTGCCTATTTCACTTCTAAAGAAGGATTCATAGAGGAAATTTGCTCAATTATGGTCTCAGCCATTTTTACGGCCTTAGAAGGGTTTTGTTTTCCAAACTGTGAAGAACAAGAGTCATAAGAATAAGTTCCAATGTAGATGTTAATTTCTGAAAGTACAGATGAGTCCGTTGGTGGTTTGTTCTTTTTGGAAGCAGAGTGCAAGGGCGTTACTGTTGCCATGAAGAACTTCGGCATTGTTGTGCATCCAGGAGAAAAAGGGTCTCCTTGCTTCAGCACATTTATCCAGAGCCACACATGTCTGACCTGTCCACAAATAGTTCACCTTCAGTGGAAGAAGGATGATGGAAATGGTTAAGTGCATTTGGGCATGCTGGTGCTGAGCATTCAATAATTGGTATGAAAACATCAGTTAAAACCATTTCCAACTTAATAGCAAGGGAACCAGCAGGACAGTGGTTCTTGTCCTTTTGGAAATAAAATTTGCTCCAAGTCAAGCTTGAAGAGATGGGCACACAGCCACTTGATGTATTTACACTGTTACTAAAAGCTGTGATTAATTCTAGGAATCATACAAGAAACAAGAGCTTCCTCAGGTGTTAAATATCCAAACATGAAACCAAGTAAATAAGAAAAATGTGTAGAGTATGCCTATGTAACATACAAAAAATAATATTGATCTACAAGAAAGTGTAAGAGTAAATTTTAGTAATATTGAGAAAGACAACGTTTTGCCAAGATAAAAAAACAATACCCCAAACCGTGATCTAAATAACTGAAATTTATTTCTTCGCACCTCTGGAGGCAAGAAGTCTGAGATCAAGGTGTCGGCAGGGTTGGTTCCTTTCAAGTGCTTGAGGGATTCCCTGTGTATCTGACATGATCAAGTGAAAAAAAAAAAAGAGCTTGAGGGAGAAGTCATTCTACGTCTTTCCCCTAGATGGTGATGGTTTGCTGGCATTGCTTGACTTATAGTTACATCACCCTGATATCTGCCTTCATCTTCCTATGGCCTTCTTCCTAGATGTGTCTGTGTCCAAATTTTTCCTTTTAATAAGGATATAAGCCATATTATATTATGTTTCACACCAGTGACTTTATTTTAACTTTGACTACCTCTGTAAAGAACCTATTTCTAAAAAGATCATGTTCTGAGGAATTGGGGATTAGGAATTCAAGGTGTCATTTTTATAGAGTTGTAACTTAACTCATCATATGTTTCATCAACATTAAAAACATTCAGTCAAGCCACAGACTGGATAAGAATATTTCTTGTACATAGATTTGACAAATAATTTACATCCAGTTTATATGAAGAATTCTTCCAACACAATTCTAACACCCCACCTCAAAATGAACAAAAAATTTGAATAGACAATTCCAAAAGAAGACATAATATATGAATGGCAAATGAGCACCAAAAATATGACTAACATCTTAATTATATAAATAAAAATTAAGTCAAAATGAGATACCATTATATAATCCTTTGAAAGACTAAAAGTAAAAGACTGATAATAGCAAGTGTGGGTGAAAATGTGGATAAACTGAAGCTTTATATATTAACTCTGCAACTGTAAAGTCATATAAGCACTATGGGAAACAATTTCACGTTTTGTTATAAAGTTAAATACACACTTAGCCTACGACCCTGCAGTTCTACTCCTCATATGCTCACAAATGTATGTATACAAATGTTTTTAGCAGCTTCATTTATAATAGCTGTAAACTATGAATAACCGAAATAACCATTGTCAGACAAATAGATAAATTGTGGAATATTCTAACCACAGATTGCTACTCAGCAATTAAGAGGAACAGACCATTGATGCACATAACCAAATGGATGAATCTCAAAAATGACAGGTTGAGGAAAATAAGCTAAAAGCTAAAAAATACATACTGTATGAATTTGTTTACATGAAATCCTGTAATAGGCAAACTAATCTAGAATGGCAGAAGTCAAGTCAGTGGTTACCTAGGGTAGGGATTTGGGGAGAAGTGACTGCAAAGGGCCACAAGAAATTTTGAGGGATGTTGGAAAAGTTCTGTATCTTGAGTGGAATGAAGGTTATTTTGGCGTCAAAATTAGTCAATTAGTCGAAACTGTTTAAATTGTAATAATAAGTGTATTTCATTATAGGTAATTAGAGTTCAATTAAATTTGAAATAAAAGTATACAGAAATGTAGACAATAATGACATGAATTTTTTTCTAATTTGGAACGTTAATTACATCATTGCACTTAGCAAATAATAGACTGAATCTTTCACTAGGAGCATCATTCAAGCTTTTGCTGCTTTTCTCTTTGTGAACTGAGAACACATATTTTTTGCTACTGTCTTGTTATAAGGAAGATAATGCTAATAAATTGGCCTAATATTCTTTGTATAAAGACCTGAGATATTAAAACCCATAATATCTCTATATCATAAAGTAAAATTAATGAGAATGTTAAAGTATATGTAAGGGATATTGCAAAACTCAAATTTAATATAAACAAAGCAATAATCTTCCCAAAGACATGGATTCCATGATAATTTTGCCTAAAGTTAGAGATAATTTTAAACTTGCATTATATACAAAACTATATCTAACCATCAGATCAACGTTTATGTATTTGGTAAAATCAACTGTCTTTATAAATGCTTGAAATCCCAGAATGTCTTTATTTGATCCTATACACACAGTTCTCAACATTTGAAAATCTTTTTAAATGCATTTTTACTTTGTGTAAATGTTCTGAAACAATTCTCTATAATGGTACATCGATAAGATTTCCCTTTTAAAATAAGGGAGATTCATTCATCTTCCCAATCTTTTACAGAATGTAGTAGTTGTAATTTAGCCTCACTGGAAAATCCTAAATTTAAATGATATCCCTCTTCTTTAAATCTCACAGACTGTGCTCTACTTTAAAGTGGTCTTTGTTTTCTCATAGCCTTGGCCTTAGCTTTGCTGTTTTTCATTTTCACTACTGTCTTTCCCCTTCCTTCTCTCAATGACATTTAAGCATTTGAACTCCAAAAATTGTTTTTCCCAGTTTGGAAATTCTGGAAGACAAAGTATTTGTAAGTTTAAAATTTGCATCTGCAGGGTAGCTACTAATATTTATTTTTAGAAGGATGCTCCTTCTCACTTGCAATTAGGGAGTTGTTTTAAAAGTTTAGAAGTACATTCTATAAAACTTGACCATCAAATAGCATTTTTTAGAAAAATTTGTTGATTGATTCAGCATGGAAGAATAAGAAATAAAGGTTGTAATCACATTTTCTTTGAAATTCCAGTAGGATTATGGTGGAGGATTTAGCTAATGCATGCAATATTTGAAATATATGATTTAAATTTGGGGATCTATAAACAGGCATGGGTAAACCAGCCTTCATTTAAAAATATTTTAATGAGCAGATTATTATAGATTAAAAATTGTAATAACCACACTGATGGTTTAAAATGGCAATCTGAGTACATGCTGTTGAGCACTTACGATGATAGAAAAGAGGTAAAAATAAATGAATATATAAATCCATTATCACATTAGAGAAAAATAATGATAAGTTCTGATGGACCAAAAACTGTGAGGAGTCTGAAATATAAAAAGTAGACAGATATAATGAAGGAAAAAATACAGCTCAAAATACAGAAATGTGATCCCTACCTGAGATAATAATGATTGAAGAGTGAAGGTTTCAGGCAGTGTTGCGCTGGTAAGTGATTAAAATTGATTGGAGTGGGAGGAGGCAAGGGAGTGAGAGAGGAGCCCGGGTAGCCTTGGCCCATGTCAGTGGTGTAAATACTACCATCATTGATGCTTCTGGGGAGCCCCTTTGAAGTATCTTTGCTTTTCAGGTATACTTGTTCCACAAAAACAAACAAACCAGAGAGATATCCTTCTTATCAAAGTAGTGTAAAAGTTTTGAAGCATGCCCAAGTCTCCAAAGATGGACCTGAAGACCTCCCAGCTTTTCTGCTCTCCAGACTGAGTCTCGTCTCCTTTATGGTACTGACAGTGTGCCAGGATTCCCAGATCTGGGCATTTTAAGAGCACATCTGCCTCACTTTTGAGAAAAGCTGGAGGTTACCAGAGTTATGATTAAGTGTTGTGAACATTACAAAAATCACCATGCATACGTCCTTTTGGGGTTTTGCCATTGATGTGCAAACTGCTGAGCTTTTGACTGTATATTCACTCTTAATTGTTAGATATAAAAATCTATACTAATTTTTTCAATAGCAGCCAATTGCTTATTAAAAATATTTATATAGATCTGCTGGAGGGTATGGCATTTGAGTGACATCCCTCACACTATGGAAATCTGTACTTAGTATCGGATAGCCCAGGAAGTAGGATAGTGATGAAATCGCAGGCTACTGCCTCAAATAATTTTCTACGGGAAAAAGTCAGGTCCCAAAACAGGCAAGCAAAATGGATTGGAATACATTGTGAATCAGCTGGGCTTCCAGAATTCTTTTCTTTCCCATTCCTGAAGGGCAAGAGAAAGGAAGCTGGGCCAGTATAAACTGGCAGGCTCTTCTAAGCACATGAGTAATGTGAAAAAGCTGCAGGGATGGGAGTGGCAGAAGAAGATCCTAGAGACTGTTGTGTTTTAAGGAGGGTAGTCATCCGCTCTTGCAATGCTACAATAATCCACTGTGACGCCTCACATACTTGGCTCCACTTCCATGACATATTTGGAAAGGCCAGATGTTTGGGAAAAATAACAAAGTCTTTCTGTCTCCCCTCCACTGAGATTTTAAGATGACAGCCTTCATTCACCTGTGAGTTGCTCATGGAGTCTGCTCAGATACAGTAACATCCCAGGTAGCAAGTGCATGAGGTATTTCATAGAAGTGAATTTTCCAGGTAACTGAAGCTGACTCTTTAATGCGTTTACTCAAGTTATTTGTAATGAAAGCATTTAAAACATGAATTATGTTCTATTCTGTTTATTTGCGTCTAGTGAATGCCATTTAGCCTCATCTTTATACCGTAACATCAAGATTATACATATCAGTTGTTTATATCTTACCATTTGGGAACTGGGATAACTAGGAATATGACCCTTAAATACTGTCAATGCTGTTTAAATTTTTGTGTCTTTTAAAAATAGTTTCTGTATTTTTTTCTTTCTTCCTTTCAATCAGACTTGTCAGTTCTTCCTAAAGTCCGTGCGCCCGTATTTGAGTAGCCACATTCCTTCTGATGATCTGCTTCTCATTTCTCTTCAGCAAGAATTTGTAAATTTGATTAGTCCTAAATAAGAATGAGTGGTGGGAAAGAGCCTTCTCTGAGTAAAGGGCATTAGCTTTCATGAATGTGATCAGTGGCACTGATGACATCTGTCTGGGGGAAATGATGTTTGGCTCTGTTGGAGATATAAGAGGTGGCTAGGTGAGTAAACTCCACAGACGTAAAGAGCTAATACTAGCAAAATCACCACCCATGGTTGTCATCTGGTTGGACATTGGTGTCTTCAAGTCACTCTGGTAAATGTCCAGGTTAGAAAATGTACTGATCAGCAGGGCATGGTGGCTTGCACCTTTAATTGCAGCAGTTTGGGAGGCTGAGGTGGACGGATAACCTGAGGTCAGGAGTTCGAAACTAGCTTGGCCAACGTGGTGAAACCCCATCTCTACTAAAAACACAAAAAATTAGCTAGGTGTGGTGGTGCACACCTGTAGTCCCAGCTGCTCAGGAGGCTGAGACAGTAGAAACACTTGAACCCAGGAGGCAGAGGTTGCAGTAACCGAGATTGGGCCATTGCACTGCAGCCTGGGTGACAGAGTGAGACTCCATCTCAAAAAAAAAAAAAAAAAAGAAAAGAAAAGAAAAGAAAGAAAGAAAGAAAAGAAAATGTGCTGATCCCACATTTGTTTTTTCTGCGGCATTCATTTTTCACTGTAGAAATTCCTAAGGAGAAATCTTAGAAGAAATCACCAAGTTCTTTGCACCCGAAATAAAAGATACACTAACCCACCTTGTGTATAGGTATTGATCCCTGTTGGATGGTGTTGTTAGCTCATTCGCAGAACATGGACTTAAGAGTCTTATCAACCTAAGCATGAAATATGGGCTGAGTTGTTAACATACTGAGTGACTTTAGAAATGTTAATTTAGCTCACTGTTCCTCAATATCCTTTACTGCAAAATGGGACCAAATTTCTCTTATGATCTTAGGGATCATAAGGAAAATGAATGGAAAGCAGGTAATAGTGTTGAACACGAACTCAGCAGTTATTTTCAAACTGTAGTTGTGCCATATTTGCATTTGAATGCATTCTTTGAATCCATGCCATGTAACATACAGATAACTTGGGTACTAGTTATGATGGTATTGATGAGTACATACTGTATGCCAAGCCATGTTGTGTACATTTTGTGTGTTTTAACTCACTGAATGCACCAGCAGCCTTGGGAGAAAAGTGGTAAGTTTTACTATTTTATTATCTCTTGTCTTTGTCTCTTATTCCTTGACAGTCCTGCGGTCTTTGATGTAGTGATTCATCTATTTGGCCTGAGTGTAGATTGGAAAAGATACAGCTGCTTAATTTGTGATAGGCAACAAGCCAAATGTCCTTCACTGGGTATATGGTTAAACTGTGGTATAATCACACCATGAAATACTACAAAGCAATACAAAGGAATGAACTATTGTTATGTTTGACAACTTGGATAGACCTGAAAGGCATTGTGATGAATAAAAATAGTTGGTGTTAGAAGGTTGCATATTTTATGATTCACTTGTATACATTCTTGGGTTGTCAAAATTATAAATATGCACAATAGGCCAGCAGTTGCCAGTGGTGAGAGCAGCAAAAGGAAAGGAAAGCAGGAAGGAGTTCCTTGGGTTGATGGAGCTGAACTGTATGTTTACTGCTGTGGTAGTTACATGACTCTATAAGTGTGATTGAATGTTGCCAAACTATACACAAATACATAAAAATAAGTACATGCAAAAACTAGTAAAGTCCAAGTAAACTCCACAGTGCTATTATTCATAACTTTATTTATTTATTTTTTATTTTTATTTCTATTTTACTTAAAGTCTGGAATACATGTGCAGAATGTGTAGGTTTGTTACATAGGCAGATATGTGCCATGGTGGTATGCTGCACCTATTAATCCATCATCTAGACTTTAAGCCCACATGCATTAAGTATTTGTTCTAATGCTCTCTCTTCCTTTTTCCCCTACTCCCTGACAGGCCCTGGTATGTGTTGTTCTCCTCCCTGTGTCCAGGTGTTTTTATTATTTAACTGCCACTTATGAGTGAGAACATGTGTTGTTTGGTTTTCTGTTTCTGTGTTAGTTTGCTGAGAATGATGGCTTTCAGCTTCACCCATGTCCCTGCGGAGGACGTGATCTCATTCTTTTTTATGGCTGCATAGTATTCCATGGTGTATTAAAACACCAAAAGCAATTGCAACAAAAGCCAAAATTGACAAATGGGATCTAATTAAACTAAAGAGCTTCTGCACAGCAAAAGAAACTAGCATCAGAGTGAACCTGCAGAATGGGAGGAAATTTTTACAATCTACCCATCTGACAAAGATTGAATATTCAGAATCTACAAGGAACTTAAACAGGCTTACAAGAAAAAAGAAAAACCTACTAAAAAGTGGGCAAAAGTTATGAACAGACACTTCTCAAAATAAGACATTTATGTGGCCAATAAACACATGAAAAAAATCTCATCACCACAGATCATTAGATAAATGCAAATCAAAACCACAGTGAGACACCATCTCACACCATTCAGAATGGTAATTATTGAAAAGTCAGAAAACAATAGATGGCTGTGGAGAAATTGGAATGCTTTCACATTGTTGATGGGAGTGTGAATTAGTTCAACCATTGTGGAAGACAGTATGGCAATTCCTCAAGGATCTAGAACCAGAAATACCACTGGACCCAACAATCCCATACTGGGTAATGGTATTTGGTATATACCCAAAGGATTATAAATCATTCTACTGTAGAGACACATGCACACATATGTTTACTGCAGCACTATTTATAATAGCAAAGACTTAAAACCAACTCAAATGCCTGACAATTATAGAATGGATAAAGAAAATGTGACACATATAACTTTATAAATAAAACTTTATATATAATACTTTATATATAATATACGTATATACATATTTAGTTACATAAGATGCCACCATTAGGGGAGCTGGGTGATAGTACTTGGTACCTATCTCTACCTTTTTGCAACTTCTTGTGAATTGATAATTATTTCAAATGAAACATTTAAAAAATAGAAATACAAGGAAAATGAGTCTCTAGTATTCTGTTAACTTATTCCTACACATGCTTATATAAGAATTTGTTGTTTCTAAAATATTTTCACATGAATCATCTCAAGTGAGTTTATAGCAGCTCCCTAAAATAGGTCAGAGAAAGAATAGTTTGCCTATTTCACAGGCAGGGAAACAGATGGAAAGGTTAAGTAATGACGAATGAGTCACAGCTAACTAAAATGGTAGCTTTATGAAAATAACCTAGTTTCTGATTTTCAAGTCTGGAGCTCTTTAGATTATACAAAGATGGATTCCATAGCTTGAAGTTGGAACAGGTATAGTGTAAAATGGTATATGGAATCAAATTCAGCTTGTTATCTGGAGCGCCCAAGGCTGTGCTCCCCAGCTTTGAGCATCACCCATACTCTTGCCTTGCCTTTCCTCAGTCCACACCTACCTTCCTATGGCTAGGCACTTTCTAGCTTCCACCCAGTATTGTTCTAACAAAAGCACAGTTTCCAAATCAAAACCGCATTCATGCTGTTGTCTGCTGTAGGTCCCTGTTGTTCATCTGCTTCAATTAAAATAAACCTGCTGAGACCTACCAACCTCATTTCTCTTCTAAGCCATCCCAGGTAACAGTTCCAGCCACTAATAGGATTTGCCTATTAGTTGACCTGCTGCATCATCCAGTCTTGCTACTAGTTCTTTGTCTCTCTCCAAGGCAGCTAGGAGCCTTGTTTCTAATCTGAAGTCATGTTTAGAGCCTAATTAATCCCTAGAGTGTGAGAAAGAGGTGTCTGAGATGAGAAATCAAGGTTATACATATCTTGCTCAGTGGAACAGTTATGGGCAAACAAGCTGTTCCTCTCACATTTTTGCAAAGCAAATTTATGTTCACTAACTTTGGTTCTTGTTGTAAATGAGAAGTGTGTGAAGGTCTAGCAATGCGCTTTTTGCCATATGGGTACCCATATGTTTTCCCCCTTTGCTTGCGTACATTTTCGCTTTGGCATGCACATATGCCTGTATTTTTGCAACTTAACAATATTAAAACTAATCCCATTTATGCTCCTTTTGGGTGAGTTGATTGAGTCATAAGTTTCTGAGAATCTCTTTCTTGGGAGGCTGAAGTTCTTCTGTGCAAGCAGGAGGAGGGCGGAACAAGCTATCCTAGAAGAGGGATGTCTTCAGCAAGTATCACTGTGCAGCTGATGGCCCTGACCCACATTCCAGAGTGCTAACCTAACCCTGGAAGTCTCAGAAGTATAAATTCATAATGCCTTTGCAATGATCCCTGTCTTCCCTCCCCAAGGTGAAAAACCCTCACTAAGATATAAGTCATAATTACCTGGGGCTCTCTTTCTAAAGTCTGAGGTGAAATAATACATCTTGCAACAAACAATCATGATGTCTTGAGCTGTGAGCTGTGATTCTTGATGGGTGACCATGTCTACTTAATAATCCTCACACTGAATTGAGAAACTGTGCATGTCAGAAATGGGACAGCTGGAAATTAGGCTTGCATGGAAGTGATACTTAGCGTCTTCACTAGGCTTTTTAGAGAATAAATATGAGAATGGATTTTACTTGTATCATATGAAATGAAAAACCAACTAACTCAAATGTAAAATTGGAACTGGAAATGCTGCGTACCGTCTGTTGTAAAGCCTTGTCTATCTTTGTCTCTTATGCACGCATTCATTCACTCATTTGATGCACTAAGACTATTTGCTTTCCCTTTAGGAACAATGATATGTAAGGTAGACACAGTTCCTGCCGATATGGAGCCTATGGTATAATGGGGAGGGAGGTAGATAGCTATTTATCAGGTGATCAAGACCATGACATCTCAAAGTATGGTAGCTTCTGTGAGGATGGACAAAGGGGAGGTATGATTTAGCCTAGGGTAAGTTTTCCCTGAGATAGTGACATTGGGACTGACACCGGAAGATTAACAGAAGTGAGGAAGGAGGGGAGCTGGGGTGAGTGCATGTACTGAGGCTGGGCTCAGTAGAAGCCTTCCAGTCAGGGAACAGTACATTTAAGTGTCCTGAGGTGTGCTGGAGCTGGCTCTTCAAGAAAAAAGGAGCTGTCTTGAATGCATAGAAAGCAAGAGAGACAATGGCCTGATCTGGGACAGTCGCAGACCAGATCACTTACAGCCCTTTAAAGAGTTTGATGCTTTGCAGGGAAATGGATGAAACTGGAAGCCGTCATCCTCGGCAAACTAGCAGGGGAGCAGAAAACCAAACACTGCATGTTCTCACTTATAAGTGAGATGTTGAACGATGAGAACATTGTGGGTGTTGAACAATGAGAACACATCAAAACAGGGAGGGGAGCATCATACACTGGGGCGTGTTGGGGGTGGGGGCAATGGGAGAGGGAGTATCAGGACAAATAGCTAATGCACGTGGGGTTTAAAACCTTGGTGACAGGTTGATAGGTGCAGCAAATCACCATGGCACGTGTGTACCTATATAACAAACCCACACTTTCTGCACATGTATCCTGGAACTTAATGTAAAAAAAAAATTTAAAAAGAGTTTTGTCTTTATTCTGATAGCACTGGGGAATAGCAAAAGAGTTTCAAGTAAGAGAGCTTGGAAATAAGATGTTGATTGTCTGGATTTAACTAAGATTATCTCATTTCTGATCTAGTTATTCTCTATGCAAATCTGCAATTGACTAAACCTCTGTCTCTATTTCCCCACCTAGAAACCAGATACTAATTAGTAATAATCTGCTCCCCATATGGAGGAAGGGAGGATGGATTCTGATAGTATCTATTCTGAATACTTTCTAGATTATAATATAAGAATGGATATTAACATGTGTCATAGCAAATGAAAAGCCCAAGTAACTCAAAAGTAAAATTATAATTGGAAAGGCACCCAGTGCTGCCTGCTGTATGTTGTAAAGCCTTCTCTATGCAATTGCTATATCAAATTATGCTATTGACATCAGTCGGACACTGATAAAATTGAGACCGGTTTTACAAGTACTGTAGATCTAATTGGCCTCAGCAGTGGGTCCGCAGTGACTCTTACTGCTGAACAAAAAAAAGTGGGCTTCAATAGAAAATAATAAGCAGCCTGCTTCCACACTAACATACTGCAGCCACCTCTGGAGATAATGCACTTTAATTTAGACACTGAGCTCCTTCATCTGGCCAGATGTTGAAGGAACCTCTGAAAGGTTTGTTTCCTCCTTCCCTCCTGGATGAGCATCCTTGAGAGTAGATTTAAAAGACCTCAGGGTCCAGCTCTGTGCACCTGGCACCCTTGGTCTTCCTTTTACAAAGCCATTTATACTTCTTTCTAAAAATCTCTACATCCCTAGGGTAAAATTCCTATAAGTCACCTTTTCTTGTTTAAGCTGTTTTAAATTAGGTTTCCATCACTTAGAGCCAAAGTAGCTCTGATTAAATTCATATGCCATGTAGAGGGCAGTAGCTAACTTAGCCAAGTAGAACATAATCTCTGCTCTAAACTGAGACCCAGAGACACCTACATTGTACCACAAGGTGCCTGGTGCCTAACCAGCTCTGAAAAGACCTATTTCTTTTTTTTAAATTTTTTTATTCTATTTTAGGTTTTGGGGTACATATGAAGAACATGCAAGATTGTTGCATAGGTACACACATGGCAGTGTGGTTTGCTGCCTTCCGTCCCCTCGCCTGTATCTGTCATTTCTCCCCATGCTATTTCTTCCCACCTCCCCACCTCCCCGTCCCTCCCTCATTTCCCCCCAACGGACCCCAGTGTGCAGTGCTCCCCTCCCTGTGTCCATGTGTTCTCATTGTCCAACACCCGCCTATGAGTGAGAACATGCGGTGTTTGATTTTCTGCTCTTGTGTCAGTTTGCTGAGAATGATGGTTTCCAGGTTCATCCATGTCCCTACAAAGGGCGTGAAGTCATCGTTTTTGATGGCTGCGTAATATTCCATGGTGTATATGTACCACATTTTCCCTATCCAGTCTATCATCATTGGGCATTTGGGTTGGTTCCAGGGAAAAGACCTCTTTCATATGTAAAAGACATAGAGCAGTGGCTGCCTGGAGTCATTGATTAACTATTTAAAACCACTGTCTCCACCATGGGTTGAAGACTTTGTGGCTTAGATCTCTGGGTGGGCTGCAGAAGAGGTTCTACATGTAAACCAGCTAGAATCAGGCTGAGAAAGACACCTTGGCTCTGGCTCTGAGTCACGGAGTGAATAACATCAGGAGGTCGTCGCCAACTCGGTGCACCAAGTGCACAATGGTTATGTAATGCACGCATGCCTACCATGAAAAAGGTGTTGAGGATGCCACAATGAGTGACTTAAATCTAGCCTCTGTGATGATCAGGCTCTCCCTACTCTGGAAAAACTTTACGAAGAGTAATTAGTTTGCTTGGATCCATTGATTCACTAACCTTTCCTTGGGAAGATGTGTTCCACCCTGGCTGGAAATTCTCCCTGGCATCTCTCTGTCCTTAGGCTATTTGAGAGCAGGTATGGTACCTGGGGCTTACTTGTTAGCAAGAACACAACGACTTGCATTTCAAAGGTGGTCAAAAAGTGACTACTGAATGGATACACACAATGTATCCATCTTGTATCGATCCTGTGGCATGCCAGAAAGACAAGGGGAAGACAGTGGAAACAGGCAAGTTCCCAGACCCAGGAAGCTATCTGTGCAGTGAAGGGGAAATCTGATGTACGGAGTGAAGGCTGTCTGGAGAAGGCACTTCAAGCCCTGTCTGTTAGGAGCCTGCAGGAAGTTGCACTTACCCCTCAAACAATCTTCTATTTTCCCCACCATCACTGTTAGCCCTGGATACCAAGTGAACTTACTGCTGAGGTTTTATTTATATTAAGTTTTAACCAAATCCTGAGGCTCACACTAGTCTAGGCTTTTAGACATGGTGATCTGTGATCTGGAAGATAGTTTTCGATTTCTGTACAATTACTTTTTTGCCAGAAACCTGTGACTTGTGCTGGAAAACTCTACCTTTACTAAGAACACGCATAACAAGAGTTGGAATGACCTACTTCAACACGTACAGTTTGATTTTGACAAATTGGCAAGTGATCTTACCATCATACATCAGCCATTTCTCTGCGTGACACCAGAAGTTTGACCTTCCCTGTCTTTGCAGGCTCTTCCTGCTTTCTTCCAAGAGCCCCTGACATCATAAACCTCAACTATGCTGGGTCTTAGCTCCCACATGCCCGAGGTTGAAGAATGACTCTAGAAATGATGGTAGGGTGAAGAAGTTCATTCCTCCCCAGTTTAAAGTTTGTAACCATGCTAATAAGCTGCTTCTCTGTATGAGATTCAGAAGGAGGAAAAGGGGAAGAAAACCAACCAACAGTTGCTTGGAGGATTTTCATTGGAGTGGGCTCTCCAGTCTTACAACTGTTCCAGCCTTGGAGAGGGAACCTCCACTGGATTTGAGTAGGGTCAAGAGGAAGTGATTTCATGAAGCAAAAGCAGTTGATTGTCACTTTGAGTCTAGGCTTTGCAACTGAAGGCTGTGGTTGACTCACACAATAACGAGGACTGGAGTTGAGTGAGGAGGTAGGGAATTTGATCTCCCACAGAACACCTAAATTGTAGCCCAACTCTCCCCACCCCATTTCCTTCCTTGTAGCCTGTGAAGGGTGAAGCCTCCTTAATCAAAGAAGGTGATCAATGAAGTCCTTTCTGCCTATCTTTTGTTTTTTCTTCCCTTCCCCCTTCCTTGTGTTATTTTTTTATATATATACTATCAAATTTTCCCACTCCAGAATCCCTTAATGGTGAGAGTAACCCTCCTGAGGCATTGAAAATAGTTTGATTTTAATGATACCCTGGATGATTTTGCTTTCTAAGAGAAAAGTTTCGTACAGTCATTGATATAAGCAGAACCACTGGTCCCCGGCTTGTCCAATTCTCTTCCTTTCCCAACAAGCTCTGCTCAGCTCACCTCTGCTCTTCACACTGTTGCAGTCTAAACTGTTTCATCCTGGGCCACTCCAGGACCTCCTCGTGCTCCACTGAGCCCCTGCAGAAATGGAGCCAGGTGCAGTAATCACAGCTGCAGTGAAAGGGTTTGTCTTCCTTGGGTACTACGGAACGTTGCCAGTGCTGCCAGTGAAGAACTGAGACACTTTTGTATGGCATCACAGGGCTGTGGCACTCTGGCACATCAGACAGCAGGATGTTTGGAATCCTACTCACTCCTCTTTCTCTCCCATACCCTGCTCACTTCTTATTTTTACTCCTCACCGAGTCCCAAACTTCCTATAGCACTTCATAATTTTTTGGCAGGATTTTCTGTTCCAGAAGATGTCAAAGCTGTTGGAACAAAGGCAGTTTGGCAATAACATATTGAGTCATATTTTAAGAATCTCCTGATATTCCTGCACCTCTGGTTCTTCCTAAGGGTTACGTAAAGAAGCTTCAGAAGCTGCCTCTAGCTGGAATCATACTCCTGAGAGTCCAGGCCCTCCAGTACCCAACAGGAATCCACACAGAAAAGCAGACTCTGCTGAAGCATAGGGCTTGACTGCACATCCTTATCCCCTAGTGTTGCTATCTCAAATCACCTTATCTTGATACTCCCTCTCTCCTTACCTGCCTTCATTCATAAGAGCTACTGATCCTTCAAGCTCTGTGGCATTGGCCTTTGTCCATTGCTGTTTCTGGTTGTGGGTACCTTTCAAGCCTTCCATTCTTGCTGGACTGTCTCGATTTTTGATTTTGGCATGCTTTGACTCTAAGTCAATGTAAGTGTCAATATCATAAAACCATGCCATGGCATGTGCTTATTGTCATCATGGTTATCACCAAAGCCATCCTTTAAGTTTATTGATATGCCCTTTGACTTAATCTTGGTTTTCATTAACGCCTTCTGTCAAAAGGCAGACAAAAATAACTAAATAAGTAATTAAAAATAACATAGAGAGTAGCATACACACGTTACACAGAAGGAAATGGAGACTTTGGCTAAATGTATTACCTATGGAAACAACATTGCTTAGTTTTTTATTCATTCATGCACTTGTTCATTCATTCAGGAAAGAATTAGTGGGTGCCGGCTACCTGTTAGGTACTGTGCTTGACACAGAAGAATAAATAAAATTATAGTTTTCCCCAGGAAGCTCAAAGTTTAGTGAGAGACTCAAACATAATAGCATATAATTATAGCACAATAAAAGTGGGTGCATTAGTAAAATATTCATCGTGCAGGTTCACAGGAGAAGATCATTTAAATCCAGTTGTTAAATATGAAAGAATCAGAGGTGGCTTCCTGGAAGAGGTGACTATTAATCTGGCCCTAAACGTTGATTCAGAAATTATTCAAGAGAAAGAAAATGAAAAGGTTGAGGTAGATGCAAAAAGAAATATTCTAGGCAGTGGAGATAAGAGAAAAGACATGAAAATAAGAAATTACATGGTGTACTTCAAAAGATAAAATCCATTTTTTGTTACTGAAGGATAAAATATGACTGTTGTAATTCAAATAAAATTGAACTCACTTGTCAATGATCGCATTAGGACATTGCTTTCCATGGAAAGCCACCAATAAAAAAAAAAAAATTAATGTAAGCGAAATCTGTACTCAAATCTTCAAAGTGGTCCCCAAAAGACTAATGTTTTCCATGACAGATAGTAAAATAGTTGAATGTTGCTTTTTTGCCAACCTTTCTATTTCACTGACAGTATGGCAGTCTTTTCTATTTCCCTTCCACATTCCATGAGAATTTTATGCTATCCAGATCTCTACTTTCTTCCCTTATCTGCTTTTCTCTTTCCATAATAATTTTCTCAGATTCCTGACATAAACCAAATAGACTTCTCTTAACTTCTTCATTGATCAGTACAACTCATTTTCTGCTTCACATTAGGGCTACAAACCAAGAAAACATCTATACCTTGATATGTAATGAGGTTTGAGAAGTATATGAAGAGCGAATCACGAATGACTGGCTAAACAGACAGTGAACATCAGGGAAGAACATGGGCATTTTGTTTTAAAAAATATTATAGTCATAATTTAAATTACTGTAGCTTTTGATGAGTTTTGATGAATTTCTATATCTATATAATCACCTTCCCAGTCAAGATACATCATATGACCATTACCTCAAAAGCTTCCCTTTTTCTTATTCTTCTTCCCAAAACTTATCTCCACCTTCAACTTGAGGCAAACACTGATATATTTTCTACTATTATATATTAGACATATGTGTATATATACATATATATAATGTATATATTAAGCAAACTATGTATATACTTTCTATATGTATATATATTCTATATAACACAAATATATCTTTAGAAAAATGTGTATATGAACTATATATCACACTCTACACACATATTTACTCTCTGGAAAAATGTAAAATTTTGTATAATTTTAGAATTATACTTTGTTTCTGGATTCTTTCACCGAGCTTTTGAGTTTTATTCATGCTGTGTGTGGTGTTTTAAATTGCTAAGTGGTATTCTATTATATGACTATACCACTGTTTGTTTACTCATTTGCCAGTTGGGTGGACATTTGGTCGTTTCTACTTTTTGGCTATTATGAGTAAAGCTGCTATAAACAAGTATGTACAGGGCTTTTCCTGGGCATATATTTACAATTTTCTTGAGTAAATACTTAGAAGCAGAATTGTTAAGTCATACAGTACGTTTATACTTAACTTTACAAAAAGCCACCAAACTATTTTCCAAAGTGGTTTTACCAATTTGTATTCCTATAAGTACTACAGCTGTTCCACATGCTTGTCAATATATAGTATCCTGTTTTTAAATATTATCTATTCTAATAGCTATGTAGGCTAAAACATATTTAGTTTCGAGTTGCATTTCTCTGAGGATTAATGAGTTTGGGCATATTTTTCAGATGCTCATAGGCCATTGGAATATCTAATTTTCTGAAGTAGCGGTTGAAATCTTCTGGCTATTTCTAACTGGGTTGTTTATCTTCTATAATGGAGTTATAATTGTTACCTATATATTCTGGGTACATGTGCTATGTGAGCTGTATGTATTCAGAATAATTTCTCTTAGCCTATGCTTTGCCTTCTCATTTTCTTAATGATGCTTCTAAAGGGACCTTCTAAAGGAATCCAGTTGTAAATTTGGATGAGTTCCAAATTATCAGTATTTCACACTTAACCTGAGTTTATAAAGGTTGTATTATGTTTTTTCTAGATGTTTTAGAACTATAACTTTTTTGTTTAGCTGTAAGATCCATGTGAGTTAGTTTATGTGCATGGTATGAAGTAAAATTTATGATTGACTTTTTTCCATGTAGCTCTACAGTTAATCAAAAAGCATCTGTTGAAAACACAATCCTTTCTCTAATGAATTACCTTAGTTTCTTTGTTGAAAATCAATTGACCATTTGTTTGATTTCTTTCTGAGAATATCTCTTATTTCCTATTTATCTGAATATTTATTCTTATGCCTGTATCCATACTGTTTTGATTACAATCTCCGTTAATGTTTTGAAATTAGATAATGTAAATTGCCAGCCTTGTTCTTTTTCACAATAGTGGCCAATCTATATCTTTGTATTTTCATATAATTTTATAATCAGTTTGACAACGTCTACAAAAAATGTGCTGAGATTTTGATTGGGAATGGGTATAAATTATATGTCAGTTTTGGAACAGTTGGTAGCTTAATAGTATTGAGTTTTCCAATCTTGAAAATGTATTCTTCCATTTATTAAGGTCTTGGCTAATTTTTCTCAACAGTGTTTTATGGCTTTCAGTGTATAATTCCAAATTATTTCATATTTTCAGAGTATTATAAAAGAAAAATTTTTAATCTCAATTGTTCATTGAAAATACATATCAATACAATTGAACCTTTTATATTGACCTTGCATACTGTGAAACTGCTAAATTTATTCCTTGGTTCTAGTACACTTTTTAGATACTTAAGATTTTTTTACATAAATGATTATGTCCTTTATGAGGAGATACTTTTACTCTTTCATATCAATCAATATGCTCCTTATTAATTTTTCTTGTCTTATTGTACTGGCTAGGTTCTCCAATAACACGATATTAAAATACGTTGTAATACTGACATCCTTGTCTAATTTGTGATTAGAGGAAAACATTTCATTTTCCTCATTAAGAATAATATTATCTGTAGGTTTTTTTTTTTACAGATGGTTTTTATCAGATTGAAAAGTTGTTTTCTATTCCTAGTAGCTGATTTGTGTATATGTATGTGTATTAGTTCATTTTCACACTGCTGATAAAGACATACCCGAGACTGGGAAGAAAAAGAGGTTTCACCGGACTTAGAGTTAAAGTTATAAGAATCATGGCAGGAGGTGAAAGGCACTTCTTACATGGTGGCAGCAAGAAAAAATGAGAAAGAGGCAAAAGCGGAAACCCCGAAAACCCATCAAATCCTGTGAGACTTAATTCACTATCATGAGAATAGCACAGGAAAAACTGGCCCCCATGATTCAATTACCTGCCCCAGAGTCCCTCCCAGAACACATGGGAATTCTGGGAGATATAATTCACGATGAGATTTGGGTAGGGACACAGTCAAACCATGTCTCTCTACCCCTGGCCCCTCCAAATCTCATGTCCTCACATTTCAACACCCATCATGTCTTCCCAACAGTCCCTCAAAGTCTTAACTTATTTAAACATTAACCCAAAAGTCCACAGTCTAAAGTTTCATCTGAGCAAGTCCCTTCCATCTATGAGCCTGTAAAATCAAAAGCAAGCTAGTTACGTCCTAGATACAATGGGGGTACAGGTATTGGGTAAATACAGTCATTCTAAATGGGAGAAATTGGCCAAAACAAAGGGACTACAGGGCCCATGCAAGTCCAAAATCCAGTGGAGTAGTCAAATATTAAAGCTCTAAAATGATCTCCTTTGAATCCAGGTTTCACCTCCAGGTCATGCTGATGTCAGAGGAGGGTTCCCATGGTCTTGGACAGCTCTGACTCTGTGGGTTTGCAGGGTGCAGACTCCCTCTCAGGTGTTTTCATGGGCTGACATTGAGTGTCTGTTGCTTTTCCAGGCACACAGTGTTGGTGGATCTACCATTCTGGGATCTGGAGGACAGTAGCCCTCTTCTCACAGCTCAACTAGGCAGTGCTCAAGCAGGGACTCTGGGTGGGGGCTCTGACCCCATATTTTTCTTCTGTACTACCCTGACAGAGGCTCTCCATGAAGGCTCCACCTCTGCTGCAAACTTTTGCCTGGGTGTCCAAGCATTTTCATATATCTTCTGAAATCTAGGCAAAGGTCCCCAAACCTTAATTCTTTTTTTTTTTTTTTTTTTTGAGACGGAGTTTCGCTCTTGTTACCCAGGCTGGAGTGCAATGGCGTGATCTCGGCTCACCGCAACCTCCGCCTCCTGGGTTCAGGCAATTCTCCTGCCTCAGCCTCCTGAGTAGCTGGGATTACAGGCACGCACCACCATGCCCAGTTAATTTTTTGTATTTTTAGTAGAGACGGGGTTTCACCATGCTGACCAGGTTGGTCTCGATCTCTCGACCTTGTGATCCACCCGCCTCAGCCTCCCAAAGTGCTGGGATTACAGGCTTGAGCCACCGCACCCGGCCTTAATTCTTGACTTCTGTGCACCTGCAGGTTCAACACCACATGGAAGCTGCCAAGGCTTGGGGCTTCCACCCTCCAAAGCCACAACCTGAGCTGTACATTGGCTCCTTTCAGACACAGTGGAACAGCTGGGACACAGGGTATCAAGTCCCTAGGCTGTATACAACATAGGGACTCTGGGTCCAGTCCATAAAACCACTTTTTCTTCCTGAACCTCTGAGCCTATGATGTGAAGGGCTTCCATGAAGGTCTCTGACATACTCTGGAGATATCGTTCTCATGGTCTTGGGAATTAACACTCGGCTCCTTTCTACTTATGCAAATTTCTGCAGCCAGCTTGAATTTCTCCCTATAATTTTTTTTTTTCCTATCACATAGTCAGCCTGCAAATTTTCTGAACTTTTATACTCTGTTTCCCTTTTAAAACGGAATGCCTGTAACAGCACCCCAGTCACCTTTTGAATGCTTTGCTGCTTAGAAATTTCTTCTACCAGATACCCTAAATCATCTCTCTCAAGTTCAAAGTTCCACAAATCTCTAAAGCAGGAACAAAATGCCACCAGTCTCTTTGCTGAAACATAACAAGAGTCACCTTTGCTCCACTTCCCAAGTTCTTCATCTCCATCTCAGACTACCTCGACCTGGACCTTATTGTTCATATCATTATCAGCATTTTGGTCAAAACTGTCAACAAGTCTTTAGAGAGTTCCAAACTTTCCTACATTTTCCTGTCTTCTTCTGAGCCCTCCAAATTGTTCCAACATCTGCTTGTTACCCAGTTCCAAAGTCACTTTTACATTTTTGAATAACCTTGAAGAAGCATCCCACTTCTGGTACCAATTTACTGTATTAGTCCATTTTCATGCTGCTGACAAAGACATACCCAAGACTGGGAGGAAAAAGGTTTAATTGGACCCCAGCATTATGTCAGGAGGCAAAAGTCACTTCTTACCTAGTGGCAGCAAGGGAAAATGAGGAAGAAACAAAAGAGGAAACCCCTAATAAATACCCATTAGATCTCCTGAGTTGCATGTTCTCACTCATAGGCGGGTGTTGAACAATGAGAACACATGGACGTGGGGAGGGGAGCACTACACTCTGGGGTCCATTGGGGGGAAATGGGGGAGGGACGGGGGGTTGGGGAGGTCGGAAGAGATAGCATGGGGAGAAATGACAGATATAGGTGAGGGGAAGGAAGGCAGCAAATCACACTGCCATGTGTGTACCTATGCAACAATCTTGCATGTTCTTCACATGTACCCCAAAACCTAAAATGCAATAAAAAAAAGATCTCCTGAGTCCTATTCACTATCACAAGAATAGCATAGGAAAGACCCCCGTGATTCAATTGCTTCCCCCCTAAGTCCCTCCCACAACACATTGGAATTCTGGGAAATACAATTCAAGATAAGATTTGGGTGGGGACATGACCAAACCATGTCAGTGTGTGTGTGAATAGATCCTGTATTTAGTCAAATGTTTTGTTTGGCATCTATTGAAATGATTGTATGATTAATTACTCGAAATTATTTTTTAATATTAGACCAACCTTGCAACCAAGAATAAATCTGATTTGGTCGTGATATACTCATACTATCCTTTTCTGGCATTAGTTGATTAACTTTGTCAATATTTTGTTAAGGATTTTGCATCTGTTTTGTTCATGAGGGCAATTGGTCTGTAATATTATTAATCTGTTTCGGGATCAGTAATTCTGGCCTTACAAAATGATTTGGAGCGTGTTTTCCTTTTATGTATTTTCAGAAAGAGTTTAAAAATAACTGGTTTTAAAGTATTCCAAAGCAATATTTAATAATAGTGATAGTCAATGGTTACTTTGCCATTTTTATCATTGTAATAGAAACATTTCTAGTGTTTTTCTATTAGGTCTGATAATGGTTTCAGAGAGCTCCTTTACCCCTTAAAGAGAATATTCTTTTTCCCATTTCAATTAAATGTATAGTCAGGAAAAGATAGGTTTTATAAAATTATATTCGTGGACAAGTTTTAAAAATAGTCATATATTTTTCCCTTTCAGCCATATATATGATAAAAAATGATATTTATTTTGTAATGTGAAAACATTCCTTTTTACTCGCATATTTACTGTTTTTGCTTTAGTAGTTATAACTAGGAATATCTCTAGTTCACCGTATTTTTAAGAAACATGTCTGTAAGTTTTCTTTATAACTCAAATGAATTGATAGATTATCTATTTGTACTCTAAATTGCTTTAAATACAGTTTAAAAATGCATAGTCCTTAAATGTTTGAGAAAAATTGTCTGTATAGTTATTAAGGTTCAAACCTAGTTTGTGAGTACTTTTTGGAATTTTTTTTTAACTTTTGTTGTTTCCATTCAAAAAGTTTACATCTTGAAATAATTTTTGAAATGTATAGGTTCAATTTTGATAACTGTTCCATTGTTGTCAAGTTTATAGATAATCGATGAGTACACAATAGTATACATTATATAAACATTATGTGAAATATATGTAATTGAATATACACATAGTTACATGTATTTTATATAGTATAAAAATACTTCATTAATACTGCAGTACAAGGTAAATATTAAACACAAATATCCACAGAGAGATAATTCTGTTATTCAGATTGTGCATAGCCATATTGAATCATTTGCTTCTCTAAACTTTATGAAAGCAACAACGAGTAATATCAGATTTTAATACAGTGTTTTCAGTTTATCTATGTATTTTAATACTTTTTGCTTTATTTTTGTATTTTACACATAAAATTTAAAAGTAATTAGAACTTTATTATGAATTGTTTCTTTTATCAGTGTAATTTATTTTTAATTTAATGTTTTAGGCTTACAGTTAACATTATCTAACTTTAAGATTGTATTTCCTGCTTTGATTTTGTTAATACCCAATGTACATTTGCCCAGCCTTTTAAAAAAACAAAAACTTGTGTTAGTCTGATTTAGATATAGCTTTTGTAAACAGAACAGAAACATATTCTGTTATCTTTTTTAAAAAATCCAACTTAAGCTTTTTTTCATGATAATGGGGAGTTTCAATCATTTGCAGATGTTATTAAAACTGATGTACTTGTTTCTCATCTGTTTTTTTGTTTTTCTCTTTTTGTTCTGTCTAGTAGCTTTTGTTTTGAATGTTGTGCTATTTAAAACACATTTTATTTGATTTTTATCCTCTATAGTTTTTTAAAAATAATATACAATATTTTTATATTGGTAATTAAATGTACATTTTGCAGGAGCCTTTGCACCTGAGTCTCATTATTGAAGCTGAGTAAATGTTTCCTCACTTCCTCTCCGGGGGACAAGAATTGTGACAGCCTCCTTCTATCCTCCTTCCTATCTTGGCACTCTGTTTCTCAGACTTTCAAAATCACATTTTGAACTCATAATCCAGGTTTACATGTTGAGACACTGGCATGTTCGTTTAGCTTAATTATCAGATTTATAACAATTCTTCCAACTCATTCTTTAATCAGGTGCCTGTAGGCTTTCATATTATGATTCCCTTGTAGATGACACTAGTTAGCTTTTCTCTTTGCTTCATTTAAAGTTTGTTGGAATACATTTCAAGATGTTTTACTAAAAAGATATGTGATTGTTGTATTTTCTGATTCTTAGGATATGTCTTTCTTCAGGTGATAAACATTTATTGAAAACCTGTTTTGCAATAATAGCTGGACTAGGTGCTGGAGATAAAATCATAAACAACACAGACCATTCCTCAAGAAGTGTTTACTTGCGAAGAGTTTTTTGTTGCTGTCAGATGTAATTGGCGTATTTCTTGAGTATAAAATCCAAAGGTCACAGTCTTTACCCTCAAAACTCCTGTGGTTACCACTTTATTATATTTGGCATTTAGTGATGAAACAGAGCAAGCTGAGGCCCTCTTTTCTGATAGTTGTAATTGTATGAGTAATCCATTTTCGGTGTGAAGATAAGAAGATATGCCTTTATCCATGGGGTTCAAAACTCTTTCCTGGAGGTGTGATGTGTCTCTTGTGACTGATTTCCCCTAATTTTCAATAAGCCTGTTATTAGGCACACACAGATTTTTTTTTTCAGAAAGTGGGCATGTATTAAATATTTAATGATTTGTTCTGTTGTAGCTCATTCCAAGGAAACTTAGTTTCACACGTGTTGGCTCTTCTGTTTCCTTCGTATCCTTTGTCTTTCTCTTGCTCTCTTAATCGCCTTATGTCTTTTCTTCTGTATTCTGGGAGAGCTGCTCAGGTTTGAAATTCATTCTGTTGATTTGATTTTTTGAAGCCTCGCATCTAATATGTTTTACTTCTGCAGGAGATTTAAATTTCGTTGCTGTTTTAAGGCCGCTTGCTTGGTCTTCATATCTAACTAATTGGACGTTTTCATTCATCTCGACAGCTTTTCTTCTGAGGCTCTGGTCTATGTCCTTCTTTTCCAGCTTCTGCCTCTTAAGTCATTTCCTGAAGGTTGCACTTTTCTGCTTCTGTTGGGGTTGTCAGATGGCTGTCTAAAATTTTAATTAGTGTTCTGGAAGCCAATTTTTTTTTTATTGTGATATGGTGCACGTAACGTATAACTTACCACTTTAACCTTTTTAAGTGCAAGGTTCAGTCACATGAATTAAGTACATTCACATTGCTGTACAATAGAAGTCATTTTTTAAAGTACACTCTTCCTGGAATTTTTGTGACTGGTCTTTATTTTCATTTTTTCTCAACGCTCGTTCTCAAAATTGGTATAATCTGTGTGGTAAGTGGATGGTGCCATGGCCCTACTCTCTGCCTTTTGAGTAAGTTTGAATCCTGTTTTAATGCTACTCTTGAAATATTTATTAGGATGCAGAGCTCCTGGTGTATTTCACAGTCCCTAGCTTCCACCTGTTATGCTTCTGCTTTATGAAATGGTACTTTTTTCCTTGTCCTTTGGGATCTCTGATGCATGGTAATGGTTGAAGAATTTGAATAATTTAGGGCTTGTGGAGGCTCTCATTGGCTTATTTGTCTGAAGCTGCTTTGGTATTGCAAACCCATTGCGTTTGCTTAGAAAGTCTATGAGGGTGGCCTTCAGGGAGGTCCCCCGTGACCCTGCCTCCTGAAATCCACGCCCTTGAGTATTCTCCACCATGCTGCACCAGTGCTGGCCTGCGTGACCATGGTATACAGCCACATGATGGCATGTGGCTCCCCAGCCAAGTCATAAAGGCCACCCTTGCCCTGTCTCACCCTTTCTCTCCAGCAAATCATTTCAAGAACAGCCAGCTGCCATGTCATGCCATACCATAATGACACAGAGAGTTCTTGTGGTGAGAAACTCCTGCCACCAACCTTCAGGAACCTGCCAGCCTGGAGCCTGGAGCCTGTGAGTCTCCTTGGAAGCGGATCATCCAGCCCTAGGCAACATTCACATGACTGCAGCACCAAGTGATATCATGACTGTGCCCTCATGCAAAAGCCTGGACCAAAACAGACACAGCTCTGAATTCCTGACCCACAGATATAGTGTGAGATAACAAATATGTATTGCTTAGAGCCACTAAATTTTGTCGTGGTTTGTTGGCCATCAGTAGAGAGTTAAAGTATCCATCCAAGTCAGCACTTGTATTATTAATGGCTGCTGAGGCCTCACTTTTGTTTGAAGCTTTATTGTCTGTGTAAGGTTGACGATAGCTATGGAGGTATATACTTACTTCCTGTCTTCTTTTTAATCTCTGCTTCATAAAGATAAGTCATGCTGTTTGAACATTGTCTCTGTTAATTAAATCAAGTCCATCTTCCTTATTAGTATTGTTTATGATTAATTTTAGGAACCAGATTATTCTTCAATCTTACTTTTCCGAAAAGTATGAGTATCATTTTTTTCCCAAGCTTTTGCAAGTTATTTTAGTGAGAAGCTGAGAGATGTATTTGGGTCTTCTATTTCAATACAATTTTGAAGGAGATCTCTCTCCTTGCTTTTAACAAAGGTGCATAAAAGATACCTTTACATCTTTAAAATGCTAGATTAAGAAATAGCTACCACATCTATCTGTATTTTCTTCAGTTTTGCAAACAAGATAAAATATGTGCAGTCGTTGGGTTATTAAGGTAGAAAACCATATCAATTTTAAATAAGATGATTTTTCTTCTTTTTTATGTATTCCTTTTTTTCTACCTCATTGCATTGGCTAAATTTCTGAAAAATACTGAATATTAATAATTGTAACTAACATCTTTTGTCTTCATTCTGTTTTCATGAAATTGTCTCTAGTGATTTTTCTTTTAAGTATAGTGCTAGCTTCTACTTTCAGAGAGATCTCACTTATTTAGAGTATAAATAAGTGCTTAAGTTTTATTAAACTGATCGCTTTTTAAATTTTTAGAGTTCCTCAGTTATAATATTGACACTTTTTTCATTCTTGAAAATAATTTCAGACAATTAATGCATATTTTTAAATGCATTATTACATTTCATTTGCTACTGGAATGGTATTCTTGTAAGTAAAGCGCCAAATGCGGCAGCAGGTACAGGAAAATGTATGCTGCCTGGCAATGCGTAGGTGATCGGTACATTCTGTCAGTAGATGTAATAGTACTTATTACCCGCACTGACTGCTGTGAATTTCCGTTTTCCAAGTTCTATGTTGGTTCCAGATACTAATAATGACACCAAGGAGAACCTTTGAGATAGGGTAGCAACTTTCCTGACACCTCGGGAAACAGCCGTAGCCTCAAAGTTCCAATAAAACATCATCAGCAAACGGAGATTCAAAATTATTTTTAAACTCAGGTTCTTCAACATTGCCTTTGTAATCAACCCGTTTCCTTAGTGCCTATATCCCAAGTGTGGTGCTAGCTTCTACAGTGGCAGTATAGAATAGTGGGGAGACCCCAGGTGACTCTACTGTCAGGGACCTTTAGTAAGTCACCTACCATTTTTGAACCTCTAGTTCCCATCCGTGCAATGGAACTCATCAGTCACCCCTGCACTCCTGTGAATATTGCTGTGAGGATCAGCTATAAGGGATGTGAAGCTGCTTTTGGACCAGGATCCACTAGAAGCCCATAAAAGTGTGTGTGCCATCATCGTCATCCAGCGAGAGGACTGTTAAGTCAAGGCGCCCCTCTCCCTCCAGCGAGCAGGATTCCTGTGCTTCCATATGTATTACAGGCACGGTGAACCGGGGTTTACATTTTACTGCTGCTTAATTACCCTTCCTCATCTCCCAGCCATTTTCACATTTAAATAAAACTCTCATTTCACTTAACAATGGAAGGGATAAAAATTTGCATATTAAGTGTGAGTCAGTGGCATGGATATCTAATTAAAACCGTCTCTTTTCCCCCCTTTTTCTCCTTTTCATTTTTCTCCCCTGAGCTGCTGACATTATTGCAACTGTATTCAGTGTCCCCATTCTGTCAGCCTGTGTGCTCTGAGGAAAGCAACCAGGAAGGGTGCAGGAAGAGCAGGAGCTTAAGAGAGGGAGGAGGAGAGGGGACGGGCAACTGGGGACAACAAAGGCAAACACGAAGGAGCCGTGATGGGAGAACCGGCACATTGGTGCTGGCCGCGGGGCACTATTCATGCTTAAAAAGAGGATGCACGGGTGAAGAAGGGAGAGCCGGAAACGTTAAAAAGTATCAGAAGATGGGCAGAGATTATATGCAAATGCTATCCCATTGTACATAAGAGACTTGAGCATCCATACATTTTTGTATACTTGCGGGGCCTGGAACTAATTTCCCTGGGATATTGAGTGATGACTATATTTTACTTTTTAGTAGCATTAAAATCACATTGTGCTTCACATAGTTTATGTCTATCCAGCTCTCTGTCTCCAAAAATGACTCTCTGAATTTTGGAACTAAATTAGATACAATTAATGTACACCATGTTTAAATGGGATGTGTCAATCAGATGTTCCAAATCCCTTCTCTTAATGTTCTGAATATAGTGCATGCTTTATTGTCAAATATAATTCATGATAAAAAAGTAAAAAAAAAAAAAAAAAAAAAGTATCAGAAGAAAGAGAAAGACTAAGAATGAAAGGGAAGGAAAGGACCAAAGACAGCAAGGTGGGGGGAGAGAAGCCTGTAGAACTCACCATGAAGGTGATGCTGTGTCATTAAGACGCAGGTGGCTCAGGAGAGAAACTGTGGGTGTCAGTAGAGCAGCAGAGGGTAGTGGGTGAAGGTGACAAATCCTCTGGGAAATTCTTATACAGCTTCGTAAAACATGTCTATAATATATGACCATGTAGAGGTTGTCATCAGAAGGCATGCCTTTTGGTCTTACTTGAGTATCTATCCACTTTCCTGCATAGGCTTTTATGGTATCATTTAACAGTGCAGGTGTGTCCTGTATCCTCTTTTAGATCTGGCTTTTCTTCCTTATAGTTCACGCAGAAACATGACTCAGAAACAGATTCATCTGAAAGTATTGTATAACTTCAAGATACAGCAAATAGGAGAATCTATTCTTCCTCTTCCCTTCCCCATCACTAAGACCATACTAACTAGGAATTTGTCTACAACTAGCTAGAAATTTGTTAACATCACTTACACCATGTATTTTCCTTTGTTTATTGGGTTACCTTTTAAAAAATGAAACAGGTTACCTGCTTTAAAAATTATATGTTGACGGAGAAAAGCAGCCCTTGATAATGGTAGAAGGTGAGAATTATGGCCCAGGTGAGGAATTAGTGCAACCATATGACCTCATGATTATTTCTACCGCAATTATTATGAGCCATGCCTCTTGGTATGCAAGAATGTGCATATGCCTGTGCATAGCTCCTTGGGCAGATGTGGACTGGAAAGAAGAAAAATGTTCAGCAAATCAAGACCAATTGGCAAAGTTAGTTCCCAAAGGGAGAGGTAAAGAAGAAATTTTGCCATTGAAGTACAGGCCCCAGCACTATGGCACATGGGACCAGGAATCCAGATAAATACAGAGAACTATCCCATTTGTCAGTTTCGGTTTTTGTTGCAACTGCTTTTGGTGTTTTAGTCATGAAGTCTTTGCCCTTGCCTATGTCCTGAATGGTATTGTATAGGTTTTCTTCTAGGGTTTTTATGGTTTTAGGTTTTATATTTAAGTCATTAATCCGTCTCTAGTTAATTTTTGTATAAAGTGTAAGGAAGGGGTCTAGTTTCTGTTTTCTGCACATGGGTAGCCAGTTTTCCCAGCACCATTTATTAAATAGGGAATCTGTGGAAGACAGTGTGGCGAATCCATAAGACCCAGCAATCCCATTGCTGGATATATACTTAAAGGATTATAAATCATACTACTATAAAGACACATGCACATGTATGTTTATTGCAGCACTATTTACAATACAAAACACTTGAAACCAACCCAAATGCCCATCAATGATAGACTGAATAAAGAAAATGTTACACATATACACATGGAATACTATGCAGCTACTATAAAGACACATGCACATGTATGTTTATTGCAGCACTATTTACAATACGAAACACTTGAAACCAACCCAAATGCCCATCAATGATAGACTGAATAAAGAAAATGTTACACATATACACATGGAATACTATGCAGCCATAAAAAAATGATGAGTTCACGACCTTTGTAAGGACATGGATGAAGCTGGAAACCATCATTCTCAGCAAACTAACACAGGACAGAAAACCAAACACTGCATGTTCTCACTTGTATGTGGGAACTGAACAATGAGAACCCATGGACACAGAGAGGGGGGCATCAGACACTGGGGCCTGTCAGCAGATGGGGGGCAAGGGGAGGGGGAGCATCAGGACAAATGCCTAATACATGTTGGGCTTAAAACCTAGATGATAGGTTGATGGGTGCAGCACACCACCATGGCACATGTATACCTATGTAACAAACCTGCACATTCTGCACATGTATCTCAGAACTTAAAGTAAATAATAATAATAATTAATTAATTAATTAATTTTAAAAGGGAACCATGTGGATTTACAATATGTAAAGGCACCAGAAGGCAAGACCAAAGGAGCACATGGACAGCTTCTTCAAAACCCTCCGACCCCTCCTGGAAGTTGGCTTGGGAAGCTCTTCCCTGGATCCAAGGTTAAGTTCAGCAGTTACGTATCTTCTGCTGTAGTGTTTCCAAATTTTGACTAAATTGGCCTGATTATGGGAATGTTTTAATTTCTTGTAAAAATTACATATTTCAGGCTCCACCCCAGACCTATCAAGTTGGATGAGGATTTTATTAATATATTTAATCCAACAATGAGACATGATTGATAAATACTAATTCTTAGAGGAGCTGAACACTTTCATTTGCAGAGGGGCCATGATAAGATTGATATAAGACACTACCTATAAGTCGCGGTCTAACAAAGACTTAATTTCCCTAAGGATCCCAAATAGTTACGTAGTTTTCACACTTTTAGACTTCACTTTAACATCAGTGTCCTGACTCAATCGTGATTTGATGAATGAGGTGATTAAGCAACTTCAGAATTGCGTTTCACAACCTATTACCTTCCTCTTCACTGTTTCTTGAAATGTGACTTGAAGCCACAGACAAGATAAATAGGCCTATCCTTGGGTTCTTTGGGTCCTGTATGCCTAAGATCCAGGAAATAGCACATTGTGCTCGAATGTTGGCTTATCGTTTGAATAGTGTTCCCTGTTGGCAGAACACACCGTGATGTTAACTTCCTGAAGTTAACATAGTCACGGGCATGAGCCGGGCTCTTCCCCAGTTGCCACCATGCCCTTGAAGTAATTATCCCTTGCATCCTCAGGATAACTCTGTGACATGGTTATAATGCACATCTCTGTTTTCCAGTTAAGGTTGCTGAGGCATAGAGAGGAAATCAATTGCCCAAGATCAGCCAGGCAGTGAGAGTCAGAATAGGATTCAATCCCAGGCATTCAAGTTCCAGACTTTGAGCTTTTGAGCATGGAATTCCTCTGCCTCTTCTGTGATGCCCATCACCACACTCCTCCCATCTTTGTGAAATGAATTTTTTTCAGCTTGAGCTGGTTCTCCCCTCTGCAGACAACTGATGGCCCCTTGCTCTTGGGTATCTCATATTGTGCCAGGCCTAACAAGGAAATCTATGGCATAGTGATGAGGCAAGACCCCTCCAGCCCCTGACAAGCCCTCAGTCTCAGCCCCTCTGAGGATGGCAGCATGACAGGCTTGAGCAGCCATGCCTAGCCCTGGTGCTCTTAGCCCCCCATATCAATGGAGCTTAGATTGTCTTCGCAGACTGCTCCTCTGCTCTTCGCATAGTGCTGTTCCTCTTCCTATGCTGTCTTAGGGCTGGCAGAGGACCCTTTCTTCAGCCCCCTATGCCTAGAATCATCACATCTCCACCATTAGTCCCTAGTGGCCTTGTCCAGTTTTGGTTCTTGTTCCTTCTCCACCTGAGCAGGCTGGATCAACTTCCTGACTGAATTTCAAGGTGTGCTACCACCCACTGGGGAAGCACACCCCCAGAATTCTGAGAGCATGGCTTCTGCCCGAGACCCAAAAGGGCTGCATCTCCATAGGGACTGTACCTACATTTGAATGCAAATCCATTTGTGTACCACGTACCACTTCTTCTGGATTTCTTTCTTTCTTTCTTTCTTTATTTTTTTTTTTTGAGGTTTGGAGCAACCAAACTTTTGCAAGATATAAATGTTTATTCTTCTTCAAATCTACAGAATGTCCCATTTCCAATAAAGCAGTGCACTGTGTCTTGATACATATCATTTTAAAATATTGGGACCCTCTTCAAAATCCCCCTCAAAGTATTAAACATGAAAATTCAAACTTCCATTACAGAGGAATTGTGCAGGAAAATTCAAACTTCCTCTATGAAGAATTGAATGTAAATAAAACCAAGTGATTTTAACAAATACCAACATCCTTAGGTATTGTTTTTAGATACTCTCTCCTTTAAAAGTTGTATGTTTCTTCTGTCTTAAATTGAATAGATACAATACTTAACCTGAAGCTGCATTGCAAAAATTTGCATTGTGATCACTGTGGTTCCTTGAATATAATGAATGCATAGTCAGAATCCAATGAAATAAGGAATATGGAAACCTATGGTCATATACTAGGGCTGTGATATTCACAAGAAAAAATAGATGACTTTGTTCTTGATGTGTAGGACATCAGTTGGACCATTAACTTTGTGAAATCTTCAAGTTTTATTTCTCCTTGAACCTCTAAACTATATAACATCACATTAAGCCATCATTTAAGTAATGCTACCACTATTTTTCCTTTGATTTGAAATGGATTTATTGAAGCAGAGTATTTTTCTCTTCCTTTGATTACTTTATTTGCAGTCAAGAGTTAAAATCTATGAAAATATAGAGTATATGTAGACAAATAATTCATCATGTTCTCTAAATAATTCATGTTCTCTAAAACCATGAACTTTGTTCGATTAAAGAGGTGGAGTCTTACTCAATATATTTTGAAAGTTTTTGAAGAGATCTTTTCATGGCTATTGACTGCAAACAAAAATGTCAAACTGCCACGCATCAGTGTTTTTAAAAAAAAAATTAAGAAAAGGACAGAACATTGCCTCCCATTTTGGTGTAGTGCTGCAGTTTTCTCCTCTATCTTTGGTAGTTGCTTCAAGGAATGACAGAGTGGAAGCCAGAGGTCTAACAGTGGTCAGAAACATTGAGTACCACCTGGCCTGGTCACCTTCCTGACCTCTTGTTCTATTGCTATTCCCCTCAGTCCACTTGAGACCACAAGGCTCTTTTCTGTTCCTTTGCCTTAGCAGAAGTCCTCCTACTTCAGGGCATGGTACTGGTTATTACCTTTGCTTGGAACGTTATTTCTTCAGAAGTATGCATGGCTCACTCCGATACTTCTTTCTGCTCTCTTCTCAGAAGGCTTCTGAATCATTGAGACATTTTCTGATCACAGCCTATAAAAGAGCAACCTTTCCACATCGCCCCAGCATTTCCTGTCTCCATACCCTGTTTTAGTTTTTCCATATTATTTTCTTTTTGTTGTTGTTGTTCGGCTTTCGAGTTCAGGGGTACATGTGCCAGATACGCATGTTTGTTACACAGGTAAATGTGTGCCATGGTGGTTTGCTGCACAGATCATCCCATCGCCTAGGTATTAAGCCCAGCATCCATTAGCTATTCTTGCTGATGCTCTCCCTCTCCCCATTCCCCACTCCAACAGGCCCCAGTGTGTGCTGTTCCCCACCATGTGTCTGTGTGTTCTCATTATTCGGTTCCCACTTATAAGTGTTTGGTTTTTTGTTTCTGAGTTAGTTTCTGAGGATAATGACTTTCAGCTCCATCTATGTCCCTGAAAAGGACACGATCTTGTTCCTTTTTATGGCTGCATAGTATTCTATGGTATAGCATTTTTTCACCATCACTCACAGACAGAGAGACATACTGACACACACTGAATATTTTCTCTGGTATTACTGTTAGGCTTTTAATTAAGCATGCATATAAGATACCTGCTCATAATTATTATTGAGGAGAAGATCGCTGATCATCATGATGGAAGGCTGTGTAAGGCATCATCAAATCTATCTGGATCTTCTCTTTGCTTTTTCCTATAGCGAAGACTTTAATTTTCTGTAGCTACCTGTGCCAACATAGTAGCATTTTATAATACTGGGTTGAGATTCTCTTAGTTTTAGAATCGCAAAACTTTGTCATCTTGGATCTACTTTGTTTTATATGCTAGCACATTTTGAGTGTAACAAAGCCCACAAATCTTTTCCTGATTTTGTTTGCATGACCCTGACCTTATTGAGTGATTAGAGCTCTGTCAGAATAAGATTTTGGGGCTCCTTGGCCCAAACCAGGAAGAGGGCATGCATGACTTATCAAACCCAGTGTGGCAGGAGGCCAGCCTGCTGTGTCTTATCTTGCTTTCCCCATAGCTCAAGAGGACAAGCACAGTGTTCTAGGAGAAGCCAAATTATTTTCCTAATAAGAACCATTAAGCATTAGAAGTAATTTCAGAAAAATGTAAAGTATGTATTTCTATAATTCAGACACTTTTAAAAGATATGACTCTAAATAAAACACATTTTACAGGGGATGTGTATTCCCAGCATGCTATAAAATGCTTCTATATCTTATTCTAATAGCACCTCGCCCTTCAGACGTATGGCACTTTTACTCTTGAGACCACTCTCACATCCATCCTTTTATGCCTTCTCACAACGTAGAGAGGGAAGGCGGCCTGGTCATGCTCTTTCACTTGACTGGGGCTATGAAGAGTATGATACACATGGCCTCTGCGCCAGGACTGGAGTGGGAGAAACTCACATATGTCTTTATTCTAGGTCATGTTGATGATTAAGAAGACATGCCTAACACTGTTCATGCATCAGGAACATGGGCTGGTTTTTGCTCTACGTGAAGCTACATCTAGCACCTGTCATAGCACAAAATCCACAATCAGTAAAATTCCATGAAATGAATCAACCTAGCTTAACAATCATTTAGAACAAGCATTTTAAACCACTCTATACAATATTCATCCCATATAAGCCTCAGATAATTTTACAGTCCTGTGTGAGTGCATCCTTGCAAAATGTGAGTATAAGAGACTAAAATCATTGTAAGCTATCCTTAAGGGAGCTGATGAGCATATATTATAATTTGATGTAGTTCCTGGATTAAACTTTTATTCTGAGTTTGATTTCTGAGCAAATATCTTCCCCTAATGTGTGCATAGTTGTTTCAACTTTCTCCCCTTTATCCCTGGGGTATGTTTTGAACATCTCTTTTAAAACATTAATCTTCTGAGATTGTAGTTGTCTTGTGATAGTTATCAGTATAAATGTCATTTCTCTTGTCACTCTTGCTCAGTTGAGAGCTCCTAAAAATCAGAGTTCTAATGGATGTATGCTCAGTAAATATTTTTGGGGTAAAATGAAACAGAAAAGAATAGAATGGAAGAAATAAAATGAATTAGAATAACCTAAATGCAAAATGAATATCCAGATAAGCTACAAAGAAGAGAGATTCAGAGGAGGTGACAATGATGTAGAACTTTGAGGAAAGCACTCCAGGAAAAACAAGAGCCATCTGCAACTGTTGAGAGAGAAAATTCTTTTTGGTAGAAATGTATTCCCTGTAGAGTCCGAGTTTCATTCTCAAAGCACAGGTTATGAGAAATTGAGTCTAAGACAATTAATAGCTTCCTCTTGTTTCTTCTAAAGGAAAGCATCAAAGGGTCTTGAAAAGTTACAGGGTGTCATGTTCCATTCCCATGGGACACCTCTGGATCTGGTATTTGTGTAGAGGTGGAGGAAAGGAAGTTTCTGCAACAAATGTTCGAATTTCGTTTCTGTTTTTAAAAAAAGATTATTTGCTATTTGGTTGGACCCTCTTACAAAATGGTCACGTCCTCAACAGTGGATTTAAATTACTTTCCAGAAAAATCATAGAAATCTTGCAAAATAAAAATTCTAGAGTTTTTTTTTCTCTTTATGCTGACTGAAGACACTAAAATTGTTAAGATGTTTGCCTGCCTTCTTCATGTGAAACTATCTTTTTAGAGCATTATTAGGGTTTTGCAGACATCAATCTGGAAAAATGCAGGAAGGAAAAGAACATAGGTTAGGGAGGGAAGAAATCCCTGTTTATCTTCTGCTGTCAAAAATAGAAGAAAAAATAAATGCACTAAGATCAGTTTTTACTTGAACTCGCTCTTTGCAAAGAAAAAACTTTATTTCATACCTTTTCAAAATGTCCAGTATCATGAACACTATTGAAAACAGAATAAAAACATCTATTTTTAAAGAGGTAATTGTTATGCAGTTTTATTATAAGTAGCAGCACATGGGGCAGTTGCATGATTCACGGTGGTGTGGGAAGACAAACCCAACACCTTTCAACTGACATTGTCCTTCTTGCATTTACAGAAGTGTTATTGGCAACAGCTTCTTGGATTTGAAGGGAATCTGACAACAGAGACTGTTATTTCTGGGGTCAAGGTGACCATAAAAAGAGATCATAAAGTGGATTGGCAAATCAGGGGGCCTAAAAGGCAGCCAGAGGCCTTGCCTGGCAGGGAAAGGCACCCTACAGGGAGCACAGCTGGCAACAGCTGGAACATGGCTCTTAGGAAGCTCCGGCAGAGGTTGCCAGTGCTCCCACAACAAGCGGAAATTGTTTTGCACCCAGAAATCAAAACAGATGAGAAAAGAGGCACATAGGAGCAGGGTAGGGGCAATCATTCCGCTTTTTGTGAAGCATGGGATAAACATGCTCCTATACCTTGCATTCCAAGCCCTTTGGATCAGGATAAAATGAAATTGAACAAAGCAAACTATGTATTATTAATGTTAGTATTTTCTTTAAAGATTTGATATGGGCAAGTACAAAACATTGCAATAAAAAGGGAAAGGCTCTTCAAAATTGGCAATTCTTTTTCTTTAGTTCTCTCCCACTGGGATGCTCTGCGCATCTTTTCTCCCCTTCTCCTTTTTTGGGAACATTTTTGAACAAAGAACTGGTAGTCCAGGAAGGATAGGAGAAAGAAAGCAGAAAGCAGACACAGGAAGGGAAAAGGAAACATAAAAGCTGTAAAGGGACGTGGACAGAGACGCAGGAGGTGAAGGCAGCTTGGATTAAAAGCTAGAGAGAAGGGAATCGTAAGAAAACAAGATTGATATGCTTCTAAAATATTTATCGTGCACCCTAGGGGAGCAGTGTAGAAATTGCATTCCCTTTGGGAAAACATTTGCACATATCCTCCTTGTCTGGATATAAAGGGAAGAGCATTTCAGCTGATTTCGAGATGGGAGGAGGGAACTTGCTTCTTGCTGCAGCCCCTCCCTTCCCTCTTCCTCAGCTCTACCTTTGTGCTCATTCTACTGAGGCCAGTCATGGCATCTTCCACCATTTCCATAGTTCTACAGTTAAACTGTAGTTACCAGCAGGTCCAACTTCCTATCCACCCAGGTTTGAAGGAGATTCCACCACCGCACACAATTTAGCCTCACAGAAAAAGACGGTCATGAAATCCTTACATTGTATGGCTTCTTTGCTCTTATATCTGGTCCTGGAGACAGGCAATCCAGTTCTATATAGAATCATGTTGAAACTGTCAATCATCCATCCAGTATGTACTGCGAAGCTACTGTATGCCAGGTATTGTGCTAGCCCCTCTTGAGAGCCATTATCCATTCAGTCATCAAGTATTTATAATGTACCGATCATGAAGCTGGATGCTGTCTACTGAAGCATTCATTCATTCAAAATATTTACTGAGCAATGCCTCTGCACCAGACACTCTTCTGGAAATTACAGATAGAACAACACAAAACAAAGTCCCGACCCTCATGGTAGGGCCGAAAGACAATAAATAAATCCTATATCATGCTTTTAAATGCTATTGATTTGCTGATGATGCTTAAACCTCTCCTCTGAATTCCTGAGTCATAGATTCAACTGCCTGCTTGACATATCTACCAGAAGCCAAGCTGGGCTTCTCAAGCTTACTATGCCCCTAATGGAACTATGAATTTCCTGGCCCCTTCTCAACCTGTTCCTCTCTCATTCTCCTCCATTTAAAACAACAACAACAACAACAACACTCCATTCTTTTAGTTGTTCAAGCCAAAAAATGGAGTCATACTTGATTCTACTCTCTCATGCGCTATACCCCATACATCAGCAGATCCTGCTGGTTCCACCTTCAGATTGTTTCAGAGTCTGAAACTCACTGCGTCTACCCCCACCACGTCGGGGCAGGTCTAGCGTCTCTCCTGCAGGTTTGAGGGCCCTTAACTGTCATCTTTGTTTCCCCTCCCGGGCCCCTCAGCCATGCCCACCTTTTGCTCCAAGCCCTGCATGACCTCCCTTTTCACTCACAGTAAGTCCAGAATCTTTACCATGAGTCTCAAAACCCTATGTGTCCTGGCCATGTGCCACCTCCCACACCCTTTCCTTGTTCCCTCAGTCAAGACTCAGGCTCCCTTAATGTCCTGGTCACACCAGTTTGCTTGCTTTCTCCTCTGGTTGTGACACTCACTTCAGTGTCTCCACTCAAATGTCACTTTACTTGTCAGACTCTATGTTCACTGGACAGAAAAAAAAAAAAAAAAAAAGGCATGTCCCAAGCCCCACCTGCCATGTCTCCATATTTCCTTTAGACCGCATCATTTGTCTTCCAGCACCTACTGTCCCAGTATAGGATTCCTTTATTTGCTAAGTTGTTGAAGATCCATTTTCCTCTGCTGGGATGTAAGCTCCTTGTGAGCAGGACCTTTGTGTATCTTGGCTATTGGGCGTAGACCCCACCTCCAGAACAGTGCCTCACTCAAAGCAGAGACTTAGCACGTATCTGTTGAATAAATGAATGAATTAATGAATTGAATATATAATGTAGTTTCAGGCAATGATTAACACTATGAATAAAAGCAAAACAAGGGATGGGGAAAAAGAGTGAGTGGCTGGAATTCCAATTTTTATACCATGAGCACCTCTGGGGAAGGGCTATTTGAGCAGAGACCTGAGTGAGATGAGGTGGTCGATGCACCGGTAGGTGCCTGGAGGCAGGCTGTCCAGCAGAGGAAATCCACGCTGTGTGAGCAAAGAGCACTCTAGGGGAAGAGCAAGAGGACTACCGTGCCTGGAAGACAAGCAATGGGGCTGGAGCATGAGGGTGAGCCACAGGGCTGAGCACATGGAGGAGTCCAAGTCATTGTAAGAAGTTTGCATTTTATTCTCAGTGTGTTGGGAAGCTGTGAGTGCTTTTTGAGCAGGAGAAGGACGTCAGCTGATTCACTCTTTAAAAGAATCAGTCTCCAGGGCCTGTGGCGAGCACACTGAGGGGAACAAGTTAGGGCAGGAAGTCAGTGAGGAGGTGCTGAGGCCATTCTTGGGGAAGGCTGTGTGGGCCACACTATGGTGGGAGCGGGCACGTGGTGAGAAAGAGCTGCAGCTTGGATTATCTCAAAGGTAAACCAGGCTTTGCTAACAGATTGGATTTCTGGTGTGAGAGAAAGAGAGGAGTCAAAAGTGAGTCTGAGGCTTTTGACCTGAGTTCCTGTGCACATGTAGTGACTTTTAACAAAATGAAGGAAACAGAGGACAGTTTGCCGGGGAAAGTGAGTGTTTGGTATATATCAGACAAACGTGAAACATCTTTAGACACTAGAGAAGACACAGGTCTGCATTTCAAAGCAAAGTTCAGGCCTGAAGATGGACGTGTGGAAGGCATTTGAGTATAAAGCACATTTATGGCTCTGAAACCCAGTAGTACCAGCAGGGAGTGAGTGCAGCCAGAGAGGATGGCCTGGCCTCAGGCCTGGAGCTCTTCACCAAGCAAACGCTGGGAGAAAAGGCAGCGCCTTCGAAAGAAACCTCAACGGCAGCTCCAGTGAAGTAGGAGAACCAGGAGAGTGATTTTGGAATATGGAAAATAAGTGATTTCCAAGCGAGGTGCTGGTAAGTAGGATGCAGTTTCTATTTTCTAGGTGCTCTTAAGCTTGTCAAAAGAGATTACAACATAGCAAGCAGGAGAAACTGCAAGGGAGGCGAGAAGAGGGCACAGTCACGTGCAGCATAATGACGTCAATAATAGACCACAGACACAACGGTGGTCCCGCAGGATCCTAAAGGAGCTGAGAGCTCACTGTCACCTAGTGACATCGCCGCTGTCCTAAGGTCTTAGCACAGTGGTTTGCTCACAAGTTCATGTGACACTGGTGTAGACCGACCCATCGCACTGCCAGTTGCATGCCAAGTCCAGCATGTACAGTTACAGGCAGCACAACATATTTGGTAATAAACAACTGTCACTTGGTTTTATATTTACTATACCATACTTTTTACTATTATTTTAGAGTATACTCCTCTTGCTTATATATATTTTAAAAAGTAACTGTAAAACAGCTTCAGGTAGTCCCTTCAGGAGGGATCCCAAAGAAGGCCTTGCTGTCACTGTAAGGCTGGTTGCCTCGCCGGGAGTTGGGACACGCCCATCTCCCTCCCCGCTTGAAAATTACATTATCAGAATATGCCCATCATCTAGCTCCGCTTTGGAAATCCCCTCTGCACTGGGCACCTAACCCCACCCTTGGAAATCCCCTCTGCACTCAGCACTTAGCCCGCTCCTGGAAGTCCCACCTACCTACCAACAGCAGCTCACCCCATTCACATCCTGTTTCTCCAAATAGAATCGAACGCCTTCACTCCCTATAAAACCCCACTCCTGAAAGGAATCAGGCGCAACTTCCCTGGCCTCTCTCCCAGGACCACAGAACCTCGACCGGGAGGTGAATAAATTGGCATCTAATTTTCTTGTGCTGGCCTCAGTTTCCTCGCTTTTAACTCGGCAATAAACCTACAGAGAATAAACTTTACAGTCACAGGAGATCACAGCTCCATGTGTTACTGCCCCTGAAGACCTCCCAGTGGGGCAGGATGTGGACGTGGAAGACAAGGGCAGGGATGATCCTGACCCTGCATAGGTCTAGGATAATGTGTGTGTTTGTGTCTGAGTTTTTAACAAAAGAGTGTAAAATAAAATTAAATTTTAAAAATTGGAAAAGGCTTACAGAATAAGGCTATAATGAAAGTATTTTTGTACAGCAGTATAATGTGTTTACGTTTTAAACTAAGTATTTTTGCAAAAAAGTCAAAAAGGCCTTTTATCTTGTTTCACTCCTGAGAGCATGTTGGGTCACCAGCTGGCTGTCCTGGAGCCACCCTGGAAAATTCCAACAAGGTTCACGTTCATGTTGCTTCTGCTCAAACCAGCACAGTCTGATCTGTGTACCACCAGTGTTTCTATTAGTATGCAAAGAATAAAGGTTTCATTAAGTTGGAGTAAGTGATCTTCCTTGAAAGGATTATGCAAGGCATCTACCCAGTGAAAAACCATGACAGCTCTTTGTACATAAAATGAAAACATTTTTTAAGTCAAGGAGTTAAAAAAACATGTTTGTAAAGTAAAATCGTTGTTACAATAAGACAAGAATAATTTATTCCTAAAGAAAAAACTTAAAAAAAAAATAAATTTAGCGTAGCCTAAGTGTAGTGTATGGTAATGTCCTTGGCCTTCACGTTCACTCATCACGCACTCACTGACTCCCAGACCAACTTTCAGTCCTACAAGCTCCATTCATGGTAAGTTCCCTATACAAGTTTACTTTTTCCCCCCATCTTTTAGGCTATACTTTTACTGTTTCAATTGCTTACAGTATTCAGTACAGATTTGTAGCCTAGGAGCAACAGGCTATACCATCTAGCCTAGTGTATGGTAGGCTACACCATCTAGCTTAGTGTATAGTAGGCTGTACCATCTCACCTAGTGTATAGCTGTCTGTCCTGTCTAACCTAGTGCATAGTAGGCTATGCCGTCTAGCCTAGTGTATAGCAGTCTGTACCATCTAGCCTAGTGTAGAGTAGACTGTACTGTCTCGCCTAGTGCATAGTAGGCCGTACTGCCTAGCCTAGGGTATAGTAGTCTGTATCATCTCGCCTAGTGTATAGTAGGCTGTACCGTCTAGCCTAGTGTAGAGTAGTCTGTACTGTCTCGCCTAGTGTATAGTAGGCTGCACCATCTCGCCTAGTGTATAGTAGGCTGCACCATCTCACCTAGTGCATAGTAGTCTGTACCATCTCGCCTAGTGCATAGTAGTCTGTACCATCTCGCCTAGTGCATAGTAGTCTGTACCATCTCGCCTAGTGCATAGTAGTCTGTACCATCTCGCCTAGTGCATAGTAGTCTGTACCGTCTCGCCTAGTGCATAGTAGGCTGTACCGTCTCACCTAGTGCATAGTAGGCTGTAACATCTAGCCTAGGGTATAGTAGTCTCTACCGTCTCGCCTAGTGTATAGTAGTCTGTACCATCTAGCCTAGTGTATAGTAGGCTGTACCGTCTCACCTAGTGTATAGTAGGCTGTACCATCTCGCCTAGTGCATAGTAGTCTGTACCGTCTAGCCTAGGGTATAGTAGTCTGTACCATCTTGCCTAGTGTATAGTAGTCTGTACCATCTAGCCTAGTGTATTGTAGGCTGTACCATCTCACCTCTTGTATAACAGGCTGTACCATCTCACCTAGTGTATAGTAGTCTGTACCATCTCACCTAGTGTATAGTAGTCTGTACCATCTAGCCTAGTGTATAGTAGTCTGTACCATCTTGCCTAGTGTATAGTAGTCTGTACCATCTAGCCTAGTGTATTGTAGGCTGTACCATCTCACCTCTTGTATAACAGGCTGTACCATCTCACCTAGTGTATAGTAGTCTGTACCATCTCGCCTAGTGTATAGTAGTCTGTACCATCTAGCCTAGTGTATAGTAGTCTGTACCATCTCGCCTAGTGTATAGTAGGCTGTACCGTCTCGCCTAGTGTATAGCAGGCTGTACCATCTTGCCTAGTGTATAGCAGTCTGTACCATCTAGCCTAGTGTAGAGTAGACTCTACCGTCTCGCCTAGTGTATAGTAGGCTGTCCCGTCTAGCCTAGTGTATAGTAGTCTGTACCATCTCGCCTAGTGTATAGTAGGCTGTACCGTCTAGCCTAGT
Organism: Saimiri boliviensis; assembly: GCF_048565385.1. Classification (NCBI taxonomy): domain Eukaryota; kingdom Metazoa; phylum Chordata; class Mammalia; order Primates; family Cebidae; genus Saimiri; species Saimiri boliviensis. Next base: position 67,699,256 of record NC_133454.1, on the reverse strand, counting down.
GTATAGTAGTCCGTTCCGTCTAGCCTAGTGCATTGTAGTCTGTACCGTCTACCCTAGTGCATTGTAGGCTCTTCCGTCTAGCCTAGTGCATAGTAGGCTGTCCTAGTCTGTACCGTCTAGCCTAGTGTATTGTAGGCTGTACCATCTAGCCTGGTTTATAGTAGTCTGTACCGTCTAGCCTAGAGTATAGTAGACTGTCCCGTCTTGCCTAATGTATAGTAGTCTGTACCGTCTAGCCTGGTGTATTGTAGTCTGTACCATCTAGCCTGGTGTATAGTAGTCTGTACCGTCTAGCCTAGTGTATAGTAGTCTGTACCGTTTAGCCTGGTGTATAGTAGTCTGTACTGTCTAGCCTAGAGTACAGTAGACTGTCCCGTCTAGCCTAGTGTATAGTAGGCTGTACCATCTAGGTTTGTGTAAGTGTACTCTAGGAAGTTCACACAAGGATGACATCTCCTTATCACACATTTTCCAGAAGTATCCCTGTCACTGACATGTACTGTAGTGTGGTATTTCTGTTGTTTGATTACTTTGTCTATAGGGCAGGAGGTGATCAAAGAATGCTTCGCACAAGACACTATTTTCACAAGACCTTTTAGAAGGGTAGACGTTCTCCAGGTAAAAAGGCTCCAGGCTTTCCTGGCAGAGAGCAGCATAAGCAGCTGCACAGGCATGTGGTTAGGAAGCCCAGGGTAGCTGAGGCATCAAATGCAAAGAGGCACATGGCAGGAGCTGTGGCTGCAAAGGTAGGTTGGAGCCAGCTGGATCCCTGCACATCCCGCAGAAAAGCTTGGATTTTATCTTGTAAGCAGTGAGGAGAGGAGAGAGCAAATTAAACCTATCTACATGGATAGAAGTCTTCAAGGCATAAAAGTAATTGATTTGAGAAGGAAAAACTAAAATGCATATTAGAAAGCAGTCATGCAATATTACGATGGAGTAAGATAAGAATCATGGCCAGTCATGAGTGATGTGCCTAGGTCTGCTGCTTAATGGCCCTGACCTTCATGGGCTTCAGCTACAAGGTTGCTGAGATCTCTTCCAACTCAAAGCATTTCTGTGGCTCTATCTGGTCAGGTAGTAAGATCAGGGAATGTTTCCTGGAGGAAGTGAACCCCAAACCGGGTCCTAATGGGAAAGTGACACTCACAATAGCAAAGAGGAAGGGAAGGGAGAATCTACCAAGGGAAGCGTCATGGGAAAAGCAACAATGAGGTGCTACTGCAGCAAACAGCGGGCTGCGTGAAGACAGGAGCCACATTTCTTGTTCACAGTTACTGTAGCCCAGGCCTCATAAGCAATCCGCTCCCAATAAATGCTTGTTGAACCACTGTAGGAACAGACAAATGAAGGAAAGTGGGTTGGCCTGTGGGTATGTGGGAGATTATAGCAGATGATGTCCTAGGTCAGGCAGGACTCAATCCTTTAGGACCCAGGAGCCAATGAGGCCACTGCCTCATTGTTTCATGTTGGAAACTCCTAAAGGGACAGAAGAGACATGGCCCATCGTGGGCACACTTTAGAAAATTCTGGCAGGTGGGTTTGTCACTGGATACATGATGGGCTGAGTAACCATCTCTCAGTGACCCAAGTCAACCTGTTTTTCTTTATGTAGCAACTGTTATTTGTTTCAGAGTGAAAAATCCTCATTGGAGATGAGAGAGCCCAGCTGTGTTTGGGTTTTACAAGCTGTCTCAAGATTTTTCTCAAATGTTTTGGTTTATGGCAAAGTTGAAAATACAGCATTATCATGATCCTTATTACCATTATCATTTATTCAACTACCCACTAATAATTAATGTTTACTAAGTACCAATAATATGCAACGAGATGTAATAAGCATTGAATTGCACTTGGCCTCTCTCCAGTGGGCTTGTTGTAAATAAGAAAAGAATGAGTTACCACCCAAATTTTAATTGCTTCAAAACATGTTTGTTTCACAGGCTCTCCTTGGTTAAGCTTTGCTAAATGGATTGAAACCAAGAATGCTGACTTTAGGCTTGCCATCCATGTTTTATAACAACATTTCCCAAAATACATCATGAGGAAAGGATATTGAAAGGTGATGTGGAAAAAAAAAAGAAAGAAAGAAAAAGAGAAAAGGATGTCCAGAAAAATAAATTTTTGAGACAATGGCTTAAATAAAAGTAAATATGTTCCTTACTGCAGGATTTTGCTGGGCTAATGTGCCCAGTAAGCACGGAGAGAGAAAAATATTTCAAACTTACATGAGCAGGGAATCATTTTCTAAAAAGACTATAAAAATGTGGTTTTAAAAAACTGTTCTGAGGTTCAAAATGTATTTTTCTTACAATAAAGAAATTACATTCTTCAGGTCCCTTCCCTGTCCTTCCAATTCACCAAAACCTTGGTAGCACATTCTTGCTATCGTTAAGGAACCACTGTGGGGTGCATAGATGACTAATCCTAAGATAGATGCATCACTCCTTTATGCTGGGTGACAATTACACTATCAACAGTTGGTTGAGGAAGCCCTCCCCAGAATTCCTGCAGCATTGGGGACACCCACACCATTGTATGAGACATGAGGAGAGTATTTTCACTGCATAGTAAAGATTTGAGGACCAAGCTTTTATGAGTATTAAGGCAATTGGAATCCTTGACTCACACTACAATGACTAAAATAAATGTGACTGACAATACCAAGTGCTAACAAAGAGGCAGGACAGCCGAAACTCCTGTAAATTGATAATCATTGCAGAGAGTTTAAAACAGGGTGAGCGCTTTGGAAAACTGGCACTTTCTTCAGAGGCTAGCCACACACCTATATTACGGCACAGCAATTCCACGCCTAGGTGTTTGTTCAAGAGAAATGAGTGGATCTGTCCACAAAAAGCTTGGTACAAGAATGTTTTATTTATGATAGTTATATAGGGAAACAGAGTACATGGACTATCATTGGAAGAGTGGATACATAAGTGTTGCTGTATTCATCCACGGAATATTACTCGGCGATAAAAAAGAAAATATTTTTACACAACATGGATAAATTTCAAAATAAACACATTAGATTAAGCAAAAGAAGGCAGCCACAAAAGATTACGTATTATATGATTCCATTAATGTAAAGTTCTAAAGCACTCAACACTAAGTCATAATAGGAGAAATCAATCCATGGCTGCCTTGAGCTGGGGTGGCAGGAGCCACATGGTGGGGGAATTGACTGAACCAGTCCTGAAGGAGCTCTGTGGGAGAAAGGAAACATGCTATTTCTTGATTGGGTGGTAGCTACGTGAATGTTTACGCTTGTCAAAACACATCAAACCAAACGCTTAAGGTCTGTGCTTTTGGTTGGATGTAAATTAAAACAAAACAAACAAAAAAACATGATTGGAACCCTTTCCCTCCTACAGCTTTATGAAACCTGTTAGCTCCCATCCCAGTCCTGGACTGTCATAAGCACTTACTTATGAGGTAAATGCTCACAATACAAAGTAACTCGCTTGTCGTGAGTCAGGGAACAGTGTTCATTTGCATCATTTGGAATGAAAATTGTTAATCCCTAGACACCAATTCTCAGATCAGTTTGAACAGCTCTTCTGAACAGTGATATTAAGAACCAGTTCCCTGCATTTCATTTTGATGTGCTCTATCTTCTTGTGAAAAAGAAACCAAAACAACAAACTTTTGATACATGTTCAGCTGATGAGTAGCTGTTTATTTTTCAGTTAGGATAATCACTGACTTTTATATTTAACCCGAATTATATTCTCTTGATCTCAGCATACATTTTGCTTCTTCGCTGGTGGATGTTGCCTTTCGTCAGGCTCTTGAAGCAACCACAGGTATTCAGTGCAACTGTAAATCAAAACTGATTAACCTTAGAAACCAAAGAGTGAGCACAGAACTTCAGAACTTTACCAGGCTCAACCAGTATCATTTTGATGATAAAGACAACAGTTATCAACCAGTATTTAACAAGTCATTTAATGGAGAGTGAAAGAATCAACACATCCATGGTTCGCTAGTGAGTTTAGGACTGGAGAACATGTGCATTTTGGCTTTCTACTTTTAAAAACTTTGTTACCCCAATGTTGCTGTTAGAGTCTCTGCTTGGACGAAGAAGATCTTTGATATGAGTGACTCTTTGGGAGCTCATATTAAGGAAGCATTGTGTATCCCTTTCTCTGTCTCTTCACTTCTCTTCCTATTCTTCATCCTCATCTTCCTCTTCCTCACCATCATCATACACTGCACTTATTGAGCACCTACTCTGTTCTCTGTACTTTTATTTGCACTGTTCCATTTAATCATTCCCATCTTATAGTTAGAAATGGTATTTTTAACTCATTTTACAGCTCAAAAAATTGAGATTTAGAAAATGTATGTAAATATTGGAAGAACACAGAATCTATACTTAGAACAATTGGTATTTGATCCTAAGTCCATTTGAATACAGAACCAAATTTATTATATACTATATTAAATCATTTCACATGCCTTGACCTTAATTTTAATGTAATCTTTTACTGTATATGTGAGTATGCTTGCTGAATTTCCAACTTGTTAATTGTCTTCAACTTTAAATATCTTCCATTATTATTTTCACTTAAAAACCCTCCATATATTTAAAACTGAATAAGCAATTCTATTTGCTATTATCTCAGAAATATATGCATACATTTGATAAAGTATTTGCATTTTAAACATGCTTTCAAAAAGCCTTCATATGTAAATCAAAATCTTTACTTTCTGTGCCTCAGCCTCCTGAGTAGCTGGGACAACAGGTATGTGCCACCACACCTGGCTAATTTCTTGTATATTCTTTTTAATTTTTTAAATTGCATTTTAGGTTTTGGGGTACATGTGAAGAACATGCAAGATTGTTGCATAGTTACACACATGGCAGTGTGATGTGCTGTCTTCCTCCCCATCACCTATATCTGGCATTTCTCCCCCATGCTATCTCTCCCAACTCCCCACCCCCTGCTGTCCCTCCCCTATTTCCCTCCAACAGATCCCAGTGTGCGGTGCTCCCCTCCCTGTGTCCATGTGTTCTTATTGTTCAACATCCACCTATGAGTGAGAACATGTGGTGTTTGATTTTCTGTTCTTTTGTCAGTTTGCTGAGAATGATGGTTTCCAGGTTCATCCATGTCCCTGCAAAGGACACAAACTCATCGTTTTTGATGGCTGCATAGTATTCCATGGTGTATATGTTCCACATTTTCCCTGTCCAGTCTATCATCACTGAGCATTTGGCATTTTTTGTATTTTTAACAGAGATGGGGTTTCACCATGTTAGCCAGGATAGTCTCAATCTCCTGACCTCATGATCTGCCCACCTCAGCCTCCCAAAGTGCTGGGATTACAGGCATCAGCCACCATGCCCGGCCCAATCAAAATCTTTTCAAGTAACTTATTCTATGTATCCCAAGAGAGTTCACAATGAAAATAAAAAATCAGTACACAAGTAATACTCTTTCCTACAGTCAATGGTTACCTTCATACATCAGTCTATGTTCCTTGTCTTTGAACGTTACACCTACCACACCCAGCACCTGAGAATAAAAGCACAGCACACACTGCAGTAAAAACATGTGTCAATTCCTGATGAATTTGCGTCTGTCTTGAACTTTGCCTCCATTTCTCACATTGGAGGTTGAGAGAGCCCTCTTCTCTCAGTCTTACATTTAAAAACACAGGGATAGTTTTGCCCTCTTCCCGTTTCCAGAATGACAGTTGCTTCCAACATAGAAGGTATGCCTATTCCCAAAAGGCTTCCCACTACAAGCAGTTTCTGACTCCAAGCTCAGTTGGACTGATAACCTCCTCCTTCTTTCCTGAAGTCCTCGTCCCCAGTGTGTCACCGTCTCACTTGGTCTGAGATGAAAGGAGACGTCTGTACCACTCTGCATGAAGAGAGGATTCTCCATGGCTCTAATCTCTGTGGCCTCCTGGAACTACCCGGAGCAGCACAGGCTAACTGGCTAACTAGGGAAAAGGATATGCAGCCAGGAACATGTTGTAAAATTTAAAACACAAATTTTAAAATCTCTCCGAATAACTTTTATGTTTCTGTACACTCACTGGCTAACTTAAGAAAAATGCAATAGGAGAAAAGGAGAAGCAAGCCTATCTAATAACCCTGGAGCTTGAGATGGGTATCTGGGGACTTGCCTTCAAGAGCCATCTTGGGCAGTTCTCTCTGACTGTGAGTCCTCATTTGAAAACCATCGGCTTGAACTCTGTTATCAGTGGTCTCCAAACTGGAAAACCTGGGCACCACAGGGTGAACACAAGAGTCCATGTATTATTGTCAGTGTTCAAAAACCTTATAAATGCCCTAAGATCAGTGCTCAGTTTACTTATTTTTAATAATAATCATATTAGTTCAGCAAAATGAATACTCAGATTGAAAGGACACTTGCACTTGATTTTAAAAATTGGAAAAATAAATGGAATTTGTTTAGTAGACAAAATATTTCAAACAATGGGATTCATGGAGGTAACACTTTTTAATAGGTGCCTTAATGCTGAGAAAATCTATATGATTTCTAAACCTTTTCGAACTCCAAGTGTATGGCTCTTTTATTTGAAATTTACATATAAATATAATGTACATGCTAAAAACATGAGTGTTTTTAGGAAGATATTATATATCTTACATAGTGCCGATAGCTTCAAGTACTTTCAAGGATTCTACACATCTTCACAATAACCACTTGAGGCAGATACTCTTAGCATCTCCATTTCACAGATGAGAAAACTGAGGCCAAAAATGTTTAGGGCACCCGCACAGGGTCACACAGGTGGATCCATATGTGTGTCCATCTATCGTAAATGTATACAGATGAAATATCTGTATATATACCTGTTTACATATAATGTACATTTGAATTGAATATCCATGTGATGTTTGGCACAATACTGCATGATACCTGAGTTTTCTGCGCTAAAAGGAGGTGTATGAATAGTTTGGGCAGGCTGCCATAACAAAATATTATGGAATGGGTAACTTAAACAGAAGAAATTTATTTTTTCATGTTTCTGGAGGCTAGAAGTCCAAGAGCAAGGTGCAAACAGGCCTGGTTGTCTTTGCAATCTCTCTATGGCTTACAGATGGCCGCTCTCTTGCAGCCTCTTCACGTGTTCTTTTCTTTGTGCACCTGCATCCCTGGCGTCTCTTTTTGTGTCCTAATCTCATCTAATAAGGACATCAGTCAGATTGGATTGGGCCCACCCTAATGGTCTCATTTCAACCCAATCACCCCTCTAAAGACGCTATCTCCAAACAGTCATGTTCTGAGATACTGGAGGTTAGAATGGGGGCGGGGCACAGTTGCAGTTCAGCCCATAGCAAGAGGTTAATTAATTTCTTGAATTCACTCTTCAGAGCTCCATGTACAGCACAAATTTTAAAACCCCTTTGAATAACTCCTTTGTTTCTGTCCACTCACTGACTACTTAAGAAAAATGCAATAGGAGAAAAGGAGAAGCAAGCCTGTCTCGTAACTCTGGAGATTTAGGCCAGCCCTAAGACCTTCGTAAGTCTTAGGGGGGCTTATGTCTTTGGAGAGCTTTCATACAGAACCCTCCAACATCCATTTTTTGTTCCTATCCCATGGACTCTGCTGTGACTCAGGCAGGGACCTCAGGGCTGATGGAGAGAAGGGAAGACAGAAGTACAGAAGTCTAGGGCTGGTGAAATAAACTAGCAGTATGGCAGGCGAGAGCAGTATTGGTAATTGAGGGAACTCGGCAGCTGTGGCGAAGAAAGAGGATGCTAGAACCCAAGGGGGACAGTCATTGTGTGGTCAAGGGCTTATGCATCTTCGTCAGGTGACCACACAGTTGAGGTGCCAGATATGACTAGGCATTTTATAGCACAGTGCCTGCAATTCATGACTTTGGAAGACAGGCTCACAGGAACCAGATATGTGTCCTGGTTCCAATAACATCTGCTGGTTCAGGGTGGTGCTCCACGCTGATAAGGATAGGAGTATAAATAGGAACTGAGATGGAACACCAACTACCATGAATGATGGATAGCAACAATCTATTCAGGAAGGGAGGCTAGAAGTTATCAGCCATTTGGGGGCCATGGCAGAAGAATTTCTGGTTCTTCCAATTAGTGAGGCCTGAGATTCTGAGTACACAGTCAGTCTTGATAAGGGAGAATGTGAGGCTGAGCTGGGCAGGTGCAGAGGGTGCATGTCTTAGTTACCTGTCACATCTGGGGACATCAAGGACTGAAGAAGACAGGCTATAGGTACACTGTGATCTGCCTGGTGTTTCATCTTCCTGCTTTTCCGTATCCCCCTGGGCTTTTCTCTCTCCTTTGTGAAGAGGTCTCATTCCTCTTAATTTCCTCTCTTCTTGACCACAGATTCCAGAATGCATTCTGTTGTGGTACCTCCTCCTTGCAAATTATAAACAGGGTAAAAACTGGTCCAAAGAACTGACTCTAGAGAGCAAAGCTACAAAGGCAGGAGGCGGGCTACGTGACCTAATCTCTCTCTCCATCGCTAATGTTTCTGACTCTGTGATTACGACTCTATGAAAATGATTGCTGCTGCATGTTGGGTAAATGGTAAATGTAGGCCAGTCGTCCCCTCCCACAGGCGCGAATAAGCTCCTCTCCATTATCTGAAGTCCTTCGTCTCTCCCATCCTTCCTGCTATGTGTTCCAGGGATGGCTCAGCTACACGTCTGAGGCCTGCCAAGTTCACTGATGGCTTCTGCAGGTAATTGGCCTTGGATTGTAGAGACTGCTGTTAGCTTATCTACAAATATAGGGTATTGTTTGGATTTTTCATCTGTGCCATGCTTTTTGGGCCCTTTGTAAAGTCGTTCCTTAATGTAGTTATGGATTATGAATTTTTGTGTGTGTGACAGAGTCTCTCTTGTCACCAAGGCTGGAGTGCAGTGACATGATCATGGCTTACTGGAGCCTCGACCTCCTGGGCTCAAGCAGTTCTCCAGCCTCAGCCTTCTGAGTATCTGGGACTACAGGTGCACACCACTATGCCCTACTCTTCTTAAAAATTTTTGTAGAGACAGAGTCCAGCCATGTTGCACAGGCTGGTCTTGAACTCCCAGGCTCAAGCAATTCTCCTACCTCGGCCTCTCAAAGTGCTGAGGTTATAGGCATTAGCCACTGCAATTATGAATTTTGGCTCCAATGATAGTGGAGAATCACCAACTCTGAAAATACAGTCTCCTTGTCAGTTTCATTATTTCATACCCTGCACCAATAGCAAGGGAAGTGGATCCTTGACCTAGTTAGGTTTTCTTAGTGATCACTCTCTCATATTTGTAGAATTGGTAGAGCTGCCTCACTTACAGATTGGGTCTTTCCCACAAGGGAGTAGCATCTAGAAGAGGTGGTTTCTGTGTCTGCAGTAGCTCGAGAGCTCTTTTTCTGTCCTTCAATTGATTTTCCTCCTTTGCAGGCATTTTCACACATTCACAAATTTGTTTTCACAAGTTTTCACAAAGCTGCACATTGGCTGGGAATCTGCCCCTGGGAATGGCTTTGCCAAAGGTCATTCACTTGGCATCTGCTGTTTGGCACACCTTGTCCTTGATGGAAGGGTTGACTGATTTGAATGAGAATTTTTCATTGCCATGCATTAAACAGTTGTTCTCTCTAACCAGATGCTTAATATGGTTCTTCTTCCAAGCCTAGTGAAGGGAGCTGGCTCGCTAGTTTGCAGTTGAGAGAAATTATCTAAGAGCCTAAGGATACGTAGAAAGAATCCCCTGGTGGTTTGGGGTAAAATCTTCTTGAGTTAACATTCAGAGCGTAAGAGGCATTTTTAAAAAGTGGCCTGTTGATTTGACGAAACTGAGATGTCAGCGCAGCACTGTAAGTTAGTGAGACAGATACAAATGCCATCAGGCCATGCTTCCACTGTCCCCTGCAGTGACGACGCACAGAGCACTGGTGCTAGGGGCTGTGGATCCCAGTGGGGAGAGATTGTTCATTGCAAGCTCCACTCTCCCACACAGTTCCTGCTGCTGGAAGCTCACCTCCATTTATTCCATTTATCTGAAGCACTGGCCAAGCTGCAAGCTGCTGTGACCCAGTTACCATGGAGAACTTGTATATTCTTGGCTTCCTTGCTGCTTTTACAGGCAGAATTACGGAAGAGAATGTCTTTGCTGCTAGGAAATATAAATATTACAGAGAGATGCTCATTTTCTCCCTCTCTGATGATTATTACCAAAGATATGCAAGAAGACTTCATTACAGAACATTGTCCTTCATAATGAGCCTTCCATAGGCTTTTACAAGGATGGATAAGCCTGTCAGGAATGGATCGTGTTAACCCTCGGCTCCCTACTGGATATACACAAACCCGAATCATTTACACATTTAGCAGATTTTTGTGGAGTGCTTACTGTGTCCTAGGCTCTGGGGATACAGAGACAAATGAGATACTCTCTTTGCCTTCAAGGATCTTAGAGTCTAATAATGGAAGCTAGGACTCCAAACAAAAAAAGCGTGTTGCAATGACTTGCACCAAGTGCAGAGGAGTATTTAAAAGGTAGGGACATTTCCTTTTCCAGACATATGTAAATGTTGGCTATTACATATTTGTCAGGAAGACTACTAAAGAAGCACCCCCAAGCTGAGTCATGAATGTGGAATATTTGGTCACCAGGACAAGAGAGGGCCTTCCAGAACCATCTTTAGCATATGATTTTGGCCTTCATGCTGCTCCTCCTCCACTGCGTCTGTGTTTCAGACAAAGAAAAGAGGGTGAGGGAAAGTGAAGAGAAAACAGGGACATGTCAGATGAGCCGGCTCTCAACATTTGCTGGAGTTCTCATTGAATGGGATGGCCTGGCTCTAGAGCTACAAGAGAGCCTAGATTGTTGAATGTATTTATATAGGTCCATGGCTATCCTTAATAAAACTGGGAGTTGCTTAGTAAGATATGGGTATGGCTGGCAGCCTCAAAGATGGTCCTGGGTGATTCTTAACTCCTGGAATGCGTAGCCTTGTGTCATTGCCTCTCACACTAGTTACTTTACAGCATTGCAGCTTCTCTCTTGGTCTTTTGTTGTGAGGATAATTAGGCAGCCCTCTAGAGACACCCACAGATGGAGGAGCCAATTTCCAGTTGCATGAGTGAGCCAACTTGAAGAGGACCCTCCAGCCCCAAGCACACCTGATGGCTGCAGCCCAGTTGGCATTTGACGACAACCTTATAACTGAGTCAGAAACAGTCCACCAGGCCACTGCACATCCCTGACCTGCACACACCATGAGAGACAATAAATGATTACTGTTGTTTTAAACTACTAAACCTGAGGTATACCACAATAGATAACTAAGTAAAGAGGAGAACAGGAGCACTACTTGAAGAGCAGGTGACTAGAAGGCTCTGCCCTGCCATCCACAGCCGTCTCCTGCCATGTAGACAAAGCGTGGCACCTGCCGTGCAAGCCCCCTCCTCCCAGCTGTGTTTCTTGGCATCTTCTCCTTTCCCCTTCTCAAGCAATTCGCCACTCCGCTGAAACTTTCTCAGGGATTGAGTAATATGTTACCAAATCCACTGATCGCTTTCTGATGCTGATTTAACTTGAAACTGTTGCTCATGACCTTCCTTTCAAACCACTCTTCTTGACTTCTAGGACTTCGCATTCTCGTGGGTTCTTTTCTACCTCCCAGAAACTTGTTTTCAGTCCTATTTGAGGATCTCCTTTTTCTTCTTCATTCCTAACTGTTGGCATATTGAAGAGTCGGGTCCTAGAAGATCTTTTTTTCTCTGTCTCTACTTTTTAATAAATAATCCCAACTAGTCTTCTAGTCTTCTGGTTGTACATGTCACGAGGTGATGCTGACTCACAAATTCATATTTAGTAGGGTGGTTAAGAGAATGAACTTGGGAACCAGACAATCTGGGTTTCAATTCTAGCTCTGTTACTTGGTAACTGGATGACCTAGGGCAATTTACTTAATCTCAGTTTCCTCCTTTCTGTGGTTAGGATGTTAACAGTATCTCTGATCACACTTAAGAGGAATTTGACAGACATGAGTGGGTCCTACTGCTGGATTATTACGCTTTTACTCTTGCTACTGATATTCCACAAACTGCAAACACATGCATGCATGCTTGCTCACAAGTGTCAAATTCATCTACTGGGCATCTCTACTGTGTCTAGTAGATATCTCAAATTTGAATCCAAAACAGAACCCTACATTTCCTGTGAGCCTTACGTTGTTTCTGTCCTAATTCGCTCAGCCTCACTGACTGACACAACTCTCCATCTAGTTATATCACGTAGAAAGAAATCTAGGCATCATCCTTAATTCTTCACCTTCCTTCATCGTGACTAACTGATCTAGTAGGAAGCCCTGGGGTTTTTACCCCCACAACTCATCCCAAATCGTTCCCTGTCTCTTCCTCTCCCATACTGTTGCCAACATCCTAGCCACTGGTGCTTTCTGCCTTAACTACAAACATGTTGTCTGCCCCATCTCCATGCTTCCATTTTCTCATCCCTTCTGCAACAATATGTTCTTTATGCAGCAGTCATCTTTTAAAAACATAAATCAGATCACATCACAACATTTGCAAGTTCAAAATCCTGAAATGTTGTCTGAGAGCACTTTGCATGAAATTCAAACATCTCTCCCAGGACTGGGCCTTAAACTACCTATCTGGCCTCATCTCATGACCACTACCATCCCCTACTACACACTCACACATGCATACACACACACACACATGCATAAATACACACACATATGCTCCCTACACATGCATACACACATATGCACACACACATACATACCTACACACACCCTACCACATACACACACCTCACCACATACATACACCCCACACACACATACACACATGCACACACACACACCCCACACACATACACCTCTACATACATACACACACACACATACACAGCTTCCACACATATGCATACACACATATACTCCTACATACATACACTTACATTCCCTGCACATGCATACACATATATACACACACACATATATACCTACACACACACCCCACACACATACACACCCCCACACATACAAATACATACACCCCCCACACATACACACATGCACACATACATACACACATACACACCTTCCACATGCATACATACACACATATCCCACAGACATACACCGTTACATACATGCACACGTATACACCTGCACACACACACACATACACACATACCCTAAACACATACACACAAATGCACATACACATACATACACACCCCACCCACATACACACACACACACACTTTCCACACAGATACATCCCCCACACATACACATGCATCTCCCCACTTATGCACACACACATGCACCCTACACACATATATCTACACACACACCCCCACACACATACACACACACATACATACACACCCCCCACACACATACACACATGTACACACATACACTCCTTCTCACCCACACAGACACCCCACACACACCCCCCACACACATACATATACACACACACGTGCACGCACACACAGAGATATCCCTCCAACCAGACACATACATTCTCTCACACACACACGCGGGTGTCAGCCCTGCTCTTGTTCTGCTCTAGTCTCACAAAAAGTCTCTCCATTTAGCACCCAGTTATTCTCTGAAGCATCACCTTGTTTCACTTTTAATCCGTGATTTTCTAATTTTCCTATCTTTTTCCTCGTATTTTCTCTTTGTCTCCAACTCCTCCACTAGACTATAAATTTCATAAGGACATGTATCTTACATCTTTTATTGATTCATGAATGCTTGGCGTTCAAAGCAGCTCAGAACAGAGAAGGTGTTCAACACATTGGTTTAATAAATGAAAGAAAAAAAGACAAAAGAAGTTGTCCACAAATGTTTCTAGAGCTCTTACTTTCTCACTGGCTTGTGTAGTGATTACTTTCAATAAAATACAGAAGGCAAGATAATTGAAGGTGAGATAATGAGCATAATTCTGGGCATCTTGAGTGTGGGTTGCCTGTGGGATATCTGGGTGTGACTGGATCAGTATGAATTAGAGCCATGATTTTGGAGTACAGAAGAGTTCTGCGAGGTATATGCAGTTTTGAGATCTACCCGCATTTATCATAAATGACCTAATTTTGTTTGAGACTTTCATCTAAAATGAGTTTCCAGAAAGAGGGAGAGCTGCTTTACCTTAGAGTCCTCACATAACGTTCTGTAATCTAAAGTGCTCTCTTAATTACTTATTTAGAACAATAAAGTAATGCTTCAGCAGATACATTAACCTGAGGCTGCCTCAATCAATGCTCCTTTGGAATACTTGGGATGTTTTCTGAAAGAATCAATTTTTTTAAAAAAGGTTAAAGATTTTTAACATTGATTTAAATAATTATTTTTGTAGCTGCGGTCTAACAATTACAAGTGTTAGGTATTATTGTAACAAGGTTTTTAGAAATCATTTTAAATGGCAACATAATGAGTGCAGATCACAAACCTCCACAATCTATGCAACTCTACGAAAAATGGAAACAGTCAACGTTTTATGCAGAAAGGCACTAGCGGTTCAGGAGTGAATTTCCAGTGACAGATATCATGAGAAAGGAGGGGAGTAGGGATAGAAAATGCGCATGCGTTGTAATTAGTTTGCCTGTAAAAGGAAGGAGAGTTGTACCTTGGCTACAGGGGCATTTACAATTTAAGGAGTTGTTTCTAATGATAGGAAAGCACTGGAGATGGAAGCAAAAGGGCCAGAAGAGAGTGAGCAGTTTAGAGATTAAGGAGAGCTGACGCATGAGTAAGGGCTAAGCCAAAAGAGGGGAGCGCTGGATCGGGAGCCCAGATGGGAAGATTCGCTTTGTCTGGATGAAGAAGCACGCCTTCCTTTCAACCTGTAGGTCTCGAGATTAGGGACACATTATAGGTTTGTGAATGTGGAGGTCAGAAGCTAGAGGGATGTCACCAGCCTCCTCAAACACATCTATTCAACCTTGCTGTTCACTGTGACACACACACCTTGTCCTGGAGTTGTCAGCTCTCCTGCTTTTGAATGCAGCTTGAATAGTGGCTGGAAGACTCTGAACTTTGAATTTAGAATCTTTGATTCTCATTTGGTTTCATAGACCATTATCACTAAGATCTGAGAGAGGCTGTGATCTCCACAATTCTTGCAGTACCTTGCAAGCCTCCCTTTCCTTCTGACCCAGAAACCCCTTTCTCACAGTGCTGCCTTGGGGAGAGGGAGGAGAAAGTTCATTTCCCCAGTCAGTATTCTCCAGTGAGCATCCCCTCATGGTGTCCTGGGCGTTGGTGTGCCAGTCTTTTAAATGAGAGCCTTAAACTACATCTCCAGACCCACTTCCAACTCCTACGTTTTAAATATCTATAAACATTTAACTCACATGATGCCTTTAAATAATAAAACAAGGTGGAATATAATTAAGGGGCAAAATGAGTTGTATAGACAATTTGTGCTGTGAGCAAGTCTTTTTAAGTTGACTAATGTGACATTGTTCTCCAGGAAAAGAAAACTTCAGCATTTTATTTTCAGAATTACCTGATCCAAACTGGGTCACTGGAGTGTGAGCGGGGAGGATTGAAAAAGTCCCAGAGCACCTCTCAGGTGATAGGAACTCTTGCTTTCCTTTGTAATCCCACTGAAGGGATAAGGAAGGCCAGAGGGGCAGGGCTGCACGGGGCTTCTGTCCGAGGGGAGGCATCATTCCTGCCTGCCGAACAGTGAGCCTTCAGGCCAGTGGACCAGTCTGTTATCAGCCTGCGGCAGCCTGAAAAACAATCTCCAACCACTAGCAACAATGGGTGCCGTATCTCAGGCTAGGTAATGAGGAGTCTTTAAACTGCAGCAGCTTGAATTTATTATCCTTTAGTTTTACACTTCTCAGCCCAGGATAGTCTTATCTTTCCCTTTTTGTTGTTCTGTGGAACCCCCCTCCCTCCTCAAAGGAAAAGATATTAGGTGGCCTTTTGCTTTCCTTCTTTTTTCAAATGTGAAGCCACAGCATTATAATAAATCTCTGTAAAAATACACATATGTGCACACATAATTAAAATTACCTGCTTCAGTTTTTTTTGTTCAATATCTGATCCAGCCACATGTTAATGACACAGGCTCCAGCCCTGAGTGCTTATTGGGGTCCTGATTGCAGAGCAGATTGATCTATACTCAGGCAAGCCCTACAGCTCCTCAGCTGGAGGCACATTCTACACCAGCTTTTATATGTGCTCAGAGACATCAAGGAAGAAAGAAAACTTTGGGCTGCCCAGGCCAGCTGTTTCTATCTTGCTGATTCAGTCCAAAGCATTAATTGGTTCTTTCCATGTATTCCTCTTAGAAGCTGTTTTTTTTTTTTTTTTTTTTTTCTTTTAATTCCAGCAAACATTGACCAGGATTGATAAAAGTTTTATGTCTCATACAGAATCATTTGGACTTTCTCCCATAGTGCCTTCCTGTGCCATTGTCTTCTATCAGGAGACATTCCACATGAGTCTGAAGGGAGGAGGACCCTGGTAGGAAGGGAAATTGACATACTTAAGATCAGACTTTATTTCTCTATACAGGTGTGAATTGGTGGAGATCTGCATCAAATGATTCCTAATTTTCAAGACTGAAAAAGACAAATATGAAACAGTGACCTGAAAACATGTCAATTAGCCTATGATCCCTTTTACTTTTTCAATATTGAAGATATGTATAGATTAATGATGAAAAAATAAAGAAGTTGGTTTTAAAATGCATCTGGAAGATTTCAGAGTGAATTCCAAAAAGAGTTAAACATAGAAATGAAAAAGCATTAAAATATGTAAGACATTTTTGTAAGTGAGTTTGGGAATAACTTTGTAAGTAAGATTCAAAGTGCAGAAGTTATGAAAGAAAAAAAAACTGACAACATTTGGCAATGTCAGAAAACTTATTACAAGGAAAGACATTCATAAATGAATTTAAAAGAAACATATCAGCCTGGAAGAAAATATTCATATCTGTAAGCAAAAAAGATACTCTACACAAAATCAGAGTCATATAAAATAATCTAATAAAATATAAAAAATTCCAATAGAAAAATTGATTAAGTAAATGGAAAATATACAGTAGGAAAATACAAACAGATAATAAAAATAAAAGGATGATTGATTTCTACAAGGAGATATTTTACAAAATGAGATTGGTAAAATTCAAGGAGTTAAATAACATGTGGTTTCAGCTACCCTAGTGGAGAGTGGAAGTTAGGAAGCACAATGTAGACCAATTTGGTGGCCTCGATTAAATTTTCATTGAGTATTTCTAAGAATCTTTTCTACAGAAATTCTTGTATTATAATAAAATATGTGTAGAAGTATGATCATGGAGATGTGCTAATAAAGGGAACCTGGAAACAACCTAAATATCCATCACAAGGGGGAGCATTTAAATAAATTATGATGTATCTTTTATGTAGTCCATAAAAAGAATGTGGCAGATCCATGCAGACATGAAAAGGTGTATTTCATGAAAAAGTTAAAAAACAATAAGCATATTATGCCATTTCTGTCAATGAAAAAGATCAATATGTATATACACAGCTCGATATGCATAGCTACACAGGAAATGTAACATGAGGATGTAGCATTGATTGCTAACCATGCTTTCCTCTGGGTAAGGGAGTGTGAAGAGGGTAGTCGTAAATAGGGGCTACTTTCACATCTGATGCATATAACACACTTCTTAATTGTTCAAATATTTGATCAGTGAGTTTAATCGTTTTATTAATTGTGCAAAAAGAAATAACGAAAAAATTACTGCAGATCCCAAGTCATATATTTAATTTATTATTAATAAATGGAGTTTACTCTGCATGGCGTTAATTTGAAACACCCTGAGAAAGCATCAATGATTTGTCCATTTTCCCAGATAAAAATTAGTTTGTTAAAGCAAGGGCCATCCAAACAAGAATAACTAATAAAATTAGAGATATTTGATTAATGGAAACTTCTATGTATTCATTCATTTACTTAACAAATAATTGTAGAGCCATTGTTTTGTACCAGGCCATCTTCTAGACATTAGAGATTAAGCAATGGATCAAGCATGGTTCTTGCTCTCATGGAGCCTAAATTCTAGTGGCCAGGCTGGAGGCAGTGGGTGGGTTGGGTGGGTGTCAGGCAAAAAACAAATACACAAGTACACACATAGTATAATGTCACGTAGTGGGAAATCCTCTGATTAAAAACAGGCTAGGTTAGGAGGCTGGGGTGAGGAATATTTGTGATATTCGGTGGAGTAGTCAGCAACGGCCTTCCTGGTGATCACTTCCAGGCAGAGACCTGAAGGAGATGGGGAAGCAAGCACTTTCTGGAAGAAGAGTTCAGAGGGAGCACAGTAGCTGCAGAGAGCTTTGGAGGAGAATCTTCTCTATCTGCTGGGAAGACAGAGAAGGAAAGGGAGGGTGGCAGAAGTTCACAGAAACAAGAGGAAAAGTCATGAAATGTATTTTGTTTATGTGCTAAGTTACATAAATTACATAAACTGTTTAGTAGTTCAAACTCCAGGGAGTTGATAATATTATTTCCATTTTCAGGATGAAGAAGCTGAATCTAAAAGCAGTTAATTACTTGCCCAGGACTGCATGGCTGTACTGTGCCTGAGCTATGTTTGAACCTAGATCTTTGAATCTGAGAAATATGCACAGTAGCTAGACCAGCAATAGTCAGACCTATCAGCATTTTGGAAACTATGGAACCATAATTCCCAGGGTAGGGGCCCAATAATCTGTATTTTTAGGAAGCTACTTAAATGCCACAGATGATTTACCAGCAGTTTGGGGACTATTTATCTAGTAGTCTGTGCACCTCCATTGGCAGGTGAGAAAATGGGTGCCCTCAAAGGTTGACTGGCTCAGGGGATATACCTCAGTGTTGGATAAGTGGGTATTTTTGACTTTTAATTCAGATAATTGGTAAGGGAGAAGTTCTTCTAGCACTTCTGATGTGGACAGACACTGGAGCAGCAGCTGAAGAGTGATCATGGCCTTGGTGGGACTCTGGACTTTCTTTTCCTCAAGTCTGGGAATTTGTCCATCTTTGCCACCCTTGTCCCTCTCCATGTCTGAACTTCAGAGGCAATGTCCAGATACAATCCTGACCATTGCCTTCTAGAAAAACCTAATTATCCAGGCATGGTGACCAGCTACCCTCTTTCTGCAGAATTTCACTTTACTGCCATGAATTTCATGTCTGCCTAAGATATGGATCAGGACATTAAGAGACATTGTCTTGATCATTGGATCACCATTCTCTTCTCCCTTCTAGAGAGGCTATGCAATGTAATTGAACTTGTATTTCTGTGTGTATTATGGCAGAGGAAGCTGCTCTCACAGCCTTTACCAAGGAGACTCTAGCCAGGAAACAAACACCACTGCATTATTTAGATGTTATAAATCATCATCTTTTTTCCAATGGCACTCGCTTCCAGCTCAGTATAACCTATGAACAGAGTTCATGTCAATATCTCTGAACACCCAGCTTTCCTGAAATCTCTTTTGTGGGGCTCAAATTCTCAGAGAGGCTGAGTTTTTCGATTTCACAGGTGGTTGATACAGGGAAGCCCACCAGCCAGCCTCAGGAAAGGTGGTATGGGAATGGCACACAACCTGAGAGATACATTAGGAAAGAAAAAAGTGATTTTTCTTCTATGCAGTCAACACAGAACACTGAATACTTCACCTCTAATCACCAAAATGTATGTGTGTGGCAGTGGGGGTGGGGTTCTTCCTACTGGCAAGTAATTCTCCAGTGGACACAGTTGTATGTATTTCTACCTGTTCTGTTCTGTTCTATTCTATTCTATTCTATTCTATTCTATTCTATTCTATTCTATTCTATTCCATTCCATTCCATTCCATTCCATTCCATTCCATTCTATTCCATTCCATTCTATTCTCTACCTGAAGATAGTGTTGGGTCCCACAGACTAAGGGCTCAAACTCACAAGACTGGCCCCCACTCAGACAATTTCAAGTAAGACATTGTCGCCTATACTTATTCCAGAACAGCTTGATAAGGTTTGGCTCTATGTCCCCACCCAAATGTGACCTTGAATTGTAGTTTCCATAATCCCTACATGTCATAGAGAGACTCAGTGAGGGGTAATTTAATCATGGGAGCAGTCACCCTTATGCTGTTCTCATAATGATGAGTGAGTTGTCACGAGATCTGATGAATTTTTTAAATTGTACTTTAGGTTCTGAAGTACATGTGCAGATTATGCAGGATTGTTGCATAGATGCATACATGGCAAGGTGGCTTGCTGCCTCCATTCCCCTGCCACGTATATCTGGCATTTCTCCCCATGTTATAACTCCCCAACCTCCCCATCCCCCGCTGTCCCACCCCTAAAGACCCCCAACAGACTCCAGTGTGTGATGCTTCCTTCCCTGTGTCCATGTGTTCTCATTGTTCAATACCTGTCTATGAGTGAGAACATGCGGTGTTTGGTTTTCTGTTCTTGTGTCAGTTTGCTGAGAATGGTGGTTTCCAGGTTGATCCATGTCCCTACAAAGGACACAAACTCATCATTTTTTATAGCTTCATAGTATTCCATGATGTATATGTGCCACATTTTCCTTGTTCAGTCTATTATTGATGGGAATTTGGGTTGGTTCCAGATCTTGGATATTGTAAACAGTGCTACAATGAGCATATTTGTGCATCTGTCTTTATAATAGAACAATTTCTAATCCTTTGGATATGTACCCAGTAATGGGATTGCTGGGACAAATGGAATTTCTATTCTTGAGGAATTGCCACACTGTCTTCCACAATGGTTGAACTATTTCACATTTCCATCAAGAGTGTTAAAAGCATACCTATTTCTCCACATCCTCTCCAGCATCTGTTGTCTCCAGATTTTTTAATGCTACCCATTCTAACTGGCACGAGATAATATCTCAATATGGTTTTGATTTGCATTTCTCTAATAACCAGTGATGATGAGCATTTTTTCATATATTTGTTGGCCTCATATATGTCTTCTTTTGAAAAGTGTCTGTTCATATTCTTCACTCATTTTTGGATGGGTTTGTTAGTGGGTTTTTTGTTGTTGTTGTTGTTGTTTGTTTGTTTGTTTGTTTTTTGTAAATCTGTTTTAGTTCTTTGTAAATTCTGGATATTAGCTCTTTGTCAGATGGGTAGATTGCGAAAGGTTTTTCCCATTCTGTTGGTTGCCAGTTCACTATAATGATTATTTCTTTTGCTGTACAGAAGCTCTGAAGTTTAATTAGATCCCATTTGTCTATTTTGGATTTTGTTGCTATTGCTTTTGGTGTTTTGGTCATGAAGTCTTTGCTTACACCTATGTCCTGAATGGTTTTGCCTAGGTTTTCTTCTAGGGTTTTTGTAGTGTTAGGTCTTATGTTTAAGTCTTTAATCCATCTGCAGTTAATTTTAGTGCAAGGTGTCAAGAAGGGGTCCAGTTTCTGGATTCTGCACATGGCTAGCCAGTTTTCCCAACACCAGTTATTAAACAGGGAATCATTTCCCCATTGCTTGTTTTTGTCAGGTTTGTCAAAGATCAGATGGTTGTAGATGTGTGGCCTTGCCTCCAAGGCCTCTGTTCTGTTCCATTGGCCTCTATGTCTGTTTTGGTACCAGTACCATGCTGTTTTGACTACTGTAGTCTTGAAGTATAGTTTGAAGTCAGGTAGTGTGATGTCTCCATTTTTGTTCTTTTTGCTTAGGATTCTCTTGGCTATGTGGACTCTCTTTTGCTTCCATATGAAGCGTAAGGTGGTTTTTTCTAGTTAGGTGAAGAAGGTCATTGGTAGCTTGATAGGGATGGCACTGAATCTATAAATTACTTTGGGCAATATGGCCATTTTCACAATACTGATTCTTTGTAACCATGAGCTTGGAATGTTTTTCCATCTGTTTGTGTCCTCTCTTATTTTGTTGAGCAGTGGTTTGTAGTTCTCCTTTAAGAGGTCCTTTACATTCTTTGTTAGTTGTATTCCTAGGTAATTTATTCTCTTTGTAGCAATTGTGAACGGGAGTTCACTTTTGATTTGGCTCTCTGTTTGTCTGTTACTGGTGTATAGGAGTGCTTGTGATTTTTGCACATTGAATTTGTATCCTGAAACGTTGCTGAAGTTGCTTATCAGTTTCAGAAGATTTTGGGTAGAGATGTTGGGGTCTTCTAAATATATAATCATGTTGTCTGCAAATAGAGACAATGTAAGTTCCTCCTTTCCTGATTGAATAACCTTTATTTCTTTTTCTTGCCTAATTGCTCTGGCTAGAACTTCCAATACTATGTTGAATAGGAGTAGTGAGAAAGGGCATCCTTAACTAGTGCCAGATTTCAAAGGGAATGCTTCCAGTTTTTGCCCATTCAGTATGACATTGGCTGTGGGTTTGTTGTAAATAGCTTTTATTATTTTGAGGTAGGTTCCATGGATACCTAATTTCTTGAGAGTTTTTAGCCTTAGGGACTGTTGAATTTTGTCAAAGGCCTTCTCTGCATCAATTGAGATAATCATGTGGTTTTTGTCTTTGATTCTGTTTATGTGGTGGATTACATTTATAGACTTGTGTATATTGAACCAGCCTTGCATCCCCAGGATGAAGCCTACTTGATGGTGATGGATAAGTTTTTGATGTCCTTTTGCAATCGGTTTGCCAGTATTTTATCGAAGATTTTTGCATCAATGTTCATCATGGATATTGACCTAAAGTTTTCTTTTTTTGTTGAGTCTCTGCCAGGTTTTGATATCAGGATAATGTTGGTCTCATAACATGATTTGGGAAGGATTACCTCTTTTGGGATTGTTTGAAATAGTTTCAGAAGGAGTGGTACCAGCTCCTCTTTGAAGTCGGATAGAATTTGGCTGTGAACCCATCTGGACCTGGACTTTTTTTGGTTGGTAGGCTATTAATTGCTGCCTCAACTTCAGACCTTGTTATTGGTCTATTCAGGGTTTCAACTTCTTCCTGGTTTAGGCTTGGGAGGGTGCCAGTGTCCAGGAATTTATCCATTTCTTCCAGGTTCACTGGTTTATGTGCATAGAGTTCTTTGTAGTAATCTCTGATGGTAGCTTGTATTTCTGTGCAATCGGTGGTGATATCTTCTTTATCATTTTTTACTGCATGTGTTTAATTATTTTCCCTTTTCTCTTTTATTTAATCTGGCTAGTGTTCTATTTTGTCAATCTTTTCAAAAAGCAGCCTCTTGATTTAATGATTTTTTGAAGGGTTTTTTGTGTCTCTATCTCCTTTGGTTCTGCTCTGATCTTAGTTATTTCTTGTCTTCTGTTAGCTTTTGAGATTTTTTTTTAATCTTGCTTGTCTAGCTCTTTCGACTTTGAAGATGGGGTGTCAATTTTAGGTCTTTCCTCCCATCTCATGTGGGCATTCGTTGCTATAAATTTTCCTCTAGACACTGCTTTAAATGTGTCCCAGAGATTTTGGTACATTTTATCTTCATTCTTGTTGGTTTTGAATAACACCTTTATATCTGCCTTCATTTCGTTGTTTATGCAGTTGACATTCAGGAGCCAGTTGTTCAGTTTCCATGAAGTTGTGTGGTTCTGAGATTGTTTCTTAATCCTGATTTGTAATTTCATTGCACTGTGGTCTGAGAGACTGGTTGTTTTGATTTCTGTTATTTTGCATTTTCTGAGGAGTGATTTACTTCCAATTATGTGGTCGATTTTAGAGTAGGTGATACGTGGTGCCGAGAAGAATGTATATTCTGTGGATTTGGGGTGGAGAATTCGGTAGATGTCTATTAGGTCTGTTTAGTCCAGATCTGAGTTCAAGTCCAGGATATCTTGGTTAATTTTCTCTCTCTTTGATCTGTCTAGTATTGACAGTAGAGTGTTAAAGTCTCCCGCTATTATTGTGTGGGAGTCTAAGTCTCTTTGTAGGTCATTAAGAACTTGCTTTATGTATCTGGGTGCTCCTGTGTTGGGTGTGTTTATATTTAGGATCATTAGCTCTTCTTGTTTCGTTGATCCTTTTACCATTATGTAATGCCCTCCTTTGTGTCTCTTGATCTTTGTTAGTTTAAAGTCCATTTTATCAGAGACTAGGATTGTAGCTCCTGCTTTTTTTGCTCTCCATTTGCTTGGTAAATCTTTCTCCATTCCTTTACTTTGAGCCTATGTGTGTCCTTGCACATGAGGTGGGTTTCCTAAATACAGCACACCAATGTGTCTTGACTTTTTATCAAGTTTGTCAGTTTGTATCTTTTGATTGGAACATTTAGCCCATTTACATTTAAGGTTAATATTGTTATGTATGAATTCGATCCTGCCATTTGGAGGCTAGCTGATTGTTTTGCCCATTAGTTGATATAGATTCTTCATTGTATCGATGTTCTTTACCATTTGGTACGTTTTTGGAGTGGCTGGTACTTGTTGTTCCTTTTCATATTTAGTGCTTCTTTCAAGAGCTCTTATAAGGCAGGCTTGGTGGGTATGAAATCTCTCAGCAATTACTTGTTCATAAAGGATTTTATTTCTCCTTCACTTATGAAGCTTAGTTTGGCTAGATATGAAATTCTACGTTTAAAGTTATTTTCTTTAAGGATTTTGAATATTGGCCCCCACTCTCTTCTGCCTTGTAGAGTTTCTGCTGAGAGATCTGCTGTGAGTCTGATGGGCTTCCCTTTGTGGGTAACCCAACCTTTCTCTCGGGCTGCCCTTAACATTTTTTCCTTCATTTCAACCCTGGTGAATCTGATGATTATGTGCCTTGGGGTTGCTCTTCTTGAGGAATATCTTTTTGGTGTTCTCTGCATTTCCTGGACTTGGATGTTGGCTAGCCTTGCTAGGTTGGGGAAGTTCTGGATAATATCCTGAAGGGTGTTTTACAGCTTGGATTCATTCACATTTAGGTACACTGATCAAGCATAGATTAGGTCTTTTCACATAATCCCATATTTCTTGGAGGTTTTGTTCATTTCTTTTCACTCTTTCTTCTCTAATCTTGTCTTCTCACTTTATTTCACTGAATTGATCTTCAATCTCTGATATCCTTTCTTCTGCTTGGTCGATTAGGCTGTTGAAACTTATGTGTACTTCACGAAGTTCTCATCCTGTTCTTCAGCTCCATCAAGTCATCTATGTTCTCTAAGCTGTTTATTCTAGTTAGCATTTTGCCTAACCTTTTTTCAAGGTTTTTAGTTTCTTTGCATTGAGTTAGAATATGTTCTTTTAACTCAGAGAAGTTTGTTATTACCCACCTTCTGAAGCCTGCTTCTGTCAATTTGTCAAATTCATTCTCCATCCAGCTTTGTTCCCTTGCTGGTGAAGAGTTGTGATCCATTGAAGGAGGAGAGGTTTTCTGGTTTTTTGGTGTTTTGATCCTTTTTTCATTGGTTTCTTAGAATCTTCGTGGATTTATCTACCTGTGGTCTTCATAGTTGGTGACTTTTGGATGGGGTCTCTGAGTGGATGTCCTTTTTGTTGATGTTGAAGCTATATCTTTCTGTTTTTTAGTTTTCCTTCTAACAGTCAGGCCCCTCTACTGCAGGACTGCTGGAGGTCAACTCCAGACCCTGCTTTCCTGGGGATCACCCACAGGGGCTGCAGAATTGTTAGGGTTGCTGCCGTTTTCTTCTTCTGTTCTCTTCATCCCAGAAGGGTACTTACCAGATGTCAGCCTAGCTCTCTTTTATGAGGTGTCTCTTTGGATATATAGGGGTCAGGGGGCCACTTGTGGAGACAGTGTTTCTTATCAGAACTCAAGTGCTGTTCTGGGAGTTTCGATGATCTGTTCAGACCTGCTGGCCAGGTACATTTAAGTCTGCTGCAGCAGAACTCATAACGACCTATTTTCCCTCCTTTCCCAGGTGCTCTCTCCTGGGAAGGTGGGGCTTTATTTATAAGTTCCTGACTTGCTGCTGCCTTTCGTCAGAGATTCTGTGCCCAGCAAGGAGGTAGTCTAGTCACAGTCTGCCAGCAGAGGCATTGCTGAGTTGCTGCAGGCTCGGCCCAACTTCTGTGTAAACTTCTTTGCAGTTTTGTTAGCAGAGGTACAGTTAGAACTGCCTCAATAATGGTGGTCTGCCTCAGTAATCTCTGAAGATATTATAAGGGGCTTTTCCCCATTTTCTCAGCACTTCTCCTTTCTGCCATCATTTGAAGAAGGACATGTTTCCTTCCCCTTCCACCATGATTGTAAGTTTTCTGAGGCCTCCAAAGCCTTGCTGAACTGTGAGTCAATTAAAGCTCTTTACTTCATAAATTACCCAGTCTCAGGTATATGTTTATTAGCAGCATGGGAATGGACTAATCCATAGCTATAAAGCCAAGTTCCTGCTACCTGTTCCTAGGGTTTAATTAATTTGCAAATCAGCTCATAGAAATCAGAGAAACAGCATTTTTTTAACCCATGTATTACAAAGAATATTACAAAGGATCCAGATAAACAGGCAGATTGAAGAGATGCTAGGGTCAGGTATGGGAAAGGAGCATGGAGCTTCCATGCCTTTCTGGGTGCACCACCATTTAGGAACCTCCATGTCTTCCCCCAGAAGCTGTCCGAACCCAGTTCTTTTGCAATTTTATAGAGGCTTCATTTCATAGGTATGATTGATTACATAATTGGCCATTGGTGGTCAACTCAGCCTATAGCCCTTCTTTCCTCCATATGCTGTGCTTGATCTTTATGGTGACCAGCTGCCAGCCTGAGCTATCTAGGAGCCCTCAGCCCCCAGTCATGGCATTGGCATACAAAAGGCACTCTTACAGCTCTAGAGACTTTGAGGGTTTTAGGAGCTGTATGTCAGGAAAGAGGAAAAAGACCAAATACTTATTTCACCTTTTCAGAACCTGACTCATGCTCTGTTCTCCTTGGTTTTATTCAGTATCCTCAGGTACGTCAATAATTTCACTCAGCCCTACTGCCCATCTATAAAGTGGAACAAGTCATTCTACCAAATTTCACGGGATTTTATTTAATTACTGAAATGCTTTGTTTATCCATCATCTAAAATGAGCTAGTCCACACAATTAAATATCTAAATAAAACTCCAAAGCAATTTAAAAAATTTCAATTATTGCTCTGGAGCTCTTTCTAAGGAATGCTTCCTAAGAGAACTCTTTCCCTTCTTTGGCTTGTTAAACATAGTATATGTGATATTTTGTAACCTTATTTTAATGACTCAAGGTCAGCTTTGTGAACTGTGTTTATTGTGCAGTGCTGAATTTTGGTGATACTCTCTGGAGTTATTGAAGTGCATGGTTATATGCTCCTGCAAAATATAGCCCCAAGTTGCTATGCTTTTGAATACTTTCTATACTTTTTTCTTACTATTCCTTGCTGTCAGGATACCAAGCATCAATTTTTGCTGCCGAAATCTCATTTATCTTTAGTCACCATACATCTTCCTCCTGCCCTGTTGACTCCAGTTCCTCTACGTTTCTATTCTGGCAGTGGTTCTCAAAGTGAGACTCATTGACCCCTGAGGAATCTCAAGATCCTTTCAGAGGGTTTTTGAGGTCAAAACTCTTATTGCTGTGAGGTCAAAACTGTTTTCAAGGTGACACTAAGATATTATTAGCCTTTCCCAATTTGTCCTTTAGTACAAAAGCAATAGAGGTTGCACATGCTGGAGACTTGGCACTAATCAAGTTAGCATATTGGCTTTGCTAGCAGTCATTGCGTTCCTAAAACTCACAGTTAAAAAAAAAGTCACTTTAACTTAAGAATATTCTTGTTGAGCCAGCATAAATTAATTTTATTACATCTCAACCCTAGACTTCATGAGTTTTCAGCATTCTGTGAGACAAAATAGCAGTATGTTCAAAGCACAAGGTACAATGTTTTCACAAGAAAAAATCACCTATTAGACTGTTTGGTTGCCAGCTCAAGTAGCCACCTGGCCCCCACAACAGCATTGTATTTGGAAAAACAACAGATAAATAACTCAACATTATTCAGGCTTGAGTATCTGGCAGATCTTTTCTTGAAAATGAATAATGTGGGCCTGTCACTTGGATGAAAACCACTGACAGCATTTGTTGCTAAAAATGGAATTTGAGCTTTTAAGCTAAAATTAGAATTTTGGAAAACTTGCATTTGCTTTCATGAGCCTGACAGGTTCCCAGTGCCTAAAGACATTTCTGATGAGATTGGTGGTGATATTAACAGATGTGACTTTTTTAACTTTTGTATAACAAAGTATGTCAACATTTGGAAGATGTGCATATAGCAGGGAAAAAGGATCCTCTACATAACTAACATGTAATGTTCCAAAATGATGTGTGGAGCAAAAAAGGAATCTATATTAATCAACATTCTCCAGAGAAACAGAACAAGTAGGAGACCTCTCTCCCTCTCTCTCTCTCTCTCTCTCTGTCTCAATCTCTCTCTCTCTCTCTCTCTCTCTCTATATATATATATATATATATATAGTATATAATATACATATATATAAACACACACATATATATTCTTTCTATATACATATGTATTATCTTATATATGTAGATATATACAGGAAGTAGAGTGTGTGTGTGTGTGTGTGTGTGTGTGTGTGTGTGTGTAAAGAGAGAGAGAGAGAAAGGAATTGGCTCATGTGATGATTACAGAGGCTGACAAGTCCCAAGACCCACCTTTTCCAATCAGAAGACCCAGGGGTGCAGATGCTGAAGTTCCAGTTGGAGTCCAAAGGGCTGAATACCAGCAGAATCAATAGTGGAAGTTCCTGTCCAAGTCTGAGAGCCTGAAGGCCGGAGGCCAGGAGGGCCAGGCTTTAAGAAACTACCATTTGTTGAGTTTTGGTGTACCTCAAAGAATAATACACACAATTATCTAAGAGGGATATTAAATATTTTATTTCCTAACTCCCTCACTGGGTGAGGGAGGCTGCATTTTCTTCACATATGTCAGCCAGAACAATCTATCACAATAAACTGAGTGCAGAAGCAGATGTGGGGATCTACCTGTCTCTGTCATGGCAGACACTGGCATTATTTACCAAAATGTCAAAACTGTCTTCACTGATCTTCATTTTGGAAAATAATTATTTTTCGTAGAAATAGGTACTTATAATGTAACAGGTTTAATGTGTGTGTGTGTGTGTGTGTGTGTGTGTGTGTGTGTGTGTGTGTGTGTATTTTGTTTGTTTTTGTTTTTAGACAGAGTCTTGCTCTGTCGCCCAAGCTGGAGTGCAGTGGCATGATTTCAGCTTACTATAACCTCCGTCTCCCAGGCTAAAGCAATTCTCCTGCCTCAGCCTCCCAAGTAGCTGGGATTACCAGCATATGCCACCACACCCAGCTAAAATTTTGTATTTTTAGTAGAGATGGGGTTTTACTATGTTGGTCAGGCTGGTCTTGAACTCCTGACCTCAGGTAATCCCCCACCTCAGCCTCCCGAAGTGCTGGGGTTATTGGCATAAGCCACCACACCAAGCCATTGGTGTTTTTTTTAAAAAGGAATCGCTATTTTTTTTTAAAGTTAGTCAAATTTCTAACATGGTAAATGCTGATAGGCGTAATACTACAAAGCAAGTTCTTAGAAATCCTCAATAATTGTTTAAGAAAGGCATTATGTCCTGAGGGCGAAAAGCTTGACAATTGTTATTCTTATTAGTTCTTATTCCTTTTATATCATTACCTCATCAAAACATCACAACAACCATGCAAGACAGGCCGAGAGGTAATCACCATCTTTATCTTGCTGGTGTGCATAATTAAACTGCAAGTCTAGATTGTAATCCACATTTTTTAGCTCCTAGTTAGCGGTGTGTTCACTGCGGTTGGCCAGAGGAAGTAGGCAGAATATAACCAGGTTTATGCAACTCATCTTCTCTGCGTGTGCGTCAGGTCTGAGTGGGGTTCTGAGATATCCTTTTATGAATCATCATGCTCTTTGATGCATGAATTATGTAGTGTCCATTTTTTGCTGCTTAAATACCTTTGCCTCTCCCACCACCCCCACATGTTCATGTCTTACTTCCTCAGCTTATGCGTTACCTTACCCAGGAGACCTTCTCTGTCTACCCAGGACAGAATAGTCTTTCCCACAGATCTTTCCACCTCCCACCCCACTTCAATCTGCTTGATATATTTTTCCTGCACCACTGACCCTTGACAAATTCCATGTTATTGGTTTATTGGTCGGCTCTCCTCTCCGGAATCTAAGCTCTTCCAGGGTACTTTGCCTGTCCTGTTCATTAGTGTGGACCCATGCATAGACTTGTGCCTAGCACAAAATACCTGGTATTTGTTGAATGAAATAATTCATTCAATAATGCATTGAATGAGCATAGCATAGGGAGAGACAGCCCATTGCCTCAATTCCCCAGAGGGCTCAGCAGACCATCCTCCAGGCAGCTGGGGCAGAGGTGCTTTAGCCCCAAAGTGGGAATCTGGGTGCCAGACTATGGACAGCATCACAGAAAGCAAAACAAAGGTTCAGGGCAAGTGCTTGGCCCATGGTGATCACTCAGCACTTTTTAGTGAGTGGGGGTCTTATTGCTTTGGCATGTCTTCAGTGTCCTTGTTATGGTTTAATGTTATACTGGTATATCTCTTTACTACCTGCCTCCTCCATAGAAGGCAGGAATCCCACAGCATGCATTGATGGAGCATCCAGTTAATCAGTCCCTCAAACGTAGTTGACACTCAATAAATATTTGTTAAAAGCATGAACGCTTTATCATGAATTCCACGTGTGTGCAAATGTATCAGTGTGTGTGCTGTCTTTCGCAACAACTCTATTGCAAGTTTCTTAAGAGCAGAGTAGATGTCTTGCCCCTTGTTTTATTGGTCTTATTACCTGTCAGAAGCAGCCCTAAGATGGTGTTCAAGGCCATTCATGCCTGGCCCTGCTCAATGCACCGGCCTCATGGAGATCCTCTTGTGTTTTCACAGCATCTGACTCCCTCCTAACTGCGCTTCCTGACACAGTACCTCTGCTGCCTGGAACACCCTTTCAAAATGTGTTGGCTGTGCTAATTCATCCTCATTCTCCAGGTCTCAGCTCGGGTCTCAGCTCTTCCCAGAAACCACCCACAGCAGTCTGGTTCTGTGCCCTCCTATCTGCCCCAGGCCTCTGCCACATCCCTCCCTGCTGCATAAGCCACATTCTGTAGTCATCATCTTCATCACATCCAGACTTCCAACTCCCTGAAGAGAGTGATTGCCTGATACAGCTGTATTCCTTCTGCCTAATGCAGGCATTAACAGATTAATGAGCATGATTAATAAGCTTTTGTTTAATCAGGGAATTGTAAAAATAGAATATTATAGAAAAGTATTGTTTAAATTTTTAAGTAATTTCAACTGGACTGTGTTGAACAATGCACAAGAGACGATAATAGCATACATTTATTTGATAACTTCCTCTGACAAGTCCACCGCACTTTCTGTGTTCACTACTGCTCTTTTTCCCACACCTGATGCCTTAGGTGAATGTCATTGCTTCTTTGTGGAAGACAGTTGGGTCCCCACCCTCACCACCTTCTACATAAAACACAGGTAGAATCATTTATCGTTTGTTGAATAAATGATTGAATAATGTGATTATGGGCTAATGTGGAAGACATGAAGTCTTTTCAGCTATTTTCTATTGCTGCTGACAACCGTGCACTTGGAAATGAGCAAGACAAATCACGAGGGTATTTGACTAGATATATGGAATTTCTTCTAATTAAAATCCCTAAATTCTAAAAAAATTAACTAAAAATAAATTTTAAATTTCCTGCCCCGTGTGACCTCTCCTGCCTTAAAATTCCTCTAACAATTATTAGAATTACAAGCTATTTAATTCTCAAGGCCTTGGACATCTTTTCTTTTGTTCTGACTTGTTCAATTTTTCATTGTTATGTAAAGTTTCATATGTTTATGGATTGTTTTCACAATTGCACTGTGCTCTCCTGAACAATGGGAAACTGTTTATCCTTAACTGCAGTTCATAAAATGCCTAGGGTTTCCTCTGAGCCTCTGTAGGTGTCTCTGTGAGGGTTAGAGAAAAGGGGGGAGAGACGGAGGGAGGAAGACAATGTGAACAGCTGTGAGAATGAGATAGTGAGCACTGGCCTACAAAACCTTGAATTCCTACACATCTCCTCCACCCCAACCCAATATAGCAGCTCAGCATTTATAACTCGAGAAAATGTTAATAGAGGATTTTATTGGCAGAGAGAGAGGATTCCACTATTTAAGTCTGATAGTCAATAACAACTAATGCATATCACCTGCTGTATCATCTGATGTCTGTGCTTTCTCACTAAAATGTAAGCTGCGTGAGGGCAGAGATTATAGTCTATAAAGATGGCTATCTCTTACGAATGAATAAGTGAGTAAATGAATGAATTTTACAAAGAAGGATTTTGACAGAGAATGGTAGTCTCTCTCAATATCTAATTGGCTTAGGATATTTAAACACAAGAGAACTGCTTTTGAGTCTGGAATGATTTAAATGCAGAGTGACCATGTAATGTGGTGTCTACACTGAGACCCTTTTGAAAATGAAAGGACTGGCATCCATATTACAACAGATGAACAGATGTAAACAAAGACTGTCTCTGGCAAGGGAGAATGTACAATCCTAAGTAGCATTACAAAGGGATCTCACTGGAGGGCAGATTTGAAGATTTAACCTTTGCCCAAGGGGACCTCAAGTCCTACTTGTTTCTGCCCTATTAGAAGTGGTTATTACTTGAGGGAACCATCCAGTCCCATAGGGACACTGCTCTGGGAATGAGGTGACCTTTTGAGTTAAGGGAGCTCACCTGTAGCATGTAAGCCATCTCAGGTCACTGCACACTCCAGGCTTCTCGCAGGCTAAGCAGCCAGTTGGCATCTCTGAGGCGCCCACTGGATGGGCGTACAATGCACTGTGTTTCTGTGCTGAATTTACAGAGTGTACAATTAAATAGAAATGAGACGCACAAACTCTGTGAAACTTTTACAATGGTGGTGTTAGAAGCATGGGATTTAGATCAGATCATTTAAGAGTGTAGCTGTTATGTTTTAGGAGACAGGGTTCGACCTGTAATATATCCAAGTTTATGTGATACATTCTATTATAGTGGTGTTACACTCTGTTCATGAAATTACACATGTCTCACAGGAAGAGGGTGAGTCAGATGTTATGCTGGCAATGCCCCTGACATGTTTATTCAGTGCGGGGTCAGAGCATGATTATTAAACCCTACTGAAAAAAATAAATTGATATTTGAGACTGAAAATCACATCCTTTCTAGGGGGTGTGCATACTAGCTGTGTGCTGATATTATATGTCCTTGCAGTGACGGAGCAATTTATGTGCTGCCGTGGGTTTCCAACAAGTCAGTTCATCCTGTTTCCCATAGAGCAGGCTTGATTGGATCTGAAGGCAGCCCTTCTCTCCTCTCTGTAATGGGCAAAACTTAATAGGTTGCAGAAACCCACAAACGCTATTCAACATGGTTGCTGCCATGTTCCCCAAGGCCCTGGGTGCTGGCTGCCCCCATCATCTGCCCTGTGTCCTTACTTGGGAGCCCTCCATGGGGTTATCGCAGTGAGCAGTGTGTGGAAGAGGCAGTGGAGCATCTCCGAAGTGGAGGGGCTGTTACCACAGGATAGCAAGGGGCCTGGTGCCTCCTGATGAGATATTAGCTCACTGAAGCCTGACCTCGGAAGAGTAGGCTCTGGCTCACTGAGCATCCATGGGTCCTCACCCTTCCAAATCAAACTTCCACCATCACACTTTGCAGATTAGTTTTTGTGTTGCTGACCTCTCCCAGGATTGGATGCAAATGCTGGTTTGCTTAGACCTTATTTCCCAGGAACAAGTTATGACCTGGAAGAAGCTGAGTCTGTAAAACTAGCAAGAAAAGCTAAAGGTGACCCTCTCCTCCCTTGAAGTCTAAAATTATAAATCATACAAATGAGACCAATTATGAAACAATGTGCTTTGCAGGATTCAATGCAATAGCTATGCATTCAGTGATGTCTACTTGCCAGTCCTGCTTTCTTAACCTCCCCAACAAGAAACCCTAGCATGTGTTCTGCACATAATAGGCATCTTTCCCCGCTAATCATATAGAAGTGAGAAACTATGTTGATAAGGCAAAACATGAAAATAGCAGTTGGCATATGACTGCAATTTTCTTGAGTTCACCTAAAAGGTCAGAATTTTCTTCTGTAGCCAGAATCCACTTAGCCAAGAGTCATCAGCAATGTTCCTCAGAAAAGCAGTACCAGTAAGGAAATAACCCGCAGTGTAATTTCCTGAATGTCTCTTCCTCCTCACCCTGTCTGTGCTGTGTCCCTGCCTTCTGCGCCATCCCAGTTCTGCCTGCTGAGATGAGAACGTTTCAAGGCTTCTTTAAGCACTGTCTATAGCTAGAGCTACGTTTCTTTGTACCGGCCTCCCCCAGCTAAATAGTATCTGCTCTGTCCTTGAAACCCTGCTGAGGGGCTTAATCACCATGCATGTATTGGGTTGGTCCTTGCTAAGCTTATATTTAGTTGTGACTAATCAGTCTTACCCTCAGTGCTAGACAGTTAGATGATATGAGCCTGGCACTACATTTCATTGCTGAATGGACTTACTTGTTCTTTGTGTTTTTCAGCAGTCCTTTTGTGAGGCCCGATCACGTGTCGGGAATTACATCAGGCCCTGGGGACGCCCCTGGGAATGAAATGGATGGTCTTTGCAGTCACCGAGCTTCATTTTCTCTAGTGAGAGATGTTGGGGTTTCAATATCCATCTACATTTTGATGTAGGTTTCTCAACTTTGGTGCTAGTGACATTTGGGGTCAGATAATGATTTGTCAAGAGACTGACCTGCACAATGTACCACTGCTTCCCCAACCCCAGCCGTAAAGATAAAACTGTCTCCAGACACCGGCAAATGTCTCCAGGGGACAAAATTACCAGGTTGAGAATTACCGCTCTCACAAGGCAAATGCAAAGACAAACATAGGTTCTACAGGAACCCAGATGAGGGGCATCTAAGCAAGACTCCAGAGTCAAAGAAGGTATAACAGTCAGGGACCCAGCGGGAAATAGCACCTTCAACTCTGAGCAACCCTAGGCAGGCTGAATAAGAGAATCGCTTACAAGATGTGGGCATGGTGCAGGGAGACTATACACAGGAGACTTAGAAGCAAGGTCAGATATGTCCAGGGGAAAGGAGGAGGGATGGTATGAGTGACACTCTATGATTTCTATGCCTGAAATCTCACTTATAAGAATGTTTGTGCTTGTACTTAATTTGTTGAGGCTGCCCTTCTGGCTGGTGAGAAATTCAATCTGAGTTATATTTTGGGAGACTGTCTTTCCTCACTGGAGTATACAGAATGCTGAGAAAAGGTCTTGAGTTTTCAGTTTTTAGTGGTAGACTCATTGTATAAGAGCTCAAAAGTGTTTGTTGAGTGAAGGAACAAAGGAAGTGAGGGAAGACAGGAAGGAAGGAAGGAAAGAAGGAAGGAAGAAGGAAGGAAGAAGGGAGGGAGGAAGGGAAGGAGGGAAGGAGGGAGGGAGGGAGGGAAGGAGGGAGGGAGGGAGGGAGGGAAAGAGGGAGGGAAATTATTTCCTCACTGGTAGTGCTTTACTGAGGAAAATTGCTGATGACTCTTGGTTTGTGGATTCTGGAAGAAGGAGAGAGAGAGGGAAGGAAAGAAGCAGAGAGGGAGGGTAGGGGGCAGGAAGGCAGGCAGGAAGGAAGGAAGGAGAGTAGAAAGGAAAAAAGGCAGGCAGGCAGGCAGGCTGAAAGAAAGAGGGAAGGAAAGAAGGAAGGAAGGGAGGGAGGGAGGAAGGGAGAGAGGAAAGGAAGGAAGAGAGGCGCTAGCGGATCTTGGCTTCTAGATCAGCTTATTGTCACCCAGTGTGACATGCTGTCACTGACTGGGGGTCCACCTGGGAAATTGTGGGAAATGGCAGGTAGTCTGTGCCACTGGTGAGGACACCTCCACAAACCCAAGCTTTGGACCCGTCATCCTTCCCCAGCTTGGTGCCCACCTATCTCCACGAGCCTAGACTCTTTGTTTGCTTGTTTCTGTGAAACAAAAGCTTGAATAGTAATAATCTTCTGGATGCCTAGCAACTGCTTTAGACCCCATGACACAAAAGTCATTAACAACCCTGAAGCAAGAAGCTAAGAACTGAGGATTTGCAGGGCCTGCCACCTTTCTGGGGATGGGGCAGGGAAAATGTTTTTCATTCCTTCCATTCTTCTGCGGCTCTGAGAAGAGAACACGGATCAGTTTTCTGATAGCTGAGCCTGTCCTGCGACAACAGAGAAGGGGGCATTGAACCCAGAAAGGGAGCGAAGTGGTTTAGGGGAATGGAAGCCTACTCTGTGCTGCACAGAAATCCAGTGGGGACAGAGTTTGAAAAAGTAGTAAGATAAGGGAAGATAGAAAACGAGGCACAAAAACCTGGAAAGTTATTAAATCGATAACAGTTTTTACTAAGACCCATAAGGAGCCACAGCACACTGAAGAAACACACAGAAAAGGTCTTCCGTTTGTGCTTTCATCCTCCGTCCATCTCCATGAGGTGGGACAGGTGGCCCCGCACCTTCCACCCAGACAGCACTGCCCAGACTTTTAGGGCCTTAGATTGAGGCCCCCCAGCAGGGGCAGCAGCAGAGCCGTACCCCTCACCTAGAGCTCTGCACCACCCTGGCATCCCCTCAGCACTCCTAAACAGGAACAGAATTGCCAGTCAAGAAGGCGCTATTTTTTATTTTTACCTGTTCATGTGTTGACTTTTTGGAAATGAAAACCGCAGAGATGGGTGTTTTCTTCAACACAGAAGTGGGACCAGCTACATAAAGGACTGATCCCAGGCCTTCTGGAGTGCTCTGTGCCTCTGTGGTCTCCGGAATTCACCTGCTGTGTCCTCCAGTCTGCTCCCCCCGCCCCAACCTTATACCCTTCCTGCTTCCCTCACCATCTCGTCAGTGTCCTTGCTAATTCGACAAAGTTAATACCCGATTAATAACTCCTGCGATAGAAGAGTTCCTGGATGAGCTGTAGCCCCCATTTACAATCTGCTGGTGATTGAAAAATTATGTTCAGCTCAGTAATAATTGATGGAAATGGTCTCTTCTCTTCTGCAGCTGATTTGCTTTGTAATTGTGATTTAATAATGTAAATATCACTTGTTTTCTTCTCAAGATGAATTGCCTTCTGATTTGCTAAGCTCAAGCCTCCTTGGGCTGTCTTATTGCTTTGTCCCTTCTCATGAGATTCTAGGTGAGATTTATTCCTTATTTAGCTGTGTTTTTCTTTATACACACACACACATTGAGTTAATGGTTGGAAGGAACACATATTACTTTTCAACCAGCCACTGACTGTCAAAAATTGGAGCTAACACTTTTTGGAAATATCAAACCCCACCCCATTATTTTCACTAATGATAGACTAGGAAGCCTAGGGTGATTAAGCAATTTGTCCAAACAGACAAAATCATAATCACTCCTGCCCCTAGTATGGTGTTACTTCCTCAGTGGAGAGGAAAGTTTGAAAAGAATGACCTGGCATCTTACTTTCTTTACTGTCATGCATTTATACCACTTGTGTGTCTGTCTGTGTATGTATATAATATGCAGAAAGCAAAAAATATCACACTGTTACTTACATTATTAATTCCGTGACTTACTCTCAGGGTACAATATTGTATAATTGAAAAAGCAAACCCCTCTGGAGTTCAGTAGAAGTAGAGTAAGCTCACCACATTGGAAAGGTGGCTGTCTTTCCATCATGACTCCTTTTCTGCAGAAGGCCCCACTATGGGCAGCTGTAAAAGTCTGCAGACACCACCGTTAAGGCACCAGGCTCCAGCACCTGCCCCATATACTTTCCCATGTGGCAGCCCCTTCCAAACTACCTGTTTCTATCCAGGATCCTGCAGTCCAGGCCTGCTCTGTCCGAGCCCTAGTCACTTTCCAGTCTTCTGTCTTTCTCCTTCACACCGACATTGTCTGCCAAGAAGACAGAGGCTCCATGCTTCTTAAGGCAACAAAAACAAAACTGATAAACTAAATCTGAGCTGGTGGGGAAACAGTCTAGGAATTGGGAGTGTCCTACTTCCTTTCTAGGTCAGATGTGTTCATTTGATCGACACCTTGGGAGTCATGACAAGGAAGCACATGAAGACCCAGCAAGGCTGTTGAGGGGCTCCCCTGGGGCCTGGGCAGGGAGCTTTGGAGGACGACCAGCCCTGGCTGCAGCCACCATGTCACATCACAGCATGCTTAGAGGCTCCATCTCCCAGAACTAGAGCCAGCCCGGGTTTCCAGGGCAGAAACAGCACACACACCTCCAAACTTCACTTGCTAGAAGCTCTGGGCCCAAATCAAACATCGAGTGCTGTCCAGGGACTGGGAGTGAGTACACAGAATCCCTATCTTCTGGTCCAGAAAGGCCAACATGAAAAGAGCCAGGAAAGAGTAGTGGCTGAGTGACTTAAGAAATGAGTTGGCCTCATCCTCCCATTTTACAGATAAAGAAACTGAGGCTACATGAAGTAAAGTGGCCTGCTCAGGGGTCCTGGCTAATTCGTGGCAGAGCAAAGACCAAAACCTTGGCTCCTCAGCTTCCATGTGGCCTCTCTGAACCTGTGGGTACTGAGCTGCCATAGTCATAGGCCAGTTCTGATAGTTGATGTGAAGCTGAAAGTTTGGGCATCAGGCTGATATTGTCTTCACTGCCCGGGCAGTCCCTGTTCTTGTTTCTCTGTATCTGGTTGGGAAGGATTAGCAAAGTGAGCCATGGAACTAAGAAGGAATATTTTTAGTAAAGGCAAGGAGGATGGAAAGTAGGTAGAAGCATCATTTTCCTGCATTTGAAGTATACCCTCAGACTCATGAAAATGGGCTTCAAATCATCTAAGTGGATGATTAGTTATACCCATGAGGCATTATTCCAGTCTACCCATGAAGGGGAGGGAGGAAAGAACAGCTACTTGTCAAGATCTACATGAATAGAAGTCTTAGAAAGGAAAGGAAAGAATTAATTTCCCCCATTAACACAAGACATTACCTTCAGACACACACAGTCCTTCATAATTGTCAAAACCTCTCTTTCCTCCCCATCAGCAAGCAGCTAAAGCACAGTGACAGATAAGAGCTACCTTGAAATTGTCATGGTGTCTCTATTTTTGTGCCTGTACTGCCAAGACGTCAAATAAAGCCAGCATGGCTTGGGTCAGCTCTACAGGGACCTTATGCTTTTTTTGGGAGAGGAACCCTGAGCTCCTGGGTTAGAACTCAGTCCAGCAATGCCATGATTATCAGATTTCCAGAACTTAAGGAATTATTTGAGATTCATAGTCATAGACCATATTGCTCGGTGATGAAAGGTTATAAAACATTAAAACGTATAGTGACCTTGGAGTTCATCCAATGCAATTTTTGTATTTGATAGAAAAAATAATTGAGGTCTGAAGTGCTGAAAACACTTACTGAAAATCACATAATCGTGACAAAACTGGGATTAGATCCTGGATCTTCTGATCTCGAATTCAGTGGTTTTCTCCTTGAGTTCTACCGTTAGCTTGAGTCACAGAAGGTCATATAAAGTGACTTTTTGGGTGACTAGGATAAAAAAGGAGGCTAGGAAGACAGATGCCTTTGGTGAGAAGTCAGTTTATCATAGTCCAAGGTAGACAGTATGAGGGACCTGCCTAGAATGGCACAAGGTACAGATGAGGAAAGCCCTTGACAGGAAAGTTTCCAAAGGGACCCCTGCCTCCAGTGGAGACTTCACCCCTGGCGTGCACAGCTCCTGATCCTTTCCTCTCAGTTCACACTAGGGCCCAGTGCATGAGCAATGCTATCTCCCCATGATGCTCCAGAGCTCAGATGTTTATGCTTTGCGAAGTGTGCAGGATGTCTCTGGTTGTGGCTTGCATGCCAATTGTGCTGCCTGAGTTAGTGGGTATGTTGCATACAAGCTAATAGAAGAATTTTCAAAGTATTGATGAATGACGCTGATGGTCGGCGGCATTGTTAAGTGGCTATGATTCCAGGAACTAATACAGGGAAAGGATAAAAGAGAACATCGAATAAAAGGAAAGAAAGAGAGGAAGTAAGACCTCATCTGCAGAAACTGGGCTGTGCTGTTCCTCAAAAGGACATTTCCCCAATACCCTGAAAAGACCCTAGGACTGTTTCTCTCAGTGCTTGGGGCCATCCCAACCACTTCACATAGGGGCAGGTCTGTTACCTGTCTGCCAGGACTTTGGGCCAGGAGCCCTTGAGCCCTAGCTGGCTTTCCATATTGGGGGCTGCAGCGCTGATCCCCTCTCTGGTTGGCTTAGGTTCCAACCAGCTGCAATAGTCTGTCTCCCAGAAAAGAGTATAACTGATGGGGCTGGAGCTCTGGGAGGAAGAGAGCACACAGAATCTTTCTTGACCATCAGTCCAGTAGAGTACTACTTTGGAGCAGCCACACCGTATCTGGTCCTAAGCCACTGTCTCTCTTAAAAAGATTGAGTGTTGGGCCTTCCCCAGGAGCAGAGTGAGATGCCAGTAGTAGCTAAGGCCCTGGGGCCTGACAGCAGACCGTTCGGCAGGCCAGGAGTATGTCGGCCACCTGCTTTACGATCCAGACCCACTTTAAAGAGTGAAAGGTGACAGTTAAAAAGTATGCTGTCCTGATAAGCAGCTTTAGCAAAGTCTCAGGATACAAAATCAATGTGCAAACATCACAAGCATTCCTGTACACCAATGACAGACAAATAAAGAGTCAGATCATGAGTGAACTCCCACTCACAATTGCTATAAGGAAAATAAAATACTTAGGAATACAACTTACAAGGAATGTGAAGGACCTCTTCAAGGAGAACTACAAACCACTGCTCAAGGAAATGAGAGGACACAAATAAATGGAAAAACATTCCATATTCATGATTAGGAAGAATCAGTCTCATGAAAATGGCCATATGGCCCAAAGTAATTTATAGATTCAGTGCTATACCCATCAAGCTACCACTGACTTTCTTTACAGAACTGGAAACAAACACTTTAAATTCCATATAGACCCAGAAAAAGAGCACACACAGCCAATACAATCCTAAGCAAAAAGAATGAAACTGGAAGTATCATGCTACCTGACTTCAAATTATGCTACAAGGCTACAGTAATCAAAAGAGCATGGTACTGGCACCAAAACAGATATATAGACCAATGGAACAGAACAGAGGCCTCAGAAATATTGCCACACATCTACAACCATCTAATTTTTGACAAACCTGACAAAAGCAATGGGGAAAGGATTCCCTATTTAATAAATAGGGTATTGGAAAAATCGGCTAGCCATATTCAGAAAGCTGAAACTGGGTCCTTTCCTTACACCTTATACAAAAATTAGCTCAAGATGGATTAAATACTTAAATGTAAGACCTAAAATCATAAAAACTCTGAAGAAAACCTTAGGACAAACCATTCAAAACATAGGCATGGGCAAGGACTTCATGACTAACACACCAAAAGCATTGACAACAAAAGCCAAAATTGACAAATGGGATCTGATTAAACTAAAGAGCTTCTACACAGCAAAAGAAACTATCACCAGAGTCAACAGGCAACCTGCAGAATGGGAGAAAATGTTTTCAATCTCTCTATCTGACAAACAGCTAATATCCAGAACCTACAAAGAACTAAAACAAATTTACAAGAAGGAAAAAAAAAATCAAAAAGTGGGTGAAGCAAATGAACAGACACTTCTGAAAAGGAGACATTTATGCAGCCAACAAACATATGAAATAAAGCTCATCATGACTGGTCATTAGAGAAATGCAAATCAAAACCACAATGAGATATCATCTCATGCCAGTTAGAATGGCGATCATTAAAAAGTCAGGAGACAACAGATACTGGAGAGGATGTGGAGAAATAGGAACACTTTTACACTGTCGGTGGGAGTATAAATGAGTTCAACCATTGTGGAAGACAGTGAGGGAATTCCTCAAGGACCTAGAACTAGAAATTCAATTTGATCTAGCAATCCCATTGCTGGGTATATACCCAAAATATTATAAATCATTCTATTATAAAGACACATGCACACATTTGTTTATTGTGGCACAGTTCACAATAGCAAAGACTTGGAACCAACCCAAATGCCCATCAGTGATAGACTAGATAAAGAAAATGTGGCACATATACACCATGGAATACCACGCAGCCATAAAAAAAGAATGAGTTCATGTTCTTTGCAGAGACATGGATGAAGCTGGAAACCACCATTCGCAGCAAACTAACACAAGAACAGAAAACTAAACACCACATGTTCTCACTCATAAGTGGGTGTTGAACAATGCGAACACCTGGACACAGCGGGGGAATATCACACACGAGGGCCTGTCAGGGAGTGGGAGTTAGGGGAGAGATGGCATTAGGAGAAATATCTAATGTAGATGACAGGGTGATGGATGCAGCAAGTCATCATGGCACGGATATACCTATGTAACAAACCTTCACCTTCTGCACATGTACCCCAGAACTTAAAGTATAATAACAATAATAATAATAAACTATGCTGTCAGCCAGTGGTGGTGGCTCATGCCTGTAATCCTAGAACTTTGGGAGGCTGAGGCAGGTGGGTTGCCTGAGCTCAGGAATTCCAGACCAGCCTGGGCAACATGGTGAAAACCTGTCTCTACTAAAAAAATACAAAAAATTTTGGCCGAGCATGGTGGCATGCACCTGTAGTCACAGCTACTCAGGAGGCTAAGGCAGGAATATAGCTTGAACTCGGGAGGTGGAGGTTGCAGTGAGCTGAGATCACACCACTGCACTCTAGGCTGGGAGACAGAGCGAGACTCTGTCTCAAAAAAAAAAGCAAAAGAAAGAAGTTTCCTGGGAAGACAGATGTCAATTGGCACTGTCCCAGGAAAACCTAACTATCAGTCCACCCAAACTTATGTAAACAGCAAAGGCATCTCTGACGCTTCTTTCCAAATAATCCCCAGGGAAAACAAATCAGATGAGGTTAGTGTTAGAAGGAAAGCTTTAATTCCCCAAAAGCCAAGCGAAGAGCAAAGGACTTACTTTGATGTTGAACTAATTGAAGGTTTTGTATATTGTCCACTCCCTGGCAGATGCCAGCCCTGTGAGTCTGTTTTGGGCTCAAGAAGCTACTTTGCCAAAGCGCCCTCAGGTAGCACAATATTGGCAGTCCACTGACCACACCAAAGCACAAGACGTTTCTGTGCTACAAAAATACAGTCTTCTTGAAGAAACTGGATCTGGGTGACTGGCTGTGCTTGCGTAGGCTGCTGCAGACAAGGTTAAGACAACTTTCCTAAGATGTTATAAATGAAAGAGGGAGTGTATCCTTCCATGCATTGATCAGGTTTCTAAAAAAAGAAATGCTGTTGCTTAATTAGAAAGGTTTTTGTTTTTTTTTTTAAAGCAGTACTTTTACTTCTCAGAACTCATTTCACTTTTACTTGTTAATACCAAAATAACCTTGTTGGTTTAGAATACGGATAATCATAATAATAAGAGGAAAACCAATAAAATAAAGTTTTCAAGTGTACTGAAACATTTCATCAATAACTTGGCTGTTTAAGCTCTGCTATTTAAAAATAATAATTTTTCTACTTCTACCCCTGCGTTGTTTGGGTCTGAACTGTTAGTTTCACTTTAT
Organism: Saimiri boliviensis; assembly: GCF_048565385.1. Lineage (NCBI taxonomy): Eukaryota > Metazoa > Chordata > Mammalia > Primates > Cebidae > Saimiri > Saimiri boliviensis. Next base: position 67,655,699 of record NC_133454.1, on the reverse strand, counting down.
TTTCAAATACTTTTTAGAATAAAAATGCTAGTGACTTTTTTTTTTTAATCCAAATAGGCTACTCTGCTCATCAAATAGATGTAAGCTTCTATCCTCAGCCATTTGTCTGCCTTTTTGGAATTCCAGTGTTTTGCATGCTCATGTTCTCTCGCCCTCCCTCATCTGCCTCTCTGTCTAGCTCCTCTCCTCTTTTTCTGGCACATACGCTGCACTTTCATTTAAAGGGAATGTGCCACATCCTCGCAAGTACCCTGGCTGTTTCTGTGATGCTCACTCAGAACCACTCCCAATGAGTCAACAGTATCATCTAAATCCTAAAAATCTTGTGCCTTGATTTCTTCCTACACACAACAAACCCATCTCAAAAAAGAGAGAGAGAGAGAGAGAGCGCCAAGCGGAGCCAATCTAAACGCACCTCTTCACTGTGCTTTGGAAAGAAGCCACTCTTGTCTTCATGCTCTTTGCTTGGCTTTCTGGGGGTCCCTAGCCACTGGGGACTGGGGACTGATCTTGGCCGTCACCACCCTACCCCACAACAAGATCTCCTTTCCTAGACTCACCTACAATAAAGCCACTGCTGTTGACATCATGATGGCGTAGTTTGCATAGAAGCTGACAGTTGACAGATCTGAGCACACTCTAAGATGTGCACATCCTCATTTTCCCCTTGGCTCTGAATGACTTCTCAGCAGAGAAAGCGTGGGAGCATACGTGTAGAACTGGAACTTGGAAAATGAAAGCAACAGGAGTCCTCAACCCTCCAACCCTGGATTTTCACCCTGGGCTATACATTAGAGTCCCCTGGGAAGTTTTAGACAATGCTGGTGCTGGGGTCCCCACCCCAGACCATGTTCACCAATCCATAAGCATGGACACAAGAATCTATTTTTAAAGTGCTCCTTGGGTAAGTCTCATGACCCACCAGGGATGGGAACATCTCTTTTAGATGCTTCCTCTTAAACCTGATTACAGAGTTTCCTTAACATCCCTTCTTCTGCCTCCACCTGCAAGACAAAACCCTTTATTACATCCTCTCATCTATAACTTTTCCCAGTAAAGAGCTCAAGAGCCCCAGTGTATGAGAGCTTTTCTCTGGGGACAGTCATACTAAAGAAGTCACTTTTTAAAGAGTCCTTCTGTCTGTGCCCTCCTCAACTACTCCCGGTCTGACAGTGACGGGCACTAAACACTTCCATCATCCTTACCCGTGCATGGAAGGGAGGATCCAGAAAACTCACTCCTGCCAGGGAATTCCTCTGAGCCCCGAGCTATGGAGATCTTTATTAATGTACTCCTCCCCCCACTGGAAGCACAGTTAACTTTCACGGTAACACATTGATCTTGTGATTCGCCAACTTACTGTCAGCCTTAGGGAAGGCAGCCAGCATGGCAGCCTTGGATGGGGGCAAGCCACTCCTCCCACGGAAGAGGTCCTGGCGGCCACAGCCTGAAGAAGCTTTCTGAGCCCAAGACAAAGAGCTTCTGTCACCGCCAGCAAGTGAGACATTGACCAGGGGCTTGGCCTCCAAACCAAAGTGACTTTAGCACAATTCAATTTCTTGTATTAATTAAAGGAAAATGAAACAGTGGGTTTATCACACTTTTCATTAACTCCAGTGTGGCAAAGGCAACAAATCTGGAAGCTGGGAGCAGGCAAGGATGCAATGTACCGCTGTCCACGCTCCTTGGTTTAATTAAAGAGGGTGGGCTCAGAGCTGCTTGTTGCCAGTAGGGTTCTAAGGAGAGCCAAGGGTTGAGGCGGGGCAGATAGTGTGGAGCAGAGTCTGGCAGAAAAAGAGTGGATTAAATAGGAGGGGGGCAGGCGGAGTTCTGCAGGGATTCAGTTTTCAAACCTAACCATTAGGCACAACATGAATATATACTGTGTGCTTAGCCCATGCTAGCTGCCGTAAGGAGTTAAGGAAGCAGCAGATGTGATGTTTACTCAGGGTATTTGCAACTTGGACAATGGACTAGGATGAAGGGTAAATAGTAAAAGACTCACGTTATATGAGCCATACTGGGTCCCAAATGCTGAAACCCTGCTGTAATTCCAAATTCAAGCATGTTTCTGATGTGTATCCATTAAAAGAGGGGGGGCTCTCATGTCAGGAGGTATGCGATGAAGAAGGATGCCAGGAAGTCTCTAGGATAAAAGAATAAATGCTATTCATAACCCTCACAGGTTTCTAGAGGGCAGCTTCCCTCCACCTTGTCCACTCTTTGCCTCTCCGATGAGAGGTAACCAAGGTAAAATGGTTGCTCGAATATCCATTGGGCCTAGTTAAGCAGACATAAGGCTGTCATCTAAAAGTAAGGGCATCACTCCTGTGTCTCTGTCCCCTCCCTGGCCTGCTCCCTGGGTCTGGGGTCCTCCTTACCCCAGACTCTGCATTGCAACACAGCTCGTACTCTCGGGTCCAGCTTTGAGCCTGTGACTGAGTACCAAAGTCAAGCATTCTACTGTGCAAACCCCACTGCCTCTAATTCTCAGGGAAAAAGGCAAAAACCTCGTGTCAGCCTGGATCCCAATTGGTGATTGTAGTCGAGCTGGTGTTTTGATCTGCTCATGGCTCAGTTTTGTGATTATGTTCTGTTAGCCAAAATCCTGGAGGGAAAGAAAGATAAGTGATAGGTTTCAGACACACGTCTCCCTCCTCAGGAACTTTTGAAGATCTCTACCTTTCCCTGCACGCATCAAGGATGAGAAGCAGTGTGGAGGAGGCAGTTTCAGACAGCCCTAGCTCCTTCCGATGGTCTATCTTGCTCCAGATGTTCATGACAGGATGCCCAGCAAATCAGATACTTACAAGCCTGGTTCTTCCCTTACAGAAGTAAAATCTGTGTTCCTTGACAGCTTGAATTGCTACCGACCTTTGGAGAGTAGGCAAAAGACTTGTTTCTAAGATGGATCAGATAGCCTAGTTGTGGCCTTATAGGCCAGAAACATGCACTTGATCACCAATCACCTGGACATTTGATTCCAACTTTGCAAATTCAGTATTGATCAGGATCATCTGTAACAGTCTCTCTTGCCGGGCAGCAGGGAAACCCCTTTTCTTGTTTTCCCGGAAACCCAACCATTTGAGCCGAAAGGACCCCTGGGTGGCCACACTCTGCCTACTTCCACTGGCTTCCTTCTGGCTGCCCCTTTCACTCTTGCTTTCTTGCTCCTCCCAGCTCCCCTTCCCCACCCCTTGCCCTCCCTGTGTGGCTGCCTCCTGAAACCCTAGCTCCTCCTCACTGCTATCATCTCCTGTTGTTCTTTTCCTTTGTGGCACAAGCTCCCAGAAACGTTCCTCTCTGTGTCACCTGCTGGCAGCTCTGGTACATTCTGCAGCAGATGCTGACCCCCGACCTCAGTACAGCTTCTGCAGATAGAGCCACGACCTAGGCAACAAACCTGGAAGGACAGCTGGGGTGGGAATGCTCAGAGGTGGCTTTTAATCATTCCAAATGGAGAAGTCAAATGAGGATTGCCTCAATAAAAGGATTGTGTGTGTGTGTGTGTGTGTTGGGGGGTGGGGGTCATACTGTGACTACATCAACAAACGGGTAGACCACCTGTGTTAATCTGTTCTTATGCTGCTAAAAAAGACAAATCAGAGACTGGGTAATTTATAAAACAGAGAGGTTTAATTGGCTCACAGTTCCACATGGCTGGGGAGGTCCCACAATCATAATGGAAAAGCAAGGGTTGTCTTACACAGCGGCAGGCAAGAAGCTTGTTCAGGGGAACTCCCATTTGTAAAACCATCGGGTCTCATAAGACTTGTTCACTGCCAAGAGTACAGTATAGGGGGGACTGTCTCCATGATGCACTTATCTCCGCCTGGCCCCACCCTTGACATGCAGGGATTATTACAATTCAAGGTGAGATGTGGGTGGGGACACAGCCAAACCTTATCACCACCTCCTAAAATTGTCCCCAGAAGTATTCACAGAGAAGACAAGATATTCTGTCAGGCTTTTGTATCATCCAAAAAAGGGGAACGCTAAAATCTTTGATCTCTCATGGTTCTTTTAACTTTATAGCTCTAAGGAATTGGCTGAGAAAATAAACAGGAGAACTGGATGCAAGAATGATGGCTGAGATGTGGCCGGCACAAAAGGATATAAAGGGAGAAAGGAAAGAGAGGCAGGTCAGGAAGGCCCCAGATTTTGCTCTGGATTTCCTGTTTCATCTTTGCATCCCCAAATGCTTAGCTTTCTTTTAGCTCTAATAAATCTTTTTGACTCACTACATCTTACTTCAGGGATCTAGAAATGACTAAGAACTGAAAAATTGAGCCTGAGATATGGAAAAATATAAACCGCTTTGAGTTCTGCCCCATGAGATTACAGACCCAGGTGAAGCGTCATCTCTGCCCCCTTTCCCTCACCGAAGTGTCTGACGCAACACTTCGTTCACCCTGAATGTGAGCAGAATAAGGACAGTGAGGTCAGAGCCAGCAGCCAGCCTGTGGTCCTTCTTCCCTGAGTCGTCTGTCTGTCTGTTCCTCCATTTCTAGCAGAACAGACCCTGGCTTGTGGATGTTGCCTGTTGTCTATTCTGTGACTGTGTTGTCAGAATGTCCATTCCTACAGAAGAAGCCCCCTTCGGTCAACAGAACCTTGAGGCTTGCTCATCCTGTCCCCAAACACGCATCCTGCTTCTGAGGCGACAACCCCCACATCCCCTGGTGAATGGCCTCATTTGTATTTTTGCAGATCTTAATTTTGCTAATACAGTGAATTGAGCTAATCTTCTTTGAAGCACTCTTTCCATGGAAACAGCCTCAGTTTTTATGCATTTCTGCCAATGATTCAGAATCTGCTTTCTGTTGCTTCCAACCATGTTATATTGGGATGTTGGACTGCTTAAAGCAGGTTCATAATGCCTCTGGGTTACTTACTGTCTTACTGGAGGACATTTCGCTGTAAAGCAAAACTGTTGAGCAGACTTGCAGCTCCTGTTTGACAAGGAAAATATTGCAGTCTTACAAGCTTTTTTAAAAAAGTCCTTGGTGAGGCCGGATGCAGTGGCTCACGCCTGTAATCCCAGCACTTTCGGAGGCTGAGGCAGGCGAATCATGAGATCAAGAGATCGAGACCATCCTGGCCAAGATGGTGAAACCCCATCTCTACTAAAAATGCAAAAATTAGCTGGGTGTGGTGGTGTGCGCCAGTAGTCCCAGCTACTCAGGAGGCTGAGGCAGGAGAATCACTTGTATCTGGGAGGCGGAGATTGCAGTGAGCAAAGATTGCACCACTGCACTCCAGCCTGGGCAACAAAGTGAGAATTCATCTCAAAAAAAAAAAAAAAAAAAAAAAATCCTTGGTGAACATGTCTTCAGAGTCTTTCCAGTGGCTCACAGGCCTTCTTGCTTGTCCCACCTCTGTCTTTCTTTCCTTCCTTCTCTTCCTTCTCTTTCCTATCCTCTCCTGTTCTTCCCTTCCTTTAACTCCATAGTCAGCAATTTGGTTTCCTGGCAGCTAGTAAAGAGAACTGAAACACTGGTTGCCTTCTGCCCCGTTGTCTGCAGCATGGAATCAGAATTTTACATTGCAACCAGAACCGGAGAGGGCAGCCCTACAGCTTCCTAGGTCTCCAGGCATTTTGCAACCTAGATTCGTTCTGCTTTAAAAATCTCACCCAGCATTCAAAGTAGTTAAGAAAATAGCTTGTAAGTCACCTTCACTGAGTCTGAGACAGAGAGAAGTGTCAATTAACATTTTCCATTTTCCAACAAAGAAACATGTTTTGGCGAGGATGCATGTGTAGTGGAAAGATCATGAAGAGTTTATGGGTCCTGATTCTCAGCCTCAATGCAGCCAACCTATTGAGCCCTCAACTCCAAAACAGTGAGTCTTTTGAGGTGCAGGCTCCACAAGGGTCTCAGCCTGAGGGGCACTTAGTATATTTTTCTAATACTCTGACCGCTTCATAGCCCTAAAGGACTTCACGTGTGTGAGTAGGAGAGAGCTAATGAACAACGCAGCAAGGCGTTCACAGCTTCACTGCTCAGGGGGTGGGCCACGACTCAGCCATGAAGGCAGGCCCTGGGCATTTGCCAGAAATGAGGAATCCCAGACTCCACTCCAAACCTACTGGATCAGAATCTATATTAAAAAAAAAAAAAAAAAAAAAAAAAAAAAAAAAAAAAACTCTGAAGAATTTATATGCAAATTAAAATCTGAGAAGCACTTACTTTATTGTACAAACTTGACAAAATTCATTTTCTCACTTAATGAGGTAGTATTATAATGATCTCCATTTTATGCGAAATGCACATTTTCTTCCTTCTTTTTCTGCTGTTGCATAACTGTCCCATGAAAACAGCATCACAGACAGTGGAAAGAAATCCCACATTCCAGAGATTGCACGGTCACCTGGTAATTGCCCTGGAAGGATGCAGGACCTGTCTTAACACGCAAATGCACACGGGCCTCCCCGTTCTGTGAAACCATTCCTTCCTATGTGCAGCTCAACATTTCTAAGTCCACTGCCATTGGTGGATGCCACCTTATCTTGGGCTTTTGAGGCATCTGGCTGAGGCCCACCAACCAGCGTGATCTGGAGCTTTCTTCTCTGAGGAGAGGGGATCATTGACCCTGCCTGACTCCAGCCAGGCCCTCTGCAGGAAACCCATGTGTTTGGCTAAATGCAATACAATTTAATTGCATGGCAAAAAGCTCATGGCAAAATTCTCTGTGGTACATTGTGAAAAACTAATGGTGTCACAGTCGTAAAAAGCCAGGCTTCTCATCCTACCACATTTATTTCTTGAAAAAAAAAAAAAAAATGATGAAGTGAGTCTGGAACTTCATTTTGATGTGTTTGATTCCATTGTTGTTTAATCCTTAAAAATGCCTAGATTGGTCGACTAATTTTTCTTCATTAAATTTCATTTAAGAAGCAATCTCAGAATCCTCTTCACTTAGCCTATGGAGAAATAAAGGGAGTAGGATGAGAAAGTGTTTGTACGTCCCTAATGCACCTTGAAGAGTTAGGATATGAACTAGCCTGGATCATTATGTCTGCTGTGGTAGAGGCTTTTGATCCAGCAGCAGCACCCAGCAAATGGGGGCTTAACCCAGACCCATGTGACTCATGCTCAGTTTCTTCATTGAAATTTGTTAAGTTCCCATCTGGTGCCTGGGACCTTCTGGGACCAGCAGCATCGTTCAGGAGAGACACTCCGATCCTAGGCTGGAAGTGTGTGAGTTGCTGTCTCAGACCCCATTTCTTTACTCTGGGGATCTCACCTGCACCCTTCAGCCACTCTTTATGTGGGTTCACCGAGCTCTCCCAGTGACTCTGAACCTCACACCTATGGGCACATTTTGGGACCCTGTTACCAGGACCAGGTTTGAGGAGGGTAGCCAGGCAAAAGGATTGCTCCCACTGGCCAACGCATTATTTCCTCCATGGAATTGCACAAACTGGGCTAACAGAATGGTACTCATTTGCAGTACCATTTATATAAATAGATTGGTAATCAGTATCCAGAGACTGATGGTACTCCCTGGGTGGGTATGATCTGGGGTAGGAGATGGAGGCAGAGAAGACAGCAGGGGCCACAAAGCACATGGTCTGGGGAAATGAGCAGGTGGGTGGTGGACACCCCAAGACTTAGATTTAGACCAGAGTCAAGAAACCTAAGTACCTGCCTCCTTAGCCCCTGTACCCCAGCCCACCCCAACAGACATCCCTGCTACGCACCCTACACACCGGCCCACCTCCTCCACCTTCCTGCTGCCCACCATACACCCTACACACCTGCCCACCTCCACAGACACCTTTCTGCTGCTCACTCCATACACCCTGCACGTCGCCCACCCCCTCCATCTTCCTGCTGCCTACCCTACACCTTGCACACCAGTCCACCCCCTCCATCTTCCTGCTGCACACTCTACACCCTGCACACCAGCCCATCTATACACCCATGCTGGACCCAAACACATTGGATCAGAACATGCTTTCACAAGGTTGTGGGGAAAGTTAACATTTTTGTTGCCCTGAAAACTATTGTAGCCCTTAGGACTGCAGGCCTATAAAAAATGCAAATGGCTGTGCACTTTATCTTGGTTTTCACGGGATCCCAGTGTGTTGAAAGAACTCAGAACATTTGTGATGGAAGACAGAGGGTCTGTTGTCTTTGCACTGAACCACAGGGAGTAAGATAAGGGGTAAGGTGGAGGGGCCAGATTGTTGCAAAAACCTATAATGCCGGCTTAAAAGCAACAGAAATTTTGCAGCCCATATTTTGAACTATGAATTACAAGTTTCACAAGTACCTGTGAGTTAATCCTCCAGGGAGCTCCATCAAATCGAGTATTAAATCCACTAGGCTGTTCCGGCAAAGATCCAGCACGTGGAGCTATCACATTTGTGTTGGCCAATGCTTATTGAGCACCTATTAGATCGTGAGGTCCCTCCTCATTCATTCATTCTCATTCTGTCTTCTCCACCACAAGGAGAAACAAAACCAACTACTTTGCATTTACTTATATTAAAGTGTAGAATGTGTAATTATTCATTCTACAAGTAGTAGGTTGTATTCTGCATATTAAAACATTTCCTACATAGTGAAAAATTAAGATGTGCTCCATGGTAATATGCCCTAAAGTTATTCCATAGTTTTATTATATTATTGATCATGACAATTCATTTTAAAATATCAGCTTGGCAATGCACTGAGGTATTTATCATGTCATCTCTGAATTCATCATCATAATAACCATGTAGGAAAGATAGTGATATGTTTTCTTACCAAATGCTCTAAAAAAGTTCAATGACTTGGCTGAAAACACAGTGATGCAAGGCTCAGGCTTTGTGAATGTCTTTGGTGGATAATGTGTTTCTTCCATTGCCGTATCTTTTGAGCACCATGTTGCCCTATGTCTTTGACTTAACGTCCTACTCCATTATGATGCCTTTTTCTCTTCTGCCTCCTACAATCTCTAGATGTGATTATGGTTCTGTCTCCAGTTACACAGTTTCTTGATTGTTTTCTGTCTGGTTCTTTCTTCCCAGAAGGCCAGGGCTTCGTAAGTGAGGATGAGTACCTGGAGATCTCTGACATCAAGCGAGACCAGTCCGGGGAGTACGAATGCAGCGCATTGAATGACGTCGCTGCACCGGATGTGCGGAAAGTAAAAATCACTGTAAACTGTGAGTGGACCTGCAGCCAGGGGGCTCTGGGAGAAAGAGGGCGTCAGGAGTAGGGGGACAATCTGGTAATGGCAGTGGCATTTTCCAAAAGACCCAAGTTGCTGCCAACAGGAAAATACTTGATCAGATGGCTTTGACCATGACCCCACCATGACCCCCATGCCATTTGTCCCTGGAATCTTCCCGTGACTGCCAGAGCTTTCAGTACATGGAGAGAATTGATAACTGAGAACAGGTTTGAAGGTCTGAAGAAGTTGTTGGGGGTCAATGCAATATCTTCAAGCAAGTTATTTTCCTGAAATAAATGATGATTTCACTGGGAAAGAGAGTTGTCACCAAGTCTATTTACATAGCAAATGACTGGATGTGCCCTTCATCTCTTTCATGAAATCACTCTGTGTGTGTGTGTGCGTGCATGTGTGTGTCTATTTCCCACAGATCCTCCCTATATCTCAAAAGCCAAGAACACTGGTGTTTCAGTTGGTCAGAAGGGCATCCTGAGCTGCGAAGCCTCTGCAGTCCCCATGGCTGAATTCCAGTGGTTCAAGGAAGATACCAGGTAAATTTTAAATGACACCCAGGCAGCTCTGAAGTTGAGCTGATGGGGCATCCCCACATGGGAGAAGGATGAGGACGAAAGAAAGGGGAAAAATAAGTCAAAACAGAAATTTATTATACCCTCTTTTGTAACAACGTCCGAAAAAAAAAAATGGAGGTGGCTAGGAAGTGAACAAAATGAACTGACCACGATTCCAGCTCTGAGCATGGTTGTGCACATGCCAGTCATTGGGAATTAGAAGCCAGCACATTCATCCTGTTGGGCATGGCCATCCTTTCCCCTGTCCTCCTGTTGGACACTGAGGTCCTTGGGGTTTGAATTTTAGGATCGGGGTTAGTTGGAGAAAAGCATTTTGTGAGGAGGAGGGCCTCCTTGTAGAATGAATTGACAGCCATGCCTTCCCTCTTGCAGGTTAGCCACTGGCCTGGATGGAGTAAGGATTGAGAACAAAGGCCGCATGTCCACTCTGACTTTCTTCAATGTTTCAGAAAAGGATTATGGGAACTACACTTGTGTGGCCACAAACAAGCTTGGGAACACCAATGCCAGCATCACATTGTATGGTGAGTGCTAGAAGCCTGGATGCAGTGGGCTCGGCTACACGGGGAAGCTTTAGGGACTCAGGAGGGAGGAAGTTGCGATCTGCTTGGCCTGTGTCCATCCATCCTGCTCAACTCACCACCTGTAGATAAGACATACTTGTCCCTGCCATTCCCCTAGCATGCCATGCAGTGATAGTTACACGGTAATTGATATCTCATGGTCATCAAAAGGCAAGGTCTGTCCTTAAAACAGGAGTAAACCAAATTGTGAATTAAGTAGAATGTTGGTTGTATAAAGAAGATAGAACCATGGGTCAATTCAACTGCGTAATTTTAAGATGCCTTCTATAGTTGGAGTCTATGATCCTGGGGGTGATATCTGTTGTTTTAAACCAAGTCAACTGCTGCCATTATGATTCTCATGTTGCTTGCATCTCGTGCTGTCATCCATGGGGAGGAATGGAGTGGCAGTCTGAGACCTTATCAGATGGCTGCTCTATCCACAACTGGAGCAGCAAACCCTCTCTGAAGGTCTTTCCCTCCCATATGGGTGGAGAAGGCTTGGGAGCCATGACTGACCTCCTTTGAAGCCCCTATGTATCCCTGACTCCATGGTTCCCACACTGCCACATCCATATCCTTCTACAACATTTCACACCACGGGCCAGGGCCGGCTTGTCGTGATACTTTATGTGCGTGTGTATTTGTTTATTTGCTGAAGTTTGGTTAGAGGGAAGCAACCGCTGAGTAGGATGAAGAGAGGTATCCACGTTTCCACGTGCACCTCAGACACTGAACAAGCTTTCAGCATTGACATTAACTAAACTTTGTCCACCAACCATCTGAAATGTGTGATCTATGTCTTCTGTTTTCTCTCTGCATTGTGTGTGCATTGTGCTGTGTGTGTCTTAGAAATAAGCCCCTCACCAGCAGTGGCAGGTGGGTACAGCATGTTCCTTCCTACCTCTGCCTGCCTGAATGCCTATGCCTTTGAGTTTTAGTCTACTTCAAAGATAGGCTTGCCTGCTTCACCTCTGCAGTTTATTTCTCTGAGGTAGATAGACCTCAAGGGGCTTGGTTTACACAGTTTAGATAACAAGCATGTAGAATATGATGGCTTTCACATGCACTCTATGGAATAGTTTTATGGGTTTTGGGGGAAGGGGTTTATTTATACCCCCAAAACAAGAACCTTACACTTGGTTGGTTGCCTGTGAAAAGGATGATCATTCTGCTATTTGTACAAACAACAGCACCAACAGCAACCCAGCCCAGACACCAACTGGATTAAGAGATAACTGTCTCGGTGGAAACGTCACCCTACTATATTTTTTTATTCTTTTAGCCCAAGCCAAACAAGGGTAATGATTTCGTTCTAAAAACTGTATTTTAAAATAGAAGCACTTGGGATCATTTTTCATAACGATAATATCTGCTATTTACCAAATGTGTGCTGGGTTCTAGGCATCATGTCAGTGCTATGCAAGGCAGGTTATTAACCCCATTTTACAGATAAGTAAAAGGAGGATCAAAGAACTTGGGTAACACTGAAGGCCACTTAGCTAATGAATATGTACGGGATGAGACCCAGAAATGGACCCCTGCATTAGGTATTGGCGTATTTGCCCAGAGCATCAGCAAAGAGAAACAGGCACACGCATGCACACACACACATGCTTTTACACAGTCACTGAGGCATTTAGATGAAACAGTAGCTGGTACTCAGCTCTGCTCCCAGAACAACCCTACTGTTCTAAGATGTCAATCTGAGTCACATGCAAAGAGACAATATTTGAATTTTCTAGACCTGAAATCAGCTCTTCAACTATCACTGCCACAGCTCTTGATCCAAGACACTCACAGACATTTAGTTTTACCCACACCCCAGTGACCAGGAACACCCATGCCTTGGTCTTGACAAAACTGAGAAAATAGGGTGGGATTGAGAGGCTTCCCTGCCATGACCTGCCATTATCCCCAGGTTGGTCGGATTGCAGTGGCGGGGAGTATGTGCAGAGAAGGGCACAGGACTGACAACCCAATGGCCCTTCTTGTCTCTCTCTGCCATTAACTAAGAAAGAGGTGTGTCTTAGCAGATAACAACAGACAGTGTACAGCAAAACTGTCTCAGCTGGCTCGGGTTGCCATAACGAAATACTACAGATGGGATGGCTTCAACAACAGACATTTATTATCTCACAGTACTGGAGGCTAGAAGTCCAAGATGCAGGTTTCTGCCAGGGTGGCCCTTGTGAGGGCTCACCTCCTGGCTTGTAGACAGCTGCTGTGTTTTCACATCGTTTATCCTCTGAATTCTTACAGAGAAAGTGAGAGAGGGAGCTCTCTGGTGTCTCTTCTGATAAGGACACTAACTATATTGGATCAGGGCCCCGCCTTTATGACCTAATTTGACCTTAATTACCTCCCTATAGGTACCACCTCCAAAAACAGACATACTGGAAGTTAGAGCATCAACACAGACATTTGGTAGTAGATTCAGCCCATGACACAGACATTTACGTCCCCATTCAGCCTTCACATCCCAATTCACTTGAACTTGCTGAGCTTTCCTTTCCTCACATATGCTATTGGGATACTAACGCCTGCTTCACAAGACTGACGACAGGATGAAATAAGGTTAAATACATTAGGAGTCTCACAAATGCCGTTTCCATGTGTGACTTTGACCACAAACAAAGACCACAGGCCTGAGTTTACTCAGCTAAGCGGGATGATATTTTCTGACCAACAGACATGAGAGTGTCACTGTGAATTGTGAATAAGACAATATTTATCAAAGCGGAAGGACTCATTGAATACTGTTGCGTTCCTCCTGGTACCTGCCAGCACTCGCTGTGACACGGCCCACGCTGTCACCTCTTCCCTCCACATGGCTGCCTGAGTCACTGCTCGACTGCACTTCTTTCCTCCAAAGCTCCCTGTGCCCTTTCTCTCCAGCACTCGCCCATCCCTTCAGCCCACCCTGTCTCACTTCACCCTGTTGGCTTACACTTGCATTCAGCATCCCTTCCTCAAGGAAGCCTTTCCTGACTCCCCTGAGCAGGCCAGGCCCCCATTCTGCATCCACTCGTTCATTGCTTTTGACTGCTGCACTCACACAGGGCATTGCCTGCCGTTCATTTAACAAGCATGCATTTAGGACCTGTTACAAGCCGGGCACTGTTCTATGTGATCAGGAGACAGCAGTGAGTCAACAGAGAGACTCCTTGTTTCTGTAGACTTTATCTTCCAGTTGTAATTTTGCTTTTAACATTTCAAAATTGGTTTGATTAAAATCGTCCTTCTTCTTGAGGCTGTAAGCTCAATGAACATAGGGGCCATATCTGGCTTCATCCCTAGGACCTAATACAAGGATCTACACACAGTAGTTCATCAAGAAAACTTTGTGGAATGAATGAATGTGTGAATATATGTGGGGATGGAAAGGTTGTGTTGGTCACAGCAACAATTTAGCTGTCAGGAATTGAAATGCCATAGCCAGAGGAAGGGATATGTGTCTCACAGGGTCTTTGAGACCCTATGCTGCCCACTGGCTGAACAGCTTTGAGAAAGTCAATCTCAGTAGGCTTTTTTATATTTTTAATCAGTGAAGGCATTTTGGATAAGATGTTTGTTTTTTGCAGTCTCCACAAAGCACAGTTCTCTGATCCTGTGATTGTATGGCAATGGTTTCAGCACAATATCAGAAAGAGTATCCGGTTGACCCACTATTTCTCCTGGCCGGGCATGCTCTTCCTAGTCCTCAATGCCTCATTATGACCAACCATTTACTGTGTACTGGGCACTAGACTAAGTGCTTTTCCTGTTTCACCACCCTCAGTGACTCTATGAAGTAAGTACTATATTTATCCTGATTTCACACTTGAGGAAATTGAGAGGTTAGGCAGATAACTCAAAACACCCTGGCTTATCAGTGCTTGTCCTGGGATTTTGAGCCTGTGTGCTCCCATTCCCATGCCAGGGCGCTTCGCTTCTACTGCCATCCAGGTCATGAGACCTGGCAATCCATCATGGATATGGTAGATGACCTTGCAAATGGAGCCTCGTATCAGCAGTTAGTCTGTTTGGACCCACCTCCCACATCAAATCCTCCCTTCTTCCATCTACTTCTGCACTCATTCTCGTAAAGGAGGATTTTTACATTTGCCGCCATATACTCCTATCTCCCCAACAGACACTCCTTGTCTGCAAGCGCACATTTGTATTTACTCTCACAGAAGCGCAGTCTGCTTTCTGAGAGCCCCCTCTGACTTGGCCCCTGTGATCCTCTCACAGCGTGCCTCTCTCACACGTTCATCTTTCATATATTCCATACCTACACGCAAAGAGCAAAGGAAAATGGGATAAAAGCAATTTTGGAAGAATGTAGAGGACAGAAACTGGAGACAATGGGTTGGTGAGTGGGTTGAAACCCGAAATGACTAGAAATGTGTGAGTGACAACGTGGTAGGCGATCGTCCAAGACAAATCAGCTGTTGGCGCCGATATGAAATGCTTTTTCCTCATCGCACCAGTTGCCTTCCCCGCACAGAGCCACAAGGACAGAGTGGTCACCTAGATAGAGCGCCAACTCACAGCCACATTTTAGACCACCCACTTTCCTGAGCCCTGGATAACTGCAGGTGCTGGAAAAGCGGCAGGATGTGGAGAGGGAGGGAGTCAACACTAGCAGCAAAGGTCACGGGTTCCAGTCCTGACTCTGATACAGACAAACTGTGATGCTGTTGGTTCCTAAGTCGTGCATAAAACCTAAAAGCAGAGTAAGGTGAACTCCCAAGTTATTTCCAGCTTTCTAAGTGTCTGTGCTGAATTTGGGAAACAATTGGAACACAGGGCAAGGAACAGGTCTCCAAAAGCTATCAGCCATAACCATGGGCACCCTGCTATTATTGCAAAGCAGCTTGCTCCAAGCATTCGTTATCTTTGCTGAGTGGGTGCAACCATTGGAAGTCCACAGGGAACCCCCTGGCACCTGAAGCCTTGCCAGAGCTATGTACAGGAGGGATGGCTGGGGCTCGGCTTGCTGAGAGGTCACTCACTTTCTCTCACCTTGCCAACCCCCTTTGCCTCCTCTGGGCCTTGAGCAAGAAGCCCCATCCCCCTGTCCTGTTCTTCGTGTGCAGAGAAGGAACATTCTGGACTTGATTACATCCGGCACTGCAGAGAGTGTGATGCGCTTAATGAGGCATGTAAACGCCTGGAAGACTGGAACTGGCAGGGGAAAGGGACAGAGAGCGCAAACAAAGCCAAAACGGAGTGGGGAGAGGCTGCGGAGAGAGAAACAGATTTCTCCCATTTTATCTGTGAAATTGGAGCGACACAAATTAGTTACATTAAGAGTTAAGTGTTGGGCGTAGAGATAACTCATAGGAATCCTGTCATTGCAAGTGAAAAAGGAAAACGTTCCAGTTAAGGCAACATCTGTGCACAGAGTTTCTTCCTCAGGCCGAGCTTGAGCCCTCTTGGAAAAGATGTGACTCCAGCCAGCCTCGGCGGCTCCTGAGAGTCTTGAGGACGGAATCTCTATTTCCTTTTGCTAATGGCCATTCCTCCAGAATAAATATACACATCAGACTGGCTCTCTGAGCTGGGCTTCTTTCAGCCAGAGCCTAGACCAGGCAGCGGCTCTCACCCTGTTCCCTTTGCTGACCTCCTTCTCATAGGAAACCACCCCACCCGTGGGCAGAGCCCTCAGCGCCACTGCCTCATCCCCCGCCTCCCTCATCATACCGCCTCCGTCTTCCCCTTCCATGTCTTTATTAGGGCTTCCTCCCAACCACATCTATCCCCAGGTGGCTCCAGCTGGGACATGGAGAGTGAGCACAAGGACCGAGGTTCTCTTCAGTGCAACCTCCATACCACACCCCTGCCTTTCTTCTCTCCGACCCTCCAAATCCCAAACCTCCTTCTGAGAGGGAGAACTCGGATTGTGGCTCCACTTTCTCAAGTCTACTTACACCTCAGCCTACCACGGTCTGTCTCCCTCTAACACCCGATCTGCTCTCAGTGCCAGAACCCCTCTCACCCAACAGTGCTTCACCTCTGGCTTCTGTGATATAACTGCGTGGTGACTGTCTCCTTACCTTCCTCAGTCTGCTTCTAGCTCCTGCAGCCCCTGCCCCATGAGACTTGCCAGGGGTCAGCCTACAGTGAGAGGGGAAGGGCTCTTCTGTACCTTCAAGCACCCATTGGAGAGGGATTTGTTGGCCTGCATTAGCCTTACTCTAGATGCTTTAAAAATGCGAATATGTGAGCCTTGTCCCAGAATCATTTAATCAGAACCTCTAGGGAAGGTCCTGAGAATGCACTTTTGAAGAAGCTCTTCCAGGGAATCTTATGCACACCGAAGATGGATAGTCTCTGAACAACAGTCCGATAATTCCTGAATTTGTGTCTTTAGTTCTCTCCTGAATTCTGAGCTATAAGCTGCTCTCTCTTCCTGAATGTTCCACAGGGGTCTCGAAGGCAGCCTCTCTCCTCTGGGAATGCTCGGTGTGTGCCTCGCTCTTGCCCTGCACACTCTCTAGAACCTCTGTGGTCGCTTTTGACTTCCCCCTCTCCCTGACTCTTCACCTGTGTTAGTCAACAAGCCTCACCAAATGGCCTTTCCTGTGACTTCTCGATCTCCATTCTCATTCACATCATGCCATGCATCTTGCATGGACATTTGTGATATCCTTTCACTGGTTCTCTCATCTTTCTGTGGCAATCTCTCTCCAATCAGTTTGCCATAGCAGGGCCAAGTAACATTTCCAAAACTCAGAATGAACCTTGTCATTTTGGTTGCTGAAAACTTCTGCCTCCCAGAACAGCGTGGCATTAAGGCTGTTCTGACTGTGAGATCAGCGTAGCCTTATAGCTTCAGGTGTCCCCAGCACTCCATCTGCGACCTTCCCTGCATCTACCAGGCTGGGACCTCTGTGTCCCCAGATCCCATTACACATCATGCTGTTGCCACTCTGCACCATCCATCCATCCATCCGTCCATCCATCCATTTATCTGGTCAACAAATGGGGCATTATTATTTAGTGCCTACTGTATGCCTGGAATTTTCCCAAGGACTAAGGTACAAGGAGAAACAGAATTTCTGATCTTGTACAAACTATTTACAGTTACAATAAAATATAAGAAATGCCATGCTTGAGGAACAAAGAAGCTGTCAGCTGTCAAGTGTCAGCCACACATGCCTTTACACACCTAAGAACCCTTTGAAATAGATAGTATTTTTCATGGCACAGAAGAAGAGCCTTGCGCTCAAAGAACAAATGATGTTCCTGAATTCCCCCAAGTAAGAGTGATTGCACCACGGACAGAGGGGGCAAGGGACAACAGCAGGTTTTGCACCCAGGTCTGTCTGACCTTAATCCCGTTTCTTTCAAATGCATATACTGTCTCTCCCAGTGTGCTGGAGGGTTGTAGAGGCAGGCTTGTGCTTCTTCTCTGCCTGATGAGGGTGTACTTACAGGGTTCTGCTCAATGACACCCCGTATGGAAAGCAGTTGTGAGTTCCACTGAAGAATCAATCCCTCATCTTTTGGATGGCTTAACCCTAGGCTTAGATTTTGTTTGTATCTTTTTCTGCACTTAGAGGATGTAATACTGTGTCTTGCAGTGATTGTTGCCCAGTAACTGTTTATTGAATTAATAAATATATCTCCCAGTCAATGGGGGCATCAGTTATAGCCTCTATACAGTTTTAGACTTTTCACTAACCAAAGGGAAGCCAAATACCCAAGAAGACTTATAGTCCCCTCCCCTCAAGAAAGCCAAATCACTGCTTTTCTGACTTTCCCTTGCATTCTGGCATCCTGTATGTTCCAACTCTAATTTGAAATACAGGGTCCCCCGATCCTGGATCTCCTTTTTGAAGGAGGCTATGCCAAATATTCCAATTCTGTTTAGGAAGATGTTCATAACATGATATCTTCTTGCAGAGACATCAAAAGCTGCACATGTTTGTCCGTTTCCTGCTGATAATGTGTAAATGATTTTTATTTTTCAAATCCACAATTTAAATCCAGGTGGGAAGGGAATGAGTCAGAGAGAAACACCATTGCTTCTGGCTGATGACAGCAGCGTAATCATTTGTATTTTTCCCCAACCTGCAAAATGTCAACATATTAGAAAAAAAACTGCAGACATTTCCCATTTCATTCTTGATGAGGTTCCTGTCGTTCGCTCATACCCCGCCCTCCTCGCTCTGAATCATTGACATCTGGCTATTAGCCCAAGCATTTAGAACTTAACACTGAGCATTCAGGGTGTGCTGATGTCAGCACAGACACAGAGCTTATGGTTCAACATAGACTCAAGTCCTGTCTCTTTCAGGTTTGTGATGAGCTGACAGATTTGAATTAACTTCTGATATTAACTTAAGCTTTTGTTTTTGTGGTAAGCAGAAAACAGTGTGTGTTAAGGGGAACAGAACAAAGATGGTTGCCTCTTTATCGGCGGGTCTTAGCTATGCTGCAGAGCCTTGTTGCTTGATCTTACTTGTGAAGCAACACAGTGCCATGTTTGCTACTGTAATTAAAGACAATGAAGGAAAAGTTCCCTTTGAAGGGAAGTGATGTGCCTTCATCAGCCAGCACTTCTAAAAATAGGTTTATGTTTCACCAACAAGTGTAACACATACATCATCTAATTAGATTTCTTTGCTCCTCTTTTAATCACCAAGAACATCATTATCCTTTTGGTTCCTCATTAGGAAGGTCACAGAGTTCGTAATCATACTTACAAAACCTTTTCAAATTTCAGAACAAAACTGTATCTTCTTAGACTTCAGCTATTTCATTAATCTCGCTGTGCTATCAACAAGTTCAACTTGCCTATGGGATTTTTCTTCCTGTATTTTCTTTCATAGTGTGATCATCCTACCACCTGCCATTTTAGTAAAATTTTAGCTACATAGTCTACGGTTCCTGGTGATCTTTGCCATATTTTGATTACAATCACAGAAGGTAAAACCAGCGACATATTCCAATACCTTCACGGCTTGTTATATACACCACATTTTTAAGCTTCAAAATCTCTCATGAGGCAGGATCTCAGCAGGAAGCTTCTATATTTTTCTGAGTGTTTCTGCTGAGTTTGGGTTCTGATTGTCAATGCCTGCCTCTCAAGAGGGTGGCAAGCTACCCCTGAATGCAGCAGCAAAATCTTAGTGCCAGGATGGCTTGAAGTTCCCAGTTCTTATTTGGTAGCTGTGGCTTCATTCTATTTTAAGCCTTGAACCAAATTTGCTTCTTAAAAATCTAATGTTTAAGCTAAGCATGGTGGCTCACGCCTGTAATTCTAGCACTTTGAGAGGCCGAGGTGAGTGGGTCACTTGAGGCCCGGAATTCAAGATCAGCCTTGGGAACAGGGTGAAACCATCTCTACAAAAATTAGCCAGATGTGGTGGTGCATGCCCATAATTCCAGCTATTTGGGAGCCTGAGGCAGGAGAATCACTTGAATCTGAGAGGCAGATGTTGCAGTAAGCTGAGATCACATGACTGCACTCCAGCCTTGATGACAGAGTAAGACTCTGTCTCCAAAAAAAAAAAAAAAAAAAAAACTAATGTTCAGTATATTTATTAAGTTGATGCAAAAGTCATTGCACTTTTTGCCATTAAAAGTAATGGCAAAAATTATGATGACTTTTGTGCAAATGTAACAATTTACCAAGATAAGTAGCTTCTCAAAAGTAGACCCTTTATTTGTTTATTTATTTATTTTTTTATGTGTCTTAACCCTGTTGAGCTTCCCCTGTAGCCATATGGACCTGCTCTGGCCATAATGACTGCACAAATGGACCCTTTTGCCATTTCTGAAACATGTCTCTTAACCTTGTCTGTCTCTAACTCTTCTTTCTATATTCTGAAGGCTATCTTAATTTCGTTTGTGTTTCTGTCCTCAAAGTATTTTGCTGCTGTCATTCACAGTTTATTCTGTGGCTTTGCATCTTCATTTCAGCTTATATTTTTAAAGATGTTTAACTCTGGACACGAAGAAGCCATTAATTTTTAGCATTGAAAAGGGTGAAGGAGGAGGTGCTGGGATAATGGTAAAGGGCATAATTACATGTTCTCACTTTCGAAGTATCACTGAAAATATTTAATTAAGCCTGATATTTGTAGCAGCCATTCTAGTTCAATTGAATCGTTGCTAACCATAAATAGAGAAAGAGTACTTAAATGAGGCATTTGCCCACAGAAAACACTGGGCTACTGAATACGCTTTGTCAGAATAACTGGCATTTGTTAGGAAGCTTTTACTTGTGGTTGGCAGCCACTTCAGGTCTTTGCAGAAGGGACAAGGTCTCCCAATTACCAGCCAGAGCCAACCTTGCTTTCAACTGGTATTGGACAGTAGTGTTTGAGAAGCTAGCATTCCAGAATACCTCTTTCTTTAAAAGCAGAACCCCCACGCAAGATGCTGTTTTGTGGATTTGCAGTTCTTGTCTCAGTTCCAACACATCCTTTACTCTATACTTGATAATTGCACAGACCATCTTAACTAATTCCCAGAGAAACCCTGCCAAGGTAGATAGAACTACCCCTTCCACATTTTATGCATTAAAGAAACTGTTTTGGAGAAGTCGACGGTTTGTCCTTTTGCCTAAAGTCTTCCTGCTAGTGGGTAGCAGAGCCAGAATTCAAATTCAGTTCTGACTCTTAAATTCAATCCTCTTAAGACTATCCAACAGGCCGGATGTTCCTGGGATGAAAGGGATTTGCGGCTATTTGTTGCAAATGGCTTTCTTCCCAGAATCTGTGATAATTAAAAAAAAAAAATTGTCCGTTTATTTGTTTATTCATTTAGTCAAGGACAGAGGATATGCAAGTTACTCCTGGAGTTTATGCTCTTTGAAGGTAGAGACTGTCTGTATTTCTTTTTGAAAGCAAAGCCTAGTGCATGGCGGGGATTATGTGTGTTGAAAGAATGACTGCAACTTTTCCAAGACTGGCTTGGGGTCCGTGTCCATTGCAGGATGGACACATTACCCTTGGACCTAGCCAGGAAGCTTGGCTGTAGCTGGCTCCCAGTGCTCTGCTCAAGGCCCCGCATCTTCCAGAGCCCTCACAGCCAGTGGCGTCTCTCAGCAGCAAACACTCCAGCCTTAACCTATCTCACCTCTTTACTCACTCCCCTACCAATAACTCACCCCAGGTTCAACATATATGGGAAAGATCAAAATAAGCTAGTATTAGTCTCCACTAAGAAAGGGACAGGGAAGGTGTGCAGGCCCTGCTCCAGCAGCAGTTGCCATGCTCACATAACTACTTTGTACCAGGCACTGTACTGATGATGATAATTCTTCAACCAATTCTGCAAACTCAGCATCATCGCACCGATTTTCAGTGAGAAAACAGAAAGTATCTTGTGTAAGATCATGAAGCTGAGCAGCCATAGGGTCAGGATTTGAACCCAAATTGGTCCAACTTCAATGTTGCCAGCACTCCATCTGTGACCTTATCCTGGGGGAGTGTAGAGAGCCTTTCCTGAGGTCCCTAGGGATATTGTCTCCCTTATGCTTCCAGGAACTCCGCTCCTTCGTCTTTCTTCCAAGCCCATGGGCTTTATCCGCGTGTATTGTAGCATCAGTTTTCTGGCATAGAACACATCATTGAAAATCTGCCTCACATTTCCAAATCTGGGACTCTAGGTTTTAGAGAAGAATCACCTTTCTTCTTATTTTCATAAATAAATACATACATACATTTGGGTTTCCAACCCTATATATTGAAACTCAAAATTGTATCATCTTGAGTACCAAATACCTGGAGATGTCCACGCAGCTGCTACCTGGTGAGGCTGTGCTCTAGGAAAACTGTACTCAACCTGACTCTGAAGCCTGGCATGCAAGCTTCAGTGCCACCA
The DNA here is from genome assembly GCF_048565385.1 of Saimiri boliviensis. Lineage (NCBI taxonomy): Eukaryota > Metazoa > Chordata > Mammalia > Primates > Cebidae > Saimiri > Saimiri boliviensis. Next base: position 67,633,555 of record NC_133454.1, on the reverse strand, counting down.
CTGCTGAGCCCAGCATGAAGAGTGCCTTCAAAACTGTGTCCTTCCCTGTCACACAGGTGGCTCTATAGCTTTGTTGAGCTACCATTTACAAAAGCCTCATGGTAACCTGTGGGACCAAATGTGAGCCCCGAGGCCAGAGGACCACACCAAATTACTTAAACTGCAGCAACCCATCACTTTTATATTAAAACAGAAAAGCAGGTGCTCAAGGTAGGTGAGCAACTGTAGCATATGGAAGCCTGGTGGGAGAGAACCCAGAAACATTATTTTCCTCATTTCCAGTCACATAGGGCTACTGCAAAGATGCAATTGAAGAATGAGTTCATTGCCCATGGCTTTTGTCTCACACTTTTCCAGTCTAGAGAGTAGTACATAGATGTGAGCCACTCTTCCTGCTCCAAACACGGCTGGAGAGCCCTCCAGCAGAGCCCTCATGGCATCGGCATTTGGCGCAGCTGACAACTCAAATGTGCCTAGGATCTGTATGAAGAAAGTGATGTCAGCTTCACTCTGTATCATAGTGCGTTAGATTCAGTCTCTGGCCACAACAGCCCAGCCATTTCTCAGGCATCAGTTGACCACTACTTTGGCAATAACTTGCTATGACATTTGATACTACAAAGCAGGTGCTCACCATACCTGCCGAAGGATAAAACTTTCTGCAACCACATAGAAAATGGGGCTGGAAAAGGGAAACTTTCAGGTCTAGAGTGTTTGGTGCCCTCTTGCCATCTCAGGAAAGGTGAAATGCTGAAGTGCAAGGTTCATGTTGATGGTTTTTTCAACTGAAGAAGGCTGTCTGGCTACTCACTGTCTCTCCTAACACCCGGATGCAGAATTTCCATTCCTGTAATAACTCAGAGAGCTAACAGAAGAAGGGACTCACAGATCATCAAACCCCATCTCTTCTCAATTTACAGTGGAAGAGGCAAAGCCCAGAGAAGAAACGTCATTCGGCTAAGGTGCAGCAGATTCACAGAGAGAATCTGTAATCTTAGTCATTCTTTCTCTTGCACCATGATACTGTGGTCCCTGGAAAATCTGCACAAATGGTCATTTTCCACAGAGAGGAAGTAGACTTGTGATAATTAAGGGCATAGATTCTGGGGACAGTGACTTGATTCTAATCCAGCTCAACGTGTATACGTTGTGTGGCCATAGGGAAGATATCTAACTCTTCTGTTCCTGGATTTCCTATTTATAAAGCAGGAATGACAGTAGCACAGAGCTCACGGGTTTGACGTGATGATTAAATGAGTGAATATATGTTTAGCATTTAGAATCATGCTTGCCACGTGGAGAGCATAGTGGGAATGTGTGTTGTCATCATTGCCCTAAGCAGGCTGAGGAGTCTGCGTATCTGCTAAGTTCTTCTTGCATTTCCGCTCTGGGAAACAGTCAGCAGAAGCTGAACATGGCTGTAAACCTCCACCCAGTAAGCACCAAGCATCTAATGGCAACCTCTGCTCATCATCAGAAACACTCACTTCCTTTTACGACTCTGCCTCATTCTCTCACCAAGCCCTACTCTTCCACACTCTGTTTTCTGTATCTATTGTCCCTCTCCTCTTTGCTTTAGCTATATTCAACCTTGTGCTGATGGCACAACACCCACAGGAATGTTTCAGTTCACTGGTAGAACTTGGGATAGAGTGATTCTTACACTCAAGGGTTCTATCTGTCTGGAGTGAAGCATATCAGGGCTTCAGTTTTTTCTTAAGTTCAAAATAATAAATTAGACAAAAATATATATAACTAGTCTAGTATATATGCCATATATGTCATGAAAATACTTTTAAAGAAAAATATATACAAAGATAGTTTTAAAAACACACATGAGCCTTGAGAATCTGTCCATGTTTTTTTAAATGTATCTTTATGTACATATTTTTATTTAAAAATTTAAATAAACTATTTAATAATCTAAATCATTCATCTTTTGCAAAGACAATATGTGGAGAATTCCCCCTGAGCTTCAACCTGAGCATTTCTAACTCAGTGCATTCTGCAGGCTTGTATGATTTCTCAGGATGTGTGCCAGGACTGCTGGAGGCCCCATTACCAGGTTACTTTCCATCAATATCTACGGAGCCTCTTCTGGCACATTAATTTGTCACCAAAACCTGGATCTCACCCTTGTTTGTGAAAATTATCTAACAAAAATGCAGAGTAATATGAGTCAGACTTCAGACTATCAAATAAAAATGACTTAGTCTGTAAAAGCATGTATATTTTAAATAGGAAGAAAAGGTATTCATGCTAAAATTAATGGAGAGGAACAGTTTCATGCTCATTGCTGAAGTGAAAGACCTGACTTCCCAAAGTAAAATGTTCCCATCCGTTCCTTCCTGAGCAGGGCATGGATCCACGCCATCAGGTTGACAGGCACGCCAAATGAACTGGTCCTATCTAAAGAGATTCCGCAGCACCTCAGCTTGTTTCCAGTAGGCCAATTTGCTATTAAAAGAAGCTATGAAGTCCTGGCTTGAGATGGTAGAAGAGGCAAACTGTCTCCTCTAGATCTCCTTTGCGTCTTCACTAGTTTTATAGAAATGCCTCTCAATGGCTTTTAATCCCTCGGTAATACTAGATTTTGCTTTTTCTGGGATACACTTGCTGCTGGCTCCTGGTCTTGCGTACCACCCTATGTTCTTGCTGATAAAGGTGATGGAGGAATGCCTGGGCTGAGTTAGATACACCTGCCCTTGCAGCAGGCCGGGATAATACCAATTCATATGATTTGTCTTCTCGAGCCATGGAACACGAGGTGAAAGGAACAGCACCCATGATACTGTGGACTTACTTCCCAGTGGACCTGGAATGACTTACTAGGGATACGGGAAAGGGCCAGAGAGAAAGAGAAGGTAGAAAAAAACACATCAAGGGAGAGCTCCTCAGGTGGACTCTTCAGGGGCAGTCTGTTTTGGGGTTGTTGATCTGCTTCAAGGCCTTTAGGGAGGCAGCACTGACTGCAGGGACGAGCCTAATTCCAGCCTTTAAAACCCGTGGGGATGATTGTTCCTTCTTCAGCTGCTGTAGGAGGAGCCTCCACAACACCTAGGCTGCATGCACCGAGGATAACGAGTCTGTCACAACACTTGGACTTATGACTCCATCCCTGTCCCCTTCCTACCCCGCCACCTGCTCCTTGCCCCTCTGGCCCTGTGCCGCCTGACTCAGCATTGTTTGTACTGGACGCTCTCCAAGTATAGCACACAATTAGAGGAACTGCTTAGAAAACAGCCAGCAGGTTTGCCTTTCCATGTGTTGCCCTAACCTTTGGGCCCATGGACCTCAACGACCAGCCTCAGCTTCACATATTTACTTTTTAAGCATAGTCTTTCAGAGCAGACTGCATTGGTCAAGGCATCCCAACAGCTTGCCCCTTCGAGTTCCTAAATGCTCCCAACGGGCATTTTCCATTGTCTAGGCTTGGAATGGTCAGTGGAAGGGTGGAAGGTGGGAAGCATGTCTGTATTTGCTTGTCAGAGAAGAACTCTGGTGTCCTTGAGTATGTGCTAATGGGTCTGTCTCTCTCTCCCCTACACAGGGCCTGGAGCAGTCATTGATGGTGTAAACTCGGCCTCCAGAGCACTGGCTTGTCTCTGGCTATCAGGGACCCTCTTAGCCCACTTCTTCATCAAGTTTTGATAAGAAATCCTAGGTCCTCTGAGCAACGCCTGCTTCTCCATATCACAGACTTTAATCTACACTGCGGAGAGCAAACCAGCTTGGGCTTCTTTTTATTTGTTTCTTTCTGTTCTTCTTCTAGATTTGTTTTCTTTTTCTTTTTGTTTGTTTGTTTGTTTGTTTGTTTGCTTTTATTTCCAGCTTGAATGATTGGGGTTGGGGACGGGGTGGGCAGGGTTCTACCACGTGTAGGATAATCATTCATTGGTGTGTCCAAAAATGGGGTCTGCTCCTGCTACCTTGACCCTTCCCTTTCCTCTGCTTCTTTCCTCATCGTCATTTCCACCAACATCCTCTGCCACACACACCAAAACATAAATAAGTTTCATCTGGGCAAAAATCGAGCCTCACAATAAACACCCTGAAGACACAACTTGACTCATAACATAGTGCACAGCAAGAGTTACATCCAAGTGTCCTATTATCTGTCATTATTTTCCTAGTGACAATGTACATATCTCCCCATCCATGCAAATTGTTATCTAATTCCATTAGGGTTCACATCTTTTCTTTCTGGGACACTATCCTACTATATTCATATCTATAGACATCAATATAGATGATTGTGCCATCTTCCATAGCCCCTCTGCCCTACTCATTTCTTCCACCAGCTGCAGAGATTTGGAGTTTGGGGCTATGCATACAACCAAACCCTAAAAATTTGCAAGTCAAGTGACCAAAAAAGGTGGAGGCATTTTGAAGATAGTACTTCTCTTTACAAAAGAGAAGCTCAACTCATAAAAGTGATTGATAGATGGCTGATTTATGTAGGTTTTATCAAGCTATCTATCAAGGTAAACATACTGTTACCCATCTACTCAAATGTCTGATTTATCTCACCATCCAATTATCTACCCACCCGTCTTCCTCTCTAGCAATCTATTTACTGTTTATCGATCTATCAATGTGATTGTCTAACACTTCTTTCCATTTCTCTCCCCACTACTCACTATGAATTCATCCCCATATTAATCTCTAATCATATCATATCTCTCCCACTGTATTCCTTTATACGCTATCAGCAGATATTGGCATCTTCAAAATTAGCTATCAACTTCTCCTGTGAAAGTCAATGATCTCACAGGCTAACAACATAAAAAAGCAATACCCTGTATTGTGGACTCTTTAAAATCTGGCATCCTATCCACTCAAGGGAGACACTAACAGATGGGCCAAAGTAGCAAGCTAATGATCAGTCACTCACTATTCCCAGAAGAGCCTGTGTTTTCTCAAACATCTTCTTAGGAAGCAGATCAGCCTAGAAAAGTCTTGATTAGCACTGTGGTTTTCGTTTTGCACTTGAAGGACAAAGGTGTCAGCCTTCATGCTTCTCTCAACCATTCGAGAACGTGCGTGTCAAGAACCTATGGCTGGCTTTCCTTAACAGCAAGAACATGAGAGAAAAAACCACATCTGTCTCTGCAATGTGAAGTGAAGAGTCCACCCGCCTGAGTGGGATGACTTCAGCTAGAGTCTCCATTCTGCTCCAGTCCTGTTTGAATCTGTTTGAAAACTATCCAGTAAAAAGCTGATGGAGGCCAATTACATGGCGGGTGTATTGACAACTCTGGTATTTGTTTCAGGAAGCTCTTCTAAGCTGAGGGCACTTGAGCAACTGACTTAATTTTCAAGCACTTGATTAACACAACACTGCAAACAGAAGGGGGAAAGTGTCAGTGACACAGTTTCCTCTGATGCAGGCTGCTTCTCCAGTGGCTTTGGGGGAGACTTTCACAGCTCTTCAGGTTCAAAGCAGACCCAGCATGCAAACAAGAGCTGACCCACCTTTGCTGCCTTGTTTCCTGGGACAAGACGGACTCATCCTGCAAGGGTGCCTGGGATTCAAAAGAAAGGCATTGCAGACCACACAGGTGTGCTTCAGGGACTGACCCACAGAGATGAGAAGGCAGCATCAATCACAGAGCTGCCCTGCCTCAGTTGAAAAACCTTTTCAGGCCCTCAGTCTAAAAAATAAAAAAATATATATGAGCACCGTAGAATTCTGTGCACTTAATGCTTAACTGGTCTTCTTCCTCCAGTATCAGTGCCGTCTTTGTTTTTGTCCATTACAGCACATGAGTGTGACTTCTGCCATGAGGAAACACACACAGACATGTCTATACATACATACATACACACAAGCATAGGCTGTCTTGGCACACTTAATGCTAAGCACTGCCTTAAGAGGTGGAGCTAGTGTGAGTGAAATCGTTACAATTTCCAGCTGTAAACAGACATCTGCATTTCCTAGTGAGCTGCTGGGAGCCAGATTCAGGAACATAAACGATGTGCCAGGAGCAGCACATTGATTCCCTGTTCCAGGGATAATCATGAACAGGCACAAAACCAGAATTAAAGGTGGGGCATAGGTGTTTCAAATCTGTCACCACCTTCAGCATCTGAAGTTGAGTTGGTGTCAGACAGTGTATGAGAATTAAATGTGTCATCTGAGCATTCTACTCATAATGAATTTGTTACTTGGGAGTGAAATAAATGTGAAAGCTGTGAAGAGTGGACAGTCTTAGAGAACACTGCTTGAAATGGAGAAGCTGGACCTATTCCTCACTCCGAGACTTGTTCTACAGGAAAGAGTCCATGCCCCTTTGGCCAAGATCATCAGAATCTTTCAACCCACCAAGGCTGGCCTCAGGGTCACTAAGGAACCCTGCTGTTCCCCCTTCCACAGGATACTAAGATGCCCCTGGGGTGAGTACCCAGCCACGTTTCCCAGGGAGAAAAACACTCCAGTCGATCTTCATCTGTCTGGGGTAAAAACTACAAAGTGAATACAACCCAAGGCAACCAGGGCACTCACTGGGAATGAAAATGACTTTTCTCCACAACAGACATAGTTCTGCTTCTGTGTTTTTGTGGTTCTTTGTTGGGGATAGCTCCATGGGACAGGGGCTGTCACCCATCATTTTGAAGCGTACAGAACAACGAATGTTTACACAAGACAATATCCACACTTTTCCAACTTCACTTACAGATAGCACATGGAGAAGGCCTACAGGCCAGATTTGTTCAGGGTGCCAGTAATGGGCATGGGGTGGGGGTAAGGCAGGACAAAATATACAACTCTGAGCAATGTGTATCTCTTGCAGATTTTCCACATGAAAAGGAAGCTAAATAAGGCTTGTTGGGAGATTAGATGAAAGTCATGAGCAATGCAGGGACTCTGAAACCCTTCCCCTTCCCCAAACAGAGTTTATATGTACTTCCACCAAAGTAGTGCCAGTGAAAGTGCTCGTGTTAAGGCTCCGGACAAGCTTGTTTTTCAGTGGTTTCATGTCAAGTGCCTGATACAGTCATCTGCAAGTCAGTCATCTGCAAGTCTAAACAAGCGTGTTTAGCTTTTCTCATTCTTGTTTTAATTCGGGGAGGGGGGAGATGTAGGGAAGTGGTTGTGAAAACAGATATAGGTTTTATGCAAGTACTGCGCATGGCTGTTCTGCTGCAAGTGTGCTCCACCGAACAGAAGAAAAGGTGAGGTTCTGTGTCACAAAGAGGCCCGAGCCTCTTTCCTCTTACGTCCAGGCCTCCTACTAGATGATACATTTCACAGATTGGGCAGTTCGTTTTCCAAACTTGGGTAAGAAGAATACTCTGGAACTCTAGCAACTTCACAACTGAGACTGGGTTTCAGGACCTGATTCTGCGTCAGTTCAGTCAATTTGCCTTCAACAAAGAGAAGTCAGCAAGTTCTATTTATGCTGAGAGAACTATTCCATGAGAAAAGCAGAGAACCCCAAAATGGGCAGGCAACCCCAACAAGAACTTACCTCTGTCGCTGCACCAGGAGTGGCTGTACGTTGAATATTCGGGTGTTTGGTGGTTGTTGCCAGCCCATTGTAGAAGGAGGGGAGAAATGGCTTAAGATGAGGTAAGATCTGGTGGTGGGGCGTCTTTCCTCAATTTCATACTGACTTCGATTTTGAGAAAGAAAAACCGGCCGTGCATTACCTAAAACCAGCCCGCAATGAAACACACACACGAAAGCAAATTTTAATCCTTTTGGAATTAAGGCAAGCAGCGTAAGGTTTTTCTTTCTGGCAAAATTCATTTATTCTCTTTTTCTCCAACAGCAAGTCTTCTGTTTTAATTTTGTGCAAGACCTTTTCTTGGAAACTCTCACACTCAATTGCCTCCCCTCGTATCATTCAGAGCTTTCCTGTCGTTTTACTTGAAGACAAGTAAGTTTGAGCATGTGAGTAAAACTTCACAGGTGTATAAGTAGGAAGGCAACATTTTCAAAAAGAGACCATATGATGAGAACTAATTATCACCAAATGCAAACAAATAAAAATGCCAGTCTCATTTCCCACATTTCTTACTTAAGAGAAGAGAACTAAATGAAAAGAAGAAGAAATAGATTTGTAATTAAAGATGTGGCAAAAAGATAGAGCTGAGCCAGTTCAATTTAGCCTTCAGGTGCAGAATACTTAGAGTCCAAAGAAATGTGGAGTGGACTTAATTAGATGCAATTGTCTTCATCCTGAAAGTAGTCAGCTAAGTCTGATTTCCAGCATTTTGAAAGAGATTCCTTTTTGTTTCTTTCAGTGGTGCCCTTTTTAAGGCATAGAGTTGCTCCACACCACTGGGTGGAGAAAGAAAGATTGTGAACCCTCAACCATCCTTTTGACACTACATTCTACATTATTTGGCAGATCTACAAAGATATCAATAATAACAATGCTATGTAATACAAGCTGCCCTTGTGTTAGTTAAAGGGGGCATTTTTAATCATTCGGAAATTTTTGTGACATGTAAAGTGCAGTTGTGAGGAATGTGTGGGTGTAAGAACATGTATCTGTCAAGTTCAGAGTCCTTTAGATTTAAAAAAAATTATGACTTATCAATGGTGCCGTTATAGCTGTGTCAGACAATGGGTGTGCCCATTCTCACAATTATCCTTCAAAAAAAATCTGTGTTCAAATGCTTTAAAAATTTATCACACGATACAAGAGTATGGCTTTGTCAGCCTTCTAGAGTTCTTTTTTCTTTTCTTTTCTTTTTTATTTTTTCCTTAAAAAAATCAATGAAGACTTTATTTCTGTCAATAATTGTATTAAGGGTGAATATACTACCTGAATTTTGTGCATGTTACATTGTAGTTGTGACCTTTTCTAATTCAGGATGAATACGAGATGGTTGTGATTGTGCAGTGTATCAATAAAGTTCAAGATATTTGTAACTTTTGGGGGGCTGTTTATTAGGACATCTTATTTGTATCCAGGAGGGGAAAAATATGAAGCGGGTTGTGCTTTTCCCATGTATGTGTTTTTGGCTTTGGAGAGTAGATGCACTCAGAAAGCCTGGAGCTGCACCCCCGCCCCCACCTCTCTTTCTCCCTCCTTCTCTCTCTCGCACACACTGTAGAAAGCCAGTCTTAGCACTGTCCGTATCACATTTGTATTTCAAATATCTATACTATTTACAAGCAATATAAAATGTCACTGTAGCCTCAAAGTCTAAATTATTTATCGATGTAGACTAAAATGAAAGCAGAAGAAAAGTGTCAGAAAAATAGAGGTGACCAGATAACGCCCAGTTTGGGGTTTTGAGTCCTTAGTAGTTCCTGATGCATAATTTCTTGAAGTACACACCACTTTACAAGGGTAAGTATGAGAAGACATGGGGTTGAGGATGTACATTGATTCTTAAAAGTGTGTGCCATTGTATTAAGGTGTATGCATCTTCAGTTTTACTTGGGTTAGGTTTCATTTAGCTGAGGTTTCTTGTAGAATAGTATGAGAAAGAACCCCAGAGGAGCGGCTCCTTTCCTCTGGTTGCCATTTCCAAAACACCTTTCTCTTCCAGTAAAACCCCAGCTCCTTTTTCTCCATCAAGCATCCATCTGCTTTTCTGGAGAAATGGATATTAACTTCTTTTTACAGCTCATTAGTCATTTGCATATTAATTAACCCTTCCCAGTTCTGCCGTTAACTAGGTGTGGGAGCTTAGACTGGTGTGTGACTTTGTTCTGTCGTCTGTATCATTGGTGAATTTCATCACATCACTCAGTGTACACTGATTCAAAATTATTTGGCTACTATTTGGTTTGTTTTGCAAGTACTAGATTTCTTAAGACTAGCCTCAAATAAAGCTGAGGGACAGTGACTGATTATGATTTGATAATTAAGTAGAAAGTGGATTGAAATTATTTCATTAATTTTAACAGCATGTGTGACTTTTCTGGCAAAGTTCCGGAGCTAAAGTTATTAGTTTTATATTCTTCTTGGCTTCCTTTGTAGACAAGGGCTAATCCTCTCATGACTCAGTCTCCCCTACAGGGAATGCAACACAAATAAGTTGATAGACTAGACACATGGTCTTTGTAAATTGCATTGGCAAGTAAATGCTAAGGACCAATCATTGGGAGTTTTCAATTTCCTCTGGCTCATTGTAGAATTATGATTCATCAAGGAAATGAAATTCCAGTTCCCCTAGCCATCTCAATACCTTTAGTACTCCCTTCTTGTCATTTTTTTCCTTCCTTTTCATCAACCTCTTCCCATCTGCACCTGACCCTTTTTTGCTCCTGTTCATACCACAACATTTACCCATCCATCTGCTATCAGTCTCTCACTCCATCTAGCCACTCAGCTCCATCTATCATCCATGAACCAATTTATTCTCCCGTCGGCTAACTACTCAACTATCCTATCACATATTATTTTCCCATTTATCTAAACTTTATTCCATTTCTATACTCATACACCTCCTTAATGTGAGACTGTTTCTCACTCATCTATTAAGAGCATCTATCCTTTCCCAGCTGTCAGTCCATCCACCAGGCATGCTCCAGCTAGCCTTTAGCAGACACACCTGTTTACCAACCCACTTCAAGGTAATGAAAATCTTTGCTGTTATCTCTATTTCACAAGGGAAGCTTTATCTAGTGACTCGTAAGTGTGGCAGCTAAATGACTAAATGCATTTTTATATTTGCTCTATGAAAATCCTACATGTACAGAAGCACCTCTGGAGATATATTAAGGGCATTCCTCTTCCTGTCAAGGTGTATTAAGCAGGAAGAGGATGTGGAGCTGGGAGTGGAGTGGATGAACGGATGTAATGGTAGGAGTGTAGTGATGTGATGAACATAACAAATAACTGAAGAAACGGGGGGACCTCAACTGGCAGCGGATCTCCTTCTTTCCCCACAATTCAATTTGCTGTTGAATTAATTATTCACTTTGAGAAAAATTCAGGGGGAGTGCTAATTGATGCCAAACCCTATTATCGGTTTTGAAAACCAAACGTCAAGTTAGAAATGATGCTACCTTCTTTTAATATGCTCATCTGGTCACCGGGATATCTTTTTTTCTCTCCCTTATATTTCCCCACGTATTCATTTAGTCATTATTCATGCATCACATTTAGTCAGGAACTCCCCTTAAGGAGTTCACATTTAAGATATAAAAACTGCTGTATAAGAAGAAAAATTACAGTTGAGTATGGCAAGTATTATGACAGAGATATGAGGAAATGACTGCAACGTGCAGAGCAAATATTGTGAGATGATTAGGAGGCATTCTCGCTTTCCCCCATTTTTTCCACAGGGATGAAACGCTAGAATGTAAACAGCTAACAACAGCGAATATAAGCTGCAGACGTGGTGCACAGATATATTACAACAAAAATAATTGGGTTATGGGATCATGCACATTACAATATTCAATAATTTATCAATGGAGTGAATAAAAGTTGTTAAATGAATGAGTACCATGAAGGCAGTTAAAACTTCAAGTGGCCAAAGGACTACACTGTGCAGTTGATGACAGGCTAACACAGACCTGCTGGAGAGGAGAAAGCAACACCTGTAATGTCAAAGCTGGTTAGGAAGCTGGTTATAAAGTCTCAGTCCCACATAGGATTACTAAGCATATCACCTTTCCCTGGTTCTAACACCATGAGCCTTGCTGATGAGGGAAAGAGAAGCTGTGCCTGGGGCCATGTGCTGCAGCGGAGGCATGGAGGGGTAGGCAGAGGTTAAGTGTGGACTTGCTGAATCGTTCCTCAAGACTTGGATTCTCCAGAGAAGACTAAAATTCTGTGATTTAGGATGCAATGCCTGGGTCATTTGCATGTCAGCATCCCACGGCGTCTGTTGTTTCAAAATAAGAGTAGTCTTAGTTTTACATCTCCATGAATTCCTGTCTCCCATCTGACATACTGCCTTGCCTTTACCATGAGTTCTCAAACCAACTGGCTTGTTAAAGGAAACTGATTTTTAAATTCTGACCTTAGAAATTACCCGTTATGCTGTCTTAGACCAATTTCTTATCCTTTAATGAACTTCAGTCTCAGCTTTAATGAAACAATGGTAATAATGCTCACCTCAAAAAAATAGCTGTGAGAATTATTCCACTATTAGATATGAACGAGGAAGGCTGTTGAGCGGAGTCCCAGGTCATAGCAGTTACTTGCAAAGCAAACATTCATTTTGTAGTTTTCTTCTCCTGTTTATCTCTCAGCCTTCATCAATGTCCCCACTTTCCTGTGTTTTTGAAGATATAGTTCAACTGTGCTTACTTCTTTGAAAAAATCGAAAATTATAATTTATACGTAATTTCTTTCTTGAAGTTCAAAAAGGAGAAACACATTTCTGAGTCTTGGATTACTCAGGAACACAAGGTTAGAAAGTGGCATCAATAAGGTTTTTGGTAGAATTCCAAAGGAGTGTTGAAGCAGTAGAATAGAACTGGAATTTTAATCTAGGAACCATACATCAGATAGCCAATATATGACAGGTGCTGAGGATTCAAACTGAGAAACAGAGTGTCTGTCTTCCAAAAAGTCCCAGCCCAGATTCCAAAGCACAGCACCGCGTAGGTTTTAATCAAGGGCTTGAGGATCCCAGTAGGAGGCACTTAACCCAGACAGGAGGGCTGAGGCCACACTTCCAGAAGACAAGAGGTCTCAGCTGAGCTTTAAGGGAGCAGAAGGAGCTAGCCAGGGAAAGAGAGGCGGAGAGGAGCAAGTGACTGTGGATGGAGCAACATCGTCAAAGAGCACATAGAGGCACGAGGGAAGCACAGCATGGTCAGAAAACCGCAAGTGTAGGTTAACCCAAGAGGGTGCAGGCAGAGGTGCATGGCAGGAGACGAGGTGCAGACCCTAAGCATCTCTATGGGGAATGCTGATCTATTAAGACTTATCCTAAAAGAAATAAGGGAGATATTGAAGGATTTAATAAAAAGAGCAGCTAAACTGGTCTTGCCATTTAGAAAGATCAGCCAGGCAGCAACAGGGTCTAACTGGGCATTGGTCACACTGGCAAGGGGAAAAAATGTTGGGAGTCACTGAAATAATTCAGGTGAGAAATGATAAGAAGGAATACCAGGCAACTCGCAATGATTTTCAGGAGTAGCTTTAATGGGAGGGACTGGGTGTATGGGGTGATGGAGGATGGAGAATATGGAGTATACACAAGGTTTCCATTTCAGCCAACTGGGTGGAAGATGGTGCCATTCTATGATTCCCAGAACTTATGAGACTGGTGAAGTTCCATCCAGTTTTTGACATGTCCAGTTTTAAGTATCTGTAGAATCTCCAGGTGGAGATGTTTAAGCACCATCAGCATTTTCCTAAGTCATCTAATTATATCCACTGCCATGCACAAGGGATGCCTGATTTCCTTTCTCTGCCTCCCACTTTAATTCCAGTGGAACTCTAGCTCCTTGGATCATCCATCTGCAATTCATTTATCATCCTCCATTTCCTCTGTATCTTGATTTTATCTTAAAAAGGTACTGTTTATTTTACTGCTTGTTGTGATAGAAGATTAGAAAGCGGTTCTCTGATTAGACAGTAAAGAAGTAACAGATGCTTTAAATGGAGAAGGGGAGAACTGGCACAGCTGTCCCACTGCCTAGATGAAATTTGGTGCTTCCCAGGCCTCACACAAAGGGCAAGCCATCATTCACTGGGTTCTGTGGGAAGGGCTGACCACTGAGTGTGTGTGAAGGAAGGTAGACTTTTTTTTCTCAATTTGCCCATAATATTATCATGATGCAAGTCCTTTTCGTATTTTCATCACATAGTTTGATGCTCACTTGCTTGCTAACAAATTCCAGAAAGGTTTTTAAGCTTTCAAACCTCGTCAGAGAGCCTACCTCTGATTAAGAGTGATGCATTTCATTTGAATGACTTAAGAATAGAGATATACATTAAGCTTGTTCATTTTTTTTTTTTTCAATGATCCCAGAGACTGTCCTAAAACTAGAGGAGGCTGAATCTCAGCAGGAAGCCATGGTGGCTGACTGCACCCAGGTGGCCCTGTCAGCTCACATCCAGTACCGAGTCATGTGAATCCGGAGTCTATCTGTGTGTGTTGCTCAAGGGGCAAGACAGCAGGGTGAGGGAGAGCCGAATTGAAATCCTGATTCTGCCATGTATGGATTGTGTTCCTATAAGCTTATGAAATAATCTCTTACAGTTTCAGTCTACTCATCTACTACAGATAGAGCTGAGAATGAACTACCCCATGACATTGCTGTGAGGTGTATAAGAGAAGGAGTGATAGGAAAATCCCTGCACAGCTTCTCGCCTGTAGATGCTTGGCATACAGTGGTAGACAGTCAGTTAACTTCTTTTCCTCACCCTCTTCACAGTCTCCTGCCTCTTCCAAGCCACCCCACACCCACCACTTATGATTGTCTAGAAGGCATCATGTAAGGGCTGCTTTCAATTAAGTATCACATTCTCAGATGTCTGATTGCGATTCCATTAAATAAAACATGCAGGGTGCCTAGCAAAGTGCCCATCTTCTAAATGCTTAATTATATCCAATTCCATTTCTCCCTTTCTCTGAAGACATTTGAGTACAAGCGAACCAGCTACCAACGCAGAGGATGCCTGTAAGTTCTCTACTGACCAGACCCTTTCCCAGAAAGCACCTGTACACCTGAAAACACAGGCAGGCTGTCTCTCCCCATGAAGCCTGTCTCTTTTGCTCTTGATCTTGTTTCCTGTGTGGTGGATTTGCAAGGACGGTTGCTCTGGTTACAAGACCAAACCACTTCAGTTTCTGTCTCTTTGTCACTAAAGGTCTCGGGGGAATCAGCTTATTAGAGAAATAGTCACTGCCTAGTGGAGTCAGCTAGACCGTACAAGGATGCACTGGAGGTCCTCAGATACAAAGCTGCCAGTTCTCCTCTTGAGGCACGCAGAGGTTCCGTTTCAGTGCCGTGGCAGTGTGGACAGCCCCATTTGTAATTTCTCTCTGTTTCCTATTTCCCACCTTGTGTGATAGTGGCCCCAGTGCTGAACCAGTCTGCTTGCTGGGATGTTTCCACTTTGATGTAAATTTCTTGTTCAGTTCCTCTCAAAACTTCGCATTGTCCCTGCCTCACTCTTTCCTGTTCTCACCTCTGTTCCGTGGGCAGCTTCAGCACTTTTCAAACTCCCCCATTCCTCCTCTTAATTATTTCTTACCTTAAGAAAGTTGAAGCTACTAAGGAAGACAGTGAGACAAGAAGTGAAAGGTGCTGTGCAGGCGAAGAATTCTGTCTTGTGTAGCCGTTTTGTTGTAGTGCACAGGGAGTCTGCAGGTGAATCTTCTCTCTCTGCAGACCTGATCCTGTTCCTGTACAGCAAGTTTAGGACAATAGTGATGCATGTGCAGGGAGCAGAGGCCAGTGAGGGAGCTGAGCAAGGATGGAAAGCTGTTAACATATGTGCATTTATGGAAATCATGTGACAAGTTCAGACTTTCAAGTGTCCTAACTCATATACTAGTCAAAGCAACCTTGGGAACAATGTGTTAGTGACACGGAAGCTCCGAGGCTGACTGTGGAAGACTAGCAAGGCTGGAGTTCCAAGGCAAGTCCATCCAATTTCCAACTGTGCGCCTTTTCCAGTTACACACCAGGTTGTCTCTGTGCTTCAGGGTTCACCCTGTGTTCCAAAACACACTGGGATATCTTTACTGAACACAAGAGAAAGTCACTTCAGGCTCTTGCATGACTGCCTTATTTGTGAGCTTCCAGAAAGTTCACAAAGTGAGGAGGGTGTCTGTCTCTTGGAGGAAAAGAGAGTTTCCATCTCTTGGAAGAAAGGAGGGCAGGAGGTCCTGATTCTTGAAAGAAAACAACATCAACTTTCTAGGCAACCTCCTGGCTCGACTCAAAGGCCAGGTGCAGGAAATGGCTGTGCTGTTCAGCACTGACCCTGTCCACCTTCCCACTGGGGAATGAGCCACTGGGAGCATAGGCTCACCTGAGACTGACCCTAACCCATGAACGGGTCTCAGAGCCTCAGGGAAGCAACAGACAGAAAAGAATCTTACAATCCTAAAAAGAACTGAAGAGATAAAAGACTTAATTTTAGAATCAAAGTTCCAAAAAAGTATCCTATGAGTAAGAAGAAATCTTTGCTTTTTTTTTTTTTCTTTTTAGTTGGGACAAAACAACGGAGGCTGACAAAAATCACAGCCTGGGAAGAGAGATTATGGACTATAAAATATTGACTCAATTCAGTTACATATGGCTCCATTTATATGGATTATAAATATAAATATATATGTCTACTTAAAAATATCTACCCACCCATCTGTTTATCTCTCTACCTCTCCATCTGTCTCATTTTTCTTGTCACCCTCCATGACAATGAGAACAATAGCAGGAAGTAGTTTGTATGTTTGCTGTTTTCTCAATATCTACAACATTGCCTGGCACGGGGTGGGTGGGGCTTGGTATCCACTGAATGAATGAATCCATGGCTTTCGAACAGAGGAACAACATAATCAAAAGGGTTCTTTGAGCTGAGACCTTGTAGAGATGTACTGAATAGGGTGACAGCGGAAAGTCAGATCCAGCAGGCAGGGAAGGGGAGGCGGGCAAGCTCCAGGTGGTCCGTGTTTGTGGTTATGAGCATCTGATGGAGGAGGTGGCCCAGGCTGGGAGGGATCGTACAGATATGAAAGACATTGAGAAGAGAGGATCAGTGGTATTTGTCTATTTATTGTCTGAGACGAATTGGCCTGAGTAGAACAAGCAATTTCTTTTCATAATGCTTTTGTTTGTTTGTTTGTTTGTTTCCTCTGGAATAGTGATACTAATCCTGTATTTTCACAATTAGTTGAGTTTGTAAGAAGCTTGTGTTTTACTGCGCCTATTTTTCAGGCAAAGCATCTGTGACACGGAGCCCAATGCCTTGCCCTAGTCTGACACCCAGTTAGAGGCAAGTGAGAGTCACTGTCCAGGTTCCCTTGCTGCTCATCTGTTCCTCGTAACCTTTCCTCTCCTGAACAGCCTCTGTTTCCAAGCAAGAACCTCTGTCCTAGCACCCTGCCTCCTGCTCTTGTGTAGTCAAGTTTCCACTTCATCAGTGTACATTTCCTCTTCCCCAGCAAGCCCTGTGACCCCAAGAGGGAAACCTGACCTAGTTCCCACCAGCTTATACTGCACCCTTGTACCCCATCTAAGAAAGATTGCACAGGGTCAAGTGCAGTGGCTCACACCTGTAATCCCACCACTCTGGGAGGCCGAGGCGGGCGGGTCATTTGAGGTCAAGAGTTCAAGACTAGCCTGACCAACATGGTGAAACCCTATCTTTACTAAATATGCAAAAATTAGCCTGGCTTCATGGTGCACAAGTAGCTGTAGTCCCAGCTACTTGGGAGGCTGAGGCTGGAGTATCAATTGAACTGTCAGTCCACTGCATCTAAGCCACATACTGGTTGAGTTAGCACTCTATTTTATATACACAATTCTTTACCAGGCTGAGTGGTATGCCAGCACCACACTCAGCCTGGTAAAGAATGGAGTGCATAAAATGTGGTCCCTGTCTCTGGGAGTATGGGCTAGAATTGGGGAGACAACATGTACACGTGCATGCACACATAAACTTGAATGACTAAAACCTGAATGGTGAGTAGCCTTTAGAGGTCACATCCCACTGTTAGAAATTTTAGGGGGTGATTACATTGCAAAGACTACTTGAAATGCTCAAACGCCGTCCTTTGCCTAAACACACACTTCCTCACCCAGTGGAGCTCAGGGAATGCTACCTGGGGGAGAAAAGCTGAGAAAGATGGCAAATTCCCCTTCCTCCCCTACCCAGCCAGACCAGTTGTTCCCAGGATCCATTGTTCTCCTTCCATAAACAATAAACAGCACTCAGAGGGGAGGGAGGTCCAAACACCGGGGTGGGTGGGCGCCCAGCTGCCGTCCTCTGTGCCACATCAGTAAACAGCACCACAGCAATCAATTGGGCTTTTTTGATGAAGACAAAACCATTAGAAGAGGTAATAAAGGCCTTTCTTGTACAGTTAATAGAGAGCCTCCTGGATGGAACAAGACCAGCTGTTGCTGCTGAAAATTTACTTCTGTTTTCAAGTTCAAATAGAGACTAAAACATTATCTTCGCGGGAATTGATTTTACGTCTTCCAAACACATATGCCACCTTAATTGTGATTTGTGTGATAGTTCAGCTGCTGAAAGCTTTCGTTTATCTCTACCTGGTTAAACAACTTTAAATAATAACAAGTCAATATATCTGTCTATTGACCAGGGTTCTTCTTATCCCCAGAGCTCACTGTTGAAGAAGAAGAAGGTATTTAACCCTTTGTTTCCCTAGTTCTGCCCCACATCCCATTTTTCAAATGCTCAATTTTAATGGGGAGATATAATTGTTTAAAAAATGAAATGAAGCCAGGTGGTGTGGCTTACACTTGTAATCCCAGCACTTTGGGAGACCAAAGCAGGAGGATTGCTTGGGGCCAGGAATTCAAGACCAGCCTAGGCAACATAGTGAGACCCCATCTCTACAAAAAAACTAAAAATTAACACCCCTGTGTTCCTGACTACTCTGGAGACTGAGGCAGGAGGATCACTTGATCCCAGGAGGTAAAAGCTGCAGTGAGCTAGGACGGTGCCACTGCACTCCATCATGAGATCCTGTCTCAAAAAATAAAAGAGGAAGAAGAAGGAGAAGGAGAAGGAGAAGGAGAAGGAGAAGGAGAAGGAGAAGATGGTGGCGGCATAGGGACATATAGAACCTTCTGTGATGTGCTTCCTCGTAGTGGGTTTGGGCTTTTTTAGCCTCAGTGCATTCCTTAAAAGATTTATTTAAAAGTGATTTTTGTCCAACTCCTTTACTAAGCTAAACTAAAACTAAAATGGAAATTAAATTTCATTATTCATTTTACTTACAGAAACTGTTGTTGGACTGAGATTGAGAAATAAATATTAATGATGGCAGCTTGTTTTAGAAGACCTAAATAAAACAAACAAAAAAAAATCATGGGCATTCAACAGTGTTTCTTATAAGGTATGCCTCTTCTCATAGAAAGGCTTGCTGGTCTATGAAGTGAGGTGGGGAGTAGAGGGAAAGGGGGCTTATTTTATTATTATGAACTTAAACCTAGAATACTTCAAATAGTGAAATTTTGGTGGTAATGATGGTGATGCGGTAAAGTTCAGTTTTTTTTTTTAGTTTCTGTTTATGCTGAACTCATCATGGATCAGCCAATAGGAAGCCAAGAATGAAGGAGATTGGGAATGCAAGAGCTCTTGTAGCCAGTGCCCAGCCCTGCAGACTTGCCAGGGAAGCAGAATAGAGCCAGGCAGAAATGGTGTCCTACTGAGCAGGGTTCAGCCATCTCTCCCTTGACCAGTGGGGTCTGCTCCTTGAAGTCAAGGGTCCATCATGCAGCCAAGGATTGGGATCCATCTCTTCTCAGGATGTCCTAACCTCCTGATGGCAAGGAGATGCCACCACCTACAGCCCCGCTCTCCACGTGACCACCTCCCATGAGAGCTCCTGCCTGCAGCGTCATCTTGGCTTCTGAACCACAAGCACACAGGGAGGGGTATAGATGGAGAAGCTCCCACTTGCATCTGGTCTGCTGGGTAAAATCTAGCTGGTGTCAGCGCGGTCCAATGCACTGGGAAGCATGCAGTTTGTGCTTCTGGGAGGAAGAAAGGGAAATACAAACAGTGCACACCATTCTCTATTAACTGCCCTGGGAATGGAGAGGCAAAGTAGGCTATATACCACAGCAGGTATACACAGTCCGGGATCCAGCATTTGTTAGGAGAGTTTTCAGGCTGTGTACAGCAGAAATACAGTTCGGGATCCATTCATTTGTTAGGAGTGTTTTCAAGTTTTCACAAAGTACTTGAAAGCTTGGTTTCCCAGTAACTACCATCCCAATTCAGGCCTCCATTTAAAATGCACTGCCCCCATGTTCTCACTTTCCTTTCTCCCACTTCTCCCAGTAAGCTCTACAGATGAAGAGAAAATAATACTGTTAATAACAGTAGTGCTTATAACTGACAGATTGCATATAAACAATGAGCTGTCAAGGTGGAGGCAGTCATCAATGGCTAATTAGGAAACGCTTCTCAGGTTTGTGTGTTCACCTGACAAAGTACATTTCTTGAGTCTTTTGAGTTTGTGCTCCCTGTGTTTTTCTTGGGGGTATGAAGTGTGCATCAATTCCCTTTGTATTCCCAACAATGAATGAATGAGTGAACAGATGAATGAATGAATCCATTTGTTGTTTCTTTTATTCCATAGGCTGCTTCATTGGGTATGAAAACTTCCCCTTTTAATGTTGACATTGAAATGCCATCTGTACCAAGACTTTCTAGATGCCATTATGAAAGTGACTCCCTGCTGTCCCCATTTTATGGTGCCCTGTGTCTATTAAACTTATGTCTATAAATACCTACTATGGTCCATGTGTGTATTTGCATAGATAACACCATAACATTTAAAGCTGCCTATTTCCACATCCACAGTCTCCATCAAATCAACTCTTGTCTTATGCTTCTTTATTTGTAACATTACTCTCCAATTCTTGTCTAATACATAATTTTACAAAGATGTAAGCATAGGAAAGATATAATTCTATATTGCAGTCTTTACAATGCCAGTAAGTATCTCCTCTAGCTTATCAGTTCAGAGGGGGATGGGGGAGTATTTCACTTGACATACATAGTCACTGGATGTGTGTGTGTGTGTGTGTGTGTGTGTGTGTGTGTGTGTGTGTGTGTGTTGTACATACATATATGTCTAGGTGAATTAAATTAAGGAAACAAAGTGCTATTCATCTTCAGGGTGGGGGCTCATTGTTATTACAGAGAATCTAAGTCAACAGCCAGAGGAACCTCAGGAAATATCTTTTTTTTTTTTTTTCATTTTCTAACCTACATAAACGATCTAACCTACTAAACCATCGAAATTCTTTATGACTAATTCCAAGGGGATTCAGAGAATGAGGAGCAAGGAGGGAGAATGGGTGAGCAATTACACCAACCACTGTGTTGGAAAGCTGAGGAAGGACCCAGGCAGGCACTGGACTGCTGATGCACTGGCCACCCCCACAGGAACCAGTATTTGTTTTCCAGGCAGAGAAACTGAAATCCAGAGAACAAATTGCCCAACAAAACATAACTAGGCAAAAAACATGACATCTAGAGCTCATGGTTTCTAGGTCCTAGCCCAGGGCTCTTTCTACTGGACCGAGCTTCCTAGTTGCACAGAGCTTAGCCAGGGAGTGAAAATCCTGCTCCTCCCCTTGAAGGGAAGCTCCAGCTTACCCTGTCCACAGCACATCTATGGAGGGGAGTACCTGTGGGGGAGATCCCAGACAGAGAGCCCAGGGACAGAGGCTCACTCACTGCAGCAGGGATGTGAGAGGGGAAGGTTTCCCTGCTTACTTACATGCTACTCAGACTAAAGGAGCAGTTTCGGGCAAGTCAGAATTGATATGCATGCTCCTGGTGAAGGGCATAGGCAGCTGTTCCACCCCCAGCCCGCTTACCCCGCACACTGCTCAGTTCTTCCTTTGTGCACAGGGGGGCACTAGCAATACACTGGTGGCAGCCCCAGCAACCTACATGTTCTGCAGCTGCTCAGGGAAGAACTTAATTACACTCACTTCCAAGTGAGCATAGCATGCCTTTCAGTGAGCAAATTCTGCATTGCAGACCTGCTGGTTATGCTGGCTCCGACGCCACCTCCTCTAGGAAACGTGGCCTCCTCTGATTAACCCCACTTACTTCGGATCACTCTGAATCCCCTTGGCTCGCCGGTGCCTTGGTCAGTTGGCCATTTACCTATTAGCATCAGGAATGTTGCTTTTTAAAGCATCCCTAGGTATTTCGCTTTCTTTTCTTTATCTTAAGTTCCCACTGTGCAAAGACCATGTTTTCTCCTGCTAGTTCTGATAGAGAGCTGTGTCCTTGGAGGGATATTCAGTGAGCCTGGTATGGGGGAAGCATGCTGAACGTGGAGTCACAAGACAGATGTGCTCGAATCTTAATACCCAGCCACTATCAAACCTAAGGCAAGCCCTTTTACCTCTCCGCACCTCAGTTTCCTTATCTGTTAATTAAGAATTATCATAGCAGTGTCATAGGGTGGCGTGAGAATTAACGAATAAAAATTATCTGCAAGTGCCTGGCGTGGTGCCTGAGCACAAAGGCCACTTTATAACTGTTGGCTGGATCCAAATGGTGCTGGGAAAGATTCCCTCATTGGGCACTGAAGACAGCCTGCAGTCTCCCTGCCACGGACCTATCGCCAGTGCTGTGCTGGGAACCAGGTGAGCGTACTAAAGATGACACAGTTTCTGCCTCCAGGAGGCCCAGAGGACAGTTACAACAGGATCAGTTAAATGTACAGTCATATGGCTAAGACCGAAGGCCAGAATGCTTGGAAGGGCATATCCCACCTTGAAGAGGGAGCAGGGCCCAGGAAGAGAAACTCTATCACCCTCTTTTCTCCACACATGAGGCAACTGACATGCAGGTAAGGAACTGTGGCCATACCCTTGGGTGTTGTCTCCAATCAAGCTCCACAGTGTACTCTGGCCAAAAGACTTCTGGTGATGGATATAATACAAAGAAACACTTAGACTGGGCTTCCGGCCCACCTTTGACCTTAAACAGGTGTCATCTCCCTGAGGTGCTCTTCTACATTTGTAAAATGCAATGGCCCTGCCATCCTCGGGGCTGAGAAAATTTAAACAAGATAACTATGCTTGGTACATAATGAAGAGTAAGTGCTAGTTTCTCCTCCTTCCCTGAGGCTGGCAGAAGCACATAACTCTGGTCTCTACTTACACTCTTCCTATTTTTCTCTAACTCCTCACACACATACCAAAAGTTGTTTTTGTTGTTGTTGTTGCTGTTGTTTTTGTTTTTTTTTGTTTGTTTGGTTTTTTTTTGAGACAGAGTCTTGCTCTGTCTCTAGGCTGGAGTGCAGTGGTGCAATCTCAGCTCACTGCAACCTACGCCTCTGAAGTTCAAGTGATTCTCCTGCCTCAGCCTCCCAAGTAGCTGGGACTGTAGGTATGTGCCACCAAGCCCAGCTAATTTTCGTACTTTTAGTAGAGATGGGGTTTCATCATGTTGGCCAGTATGGTCGTGATCTCTTGACCTTGTGATCTGTCCACCTCAGCCTCCCAAAGTGCTGGGATTACAGGTGTGAGCCACCATGCACGACCAATAAAAAGTTTTTACTTCCATCCTGAAAACTGGAGCAGGGAAGAGACAATGGGATTCAATTATTGAAGATATTCACACTGAGGTCTGTAAATGACCAGTAAATTTCCTCTTTTAGGGTTTATTTGCATTTAAAAAGACAGACTTTCCTACCTTAAGACTCTCTAAGTGGTAAGATGTATTCAGAACTCCAGTTAAAGAGTTGGAAGGATGGGCTTTTCACCCCTCATTGGATTTAGGTGCTAGACCACCCAGCTTCCCACAAACTTTCCCAGTGACCAAAGAAAATTGATGGATCCTCTGGATCCTCACGTCAAAGTGGGAGATCACCTAGTCTCTGTGCTAAATCTCATCACTTCAGTGCATTTGTGGAAAAAAATTCTGTCTTTCCTCTGACCTCTTTTGTCTTCAGGAAACACCTCTTATTGTGCTTAAATTTGTAGAGAGAAAAACAGCACTAAGTGAGAGCTTGGACTTGGCATGAGTGACCTCTAATACTTTTTAGTTTATTGAACTTTGTGGACCTCCACCCTCCTTTTTCTGTGACTCCTACAAGCCATGATATTCACTTCCCTCAACCCGATTTGGAAAAATATAGTCTTCCTGAATAAAACGCTTCAAATTATTGTGAGGGGTTCTCATTGACCTCTGGTCGAGCCTGGTGAACTTGAAATGAATGTATTGATCTCTGTGTAACTCATCCCTCAGGATCCCCAAGCTCCTTATACCTCTGGAGTTACTGAAGGAGTATGACATAACAAGTTATAGAGCTTTTTTTTTCCCCATTAACCATTCATAGCTTCTGCTGTTTTAATTCCACAAGTAAGTAGTGTTTTCTAAAAAGCAATTGAGTTATGAAGAACTGGAGATGTCAAGGGCAACTCTATATCTTTCTTCCACTCTGTCTTCTCCCAAGAATTTCCCCAGAACAGAATCATCTCGTGCCCATCATTTCTCTGATGTGCATTGTTACCTGGGACTCGATTCATCATCTTTTCTGTTCCTCCTGTATAAATCAGCTCTCCTGGCCTTGGCTTGCATGTTTTCTACTCCCGCTATCTCCCCATAGAGTTGTCACCTTAGGATGCTGAAAGGGGAGGGACAACTTCCTTGTTTAAAGTCATCATCACCATTTGTGATAGAAAAATGGTTCTCCAAAAGATACTTATGCCCTCGTCACTTGAGTCTGTGATCCTCACGCTATATAACCAAAAATGGGGAAGCCTGGTAGTAGGAGGAGTTTACAGATGTGATGAAGTCAAGGATTTTTAGATGAGGAGGTTGTGCTAGATGAGCCAGGCAGACCCTAACTGTAGTCACCTATATTGTTATAATAGAGATAGGGGAAATCTGACACAGAGAGAAAGCTGTGGGGAGATGAATCAGAGAAGAATTTGAAACATTTCCCTTAAGAGTAAAGTGATGTGGCTACAAGCCAATGAATACTGGCAGCACCAGAAGCTAGAAGAGGCAAGTGACTCTTTCTCTGAAGCCTCTGGAGGGACTGTGATTCTGCTGATGCCTTGATTTCTGCCCAGTAATGTTAATCTCGGACTGCTGGCATCTGTAATTGTAAGATAATAAACATGTGCTATTTCAAATAATCAAGTTTGTGTTAAATTTGTTCCAGCAGCTGCACCATTTATTATTTCTTTTTAGACAATGGGGTGTTTTTCTTAATATGAATTGCCTTGTAAAACCTCACTGCATTCCCACACAATACACCACGTTTCCACCAGCACCACTAACGTCATTATGAAAACATAGATTAAGAGTCACTAGCCCAGACATTTAAACATAAAGTTAGAGATTTCTGGGGAAGACTATGCTGAATTAATGTGAGAAGCCATATTCCAATTCAAACATATTAAAATGCAACATAAAATATTTTTTGAAGAAATCAAATAGGTTGCTGAGCTGGAAATCAAGAAGGGACTGACTCTACTTTCTGCAGATGCAGATGCAATACACAGCAGAAGAAAAGATGATGGGAAATGGACAGAATACAGACTGTAGAGACCTTCCTGCCTGTGTTGGTTACAAATCAATTGCTAGCACTGCACACATAGAGCAGCTGAAATCTGTACCCTGGATAAAGCTAGGAGACTGCAAAATGTGGCCACTTGGACAAAAAGCTTCACTTCCCGGCTGAATCAGGCAGGAAGATTGTTAGCTACATCTAGACCTCAGGAGGACATGATTCTGTGGCAAGTAATCAGTGACCCTAGTCTGAACTATGCTAGGATATGAGGCCTAACCCTTTGTGTTAAATACATTTGATCCGGAACCTGTAAAATGATTAACAATTTGGCAAAGGCAACAAGGAACCACCTCTTGCAGATGCCTCCATAGCCCACAGAATACACAGAGCACTCACAGCAGAAAGGGCCTGGGAAAATGAGTTCATAATCCAAAACAATAAACATACTAGAAAATCCAACATTGCCATATTTAAAGTAAATACATACAGCAATTGGGAACAACCTAAAATTCCTAAGGTAGGAAGATATTAGCATACAAAAAAAGAACAGGTGGCATAAATAAATAAATAAACCTAGAAATGAATGTCTGTGTTATTGGTAAAGAACAATTAAGTCATTTCATTTAGTCATCTATTCATTCAACAAACACTGATTGATGCCAACCATGAGCCAAGTACTCATTTAAGTGCTGGAGGAGTGAGATGATAAAGAAAACATTATCCTAATCCTCAGGAACCTCGTTTTCCAGCGGAGGAGACAGAAATTATGCAAGTGAACAAGCAATATGTTTTCAGCTGGTGATAGTGCTATAGCAACATAGAGTAGGAGAAAGACTGCAGAGAGACACGAATGTTGCAAAGAAGCAAGTCCTAAAGATCTTAAAACACAGAATTCCTGACAGACAAAATAGAAAGTGCAAAGTTCCTGAGGTAGGCACATGCTTGGGAGTTGGAGAAATTGCAAGGAGATAAGCTCAAGTTATGAAAGAGAGGGGGAGATTAAATGGCAAAGGTGGCCAAAAGTCTGATTATGCAGGGTCTTATAAGCTTGGTAAAAACTTTGATTTTTTTTTCAAACTGGGACATAAAATCACTGCAAGTTTGTGAACTGGGAATAAGATAATCTAATTTTTATTTTTGAAGAAATATGGTTGGTTGTTACATGAAGAATTAATTGTAAAGGAAAGAAAAATAAAGACAAAGACAGGGAGAGAGAGGGAGGGAGGAAGGTGGAAAGGAGGGAAGGAGGAAGGGAGAAATAGCAAAGGAAAAGAAAGAGAGAAGGAATGAAGGGAAATGGGCAGAACACAGAAGGAAGGAAAGAAAGAAGAGAAAGGGAGAATTGTTAGAAAATTGGCTAGACGCGGAAGCTTACTCCTGTAATCCCAGCACTTTGAAAGGTCAAGTTAGGCAGACAGATCACTTGAGCTCAGATGGTCAAGACCAGCATCCCAGCAACATCTCTACAAAATATACAAAAATTACCCGGGCATGGTGGCGCATACCTGTAGTCCCAGACACTATGGAGACTGAGGTGTGAGGATCCTGGGAGGTCGAGGCTGCAGTGGGGTGAGATCACACCATGGTACTGCAGCCTGAGCAACAGAGTAGAAAAAGGAAAGAAAGAAAAAAGGAAAGAGAGAGAAAGAGAAAGAAAGACAGAAGAAAGAAGGAAAGAAAGAAAGAAAGAAAGAAGAAAGAAAGAAAGAAAGAAAGAAAGAAAGAAAGAAAGAAAGAAAGAAAGAAAGAAAAGAAAGAAAGAAAGAAAGAAAGAAAGAAAGAAAGAAAGAAAGAAAGAAAGAAAAGAAAAGAAAAGAAAAAGGAAGGAGGGAAGGAAGGAAGGAGAAAGCAAAGAAAGGAAAATGACTGTAGTCATCCTGGCTAGACATTTTGATGGCTCCTCTTAGGTGCTATCAGTGGAGACTATGAGGAACATTTGGACCTAGGATTTATTAGTAAGAATGCTGATGGGATTTACTGATGTGGTAGTAGAAGAGTGTGACAGACAAAGAGTAATCAAAATGTCTCTTATGCTTCATTTGAGAGCTACTGGAAGAAGGGTAGTGCACTGTACTGAAGGTAAGCAAAGGAGTATGTGCCTCTGTGTGTGTGTGTTTGGGTATGTGTGTGTACACATACATGTATGTTTCACTTGAAGTTACTCTTGAATATTCAGATGGATGTCGAGTAGACAGTTACTATATAAGTATAAACCTTAGGGGATAGATTGGGACTGGAAACAAAAATTTGGCAGTCATCAGAATACAAATGGATTTAAATCTGGAGTTGGAAAAAAAAAATACCTAAGAAGAAATTATAGCTGGAGAAGAGAAAGGGTCTGAAATCCAACATTTAAACATGAGAAACAAGGGATTAACCAACCGAGAGGCAATGAGAATGAGTTTCCATTAAGGTAAGACAGAAAAAGAGAAGTGGCATCCCAGGACCCAAATGAAGAATGTATTTTAAAAGAAGCCATGATCAACTGTATTAAATGCTGCCAAAATGTGCAGCGATTTTATCACTGTGACTTGACCGATACATTTGGGAAGGAAATGATTTTTTGAGAGCGAGGATATTGACATGTGCAATTTTAATGAGTGAAGTGATGAGGACAAACCTTGGCATGTGTGAGAGAAATAATAGATGAAGAGAAAGTAGAGACAAGAGTGTTACCTAAATGTTGCTATAAAGGATACCTGAGAAGCTAGTAGTAGTAGCTGGAGGAGGTGAGGACAAGAGATTGATTTCTAAAGACGGGAAATATTGCAGCACCTTTGTGCCCTGACAGGAATGGTCCAGAAGAGAGAAAAAAAAATTTACAATGCAGGAAGAAGTGGAAACAATTACAAGACAAAGACTTGAGCCAAAGTGGAAAAAAATGGGGATGGATTTTACCAGGCAGGGGAGGCTTCCTTCAAATAGAAATAGGGGTAATCTACTTGTCGAGAGAGGCAGTTAGAATGAAAGCATGTGTTCAGATGAAGGCTCACCCCTAGACAGGATTTCTTAGAAACCGTAACCTGCTGATGCTTCATTTGGGTGGTGCAGGCCCACAGTAGCAAGAACGAAGAAAAAGTAAAGTGCAACATGGGGAGATATGCCAGATAAAGGTGAAGGAGAGGAAGGCAGCAAATCACACTGCCGTGTGTGTACCTATGCAACAATCTTGCACGTTCTTCACATGTACCCCAAAAGCTAAAATGCAATTTAAAAAAATAAAATAAATAAAAGCAAAAATAAATAAATAAATAATGTAAAAACAAAAACATCATGATGCTTTACCATATTGGTTACTGCTTCCCAGTGTGTCCAGGAAGGAAAAGACAAAGCAGGTCTCTCAGCATCTGCTGCTGCTCATGGGTTTTTCTTAGATGGCATCCACCCAAAAGCTGTGCCTTGGAGTAGTCCATGAGAAAGAAGAGTGGGGGGAATTTGTTTTCTCAACTTCATACTGTTGCCTGTTTTTATTGGTTAAAGTTTGCCAAATAAATAACATGAAATCTCCTGGATTCCTGAATTGCATCTTCTGACTTTTTTAGTGGCCGGGGGATGTGAGATTCTAATGCGGTATAGGGTTTTATCAACGTTTGGATGCGCGGGAAGGATCTATAAGCTATGTGACCGAGATCAAAGAACAGAGCTTGACAGCAGGGCAGAAACAGAGGTAGGCATTGGTCTACCCATTACATTCCACTTCCTTCCTGCAATATAGGACTTCTGTTTTGCACATGAGTGTGTGTATGTGTTGTAAGAAAATGACACCTTTGCATCTTCCCCAAGGAGTAGGGAGTAGGGGCACAAGTCCAAGCACTTAGAATCCGCTTTAAGGTTTTAGCCAATTGTGAACTCCTGAAGCACTTACGCAGCAAACAGGGTGAATGATAGACAGTAGACGAACCCTGCTGCACCTGGTCCCAAGCCTACAATTTCTATCCATCATCTCTCTTCTGTTCCAGAAATCTTCGATTTTTCTCACTCTTGAACTATCAGGCTGGCCAGAGGTGAATGTATGGCAGAGTAATTCAGACTCTGATCCCCCAGGGATCTAAGCCATTAGCTTCCCCATACTTGTTGGGGCTGGATTGTTACATTTGTATATTGGCAGTTGTTCTCAGGCACAGTTGTTCTGAGAGTTGCTTTTCCAACAACGTAGCCATACTCATTTATCCTTATTACATAGTGCCAATTATAGCTCCTCATGTAAGCAAGATCAGTTAACCCTACCTGTTACATAACCTTTTTTTTCCCGTTTGTCCACCAACATGAGAAGCCCAAATTAGCAAGGTGACAGTTACATCTTGTTAGTGGAACATTTAATATATGCCCTGGCAAAACTCTTCAATTCTCCACATGCTGTGAGCAGGACTTCTGATCAGCATAGCTGAAACGAGACAGAAAGCAACAATTCTACAAGTAAGCCACAGGTATGATAGTGAGAGGAGGCATTCCTGTTTCCAACTCTGATTTCCTGTGTCCGTGAATTATGGCAATTGGAGATACAGAGCCATATATTGGTGATTGACTTAACACATATCAAATCCTGGAAAACAGTAGCCATACTTCCGGTACCTTAGTCGAGTCTTCAGTGGGCTAACTACTGCAGTGTTATTTCAGACTGGCTGCTTTTGGGTGATAGGATAGATAAGACTAGGGAAACTCATGATGATGAAACTACTCTCAGCTGTGCTTTGCTGTGTCCTTTGATACATAGCACGGTTGTGTAATACCATGTCTCTGCACAAGGTATTCTATAAGCCTTGGCTGGTGGTGATGATAGAGACATATATAGATATTTATATCTATTTTAATAAAAGTGAATTTATGCTTCTCTAAGATGAAGACGGTACAATGGATTCATTCCCTGCTACAAGTTAGGTCCCCCCAGAGACATGGTGTCACATATCCATTTCTGCTGTTGTCAGAGGTTTTAGCTAGACAGGCCTTAATAAAGGCAAACTTTTATGTTTGATCCATTCCCAGGCTCTCTCTGCCCCTGTGCATCACAATGAGAGAGGAAAGAGGCTGGCTGACGTCCACCGGAGAAACTCTTCACCCCTTCTGGTTGCTCAGCAGCTGCTCTGGAATGGATGCTTGCTACTGGGCATAGGTAGGAAACAAAAAGATCTCTACCCTTCACCTCCAGTCTCAGAGGTCCATTTGCATATTTATTGTACAGATCTCCTTGTTTATTCTCTCCTAGTATTGTATCTTTCAAGTCTCTGACTAATCAGCCAGGCCATTTGTCCAGGAGTCAGTCTAAATATTTTCTTCTGGCCATCTCTTCCTCTAGGCAAGATGGATGACTGATTCTACCACAAGAGAATTTCCCTTTACTACTAATCATTGTGCCTTTGAAATCTCAGGACAAGGGTCCATTTCTTGTTAATGCCAACATTTCACACTGGCACATCTTGGAATCAAGTCAAAATTATGTTATCTTCTGTGAATTGGTCATAGCAGTCTTCTCATACCACAAAGAAGTTGTAAGTGTGGTTTGAGAGAACAGACGGAGGAGATAAAATGCAAACAAACTCTGCTTGTGTAGCACACTTGTGCTCCCTAGATATGCTTGAGCTTGGTCCCAAATGTACCAGCTCTCTTCCATGATGAATTAGTATGTAGTCTGCTCAGACTACATAACTTTATAATTTTGTTCTTATGTTAGATTATATTATTCTTCAAAAATATTCACTCTTGCACTCTACCTCCGTCGGAGAGACATATCTTCTAAGTCTGTTGATGTTTAACTTGGTTATATGACTTGCTTGGCCTCAGAGAGAGCAGAATATACTTTTCTGCTCCTTGACTTTAGGTTAGTTGTATAACTGTTTGCCTGATGGGATACGAGCAAGTATAACTTGAGAAATGTATGAAATGTGCCTCCGTATTTGGCCTTGCACTCTTACTCCTCTGCCATTGCAGCCTGCAGTCATTTGTTTTTTCTGCAATCAGGTGTTCAATCTTCACTGTGCCCTAGTATCTCACCATAAGCTGTTTTTCAAGTGCAAAGTAGTTATCTATTTTAAAAAGTCATGTTTTTGCTCTAGACGGTATGTGCTCTCTGACTTCCATTGGAGTCTTCTAAAAATTTCATACATTCTTAATCACCACAGATTTTCTAGCACTTGGATTGTATGACCCAATGGTCAGAACAGCATACACTGCACTCTGAACCTACAAAAGAAGAAGAAGAGGAAGGGGAAGGAGAAGGAGAAGGAGAAGGAGAAGGAGAAGGAGAAGGAGAAGGAGAAGGAGAAAGAGAAGGAGAAGGAGGAGAAGGAGAAGGAGAGGGAGAAGGGGAAGACCACCTCTCTGGCAGTCTATGGATGACTCAATAAATATTCTAAAGCAATATTTCCAAATTAAGTATGTTTTAAATCCAAAATCCAGGAGAAGAATAATCCAGTGTTATTCCTCTTGTTTAGTGGAAAAAGGTACATGAATTTTGTGAAGATATGAAAATTCAGGCCATAGCACTAAGTATACCCCAGACAATATACATGTCATACTCAGGCATTTAGAGCAGTACTACTCAAAATGAGATCCTTCAACTCGTGCTGGGCTGTGAACTATTTGTTACTCTGAGTGAGGCATGAAACATGGTGTTGAAAATTTGTAAAGGAGAAATAGTCTTCCATAAGAATGAGAGAACAAATTAATTAGAGAGAGAGGGTGACATCAGCAAGATGGCAGACTAGGAAGCTCCGGGCCCTCATTCCCATGGAAACATTAAAGCACAAACATTAGAGACTGGCTAAAATTATTTTATAAGATCTCTGGAAAACCACCAAATACCTATAGAAACCAAGGAAATATCCAGTTAGAAAAAAATTCACATTTAAAATGGTAGAAAATTTCATAACATTTTCACTTCCCCTTTTCCCATACCTTCCTTGGCACCTTCAGGTGGCAAGTGGCCCAGTTCTTGATCCCTTTCCTCAGGTGGAGGAAGTAGACTTGACTTTATTTGCAATGCTTTAACCTGTCTGTGGACTGCCTAAGGACTCGATGTCTATATTGCTTGAAAAAGAGCATAGACAGGGAAAAGTGTCGTAGCTCAGATTTCAGGTTGTAAAAAGCTACCAAAGGCAGTGGCACACCAGTGAAAGCTTCAGGGGAAGTGCAAACCCATGGATGCATTTGGCAAGGAATTATAGGGAGACAAATTCAATAGAACATATAAAACCTTGAGAAAAACCTGGGATGAGACTATTTTGGGAAAAAATACAACTATGCACAGAGAGGTATACTGAGAAAATAAAATAAGCTCAAAGCACCCACTACAAACACTGAAAGAAAATATATGCCCAGAAAAAGACCTAAGAAGAAGTTAAGCTTTCACCTTGGAGTCACCTTAATGTTTAAACTATGCCACAGTAATTACTAAAGGTATTCCACTGTATGGAGCTGGTATATGAAGGCTTTCATAGGTGGCTTTTTTCCCCCCACAAATGGCAAATCTTTAACAAATAATCACAAGGCATACAAAGAAACAGGAAAATAAGGCACATTTAAAGGACCAAATAAAAATCCAGAAACTATCCTTAAAGAACTGGGCATTTAACTTGATAAGAACTTTAAAACAACTGCCCTAAACATGTTCCAAGAGCTAAATGAAAACACAGACAAAAAAAAGAATATCAAGAAAATAATATATAAACAAAATAAGAATATCAACAAAGAAATATAGACCTGGAACCAACCCAAATGCCCATCGATGATAGACTGGATAGGGAAAATGTGGTACATATACACCATGGAATATTACGCAGCCATCAAAAACGATGAATTCGTGTCCTTTATAGGGACTTGGATGAACCTGGAAACCATCATTCTTAGCAAACTGACACAAGAGCAGAAAATCAAACACTGCATATTCTCATTCATAGGTGGGTGTTGAACAATGAGAACACATGGACACAGGGAGGGGAGCACTGCACACTGGGGTCCATTGGGTGGAAATGGGGGAGGGACAGGGGGTTGGGAGGTGGGAAGAGATAGCAAGGGGAGAAATGACAGATACAGGTGAGGGGAAGGAAGGCAGCAAATCACACTGCCATGTGTGTACCTAGGCAACAATCTTGCATGTTCTTCACATGTATCCCAAAACCTAAAATGCCACATGTACCCCAAAACCTAAAATGCAATTTAAAAAAGAAAAAATTAAAAAATTAAAAAATTTAAAAAAATTAAAATAAAAAAAATAAATAAATAAATATAAATTATAAAAGCAATCAAACAGACATTCTGGAGCAGAAAAATACAATAACTCAATGTAAAAACTGACTCGAAGAGTTAAACAGCAGACTCAACAAACAGAAGAAAAGAATGAGCAAACTTAAAGATAGGACATTTGAGTTTGAGAAGACAAAAAAAAAAAATGCACAAGAAAGAGTGAACAGAGCCTGAGAGACTTTTAGACTCCATCAAGAAGACTGACATACACATTATGGGAGCTTTCAGAAGGAGAAAAGAAAGAAAAAAAGAGGGATCAAAAAGCTTATTTGAAGAAATGATGACTGAAAATTTCCCAAATTTCCGGAATATTGTGTATATGGAAATTCAAAAATCTCTGTGAATACCAAGTATAATAATTTCAAAAAGACCTACGCTGAGATACACTGTAATAAACTATCAAGTCAAAGATGGGGCTAGGCACAATGGCTCAAACCTATAATCCAAGAATTTGGGAGGCTGAGGCAGGTAGATCACTCGAGGCCAGGAATTCAAGACCAGCCTGGCCAGCACAGTGAAAACCCATTTCTACTAAAAATAAAAAAATAGCTGTGTGTGGTGGTGCATTCCCATAATCCCAGCTACTCCTTAGGCTGAGGCAGGAGAATAGCTTGTGCCCACGGGGTGGGTTGCAGTGGGCGGAGATTGCACCACTGTATTCCAACCTGGGCAACAGAGTGAGACTGTCTCCAAAAAAAATAAATAAATAAATAAAATAAAAAAATTAGTTTCTTGTAGATGTATGGATTTGTTTCTGGGTTCTCTATTCTGTTTTATTGATCTATGTGTCTGGTTTTGTGCCAGTACCATGCTGTTTTGGCTATTATAATATTGTATAATTTGAAGTCAGGTAATGTCATTCCTCCAATTTAGTTCTTTTTTGATCAGGATGTCTTTGGCTATTCTTGGTGTTATGTGGTACTATATAAATTTTAGGATTTTTTCCCTCTATTTCTGTGAAAAATTACTATTAGTATTTTGATAGGGATTGCTCTGAATCTGTAAATTGCCTTAGGTAGTATGGATATTTTAACAATATTTATTCTTGCAATTCATAAACATGGACTATCTTTCCTTTTTTTGTATCCTCTTCAATTTCTTTCATCAGTGTTTTATAGTTGTTATCGTAGAGATCTTTCACCTCTTTGGTTACATTAATTCCTAGTTTCATTTATTTGTAGCTAGTGTAAATGGGATTTACAATACAATCAATTACTTGATTTCTTTCAATCAATTATAATGAATTTCTTGATTTCTTTTGTATGCTGTTGGCAAATAAAATTACTACTGATTTTTGTATGTTGATTTTGTATTCTACAACTTTACTTAATTTGTTTATCAGTTCTAGTAGTTATTTGGTTTTCAGATTTTCCCAGTATAAGATCACAGGGCCACTGCCAGGAGATGGGAGAAGGGTAGAGTTGGCAATTCAAAACTGTTTTTATTCTACCCTCTTCAGTGCCTTTTTCTGTGATGTGAAGTTAAAACTAGGTACTCTGATTGCTCACCTGATATCTGATTCTTATGAAGGTGCTTTTTCGTGTGCATGTTTGTTTCATTCGATGTTCCTGTAGAAATGGCAGTCAGTGAATGCTTCTATTCAGCCATCTTGCCCCTTCTCCCCTAAATGTTCTTTAATAAGGGTAAATATAAAAACAAGTGTTATTGTAATTAGGTGTGTAACTTCTTATCTTGTTCCACAAGCAGAATAAAACAAAAGCATATAAATTAGAAATAATTATAAATCTATTTAAATAAGTATACAACATATAAATATTTAATTTGCAAGATAAATAACATAAAATTAGATGGGTTGGGCTCTATGGAGCTGAGTTTTTATATGCAATTGAAGTTATGTTGTTATCAGTTCAAAACAGATTATTAAAACTTTAAGATATTATATTTAATTTCCATAAAGGAGATATCTACAGCATATACGCTAAAAGAAATTAGAAGAGAATCAAAATATGTTATGAGAAGAAAAATCAAATAAACACAAAGGAAGTAATAAATTGAAGGGAGAGAAATTATAAAACATACACAAAACATATATACAATTACAATAATAAATTTTTTATCAGAAAATTACTTTGAATGAAATAAACTACCCAGTAGAGAGACATAGATTGTGAGAATGAAAAAAATAATTTTAAAACATCAAAAACAAGTTCCAACAAAATACTATTTATTAGAGACTTTAGATCTGAGTATCTGCATAGGTTAAAAGTGAAAAGATAAAAAAGATAGTCCACAGAAATAGCATCTAAAAGAGAGAAGGGATGACTATACTAATATCAGACAAAATAGACATTAGTCAAATAACTCTTATAGGAGACAGAGAAGAAAATGTAAAGATGACAAGGGGTCAATTCACCAAGAACATGTAACAATTATAAACTTGTATGCACTAAACATCAGAGCTTTAATATGCATGAAGCAAACATTGAAGAAATAGAAGGAAGAAGTAGATAACTGTAAAATATTTAGCAGAAGCCTCGAATATCGCACTTTTAATAATGTATAAAACAGACGAGATCAGTTAGGAAATAGAGCACTTGAACAATATTATAGATCAATTGTACCTAAAAGACATATACAAAACACTCAGTTCCACAACAACACATTTTCTCAAGTACACATGTTACATTCCCTAGGATAGACCACAAAATGAATTTTGTGAGACCACAAAATGAAATGAATCTTTTTTTTTTTTTTTTTTTTTTTTGAGACGGAGTTTCGCTCTTGTTACCCAGGCTGGAGTGCAATGGCGCGATCTCGGCTCACCGCAACCTCCGCCTCCTGGGTTCAGGCAATTCTCCTGCCTCAGCCTCCTGAGTAGCTGGGATTACAGGTACGTGTCTCTATGCCCAGCTGATTTTTTGTATTTTTAGTAGAGACGGGGTTTCACCATGTTGACCAGGATGGTCTTGATCTCTTGACCTCGTGATCCACCCGCCTCGGCCTCGCAAAGTGTTGGGATTACAGGCGTGAGCCACCGAGCCCGGCCTTTTTTTTTTTTTTTTTTTTTTTTTTTTGAGACAGATTCTCACTCCATCACCAGGCGCCAGGCTGGAGTGCAGTGGCGCAACCTCGGCTCACTGCAACCTCTGCCTCCCAGGTTCAGGAAATTCTCCTGCCTCAGCCTCCCGAGTAGCTGGGTCTACAGGCATGCATCACCACCCCCAGCTAATTTTTTTGTATTTTTAGTAGAGACGGGGTTTCACCATGTTGGCCAGGATGGTCTCGATCTCTTGACCTTGTGATTCGCCTGCCTCGGCCTCCCAAAGTGCTGGGATTACAGGCGTGAGCCACCGTGCCCGGCCCATAAAATGAATCTTAATGAATTAAAAAATACTAAAGTCATACAAAGAATATTTTCTTGTCACAATGGAATGAAACTAGAAAATCAACAGTGAAAGGAAAACACAAATTCACAAATATGTAGAAATTAAACACCATACTCTTAAATAAACAAAGGTCCAAGTAAGAAATCACAAAGGGTATTAGGAAATATTTTGAGACAAATGAAAATGAAAGCACAATATTCCAAAACTTAACAAATGCAGAAAAAGCAGTGCTAACATTAGAGGGACATTTATAATAATAATTGCTTACATACAAAAGAAGTTCTCAGATCAATAACTTCACTTTATATTTTAAGGAATCAAAAAGAGCAAAACAAATAAACACAAAACCACCAGATGGGAGGAAATAATAAAGATTACAGCATTAACATATAAAATAGAAAACAGAAAAACAAGTAGAAAAATTGATGAAACCAAGAATTTTTTTTAAAAGATCAATAAAATTGACTAATCTTTAAGTAAAATGACTAAAAAAAGATGACTCAGGTGACTAAATTTAGAAATAAAAGTGGGGCATTAATAATGTGAGATAAAATTATAAGACAGTATTATGAACAAGTGTATACCAACAAATTGGATAATCCAAATTAAATGAAAAAAATCTAAAAACGTAAACTACCAAAAATAAATCATGAAGAAATACAAATCAGAAAAATGTCTGTGACAAGTAAGAAGATAGAATCAATAATTAGCAATTTTCTAGCAAAGAAAGCCCCATACCTAATAGCTTCATTAAATTTTACTCAATATTTAAAGAATAATTAACACCAGTATTTACCAAACTCTTCCAAAAAATTAAAGAGGAAACACTTCCTAATTCACTGCAAGGTCAGCATTTTTCTGAAACCAAAAGAGACAAAGACAGTACTACAAATAAAACTACAGCTTAATATCTATTATGAATATTGATGTAAAAATTCTTAAGAAAACAACTGCAACCCAAATTCAACAGCATCTATAAAGGATTATACAGTATGACTAAGTGGAATTTTTCCAGAATACATAGAAGAAATATATATTTTCATATTTTTGTATAAGAAATATATTTATCCAATAAATAAAACATAAATAGTTCTCATATAAAGAAAATTCATATTATAAACAGGAATGTATTTCTTGATTCAATATATAGAAATCAAGTACATCACATTAACAGAATAAAGGTAAAAGTAAAATTATTTCAATTGATGAATAAAAAGCATTTCAAAAAATTTTTTTTCACTTTTTTTTTCTTTTTATTGTACTTTAAGTTGTGATATATAAGTGCAGAATGTGCAGGTTTGTTACATAAGTATACATGTGCCATAGTGGTTTGCTGCACCCATCAACCCATCATCTACATTAGGAACTTCAAATAATGCTATCTCTCCCCTAATCCCCCAACCCCAGACAGGCCCTGGTGTGTGATGTTCCCCTCCTGGTGTCTATGTGTTCTCATTGTTCAACACCCATTTATGAGTGAGAACATGTGGCACTTGGTTTTCTGTTCCTGTGTTAGTTTGCTGAGAATGACGGTTTTCAGCTTCATCTATGTCCCTGTAAAGGACATGAATGTGTCCATTTTTAAGACTGTATAGTATTCCATTGTGTATATGTGCCACATTTTCTTTATCCAGTCTATCACTACGGACATTTGGGTTGGTTTCAAGTGTTTGCTATGGTGAATAGTACTGCAACAAACATACATGTGCATGTGTCTTTATAGTAGAATGATTTATAATCCTTTGGGCATACACCCAATCATGGGATAGCTGGGTCAAATGGTATTTCTGGTTTTAGATCTCTGAGGAGTTGCCACCCTTCCATGGTGGTTGAACTAATTTACACTCCAACCAGCAGTATAAAATGTCCATATTTCTGCACATCTTCTCCAGAGTCTGTTGTTTACTGACTTTTCAATGATCGCCGTTCACGTGAGATGCTATCTCATTGTGGTTTTGATATGCATTTCTCTAATGACCAGTGATGATGAGCTTTGTTTAATGTTTTTTGGCCACCTAAATGTATTCTTTTGAAAAGAGTCTGTTCATATCCTTTGCCCACTTTTTGATGGGGTTGTTTGTTTTGTTCTTGTAAATTTAAGCTCTTTGTAGATTCTGGGTATTAGCACTTTGTCAGATGGATAGATAGCAAAAATTTCCTTCCATTCTGTAGGTTACCTGTTCCCTCTGATGATGGTTTCTTTTGCTGCTCAGAAACTCTTTTGTTAAATTGGATCCCATTTGTCAATTTTAGCTTTTGTTGCCATTGCTTTTGGTGTTTTAGTCATGAAGTCTTTGCCCATGCCTATGTCCTGAACGGTATTGCCTAGGTTTTCTTCTAGGGTTTTTATCATTTTAGGTCTTATGCTTAAGTGTTTAATCCATCTTGAGTTAATTTTTGTACAAGGTATGAGGAAGGGGTCCAGTTTCAGTTTTCTATATATGGCTACCCAGTTTTCCCAACACCATTTATTAAATAGGGAATTCTTTCCCCATTGCTTGTTTTTGTCAGGTTTGTCAAAGATTAGTAGGTTGTAGATGTGTAGCATTATTTCTGAGGTCTCCATTTTTTTTTGTTTTTTTTCAATTGGTCTATATATCCGTTTTGGTGCCAGTACCATGCTATTTTGGTTACTGTAGCCTTGTAGTATAGTTTGAAGTCAGGTAAAGTGATACCTCCAACTTTGTTCTTTATTTAGTTTAGTGTACTTTGTCTCCTTCTGGTAGAATGTGAGGCACATAAGAGAAGTAAAGTTTACTCCTTTTGTATACTATGTATTTCAAGCATCTAAACAGAGAAGAGCCCTCTTTATAAAAAAAATTAAATTTATACTGATTTTGAAAGTATGGTATTGGTGCAAGAACAGACAAAACAAATCAACAGAAGAGCTAGACACAGATCCAAATATTTTAAACTTTATTATTTAATAGAGATAGTTTTAAAGTCAGTGTGGAAAAGATAAGTGGTTAATAATGGCATAAAGATAATTTCTTTTCTAGGCCAGGTGCATTGGCTCAAGTCTGTAATTCCAACACTTTGGGAAGCTTAGCCAGGAGGATTGCTTGAGCTCAGAAATTTGAGGCCGTCCTGGGTAACATAGTGAGACCTTGTTTCTACTAAAAGTCAAAAAATGAGCCAGGCATGGTGATGAGCACCTGTAGTCCCAGCTACTTAGAGATCTGAGGCAGAAGAATGGCTTGAGCCCAGGAAGTCAAGGTTGCAGTGAGCAGAGATTGTGCCACTGCATTCCAGCCGGGGCCACAGAGTGAAATACTATTTTTTTAAAAATCCAAGAACTCAATTCCACATGGATTTAAGGGAAAACCATAAAGTTATTAAAGAACATGTAGGTAAATATCTTGCAAAGTGGTATAGAAAATAATTTCTTAAAAGATGGGTGAAGCAAAATGTTTACATATTAAATATTTTAGAGAATTGGCATTTCTAGTAAAATTGAGAAAATGTATACTAAGTGAGTTAATAACTATTTCTAGGTAATTCCTTCATATGTTTATAAGGAGTACACAAGAAGCTTTATAGATACATAGATTTTAATGTTGGAACCAACCCCAAAAATCTACTGATGAGAAATGAAAACATAAATTCAGGTTTACATACATAAAGAAAATTTAATTATAATTTAATATGTGTTAGTTGTATTAAATAAATTTTTTTAAAAAATTCTTTCTAATAAAATAAGCATGCACAATGATTTTTATTATAACAAAAGTACAAAACTTGGATAAGGGAAACATACCAAATTTATGGCAGTAAATGTAAAAAGGAAAGAAATTAAAAACAAATTCTGCCATTTCTGAGTTTGTGGGTTGTATAAGTTATAACAAAATATCCAAAAGCTGAGTAGCTTAGAACAACCGTGAATTTTGCTCATAACTCTGTATATCAGTAGGTGGTTGATCTAGGGTAACTTGGTTTTGGGTTTGGTTCATCTAGGTTGCACTCTCATAGCTGATGTCAGCGGGTGAATTGACTATGGTTTGGATGCTACAGACTGGAGTCAGGTACGCGTCCAGCAGTTGGTCAGCTAGTTGAGTAAAGGGCACCTTGAGTGGAATGGCTCTTCTACTTATCTCTGCATGAGGCCTGTCATTCTTCCCCAGGCTAGGCTGAGCTGCTTTCAGTGGTGCTCATAGGATTTAAAGAGGAAACAAGCCCTAGGGCACAAACACTGCTAAAGCCTCTGCTTTGTCACATTTGCTGACATCCAGTAAGTTGGAGCCAGTCCCAGTTGAGCACAGATTCAGAATGAGAGGACTCTCAGAGTTCTACACCTAAAGGGGTCATAGATGCAAGGAAGGGGGCTATTCATGTCATTTTGAAATGACCCAAACAACAGTGTACAATTAGGTAAGACGGAACTCATTAAAGAAATACAAAAATACACGCACACATTTTAAAAAACAAGAAAGACAAAAATCTAAGAACACTTACTTAGATCTGGGGAAAAGGGCAGAATCAGAAGAAAGTAATTGGTAAAGAGCATTAAAAAATAACTAATAGCTTTTAGAAAAGTGTTGTGTGGTGTTTCTAACATGGTTAAAGGTTTGGTGAGGAACCAAGAAAGGAAATAGACAGATGGCTCAGTTTCTTCTGTTTTCTGTTTTCATCTTGGTATCACCAGAAGGTGGTACCTTCCAGACAGCAGATTTTCCAAGAATGGAAACCTAGAAGGCATTTTACATTTAAAAAAAAATAACGAGAGTAAAACAGATTAACTTATAGTAAGCAAACAAACAATGCAGGTGGGAAGGGTAAATGAATGAAGAGAATGAGTTTGGGGTAAGGCTCAAGGTTCCCAGTGCCACAGCTCCCCCTGGATGAGATGAAAGCAGAACTAATTACATACATCCTTCAGCATCCAGGCTTTTCAACTTACTCTGAACAGAATTTCTCCTGTTCTTAAAATTTGTAATGATAGAGATTTCATATTCTGCT
This sequence comes from Saimiri boliviensis, assembly GCF_048565385.1. NCBI lineage: Eukaryota > Metazoa > Chordata > Mammalia > Primates > Cebidae > Saimiri > Saimiri boliviensis. The sequence continues at coordinate 67,591,880 of NC_133454.1, read as the reverse complement.
TTGAAAACACATTCCCCACATCTCACAGTGCTCACGATCAGTAAGTTTTTAATTCGGTCTAGCCTATATTGGTGTTGCTGTAACATGCTTATTTCCTGTGAGTCTCTGACCTCGGCAGAGATGGTGAACATAATCCTCCCTATAATATTCTTTCATAGATCAGATATAATAGGCTGAGTCCCTTCCACATTTCTGTTCATTTCTCTTAAAAGACTAAAATTCAGACGAGACATAAGGGTCTAACCAATAGCACAAAGCAGTAAAAGTAAAAGTATAGCCAGTTTTTGTAGGCAATTCACACACTTATTAGCACAAGAGGCCTTTACCTTGGGCTTTTTTTATAGCCATGGCATATAACAACCTCACTTGTTACCTACAGTCTCTTCAATGTCAAACTGAATCTAGAGGTGGTGTGCAGGAATGCAGGGGACACTGTGCTGAGAACGTGGGTCCCAGTTTAAGTTCAGGTTCTACCTCTTATTATTTTGTATGACCTTGGCCAAGTGGCAAAAATCTCTGTCTGACACTCTTCATTGTAAGAATAATAAGATCTACCTCTCACCTCTCTCAAACTTGATGGAGAAGATTTAATAAAATAATGGAGCAGAAAAGCACCTTGCAAACTGTAAACCGATAAAGTCATGTAAAGCATTATCTCCGTTCACAAACTCCTAGGCACAAGGAAGCTGCATCATGGTTCTCTACAGAAGATTTTTAAAATGTTCAAAATCACACAATCTTTATCCTAGGGTTGTGAATTGGGCGGGTTAAATAGTTTATAAATAAACTATTATTTATAACAAAACATATTTTGTTATGATTTTCTTTATAAATAATTCTATCAACAGTATAATCTTAAGGCATCTCACGAAAGTCTACTATTGCCGTTAGTAAACATTAAATGCCTACGGCATATGCACTCAGTTAGATACAGGAGATAAAAAAGATGTATAAGTCAGTCTCCACCCTCATGCATCCACAGTGAAAGAAGAGAGATTGAGAAGTAGCTTATCGTATAATGTGCAAAGTACCATCATCAAGACATACACATGTGCTGAATGATTCAACTGCCCTTTATTGCAAAAACAAGGAAAAAATGGAACTCTTTAAACATGGCACAGAAAGCCATCTGAACTTTGCATCACTACTGTGTGCTCTCACCTCCTTATTCCTTTTCCCTCTGCTATGTCTTGGCCAGTCAAAATGACTTGCAGTATTTCAAATGGATCTGGCTGCATCTAGTCCCTGTGTGTTTGTCCATCATGTTCTTCTTCCCTGGCATGTCCTTTCCTGCTTTACCTATAGAATGACCATCCATCACTCAAGTTCAAGCTGAGTCCTTTTTTTTTTTTTTTGAGACAGAGTTTCACTCCTGTTGCCCAGGCTGGAGTGCAATGGTATGATCTCAACTCACCACAACCTCCATCTCTCAGGTTCAAGTGATTCTCCTGCCTCAGCCTCTCGAGTAGCTGGGATTACAGGCATGTGCCACCACACCTGGCTAATTTTGTATTTTTAATAGAGATGGGGTACCTTCATGTTGGTCAGGCTGGTCTCAAACTCCCGACCTCAGGTGATCCACCTCCCTGGTCTCCCAAAGTGCTGGGATTACAGGCATGAGCCATCGTACCTAACCAAGTCCTCATTTTTTAAAAAAAATTTTAATTCCCTTCTCTATTGTCCTCTGCACACTCTCCCATCCCCACTGGCTTAAATTATACCCCGAGACCTCAAGATGTTGAACAAATTGTCCTCATGGCTATGGAACATGAAGTAGAGAGAATGACAGTTGAAGCAAGTACTCGAACTTTTGAAGACCAAGGGGAAATGGTCAGTAGGTCAATGGGTGAGGAGAAGAGAGAGGGACAGGGATGGACATGTTTTAATGGTCTGATTCCAGAGGCTTGGAGATTTTAAATAAAAGTGAAGTGGTTTGCAGGTAGCAATGGAGAACCAAGGATACAGTTTCAGACCCACAGGTGTTTGTGGGAAAGTGAGAGAGAAAACAGCATCCACTTGAGAGAGGAACTGGAGAGGTGATATCTTCAGGGGAAGTTAGGAGAATACCATCAATATAGCATTTAGGACAGGAGTCTGGGATGCAAAAGGAATTTCTGCTGATGTTAAGTTGCAGACAAGAATATAAAGAGTGGTGGAGAGGGGTGGAAGATTGCCCAGAGTCATGACTGTGTGACTGGAATGTGACATAGGATACATTCATTCCACAATGGCATCTGGCTATCTGGTCTGGGTGATACCGGCTTCCCTGGGAGGCATGGATTTCTGTGGCAGCGAGGTGAGTATGAACATGACACACCTTGGTTGGCCACAGTTGGTTGGTCATTGTTTCAGTGGTGGCTGCATGACCCAAGACACCCCTACCGCACATTAGAAATGTTCAAACTGAAACGTGGAACAGAGATTCAGGAGGTACTACTGTCAAGATGTGTGAGGTATGAGGTTCATGAACTGTTTCCAGCTGCGTCTCCTGCCATGCAGAGGAGGCTGTCCTGCAGCAGGAAAGAATCCCACAGGCAGAGAAAAGTAGATTTGGAAAGCGGAGTGGGCATGCCCTGCGGATGTCAGGGTCCTGGCTCTAGGTTCCCACTGAGCTGCGTCCCTGCTCTTGTGGTTACATAGCATTTGCAATGTTTCTCTTCTTACCCAAATGATTTCAATTTGACTAGCTCTCAGTTACCAGTAAAGAAGTATTAATTCATGAATCTAATTTAAAAAGAAATAAATCATCGGCAAAATTTGCCACTGTATTATTACCAAGAAATTGCTTGCTACTCTTCTCAAAACTGAATGTGACACTGTTAATTAGGACAGACAGGTAAGAACAACGTGCCTGAAAAAGTGGGGACTCCAGCCACGACCCCAGAAAGCCGACAGGTTATACCTTTTCCCTTTTTATCTTCTCGAAGCCGTGCTGCGTTCCCAACAATCCTGTTGTCCGAATCCCTTTTGCTTGGGCTACCTACTTATCTATTTGTGATCAATTCACTGTTTCAGTTTAGGCCTGGGTCTGATATGGTTCTCTGATGACATGCCTTGGCCTGAACTCTCCTGCAGAGACTCTTAACTTCTGTTAGCCCCAACCACTCCACTGAAACACTTCCAATCCCCTGCTTTGTGGCAAAACACACTTCTTGAGACCTTGCCTTAGTGGGATACTATTAAAAGTTGTCACCAGGGTTTTAATATTGTTGAGTTCAGTGCACAGTGATGCAGGCTAATGACGTACAAACTTCTCTGTAAAATTAACTAATGTGAACTTAGGAACAAAAGTAATGAGACACAGATGTCTCTGATTCCCTGTACTTACTTCAGGGAGAAGGGTGTCCTGTATCTCTTGTAGTCAGCCTGCTGTCTGGACACACACGGGGGAGAGGAGGGCATCACTGGGACCGTGCCTGTGAAACCAGAACTGCCTTCCTTCGGTACTCCTTTTCTGGAGAAGTCCGGTCTTCCCACCTCCCCATTGTGCATACTCATAACCCATATTCTTTGAACCTCTTATGTTGAAAGAAAATTAAGTAACTTCTCTTCCACACATAGGAAATGAAGACTAGTGTTAATATTAATTTGGTGTTATGCATTAGTGATGATGTCCATTCGAATATCCAAATGTAATCTTTATGACTCATCCCATCAGTTTTGATTGCAAATATATTCATGTGTCTTTTATATTTTAACTGGTTATCCAAAGAGCCTCATGCCCACATTAATAGAAAGTGGTGTCTCATTTTCTTAAGGGCAACCCCTCCTCAATTATCCAAGCCCCAAGGAAATCACTCAATCCAAGAAAGGAAGGAGGGGAGGGAGCTGTCCTTCTCACAAGTGCCAGACAAAGAATGAAATCCCCCACTTTGAGGCAGAAGTCTCTTCTGGTGGCTGTATGTTGTCACTGCTAAGAACAATAGTGCTTGCCTGTGGTGCTGAGAGGCTTTGCCTGTCAAAATCTCTGCCAGCTCTGCAATTGGGCCACATGCTTGGTCTCCAAGTTTATGGCTTCCTAGTTCACATAGACAATCAGCCACTTTCCTTCAAAGCAGGTAGCTGGTTCCCAGAAGACTGGCGTTATGGCAGACATTGCCACAACCACTTCTTCCAAGGATCCCTGGATTAGAGCAAGCGTTCCAGGTCTAGATTTGATTTTTCTTCAGGATAATATCCTTCCTTGCCATGGAACCATGCCGGGTCCATGTGTGCTCCTGACTTCAGATCTCACGGAGCTTGTACATGTTTCTCTGAGACATGTTGACTTCCATTTTAAATAGCACGAAACTGTGTATTGCTTGGGGTACAAGGTATTTATTAAGGATTGAAATCTGTGAACCCAAGAGGGAGGAAGCAGAAAGAGAGGTCAAATCATGATTTGGGCCTAAGAAAGCCATGGCTGACCAGATGGGGAGCGCTAGAGAAAGTCTTGCTGAGTCTTGTACTTCTGTTAAATCTGGCTATGTGCTTAGACGCTGTGTCATTGAGTCACTACATGGGACCGGTTCCAGGAAGGTGGTGGCCTCGAGCACGGTGGCTCTTTGCAGTGTGGCAAGCCTGGAATGAGCTGCCAGTCGTAGGCTGCCTGCCAGGCACACCTGCTTGCCGGCCACTTTGGCTTCAAAGGGCTCCTGGGCAATGTGTCTCCTCACCTAGCACTGGTAGAATCACTGTAAATCGAACTGAGTATAAAGCACAGATCTCACCTTCCCAAAGGGAACCACCTGAATAGACAAGGTGTTCAACCCTCATACTGGCTTTTCTGGTGTGAATGCCACAATCATTGCCCCCTGTCCTTATCTGGGAAAAGTCCTTCCCAAGGCCTCTGTGGCTTGAGGGTGGCAACTGTTTTGGAATCACAGATGATCCTGGAAATGAGTTTTGACTGGGCGGATGAGTATGGTTTCTAGACCCAGTCTCAAGCTGTAGTTCTCTTTATAAGAGTTCTGCATTTGATGTCATCGCCTCTGTCTCTCTCGTTGCCCCATACTCTATACTTAGAATGTAGGAGTTCTTAATAGGAACAGCAGTGCAGTTCTCCACCAACTCTGTCCTAACACGATGGGGAGTTACCAGCAACAGCACTTCCTTCAGCCCAGCATGTCCAGATTCATGACCTCACGAGGGTCCCTTTCATCCAGGAAAAGATACCTTTCAATAAACTGTTTTCTAAATTCTCTCACTTTACAGTAAGAAAGCAGCTTTGGACTTGGGCCCCTGATCCTTTCAGGAGGACATTTTCTTCAAAATCACGAAGTATACATTCTCAGCCTCATGCTGTCCAGCCAAATGTGGCCTCCTGTGGAGGCTGGATAATGCCCTCATACAGCCCCAAAGATCTCCATATCCTAATCCCCAGAAATTGTGAATATGTTACCTTACTTGACAAAAGAGACATTGCTGGCATGATTAAAGTTCCAGATCTTGAGATAGGGAGGTCATCTTGGAGGATTTGGGTGGATACAATGTAATCACAAGGGTTCTTATGAGAGGCAGAGGCAGGAGGGTTGAAGTTGGAGAAGGAGATGTGACTGAGGAAGCAGAGTCAGAGTGAGAGAGGAGAGAAGATGCCGTGATTTGAAGATGGAGGTGGTTGGATGAAGGAAGCCAAGGTGTACAGGTGCCTTCCAGAACCTGAAAACGCCAAGGAAATAGATTTCACCCTCCGAGCCTCCAGATGGAGCCAGCCCTGCCTCCGCCTGACTGAACCCAGTGAAACTGATTTTGGACTTCTGAACTCCAGAGCTGCAGGATAATACATGTGGATTGTTTTAAGCCACTTTGTGCTTTGATGATCTGTTACAGCAGCAACAGAAACTCAGTATACCTACCTTACTCAAACAGACAGTGATTGTACTCATTGCTGTGAGGCTCTCTAGACCTTGCCCTCTTTGAGAACTGAGTGCAGCATCTTCTTAAGGTGGTTGCCATGGAAGTAGCTATAAGGACATCCCCTGCAAGGCTGAACCCTTGGCCCCTGGACTCACCACGTCTCTTCTTCAGACCTGCCTCCGTAGAGACCGTTGTTGAGAAACAATGGACACTGGAGGATGCGTTCCTCAGCTGACTTGATCGTGCTTGGATTCTAATGAGAAAAGTGGGTGTAAAAGAATTCTGAGTCAATCTGTAGGACAAGATTGACCACGGCCTCCCTCAAGAAAGCCTTCAGCACCATGGACTGACCTCGAGGTGTTAAGAAATTCACATCAAGGAACATTCCTGTGCATGTGTCCTTATAGTAGAACGATGTATAATCCTTTGGATATATACCCAATAATGGGATTGCTGGGTCAAATGGAATTTCTATTTCTAGATCCTTGAGGAATTGCCACACTGTCTTCAACAATGGTTGAACTAATTTACACTCCCACCAACAGTGTAAAAGTGTTCCTATTTCTCCATATCCTCTCCAGTATCTGTTGTCTCCAGATTTTTTAATGATCACCATTCCAACTGGCGTGAGATGCTATCTCAATGTGGTTTTGATTTGCATTTCTCTAATGTCCAGTGATGATGAGCATTTTTTCATATGTTTGTTGGCCTCCTGTATGTATTCTTTTGTAAAGTGTCTGCTCATATCCTTTGCCCAGTTTTGAATGGGCTTGTTTGCTTTTTTCTTGTAAATCTGTTTTAGCTCTTTGTAAATTCTGGATATCAGCCCTTTGTCAGATGGGCAAACTGCAAAAATTTTTTCCCATTGTGTTGGTTGCCGATTCACTCTAATGACTGTTTCTTTTGCCGTGCAGAAGCTGTGGAGCTTGATTAGGTCCCATTTGTCTATTTTGGCTTTTGTTGCCAATGCTTTTGGTGTTTTGGTCATGAAGTCCTTGCCTACGCCTATGTCCTGGATGGTTTTGCCTAGATTTTCTTCTAGGGTTTTTATGGTGTTAGGCCTTATGTTCAAGTCTTTAATCCACCTGGAGTTAATTTTAGTGTAAGGTGTCAGGAAGGGGGCCAGTTTCTGCTTTCTGCACATGGCTAGCCAGTTTTCCCAACACCATTTATTAAACAGGAAATCCTTTCCCCATTGCTTGTTTTTGTCAGGTTTGTCAAAGATCAGATGGTTGTAGATATGTTGTGTTGCCTCTGAGGCCTCTGTTCTGTTCCATTGGTCTCTATCTCTGTTTTGGTACCAGTACCATGCTGTTTTGATTACTGTAGCCTTGTAGTATAGTTTGAAGTCCGGTAGTGTGATGCCTCCCACTTGTTCTTTTTGCTTAGAATTGACTTGGCTCTGTGGGCTCTCTTTTGGTTCCATATGAAGTTTAAGGTGTTTTTTTCCAGTTCTGTGAAGAAGGTCATTGGTAGCTTGATGGGCATAGTGTTGAATCTGTAAATTACTTTGGGCAGTATGGCCATTTTCATGATATTGATTCTTCCTAGCCACGAACATGGAATGTTTCTCCATCTGTTTGTGTCCTCTTGTATTTTGTTGAGTAGTGGTTTGTAGTTCTCCTTGAAGACGTCCTTTACATTCCTTGTTAGTTGTATTCCTAGGTATTTTATTCTCTTTGCAGTAATTGTGAATGGCAGTTCATTCTTGATTTGGCTCTCTTTAAATCTGTTATTGGTGTATAGGAATGCTTGTGATTTTTGCACATTGATTTTATATCCTGAGACTTTGCTGAAGTTGTTTATCAGTTTCAGGAGATTTGGGGCTGAGACGATGGAGTCTTCTAGATATACAATCATGTCATGTGCAAATAGAGACAATTTGATTTCCTCCTTTCCTATTTGAATACTCTTTATTTCTTTTTCTTGCCTGACTGCTCTGGAACTTCCAGTACTATATTGAATAGGAGTGATGAGAGAGGGCATCCTTGTCTAGTGCCACATTTCACAGGGAATGCTTCCAGTTTTTGCCCACTCAGTATGATATTGGCTATTGGTTTGTCATAAATAGCTTTTATTATTTTGAGATACATTCCATCAATACCTAGTTTATTGAGGGTTTTTAGCATAAAGGGCTGTTGATTTTTGTCAAAGGCCTTCTCTGCATCAATTGAGATGATCATGTGGTTTTTGTCTTTGGTTCTGTTTATGTGGTGAATTACGTTTATAGACTTGCGAATGTTGAACCAGCCTTGCATTCCCGGGATGAATCCTACTTGATCATGGTGGATAAGCTTTTTGCACCAACCCAAATACCCATCAATGATAGACTGGACAGGGAAAATGTGGCACATATACAGCATGGAATATTATGCAGCCATCAAAAATGATGATATCGTGTTCTTTGTAGGGACATGAATGAACCTGGAAACCATCATTCTCAGCAAACTGACACGAGCAGAAAATCAAACACCACATGTTCTCACTCATAGGCGGGTATTGAACAATGAGGACACATGGACACAGGGAGGGGAGCACTACACACTGGGGTCTGCTAGGGGGAAATAGGGAGGGACAGTGGGGGATGGGGAGTTGGGGAGAGATAACATGGGGATAAATGTCAGATATAGGTGAAGGGGAGGAAGGTAGCAAATCACACTGCCACATGTGTACCTACACCACCATCTTGCATGTTCTTCACATGTACTCCAAAACCTAAAATGCAATAAAAAAGAAAGAAAGAAAGAAAGAAAGAAAGAAAGAAAGAAAGAAAGAAAGAAAGAAAGAAAGAAAGAAAGAAACTCACATCAACTCCTGCTCCTGAGGCTGGAGCTGGGATTTCAGGTGGGCTTCAGAGCCCAGCTTCCACTGACCTCCTGTGACATAGGAACATGTATTATTGGCCCTCTCTCTGCCTTTTCCAGAATTAACCTTACTCACCACCAGTGGAACACTCAGGTCCAACTGTGGACCCTCAGCATGCCATTCCAGGCTGTCTTTCAGGTCTGCAGGTCATGCTGAATCCTCGTGCTGAACCTCATGCCTGCTTCCATCCCGCGTTCCCTCCTGCACAGCCTCCTGGATCTGTTCCTCTAAAGTCAACACCTGTGCGGAGCCTCCTTGGCCCTGTGTTTCATGGTAGAAAAAATTGACATGCAAGTTCTTGCAACCTGCATATGACCAGCTACTGTTTAAGTGTCGTTAAGCCCTTGGTGACAGGGACTGAGGCATTAGCAGTTTTGAGGTCACAGCTGACCTTTTGTGCAGGGTCTTGCAGGCTTTTAAAATTATCATCCTTTATTCTTGCCTCAGGGACCCGCCAGCCTAGTTATATCTAAATGGCTTGGTAGAGTCACAGTTTAAAATCTTCTTTTCTGTCACTGCATGGAATAAAATTGCCTGCAGTGTGGGTATTTTGGGGCATTTCTCTGGACTTCACAGCCTGGCACTCGCCCACACTGGTGTGTTCACACAAGTATAGACACCGCCTGACGTCCTCTAGGTACGTCTGGCACAGACCTCCCTTCTAGTTCAAGCGGTCTTCTATCGTTTTAGAAACTGGGTGTACGCAGATACTGACATAGACATTACCTTCCAGGGCTCTTTCTCCTCTGATGCTTTTGAGAGATTTTAAAATATTTTACCTCTTAGACAGTTCATAAAAAAATTGCGTGGGTCTTACTCCCTGTTTGATATAGCCGGTTTCTGATAGGACATCCCTTGGGGACAGTAACTACATCAGTGTAGTTCCAACAACCTTTCTTTCTCCTGTGATGTGCCAAGGCCCCACAGATGCAGGAAAGTCTGTGCTCCCCTGGGCTGCTGGGCCGCCATGCAGAAATGTGCTTCTGACTCTATCTGAAAACCAGCAGGGCACACATGGGCGCTGTATCTCAGATCTTACATCAGATCACCCAAAATATAACCAAATGCCCCCCGATGTGTGCCAATGCATGCCCCATGAGTGTGATAAGAGTTCTGCTGGCCTCTGCTCCTATCAGAGTGCCTGCAGGAGTCACACCCTTCCCTGACCAACATTGGAAAACTGCACTTTCCCGTACTTAGCTCCTATTTCAGTTGTGTGAGGCTGCTGGATAAATCCACTCTCTGTTGCTTTACCAGGACGGAAGGTGGAAGTCTTTTATTAGTATAGTCTTTTAAATCTAGTTTCCTTATCTAGGACATGGTCCTCAAAGCCTTTGAATGAGGGTTTACCCTTGAGATGAAATGCATGTGCACCTTTCTTTTTCTTCTTTGTTGAAGTATCACCAGTTACTTCACAGTATTGGCTAAGTCTGAAAAAATACCCTTAGAATCACTGAGTGGCCTCTCTTAGACACCCAAGAAGTGCTTGGGTGATCTCATTTAGAGAGAAGGTCACTGGGAAAGCTCCAAGTGCAGCCCCTTTTAGAAAGGTAAAGATATGATCAATAGTCCTATCTGTCCTAGAGAAAGGATGGACAAGACCTTTTGTGTTTTGTGAGGACAAACATAGTGCTCCTGCTTGGCACACGTGGCCGTCTGGGAGGAGCAGGGCAGGGTGCCTAGCCTGAGCCTGTGGGGGCTGGAGGCTGTGCTGTCACAGCGCTGCAGTACCGACCCTCTGGTGTCACCCAGAAGGATGGTGGACCCCTACCACATGAACACACTGGGCACAGGCAGCAGGGAGGGAATGCCTATTTTTGAAGACCGTTGTGAGTTAGCTGTCATCTGGGAACCAGGCTATCCAAGCAAGTGACAGCCACCATTGCCTAATTCCAGTCCTGGCTTTGAGAAGGCTTTGCTGTTGTAGGAAAGCTGGTGCATCCCCCAAAACTGTGTCTGCTGCCCATTTTTGAGCCACTTCAAGGCTTTCCATAGAATGGCCCCATTCCAGGCTGGGAGCTGCTTCTTGCTCCCCAGGCACAGTTCCAGTGCCAGACAAGGTGGTCCTCCACAGCTCAGCCCACGTAGCTCACATCTGTGAGGCCAAAGCCCGGCATCTTTACTTCCATGCTTTCAACGCCCCACTTGGCAGGAAGCTTAGCTTACAAGGTGAGTTTTTATAAGAAAGACCCTGGAAAATTTGATGGGGGCACATCCCAGTGAGGACAGCACGGTGGGTGGACTGACCAGCATGCAAAGGTGCCACTTTACAGAGAGTGGCTCTGCTTTTGTCCCCATGACTGTAACTGGCACTCTACCTAGCTTCTTCGCACCAGATGAGGCTTGATGCGGGTGGGTTCTACTCAGTGTCCAAGGCCCACACACCCGGTAAGCACATCGAGTCTTAAATCGATCTGGACTCCCCTTCCAAACAGTGGCCCTAAGCACTACACGATGCTGCACACCTAGCAGGAGGGGCTGGGATGCTCCAGGGAGACAGGTGAAACTTATTCTGTGAGGGCTGGAATCTAGCCCAGCCTGCGGGGCTCTGCACAGCCCCCTTCCTGAAGACATCCAGCTTCCTCTGTCACCATGCCTTCCAACCAGTCCTTTGTACTCCAGGCTGTTTGCTGTCATGGGGTCTACACGATGTGGATTCCTCTGCCTCAATGTCTCTCCCAGCCTTCCCCAACCTTTGTCTGATTAGCCCCAACTCTGCTTAAATGTCATTTCCTCCAAGAAGTCTTTTCTGACCCCCAAGAAAGTTTAGGCCCCCAGTTTTTCCTCTCCATTCACGATGGACTTTTCTTCCTATGCTTATGTATCACTTATTCTAGGCCAGATGCTGTTCAAAATGCTTCATATATAGTAACTCACTTACTTCTAACAAAACCCCTAAGCCACAGGTACTGTAGTATTTGTATAAGTATTAGGAAATGTTATTGGTAACCAGTCCATTACCAGAGAGTAACACCATGAAGAGAGCAGTGGAAGCTACCTTGTTCATATTCTGAGCTATTGCAATGTAGAAGGTGCTCCCTGAATATGGAAAGAAATAATTACCAGCCAGTAGTAATGTTTTGCAATATTTGTCCTTTGTTTTTTTGAGACGGAGTCTCACTCTGTCGGCCAGGCTGGAGTGCAGTGGTGTGACCTTGGCTCACTGCAACCTCCACCTTTCGGGGTTCCAGCAATTCACCTGCCTTAGCCTCCTGAGTCGCTGGGGCTATAGGCACACGCCACCACACCCGGCTAACTTTTGTATTTTTCGTAGAGACAGGGTTTCACCATGTTGTCCAGGATGGTCTCAATCTCCTGACCTCATGATCCACCCACCTCCCAAAGTGCTGGGATTGCAGGCGTGAGCCACCACGCCCAGTCATTATTTATCCTTTTTTAAGTGGAATACTCCTTGTGGGCAGGGCTGATGCCATATCCACCTTCATATTCTTAGTCCCTAATAGTGTCTGAAACATAGCCAATGCTTACCATCTCTCTCGGGTGAATAAAGGACTGTCCTGAAATGTGTTAAATCAGCCCCTCTTTTTGTTTTCAACAACAAACGGTGAGCCTGCAGGCTTTTAGCTCTTTGCCATACACTTCACTTGGTTTGCCTTCATTTTTAATCTGTTTTCTCTTGCCTTGCCTGTAATAGGTTTCTTTTGTCCACTGTGTGCACAGTGTTGTGCCACACAGAGAATCCAGCAGAAGAGATTTGAATTAGACAGGAGAAAGTGTCTTCACATTGTCAGGACTGCAGAACCCAGAGGGACCGTCCAGGGGACATGAGCACAGGTGTCCATGGGAGATGCTGCTGTGATCCTCACAGTTCAACCTCAGCACTGGCCAGAGACAGGGCTGAGTGACGTGACAGGCCTCTGACAGCCTTCTTGGTGCTGATCTATGATTTCATATGGAAAGAAGCGGATTCCTTATTCTGTCTGTATGTGAAACAGCAAGTGATCACACTGAGCACAGAGCCTCCCATGAATAGGTGGCTATTAATAGACGTTTGCTAAATGCCAAAACCATGTTGGACATTGTACCAAAACAAAGAATTAGATAAGGTCTTTGCTAGGATAACAGCTCTTCCCAGGGAGCATAGAAAATAAATTCATTGAGTAGGTGACCAAAAAAAAAAAAAAAAAAAAAAAAAAAAACGCAGATAAAGAACATAAATGCAGTCAGGGTTCTGACCCTTTTGAAAAAATTTCTTACATATTTCTTTTTATATATCGTGGTTTATATATAGAATGTGGTATTCACTTTCCTAAAAGGATTCATAAGCTGTTACCCAAAAACCTTTGCAGACAGGAAAACCATGATGGGCCATTTCATTTGACCTTCTTGAGTCTTGATTTCTTTATTTGTAAAAACGAGTCAAGTGCAGTTAGCAATCAGCCCAAGAGTAATCGGACAGCACCCCTCTGTGTGATTCAGCAGCTGCTGACCCAGTGCAGTGCTTTGCTACTGGCTGTCCCTTGAAAGTTCCCATAGTAGACACCCTGGACCTACCCCCCTACACCGTACCCCCTGGACCATGCTATAATCTGCTGTGTATGTATCATTCCAGAGCTTTTTTAAAATTGTACTTTAGGTTCTGGGGTACATGTGCAGATCGTACAGAGTTGTTACATAGGTACACACATGGCAAAGTGGTTTGCTGCCTCCATCCCCCTGTCACCTATATCTGGCATTTCTCCCCATGTTATACCTCCCAACCTCCCCACCCACCACTGTCCCTCCCCTAGTCCCTCTCAACAGACCCCAGTGTGTGATGCTCCCCTCCCTGTGTCCTTGTGTTCTCATTGTTCAACACCCGCCTGTGAGTGAGAACATGTGGTGTTTGGTTTTCTGTTCCTGTGTCAGTTTGATGAGAATGATGGTTTCCAGATTCATCTATGTCCCTACAAAGGACACGAACTCATCCTTTTTTATGACTGCATAGTATTCCATGGTGCATATGTGCTGCATTTTCCTTGTCCAGTCCATTATTGATGGGCATTTGTGTTGGTTCCAGGTCTTTGCTATTGTGAACAGTGCCACAATGAACATATGTGTGCATGTGTCTTTATAATATAACTATTTATAATCTTTGAGTATATATCTAGTAATGGGATTGCTGGGCCAAATGGAATTTCTATTTCTAGATCCTTGTGAAATTGCCACACTGTCTTCCACAATAGTTGAACTAATCCACACTCCCACCAACAGTGTAAAAGTGTTCCTGCTTCTCCACATCTTCTCCAGCATCTGTCTCCAGATTTTTTAATGATTGTCATTCTAAATGGCGTGAGATGGTATCTTAATGTGGTTTTGATTTGCATTTCTCTAATGACCAGTGATGATGAGCACTTTTTCATGATTGTTGGCCTCATATATGTCTTCTTTTGAAGTGTCTGTTCATATACCTTGCCCACTTTCAAATTTTTTTTTTTTTTTTTTTTTTTTTTTTTTTTTTTTGTAAACCTGTTTAAGTTCTTTGCAGATTCTGGATATTAGCCCTTTGTCAGATGGGTAGACTGCAGAGTTTTGCAGGATGCAGGCAGCCTACTCAAAAGTGTGGTTGAAGAGAAACAAAGCTGTTAATATCCCTCTGGACTCATGGAGGGAATGACATTAAAGCAGAGTTGGGGTTAATCAGGCAAAAGTTGGGGAACACTGGGAGAGACTTTCAGGCAGAGGAATCCACATCATGCAGACACCATAACACCAAAGGTCAAAGTTATGGAGTGTTTATGAGAATCTGGTTGGATCTGTGGCCATGGAGAGAAACCACTGATGGGAACCGACGCTTTTATAGAGAAACGTGAACTCTGCTGACTTCCGCCTCTCAGAAAGGGGCCCAAGGGAAGAGTAGCCCGACTTCTCTTATCTCTCCTTTCCACTCTTCTGCAGGTGCTCCCTCACTAGCAGGATCCAGCCTAGAGCTAGACAGTCAGGGGGGCTGTTTGAGGCTGGCAATTAAGGTCAGCTTCTTGGGTTCAGAGCAGGATGGGGGAGGATAGAGAATTGATTTGGAGGGGCAAAAGAAGGTGTTCAGTGCTACTCACTTAGCACAGCTGGTTCTGCAGGCCTGCTTCTAGGGGTTGGAGTCTGGCCTGATCCTTTGGCATACCAGCTGCCGAGGATTTGTTTACTGTTAAAAAGCTTGGTCTTAGAATGTAATGCTCTCTTTCCTCTTTGCATTAGAGAGTCAAGTTTAGCCTGAAGAGAACAGGAAGCAATCTCTTCTGCTCTTAAAGTAGTCTTTTTTTTTTTTTTTTTTTTTTTTGAGACAGGGTCTCACTGTGTTGTCCAGTAGGCTGGAGCCCAGTGCCATGGTCACAACTCACTGCAGCCTTGAACTCTTGGTCTCAAGTGATCCTCCCACCTCAGCCTCCAAAATAACTGGGGCTACAGGCATGTGCCACTGTGCCTGGCTAATTTTTGTATTTGTTTCGTAGACAAAGGGTTTTGCCACAGTGCCCACACTGTTCTCAAACTTCTGGACTCAAATGATCAGTTTCCCGGGGTAGTAAGTCTTTAAGTAAGAGATGGAAAAGGACTGTGGCTCACAGGAGATTCAGTCCAGCTCCTGGGCTCAGGGTTCTCCCTAGGAGTTTGCAGTTAAAGCTTTACGGGAATAAGCTGAGTACATTTACCTACGGTACTTCCTTTATCGCCTCTTTGTTAATTTGTGTTAGAGGTAGGCAAAGATCGAGCAATGCACGGGTCTCAGCATTGCTGTCACCTGTCAGTAGAAAAGGTCTAATTTATCTGTCTATTCCCACTGCAGAGCTTCCGTCGGGTGACTTCCCCTGTAGAAAGGCCTGACCGTTTGTCATCCACATCCTACTGTCTCCCTGCCCCTTTCTCAAGTCCTGATTTTCCCTGGCCCTCCCAGCTGGCCCCATGCCACTCTGTTTCTGTTGACCTCCCTCCATTCTTAGAATCCGTGCACCACCCTTTGATATGTCCTCTGGCTCTGCTGTCTTTTTGATAAACCCGTTTTATGTATCAGTGCTGTACTACAGAGGGTGCCTTGTGGAGGAGACCCTCAGCAGGTCTCCTGCATCTCCCAACAAACTGGGCACGGTACTGAGTCCACAGTGGGGCTCCTGAAGGAAGACAAGGCCACTGATGAACTGGCATGAGCTCCTCTATTTCGAAATCACCTAAAAATCAGATGCCAGGAGCTCTGCACTCATATCAGCCAGAGTCTGAAGGACCCCACAGGAAGAAGTCGCTTCTCTTCACAGTTTCCTTTCTCTAGATGAGGACAGTGGAGGACGGGCAGATGTGGGAGCTGCTTCCTCCACATGGCTCACCCCTCCCTGACAGAGGACCTGTGGTGCTGGGCATTGAGGATACTCTGAAGACCTCATCCTCCAAAACACAATAACCTTTGCTCACCCTATGGTTTGCCATATTCGTCGCTCTTCCCCCACTGCTGGGGAGGTGCTTATTGAAGGAACTACAATTATCTATGCTTATTGCCTTTCCAGTATTAGGTGAATAGAACGCTAACCCTGGCAAAGGCAACCTAAAGCCAGAGGAAGCTGTCATGTCAATTTCAGTTTAACCAGGTGTTGCTTCTGCTGTCAGTCGCCTCCCTGAGACTGCCTTTGCTTAGCAACAACCTCAGCTTTTCATAACAGCATCTCCCTGAGTCTCAGCAGTAACTCTGGAGCTGCCAGCAGGGGAGAAGCCACTCGGATTTAAACTGGGTGGAAGGTAAAAATTCCCAGAGGTTGTGGGTTCCTGGAAGGTCTTAAAGCCTCTGTCATTACAGCTCTGTATAATGGCTGGGCTGCTAATCCCATTTAACATAAAGGGCTGGTACTCACATTTTATTGATATGGTTGGGCTACCTGCTCTTACTCAGTTGTACTGGGTTAACCAGAGAGGATGTGTTTTGGGCATGCATCTAGCCCTAGTGCTATCTGGCTCACCAGGAAATCTCACTTAGGAAATTCATCTTAGCAGAGGGGGGGAATTTGTGAAAGTGTTTTCAAGGCACTGAGAGATAAAGAAAAGGCAGAGGGTGGAATGAGCAGTATATTCTTATTCTGAGTTTTGTTTCCTCAGAGATCACTAGGTTATCTCTAGAAATTTCCCAGAGTCCTAAAGCTTTTCAAAGCCTTCTGGATTAGCACAGAATCTCTGGGAGAAAAGGCAACATCCAGACTGGGATGGTGAGTGAGTCTTAGCATCTATGTTGCAGTGAGATTCAGAGCCCCAGCACAAAGCCACGTGTGTTGTGCACACCACAGCTCCTGTGCTACATTCGTCAAGTAGACCAGTGGTCATGGCACCACCTAAAGATGTGCAGTGACACACATCGGGAGTGACAGGGCCCAGACAGAAGGTTCAATCTATTCCGAAGTGTGCAGGCTTGCTCAGCCTTTCATACTTCTTAGCACACATGGAGACCTGTATGTGCATAGCACAGTGGGGCAAAGGAACTAAGCTGTTCACAGTTAGATGTCTCAGGCTAAGGAGTTCCAGCTGCCCAGCTTCTGCTCCCTAGATTTCCTCTAACCCAGTCTTTTCATGCTAGGTGCCACAACACACAATAGTGAGCTCTGGTCTGCAGTTGCAGACTCACTACCACTCAGAAAAGCACTTCCAGAATTCTCTAAGACTCTTGACCCTGTATCTCCTTGGCTAATTCATGACTTTGGGCCTATGTGAAGTAGTCATTTCAGAGCCCTGAGAGTTTTTAGAGAGAAATACAATTAAGAAAATGCTGAGTGTGAAAGGACATGTCTATCCTCACACAGTTATGGAGAGTTTTAAATAAGATTAAGTAAGATGGAGTGTGTGAAAGAATTTTATAAACCACAGTGTAGATTTTGATGTTTAATACTACTGCTAAGGCATGACTGATTAGGCAGATATTCCTCACTTACTGATTGTAATGCTGCAAATCCCTAAATGTCCAATCCAAACCATCCACATAAAGTAATGAATGAAATACCTGCAAATAGAAGGGCAAGCATTCTATTTTTTCTCTCCTATAACACAAGAAAACATTGTGCTATTTTTAGAAGTGTATGATTCACAAAGAGTAATAATGGTGCCTAAAATTAGGAATATCTAGTTCAAACCACCTAGAGTAATGAAATAGGGTGAGTTTAATGCCTTAAAACATCTTAAAATCGCAGTTTGGAAGAAATAATTAAGTGACTAAATATTTAATAGTAACCAGGACATGTTAAACAAAAGTGGGTTACTCTAATGTAACTTTATCTTTAGTTCTGTTTTTACATAAGTTAAAATATGATTAATTGGAACCATAAATAATGATAGTAATAAGAATGGTTATATAGGTCACTACCATCTTTTTCTGAAGTGTTCAATGCATCTTAGATGTGTTGCTACCTTGAAGACAAAGCCTAAGCAAAGATGTTCAGGGTAGCTCCCCTGATCTACTCCCATTCATTCATTCATTCAACAAACACTGTATTTCACCAATTCTAAAGAGTTGTCATTTGTAAGATAAGCAATTATTTTATAAACCGTAAGGAAAAGTTGATGCTTATTAAACTAAGACATGCCGTTGATTGCAACACACAGCTCTAACTTCATATACTTTTAGTATGTATCTTAGAACCAGATAAAAATTCTACTTTTTAAATGTAGTATACTTTAGGGAGTAGGCTTGGAAGTTCAGACAACTGGACAACTGGGTTTAAATCTTGGTTTGACCTCGAGTGCTCCCTAAGTCTGACTTTCCTCACCTGCAAATTGGGCCAGAAAAGTAGCTTCCTCAAGAGAGAGTTGTTAATTGAATTAATATAAGCCAATATCTACAATAGGTCATTGCTTTTTAAAAAGTCCCACTCCAGAGTGTAAATTAGTTCAACCATTGTGGAAGACAGTATGGTGATTCCTCAAGGACCTGGAAATAGAAATTCCATTTGACCCAGCAATCCTATTACTGGGTATATATCCAAAGGATTATAAACCGTCTTACTATAAGGACACGTGCACATGAATGTTCATTGCAGCACTGTTTACAATAGCAAAGACCTGGAACCAACCCAAATGCCCATCGATAATAGACTGGACAGGGAAAATGTGGCACATTTACACCATGGAATATTATGCAGCCATAAAAAGTGATGAGTTAATGTCCTTTGTAGGGACATGGATGAACCTGGAAACCATCATTCTCAGCAAACCGACACAAGAGCAGCAAATCAAACACCGCATGTTCTCACTCATAGGCAGGTGTTGAACAATGAGATCACATGGACGCAGGGAGGGGAGCATCACACACTGGGGTCTGTTGGGGGGAAATAGGGGAGGGACAGCAGGGGGTGGGGAGTTGGGGAGAGATAGCATGGGGAGAAATGCCAGATACAGGTGATGGGGAGGAAGGCAGCAAATCACACTGCCGTGTGTGTACCTATGCAACAATCTTGCATGTTCTTCACATGTACCCCAAAACCTAAAGTGCAATAAAATAAATACATTAAAAAAAAAGTCCCACTCCAGCATTATTACATGATTAAAGTTCAGCAACAGATGAAGACTAGCTATGGGGCTGTTCTGGACTAGGTAGGGAACTAGTATAGAGTAGTCTGAGCAACAATGGGGGCTTGAATGAGAGAACAGGATGCCGATGAGATACAGATTGGAAATCCCAGTTTTCTGATGGATTGCATGGGGTTGGTGAGAGAGAAGGATAAGGCAAGGCTAAGTTCTAGGTTTTTTGTTTGAGCTCAGTTTGATGGTGCCATTTATGGAGGTAAAGAAACTGGGAAGAATCACATGTTCTGTTTTGGATTTACTCCTTTTGAAAGGTCATCAGGGAGGCTTGTTTAGAATACTCCTTCCATGGCCTTCCCTATGGAGATCCTAATTCTGTAGGTATCTCCTCCAGTGAGTCAGATGTGCTGCGTTTTGAGAAGAGCCTAAGTCTTGGGATACATGGAACCTTCATATTTTAAAAGTTCATTGGTACATTATTTTGTGGGAATGTGTGTGTAAAAAATGCAGTTGTGCTGGTTTGAATTCAGCTATAGATATAATAAGACTACCTGTATCTGAAGAAAGGAATAATCCATAGAAATAATATATAGGAGAAGAATACATGTGAGGATGATGGGATTTTTTTGTTATGTTATTCTTCCTCCTTTTTTAGGGCCTTTTTACCAATGGTTACTGAGTGCTTCCTCCTTTCCTCTCCCAATCTGCACAGTTAACTTCTTCCTGTCTTTGAAGCTCAGTGCAAATCTCACCTTGTCCAGACCTCTTCCTGGTCTCTCAGACAGACTCCTCGGGTTGCACGTGTTCATAACACCCCATGCATGGCACACTGTGTGTGTAATATAATTTTATCATTAACTTTCTTCCCTGCTAGATTGAAAACTTCTTGGGAGCAGGAAGTATTTTTATTTGGTCAGCATGTATCTACAGCATGGAGAACAGTGTCTAGGTGTATTAAGTTCTCAATAAATAGTGGCAAATAAATTAACATAAATGGGTGCTTTTTAAAATCTAGTTCCACATTTAATTAATTTTCTCCTCATTGGCGGCAATTTTCCCTTCACTAGTTTTTAGAAGCGTCTTTGGGGACCCTAGGAACAAATGCACCAGAGAGGAGATAAAGTGATTTAGAAATATAAAGAAATATAATTGGACTGAAAAAAATCCTTACATAAACTTAAATGTCAGCAACAACATAAATCTACTGAATTCCCCTCTTGACTCTCTGTGGAGTCCTGATGTTCTAACGGAACTTAATACTCCTGATATGAGTAGTACTAGAGGGAGAACTGTCTCCAGCCCATGCTGAGTGTGTGCCAGAAACCTCCAGCCAGCCATGGGGAAGCAGGAGCTTAATACGACCCACCCCTTTTCCTCAAGGAACTATTGAAGTCATCATGCCTGGGCTTCCATGGCAAATGTTCTTTTCTTGTGGATAATCTGGGTTATTCATCAAATGGCTAAAGGCGAACGCATGGGACTAAGTCCAACTGAGTTTCCTGACTAGTTTCCAAATGGTTCAAATCTACTGATGCAACTCCTAGCACAGAATAGCCTCAGATGTCCACTAAGCCTTGACAATGATATGGACTGCCTATGTCAGGGCACTGTATGTTTAACCCAAGGTGCAGGTGATGCATATTCTGAAGTATAGCCCAACCATATCACATTTCTTTCCTCCAAGTCATAATGTCACTCTCTGAATGACTAATGTAAACCAAGAGATATGGAACAGCCTTGTGCAACTATATTTTTTCCCCAATTGGTTCCTCTTAAATATCTTGCTTCTTAGGTTATTACTGCAAAGGTAAGCTGTACTGGGGGAAAGAAATCACAGAGACAAGAGGAGGTAATGGAAAATACATAGAAAATGTTACTACGGAAATGTAGTGAGCTAGGTTGGTGAGTTATTTAGTGCCCTATCAATGACTTTCTCATTGATAGGGCATGTTTTTACACTGCTGTTTGTTAGGTAATGGGCTATATTGCTGCTCACAGATTCTGATTTGATCCCCAGTGTTCTGGGAGCTCAGCTCATCCTATGCTGTGGACTCCATTTGTCTGATTATTCTTTCATATTCTTGAAAACAAGGAATGATGAGACATTAATATAGAAGTTCCTAGTGTGCCAGTATTCTATACGTGGGTAGGCAAAAAGACATGCATTAATGCAAAAATGATCTGGGGCCAGGGTGTCAGAAGTTTTTGTAAAACAACAGTGTTGAGGTGCATGTGAGAATTGGCAGCAACCTCGTTGTAATGAATTTACTGCCCCTGTGCTGCCATGAGGGAGGGCAATTCCTTCTGACAGGTGAATTACACTGTGGAATACTGACTTCTTTGCTCAGGACTAGGGCTGGGCAAATGGTTTGCCTGACCCTCTTGTGTACATGCTATGCTAATGTCAGCTCCATCAAATGCTTAGATGAAAGAAAAACATGTTTCAGACTTAGTGTCGGGGGAGCAGCAACTTGTACTCAGGACACAAAGAAGAATGTGCTGGTGAGAAGGATAGAACACCTTAACATTCTGGAGTAGTATTTCCTGCGTTAGGTGTTATTAGATCAAATGTCCTGACTACCTTAAGCCTAATGAGCATGGGAAAACAGTGCTGATTTGATTTTCTTGACTCATTGTAACTATGAGCTCTCTAGTGGACAGCAGGAGTTGGTATTGCTAGTTATTATAAATAAAGTACAAACTTGTTTGGTTTTATACAGACTGGTGTCATTGTCAGAGATAGAAACATATACCAAGAGGAGTCCATCAGCAAAAAGAGTTTGGGGCAACGATCTTGTGCAGTTAGATAATTACAAGTTTGATTCCCCAAGGATTAGATTCAGTCCCTATGGAGCTCCTTGAGGGATTCAGAAGGATGCCCTAGCTGTTGTTTATTTAGTTAAAAATTAAAGCCTTATAGGACACAATTCTTACCAATTACATCTGAGAAATGTAAGCAGCCTATGAAACAAATCCAAGGTGAAATTGAACAGCAGGGGTTCTCAACATGGGTCTCACTAGTGAGTTTTAATAGCTCACAAACTGCTGAAACTTCTGTAGAACATTCTGTGTATTTATACTTGAGTGTCTGTATTTTTTCTTCAGGTTCTGAAAGGGCAGTCTTACATCCAAGGTGTCAAGATCATAGCCTTTCAATCTGTATGCCACACCAGAAATAAGGGCTCTTCCAGCCAAGTCCAGCGTGAACAGACATAGTTCCTAGATAGCTTCATGGAGGCAACACCACATAAAGGTTTTGCCTTGGTTTGAATTGTGGAATTTTATTAGTTAGGGAAATAGATATAACCCGTGGATGCATGCAGGTGGAGACCCAGATGATTTCAGAACTCTGGAGGTCTTCTGAGATGAACCTGTCTAACATTCACTTCATTGATAGGGAAACTGGGACTGGAAGGTGCAGCAGCCTGCTGTAGGTCCCCTAGCAACTCAAGGCTGGGTCTGGGTGCCTGCTTCACATTCTCTCTACTCTATCTATCCCTGCTCATTCGGAAAATGGGAAGACATAGGTATGCAATGACAGCACATCCTACTGTATTCAAATCTGATTGTATTTTGCTGAGAGCTTGTCTAGGAATGGTGCTCCCTGTGACCTCAACTCTTCTGAGATCCTACTTCTAGCATCATAGAAGATATGTGATGCACATCTATGCAGACCTCTCGCACTTAGATACTCACTGATGAGTTTTAACTGTCTGGATGTCCTTTATATTTCCTTATTTTGTTTTCATTTTTCTTGCCTGTTAAATTGTAATACAAATGCTTAGAGGAAAATGAATTTTGTATTTGACAGACAGCATCTGTTGCTGCAGGTCTTAGCTCCTTTTTGAGTAGCCAAACACAAATGAGAATTGTGGACACTAGCTAAAGTGACTGGTGGGTAGAATCAGTGACAAGGCGAAGCATTTATTTCCTCTTTCTTTCTCTTACTCCGACATCCTTCCATGAGGAGATGAAGACCCCTCATCCACACGTGCATGCTGCAGTCTGGGCTCCTCTTTCTTGGTGTCCGTGTCACTCTTACAGTTAATCAAGTGCAGGAGGTACAGCTTGATGGCTCTGTCTGACCTTCCATCAACTCTGAAAGTGAAGCTTCAGAAGAGATTAAAGCTCAAGAGGGTGGCTGAGCACAGGCAGTTGGGAGAAGGGATCAGGGCTCCCCTGTGTTCCAACCCCACATTCTGTCTGCTCCAACCCCACACTTTTCCCTTTTCCTCTCACATCTTCAGGCTCTTCACAGAGGGGTTAGAAATGAAGTCCAGAGTCTAGAGGCAAGAGAGGAAAGTGAGCAGGACTCCATGTACTTAGAATTGAGCCAAAATACATGAATATGTCCAATGAAATCTGCATACACACTTCTGGATCCCTGATTACAACGATCAGGATGATGAGAAATCATTGCAAACTGTATCTAGAGACCCCTCTTTTCATCACTATTTGTTGTTATTTTAAAGAGGAATCTTGGTAATAACAGGTGTCATCTGTTTTGAAGAATTAAATAATTACAGTAAATACTACACACCAAACGTATGCATGCACACACACACACACACACACACACACACACACACACAACCTGTACTGAAAATTCTGAGCATTTTGCCTACTCCCAACATCTTTTACTTTTCTAGACTTTTGGATGTGTGACAGTTTGTTCTCTCTTGTTTTACTTGTGTCATATAGAGGGCAGCTTGGGGCTAACATCATTTCCTGTTCCAGAAAAAGCCACTGTCTTTTATTAAGCAATGCTTCTTTCCAAGTGCTGCAGCATCCACCCTTCAAGTTCTCCTTAAGGAGTCACTTCAAATATCTGCAGAAATGGCTGTTAGGATCATGCATTTTATCTTCTTATGAACCATTCTGGAAATGGAGACAATGCATTGGCTGTGGATCTTGCCCAGATTCACACTTGCAGTTTTCATTTATCAAAAATGCTGCTTCCCCAAGTTTTCCTTGCAGAAATCTTATAAAACCTGAAATCACTTAATTATTAAATTCTAAAGCTAGATGGAACAGTAGCAATCTTCCGTCATAACATCTTATATAAAAGATAAGGAAAGGAAATTCAACTAACTAGTGATAAAATCTGGACTGCCGCCTAATTCTACTGATTAGCAATTCAGTTCTGTATCCAAAATATCACAGTGATACTCAGAAATGCCACAGTTCAAGATCCACTGGAAACAAGGTAAGTCATATGAAAACTCCAGGAAGTTCTAATGAAATAGATGTACTGAGAGAGAAATATTTCATTTTCAAATAATGTTAACAATCCCTGAAATATTGAAATAAACTCATATACTCTCACATCATGCCAGGAGAAGAGATCCAAGTTATTTGGATGCTTGCATGGGAGTAAAAATCGACATTCAAAAAACAAAATTCAACCCAGGTCATCTTCGTAAAGGATAATGCACCAAAATGCCTCAGACATGAATTCTAAGAACGGATCTTAACTTGAGTTCAGGAATTACGGAGCCTTTTCCATAAACAGCATGTGTTTCTAACCACATAATACTTACAGGATGGCAAAAGTATAGTGTTATGGAAAACAGAAAAATCTGAATGAGAAGGCAGAGACTCAGAGAGCTCAGCTATTCACAAGTGATGGGGATATTAATTTGCATTTATTGCCTTGGAGGTGGATAAAGTTGGACACTCATGGAAATAGAGTTTGAATTGAGAACAGAGAGAGAATTGATGATTTAGAATGGCTTGTTTGAGCAGTTATGGGATAGCAAAGGAGATATACTATGACCTCAAGTCCCAACGAGCAGGTTCTGAAACAAATCAGCTCTGGGATTCAGTTTAAAAATTTTTTTTAAATGCTGGAAAAAGGTAATATTTCATTGCTGCATCAGATACCACTAATCCCAATTATTTTACACTGTTTCTCTGATGAAGGGTAAGTGACTGGTGTGTGTGTATGCATTTGGCCAACAGTCACACAATGACAGTTTTCCATGTTCATCCTTCAGCATATATTATTCTCTTCAGTGAGAAGTACCTCATGTTTTTACCATTGTGGTAATAGAAAATCCTTACAAATGTGTTGCTGAACCATATTGCATGTTTTAATTAAACAAGTTCATCCATTAGGTTTCCATAATTGGTAAGTGCTACTGTCTTTCCTTCCCAACTCTCAGTTCAGCAGGTATAAGATAAAGATGGAGTCCGTCCAGTGAAATATGCTGAACCTCAATTAGATTTCAGTGTTAATTCATTTGCTAGCTTATTTCCAGCTTGAAGAACAATAGCTGTCATTCATCATCACTGTCATCATCACCATCCACCGCAACAAAAACAAACATTTGTGGATTGTCAGCCATGAATATGCTTGGCACATCCCACTGGTCAGAGGGCAGTCCTTGGATAAATATTCTCGATGCTTCAAGTTAGACATCTGTACCCATTGTGTACAGGCCTTGATGGGGAAAGATGTAACAACAGGACCAGAAGAGCCACTGCACATTTGCATGGCTGGAAAGAAGTGAATATTTCACTGAAAGAAGAGCAATGTGATTCTACAGGGATGGTTGGCGAGTGGCTAGGGACTGTGCATCCCTCACCATCCACCTTGCATTCATGAGAGGCTGAAATCCTAAATGATGCTCATGGCAGGGGACATCCTAATATTAGGGATAGTGGAGGAATCCTAAAGTATGGCAGTGACTTGTCTCTGAGTCACAAGGGGTCCAGGGTCCAGTATACTTGAAATCCAGGCCAACCTGTAGCAACTGCCCTCCATCTATCCCTGTACCAGGAAAAAAACATCACTACAGACTCTATTCAGGGTGATTTTCTGTACTAATTCTAATGAACATTCTCTTACCAAGCTCCTGTTTCCAGAAAAGGTAGGTCTGTGACTGTCCATATAAGCTCCTTTCAAAGCCATGTCCTCCTAGACGGAACTCGAAATCTGGTTGAAGACCTGGGAGGCAGAATACCCTTTCCTGTGGTGCCCACAAGATCCCTCTAAAGACTGCAACTCAGAAGACTGAGGCTCCCGAGGCACACCCAGTCGAAGATGAGAGTAAGCTCCTTTTGAGGCAGGATACGGAGGGCTCCTATCTGGCGAAGTCATCAATCACAGGAAAGCTGGTTCAACAAAGAATGTGCTCTTGCATAACCAGGCCTTTAAAGGTCCACAAGGCAAGAGAACTATTGAGCTGGCAAATAGGTAAAATTAAGTCCTCATCAATGCCACTTTACAGTTGGTTCTGACTGAGCACTCTCTCTCCTAGGAGGATGGTGACAGGGCGATTTGAAGCATGATTAACAGCAGCAGATATTACTAATGTCTACCAGTGGTCATCTGGTAGATACTGGTAGATATCTACAAGTAGATAGTGTACGTGAAAGAAAAAGCTCCCATTCAGTCAAAGGTGGTGTGCACTGTGTTCTCCTGTCTCAGCTAAGCCTCAGAAGTGCCTCTTTGCGGGCATCTTGGGACACTGTATTCAGAGGTGTTTCTGGGCTCCAGTTTAGGAATAAGAAACTCACCTATCTTTTTCCCATTCTATTCCAGTGAGCCATGCTTTGCACCCAAACCCTCAGGCCAGTGTCTGCTGAGGAGCTAGGCATGGTTGAAACATGTAGTGTTCCAGCCCCAGCATTAGAAGTGAATGTTCTATGGCTCTTGTCCCCCAGACACGCACACTATGCAACAGAAAGCTTTCTTCTGCAAGGAGAGAACATGAGGATACAGGTGACCAAGGAGCATTCCTGTAAAAGTCTCGAGGACTTACATTTCAACCCATAGTCAATTCCATCCACCCACTTTCATTCTAAGGAGACCCAAACTCCTCCCCTTTCATTGTTCCGGGACACAGGAAGGGATAAACACCAATGCAGCCAAGATCCCCGAGGCTTGGCCAGGTAGTTCCAGACCTTGCTGTCAGGAAAATCCTGGGGCAGCTGGGATATGGGCAGGTTTAGGGTGAAAGGGTAGAAGGACACAACAAAAGGTGAAGTCAATAGCTTTCTTCAGTTTTGCCGGAAGCAGCTGGAAATGACAAAGCTCCATCCCAATCCTCCCTGGTTCCTCTCAGGTGGAGATGACCTGGAAACACAAGTGCTGTCATTCCTGAGTTGTTTTGGCTCAGACCCAATTCTGTCTCTGGGTTCCTCTTATGTGGCTAGAGGTGAGGCTTGGAGGTCGGGTTTGGAGGACTGGTTGATGGGGTTTGAGATTATTTAAAACCAGACACACAATGTTACAAGTTGGCTTTCTGTTTTTTGTTTTGTTTTGTGTTGAGGGGAGATTGTTTTTGGCTCCTGGGGGTTTTCTTGCTTGTTTTCTGTGACAGTGACTTTCTGCTGCCTCACAGAAATAATCGGGCCTGAAGTCTTCTCCCCGACTAGACTTGACCTTTGCCCACATTGTGTGGTGAGATGTTTGAGCACACACCGGACACTGGCAGCCCTGGCCAGGACCTCCTAAAGGCACTGGAAACGCAATCCCTATCAGATGACCCTCACCTTGCCCCTGTCAGGGGATGGAGGAGGTCGCATGTCCTTCCTGTCTGTCATCTCAGCACTTGCCACCCCTCCACCCTGGGAGGATTTAAGAGCCCGTCCTCCCCCATTCTTCAAACCTGAGCCAGGCAGGCTGTGACCCCGTACCGCTGTAGAATGAGGTACCACACCAGGTGAAGAGGGACATGGAACACTTTTTAATGTCAAGTCAGAGACAACCCCACCCTCCCCGGTCCCCCAATCCCACTTTCCCTCATCACATCCAGGACCCCTCCCCGAGGACTCTCTGGTTCCCAGACTTTCGGGGGAGGGAAAAAAAAAAGATTACCTAAAAATTGCATTTTCTTCTCTTTCATACACACTCACACAAAGGTGGGAAATTAAATAAAATAAACCAAGAGGATTGAACTCTCCAGTGGTCACAAAGGCATCAGAGATTCCCATCATGGGCTAAAGCAAGTAGGTCCTGATGGTCCTCCTTGTTCAGTTGCTTGCTGTCTGTTAATGCCGCAGGGCAGGATGGAAAAACGGGCCACCAGGGGCGGCCTACGTGCAGGGCCACACCTGGAAAGATGCTGCGCCTGGTGTTAGTCGGGTTTTTTTCTCTTTTCACTTTTTATCAATGTCTCTGACATGTAAAGAACCCAAGAAAGTAAAAAGGCAGGAGCTGATTACACAATTACCAGTAAACTCTATCATCTTTTAGAAGATCAACACACAGCTAACGCCATATACAGCATGCAGTAATGTCTGAGAAAGGACCCTGCGGAGAAATAAAATGGCTAGAACTCTAACAAAAAAAATATATGTATATATATACTGTATAATATATGTCATCAAAAGAAGCATAGCTAACAAACCCAAGATACAGTGCAGATCACCTTTCCATTTCTAAACAGTGTGTAGAGAGCATAGTATTGTCTGCATGAGATGCCAGAATCGGGAGGAATCTGTAGCGCTGGTGGAGATGTTGGTTAAGTCGGATGTGTTTTTGGTGGATATGCCAAATCCTCACCAGGTGATTAGTGCCTGGTGTGTGGTCCACCAGTTGTAAACCTAGTTAAGAAGTACACTATTCATTTTTACTGTTTAACAAACATACTTCTCTTCACCCTTTCAGTTGTGTATTTTTTAGTTTTGTCTTGTTTTTGCACTAAGTTCTAGACTCATATCAGAAAATATAATTAATAAAATTAATAATGAGTCAGAATCCCTTGTTATCCATGATGTCCATGTAGTAAAATGAGAAAAAAAAAGTTTAATGGTGTCTTTTGTGACTGTTTTTTTTTTGTGGGATTGTTGTTGCTGTTGGACGGTCTTATTTTTTTCCTTTTTCTTTCTTTCTCTGTCTTTTTATTTCATGTTTCACAACACACACCGTGGTGGCACAGTCTACCAAAGTGCCCGCAGCGCCACGCTTGGGCCGGAAGGTCTCACTCTGTTCGTCTATGGACTGATTGAATTTGGGATGGCCAGCTCCAGAATGTTCCACGTAGGGGCACTCTGTGGGCAGAGCGGCTGAGCCCTGGCTCACACTGGCACCAGAGAGGTCACACGATGCAGCTTACAGTGGGTCCAAGCCGGGTGTGTGTTCTTCCCATTTGGGAAAAGAAAGAAAACTCCGTTGTACCTAAATATCTGCAAGGCAATTTTCAATTTCTTTTTTTTAAACTTTTTTTCCCCCAAAGTATTCTTGGTTTCCCTCCCTCAAATTTCTGTCCCATGAGGCTGTGTTTCTTCTAATTTCATTTGAACATATCGGATTGGTTGCTGTCGGTGTTCCGTTGCTCTTGTGTCGGTGGTGGTGGTGCAGCAGCCTTTCCCGGGTGGGGAAGTGGCATTCACATCAAAATTTGAGGAGCAGGTGCAAGACCAGAAGAGGCAGCAGCCAGACGCAGCCTGCCCTCCTCGACGTGCTGTTGCTCACCTCGCTGACGGCGCCCGGGCCTGTGGAAAGAACACACTCGCCGTGAGTGGCCTGGGAGAAAATGGAAGGAAAGCCCGGTGAATGCCTGGTCATTCAGCCTTGCCCCTGGTGAGGTGTTGCCTCTGGTGAGGTGTCCCTCTAAGTGAAACACGTGGTGTTCCAGCCCCAGCATTAGAAGTGAACGTTCTATGACTCACATCCCCCAGACACATACACTATGTAACAGGAAGCCTTCCCCGGCAAGCAGAGAGCATGAGGCTCAGGTTAAAGTGTCCTGGGCCTTCTTCCTTACTGTGTCGTAACACGCAAACGCCATGGCTCAGGCTCAAATTCAAGAAGGCTGCAGACTCACTAATATCCTACACAGAGCTTTAATAAAGGCAGACTCCTGCACCGTGTGCCTCATCACCCATCCACTTCCGAGCACTGCCTGCCTGACACACTCACCCACCCTCCAGCTGCTTGGCCTGTGGCCCCAACAATGTGTCTGCCTGCTGCTGCTACTGCCTCAGGCACAGAGGCCATCCTGCCAATCACTCTATGTCAGGGCAGGGCACCAGGGTTCCACCTGGAGCATTTGACCTCTTCCCCATCTGGATGGGGTAAGAGCAGATGAAGCTCAAGAATTACATGCCTGTGAGGCCAACGCCAGCCCACGTGGATGGAGGTGAGATCAAAGAAAGAAACAGGAAACCTTCCTGTTCATGTGGATGTAACTGGAGATTAATGAGGACACTGGGATGCACAACCTGCCCCAGTGTATGTCCTTCAGTGGGGAGGTGGGGGCACCTTCCCCTGTGAGGCACACACCGACATGGTCAGCAAAGAGATGCTCTTTGAGTTGGAGACAAACACAGAGGCTAAGAGAACTGCAAGGTGGTACAGCTCCCCAGCAGCTTCCCTACTGTTCTGGAACACATGCTTTCTGGCTACCTCGGCCCTTGTGGCCAAGAAACCACATGACCAGTGGAGCTTTGACTCCTGTAGGGTACCTAAGTTTGGATGACTGAATGAATTAGGTCCAAGGAGCCAGGCCACCTTCTCAGACTGAACGTGCTCTGGCATGCTCCATTGCATTCAATTTAGTAGAGGTATTTAAAGCTGGTGGCCTCACTGAGTCCATGTCCTCCTGGGGTAGGGAATAAGGAGGAAAGCCAGAACTTGCCTGCCTGACTCGGATCCTCAGCGTTGGAGACATTTCTGGCTAAAGTAATTCAAAATCAAAACAGGCTTTTCGATTCCATGTGGTATTATTCCAGCATGTCTAGAACTCCCAGCCTGAAGGCACTGCCCACATGACTTTATGCCTTGGCCTTTTGGGATAAATCTCTACTTTAGGGGCAGTGGCTGAATAGTAGCCACAAGATTGAAATGCAACAGGTCATCAACCTCATGTTTCCCTGGTGATTTGTAGTATCCCTAAGGCCACAACTTCTCAGCGGTGCAGATCCCCAGGCTGAGAAGCCCAGGGGATGCTTATTCTCCTCTCTACCCTACAGAAAGGAGAAAACACAAAACCAAAGGCATCCATGCTGGGATACAGGTGACCAAGGAGCATTCCTGCAAAACTCCCGAGGACTTACATTTCAACCCAGACATGCTTGTCATTTAGGATCAATCACTAACTGGTTGTGTCTTCTAGAATCTAAAAACACTGTGTCCACAAAAACCATCAGCAGACACTCCTTCTTTGCCATCTACACAGCACAGTCTCTGGAATCAAAGGAGAGAAGCCTCCACCCTATGCCTTCAAGGGTGAGATGAAGAGGAAGAGTTCCCTGAGGAAGTCTGGCACCTCCAGGATTCTTTCCACCCAGGCCCTTCTTGGTGCCTGAGGCTGAGGACTCTAAGATGACAAGGGTGGTTCTGAGTCCACGTGGCCCAGTGGGCCTTTGTGGAAGCCAGCTCTCACGTTTTGCCTCAGCAAGTCAGTAGTCACATTCTACCTTCACACGCCTGCATCACACAGTGCAATGCCACACGTGTCTTACACACTGGCGTGCTGAACTCCTGGCAGGACACACAATCATCAGCACACTCCTCTGTGTTTTTGCTCTCCTGATCACCCATGCACATCTTTGAAATCCATTTTCCATTCAATTCCCACACACCCCGCCTCCCGTCTCCCACTCCCTGCCAATGGCTACGAAGATGCCTTGGGTATGAGAGACGGAAAACAAGTGCCACTTCCCTGCATTGAGATGTCCTCTCCTCTCTCCTTCACTCCCTCCTTGCATCCTGACCAGCCAGTGGAAGCCTCCAGGGAGGAGAATACCACAGCCAGGTGTTCAGCCCAGCAGGGGCCTGGCGTGGTTACCATGTAAGGAAACGCTGAAACCTTGTTTCCAGGCTGGGGACTCTGCAGCTCCAGAGACGACTGAGATAGGGCAAACACCCCCTGTGGCACATCTCAATAGCCCTGCAGCTATGCCAGGCGCTCTCCCCGGGTGCCTGTTTGGTCTTCTTGCTATGCCCCTCAGAGTTCTTTTGTGGTTCTGCTCCCTGCTGGGAAGCAATACAGAATGCCTGTAGGGATGAGCCCTGGCCTGTTGTGTTAGAAAATTCTTCCTATGGAAGACAGAAAAAGGTCACCGAGCGCCTGCCAGCCATTTTCTTGCTTCTAGTATATCTAGGAAAAGCCCGAAGGCCCCTCTGAATCTCTCCGTCTCCATCTCAGGCTGGTGAGGAGCTGGCATTGACTATGTGATCATATCCTGTCTGCCCGCCGCAGCCCACACCACAGGTACATGCACTCGCCACCCCTGAACCTGTCTGGCTCTTCAGCACATCCAGGACACCGCACCTGGACCAAGCTGGACAGAAGGAGAAGGAAACGGGTAGCCCCAAGGCGGGGGCATTCCACACCCACTCGTCCTCTCAGGAGACAGCCTGCACCATCTCATCTTTCCATTCCCAAATGTTCACAAATTGGGCCTTGCCACCTGGAATTTATTCTTTATGCTCATTCCAGGGTGATGTTTCTGCTCCAAATCGATCACATTCCTCATTTATTTGAGTCCAACAGCTTAACACCAAGCCCAACTTCTCAGCGGAACGAGCGTTACGTTTCGTGACGTGCCTGCCATCTGCATCCGTGGTGCGTCTTCTTGACACAGCTAGTTTGCTGCCCTTGCCCCTTACGACACAGCCACATGTGTGCACACAGGGGCAGGTCTTTTTTGCCTACTCTGACACACTCTCCCCTTTGTCTGAAATGTTCCTCATGCATATCATTCTTCTTCATTTCAGCTCCTCTTCCAGCCTTCAGACACCTCTTCCAGGCAGCCTTCCCTGGCTTGCTCAGTGCCATAAAATACTTACCATCCAGTGTGATAATTCTCTTTGTCTACCTTATTTGTATTTCCTAATAAATTATTGTCTAATTTATTTGCATTTCCTCCTCTGTCCTCTGTGCAGTAAGCTCCTCAAGGGCAGAGTCTGTATCTCATTGGCCCATGGCAGGTATTCAACCAACATCTGATGAAAGAAGGAAGGGGCGCTGCCATTCATGCTGACATATCCATATTTATTTGTCTTTGTATTTTTCTTTTGCTTACGATTATACTTGAAGAAAACGAAACAAAAACTTTTTTGTACCTTGCCCTCTTCCTTACCTCAATTTTCTCTTCCAAGTGTCTTTCCTCCTTGTCTCTAACTAAATCCAGTACAAGTTACTGAGAATTCCTATGGCTGAGTGGCTGTCTACACAGAAGTAAAGCCAAGTCAATTAGGATTTCAGACAGAGTGCTTGCATTTGGAAAGCTATCATAGCACCTTAATGACACTCATGTAGGAGAAGAGAATTATTACCTCCCTTTCTAACGTGGAAACTGAACTTCAGAGAGCTTAAGTGACTTTCCCAAGTTTCTTGACTTCTGTTTTCAAATGCAAGTAGTTTCCCACTATCTCAGAGATGCACCTTCAGAGAATCAAGAGAAGAGAGTGTGGCCGCACGGCCTGCTCCTCCTGGGTACAGGTTAAGGTGGGAACCACAGGTGTGTGGCTGGGTCCCGCAGGCGATCCCACACTGAAGGAATGCTATGAGGAAGTCTTCCATGAGATGAAGACCTTAGGTCCAGGCGGGCATGGATCACAGCACCCTGGGAGCGAGGCCCTCTCAGAGCCAGTGCTGGCCAGAGCGACAGCTCAGCCCATCTGCCTAGTGACACAGGCCATGGAGATGAGGTCTCTGTTCTTCATTCAGCCACGCCTCCACTCCACAGTGAATGCCTTTATTGCCTCTATCTCATTAGAGAGCTGCAGAGGCCTAAAGAGACTAATTACCGGGACAGTTAGGGTCCCAGAGAACTGTGATGAGTGTCAATTATCCATCGGAAACATCTGGCAGGAATGAAAGCTTCAAATAAGATGCATTTTATTCGTAGCCAAGTGACTCACCCAAGAACCTCCCCCTTCCTCCCATCTGCCCCTCCCTCCCAACGCTTCCCTTCCAGCTCCAAGTTAGAGAGAGAGAGAGAACGGTGTAAGCAAGGGCAGCATGCGGGGCCAAGGTCTGCGAACATCGCTGCATTAGAGCATCCGTGTGAGGAAAGAGGCAGGCCTGGTGCAGAGGAGCCCAGAGCTGGAGCTATTCTCAGCACTGACAGGTGCTCATTAGTGCTGCCAGCAAAGAGAAGTTAGGCTGCTGCAAGTGGGATCTACCCAGGAAGGATTGGAGGTCCTTGGGGACGGGGTTAATCTAAATTGACACAGAGATGGCCCAAGGTCCAGGCTCCCTCTGGGCTGCTTCCTGGAGTTAGCTCAGGAAAGAAGGCATGTGGAAAGAAGGTGAAGAGTCTTACATACCCCACACCCACCGAGGCAGCAGCTGCCTGAACCATATACCAACCTTTCCAAGGGGTCAGAGCTGTAGTTTTCACTTCTAAAAGAAATTAAAAACAAGCCACTGTTAAGGTCGAAAGAAGATGGAGATGCTCACTTTGCCATCAGAAGATTTTAGGAAGAAGCTGGTGCTCCCGGAGCAGGAGCTTCCCTGGGCCTCTTGCACACATACCTTGCTGTCCTGACCATTGCCCAGCCCTCCTATGGGACTGCCCTCTGGTTTTCTGGTTTACTTGGGAAGCCAGTTACCATAAGAGGTGAACAGGTGGCTGGAGAAGGACCGTGCATGACAGTCAGATTGGACCACAGATGGAAGCAGAGCCAAGATACCCGCCTGATTTTAGCGGGTGACACAGTTGCACCTTTGGGGCCTGAGGCACCAAACCGAAACTCTTTTGTAGAACAACTTTCTTTCTTTGGTCTTCAGACTATCCTCTAATTCGCCGAAGCCTGTAGGCCTTAAGTATAAAGGTGATTGCTGCATACGGATTTATACTACAGCATTTGGAGGTAGGTGCTCATGCTGTGTTTCAAATGGAAAAGTTTGACTGGCATTTAGCCAAGTATTTAGAAATACTGGTGAGTAAGCTATGTTCCAGAGGAGCCCAAACCACTGATACTTGACTTTCCTTGAGGAGCTGGACAATACCAAGTGCCACAAAGCCTCATCTCTCTGGGCAGCCTGCAGCTGTAGGACCTACCCCTGTGCTGCTAGTCTCACTTGCTGGGACCTCCCTGTAGAAACGCTGGGATGCTAGCCCTTCTCTGCTGCCTACACTGTGAAAGATCTCTATTTCACCAGCTTCAACTGGCAGAACAACCTACAGAGTTCCTCCACCTTTTCTGTTGATGGTAGATGCCTTGTTTGGCCTGAATTTAGAATGTTCTCTAATCTCTTCTTCCCCTCTTTGCTGCTCACCATGGATACAGAGATGGTGGTGAATGGCACTAAAGCTTTTTGCATCAAAGCGATACCTTGGGAGTCTATGTTCTCTGTGCAAAGGTCCTCACATACAGACAGACAACCTAGATATAACTCATCCTAAAAGCAACTAAAACATTTGTTCAAAGTCAGACGAATACATACCTGTGCATTCAGGCCCTCAGTCTATTCTTTAAAGTCACCTGACATATGATATCCCTCTTGATTTAAGTGGCCATTAACGACCTTGAGATGCTACCCTGAAGGTACAAAGAGGTAAAGGGTTTATCTACGATCAAAAGTTTTGTGATTGAGAAAATATCTGATGTACAGCAGGATGGTAGAGAAAAGCCAGGGGTGAGGACACCATGTTGCCTGTGCATTTAACACGGACGGGCCCTTGAAGTCCTTGCTGAGCCCCAGAAACAAGTTCAGAAGCTAAGGAGGAGGAGGAGCTATTTGCACTAATTGTCTTATTTAGGTACCAATGATTTTTGAGTCTCTCTGTGCCAAGGAAAAAAGATAACTGGAAGGAGGAAGGATGGACTGAAGACAGACTTGAGAAGATAAAGTAGTCATAAAACTTTTACCCCCAAACCACAAGCAGTTTGGGGAAGGTTATCCTGGGAGTGATGGGAGTGCTGGTTCCGATTGTGCTGGAGGAGGTGCTTCCATCCGGCAGTTGCGACTATCGGAAAGAAGAATGCATTGAAAGCACAAGTTCCTGCTGGAAATACCAGAAGTTTTCTATAAAGCAAAGACATGAAAACAACAACAACAACAAAAAAAAAACTTCGGCTTAATTATTCCATCCAGATGAGTTTTTTTTTTTTTCCTCTTTTTCTGAATCTCTAACACATACTACTTGAAAGACGGCCAACTCTTTTTAGTATCCATAGAGGTAAAGAATAATTTGATGCTCATCCTTGACTTTAGCAAAAACTCATCCTGGGGCTTTTCCAGGTAGTGAGGGTTCAACGCTCCCAGTTAATGAGAGTGTCCTTCTGATCCCACTTGTACCCCACCACAATGGGGGTGGGGGAATGCCAGGATATTTTCGTGTATACTCTAAGTTCATCATGCTCTCTCCAGTCCACCCCCCTTGCTTTGGTACGAAGGAGAAGGCGCACGTGCTGGCATTGTCCTCTGTGCCATGCTTGAGGTGCTTCTGTTCAGGGTGTGTGGTGTCCAGCTTCCAGAAGCAAGAGCCTTGCTTCAGCTACCAAAGGTAGTGCTGGCCACAAGCTCAAGTCTTTGAGTAACAACTTGACTATCATGAACATAAACCGTCCCTGAAAATTCAAGCATGTATTTTCCACACAAAGACCTTGACTGAAATTGAATTGATTCCTTTGTTAATGGTGTATTAACGATAAGTCGGGGAGGGTGGGAAAATATGTTGTCAAGGAAGAAAGAAGGATGGAAGAAAGAGAGGGAGGGAGGAAGACAGGAAGGAAGAGAGGGAGGGAGGAAGACAGGAAGAGAGGGAGGGAGGAAGACAGGAAGGAAGAGAGGGAGGGAGGAAGACAGGAAGGAAGAGAGGGAGGGAGGAAGACAGGAAGGAAGAGAGGGAGGGAGGAAGACAGGAAGAGAGGGAGGGAGGAAGACAGGAAGGAAGAGAGGGAGGGAGGAAGACAGGAAGAGAGGGAGGGAGGAAGACAGGAAGAGAGGGAGGGAGGAAGACAGGAAGGAAGAGAGGGAGGGAGGAAGACAGGAAGAGAGGGAGGGAGGAAGACAGGAAGAGAGGGAGGGAGGAAGACAGGAAGGAAGAGAGGGAGGGAGGAAGACAGGAAGAAAGAGAGGGAGGGAGGAAGACAGGAAGGAAGAGAGGGAGGGAGGAAGACAGGAAGAAAGAGAGGGAGGGAGGAAGACAGGAAGGAAGAGAGGGAGAGAGGAAGACAGGAAGAGAGGGAGGGAGGAAGACAGGAAGGAAGAGAGGGAGGGAGGAAGACAGGAAGGAAGAGAGGGAGGGAGGAAGACAGGAAGGAAGAGAGGGAGGGAGGAAAGGGGAGAGGAGAAAAGAAAGGAAAAAAAGAAAAACAACAACAGTAAAAAGAACCGTCCCACCCTATCTCCGAGTCAATATTCAATGCTTGCTCAATCCAGAAAGTTATATTTTTGCCAGCAAAGCCAATTTAGCTGAATCCGAGTGTCCAGGTAAGCACAGGGCTGTTGTCTTGCTCCAGTGGCCAGAGGAGGGCTGTTTTCATGTCAAAATGAATATATAAACCTTCTGGCAAGAGGGTGAGAGAATTTTATTTCTTTTGTTCCTTATATTGAGACACACACATACCACAGGAATGCTTAACTACTGGATGACCTGACCTAATTAACTGTCTTTAATCCTCTGCAGGGAAAAACCAATCATCTCTTCTGTTGCATATGTAGAATTTCTGATATGCAGAGTTTACTTTGGTCCCCCATTCTTTATTAAATTGATTTGGCAGTCACTGTGAGGTTCACAGACAGTAATCAGCCAACCTTTCCCAACTGATAGATAACATCAAATCTGACTTAATGCCTAGTAGATAAAAGATGAAGGGCCAGTGGGTGGAAAATGAACAGCCATGGAGCCGCTGAGTTTGCACTGTAAACTCAGTTTCCTGTACAGAAGTTCAGTGAGGGATGGTGGAACATCCTTGAGTCCTTATTTATCACCATAAGAGTCCTGCACCACCAAATATTAATAGGAGATGTGACATGCAATCTATTTTGTTTGCAAAAGGGAAGCAGAAAAATACCTCAATGGTGGCAGAAAATGCTGAGGAAGAACGAAATTCTCTTATCAAAATCCTTCTACTCCATCCAGATATCGGGTAGCAAAATAACTTTGAACTTCTCTGAAAGCCAAGTGTACCCTGTCAGTGGACACACATGCATTTATATAAATATTTCCTGGTATTTCTGAGATAAGCTGAGTATAACTTGGAGGGTATTTCCTGAGAAAATAGATAGCTCTCTGTTGTAT
Source organism: Saimiri boliviensis (assembly GCF_048565385.1). Lineage (NCBI taxonomy): Eukaryota > Metazoa > Chordata > Mammalia > Primates > Cebidae > Saimiri > Saimiri boliviensis. The sequence goes on along the minus strand of NC_133454.1, from coordinate 67,553,546 downwards.
TGAAGACTAGCAAAGGAGGTGGAGGAATGAACACAGATGAGCATGGTAAATGAGCCCAGGTGCAAGAGCTGTTTTCTCTAAAATATTTCTCTTTGTACAAGAGTCCAGCGCCTATAATAAAGACTGTCCTAATCCAACTGTCAGAACATTTTAGATGTCCACAGCCTCCTTCCCTGGCCTACTCTCCTATGCCCAAGAAGGTTGCTGAGATGAGGAGTTGAGCATATCCAAAGAATCAGAGTAGCAAGTTGGCACAGAGAACCTTTCACTGAAACTCATCAGTTCACAAGGGAGAAGTGAGCAGTCCAGCTTTTTCTCAGCAGATGGGGTCTAATAAAAACGTCTCCTGCTCCTTGTCCCATGCCCAGTGACCAGGCAAAGTAACCTCGTTGGTTTAGTTGGTGTTTCTGGTCGATTTTCCCATGGTTGACTTTGATATGGGAAGATGTTCTCTCTGTGAGCTGAATACACCTTCTGTTAAATACCATCTTGTTAAAAACCCCTACCGTAGTTTCAAAAGCTACGATTTCCTCTGAGAACGAAGATCTCAGGAGTCGGAATTAGCTCAGTCCTTCCAAAAGCATAGCCATAGCAATGCATGTCCACGCTCCAGGTCTCTCACTTCCCTGGTACTATATGTTAGCCACTTTTCTATTGCTCTCTGTTTTATGTTTGTGAATACACTCACATGGAGGTCCAGCAAACGCAAGTTGAATCATAGGTTGAATCTGAGTAAGTCCATTGACTTCACTTTTCCTTTCTATTTCTTTGTTTGGTTTTCTTGCTCGTGGCTCATCACTGTGGTGCTATACGTCACTAAGGTGAGTAACGCAGCCCTCACTCTTTCCATGATAAAGGTACTTTTCCTCATCTGTCAAGCAGCTTTCCATGTAATGCATTTCTCTTCATCTCCCAGTCCACCTCCGAAGTCTACAGCCATCCTCCCATGACTGTTTGCAAAGCCAGAATGTGAGTGGATGAACAGGGTGGTGTGGGGTGAGGTGGGGAGAGAAGGTCAAGGGACGGGGGTGGAAGGTGGGAGAAGTATTCCCCTCCCTGGTTTCACAGCTGCCTTCCTGCAAGGCTAGTGCTGTGGTCAGCACTGTCCTCAGGGTGAGAGCAGTGCACGAGGCACATGCTTTATTCCACCACTTGCCTGGATGCTTAGTCACAGTCTTAATGAGTCACTCACTCTAGGTCAGTGAAAAAATTAGAAGGGATGTGCAAAGACAGGGAAGAGATGCAGGAGACATTTGCAGGGGAGGGCTGAAAGTGGAAGAGGAGGTAAAGGGACGGTAGAGAAGGGGCTGATGAGAAATGAGTGAAGGACCCTGATGATGTTCCGTGGGGGGGCGTCCTTGTCTTTCAGTTTAGGTATGGAAATTCAACATGCACCTCACACAGTGTTCAAAGTCTTTGTATTATGCACTCTCTACTGACTGTTGGGACAACTCTGTAAGGTGGATAAAGCACATCAATTGTATTGTATAGAAGGGGAAATTGAGCTAAAGAAGGCTTAGTGACCTGCCCAAGACCGAAGAACCACTAAACGCCAGGCCCTCAACTAGACCTCAGTGACATCCCCTGGAAATCACTGACTATTGGCAGCCACTCCTGCAGCGCCATGCACATCTTCCTCCTTTGGAGAACCTCGGAAGCCAGTTGATACATTGGACAGAATATCTGAATCATAGTGTGCTTGGTGTCGGATTCTGCTGCTGAGGGGCCATCAATAAGATCCTTGTTATGAAACCTGCTCAGTCATTTGAAGTAATCTTCCTACGGGTCCCAGACTCACTCTCTACCTGTGCCTTTGTGCTGATCTCTGGCCTTTGAGATTTTAATGATACTTTCTTTTCCTTCCACCTCCCAGCCCTCCTGGGGGAGTGTGAGCCAGGGATGAGCAGAGCACAGGGAGCTTGAAGTCTCCCTGGCTCCCAATCACCTCCTTCAATAGCCTTCCACTGCCATCTTCTAAGCCACTTTACAGACAGGAGCTTCAGGTAATGCACAGCAGGGGAAAGGGAGCGAGGAAGGCGGGCTCTGGGGTAGAGGGAAGGGGAGACAAAACATAAAGCAAGGAGGATACTGACCTTGCAACAAAGTTGAGCTCGTAGGCTCATTTAGTTCTAAATCGGTTGAAGGACACACAGGAGAGAAAAATGAGAACAAACACATAGATTATATACAGTGCTATATATTTGTAATATATAGTTTGTATACTGCTTTCACAGACATTTCTGGGGAATGTATAATAAAAGGAAGACAGAGACCGAAGGCGGTAGGACAAGGGGTGGCGAGAGAAACGCTGACATCATTATGTTTCCATACTGAATGCCATGGCTGGGATGGGCGGGAGCTGGCCACACTGTACGTTTTCTGGTGCAGTTGGATTCATTCATTTGTGCTGAGGCAGGCTACCAATTGGATAACAAAGGACTAAAGTTTGTTTCCAGATGAGACTTGTTCCCCACTTCCCCGCCTCCACTGTTTCATCTTGGGACACCACGTTCAGGAATCTGCCCCGGGCACCATAGTAGGAACAAGCTCCCCAGAGCACTGTGGGAGTGCTGGAGAGTGTGGGAGCAGAACTCTCAGAGGCCCCTGCAAACCCTGAAACCTTAGAGTGCTTGTGATGGGAAGGAACAGCCTGCTCCTGTTTGGCTTAAGGATCCCCAGACCGCTGGACTACGGTCTCTTGCAACAGGATTCCTCACTTCCCAATGTCTAGGCCATATGGACACAGCGTGCAGTTTATGCACAAGTCAGTGGCCAAATGATAATTTTTCTGGCTTTCTGTAATGCCACAGGAGAATAAACTTCATCAAGAAGTCTGTAATTCACACAAAGTAAATGCTGCTTTCCAACCTGCCCCAAGTGTGCTTGCTGACTTTTAATGGAAACTGACAGGGAAAATTCCCTAATAAATTCCTATTTGTCAAAAGACCTCATTGATGGTGATCCTCAGTATTGAACCTAAGAGCCACAATAACATCTGAACTATTGGCTGCAAATACTCATCTCACTCTGGAATGGGGGTTGCGAGCTCCACAGAACTGTGTTACCCGGGAAGCATTTCTTGCCATGGGCTCCTCAGGAATGATGTCTCAACGGAGGCTAAAAAATTTAATTGGTTTCTGATTGAAACATACTACAAACTTTTTCTCTTTAGAGATTTAGCACGTCAAGGCTCCGAGACTTCTGGCATTAAAGGACATCCCCACATGTACCCCATTCATCATGGTTTGACCCAGTCTTTCTAAACATATTTGAATACATACTATTACTTTTTCATGTCCTTTTTAGAAAACCCTGAACTCCAGAGAGCTGGCAGGGGTAGAAACGTCCCAAAGGAAGCACAGGGCAGATGCTGACAGACCCATGGGGCAGAGGGTCCCGAGAAGTAGATATTTTAACTGCTACACGTGCGTCTGCTGAAAAGAGCATATTTATGACCCACGCTTCGCTGCTTTCCTTGTCATAAATGCCATCTATTTAACTCTTACGAGAAATGTTTGCTGCTTCTTCGTATTCTCATCCTGAGATGGCTTAAGGGGAAGAAGCTGGGGAAGTAGACAGTCGTGATAAAGCCCACGGCTGAACCATCTCACACAACCAAGTCAGGAGAGGGTAGTTAAGGGCGGGGTGGGGTGGGGAAGATGACCCCTGTAAGGATGAGGGCTGTGTGGCCAGAGAGCAGGACTTGGGAGGGGTTAATGGGAAACTGAGGAGGAGCCTTATATTTGCAAGGCAAGGGAAGGAAGGGTTTGTTCCTTCCTAATCCTGGTCTCTGTTCATGCAGACAGACTGAGGAGGAGCCTTATATTTGCAAGGCAAGGGAAGGAAGGGTTTGTTCCTTCCTAATCCTGGTCTCTGTTCATGCAGACAGACACCTGCCAAAAAGTCAAAAAGCCCTGACAAATGTGAGAGGCACTTATGGTCATCACTGTGCGAGATGCCAGACAGATCAACCACTGGAATCACAGCCCTGCCCATTCTGAGCCACCGGCTCGGGGATCAAGGGCGGCTTTCTCCTTCCCGGCCCTCTCAGATAAAGCTGGGCTTTATTATTTGTGCCGGGCAGAATGCGGGAGGATGTAATAGGGAAGCAGAGATCGTGTGGTGAAGCCGTGCAGGCTCGTGATTTGGAGCAAGCCCTACACGCTGCTACCGGGGGCACATGGCTGGGCTCTGCGATTATCGCCAAAGTTCTCAGAATATAAGGAAGTTGTGTTCTTGCCAGTTATCTGTCAAATGCATCCCCTTACTTCCCCATCACATTCAAGAGTGCTGTTAACATGGGGGATTGGGGAAACAGATCTGAAAAATCTTAAGCTCAAGGAACTTGTCAGGGTATGAAGAAATTTGCCTGAAAGCCAACCAGAATTTAATCCTGTGGCCTGTACGGAGGCTCTGCGTTCATCAAGGGATGGAGCCATGATGAGATGCCTGGAGCCCTGCCTGGTGGCACCATCAGGAAGGCAGGCTCACGTCTGCACATCTCTCTGCTCGCAAGGGCAGGCATCGGGTTTACAAGGGAGCTCGCTCATTTGCCGCTGATATCAATACAGTAGCCAGATATATGATGAAGGTGGGACCCCTCACATCCCAGTGACTGGAAACAGTTTCAGAAAAGGGAAAATTTAACACAAAGCCAGTGAGCAAAGCCTGAAATAGTAAACGTTACCCTCTGAGCTCTTGACTATTTTACCTAATTATGATTCCCACAGTCCGTTTAGGAGACATCACTGAGAAAAAAAAAATCGAATGATATCGTTGGCATTCCAGAGTCTCTTTCTCCTTCTCAGCATCTTTTCCATTGTAGAATGAAACACGAACATTCTTTTTCGTTTTTGTTTTCCCACTTCTGATATGTACACATGTATTATACATACACTGCTTTGTAAATATGCACACTGTCTCTCTGTCTCGTCTGTCTCTTTCTGTCTCTCTCTGCCTCCTCCCTGTGTCTGTCTATCTCTGTCTCTCCTGTCTCCCTCTCTCTTCCTCTATTTCGTTCTCTGTGTGTCTCTCTCTCTTTTTCCTCCCTCTCCTCATCCACTGCTGTCCTGCTAACCTCTGACCCTGGCCCTCGCACCCAGTTCTCCCATTCCGCACCGTCTCCCCTCTTCTTGCCCAGCTCAGAGCACAGTCTCACCAAATAACATGATGCTGGCATTGGTGTGGCCCAGCTTGTTGGAGGCCACGCAAGTGTAGTTCCCGTAGTCATGTTCAGAGACATTGAAGAAGATGAGTTTTGAGAGGAAAGGTCTGTTTTCCACTTTCACCCCTTTCTTTCCTTCAATCAGTCTGAGAGAAACAAAAGAAAAAAAAAAAAAAAAAAAAAACAAGATGGTTATACGTCCGCATAGGATAGGCCGGGGGATTCGTGATCTTCTCCTTGTCTGCCTTCTGACACCATTATAACCACTGTTTGATGCACTCAGCCACACCATAACATAGCAGTAGTTCACAGACAGTGACACGCGTTTCTTGATTTTCACATATGTGCCCAGGAACGCTCCTGCCAGAACATCTGGGCTCCCTAGCCTCTCATCCTTGCTTTGTACCCTGTCAGCCACACCACAACAAATCCCCCCTCCCAGCTGTGTGGCATTCAGAGCAAGATGATTCACGCAGTAGGTGCTCAAAAGGGTGGACTTGATGAAGATGCTGGTGATAACGAAGATGGTGATGGTGATGATGACAGCCGTGCAAATGAAAACCTCAAACTTCCGAGAGAAGAGCGACCTCGGGAATTTGAATGAAAAATGTTTCTCAAGCACCTGGGTAATTGAATTTCTCCTTAAGCACCGGAGGCATCGTCTAGATAATATTTAATTTTTTGGCTATGAAGAGGAGAAAACCATCATTTACTCATCAGGGGATCATGAAGGGCTTGGAAGGAGTGATCTGCCCAGACTATTATAGAGGATTAGTTTGGAGGGATTAATGATTCCTAAGAATATGTCCCTCTAGAGGCAGGAAAGTCTCCCTGATTGCCACAATAGCAGCCAGTAAGCCACAAGGACTTGCGTTGGTCTAGGGGACACTAAAGGAATGCCACAGGGAGTTAGTAGGGGGAAGTTAGGTATGCTTCTTACAACCATGGATTCTATTACTGGACACATAAAAGGGTAAGGAGAAAGCTGCTGTCAGAGTCAGTAGGCATGTGTCCTCCTTCTCAGGAGGCTGTTGACAGCAATTCCTGTAACAATCATGGGCACCACTGACCTTGCTCTGCAAGATTCTGAAATGCCCATTTCTTAGAATGACCTTTAAGCCAATCTTTTACTTTCCCTGAAACGATTTGTAATCCTTGCCCTGAAGCTGATTCTGTGCTATGGGAAAGATGAATACTCTTAAGGCAAAAATCCCTTCTGATGAAGGATCTCAGGGAATATGGACACAAAGCTAAGTGTCCTGTCTAGGGCCTGGCTGGAGTTCACCTTGTAGCAAGCAGACAATGTCATGGTGGGAGCATACCGGAACAGATTCAGGGGACACGGTTTGGGGCAAATGGATGCTTATTGGAGTCCTGAAACTGAGAAAATCAATTCTCAAGGCAGAAAGAGAAAGTGAAGCTCAGCGAGACAATGATGAGGAGATGCTTTGTAGACCACACAATGGTATTCAGTGTAATGTATTTCTATGGAGTTAGACATAGATGACTCTTGCCCATCCCTGGGTCACAGTATGTTTTTGGCATAGAGGGCAGCTGCTTTGTCATTATCTGAAGACCTGCCTCTGTGGAATTACAGAATAATTTTCTCCACTCCTGCAACTTACAGTAACTTTGATTAGAAAAGAGAGGCCAGTTCTGGCTGGAGTTCTAACCCAACATCTGCCTCCAGGGAAGTCAGAAGATAGGTTGGACGGACTTGCCTTGCTTTTCATTATGTAGATGTTCCTCTGGGAGCCTTCCTCTCCAAAAGCTAGGGGCAATGAACTGGCCTGAGTCCATGACTTCATTAAAATGCTAGCACCATCCAAATGGAATGAGGCATCCGGCTGTGCAGCCAGAGGCCACTTTCACATTTCAGCTTGTTATGTACATACTGATCCTCTAGGGGGTGCTGTCCATACCTCCCACCAGGAGGATTCGGTGAGCAAGTCAGGCTGATTGATCCCACTGGCCATTTTGACAGCATTCCTCCACCATGGGGAGGAAGCCTTCCCTTCATAACCAAACTGCGAATGAGATTTCAGCTCTGCAGTGGGAAGAGACTTAACAGGAAACAGGCTCCTGCTTGACAGCTCTGAAATGTCTTTAGCTAAAAACAGCACAGGGGGCCAGCAGCACTCTGCAGGTCCTGGGAGGACACACTTTCCCCTTCTCTGTGCCGGCACCCATCCCTCCATCCTGCACTGCTTCCAGGCCTCAGTTTCTCAGGAAAGCTGAGGGATTTTCATCGGCCAATGCCCCTGTTGGATGGGTGGCCTTCCTTAAGTATAGCATTCCATTCCTCTTTGTTTGATAACACATAACAGCGTAGTGGTGCTAGCATGTGGCCAACAGACTTCTCACCTAACGCTTGAGAAAACGGCTGTCCTCACCACACAGTTCCCTTTCATCTGCCTTGGAAGTCTGCTCATCTCACTGGAAACGGTAGAGGGGCCAGAGCTGGCCTTGGTCTTCCCCCAAAGGCAGACACAATATGCCTTGGGAAACCTACGTGGTAGACCCAACGGGCTGTGACCAGGGCCTCAGAGGCAGGGATGCTGAGGCTGGGCTGGGTGCCAGGAGGAAAGATAGCCTGTCTCGTGGCAGCATGTTGGAAAATAAATACATGAGCATCCAATGGAAAACTGACCTAACTAAATGGAAAGGAAAGAAAAGGAGAAGCCATCAGAAGAACTGAAAGGCGGGAAGAAAGCTGCCTGAGCCAGGGGCCTCAAAAACCATCCTCGGCCCCTTCAGCCCGCTCTCTCCTCCTGGGTGAACGGTGGCGGAGATGGCTGTCCCTATGGTGAACCCAGATGCTGCACAAAGGAGAGCTCTCTCATCCTTTACTCACCATTGGCCACTTTTGCTTTATTTTCCTCCAAGATTTTGCTTTCTCCTATGTTTTGTTTATTCTATTTTTAATTAGAATAATAGGACGCAGCTGATGACTTTTCCCGAACATCTAGACAATGGCAAGTTTGGGAACTGACCCCATAGCTCAATAGGTTTTTGGTTTGGTTTGGTTCAATCATTAATTTTTATGCCTCAGTTTACTTCTTAGTACAAGGGAATGGATAAGTGAAACAGAATTTCTAAGTCAGGTAACCACATTGATCAGAAAAACACACTCCATTCTGCTTAATTCTTCTTTCTTGGAAAAAGGGGGAACACCAGCTCTATTTCTTCTTTTTCTTTGTGAGTTTGTCTTTCCTCTTTCTGTGTTAGTCCTTTCATCTGTAAAACGGGCTCCATAAATATAATACACCTCACTAGAAGCTGCCGGAACATGTCCTTGAAGATTAAGACAAAAAAACACTGCTTTTCATTTATGTGTGTGTTGGGGGGGGGTGGATTATGATAAGACACAGTGAATCTTACAACTGATTGACACGGTTCTAAACCAAACTCAACTTTCAATCTAGCAGCTGGAAAGAGCTTTTGGTGTCTGACCTCATAAGGAAAGACAGCCAAGGCCGGCTGAAGATGTGCACGCAGTGTGGGTAGCCACTCACCGGCTCCTGGCCCGTAGTTTCTCATGCTGCTCTCCTTCTCAGAACACCCTCTTCGTTGTTTTTCCTTCTCGGCTTCCTGGCCTCCCTCACTCCTTCCTCCTACTCCACCTAACATACACCTCAGGACTCTTTTGCATCCCCTATGCCACCACCTCTTTTTCAGTGAAAGTGTTCTGAATACAGGCAGTGCTCCCACATTTCCCATTGTTCATCGGCCCTTAAAACGGCTCTTTGATAACGGCAATTGCCGCAGTGCCTGGCTGTGCTGAGATAGCGATCCCTGCATTGACATGCCATTTGATAACGCCTTGAAATGATCATCTTCAGTGGCTCACAACAAATATCCCGACAAGGGCTGTGACAATGGGAAGGAAGGGAATAGTCCCCTCTCTTTTCTCCTACAGTAAAAGAACAACTTGGGCACAAAGCAAGGGCTAAATTGGGTCACGGACTCTTATACACCGCTACTGATAGTGTCTGGAACAGAAGGGGAGACCTGCTAGCTGCAGCTAACTTCTTAGCCACTCCTGGGGCCCCATGAGTCTTCCTAGCTCCTTCACGCAAGCCTTAGAATGTAGTAAAAATAGCTTCAGGCAGAACACATTATGTTCTTGGCCTATAAAAAATAAAAAATTCACAGGCCTTACAATGCTCCTGGTGGCCTTTCTCTTGTGATTTTGCTTTTCTAAAAAAAAATATTACCTTTCAGGTCTGTTGGTTGGCCAGTGATAATTCTGCATGGTGACGTTAAAAACGTCGCTGAAATCCATTAACGTTAAGAAAAGACTTGTTTGCATATTTGCCCCCTATATGCAAACAAGTCGTTTCTTAACGTTAATGGATTAATATTAAGAGGAGACATTCAAAGAGGATTTTATAGAATTCGTTTGAAACCGTCTGGAATCAGGACCCTGGAAGAGTTTCTTCTTCTGGGGATGGGGGTGGGCGTGGGAGGGGAAAGAAGGAAGCTTTACCTTTTGTCATCCTTGTACCACTGGAATTCTGCTGAGGGGACTGCTGACGCTTCACACTGCAGTGTCCCCTTTTGTCCCACGGGGACACCCGTACCCTTGGCTTCTGAAATGTACGGTGGATCTGCAGAGAAAAGATGTCTCATAGTATTTTTTTTTTTTTTTTTTTTTTTTTTTTTTTGAGATGGAGTTTCCTTCTTGTTGCCCAGGCTGGAGTGCAGTGGCATGATGTTGGCTCACTGCAGCTTCTGCCTCCTGGGTTCAAGCGATTCTTCTGCCTCAGCTTTCCAAGTAGTAGAGATTACAGGTGCATAGCACCATGCTTAGCTAATTTTTGTATTTTTAGCAGAGATGGAGTTTCACCATGTTGGCCAGGCTCATCTCGATCTCCTGACCTCAGATGATCCGCCCACTTCAGCCTCCAAAAGTGCTGGGTTTACAGGTCACCACGCCCAACCTATAGCATTTTTATAATGCATTTTAAAATGAGGACGGCTGCTTCATTTGTTGATTTGATCTCTCATTCTCTGTCCCAGCTCTGCTTACTTAGTAAAACTGCTATAAAAATTGTACCAGCGAAAGAAAACAGTTTTTGACGCCACTCTAGGGAAAAGCTGGGTCTTCCTAGCATGTACGGCTTCCGTTCTCCTCTGTACAGAGTTGAAATGACCATGTGTTCATGCATATTTTCCGTTTAAACTTTTTAACTTTCTTAGGATGATGGCAGCCCATCAACTCTACACTCCATGGGTTGACAGTCAGCACCTTTAATCAGCCTTCTAGAATTTCTGCACACCAGGTTCTTGCCAAAAGTATATAACCTCGAACTATTCAACTCCCATCAAAAGTTCAATTGCAAGAAATACTATTCAAGGAGAACTGCCTGAAGGATATACAGATCCATCATTCTTGGTATTCTGAAACAGATCCCTGAATCAAGCCAGACCAGGTGACCAAACTAGACCTAAGCACTTGGTCTGCATTCATTTGAAGTCTTTGCCAAACTACCCTTAACGTTCTAATAGTTTATATTACAGGGCATTATGAAAAACAGCCACAATAAGCTTGCTATTCCATTTAATGCAGAAATTTTGAACATGATGTTGCTGACTCTGTCTCAAAGTGCTCTATTTGTGGAGACCCTGAAGAGAATTTTCTCTAGGATCTCAGTACCAGGGAAAGCAGTGTTTCTCCCAAGCAACCAATTTGCTTTTATCTTAGGGACGACACGAATCTTAAAGCAGGTGATATTTCCCTCTTTGCTTTAGCAAGGCTAAGCCAAAGTCTGCACCTGCACCTAGCAGTCTTGTGGTAATATTTCACCTGCTGGGGTTTTCCTAGCTTTCACTCATTTTCCTAAGTATATTTTTTCTTTGCTTCTGTTTCTTTATGTTTTAGGTTCATCTTTATAAACTATAAATCATCTTAAGCCCCCTTCTAAAAAACAGTGATATGATTTTTTAAATGACATTTTTTAAACACTTTAAGTTCTGGGGTATATTTGCAGAATGTGCAGGTTTGTTACATAGGTGTACATGTGCCATGGTGGTTTGCTGTACCCCACATACATTAGGTATTTCTTTTATACCTATTGCCTTGCTCTTAAACTGCTTTATATTGACTGGGTTCACATTGTGACACAAACCTAAATCTTAAAGATTGGATATTCTCCTGGATACAATATTCTTCTTCTAACTCCACCCCGCCCAAGTTTTGAGGGAAAAGTCATCTTATTTGCTGATTTAGTTATTGAGTTCTATTTCTTCAAAAGTCTTCCTCGAATGTGCACAGCAGAGAAAATCTTCAGAATGTTGTTGGGAGCTAAGTCAACGTAGATAATGAGGAAGCCAGAGGGAAAAGACAGAAAGGAAGCAGGAAATTCACATAGGATTGATGTCAGAGAGAATCTGGAAGGCTGAGAAAGGAGAATGAGGGGTCCACACAGGGCCTTCCAAACTTTTTGGATTCTGTACCTGTATTAGTAACAAGCAAATTTGTTGATTCATCCTCTAAGATCTATATCAGAGCTATTTGTGTGTATACCATGCACAGCTATAACTGTATAGATACAATAAATGTACCATAAATGAAAGTTCTAAACTTCCTTCACAAACTCTAGCACACGGTTTCTTGTCCCATTATGGAGATGCCTGGTATAGACAGTGAGAGGCTCCAGCACAGCTGCATCGTGTGAGTAAATTACAGGAAAATTTTGAATTTGAAGACAGGTTTAAATAAATTATGCACTGAATACCATTTAATGATCTCCCGGCCCTGTAAGTCAAGTTTGGTATTCAGTTACTTTCAGCTGCTTTTTTTTTTTTTTTTTTTTTTTTTTTTAATGTGACACTGTGACACTTTGAGATGTCAAAAACCAGAGTTTGAAACGGTTGCTCCTGAAAGCAGAGCATGGAAAGGGATGCTGCATTCCTTCCCACCTGAAGTCAGTAGCTGGCTGTGCCAATAGGTTCTGTGTGGTGGCCGTGACAACAGGCCAGCCTTGTGTACATGCCGGGCGGGCAGTGGTGGGAACACTTACAGTTCACGGTGACCTTTACTCTCCGTACCACGGGCGCAGCCACGTCATTGGAGGCACTGCACTCGTAGTCCCCTGACTGCTCCCGGGTGATGCCCTGAATTTCCAAGTATTCGTCTTCACTCACAAAGCCAACAGCTGCGGGAAAAGCAGTAATGTGTCGTCAAATAGAAGGCAAAAAGACCAACGCATATTAACCTAAAAAACGAAGTATAAAATGGTTATGTCTGCAGAGAATTGCGCCATTTGTAAGCTCTGATTCTGAGGAACTGCGTGGCTCCTCCCTCCTCCGTCTCTTCTACACCTCTGCACCACCAACCTGTCCTTGGATCCCCACTGGAACCGCTGAAATGTTTGTGTTCCTAACTGAACCAAGCACAGCGCCTAGAGAATTACTGGTCCCCAGTAAGTGATTAACAATTTTGACATTTATACTGCCTGTATCTTAGCAAGCAATTGTGCTCTGGGATCTGAGTTAGGTAACTTAGCTCTTTCTGATCTCAAGGTATCACTTAGACTGAGCCTTGAATATAAAGTTGATGACTGCATCCTTGAGCCTGAATTAATTAAAAATGCCACACCAGAAGCTACACACACACACACACACACACACACACACACACACACACAGAGAGAGAGAGAGAGAGAGAGAGAGAGAGAGAGAGAGAGATGTACCACAAAGGCAGTGGAAACAGTAACATAATAAATTTAACTTTCTGGTTTTTTGACTCAGACAATTAATTGGATAGGCAGAAATCAATGTGCTAAATTTGACCTGCTGGAGTTCCCAGGTACAAGATCCTAAAGACAGAGTAGCCATGGGACTCTGCACTTGATGCCTAACTGTAAGCCTGTCAGAAATGCGTCAGGTGACATGGCTGTGAATCCACTCAGCCCTGTCATCATTGCAGGACTTGCTGTCTTTAGGGAAAAATTATGAGTAATAATAACAACCCTCCACTTACCAGACTCTGTGCCTGACGTCTGCCATGAGCACTCTGTTACGGAAAGACCAAGATATTTAAGGCTAGAGGAGATTTCAAAGTTCTCTCCCAGAGGCACCTGAGCCTTAGCTTCCTTGCCAAAAGACAATGAAAAACAAAAGTAACGGCTTGCACCCCAAGTTATCCTCCCTTATCTCTTAAATGAGGGTAATCCAGATGACAGCATCCTAAACCTGGATACCTCTAACAGGCAAAGAGGTGCTAGTAATGATTATTAGCAGACAACAAGCATAAGTTAGGACTGTCTCTAGCAATTGAGAAGCATTTTCCCAAACATAATACATATATAATCCTAACATCTCACAGAGTCACAGGGCTATTTAGACTAATGCACAAATAGGCATGTATATACACGTATACACTCACATACACATATGAAAGCACTCTGAACTCCTGTGTGCTGCACACTTGTTGATTTAGCTCTTAATCCTATAATCTGGATGGAGGCACGGCTTCAGGTGGTGTAGGACTGTATGAACATGAGTTGAGCAAGAAAGGGAACAAAGAACCAATTTTCCCCAGGTCATAAAAACTTTCTGTAATGCCACATGTTTCTGCTGGCTCAGATCATGAAAACAATAGCCGTAAGAAACCAATATGGCAAGGGATGATGTGTATGGTCTGTAAGGGATGACTGTTATTTATTCCATGACAGTGTTGAAGTAACTCTTTTGTCGAGGTAACCACAATAACAGTAGCAATAACTACTGTTGTCTTGTAAAGAAGGGTTACTGCCTCATTTGGTCATGTAAGTCTGTGCCACTGCTCAACAGCAGGATCAAATGGAGCCGCACCTCATACATCCTCAGGCCATATGCAACCTACACTGTGTATATACAGAAGCTTTCTTGCCTCTGTTACATAGAGAAGAGGAAAAGAACAACCTAAGTCCATTATAACAAACAAGAAATAGTTATTAAATTCACAAGACAAAGAAAGGGCCTGTTCATAAGTAGAAAACATGGCCCAAAAGACCAGGATATGGAAAGGACAAATAACATTAACCCAAATAGACTCATAGTTCCTACCAGTAAGACACGTCTAATGGTCTCAGTAGCCTTTATTGATATTGTTTGATAAGTGTCTTGAGGGCAAAGGTACTAACCTTGATTTGAGGATGGGCGGGAGAATTGAGAAGTCCTTTAAACGAAGACTCTATAATTCTTGTGTAATTCCTTGTTTATTTGCTACCAACCACGGGCTTACATTTGTCAGATTTTTCCCTGCCACAGTGCTATAATTACTGTGCCAACCATCTCGGAGACCAGTGTCACACTTAATATTCCCATTAATTTTAAATGGTAGTCCTTGGTACATATGTGTGGCAATTGGTGTCATATTTTAATTAGGCTTGCCCTACACCATCTGAAATTAATAATAGCTCGAATTACCAGTGTAATTTATAAATTAACAGTGCTGCGGCATTAGGAAATAAATTAGCTCTGGACAGCTGTTTCTGGATTGAGCTCCAGGGTCAGAGCAGTGACTGGTAGGACCTCAGGTCTCCTGGGAGGCTGTGTATTACTTCACCAAAGCAGGGAAACAAACAAAAAGACACAGGTTCTCTGGATCTCCTGTGCTCTTCAGCTAAAGTTCATGCCTCTGCTTTAATTCCATAATCCAAATGTGCTCTTCTGTGGCCACAGTGAGGTTTGCAGGGGCCAACCTGTCATATGGACATCCAAAAGGAAAGGCCTGTTGGGGGCATGACAGTCCTAGACTGAAATGCAGGTACACAGATATTAAGGCAGTCAATATCAAGAACTCATCAGGGTTTCTGTGGGGACATGGGTGCATTAATGTATGTGTAGTTTTGTGTATTTATGTCAGGTGATCTTGTGTAGGAAAGGAAGTTGGATGGCTCAAGTTCTGGGGAAGGCATATGGTGTCTACTGATCCAGATTTCTAATTCCAGAGGAAGGAGTTTTTTTTTTTTTCCCTGAAGTCCTCCTGCAAGAACATTCAGTCTTAATCCTACTATCCTATGTTCCCTGGACCAAATGTGCAATCATAGAGAAACCATAAGGACTTCATTGCTCACCACTTATTACATGTACACTTTTTGATTGAGTTGGGTAAGGCAGGTGAAAAGTGATTTGTACATAGTAAGGTGCTTAATAAATTTAAGCTTTCCTTGTCTTTATGCTCACTTTCCTCCTTTTTCTCTACTAAAGGCCTATGTGGCAAAACCAGAGAGAAAGCTGGTCAGTTCATATGTAACGAAGTAAACTTTGAACCACCTGAAATCAGGTTCCTAAACAAGATGCCTCAAACAAACAAACTCCCAAAAACACTAAACCGAAATCTGAATTTCCAGAGTTAAGAAACCAAGGAAAAGTTCCATTTAAAAGCATTGCTGCTGTGGCTATGAAGTGATCGGTGCTTTACCACTAGTGTGAGGGACTCACAAAGCATATTGGGTAAAAAAAAAAAAAAATCAAGCAAGCATCGTTTTTAAAGTGCTAAAGGATATTCTTGGTTAAGAGACATCAGTGGGAAAGAGGCAAAGCATTTGATAAAATCCTATGAAAAGAAACTCTTCATGGTCAATAGTTTCTTATTATAAGTCTTTTTCTTTCTGTAAAGAAAATGCATCCTCGGGTGGAAATGAGACTCTCATCTTCCTGAAATACCCACTTCAGCATGGTCCACCTCTTCAGACACTAGAAATGGCTCCTTATTTTTTCTGTCACATAAAACACAAACGCTACTGCCTTATTATCAAAGCCCTCCGTAAAGTAGCCCTGATCTATTCACTCAAGTTTATCTTGCATGAGTGCTATGAGGAAGGCAACTGATTAGCGTCCTAAGGGGCAAATGTTTGAGATCGGAAAAAGCCGACTCTCTACCCTCTAGTTTCATGATGGAGTAGGTCACCTAACTCCCCTGTACCAACATGTCTTCACCTGTGCAACTCGGAATAACAAAGCCGACTTCTAGGGTTGCTGTGAGAGACAACACGTGGAATGCAGTAGGGACAGTGAAGTACCCAGGAGAAGCCCTCTGCAGGACTTAGTCTAAACAACTGGTACTACGCCACCACTGCCACTGCCACGGCTCTTCTGCCAGTTCTTGTTAGTCCTCATCCTGGGCCAACACGATGATTCATTCTTCACAGATTTTTTTTTTTTTTTTTTTGGTCACCTAGAAAGCTGTGTCCTTTTGGTCTATCCAAGCAAATATTGCCTTTCTTTCCAATTTTAACTCTTTCTTGAAAACACCCTATGAGGGGTTCAACTGTGTCCTCCCAAAAAAAGATATGTTGAGGTCCTAACCATCAGTACCTCAGAGTGTGACTATATTTGGAAATAGGTCTTTACAAAGGTAATCAAGTTAAAACGAGGTATTATGGTAGGCCCTAATCTAATATGACTGGTGTCCTTATAAAAAGAGGCTTGGGCAGACATGCACAGAGAAAGGGTAGTGTGAAGACACACAGGGTGAAGATGACCATGTGACTGGAGCGATGCTTCTATGAGCCAAGGAATGCCAGGAACTGCCAGCGCATATCAGAAGCTCGGAGAGGCGAGGGAGGGTTCTCCCTGTCACTGTCAGATTTCGACTTCCAGCCTCCAGCACTGTACAGTTTTGTTGTTCTAAGTCACCCAGTATTTTCTGCCTTGTCACAGCAGCCTGGGGACACTAATAAATCCCCTTTTGTCTCCTAACTCTTGGTACCTCTGGCTGTTCTGCACTATTGTTGCACATTCAGTTCATCTAGTCTTTAAAATCATGAGAGAATTAACTTAAAGAGCTTAAAGGGACATGAATGGTTATATAACGCCATAGTTGCTCTGCTAGGACACAGTCTCATGGTAGTAGAATTCACTAGAATATTTTCTTAAAATATAGAATTCTAGGTCCCAGTCATATCCACTCAACCAGAATCTCCTAGGATAAGGTGTTTTCATAATCTCCTTAAGAAATTCTCATGCATGGGCAAGCCTCATATTTTTCTTGTGGGAAGCTGAAGCTTAGAGGAGTCTGTGGGCACACATCTGGTCAGTGACAGAGAGCACGAGGTTTCCTGATGTCTGATCCACTGCTCCTGTAACTGTAACAGAGTTTTTGAGTAGTTTCTTGTACTGCTCACACAGGGCTTATTTTTCCAGTGCAATTGAAGGCCTTTGACAGCAGGAACCAGATCTTGGACACTTCTGGCTCTCAAGGCAGCTAGAAAACCAGTTTACAGAATTTAAAATTTGTCAACTTCTTATTGACTAACTTTTGGCTGACAGACCCAGAACAACAGGTTGAATTCAATGAAAAAAAAAAAGGCAGAGATCCAGAATTTCATATCCAGCCAAACTAAGCTTCATAAGGGAAGGAGAAATAAAATCCTTTATGGACAAGCAATTGCTGAGAAATTTCATCACCACCAGACCTGCCTTACAAGAGCTTCTGAAGGAAACACTAAACATGAAAGGAACAACCAGTATCAGTCACTGCAAAAATGTACCAAATGGTAAAGACCAATGATGCGATGAAGAAACTGTGTCAACTAACAGGCAAAACCACCAGCCAGTAACAAAATGGCAGTATCAAATACACACATAACAACATTAATGTTAAATGTAAACAGGCTAAATGCCCCAATCAAAAGACACAGACTGGCAAACTGTATAAAAAGTCAAGACCCATTGGTGTGCTATATTCAGGAGGTCTATCTCATGCGCAAAGACACACACAGACTCAAAATAAAGGGATGGAAGAAGAGTTACCAAGCAAATAGAAAGCAAAAACAAAGTAGGGGTTGCAATCCTGGTCTCCGATAAAAGGGACTTTAAACCAACAAAGATCAAAAGAGACAAAGAAGGGCACTACATAATGGTAAAAGGATCAATGCAGCAAGAAGAGCTACCTATCCTAAATGTAAATGCACCCAATACAGGAGCATCCAGATACATAAATCAAGTTCTTAATGACCTACAAAGAGATTTAGACTCCCACACAATAATAGTGGGAGACTTTAACACTCCACTGTTAATATTAGACAGATCAAGGAGACAGAAATTAACAAGGATATCCAGGACTTGAATTCAGATCTGCACCAAGTAGACCTAATAGACATCTACAGACCTCTCCACCCCAAATCCACAGAATATACATTCTTCTCAGCACCACATCACACTCACTCTGAAATTGATGACATAATTTGAAGTAAATCACTCCTCAGCAAATGCAAAAGATCATAACAGTCTCTCAGACCACAATTCAATCAAATTAGAACTCAGGATTGAGAAAATCACCAGAACTGCACAACTACATGGAAGCAGAACAACTTGCTCCTGGATAAACAATGAAATGAAGGCATAAGTAAACATGTTCTTCAAAACCAATGAGAACGAAGACACAACATACCAGAATTTCTGGGACACATTTAAAGCAGTGTCTAGAGGGAAATTTATAGCAAAAAATGTCCACATGAGAAGCAAAGAAAGATCTAAAATTGATACCCTATTATCAAAATTGAAAGAACTAGAGGAGCAAAAAAATTCAATAGCTAGCAAAAGACAAGAAATAACTAAGATCAGAGAAGAACTGAAGGAGATAGAGACACAAAAAATACTCTTCAAAATATCGATAAATCCAGGAGCTGGATTTTTGAAAAGATCAACAAAATAGACCACTAGCCAGATTAATAAAAAAGAAAAGAGAGAAGAATTAAATAAACGCAATAAAAAATGATAAAGAGGATATCACCACTGATTCCACAGAAATACAAACTACCATCAGAAATTGCTACAAACAACTCAATTTTAGATCTTTCTTTGCTTCTCATAAACCAGTAAACCTGGAAGAAATAAACAAATTCCTGGACACTTACAGCCTCCTAAGACTAAACCAGGAAGAAGTTGAATCCCTGAATAGGCCAATAACAAGGTCTGAAGTTGAGGTAGCAATTAATAGCCTACCAACCAAAAAAAGTCCAGGTCCAGATGGGTTTACAGCCAAATTCTATCATACGTACAAAGAGGAGCTGGTACCATTCCTTCTGAAACTACTCCAAACAATACAAAAAGACAGAATCCTCCCTAACTCATTTTCTGAGACCAACATCATCCTGATACCAAAACCTGGCAGAGACACAGCTAAGAAAGAAAACTTTAGGCCAATATCCATGATGAACATCGATGTAAAAATCTTCAATAAAATACTGGCGAACTGAATGTAACAGCATATCAAAAAGCTTATCCATCATGATCAAGCAGGCCTCATTCCGGGATGCAAGGTTGGTTCAACACACACAAATCTATAAATGTAATACATCACATAAACAGAACCAAAGACAAAAACCACATGATCATCTCAATAGATGCAGAGAAGGCCTTTGACAAAGTTTCAACAGTTCTTTATGCTAAAAACTCTCAAGAAACTAGGTATCGATGGAATGCATCTCAAAATAATAAAAGCTATTTATGACAAACCCACAGCCAATATCATGGTGCAAAAAACAAACAAACAAACAACAACAACACAAAAAAAACTGGAAACATTCCTTTTGAAACCTGGCACTAGGCAAGGATGCCCTCTCTCACCATTCCTATTCACTATAGTATTGGAAGTTCTAGCCAGAGCAATCAGGCAAGAAAAAGAAATAAAGGGTATTCAATTAGGAAAAGAGGAAGTTAAATTGTCTCTGTTTGCAGACAACATGATTGTATATTTAGAAGACCCCATCATCTGAGCCCAAAATCTCCTTAAGCTGATAAGCAACTTCAGCAAAGTCTCATGATACAAAATCGATGTGCAGAAATCACAAGCATTCCTATATACCAATAACAGATAAACAGAGAGCCAATCATGAGTGAACTGCCATTCACAATTGCTCCAAAGAGAATAAAATACCTAGGAATACAAATGACAAAGGACGTGAAGGACATCTTCAAGGAGAACTACAAACCACTGCTCAGGGAAATAAGAGAGGACACAAACAGATGGGAAAGCATTCTATGCCCATGGTTAGGAAGAATCAATATCGTGACAATAGCCATACTGCCCAAAGTAATTTATAGATTCAAGGCTTTCCTCATCAAGCTACCATTGACCTACTTCACAGAACAGGAAAAAAAAAAAAAAACTACTTTAAACTTCATATGGACCAAAAGAGAGCCCACATAGCCATGACAATCCTAAGCAAAAAGAACAAAGCTGGAGGAATCATGCTACCTGAATTCAAACTATACTACAAGGCTACAGTAATCAAAACAGTTACTGGAACCAAAACAGAGATATAGACCAATGGAACAGAATAGAGGCCTAAGAATTAATGTCACACATCTACAACCATCTGATCTCTTTGACAAACCAAACAAAAACAAGCAATTGGGAAAGGATTCCCTGTTTAATAAATGTTGTTGGGAAAACTGGCTAGCCATGTGCAGAAAGCTGATACTGGACCTGTTCCTTATACCTTACACTCAAATTAATTACAGATGGATTAAAGATTTAAATGTAAGATCTAACACCATAAAAACCCTAGAAGAAAACCTAGGCAAAACCATTCAGGACATAGGCATAGGCAAGGACTTCATGACTAAAACAACAAGAGCAATGGCAACAAAAGCCAAATTAAACAAATGGGATCTAATTAAACTTAAGAGTTTCTGCACAGCAAAATAAATTATCATCAGAGTGAACTGGCAACCAACAGAATGGGAAAAAAATTTTGCAGTCTACCCATCTGACAAAGAGCTAATATCCAGAATCTACCAAGAAATAAAGTGGTTTTACAAGAAACAAACAAACAAACCCATTCAAAAGTGGGCAAAAGATGTGAACAGGCACTTTTCAAAAAAGATATTTATGAGGCCAACAAACATGAAAAAATGCTCATCATCACTGGTCATTAATGCAAATCAAAACCACACTGAGATACCATCTCACACCAGTTAGAATAGTGATCATTAAAAAATCTGGAGACAACAGATGCTGGAGAGCATGTGAAGAAATAGGAACACTTTTACACTGTTGGTGGGAGTGTAAATTAGTTCAACCATTATGGCAGACAGTGTGGTGATTCCTCAAGGACCTATAAATAGAAATCCCATTCAACCCCACAATCCCATTACTGGGTATATACACAAAAGATTAGAAATTGTTCTATTATAAAGACATATGCACATGTATGTTCACTGCAGCACAGAAAAGATCTGGAACCAACCCTAATGTCCATCCATGATAGACTGGACAAAGAAAATGTGACTCAGATACACCATGGAATATTATACAGCCATAAAAAGGATGAGTTCATATCCTTTGTAGGGACATGGATAAATCTGGAAACTATCATTCTCAGCAAACTGACATAAGAACAGAAAACCAAACACTGAATGTTCTCACTCATAGGTGGTGTTGAACAATAAGAACACGTGGGCACAGGGAGGAGAACATCACACACTGGGGTCTGTTGGGGTATGGGGGTCTAGGGGAGTGACAGCAGAGGATGGGGAGGATGGGGAGGGATAACATTGGGGGAAATGCCTGATGTAGGTGACGGGGGATGGAGACAGCAAACCACCATGGCATGTGTGTACCTATGCAACAACCCTGCAAGATCTGCACATGTATCCCAGGACTTAATGTATAATAAAAAAAGCATGGTATACAAACACACACACACACACACACACACACATACACACACACACACACATGCACACACACACACAAGTCAGAGATCCCTTGTTTTTCACCTAATCCTCCTGTGGCTCCATTCCCAAAACAACACCATATACAGTTATTGCTCATAGCAAGATAATTGTATTTCCTGACTTTAGAAAATATCCTCACTGTTAGTACGGTAACAGACAAGATTTTCCTTAAATATGTGATTTTAAAAGGTTTATTGAGTGTTTAGTATAATTTATATTGAGTTTTGGAGCTAATTATTTCCTCACGGGAAGGCATCCTTAATTTAAAAATGTAGATCAATGAAGAAGTATGATTAATCTAACAGAAATTTGTTTTACAGCCAACTTGGAAATACAGCTACTTCATTAAGTGGAATATGACAACCAAAGCAGGGAAATGAAGTGAGCTGGATATGTGATCACACCTGCCCCCAAATCCCCACAGGTGTTTGGTGTTGTCCAAAGTGCTGAGCTCAGCATTTACAGCTAATCAAAGGAGAGAGAGTGTCTTGTGTGTATAACATCCCTTTGGACAAGAAAATCCCACATTTCTGACTTCATAGATTGGGCATTAAAAATCTTTATAACTGAAAATAATAATACTCACAGTGATCATTTTTATCATACCCAAGAATAAGCTTGTCAGGAGAACAGCTGTAGCTACTGGAGAGGAGAGGACACAGCTGCTTCTTTGCTTCATATTTTTATGGCATATATACCAGCTGAGATAAAAATCACTGGATGTCAGAAATTGAAAAAAAAGACACAGAACATAGAATCCCAGAATTGGAGAGTTGGAAGGAATCATTTTAAAATTTTTGCCCATATCCCATGACTAGCAGTGACATTCCAGTCCCACACCAGCTCTGCAGCCACTGCTCTCTCCACCCTCTCAGGTTGCATTGGGTGCTCTTGTTAAACCCAGGCTGGTCTCAAGGACAGTTGGGTATCTCCCAGTGCCATCACGATGGCTGATGAGCATGCAGAGTTTTCTGTTTTGACTGGAGGAAGGCATGGTTTTGTTCAGATGCTAGGAGATAAGACAGACAGAGGTGAGACTCTTCTTCCTCAGTACCAACACATACAAGCCCCAGGAACTGATTTTGAAGTCTGATGAAGAAAGTGGGCTTGGCCAGAGAGCAAAGGAGCTGTTTTCATGAAAGACTTTAGAGATTTGGCTGTGTCTTTACTCAAAGCTCATCCGAATTGTAGTTCCTATAATCCCCACATGCCGTGGAAGGGACCAGGTGAATATAATTGAATCATGACGGCGGTTTCCCCTTTCCCATTCTGGTGATAGTGAGTTAATTCTCACGAGATCTGATGGTTTTATAAGGGGCTTCCCACTTTGCTGGGCACTCATTCATCTTCCTGCTGCCATGTAAAGAAGGGCACCTTGGTTTCCCCTTCCACCCTGATGGTAAGTTTCCTGAGGCCTCCCCAGCCCGGCAGAACTGTGAGTCAATTCAAGCGCTTTTCTTTATAAATTACCCAGTCTTGGGTATGTTCGTATAGCAGTGTGAGAACAGACAAATACAGAGATGTATAGAGCCACTGTGAGTCCTTGTGTCAAGGCCTGCTGATGAACTGGGAAAGGCCTTCGATACACCAGGTCTCCTGAGGACTCAGTGCAGTCCTGGGAGCTGGAGTATACAGACCAACCTGGCTCAAAAACAGCCTCACTCCCATTGGCAGCAGAAGCCACGCGAGGGACTATATCGAAGGGGGTGGCATGAGAAGACTTGTATTTAAGCATGTAACAGGGACTCCAGGAAATACCAGAGCCAGTTTTGAGGTAAAGTGAGGGTCCCAGGCAGGCAGATGGGTGCTGAGAGGCACAGTAATGTGGAATTAACGCAATTCTGTGCTGCCGAGCTCAACAAGGCTGGGGACATGTGAGCTACCCACATAACTCACACAGCAATATCCGCTGCAACAGGGTGAAACTATCAGTGTTGAAAAGTGTTTCCACAATGTGATATTCATGTAGAATGATCTAAACAGAATAGCTTCTGTCGGCCTGATATGGGGCTGGAGTAATGGTCGAAGAGTTGATAGCAGCTGTAAGCACCACTCCCCCTGGCTGCACTGGGGAGCAATGATGAGTTCTAGTATTTGTGCATTTGAGCTCTGTAGGCTATACTAGCTGACAGTTCAGTTCTCTGCACTTCAGATTCCTCTTCTGCAAAATGGGGAGCATAAGATTAGCTTATAGTATCATTGTGAGCATTGCATGAGTAAACATGGATAAAGTACTTAGCAAATAGGAAGCTCTCAGGAAGTGGTAGCTATCATGACTTTTATTTTTACTGAAACGCTATCTAGGATTTAGCACATTTTAATACACATGATCCTTGATACAAGAACATCTCGACTCAGAAATGAAATAATAATCAGACCTCTGCTTTGCCAGTAGGAACTTAATAATAATAAATCTTACAAAAGATTCACCAGAGATCCTTTAACTCTCTTCACTTAAAAGAAGATGTGATTGATAAGAAATATAATTTCTCTTGATTGTTTCTTTTAAAGAAGAAGGTATAGCTGCATAGCCTAGGTAAGAACTGCTGAGAGCTTAATATCGACATATATATGTAATATGCATACATATATATTACACATAGTTCCTTGGCATTTCCTTTGGATACAGGTATCATGGCTGGCAGAAAAGAGAATCTGATGATCTTGCCAAAAATGGGCAAATTAAAAGATGTGTTTCGTAGGAAAAGTTCTGAAGGGTTCAATCCCACTTTTTCCTGTTGTAACACTGCAGTACAAGCCACAGACAGTTGATATCAAACACAGGGCCTGTCTCTGGGAAATGGGACAGCTGAATTGTTCTAAATAGGTGGCTCCCATCATATAAATCATCCTTAAATAGGCCATGCTGGCTGTTTGTGAGCGCGCATAAGTCATATAGGATGCATGTGGCAATGTCCCCGTGCCATTGCCTCCCTGGCAGCTCAGATTTCTGTTTATTTCACCTGGACTTCCTATTTTTTTTGAGACAGAGTCTTGCTCTGTCACCAGGCTGGAGTGCAGTGGCTCAATTTTGACTCACTGCAACCTCCGCCTTCTAGGTTCAAGCAATTCTTCCACCTCAACCTCCCGACTAGCTGGGACCACACATGCATGCCACCACGCCCGGCTAATTTTTATTTTTATTTTATTTTATTTTGTATTTTTAGTAGAGACGGGGTTTCCCGGTGTTGGCCAGTATGGTCTCGATCTCTTGACCTCATGATCCGCCTGCCTCGGCCTCCCAAAGTGTTGAGATTACAGGCATGAGCCACCGTGCCCGGCCTGGACTTCTTTTATACCCAGGAAACTTATCTCCTCCTTTCTCTCAAGATACCCTTTCTGCTGAATACACAGAAACTGCTTCTTCCTGAGCTCCTCCACCTGGCCATCCTTCTTTTGTACCATGTCCCATTCCCCAAACAACTTCCCCATTCAGTATAATCTAGAAATGCAAACGAATAGTT
The DNA here is from genome assembly GCF_048565385.1 of Saimiri boliviensis. NCBI lineage: Eukaryota > Metazoa > Chordata > Mammalia > Primates > Cebidae > Saimiri > Saimiri boliviensis. The sequence goes on along the minus strand of NC_133454.1, from coordinate 67,528,238 downwards.
TTAAAATTAATGTATTAACTGGATTCTATCACAAAGCAATAAATATAGATTCAATAAAAATACTGTACAAACTGGTGCCAACCATAAATTGCGTGTGTTTATACACACATATATGTGTGTATTCATATCAACAAAACACTTATCATAGATCCTGACACATATTAAGAACTCATTTGATAGTTGGAACTGAATATATGTATTATGTTTGAATATTATGGCCATGCATATTATCAACTGTAACATTTTACAGATATGTAGAATAGAAAAAAAAATCCCTTCATTTTGTTTGATAGGGAAATCTTCTGGGAATAATAATTAGCTTCATGTTAAAGAAGGGCTCCAACTTAAAGTGCAATTATAAGAAAGTGAACTGTTTATACTCCATAGAGCCAGGCCCTGAGCATTGCTGAGGCCGATTCCTTCCCCTAACAACATGACGTGAGTTTTCTTTGCAGATGCGGCTTCAGAAGCTGAGCTGGCCCTGGGAGTTGGGTGCTTTTCTGCTGTGAGCCTTCTCTGTACGCCCGTCAGCTCAATTTTGCATGCAGACCCTCTATTACGCATGATGATATCAAAGTCAGAAAGCACACAGCTGGGTGTTTAGGGTTTGCAGCTTGATGTCTGGGAACTGTGTATTTGCAGTAGTGCAGCTGATGGCTGCTAAAAAAAATAAAAATAAAAAAATAAATCAGCTTTTGATTTGTAAACTCAGCCAATTTGATCTGAAAGACATTGATAGGGGATAAATATAGCACTCCTCAGTGCCATATAGCCTCAGTATCTTGGTTGTTTGCTTTCTCTTTTTCTAAATCGCTGGAGATATAAGCCAGTACTGAGTGCTGATAAATTTGAAGGAGTTCATTGCTTTCAATTCCTTGCCCAGATTAATTTTAGGAAATTCCATTGACTTAAGAGGCTCCTAAAGGGTTAAGATTCTCCTGACACCATCATGCTCAGGATCAGATAAGAAGTCACCCTCACTCCCTGGATCCCAGCCGCCTTGGGAAGTAGGGCAGCCTGTGATTTAGCCATCAAGACATTTTGCAGGGCAAGGGTTCTCAATCTGAGAATTGTGGAACTGTAACCCTCGGGGTTTTGAACACCAGGAAATAATATCATGCATATGTGCATTGGTGTGTGTTTTCCCTAAGAAGGGATTTTACAGCGCTCTGAAAAGGGTATAAAAGGAGCCCAGGACACGGCTTGGCATCCCTCTTGGTAAGAGCACTGGATCATCCATCCCCTAGTGGTGGTACAGAACCAAATCCATGTCAGCTCACATGTCTGCCAAGAAAAAGCCTCAGAAATCTAGCTGATAATAGAGAGAAGAACATCACTCCACAGGAAAGCACAGCCTTACGTATGTTTCATTAAATATTTTGTGGAGGATGGGAAGTGAAATAACTTATAAATAATCCTTTTGAAGAACAGCTATATCGATATGGGGAGTTCTTTTTTCATTAAATGTGGGAAGGTCTTTTCCCACCAAAGCGTAAGTTCAAATGCAGGGCTCTGCCTATTCCTGCAGATATTCCTATCCACTGACTGATGAACCAGAGGCTTCCTGCACATGGAAGGAGGAGGGAGGTCAGGCTTTCCCTTGGTAAGCAGCATCCTGAGATGCAGTATCAAAACACAGACTTCCCTGAAGAATCCCACTTATTAGTAATGGTATCAAGCAAAACCTCAATGACAACGTGGCCACTCGGCGGAAAGAGGGAGTAGGAAGCCTGGGGCGGGGTCAGATCTATAGTTAAGACAATCTAATGAATAAATTCAGATCAGCTCCTGGGAGAACACTAAAAAGTGCCAGGAATACTAAAGATGGAAGTGCCATCTGTGTATTTTCAGTTGGCATGGAGAGGACAGATACCGCCCATGTGCAGAGGAGAATACGTTGGGAAAACACACAATTCTATAGAACAGCAGGAAGCCTATTAGAGTAGGATCGTTTGGGCCTGGGGAGAACAGGAGACATGACTGAAAACGAGTGTATGTGTAACATTTAATTAAAGTCTTTGACTGTGGAAAAAAATGAATCTTTATAACAGTTCTCAAAATCTATTTCGTACCATAGCTACTTCCTACCCAATCATCCTGCTGGAAGCATGTGCCTGAGCCCTACCCATTTATCTGTGAATGCCTCACCCCTCTGCTCTCAGTATTCCACTGCCAGGTGGAATTTTCACCTGCATGAGATCTAAAAAAAGAGTATGGGAAGGAAAAGAAGAGCTGATTTGCTTTTTCACTGGGCACACTACTACTGTGCCTTTTCCTTCATGTCACAGAAAATCTAAACATAGGCATGCTCACCTGGGTCCTGGACAGAATGCAATGCATTAAAACAAGCAAAGAAACGTAGCGCTCCTGAATCCTCCGTATGGCGATGTCTCTTAGGAACTGGTAACCTTGAGTAAATTACTGAGCCTCAGTTCTCTCCTTAGTAAAATGTGGCTGTTTATTTATTACTCAAATACTCATATATTGGGTCTGAAAATCATATGAGAGAATTTGTGCAAATATATGGAAGAATGATTAACACATGAGAAGTGATTTTTAAAATGTTAGAAGGAACAAGCTATAGGAAAAGTTTGGGACACTCAAACCCTAAATAACAACATCTCAAGGCCCACTCCTCCACTACTTGTACCCGCTCCCGGGGTGAACCTATCTCCTTCTAAATGCCATCCCCACGCTGTAGATGGCCAGCTGTGCTTCTGTTCTCCACATCTGCATGCCTGCCCCAGGAGGACCTGCTGAGCTCCAGGCCTATAACTGCCCGTGGAATGCCTCCTCTGTACGCTTCCCAGACACCGCAGGCTGAATTCACCACCTTGCCCTTACATCTGCTCTCACTCCTGTGTCTAACCTCTCTTGGCAGCACTGCCAAATCCCCATTCTCCTAAGATAAAAGGGAGTCACATTGTGTGCTCTCTTTCCCTTACTCCTCAACTTCAGTCAACAAACCCTGCTGTGTCCACTCCCTTAACAGCTTCCGAATCCATTCTCTTCCTCATCATTGTTACTGTCTGAATTCAGCCCCTCATTATCTACTCTGGATTATTACAATATCTTCCTTACGAGTCTCCATGCCTCCCATTTATTCTTTTCTTTATTGCCAAAATCATTGTCAAAAATAAGAGTCAGTCCCACCTCTGCTTAAATCCTTCCACTGCTACGCATTGCCTCATGGCATGGAATGTGAAGGCGCCCATGAGCTGTCTCTTGCCTGCCTCTCTGGGTTCTTTATTACCATCTCATTTCCCTCTGCACCCAGTGGACATACCAGTGAAGTTCTTAAAACACGAGGCATTGTATTGATACACTGTGCCTGTGTGTCTTTTGTCCACTTTCAAATATCTACGCAACCTTCAAAACGACCTCAACTATCATTGTTTCAGGATAGTTTTTGTCACACTCACACCTCTGACCTCCTCCCCACACAGTTTATTACTGTTTGTTTGTTTCTCTAGCATTGCTAATCACACTGTAATGTTATTTATTTATGTAGGTTTACCCCACTGGACTCTAATTACAAGAGAGCAGTGACTCTTTTATCCACCTCTATATCTGCAATATCAATAGCAGGTTTAGCCCATGGAAGGGGCTACAGGATTATGTGGGCAAAAGTTGAATGAATGAACTCGCTGACTAGAGTTTTGATGGCTGTTGTAGCCTATCATAATCAATGATTCAGAGCACTCTTTGATGACCTTTAAGAAAACAGTGGATATATATATGTTAAGGTTTTACTTTCTTGTTTGTGTGTATGTGTGTGTGTGTGTGTGTGTGAGAGAGAGAGAGAGAGAGAGAGAGAGAGAGAGAGAGAGGAGAAAGGGCTGGATTCATGAAAAGATGTCTTAAAATCTTCGAAAGTTAAACAATTTTATTCCATATTTCCTAAGGGGGAGTAAAAGAGCCTTCATCAAGCTAAGCCTGCAATGAATAAGAAAAAGCCAGGTTTGGCCACCTTCACAAATATTCTTAAAAACTCTTGTAGCCTATGTCCCTGCTTCCGTGAGATGTAGTGTGCCCTAATCAGAAGTGTCTAAGAGAGCTTTCTTATGTCATCATCAATTTGGTTGAATGCTTTTCTGAGTGGGATCAGCCTGGCCATTCAGCTCTTTCTATCTGTAATTAGTGGAATGATTGCAAGGAATGTGATTAAATTACCGTCCTGGGACAGGCAAGGAAAATATTGCTGCCATCACTACAAAATGGGCCTTGACATGCTCCTGTGACTTTCCTGCACCTGCCTGCTCTGAGGACTGGGGCTTTGCCTGCCACTCAGAGTGCTGTGCTTCCTGCCACCTCTTGCCCTCACTTGCTCAATGTAAATTGCATTAATTCACATTCCTCTAGGCTTCTTCAATTCCAGTAACTCTTCCTTTCCCATAATTCCAAGAAATAGGATAAAGGAACATTTTGCTGTATCAACACCCAAAATGTCATTGGTCCTTGGAGTGAAAAAACTAGCAACCTTAACTGAAGAGTTTTAAGTCATTTTTTTATTTCAGCTCTAAATCTCAACTTCAGAAGACTAATTGCCACATCTAAGGCTTGAATAGCACCTTCCATGGTGTGGTACAGAAGCAGATAGGAGCTCACACATCAACTAATGGAGTTAGCAGCTGGTAAAAAAGTGGGATGAAGGAATGAGGAGAGGGGAAGGAGAAGAGAGTGTGAGAGAGTCAGAGAGCACAGGCAGATGATAAAATTACACTTCAAACAGAGAAAGCAACCAGAACACGCATGATTACTGAAGGCAATTATTCAGTTGCTTAGGTAAATCAGAAGCTTACTCCTATGACTACAGTGTTCTCATCAAAGCTCAAAGTCACAGTCACACCTCTGGGAGGTGTTAGCCTTAACCATGCTTTCCTATGACGCCTGTGGGAACAGCTAGCCTGCAAACTACTGTAGCATCCTATGGTGCTTTGAAGACCCCGGCATCAGCTCCAGGAACCACTCTTCTCCAGGAGACCTCCATAACCAATTCTGTAAAATAGGGTCAGCAAACGTTTTCTGTAAAAGACCAAATAGTATAATACATGTTTGAGGCTTTGCAGGCAGAGCGACCTCTGGAGCAACTATTAAACTTCCAGCTGTAGCACAAAAGCAGTCATAGATAATACATAAATTAGTGAGTGTGGCTTCATTCCAATAAACCTTTACTTTTAGACAATGAAATTGTGATTTCATACAATCCCAATGTGCTACAAAATAGTATTCCCCTTTTGATTGATACTCAATTATTTAAAAATGTAAAAAGAAAAAAGATTTCTTACATTGCAGGGCATACAGAAAAGAGGCAGCAGGCTGAATCTGGCCCATGGGCTGTAGTTTGCTGACCTCTCCTCTAGAAGCATAAATCTCCAGTCATCTATGAGTTCCTACAGTCTCACACCTGCTGTTTCATATAACCCTTCATCTGACTCCACACCACATCCTCCCTGCCCTTTCGCAGTCCTTCCATTCTGCACTCAGGAACCTCTCCTGCATGATCAACACTCCCTTACAGCAGCCGATTCTTGGCGAGATGCCTCCACCCCACTCTCATACTCAGGCAGGGACCTGAGTTCTCCTGGAGGCCTGTCCTGTCAAGTGGGGGCTACTAATTTTCAAATACCACACATATTTTGTTATTGGTTGGTGCCTTTATTTTCAATGATGCTTCTGAGTTTGCTCCATCTTTTTTAAACCTTACACCTTTGAGGCTCATATTACCTAAATAATTACACCCCCCCTTCCTCTTCCATCACATTTCTGTTCTCTACTGACCTCCTGTATTTTTTTATTCGATAAAAACTTTGCTTTTTAGAGTCTCCACCTGTATCTTAACTCCTACATTATTCTCAGTGACCTCCTTGTCCAGAAATATAATCCATCAAAAACCTGCCCCTCATATTCTTGATCTTATCTCCATGGCTTTTTGCTCTGCTGTCTTCAGTGACCTACTCCACATTCACACCTGAAACTTTTCAGAAATGGAACCACCTCTGAAGGCATTGACTTAAGCATCTCACTCTGTCCATGACTTCCTACCTTTTTAAAATCTTTGTTCAGCGACTTGAGGAAATAATTATTTTTCTTCACTAAGGCTTTAAATCTCCTGATCCAACATTTTTCAGATATTTTATTTTATTTTTTTTTTTTACTTTTACAGCTCTTTTGATAAATTTATATTTTATAACCCATCATTGTTATCTCTCCCTGGAAAATACTCCACTCCTTTGCCTTTCTCCCTTGTTCCACTAGCCTGGGAAAACCCCATCCTAGATGAATCCAAATGTCTCTCTCACCTGTGTCTGCTCCAGGAATTTCACAGAAACAAGCAAACTGGCTTCTCCAAACATCCATGCGTGCTCACTTCAAACAGACACTCACAACTGCCCGGACACTCGAGTACCCTCAAGGTTCACTTTTTTCCTTCTTAATCCTCTTCTAACTTCTGAGTGTCTCACCACCCTCTCCCTCCATCCATGCTGTCCTCTTCTGAGGATGCTGTCTCCTGCTCCTCTGGGGCTGGGGAGGGGCCGGAGGAGGGAGAATAGTGAAGCCATCAGACAGACTCGTTTTCTCATGAGCAAATGTACAGACCTACATTTGTGCTTGCCATAACATTGGCTGCAACATTTTAGAAAACAGATTTCATGACCCATCATTGCAATCTCTCATGGGGAAATTCTCTCAACTCCTTCACTTCTATTCATACTTTACACTAACTGTCTAACAGAACAAATGTCTTCCCATCCTAACCAAAAAAAAAAAAAAAAAACCAAAAACAAAAAAAACAACAACAAAAAAAACCAACCCAATTCCTTCTTTTGTTCTACGCATCTTTTTCCTTCCCACCTTTTCAAGGACTTCCCTCCATCAGTTACCCGGACTTTCTCCTAAATCTTCATCTGCTTTTGCTCTACTGGATCATTTTCATGGATTTTCTCACACCCTGTAATGTCTGCCTGAACACTGCTGTTTTCCACCGACACCACTTCCACAGCCTCTTTGCACAGTCAAGCTTCTCAGGACAGTTGTGCAAATTTGCTGTCTCAGATTCTTCCCCTCACATTCACATTTCAACCAGCCCCATCCAGCTTCTGTTCACACCTCTCCACTGAACCTACCCACTCCAAGGTCACTGAAGGACTGCCAGGTTTCCAAATTCATGGCACACATCTTATCATTTTCTGAAGAGCCTTCTCAGCGGCAGTATACATAGGTGACAACTCACTTTTTAAAATGAGTTTCTCTTGGCTTCTATAATGCCATAATCTCCTAACTGTCCATCCCCCTCTCTGGATAGTCCTTCAAAATCTCTTTGCTGGTTTGTCTTCAGGGCTAGGTTCTAAGTATTCTTTTCTTTTCTCTCTGTACAATGTTCACTCAGGCAATATCATTTATTCTGTGGCTTTGAACATTCAGGCTTATGGTAATAACTCACAAATTTATATCTTCACCTTATTTCTCTTCTGTGAGCCCTAGATTTACATAGGCAATTGCCTACCTTTCGTGGTCACATGGAATCTCATAGGCATCCCAAATTTGACATGTCCAACATGAAATTCTTCAAGCTTTATCTTCCTTCAAATTTTCTTCTCCTGCAGTTTTTTTCTTATTCACAAATGCACCTTTATCAATCACATTTCTCAAAAAAAATGTGGATGTCAAACTCGATACTTACCTTTCCTTGGCTCCAATATCAAATACATCACCAAGTCTTATTAATTCTACCTCTAAAGTATGTCTTGAATCCATTCTCTTCTGTTCACTGATACTCCTATTACTCACTTTAGGGACCACTGGAGGGGTCTGCTAGACTTTCAAATTTATAAAACTTATTTACAGATATTAACTTTTAATTTTTATTCAATAAGAATATTAGATGGATGTCAACATCTGATCCATACTCAGGTACCAGGCCATAGGATACCATCATCCCAAACGTGGCATAAATTCCTACACAGCTCATTGTGATCTAATGCCTCTTTATTTCCTTACCATTTTTGCCTTACATTTTCCCACACTTGGTTCAGGTCTAACTGAACCAACTCACAATTCTAGAAGAGTGTCATCTTATCTTTGGTCCCTGGTTTTAGCCATACTATCACCTGGAAACACTCTATTTTTCAGATTGTCTTTTATTTTTCTTTCAGGTTAAAGTTCAGTTCTAATAAGAATCCTTCTGTAACATCTGCACAATCCCTGGGGCAACACCCCCATCTCCAATTCAGTGTACATCTTAACTACTTGGTACTTTTTAAAAACGGTAACACTTACTACATTTTAATAAAATGTAGTAAGTATTACCAGTATTTTAATTAAATGTAGTAAGTATTAAGTATTTTAATAAAATGTATTTCTCTCTCTCTCTCTTCAGACTAAAGATCCATTAAAGATAGACAATATTTTCGTATCTGTAACATATAGTTATATACAATATATAGTTGTTGAATGAATAAATGCATAAAAGTAAAGCTGATACGTTTCTTGCTCTCAATAAATTTATAATTCACTAGGTCAATGTTAATTCTCCGGCTATGCTTTAATGCACAGGGCCTATTAAAACAATCCACTCAGTACCCAACGTGTATTTGGAACTCCAAATGAAGGACACCATCCTTATTAAGTTCTTTATAACCCATGACATACATAGCTGACTTTTTAGCCTTATTTCCTATTGCTTCTGGCTCCCAATTTCTCCATATCAGTGGTTTACCAAGGGCAGGGCAGTGGTAGATGTGTGCTCACTGAAAGTATTTCAAATTACGTGTGTACAGTGATAATAAAAAAAAAATCAGAGTAACTTTTAGTCAGTGTTACTGTTATTATTTTTAATTCTCTGTAAGACTTGCAGTCCCGGTTATTATGGAGTAAACACATCTTAGCCTTTCTCTCCCATTCATTGTAGCTGAAAAAATACATAACAAAATAGCTGAGGGCTCTGGAAGTCAAACAATAGTGGGAAGCTTATGGAGGGAAATGAAAACTTGAAGAAAGAACAATATAGTGGTAAATCTCCTGCTGTTTTTTTCCTCCTGCCTTTCCTGGCTTAAACTCAGAGCAGCCAGAATCCTAAAACCGTACAGCAGATGCCAACAGAACACAAATAAATAAATAAATAAACCTCTGGGATGAACTCCTGTTGCTCCAAGGACGTGGAAAAGTTAGGCTTGTAAGATGGAGAGTGAGGGGAAACCCATCTTCTTTCCTTCCCTTGGCCCTGTCCTGATGCAAACCTCAGCCCTAAAGCTGCGCTCTTGCAGCAGTGCTGATTGTAGCAGCAGGGGCCACAAAGACATCTAAAACTTAAAAATACTTCATGACCAGAGGAACTAAGTACGGGAGCCTCTGTGGTCTGAAAAGTGCAGAAGAATATCTATTACATATTTTATTCTCTTTGTTCTCACCACTTTCCCTGGAGTTGGACTGAGTCACAGGAAATTAGTAACTTTAAGGTTATGGCAGGGGGTGAGGGGATAGAGCATGGTGCTTTCTAGATAGATGACAAAGAAAGAGGGCTCATGGGAGCTGGAGAGCAGGGGGAAATCACAGAGAGAATGAGCTCAAGAAAGGAATCAGATATAGCAATGTAAAAAGTACCAGGTTCACCCAGAACTTACGTGGAACTGGCCCAGAACAGTGCATCAAAAGCTTTGGGAACTGGACTCTTATGTAAACTACCACCCAGAGTCCTAGTTGGCTAACTCTGACGCTGTATTCTCAAAGGATCTTAACAGAATCTAGAGTCTAGTAATATAACCAAAATGTGCACTAGATAATCCAAAATTACTCATCCCACAAAGAACAAGGGGAAGCTAAACAATTCCCAAGGGAAAAGACAATTAACAAACACCATTCCTGAGAAAACCTGAGAATTGTTGCAAATTGCCAGTTCTTACAGCAGCTATGCCCTGCAAAGTAAAGGTGAACACTTTTAAAACAAATATGATGATGGAAATGGTCAACAGAGAACTAGAAGGTGTACAAAAGAAGCAAGTAAGAAAAGCTAGGACTGAGTTTTAGGTACTAACTACATTGGCTTAATAGCAAAATAGAGATGACAGCGTAAAAGGTCAGCAAACTTAAATATAATTACAAATTATCAGGGCGGCTGTAGTGGCTCATGCCTATAATCCCAGCACTTTGGGAGGCTGAGGCAGCTGGATCACCTGAGGTCAGGAGTTCAAGACCAGCCTTGCCAACATGGTGAAACCTGTCTCTACTAAAAATACAAAAAATCAGCTGGGCATGGTGGCGGGTGCCTGTAATCCCAGCTATTCAGGAGGCTGAGGCAGGAGAATCGCTTGAACCCGGGAGGTGGAGGTTGCGGTGAGCCGAGATCGTGCCTTTGCACTCCAGCTTGAGTGCAAAACTTCATCTCAAGAGTAAAACTTCATCTCAAAATAAATAAATAAATAAATAAATAAATAAATAAATAAATAAAATTATCCGATCTAAACAACGGAGGTTGAAAAATGGGAATGGGTTTGACTTTAAAAAGGCAACAAAATAAATGTTTTGGGGGTGATGGAATATTGTGTATTCTGTTCAGTTCAGGTGGTATTGTATACATGAATCTATGTATATGTTAAAACCTACATGCATAGAAATATGCATTTAAAAAGTAACAAAGTTTAATAGCTAAGAGTGTATGGCATACCATAGGTGCCAGAAAAACTGTATTTCATATGTCAGAATCTTGGATGTCCCCAAGTTTTATAGCTTTTTAAGGTCTACTTGCCCTTTGGGTTTAAGTAAATCTTCTGAATCTCCTGTGCACTGAGAAACTCCGTATTCTTTCTAGTGGCTTGGGGCATCTTGGTAAGCCTGTGTATGTCTTGGCTTCCATGGTGCAGGGCTTTCTATTCCACTAAGAATCATAGTTCCCACTACATGGCATACATCCTACGCTGGGTATCCGCCCCCGTGCTGGTTGAAGTGTTTGCTTCAATCCCCAGAGAAACGCTGACTCTAGGCTCTGTGCACTGCGCACAATGCTGAAGGATTTTGTAAAAAAAGATTATTTTTCACAAAGCATATAAAGAAACTGAAATTTTACTTAATAATTTTTGTCTCTAGGGACAATGTATATTTTACCCTTGAACCACATAAATGTTTATTAAATGAATAGCCTCCATTATTCTTCCATATTCTTCAAAATAGACACATATACACCAAACAAATCCTCAGCACACTATGTTTCTCCTGCTTTTCATATACACCCATACCCTGCATTTGGACATAAATCCAGACCCCAAATTGTAAGCTCATGAAATCCAAGCGTGTTAGACATACATTCACATACACTCTCACACATATGTGTTAGCAGATTTTTTCTTTCTCTATCAGAATACTTAGATTTGTCATTTATTTCAAGTTTAAATTCATTTTTCAGATGTTCTATATTGGGAAACATTCATAGAGTCAAAAGTCCCTGATTCATTTGTACTTGACTCCATGAAATTTTATTCTTTAGGGGTTGTTCAGTCTCTCAGATCCATTTCTCAAGGCTTTTAAGCATTTTTTTTTTATAAACTAGATTTTTTACCCCAAGAATGTACAGAACTTCAACCTCAGATGGCACGACACAGACTCAGCTCTCAGCTCTAGGATTCTCTGCTTAGTCACATGCCCACCCAGCCTGACACAAATGCCATGAGCTGGATAAAAGAATCCTGCTTCTCTCAAATTGTTAGAGGGAAATGTACCCAGAGAACATCTGGATCTGAGCCCCATGTGTCTTCCGTTATTCATTCTACACATAATGAAAAATAAGCATTTGGAAAACACAGCATACTCCATTTACCAAATCATAATTCTGATTATGATCATCATTATTTCACCATTATGTGTGCATGAGGAAAACACTCGGCTTTACACCCACCAGGACTGAAACTGGCCTCGCCTAAGGGCTTCAGGACTGGTTAGACAGATCTGATAAAGAAGAGTGATGGATGAGCATCAGACAGCACATTTTCTGTCATCGACAGCCTGGGGTGGTCTCAAATGGTCTACAGAGTATTTTGAAGAATAAATATACACTAAGAAGGAATTTAAAGGAGGAAGTCCTTGTTCATGCACCAGAGAAAGGATTTTCTATAGTTGAGACATTTCAAGAGTGAGAACGTGATAGGCACGGAAGAAGAAAAGCATCTTAAAAGAAGAATCAACAGGCAGGAGGGCAGGAAAGGCCCAATAGTCAGGGTTCTCAGGGATCCTGTGAGCAGGCTGAAGTTCTGTATGTTCTTGGGGTAAAAATTTGGCCCGTCTGCCACAGGGGGCCAGTCTTGCCACGCAGTCGTTCTGGTGGGCTTATGCATATTCAAATTTCCCCCAGAGATGGTGCCCAGTTGAAAACCATTGAGTATCAGGAGTATCAAAAGTTCTGGTAGCAGCAACAGACTAGTGAGACAAAAATCAGTGGGCCAGATTTGTGCATTGAGGCTGTGTGTGTTTGGGGGTTGGGAGAATGCAAAGTGTGTGTAATTTCATGTTCTTTTCTAGCATTTACTTGAGTGGCACTTCTGTGTTACTCCTAAATCTCCTTCCCTTGAATCCTTCAATCCTTTATTCGGGACCTCTTCCAAGAAAGGACCAGAAACACAATCCCATTTTAAAAGAACTGCAAATATTTTAAAACTCTTCTCCTGAGACGAAGTGCAGATGGCAGCCTGCTGTAACAGACAGAAATAGCCTGCACTGCCACAGACCTGACTCATTCACGTTTTAGCTTGTCACTGAGGTATCTTGAGTGAGTCTCTTATTTTATGTTCCTGTTAAAATGAAAAGGATATAATATCGACTGTGAAGTTTATAGATCAGTTTAAATATTTTAAATATATGGATGCATTCTGTAAATTGGACTGCTCTGTGTGGATATTAGAAGCTATTATTTCACAGGAACCGGAGACTCAAGCTAAAGGTACTGACGATCAAACGTCATCCGGCAGCCAAGCCAAGTGCTTGGGGTGATAGGTCTTCCTTGCAGGCGGAAGCTCTTAGTTTGCAGGTGTCCACTGACTCTGCATGCCTAGGAAACCAGCCCTGAGCTTAACTCCATTTTTCTCATGATGCAGCCGGGATAAGCTGGAGTGGCTGCATTAGCAAGATTAACATCTACAAGAGGCTGGACTATACCTTGAATTGTAAAGACCCTGGTGGAGTGAGACTCATCGGTCAAGGCTAGGAGAGGCAGACTGCTTGGGGGACAGGGACTGGCAGCAAATAGGACCAGAAGAAGAGAAGGGAAGATTCTTGTCCTACCTGAGAAAAGGGGAGTAAGGTCAAGAAAAATAATCACTGGTGTGTCCTTTGGTCCCAAGAACTAAATTCGTTTTGCCAATTTGATGCCTGGGGAACTGCCGTGAGTATCTCATGGAGAAAAGTGGCAGGTGTAATGGGTGGTGCCAGAGACATGCATGGCAAGTCCAGGTGCACTAATGCCCCAACGGTGGGTGCTCCTGAATAGCAGGGAGTGTGCCTCAGGCTGGCGAGGGGCGGCTGTGACAGTGAGAGGGGCAGCAACATCTAGGTCAGGGCTGCGAAGGAGGAGGACAGTGAGAAAAACAGAGTTGGCGAGAGCAAGGAGCATTTCATTCCTCCTTTTTCAAGAAGTGCATGACAATTAACAACAACAAAAAGGTGAGAGGAGAGGGGCACAAAGAGTGCTCAGAGTGGTGGCTTCCCATATGCCTGTGACCACAAGGTGGAGAGGAATGCTGGTGGGCGTGAGGACCGGGTAGGACAGCTCCCAGTCGATGTCAATGTGAAGCCACAAAAAGGGCAAGGCAGGGGTCCAGGCCTCTGGGGGACAGGTGGGCTGAGAGAGTACTACTGGGGATGCCTCTTGAGAGAAGGGGAGTCCAGGGAAGACGTGGGGAGCAGGGAAGCCAAAGCTTGGAGGGTCCGAGTGAAAAGCACTTACAGGCAGTGTCACTCTGCTCTTCACCCTGCTCTTTCTGCTGCATCTCAGTGTCCTGGGAGCTCAGTCCCAGAGTGAACTTTCCTGCTCCTGCTCACGCGTCCCCAGATGGATGAGCTCCCCATCTCTCTTAGAGCTGTGCTTTCCTCATCGTGTTGCTGTGGCAAACACACCAGCACACGCTCCTAAGTCACGCACGCATCCGAAGCCCTCAGCCTCATGGCTGTGCAGTAGTCGCGGTGCTGGGTATCCGAGGCAGGTCTCCTAGAGGCAGGTGTGGAAACCCTGGCAGGCCCTCCCTTCTCGCCAAGGCCACTGTGGGGTTTGCAATGTGAGAGTTGAAGGAGACAGAGGGGAGAGATGGGCTGCTTTGTGCTCCCACCCCAAATCCTAAGTTGAAGTCCTAACTGCCAGTATCACAGTGTGGGGGCATTTGGAAACAGGATCCTTAAATAGGTCATTCAGGTAAACTGAGGTCATTGGGGTAGGCCCAATCTAATAAGACTGGTGTCCTTATAGGAAGAGATCAGGACACAGAGATGCAGAGGGAAGACCGTGTGCAAACACGAAGAAGGCGGCCACCTACATGCTAAGGAGAGAGGCCCTCCTAGAAATCAATCCTGCCAACAGCGTTGGCTCAGAATTCTGGCCTCCAGATTTTTAAGAGGACGTATTGCTGTTGTTGAAGCCCCCCAGGCTATGGTATTTTGTAACTGCAGTACTAGAAACCAGTATAGTGGGTGTCCAAGGAAAAGCCCAGAACAGGGAGGGGGCTCACCTTGGAGGGTGTACTGTGTGCCAGCTTTTTCCCATACCTTCTTTTCATTTTAATTCCCACAAAATCATCCTTTAGGGATTATGGGGCTGAGGCCCCAGGGGCTGGGACAGTCCTTTGGAAGTGGTGGGGCTTTTCACAAGCACGGGGCAGCGGTCTCAGAGGGCGGAAGGAGGGAAGAGGGAGAAGCCCAAGAGAAGCCAGGAAAAGGGTGTGATGGAGAAGGTCACTGAGGCCCTAGGATGATGATGGAACAGAGGCTCCCACAGGACCTGGGCAAGAGCTGAGTGTCTCATCTGCAGCCATGGTTATTGGCAGGACATTTCCACGTGCCCTCAGAAGCCCATCATTTAACAGAAGGGCACATCTCAGACTTGCCCATCTTAGCCTCCCCTCCTATCCCTCTTCGCTAAAAGCACGCTCAGTCCCTGAGCCTAAGTTAGAACAGGGTGCCATGAAGCACCGCCTAGAGATGGGAGCAAGTGCAAGTGGATGCTTCTTTTCTTTTATTCATCATCTAGGAATATAACCAGGATGCAAACATTTTTTTAAATGCCAAATTTTTCATCCAGATTGGTATTCAGGCATAAATAGGCATCACATTTTGCACGTCATTCTGAGCTCATTGATCTCTGATCGCTGTCGTATTTGTCTTACTTGACAAAGACGATGAGGCACCAAACCCTGCACTAGAAAAACGAATCTGCTTCTCCCAGAGGCGGTGCTAATTATTTTGAGCCACTCACTTAGAACCACTGGGCTGGCTAAAGTAGGTTATGATTTTACCAACTTAGAAATAATTAAGAATTTGCTAGATGTTTAGTTTATACCCTACATAATAGAAATTACCCCTGTTAGCCAGGTGCGGTGGCTCACGCCTGTAATCTCAGCACTTTAGGAGGCCAAGTCAGGGCAGATCACAAGGTCCAGAGATTGAGACCATCCTGGCCAATATGGTGAAACTGTATCTCTATCAAAAATACAAAAATAAGCTGGGTGTGGTGGTGTGTGCCTGTAATCCCAGCTACTCAGGAGGCTGAGGCAGGAGAATCGCTTGAACCCAGGAGGTGGAGGTTGCAGTGAACCGAGATCATACCACTGCACTCCAGCCTGGCGACACAGCAAGGAGACTCCATCTCAAAAAAGAAAAAAAAAAAAAAGAGAAATTGCCCCTGTTTATTCTTTCCAAGTACATAAAACTATATGAATACATGTTGATACAGTTGTGTAGTCTTATATCTATTACAAGGTTATTAAAACTTAATTAAAATGGCATATACTACATAAACACACATATCACTTAAAAAGTTAATGCCTACTAATAAGCATTCATAGGACGTGAGAAGATTTTGTATAGATTATGTTTCTCTTAAATGGGCTAAATATGCAATTTATCACTTTACCTGTCTTAATTTTTCCTAAACCATCTTCTTCTTTCTGCTGTAGACACAGAAGAAAAAGTTATTTCAACTGAGTTGAAACAGCCCGCATTTTAAAATTAATCTAGTTGGAATTAATGATGTGAAATATCATTTTTTTTTGGTTTGGGCAATGAAATATTTTTTGGAAAACATGAGATTTTCAAGACACAAGCTGCTCCGGGAGCGTATTTCTGTTCAGGGAGTTGTTGTAGACAAAAATCTGCTATTTGAGGAAGGGGCTAGGACTGCCATCTGAAAGCTTCTAATGATCAGCATTATACATCACCATAAAAAATGTGTCTTTGTGTAAACTTGGAAACCAGAAAAATTTATCGCTATACCAAGTTACCCACTGGCTTCCAGACACAAACTATTCCCTAAAGAACTCTACCTCAGCTGTTCTGATGACAAGAGAATTCTGAAAAATATTTCATGGAGATTTTTTAAAATGTTTACAACAATGCAAATATTGATGTCTCAGCCCAATCAATATGGCAATTTATTGTCCTTCAGTATAAACATTGAGCCAGGCTCCCTATTGGTCAATATTTGCACTCAGGTAAATAAATCTTTATACTGACTTCAGCAGATGTCAATAGCTACTTATTCCAGATAAGTAAAAGTAAAAACAGGAAACATTATTTATTTTGTGAAGTAAAACAGCAACTAGTTACATAGAGGCCTGGCAGCATTTCTGAAATATCAATACGTAGTTGCTTTTGGAAATGAAACATAACAATATAAGACGTGAGCTTAAAGCTCACAGGTTGAAAGTTTGGAAGTAAGATTTAATAAAAATAATTTGTATCTATGTTATTAATATCATAATAATTTTTTTGAGATTGAAAGAACTCCAGGATTTCTTGTTCTTTTTATCATGTGTGAGGTCAATTTTTGATAGTACCCATAACTGTGAGAATTCACAAGGCTATATTCCTGGATGCTTTCTAGATAATGTAATTAACCCTTATTCCCAACCTAAAAGAAAAATATGTCTGTGCTTGATCCATATATGATGTGAAAGCTTACTGTCTGCTCATGCTTTGGGTTCCACATACAGTGCTTCAGAATCAAGCTTCAAGGACAATTTCTGGGCATCAGGCTTCTGGATTTTTAGATATCGATTCTTATAGACTGGGGTTCTGTAAATGAAAGAAGGTTCTTCCACAGTCATTGTGCAGTGGGTTGACAAGGAACCCAATCATCTATTGAAATGATTTGAAGATGACCAAATGTTTCTGTGTTATTTGCATCTGAATTGTGAAAAACATATATGTATATGTGGATACTGAACTTTTTTGAAGGCACACTGAGCTTCGTGTGTACAGAATTTATTTACCTAGACACTGTCAGATAATGAGTTAAAAAGGATGATATATTAAGAAAAGTACCAATGTTACTGCCCTGTAAGAAAACTCCTGAAACCTTCAGGCTTGTGATTGTGCTTCACTAATTGGTGTGTGGACTCACTGGGCTAAAAGAAAATTTAGGTAATCAAAACACAGCCATGCTCTGAAGAACCACTGGTCACACCAAGGGTCATTCCTTTGAAGCTGTTAGCAGAATTCAGTTACTGAAGGAGTGATGCTCAGTGTTGATGTGGCACTTTCAAAGCAGCGTATGTCAAATAAAAGTAAATGAACATTTATGTTCATTATAAAAATGTCTACAATGCAATGGGGGCTGGAGAAAGAAAATGAGGTTTTAAGAAAGATAAAAGCTGCTAATAGTGAGAGAATGTTATCTGCCTTGAGCATGATTTTCCTCCAGAGGCTTCTGAGCCAATGACTACCCTGCAGGCAATGACTATCAAATCTGAGGAACAGCTGTAGGTGGCTTTGAAATCCAGGGCGGGGTCTACAGAGCCATAAACAAATGAAAGCTATCCTGAATCCGCAATAAGAAGACTATCAGAGGCTGGGCATGGTGGCTCATGCCTGTAATCCCACCGCTTTGGGAGGATAAGGTGGGCGGATCACCTGAGGTCAGGAGTTCTAAACCAGCCTGGCCAACATGAAACACTATCTCTACTAAAAATGCAAAAATCAGCTTAGTGCAGTAACATGTGCCTGTTATCCGAGCTACTTGGGAGGTTGAAGTGAGAGAATTACCTGAACCTGGGAGGCAGAGGTTGCAGGGAGCGGAGATCACACCACCACACTCCAGCCTGGGCGACAGAGCAGAACTCTGTCTCAGAAAATAAATAAATAAATAAATAAATAAATAAATAAATAAATAAATAAGGTGGGGAGAAGACGACTATCAGGACAGCATGAGGCCAGGAGATGTCCCCAGTATGCTAGGAGGGTGCTCAGGATAGGGTCGCCTGAAAAACTAAAGAGTTAGTTCACTATAAATGTGAACTAAAAATGCAAACTAAATGCAAACAGCATGTTTCTGCTGGAGTGTCCTGTACTTTTACCATGTTACATTACTATTTTTAGGGGGATACTGATGTCAACAGCCTTCAAGATAAATCGAAGGAGCTGTGATAGCAAACATCAAATTTATTTTCTGGCATTATGCAAACTAATCACCATCCTTGCCCTATATGTACAGAAAGATTTCTCTAATGACCTCAGTTGAGATCCATCAAGGGGAATTTTCTCTCATCAACTGCTTAACAACACTTACTGAGCACCCATGATAGTCCAGAGGTGATTTAAAAATTCAGCGCTGATGTTCTGACATGTGCCATGAGCTACAGACAGACTTTCAATGAAGTCCTGTTTACGCTGGCACTCTGTTTCAACAACAGTGACTGGCATACGGTAGGAGTTACTGGCCATTATTTCTTGAATGAATTAATAAATGGATGATTCCTGAGGCAGTCCTCACTATTAAGAGATGAACAGCCCACAGAGAGTTCTGTGGTACAATTATTATAACACAACGTGAAACTTTATATGGAAGGCATGCAAAGGAAATGCAGAGTGTTAAGTCCACAAGCCTACAGAGTTCTTGTGTTTGTTAATTTTGGTGGTTATGTGCATGTGTGTGGATGGAGGGGGTGAGTTATTAGGGAAATATTCATAGAAGAGGTAGCACTCAAGCTGAGATTTTTAAAGGCTAAATATAAACAAAGGCCTGGAAGATCAGTGGTGGAATGGCCAGGCAAAAGTGGAATTCCAGGCAAGTGGAATGGCCTGTGCAAAAATCAGAGGCATGAAGAAATATGGTTTCCAGGCAAGTGGAATGGCCTGTGCAAAAATCAGAGGCATGAAGAAATATGGTTTAAGAAGTATTTATACATATTTTTTTGAGCTTTGGGTTTAAAGTGCCATAGTAGAAATTCTGGTGAGCATTAAGTGTGAACATGTGGGCCGGTACCTAAATATGACAAACAAAAGGACCGTAGGGTATTTCCTGAGAATCACGGATCCTCATCTGCCTGCCAGGTTGGAGCCAGAACAACATAAACAGATCCCTGTGATGAACAGTGCCCTCTAGCAGCAGAGGGGAGGAGGAAGCAGAGGCCAGGTCTAAAGATAAACGGCTTAGTGAGAGAAATAGCGCGATGATTCCAGTATGAGATAATACATGACTGAGGTCGACAGTGGCTGTGAAAAGGGACAGAATGTAGTATATTAAAATTTAGAAGAATTAATTCATGGGACTTGGATATTGATTGAAAAGATAGCCGGAATAAAAAGAAGGATCTACAGTAACTTACAAGTTTCCGTTTGGGGCCAGTGGATAGCCGTGCTATTCTCTGTGATAAGCAACATAGGATGAAGGTCAGGGGCAGACAGAGGAAACGCCATGTTGCATTCCATTCGGATGATCCAGGTTTAACATGACTGTAGGACATTCAGAAGGGGTGTCTTGTGGATATCTGGATTTGTCTCTCAGGAGTGAAGACTGAGCTGTACAGATCTGCTTGTTACATGTTCATTGCAGCTACATATTGGTGTAAGTTACAGCTGTGGGCTTGAATGAGATAGAAACAGAGGAGGACAGAGTAAAAAAAAGAAAGGATCTGTATCAGAGCCACTCTGGAGATTGCATACCTTTAAGCAGTAAATAGAGAGAGAGAAAAAAAAGCCCAAATGAAGGTTAAGAAAGACATTCCAAAGGAGTAGAACCGCAAAGCAGCATTATGAAGCTAAGATGGAATATATTTTCCAAATATCTCTGGACGACAGCCCCATACCACACTGACTTTGACAGTCCTCCCACTGGGAGGTGAATGCGACCCTGCCTCCTTGCATTCCCCTGGTATCTGGGTGGGACTGCAATGTAGTTTCTGCCTGTGTTCTAGAAACCCAGACACCTTGCTAGGAGGAAGCCCAAGCAAGTCCATGCAGAAAGACTACTTGGAGAGGCTATCTGCAGGTGTTCTGGCTGGCAGATTAGCAAGAGATGGGTGAAGATGCCTCTAGATGACTCCAGCCTCCAGCTGTCATCTCATCCCTAGCCTTCAGGTCTTTCCAACGGAGGCCCACAGACATCATGGAACAGAGATAATCTGATCCCTCTGTGTCCAACACAAATCCCTGACCCAAAGTATCCAAGAGCATGATACAACTGTTGGTTTACACCACAAAGCTTGGGGGTGGTTTCTTACACAAAACTAGCTAAGCAGAACAGAGGCCAAGCAAAGGAACAGAAGCCCTCGATAAGTAGTGGGTAGGCTGTAAAGGAGGCAGAGTGTTGAACTAAGGTAAGGAAAAAATGTCTACCGGATTTGGCAACCAGAAGGCCCGTGGTGATGTGATTACCACAGTGAGTTAAGCAGTGACTGTGGCCCAAAGCACAATGCAAGTAGACTCTTCTTTCTACAAGAATTTCTCTTATCTTTCAGTGACTCTTTGATGATTTCTTAATACTAATAATTTTTCAAGTTCTCAATAAACTGTTAGACAAAGTATTTGGCAAATATGCTTTCAATTTCTTGGAACTCAGAAAGTAAGAGTCCTCAAACCAGAATTTACCTAATTCTCATTAAAAGTAGCACAGGGGGTTGATTTCTTTTAAAGATATATATTTTTTTAGTATAATATAAATAGCACCAAGCTTTTTCAATTATCAATAGTATAACAATCTCATTTTGGTTATTGCTGTTATTTGTTGGAATATTTGAAAATAAATCCCCAATATTATATTTTTTTCCCCAGGGATATTTCAGAAATACTTCTAAAAGTAATGTTCTTGATAATACATTGTCAAATATAATTATGGTGCCCAACAAAATTAAAAACAGTCCCTTATGCTTACTGATTTCAATTCAAGTATCCCCAAATTCTTATTTTTTGAGCATCAACTCTCTGAGATGTTGGGCTAGGAACTGAGAGATATATAAGTGAAAAGAAGGAAAGCAAGTGAGAGGAAAATCTGCAAAGATATAAGTAGGTTTTTAGATATTAAAATGCCACCTGTATCTCTTTTTATCCTCATCAGTGGAGGCCTTCTCCTGTAATCCTTGGTTACCTGGTACCTGCTCAATATGTGCCTTGCTATTGTCTCCTGTTTTTGAGCAGCCTTCTCTTAGAAAAACATCCAGTCAAGGCAAAGTCATTAAGTCATAAGTAAGTCAATAAAATCAATAATAAATTAATAATCAGAAGATGAATGTTTTCCACCTTATATAAGAACAAGTCAAAAATGTACACTCTTGCCACTTTCATCCAACAGAAGCCTTACTAGAAACAAACAGGAAACAGTAATAAAAGGGATTACTAATTAGAAAGGAAGAAGTAAAATTATCTTTATTCACGAATCTCATGATTTCACATGTAGAAACATAAGGAATTTACAAAGCACTAGTAGAACTAGTTAGTGAATGTTGTGAAGTCACAAAATACAAAGTCAACATACAAAAATCAATTGTATTTCTATATACTAGCAACAACAAATTGGAATAGAATAAGCCACCTATCTGTTAGGAGTCCCTAAGACCACCCCCACACCTCAGAGAGCGCTTAGAAGGACTCATAGGAATCAGTGTAGAGTTGTACTCTTGGCCAACACTTACAACAATGGTAGAGTAAGACTTACTGCTGAATCATAAGAGATAAATACACAGGCAGAGGCTGGAGGAACCCACATACAGGCTTCTCTTTGCTCTTTCCCTCTCATGAAGGGTTACACAGAGCACACCCTTTCCAAGCAACAAAAATGCAGTACCATGTGCATGATGTTGCTGTCTAAGGAATCCCAGTAGAGACTAAGCAGTGTTTGAACTGGGGAGTGGTACCTCCTGCCTAAGGTGCACCAAAATTCCAGAGTCCTAGAAGGAAAGCAGATGTCAACACAAACGACGCTTTTTGTATGATCATTCTATGCACAGTAAGCCACTCTCATCCGTTAAGCAAAGTCTTTTTTATAAGTTTAGGAAACTGTTTACCAGTCAAGTCCGAGACATCCCCAAAAGCCAAGCTTGCAAGCAATCCTCTATAATACCAGTAGTCCCAGGTCTGCTATACTAACCCTTATGATCCAATAATCCCATTATTGAGTATATCTAAAGAAAATGAAATCAGTATGTCAAAGAGATATCTAAACTCTCATAACAACTGCAACATTATTCACAACAGACAAGATACGAAACCAACCTAAGTGACTAACAATGAATGGAGAAAATGTAGTATCTATACGTGGTGGAATACTATTCAGCCACACAAAAATAAAATCTGTCATGGCATTGCTTTACATGAATGAACCTGGAGGGCATCATGTTAAGTGAAATAAGCCAAACATAGAATGACAAATACCGCATGATCTTACTTATATGTAGAAACTTAAAAAAATTAAAAGTTCATAGAACAGAAACAGAGAGTAGACAGTAGTTATCAGAGACTAGCAAGGAGAGGCAGGAGGCGAGGATGGGGAGAAGCTGATCAATGAGTGTCAAGTTACAATTAGACAAGAAAAATACATTCCGATGTTCTATTGCATTACAGGATGACTATGGTTAACAGTAAAATCTTATATATTACAAAATAGGTAGAAGAAAGGATTTTGAATGTTCTCACCACAAATAAATTATAAATGCATGAGGTGCTGGATATACTAACTACCTTGGTCAGATCATTATATAACGTATATATATCTCAAACATTAAATGTACTTCATAAATATGCACAATTTTAATAATGTATCACTTAAATAAATAAATAAACACCAGTAAAAAACGCAGTATTTTTAAAAGAATTAACTAACTTGGTCTGCAATATATGTAGAAAAGTGAAGTACACAGAATGAGCAAAAAATGAAAAAGCAATGAGAAATCAAATTGGAGAATTAATACTATCTCATTAAATGCTTACTAGAAAGTTGCAATAATCAATATATTGTGGCATTGGCATAAGGACTGACATATACATTGATGGAAGAGAATAGTTAGTTCCCAAATACCCATACATATATAGTCAATTGATTTTTGAAAAGTCATCAATATAATTTAGTGTTAAAAAGATACTCTCTTCAACACATATTCTAAGATAACTGGATATCTGAATCAGAAAAATGAAGGTATCTCAATGCCTCCCTTACATGATATAAAAAATTGACTGAAATGGATTGTACAACTAAACATAAAGGCTAAAAGTATAAAATATCTTGAAGAGAACACAGAATATCTTGGGGTAGCCAAAGATCTTTAGACTTGCCACAAAAGCTATATATAAGTTTAACAAGAGATAACTTAAGAAAATAAAAATGTAACCACCAAAAATAAAATGAAATGAAATATTTGCAATTCAAATATATCTGGCAAGGTACTTATATCCCAAATATGATACTCCTGTAACTCAAAAATAACAGAATGCATTTTGTTTGAAAATGGGCAAGTAACATCATTAGTAAGCAGAAAAACATGAATCAACCATACAATGAAACAGCCTGAACACTCACTTGACTGGCTAAAATTTAAACAGACTGACATATAATATACTCCATTGAATAGCACAATAAACATCCTACTCAAGTGCACTTGGAGCACGTTAAATGCCATGGTTTATCCTCTAAGATATAGCTTATACTAGGCTATCAAACAAGTTCCAATAAATTTTAAAAGATTGAAATCATAGAGAGTATATTCTCTGACCACAATGAATTGAAATTACAAATATGTAACAGAAGAAAATTGAGAAATTCACAAATATATGAATATAAACAATGCACTTCTAAATAACCAATGAGCCTAAGGAAGCTTGGGATTTATTACAATAAGATCACATCATCTGAAATTTATCTCAAATTATGCTTTGAGATGAATGAAAATGAAGACATAATATGTCAAAACTTAAAAAACAACAACTTTGGGAATGCAGCAAAAGTAATATTTAAGGAACATTTATAGCTATAAATGTCTGTAATATTTAAAAAAGAGAGAAAGAGAGAGAGAGAGGAAACTTAAATCAATAACCTAAACTTTCACTTTAATATACTGGAAAAGGAGTAAACTAAGCCTAAACCAGGCAGAAAGAAGAAAATTATTTTTAAAAAAGACATTAATAAAATAAAAAATTAAAAAACAATTTAAAAAATCAAGAAAATCAATTGTTGGTTATTTGACAAGGCTTTATTGCGGATGAACAAGAAAAAAATCTAAAAGAAATAAAATTAAAATTACTACAATCAAAAACTTAGGAGGAAACATTACTGCCAAACTTACAAAACAAACAGGATCCCAAAGGAATGCTATGAATAATTGTGTACTAATAAACTAGATCACTTAGATGAAATGGGAAAATTCATATAAATACAAACTCATACAAATACAAACTACTGACATAGGCTCAAAAAGATTTTTTTGTTTTAAGACAGAGTTTCACTCTTGTTGTCCAGGCTTCAGTGCAATGGGGTGATCTTGGCTCACTGCAACCTCTGCCTCCCACGTTCGAGCAATTCTGCCTCAACCTCCCAAGTAGCCGGGATTACAGGCATGCACCATCATGTCCGGTTAATTTTTTGTGGCCGAGGAGATATTTTAAAAATCAAAATAGAACTATAATAAACATATTAAATTATCAATCAAAAGTTACAAAGAAAGCTTAGGCATAGATGGATCCCTGGTAAAGTCTACCAATTATTTAAAGAACTAATACAAATTATCCACAAATTATTTTTAAAAATAGTAGAGGAAACTTCACAACTCATTGTATGCAGCTAGTATTACCCTAATTCCAAGACTAGGCAGATTTCACAAGAAAGAAAAACTGCAGACCAATATCTTTTATGAATACATATGTGGAATTCAAAAAAAAACAAAAACTAGTCAACAAAACCTGGAAATACAAAAATGATTATGCACTATGAATCAATGGGATTTCTACCAGAAATGCAATATTGGTTCAACATCAAAAAATTGATGAATATAATAAATCATTTCAACAGAATAAGGTACAAAACCACACAATAATCTCAAGCGATACAGTAAAAGCATTTGTTTGACAAAATCCAACACTCCTTTGTGATAAAAAACAAAACAAAACATACAACAGACTAGGAATAGCAGCAAACTCTCAATCTGTTGAAGTGGGTCTACAAAAAATAAAAACAAAACAAAAATCATAGCTAACATTATACTTACTGGTAAAAATCAGAATGCCTTCCCCTAAGATCAAGAACAAGAGAAGGAAGGCTATCTCCTCTCAACTAGTTCTAGTCAACATTGTACTCTGTGTTGTATCCAGGGCTACTAGGCAAGAAAATGTAGTAAGAGGCAAACTGGAGGAAAGAAAAATCTATTCACAGATGACAGGATCTT
Source organism: Saimiri boliviensis (assembly GCF_048565385.1). NCBI lineage: Eukaryota > Metazoa > Chordata > Mammalia > Primates > Cebidae > Saimiri > Saimiri boliviensis. The sequence goes on along the minus strand of NC_133454.1, from coordinate 67,502,406 downwards.
ATATACAGTAAAACCTAAGTAATCCATGGAAAAGCTATTCAAACTAATACATGAATTCAGAAATGTTGCAGAATACAAAAGCAATATGCAAAAATCAATTGTATTTATATATATCTTCAATAAACAATCTAAAAATGAATTTACAAAAGCAACTCTTTTTGCCATAGTATCAAAAAAATAAAATGCTTAGCAACAAATTTAATAAAATAGTGAAAAACTTATAATCTACAAACTACAAAACATTATAGAAAGCCATTAAAGAAGATCCAAATAATTGGGAAAACATCACATGTTCATGAATTGGAATGTCACAATGGCAATATTCCCTAAATTATTTTATAGATTTAATATAATTGCTATCAAAATAACAGCTGGCTTCGTTGCTAAGACTGACAAGCTTATGATAAAATTTCTATGGCAATTTAGGAGTGTCTTCACTGTGCTACTGGCATAAGGATAAAATATGGAGCATTGGGATAAAATTGACAGTTTAGGAGCAACACTCCTACCCCACAGCTATGATCAAATGATTTTTGACAAGGGTATCAAAACAGTTTGTAGGGAAGAAGTAGTCTTTTTAACAAATGACGCTGGGAAAACTAGATATCCACAGGCAAAAGAGTAAAGTTGTACCTTACTCCATACCAAATATAAAACTCAAGATACATAAGATCTAAAACTCTTAGAAGAAAATGTAGGGATAAACCTTGATTACCTTGAAATGGTTTCTTAGAGAAATAATTTTTGTTTCTTGTATGACAATCCAAACTGCAAGCAACTTATGTATAAGTTGAATAACAACAAAATTTAAAAGCTTAGTGCTTCAAAGAATACCAAGAAAGCAAAATGACAAATAAAGAATGAGAGACAATATCTGCAAATCATATATCTGGTTAGGAATTCATATATAGAAAATATAAAGAACTCTTACGGTTCACAAAAAAAAGACAACCCAATTAAAAATGGGCCAAGGTTTCAAATAGACATTTCTCCAAAGATGTATGAATGAATGGTCAATATGCACATCAAAAACAGTTCCTATTATTAGCCCACAGGAAAATGCCAATCAAAACCACCATGAGACCACGCTTCCACCCCCTTAGGATGGCTATAATCACAAAGATGGATAATAACAAGTGTTGGTGTAGATGCTGAAATACTGGAAGAGTCATATGCTAAAGTGAGAATCTAAAATGGTACAGCAACTTTGGAAAATAGTCTGACAGTTCCACAAAGGGTTCAATGCAGTTAATTACCCTACCACTCAGCGATTCCACTCCTTAGTATATAACCAAGAGAAAGCAAAACATATATGTATACAAAAACTTGCACATGAATATACATGAGTGTTCATAGCAGTATTATTCGAAATAGTCCCAAAGTGAAAACAACCCAAACGTCCATCAATTGATGAATGGATAAACAAAATGTGGATTCACATAATGGAATATTACTTAGTCATAAAAGGAAATGAAGTACTGATAGACTCTACAACATGGATGAACCTTAAAAACACTATGCTAAGTCAACAGAGGAATAGCAAAAGACAAAAGATATAAAACCGAAAAGGCAATTTTATAGAAAAAGAAAGTACACTAATGGTTGCCTGGGCTTAGGGAAGGTAATGTGGGGGAGGGTGAGATGAAGGGTCACTTCTAAAAGGTGTGGGTTTCTGTTGGGGCTGATAACATTTTTCTAAATTGATTTTATTGCACAACAAAAAATGGGTGGTTGTATAACTTTTAAATATACCCAAACTCACAAAATGATACACTTGTGAATGAATAAATTGTAAGCTATGTTAATTGTATCTCAACAATGCTAACAACTGCATTTATTCATATTCATGTGTTATCTTTTAATTAGCTCATTGTAACACACATATGAACACAAGTCATGATTCTAAAGAGCAAGGATGTGGAGTAAGTGGAAGGCTCATATATTTTTGGTGGTAAAGGGGCTCAACCATTTTTCAAATTTTTTTTATGTCTTAACATACACTTGTGATACAGCCATTCTAATCCTTGGTATTACCCCCCCAAAAAGTAAAAAATAAATAAACAAAAATAAATATATAAAGACATACACACAAATGTTCATAACAGTTTTAGTTATAATAACCTGAAACTAAAAATAACCTAAATTTCTTTTGACAAAAAAATTTATTTAAAAAATATGGTCTCTGGCCAGGCACGGTGGCCCACTTCTTTAATCCTAGAACTTTGGGAGGCTAAGGCAGGCTGATCACTTGAGGTCAGGAGTTTAAGATCAGTCTGACGAACATGGTACAATCCCATCTCTACTAAAAATACAAAAATTTGCTGGACATGGTGGCACCTGTAAGCCCAGCTACTTGGGAGGCTAAGGTGAAAGAACTGCTTGAACCCAGGAGGCAAAGATTGCGGTTAGTCGCTATTGTGCCATTGCACTCCAGTCTGGGAAACAGAGCAAGACTCCATCTCAAAAAAGAAAACAATAAATAAATAAATAAGGTCTCTTAATAAAATGTAAACTATATGCAAAAATAAAGACAAATCTCAGAGAGATTATGTCAAGTGAAGAAGGCTTACCCCAAAGAATATATAATGTATGATCTCATATAAATAAAATGCTAACTTCAGTCATAGAAGCCATGTCAGTGGTTGCCTGGAGTAGATGCTGAGGAGAGAGAACGACTAAAGAAATGTAAAGAGACATGAAGGAATGTTCTCGCTTGATGAGGGGGTTTTATATTTTGATTAAGTTGGTTACCTGACTGTGTACAGTTTGTCAAAACTCATCAACCTTAAAATGTTTGAAAGTCTTTGTATGCAAATTATAGCTCAGTAAAGTTGATTTTTAAAACCACACACAAATCACTTGATGGAGAAAATGACACATGTCTCAGATGTATGTTCAGGGTTGGCGCCTGAGTGATGCGATGTCTGGAACATTTTTAAATTGTTGGCTTGCCGGGATCCTCCAGTCGACAGTGACTGCTTTCTCGCCCTCCAGCCCAGCCACAGTGCAGTGGTCACTCTTGGTCAGTATCGTGTCATAAAGAGAACATCGAGTTGGAAGTCGGGAATCTTGATTCCAATCCTGGCTATAGTATTTATGGGCCATGCAATTTGAATACAAATCCTGGCCTGTAAGTTATCTATTCTTCAGGCTTGTTTACATCAATTGAACTACATTATAAGACCTACATAATAATCTGCCACATTAGAATGGGATTGTTATTGATGAATATTTTATTAGCAGAAGGCAACATAGAGAAGTACCGCACTGTGGTGAAATATGTGCCCATTTTAGTGGGACACAAGGTGCAGTCTAGCCTAGGAAGCATGCCATCCTGCCATTGGAGCTTGACTCATTCGGTTTCCGCTGAAGCACAAAAGGAAGACTTAATTACCTTTGGTGACTAATTTAAAAATAAAATCACTAGTATTGCCTCCTCTCCAGGTCTCTGCACCTGCAATTGGAATGGAAGACATGCTCCAGCACAGGAAGCAGACAGTAGTATTTTCTTGTTCTATTGTATGTCCTCGGCCTCCCTGCTTCAAAACAATATCGGGCCTTTTCTCCTGAGTTTGCTGCTTTTGCCTCACACAGCAGCCACTCTTACATTTAAGTGGTCACATGGAGTCTGCCTTCAGATTCAGTTTTGCTTTTCTCCCCTCTTGCTATGCATTGCAGGGGATAAAGGCATTAGGAGGAGTGGATACCCAGATGATCCTTTGATTATGCCCCAGGCTGAGGAATTGTGACCATGTCTGGGTCATCACTCAGCCCACTCAGGAACAAACTGGCATTCTCTGAGGCTGCCCACCGAGACTCACCATTCTTTCCTTTTTGCTAGAAAGAGCGTGGCCAATGTTACTATCTTCATAGCAAACTGGACTTTTTCCTTCTTTGGAACTAAAATATTAACATTAGCTCAGACCCATCTTTAAAAATAATGCAAATTTATCCTAAATTTAATGCTCTATCTAAAACACCACAAACACACACACACACACACACACACATACAAACACACACACAAACACACACACACAAAGAGAAGGAGATAGAAGACCACATTCCACACACCCCCTCACCACACACAGACACACACATTTGAATTAGTAATCACAACCATCAGCCAAACCTAAACATATGGGTAATCTCTTCCTTCACCAAACACGATTGTATGCCGAACTTTTAAAACAAAAATAAAACAAGATGCAGAAGGTGTTTGATGATTACACATGTGCTGTGAAATTTTTACTGAACTGTTCATGGAGTCTGAATTCCTCATTTGAAAAATAAGGACGATGTCTACTTTGTGTGGTTGTGATAGAGATTAAAATAAAATAATAGTGTATATGTAGCTAGCACAGTGCATGAAGAAACACTCCATACACGCTTTTCATTTCTTTTTATTCCTACAGACGTGAGGCTGAGGCATCATGACTTAATATTTGTAGTTATTAAGAAAAATGTGGGATTCCAGAAGTCTACCTTATAATATAAGCTCTAACTACTATGTTGAAAGCTGAAAGTGTTTGTTACATAACCCTTGCTCCATAGTGGCAAAAAACTTTACACATTTAAGCATTCAATAAAAGTTCGTTATATTCATTACTTGGTAATATTGTAGATATGAACACATGGGCTTGGATTCCACAATCAAGTTCTTGACTTCTAAGAGCCTCTGCCTAACAGGAGCAAGAAAGACAGTCTTCTTTTAGATGTGTCTATCATTTTTTCCTATTAGTTTATTTCCTGAATGTGAAAGAAACACCCACTTTCACTCCATTAAGGAAGTTTCATGGATATAATATGATTTCCAATGAGCTGTGGTTTTCTGTTTGTTTTGTTTTTTCGAGACAGAGTCTCACTCTGTCACTCAGGCTAGAGTGCAATGGTGCAATCTCGGCTCACTGCAACCTCCGCCTCCCCAGTTCAAGTGATTCTCTTGCCTCAAACACGTCCTCCTCAGTTCAGGTAACTCTCCTGCCTCAGCTAGGATTACAGGCAACCGCCACCATGCCCAGATATTTGTTGTATTTTTAGTAGAGACAGGGTTTCATCATGTTGGCCAGGCTGGTCTCGAACCCCTGACCTCAGGTGATATGCCTGCCTCTCCCTCCCAAAGTGCTCCAGTGAGTTTTCAGTCACACACACACACACACACACACACAGGCATCTGGGTGAAAATTTTTTTAAAAATCCATCCAAGATAAGCAGTTAGGTACGGATTTGAAGCCCATCAACTATGGGTAAGGAGAGCGTGAGGGAGATACGTAAATTTCAGTAGACTTAAAGAGAGTCGCGTAACCAAAGAGTGAGAAACGCATATATTTAAATGATAACATGTCTTCCAATGATCTTTACAATGTTTTAGCCGCAGCCTCTCTAAGTAACCAGCTATAATATATTACACTGTGTTTTTAAGTTAATTGATTTTATGCTCCTGGACCGCACTTTCAAGTCTTTCATCTACTGAATCTTTGCTATGAGACTAAATGAGCTTTTCAGAGGAAAACTCCTTTGATCTAGCTACTCCAGGGAAAGCGAGTACAGCAGATATGTATAAAATACTGCTTGTCCTTATTACAAGGTGCTAGCCCAAGAAAATGATGATAAATGGTGAGCGGCCCCTCCCATCTTTCCTCTGCTACTTGAACTTCAGTGTTCGTTATTTCCATCACAATTTGATATGCCAACCTTTCCTGATGAGGACTAACAACCTCTAATGCTTGTAGTCTCTATAAAGATCATTTGGTTTCAAATAAAACATTTACAGTCAAAATCTATGAATGGCCTTCTCTGGTTCAGATGTCAACTAAGTTATTCAACAATATGTGCTTGATCTAAAACAATTAGCCAAATTCCATCGACAGGCGCATTCCCAGCTTTCCTCTCTGAAACTCCTTCCACCAGACCCCAAACTGTTATGAGCGTATTAGATCTATATTATCCACAAAAATCAAACCCTCAGAAAGATCTAGAACACTCCAGCTGTCTTTCTCACCACCATGTCTAAATAGCTATAAAACCTCATTCAAATCACATAATCCTTCTAGCTTTTGAGTTCTCTGTCTGTAAAACTTAGATCACATTACTGTCTCAGAGGAAGAGATTAAAAGCCTCTCTCTTCATTACAGGTGGCTTCTATTTGGCTCTGCCTAGAGTTATTGTCATGTAAAATTGTATTTAGAGGAAGGTTGGGTCTCAGTTTCTGCTTCACTCTTCCCTGCAACAAACTTAGCAGGGCTCACACTGCTCTGAGGTTGGAATGAGGGGGCCTCAGCTGCCACTGCTACAACAGAACCAGGGTCCCCCAACCCATGCTGGCAACAAGAGAAATGACCATACCAGTGCCTTAGCTGGACTCACCCCGGGGAGACTAGCTGCCTGGGAGAGTGGGCGACACAGTTGGACTTGAAGAGAGTTAATGCTCCTTGGTGTGGTCGTCAATCAGGAGTGATCAGTCCCTGCCCTCCTCCCCACAACAGACTGTCAGGAAGTGCAGGTGTTTCCTGTGACTCTCCGAGTCATCTCATAGACCAGGCAGGCAGATGCATTGCTGTGAACCTGTAACCAGCTCCAGAAAGGTCACCCCTGTACTTGCTCTCCCTCCTGCTCTGTCCTGCTTCATGTTTTTCCTCATTCTTCGTCCTGGAACAGCACCCTATGTTAAGGAATTAGCAAGCATGGTTTTGACTTAAGTTTCTGTTTTCTAGGAACCCTGAGCCAGGACAGGTGAAAACTCCCAACAGTGTATCCCAGCCCTGCCACCTGCAGATGTGTTTCCCTATGCTTTCTACTTAACCCCTCTCTGCCTGTGCCCAGTTTTCTCATCTATAAAAGGGGGATAATGATAGCACATACCTCATTCAGGTTGTTATTAGAACTGAATGAGTTAATACATTAAAAAATGCTTGAAATAGTGCCTCACGCACAACGATGCTATGCCAAAGGCTGGCGTCATCATCATCACCATCACAATTATCATGCCTGTGCTCCCTACTTCCCACGCACCTTCATGTCATGTTTCCTGCGTGTAGCCCAGCTTTTCATAAATTCCATAAGCCCTTAGATTCTCAGCAATATATTCCCCTTAGATTACGTTTACATCAGTGCTGGTCTGTATGCAGAGGAAGAATCCAAATTGCTACAACAGGGCTACTAGTTTGGGGTTCAGGAGGCAAGGGGGAGTTTGGGTTGTTTCTAGTGAATGAATTCAGAATAGATTTGATGCCTCTTCTGGGTCAGAAAAGAACTTTAGTCTATTAGAAAATTTAAGTAATTTGCTCAAAATCCCATGGCTGGAAAATGGCAGAACAAGAAGTAAAACCTATGTTTGCCTGCAAAACCCATCTCCTTTCAACCATGTGAGAAATTTCACTTTTTAATAAAAAATATCTGGCTTTTTGAGCATTTGTGTTTAAAATGCTTGAGATGAGTAATGTCATTTCATTCAGAGAACCACCATACAAATTAAGAGTAGATTCTAATGCCATAGTATTTAAAAGACAATGCTATGAGAGAAGTGAAAATTATTTGCCCCAAGTCTCCGCAGCTGGGTACACATGCAGCTGATCCTCTCACCTTAGCTACTGCTATAATTTGAATGCGTCCTTAAAATTCCATGTGGTGGAACCTTCATTCCCAAACTCATATGTTGATTGGAGGTGGATATTTTGGGAGGTAATTAGGATTAGATAAGGTCATTATGGTAGGGCCTGCTGATGGGACAGGCAGCTTTATAAGAAGAGAAGAGAGGCCGGGTGTGGTGGCTCACGCCTATAATCCCAGCACTTTGGGAGGCCGAGGCGAGTGGATCACGAGGTCAACAGATCGACACCATCCTGGTCAACATGGTGAAATCCTGTCTCTACTAAACATACAAAAAATTAGCCGAGCATGGTGGGGTGCACCTGCGGTCCCAGCTACTCGGGAGGCTGAGGCAGGAGAGTTGCTTGAACCCAGGAGGCGGAGGTTATGGTGAGCTGAGATCGCACCATTGCACTCCAGCCTGGGTAATAAGAGCGAAACTCCATCTCAAAAAAAAAAAAAAAAAAAAAAAAGAAGAAGAAGAAGAAGAAGAGAAGGGAGACTTGAGCTGTCATCCATGCTCTTGCCCTGTTGCCATGAGAGGGCAACGGAGGTAAATACATGAGCAGCTGCTTGAGGTTGCCTTTGGCGGTTATGTCTATTGGAAACGTTGTAAGACCTGAGTAATGAGATAATCAAGTTGAAAACATTTGGGAAGTTAAAGTGGTATGTAACTATAAGATACTACTGTCTTCACATGTGACATGCCTGGGAGGTACTCTTCTTATTTTAATTCATTCATCTCTTTATATTTGCCTTTATTTTTAAGAGATTTAAGATGGCTTACGCAAATACACAATACATTGTATGTGTAAAATGCAAGCCTGCCTAAGCAAAACACGAGATGATACCGCCATAAAGGAAGACGTTGACAGATTTTATTACATGCAAATCTGAAACTGTTGTATGACAAATGATCCCATAAGATAAAGTAAAAGACAAGAGAAAGACTGGAAGGGATATCTGCACCCTTTATAACCTTTATAACAAAGAGTTAACATCTACAATGTATACAGTGCTTTCACAAATCAATTTTCAAAATGATAAACCGCCCAATAGAAAAATGAAAGAAGAACACGGACAAGCAATTTACAGAAGAAATACAAATACCCAACAAATATATGAAATATGAAAAAATATGCATGATAACTTCCCTACTAACTGGAATATGCAAATTAAAGTAGGTCCAATTTTTTGCCTATCACACTGGCAGAAATGTAAACTATTGAATGTATCTGTTATAGGCCAAAGGGTGGGAAAATAGACACTTCTATTTGTTGGTGAGATTGCTAATTGACATAGCCTTTTCAGAGGGCAAGCTGGCTGGCAATGTAAACATTTAAAATAAATATGCCCTATGACCAAGGCATTCCATTGTAGGAAGCCTGTCTGTGAAAATATTCCTTGTACATACATACAAACATTTGTATGTCTGAGGCTATTCTGGGAAATGCTCATTGGAAGAACAATACATTAGAATTTACTATGTATCACAAAGTTTAATAAATTTTAATATGGCCATATTATGATCTATGTAGCAATAAACCAAATGCCATCTAGCTATGTGGATGAACATGAAAAAAATGTATGATATTCTATTAAGTTTAGAACATGGAGTTACAGAACTTTAAAGTGTAATGCCATTTATATTATATATAACTTACACATCATATAGGAGCATATGAATAATATACAGAAACGTTTTTAGACAGTCATCAAACTGTACATTGCAATCAATAAGTTGTTAATAATAATTAACTTAATATTAATTGAGCATGTGTAGCTAAACTGTAGGAAGTATTGGGATTAGCGTAGATAAGTTGGCACCAAGAGGGGAGTGATGCTGTAACAAACACCTACAAACGTGGCAGCAGCTTTGAAACTGGGCAATGGTTAGAGGCTGTAAGAGTTTTGTGGTCCATGCAAGAACAGGCCAATATTGCCCAAGGGACTATTGAAGGCAATTCTGGTGAAGGTTCCGTCAGAAAAAAGGAGAACTGAAGAGAAAGCTTCCATCTTCTCAGAGAATATCTAAATAACCAGGCACATAATATTGGTAGAAATATGAATGGTAAAGGCCATTCTGATGAGATTTCAGACAGAAATAAAGGACATGTTATTAGAAACTGGAGAAAAGGTCATCTTTGTTGTAAAATTGCAAAGAACTTTGCTGAATTTTCTGAATGTTCATGTTCTAGTGTTTTGTGTGGAAGGTAGAACTTGCAAGGGATGAAATGGGATATTTAGCTTAGGATATTTCTAAGCATGTGTTGAAGGAGGAGTTTGATTCCTCCTGACTGGTAATAACAACACATGAGAAAGGGAAATTAACTGAAGATGGAATTGTTCAGGAAAAAAAGGAACCAGAACATAAAGATCTGGGAAATTCTCAGCTGGTCAAAATGATAAAAAATGAAAACGCATGTCTGGAGAAGAACACTAAGGGTGTGGCAGACTCATTGCTTGATAAGGAAATCCGTGGATGTGAACTACAAGCTAATCAGCTGACCTAGCAGGGGAACCGCCAGTTTAAGTGGAAGGAAATGGAAGGAAGGAAGGCTGTCTGATTTCTTGGATTTGATGTAGAACTACTCGGCTATAAATGTGTGCAATTCTTCAAGATAAGGGAAGAACAACCCTAAGTTTCACGTGAGGACAGGGGAGCGTCACCTCAGTTTCAACAGGACAGATGGCCCCCTTGAACAGCCTTGGGGTTGGAGCTGCCAAGGTCATGGAGCTGTAACCCCTGCCCTGCGGAACTGTGGGAGCAGGACTGCCACCCCACTGGGTCTGGAAGCAGATGATCAAACAAAAGAAGATATCTTCCTGCAACAAAAGAGGACTACTCTTAAGCCTTAAGAGCTCATGGAGTTTGCCTTGTAGTCTCATCTTGCCTAAACTGTTGCCCCCTCTTTCTTGCCAGTTTCTCCCTCTTGGAATGGGAATACCTGTCCCATCGTTGTATTTTGGAAGCACATAACTTGTTTGTTTTCACATGTTCGCAGCTGCAAAGAAATTTTGTCTCACACCAGATTAAGATGATATTAAATGAGACTTTGGACCTCTGAGGCTGTTGGGATGGAATAAATACATTGCACATGTAAGAAGGACATAAATTTGGGATGAATGACAGGGTCAGAATGCTACGGAGTTGAGGTTCGTGTTCCTCCAAAATTTCTGTGTTGAAGATCTAATCCCCATTGTGATGGTATTAGGTGATGAGGCATTTGGGAGGTGACTGGCTTAGGAGGGTGGAGTCCTTGCGAATGGAATTCATATTCTTCTAAGAAGAGATAAAAAAGAGATGATCTTTCTCTCTTGCCCCCTGCCATGTGAGGAAGGAGCAAGGAGGCAACAACTTACAAGTCAAGAAGAGAGTTCCCACCAGACACTGAATCTGCCAGGGCCTTGGCCGGGACTTCCAACCTTCAGAACTGTGAGAAGTAAACGTCTGTTGCTTAAGTCACTCCATCTATGGTATTCTGTGATAGCAGCCTGAGCTGACTGTGGCAAGTGGTGAACAAAATGGCCAAAAGTCCCACCCGTGGAATACAAGACACAGAAATCCTGGGAACCTGGGGCAATGGGGAGAAGGAGCTGAAAGGCCTTGGTAGGTGGTTGGTTTGCAAATCCGGAGACAAATCAAGCAGCCACTGACAAAGAATGCTCTGAGACTATGGTGGTAGGGGCTACCACCCTGGAGGGACTCCTGGGGGAATGATTTTAGAATCCCCCTGGCTAGTAAGGCATCAGCTGCAGGCACTTTGCCAGTAGGGTTCCCTGGATTCTGCATAGGGTGGGGGTGGAGGGTGCCAATAAAACAGCTGAATGCTCATTGCACTTGACTGGATGGGTTTAGATTTGGGGCCAGACCACAGACTTGGAGTGCTCTTTATCCAGCTGGAGCCTCTTTAATGAATGCCCATGAGGCCAGTCCTGGATCTACAGCTGTAGGTGGATTCAACCCATTCACCCGCCTCAGCTTTATGAGTTTTCAGTTCAAACGTCGTGAAAAGTTTCCCCACTGTGACTAGTCAAACACGATCTGTCTGCTGTCTCCCTTCCTCCACTCACAATATTTATACTCATTTCTTTTATTGAAATCTATCCGCTCCCGTTCTATTAAAACGGTTTGACTGGCAGCTCCTATTCTACTGAAGCCTGCAACCTATCTATTCTCCAGACAATGAGGTACAAGCATTCTATCTTCCATTGTGCTGGCACAGGGCCTTCTGTGCTTCTGCCTTCAATCTTAAAAGGCATGTCAGAGATGCCTCTATCTAACTAGGTCTGGAACATGGGCAGTCTAAACTACCAGTTCTGCATTTAACCGATTCTGACTAAACAAAGAGGAAAACCAGGATCTTTCCTCTCCCCAGTGCTTGCCCTATTGGCATGCCCCACTCTTCAAAGTACTATACCCACCACAAAAGGGAGGAGGAAGCTGGTTTCTACACAGCTGCAGCGCTGTGAGCCGAGTGTCTGTGCCCCCAGGTGCACTCATACCTGGCATTCCAATACATGCCCCAGCGATTCCCACGCAGTCTATGGCTGTTCTTTCCACCCACCACGGGGTGGGTTTCAAGACAACCTGAGTTTAAGGATGTGGAAACTGAGGCTCAGAGAAATGAGGTAACATGTGAAGGCCCTTGAGAGCTTGTTTGGAAGTTCTGGCAGGGAGGTGGGGCCACCTCTACTCTCTCGGCCAAAGAACAGTTCTTATCTCCATGAAAAGCCCACCTTTTCTACAGATAAGGAAGAGGACACTGGGTTAGTGCACCTGGCCACCCCTAAATGAAATGAACGACCCGTGTCACCTCACATCTAGCTAACAGACATGTGCACGACCGTGCAGCTGCAATGAGAACCAGTGACTGTGCCCGAATCCTTCGACGTTTAAGCGTGCTCTCTTTCTATGACCCCGTTTCACATCTGAGCTGCCAAGGGCTCTCTGTCTCCTTTTCCTAAAGAAAGTGGGTCTGTAAGTGTGCTCAGGAGAAAATGAGGCAAGACGCCTAGAAGCCGATCTCTAAACCAGGCTGAGGCTTATGACTTAATGGGTTCAGGGCACATTTGAACAGAAGGTTCCATGGTGTTCTACTGCCAACACCGGAAAATTCAGCTGTGTTTTAGGCCATGCCCCGGAGACGAAGGCTTTCCCATCTGGTGACCCTCTTTTGATGTAGCTCTTCAGCCAAAACAAGCCAGTTTGGCCAGATTGTGAATCAAATCATTTTTGGAAATATTTTATAGTCTAGTTGTGCAAACCAAAGACAAGTCAAATGTGAGGACACAAGTTTGTTTGTACCAGAATTTCAGCTTAACACTGAGTGCCATACTAATAATTTTTTGGTGGACATTTTTTAGTCATTTTATGGTTTATCTTGCTTCTAATTATAACATCCGCATTTTGAAGCACCTTTGTCCAAAGCAAAGCTGTAGAACTTTCTGAAAAACAAATAGAACAAGCATGCAAAAATAAACATTCCCATGGTAATTCAGAGACAGCAGGATGCTGTGGAAGGACTGTTACAAAAAAAGTTACACTGTCTGCAATCCAACTGTAGTTTTGCTACTAATTGGCTGTGTGACTTTGAGAAATTCACTTCATTTCTCTGAACTTGTGTTCTCTTATTATTATTATTATTTTAAATAAAAAGGCTGTGTGATTTTTTTAGATTTAACGTTTGATTCATCCATGGGCTCCCATGGTAACTAAAGAAAGACTGCCTGTTTCACTCAGGTTTTAGGTTTGACTTTGGGGTCAAACTTAGTTCATTGCGAATCAGAAAGTCACAAAATAACATAAATGCGAACCCTCTTCCTCCTTTGTTTCCCATTCACAAAAGTTTTCATGTTCCCCTAAGGTACATCTCTCCTGCTCCCGCCACCTAGGCAAATACCTTTATCAACTGACTCTACCCAAAACTGTCCTAATTGTGGGTGGATCACCTGAGGTCAGGAGTTCAAGACCAGCCTGGCCAACATGGTGAAACCCTGTCTCTACTAAAAATACAAAAATTAGCTGGGCATGGTGGCACACTCCTGGTAATCCCAGCTACTTGGGAGGCTGAGGCAGGAGAATTGCTTGACCCTGGGAGGCAGACGTTGCAGTGAGCCAAGCTCACACCGTTGCACTCCAGCCTGGGTGAAAGAGTTAGACTACCTCTCAAAAACAAACAAACAAACAACAACAACAACAAAAAACCCTGTCCTAGTTGATTTATTGGTAACTAAAAAACTTTCTTTCTTTTTTTTTTTTTTTTTGAGATGGAGTCTCACTCTGTCACCCAGGCTGGCGTGCAGTGGCACGATCTCAGCTCACTGCCACTTCCATCTCCCGGGTTCAAGCAATTCTCCTGCCTCAGCCTCCCAATTAGCTGGGGTTACAGGCACGCGCCACCATGCCTGGCTAATTTTTGTGTTTTTAATAGAGATGGGGTTTCATCATGTTGGTCAGGCTGGTCTCGATCTCCTGACCTGGTGATCTGTCCACTCGGCCTCCCAAAGTGCGGGGATTGCAGGCACGTGCCACTGCACCTGGCCTAAAAAACTATTTTATAGCTGACCCTGCAGCGCCACCACTCTGCAATGTGCAGTTTCCACATTTCTTTTTTTTTTATCTGAGCTTCTCATGAGGTTCCTCACACTGCCTCAGGGTCTTTTTTTTTTTTCCTTTAAAATTCATACGTTGGAATTTAAGACTCTTTCCAATATTAATCACACCAAAACTGACATTCATATTTAAAATGGCAACTATTTTAAAAGCATGATTTTACTAGAAAATCAGATATTTGCGGAGAGATTCTAGATACAACATTCTTACCTATCATCAGCCTGCTTCTGCAGCCCTATCTAGCAGTGACTCATGGAGAAATTGAGGCGGGGGGTGGTTGATGCTTAACTTTAAATTCACAAAGAGTGGAGTAATAGTTCTAGCAGCTAAATCGGGGCAGGGCACAAATAGGAAACTTATGGAATTAAGCGCAGAAGATGCTTTGAAGCAGAACTATTGGGTGTTTAACAAATTGGACTGTTTTGACTGAAATTGAAGTGAACATTCAGTTTGACTGTCACATGCATGAAGGATGTCTGTCACTACCTTACAGATGAATACTCATTCACTACAATAATGTGCTTATGAATTTTCCACAAAGTCATAAGCATCATTCTCTTTCCCATGCAGTGTCTCTGCGTACTTGTGTTGAATGGAAATAGTGGGCCACACAAAAGGCTCATTTTAAATCAGTGTGCCCTTGACACTGTGGCCCTAGGTCTAGAGGCGTTCACTTTCTCTTTTGCCGCCAACAGTCTTTGAAAGACAGTTAAAGTTATATGGGTCCAAACTCTCAAGAAATACGTGGAGAGAACCCTAGGTGAGAAAATCGCAATAGCAAAGCACAACACTATGGTAATTGACCTGGGACTTCCCTGGTTTTGAGAGACTGCAAAAAGCAAAGACATTACTTAGGTGGCACATTCTGTTTAAAATACGTCAGCAGTCCAAGAACTGCCCAAGTATTTGGCAACACTGAGCAACCTCCTAGAAGACGATAGGAAAACTCATCATCCGTTTAAGCCAATGTCCAATATATTGAATGCACGTTCACTCTGAACTTGAGGAAAATGCGCAACAGAGTCTAATAACCCATTGATGTGTAGTCAGAAGCAGAAGATGGTTCACAACTGAGATGAGGACAGAGTTTAGAAAATGTGTTCCTCGGTCCTCTGTCCTTTCTGCCAGACCAAGTCATTTCCAGCTGAGCTTTTCCAACTCCCAAATCATTAGGCCGAATGTTCCAGCTTGGGTTCTAATTAGAGATGCCGCATGGCTTGTCCTCTCCAGGAGGATGGAGTCATGCTGTCCCCAGCCAAGATCTCTGCCTAAGAAGGGCTGCATTAGAAATGCCCCAGCAGCTGTCCATGTGTTCTTGCTGTCATGAAGTACAAATGTGTCTGGTGGGGAAGGCTCTGCAACTAAACCCACAGTAAATGCCAGCTCCATTAGGATGGCAGGTGAGCAATCTATTAGGAAATCGAAGGCCCCTCCCTCATTATAGGAAAACAAATGAGCTGTGTCTCGCAGGGAGCAGGGAGACAGAGGGGAAATTCTTTTATAAAGAGAGGCAATGGGCTTTGAAATCAGATGGATGTAGTTTTGAATCCCGGCCCTGCCACACATAAATTGGATGACCGCAAGCAATCGCTTTAAACTTTCTGAGGTTTCTCATCTGTAAGATGGGCAAAAATAATTCCTATCTCATGAGAATGTGGGCATTGAAAGAGATCAACTGTGAAGAAGAGTGATCCCAGCAAGTAATGTGTAGTGAGGGTTTGGTGACATTGGTTTTGCTCCCCCGTCATGCTGGCTTCCTCAGGAGTCCCCAGGTCACACTGCTGGGCAGAGTGAGGATCAGGCCGGCATTTCCCTCTGTCCCTCTCTGTTCCAGCTTCCTGGAATGGACGAATGCTGCTAGCTCTTAGCTGCACCTGCTCAAGTCCTCACCCTCTGGTGGCACCATGTAACTCGGGCTGTTTCCAAGCCTCTCAAAGCCCTTTTCTCTCCAACTCCTTACTTCCTTTCTACATCCAGAAGCGCTTTAGGACAGTGTCAAAGCTTGGAGAGACTTAGAGCCACCACAAGTTCTCCTTTTATTATCTCCTTCTTGCAAGGTGAGAGAGGACAACATCTCAGAATGAAAGATTCTCCTCCATGCCCTCTCTCAGCAGAGGCCCTAATTCATTTTTCATGGCCCCTCGCAGTGACAAAAGCCTCTGCTTTCTCTCTTGTAAGTGTGCTTCATGCAATAAGTCAAAACTGATGTGCATTTTCCCCCTGGGTGCCAGAGCGCACTTTGATTTAATTTGCCCTGTTGTTTGGCACAGAGCCTTTGCCAGCGAGTTTCTTTGCAGACCTGGGGAGGCAGGGCCCTGACAGCGATGGGGCATGGTGACAGATGGGGTTCAGTGGGTAGTGTTTAAATAATTTGCTGCAATGATAAAGGAAATATTAGAGAGTGACAGACGCTCCTGCAGAAAGGCAGCCAGATAAACACACACATCCTGTCTGTGGGATCTGGGGACCCTGAGGATAACAAGGTCCTTGCGATGCAGGCCCATTCTCCTGCGGCTGGAATCGCTGGGACCATATGTGAGAGTGGGGCTGATCAGCCCCTGCCTCTCCTGAAGTCACTGGGAAGCAGCGGCAGGGGCTTTCTACAGATGCATTCGTGTTCCGTTTATGCCACTTTCACACCTCCCATCCGAGAACAGGCCCTGCCCATCAATACAAGCCACAAGAAAAAGAAAAATCAACCGACACCATGAGGGCCAGCTCACATCCAGCAAGCACCGCCCTTTAGGAATGTCCTGGTGAAAAAAGACCTCGTGAGCCACGAATGAGAAGAGCAAAGACAATGAGAAAAAGCAGACAAAGTTATGGGCCTCAAAGGTGGAAGGTGGCTGATGGGTTCAGCGGGAGGGGAGAGTGTACCTGTTGTAGAGGCAGAACAGTGCAAGCAATCAGCTTGGCCCTGGGCCTGGGCCTGGGCCTGGGCCATGACAGCATTTGAAATCCTGTCGATATTCCTGGCATGCTGCCTCTGTGGGGGATACTGGAGGGATGGATACTGGATGGGCACTGCTTGTTTCAGATGCTGTGGTCATGACTGTGGTTGGGTTAGTAGTGCGGTCTTTCTCAATGAAGACCGCACATGAGAGCACCACATTGGGATGTGGGAAATGATGTGAAAAGGATGTTGGCAAGCAAGACAACCACGGTGTTAGAACCTCTGTGTATGGTGTGCGGTGTGTGCAAGAGAGCGTTGCATGAGGACATGGTTCCCGGGAGCCCACCCTCTGCATGACCTACCCAGAATAGTCCACATCTGCCTTGTAGGAAGGAGTATGCACAGATGTGCTGCAGGGAGATAGAAGAGAAGGTGGGAGGTGCCTGATGGAGGAGGAGGTTCACTGGGTATGTCCATTTGTTCATCATTATTCTCTGGTTCTGACGATTTGCTGCAGATTTGGGAGTGAGACGCCTTTGTGAGAGGAGCAAGGAGATGAGTCACCGAGACCAGCTCCCCGGGTGTAGAGGTGAGCTTGGAAGGAAATCAGAGGGATGGCAGTGGAGCAGAGAAGGGAGTGCTGCCTGGAGTGAAAGTCGGCACCCAAGTGGAAGCAGAGCTTCACGGGAAGCAGAGCAAATAGGACTGAGACATCTTCCAGCCAAGAGTCGGCAGCAGAAAGGTGAAGGTGACTCAGGTGGTTGGGCAGACGAAGGCATCCACATTACTACTGAGTCTGTTCTCTGGCTTACCTGTTGCGAATTTAACAGCTGTGGATCTCACCAGCCCCTCCACGCCCCCTTCTCTGAGTGGGCAGTGAGCTTCATTCTGAAAGGTGAATTGAGATTTGCCTCTTGGCATTTTCTGGATTTTGTTTTACAGCTAATCAAACAGGCATTAACCACCTGGGAGCCCAGAAGCAGTGTTCCCTCGAGAAGTGGAGTGACACCTTGACCTTTCGGAGGGTACAGATGGAACGCCGTCAGAGCCACTTCTGCAGGAATCATTTAAAGGGCTTAATCAGAGCCGGTTTTAGCAGTCTGGGCCTCAAGAGCGTCATGTTATCAGGAGAGAAAGAAGTTTGGATTAAAGAAGGCTAAAGAGAAGACATGGATAAAAAGCTAAAAGAAAGGAATAGAAAGAGATCAGATCCAAACCAAACAGGCTTCTTGTGTGTCTCCACCGACAGCTTCCATCACTTCCACATCTTTTCCTGCTTATCTAACAAGCATGAAAAACCTCAGCCAGCCATGTGCTTCTAGCAGTAAGGTTGCAGGGTGTTGGCTAGGACCGTGCTTCTCAAATGGGGAAGATTTTGCCTCCCAGGGAAATCTGGAAACGTCTGGGACAGGTTTGGTTACCACGGTTGGGATATATGTGTTACTGGTATCTAGTGGGTAGAGACCTGATATCCCATCTTACATAGAACAGCCCCCACAATAAGAAATCAGCCAGCCCAAATGTCGATGGTGCCAAGGATGAGAACCCCAGACTGGAGAATCCCAGCAGGAGTGACAGGATTCCGACCCCACTGGAAAACATCCAAACCCATCGAGAAGAGGAGACACTGATTTCCTTTAACCAGCAGCCATCACCATCACCGCAGAATGCTGGTGCTGTCTTCCAGTAATAAGGAAACTCACGACACGGGTTAGAAGAGATAAAGTCTCTTATAGAAATGGGAGAGGGAAAGGGGAACACATCGGAAAAGGAAAAATATATAAAAAGGTCCAAGAAAATGAAACGAGAGAAGAGTGACCAAAGGAAGGATGATGGTCGAAGTGCCTTGAGAACAATGGTGTGGTGGGGCACAGAGAGACACTGTCAGGAGCTCTGAGCAGCTGAGGCCGGAGTGAACACAAAGCACATTCAAGCGGATATGTCACAGAGATGTGGGGGAAAGGAGAATGGTCTTCTAAGAACCATGGAAAAGGGGAGGGGGAAACAAAGCAACATCTCCAGACAAAGACAAGAGGAAGAGAGGAGTCAGAAATAATAGGAAAAGCAACCAGGAGACAAGTGGGTGAGGAGGTTGAAGAACGCTGGGGATGAAGCAGGTTGCGGGGAGACACTCCCCAGGTAAGGGCAGGCAGGAGATAAGTCTGTCTCTAGCCGGGTGCTGAGTGGAACACACAGACCCTGTCAGTGCATCTAAGGGCTAAGTGCCTGGCTGCCAGCTTTACTTGGCAGCTCAAATCTAGAAAAGTTTGGAGACAGGAGGCCGGGATTCTTGATAGCAGAGAACACCAAGTGAGAGGAGTCTTTGGCAGAGTCCAGAGAGCTGCCTTCCAGCCCCTGCTTGGCTTGAGTTCGCAGCTACACCTGCAGAGACTGCCTCATTTCTCCAGATTCCACATCTGGGAGATCTCGGGAGACCTGGACGACAGCAAGCTGAGCTCCTATTTCCTCTGCACGAGGTGCTCAGTACACGCAGGCGGGAAGGACAGCCTTGTTCCTGATGCCTCCTCATAGAGGGGGCGAGCTGAGGGGGCCCTCATCATCTTCACACTTCAAATTGAGCATTTTGGCAAGTCTCAGCCTGACAAAACGTCTCTGAGAGGAGAGGGAAGAAGTCACTGTGGGTAAAAATAACTGGACTGGAAGTCAGAGTAATTGGTAGTGATCATGCAGACTCTGAAAGCAGCTGGCTACGTGAGCCTAGGCAAGTCAGGTCACTTTCTACAGACCTTGGTTTCTTTACTGCAAGGGGAAAAAATAAATAACAGGACTAGATAATTTTCAGATTTTTTTCCCCTAGAGTTAGCATTCAATCCGTAAGTGGTCCTTGTGTATTAATAGCCAGACTGGTGAATTTGTTTGCTTTTTAAATCATTTTGTTCTGTGTTTTGAAATCTGCCCCATTTTCATCATGGGTACAATATGATGGAAACAAACATTATGTTAGAGTTAGCCAGACCTTGGATCAAATTCTGGCTTAGCCACGTGCCTTGGGCACATTATTTAATAAGCCGGACTCAGTTTTCTCACAGATGAAATGGGGCAATGCCATCTCTCCTATGGGGTCACAGTGAAAATTAGAAGTCACACATAAAAAAAGCACCTAGGAGATTAACAGGCCCTCAGTAAATGGGGGGCGGTGGTCATTATCATCATCAAATAGTAAGATAGAAGATTACGAGATCCTAAGCTCCAGGACGTGGGATGTGTTCCAGAAAGGACAGTTTGCCCACAGTTACCATTCTAGAAACATTGCTGTTGGACAGAGAATCCCTGAATAGCAGAGACAAAACAGAGCCTATTACGGCTTTAAATGAACGTTTTCTTCTAAGTATCCTGCAAGAGGGTACTGTAATTAGTACTCTGCAAAGAGGATGTCTTTGCCACGCAAGTCTGGGGAAACTGGGTCCATTAGAATAAATGCAGGATTTTTAGAATCTGTAAGTTCTTATATCCTGTGGATCTCCAAATGGGGAATGGAGCACATACAGTTGTTTAAACTTATTTAACCAACGTACATTTTTCCTCCTTATGTAAATACCCATTAACCTTTAGAGACAAACAGTGTCACTCTGCACAATGGTTTCAGACATCATGGTGCACCTGGATGCTTGCTCTCCTTTCCCAGCCATATATCAGGACAACAAGATCCAGGTGTTCATGTATCTGAGCCGGTGTTTCCGGTCTGTAATTACCAAGAAGTATCCCAAAGCGACAAGCAGCCTTTCTCTCTCTTTTATTAACCAACTTGTTATTCATCTGCCCATCCACATCTCTGGCCTCAGGTGCCTCTGTCCAATACTGTCTTCCAGGCTTCCCCATGGAAAACTGTTGTCCAGGCTTTCTTTTCCAGCTGCCAGATCCCCCAGAGGATCACGCCTCTTCCATTTCCACCCTTTTCTGGGGACTCTGCTCTCAAGAGAAGAGGTGGCTGAACAGTATGGGACATTCCTGAAGCCAGCCCCGACTTCAGCTCACTGTTTTGCCTGTGGCCTATATCCAGCTCCTCAAATTCAGGATTTGTTATATGATGCCTGTCAGAAATAAATGAGAATCAAAGATGGCAGAGCTGATAAGGAGGTGAGTTGAAGGGTTGATTGTAGATAGATATGCAATGTTTCATAAGACGAGCAATCAATGTTAAGATAAAGATGAGGAAAAGAAGGCCTGCCAAGTAGAACTGACTCTGAGTGGCCAGCCCTGGCTAAGACGGGAGGGAAAAAGAGAGGTGGGAGTGAGGCTGAGGGGCTGCCTGTGGCAGGGAGTGCTTTAAAGACAAATCTGCTTTCAGGACATTCCATAGAGAAGTCAGCACTCTCTTCCTGGGTAGAAAGGAGGAACAAGGTGAGCCTCAGGCTTGGGGCACCTGTACCTCACTGGTACTGTCCTTCGTTGCTTTGAGCCTGAAGACTTTCTTCTCGTGGGTAGAGGCCTGCGCCTCTTTCTGGTCCTAAGTTTGCCCTTTGGCCCTCCCTTCTTTGATAAGCAAGCAAATTCCAAGTCCCACATATAAGCAGTAGGCTTGAAATTCCAAATGGCACGTTCGTACATACCACCGAGTCCAGGAAAATACACACTGAGGATCATTTTGAGCTTTGGAATAACCCTGTGGGACAGACGTAGGCACTGCAGGCTGTCGGTCCCACCATTTCACATCCGAGGATATTGAGACACAGAAAGATATAAGCTTTAATCCTTGTACAATGTGAAACAGCTGGTGAGCTGTGGAGTGGCTTCCACATGCCTTGCTCTTTCCTCTAGGTACACTCATCATCACATAAGGAAGTTTCAGACTGTGGATGGAAAGCAGACGTGGGATGTGGGTTAAAAAGGTACCAATCTTCTTATTTCTGGAAAAGACAGATTGGGTTATTCAGGCCAGCCCTCTCATTGAAAACTACTAAAAGAACTGGATGAGACACTTTACATCTGTTTTAAAAGCATCAAAAGCTGTGTTCTTGGTACAGAATTACCAGACCCTAAATTAAAGGAAAAACAGGAACCAAGAGACAGCTGGTTCCTGACCTGAGAGCATTTGCTGAGTCAGGCAAATAGAAGCCTCTGTTTGACAACCTGAAAGGACAGGGGAACAGAAATCAAAGCACAACACCCTTTCACAGTGGCAGAGTCTAATAGGAAAACCTCTTTATCATGAGTGGAGACTGCAAAAAGCTGCATCCCCAAGATGAGAGTGAACCAAAAGACAAACATCCTCTCCAAGAAACTGTGTTATGGTTTGAATAACCTGCGATCACCAGGAAATTAGATACCCTTATAGACCTCAGGCATCTTACAGAAGTAAATACAAATCATTCTTGAAGAAAGGTGCTTTCATTTTAGGGCTCAAAAATTTTCAACTCTTTGTAAAAAAAAAATACAGTGATCATCACAGAGCCAAAAGTAACCAGGCACACAAGAAACCATAATATTGAGTGAGAAGAGCATAAACTAGACAAAAAAAAAAAAAAAAAGACTCACAAACATATCAGATAATAGAATCATGAAATGTTGACTATGAAACCACTACCTTTGTATTAAGAAATACATGGCAAACTTGATTAATCATACTGGAAAATAAAGCTATGCAAAATAACCAGTATATTTGAGTAAAAAAGTAAAAATTGGACTTTTAGAAAAGAAAAATTTAAAGTACCAATGTAGCAGTTTAAAAGAATAGGAGACACAGCTAAAGAGAGAATCAATTAACTGTAAGTTAAGTAAGGAAAAAAAAGAAACAGTAAATAGTGTGAAGAAACAAAGAGATGAAGAATGCCAAAAATACATAAGGGCATGGACAGAGGAAGGAGTCTTGTCTACATTCAGTGAGAAGTCCCAGGAGGAGAAAAGAAAGTGGAAAAAGGAACAAGAGGCAATATTGGAAGAGACAATACCTGAGAATTTTCCAGAAGTAATAAAAAAATGAATCCATAGATTGAAGAATACTAACAAATCCCAAGAACAGTTAAAGAAAGAAAGAATCAAAGAAATCTATACCTAACACAGCATTGTGAACTTGCAAAAACCCAGATCCAAATAAAAAGTCTTAAAAGAAACAGAGGGTGTTGGAGGTTGGGGAGAAAGGCAGGTAACTTTCATGGAAATAAAAATAAGATTGACAGCTGACTTCTCAACAGCAGAACTGAGAGTCAAATGTTCCTTAGGAAACTGGAAAAAAAAAAAAAAAAAGAATTCCAACTTAACATTCTGTATCAGAAAAGTACTTTTCAGGAATCAAGACAAAATAAGATATTTTCACTAAACAAAAACTGAGGAAATATTCCACCAGCAGCAGAGCTACCCTAGGGGAAATCTTAAAGAGGATTAAGACAGAAGGAAAATAATCCCAGACGTAAGAGTCTGAGATGCAGGAAGAAATAAAGAGAAAGAGGGTGATAAACTGGTGATCAGTGAATATCATTTAAAACAATATCTGAGTAGGATCCGACTTTCAAGATGGCCGCCTAAGAACAGCTCAGGACTTCAGCTCCCAGTGAAAGTGCAGAGGGTGAGTGGACGCCGCATTTCCAGACGAACTCTTATTGCCCACAGACCAGGAGATACCCAGGCAGAGGGGTCGCCAGCGTCGCAGTCCCAGCCGGTGCGGCTGTTTTGGCCCCCGCGGGGCTGATTCCGCCCGCGCGGCTGCTGTGACCACTCCCTGTTGCTGCGGTTCTCCGTACAAAAGCCACTGGTCTGGGAGCCCTCTTAGCTGGCGAGCAGAGCCTTGAGACGGCAGAATAGCCCATTCATGTGAAATAGCGAGCCAGGCCAGGAGATTCCTAGGCAAAAAATCCGCCAGGAGCCGGCGCCGCGGTTCGAGCCGACTCCGTGAGTCGCAGCACGGGAGATCCCGGCGCCTTTTCAACAAGCGACCGGAACGCGGGGTCCTTCAACTTAAAAGAAAAGACTCTGAGTCAGGGAGCCAGGTGATCAGGCTCGGTTGGTCCCACCCCTCCACCCCCAACAACAACGAAAACAAAAACAGTAATTGGAAACCCTCTGGGTTGAGCCCTTCAAACCAAGCACAGCTGAACCGGGACAGTCCGGCTCCGTGGGGGAGGGGCTTCCGCCATTACTGAGACTCTCCACCGCTACGGAGGCAGGCTGCCGTTGCCGAGGCAACCCGCCGTTGCCGAGGCAACCTGCCACAACAGAGAGAGTCCCCCATAACAGAGGCGGGGCCACCATTGCCCAGACAGTTCTAACTACACCCATATAAAAAGGACTACAGGGAAGAGCTCAGGGCAGCTGGGCGGAGCCCACAGCAGCTCAGCAAAGCCCCTGCGGGCAGGCAGAGGCTAGGCGTGCTGCTAGCTGGGCGGGTCCGACCTGAAAAAAAAAAAAATCAAAAAAGGCAGTAGTGCAACGGAAACTCATAAAGCTCCAACTCCCTGGGACAGAGACAGACAACAGGTGGATAAACCCACAAAAATGGGTAGAAACCAGCGTAAAAAGGATGAAAACTCCCGAAACCAGAACACCTCTCCTCCTAAAAGTGATCACAACTCCTCACCAGCAAGGGAACCAGACCGGATGGAGAAGGAGGGTGATGAAATGACAGAATCAGACTTCAGAAGATGGGTAGTAAGAAACTACAATGAGCTAAAAGAACATGTTCTAACCCATCGCAAAGAAAATAGGAACCTCGAAAAAAGATTGGACGAACTGCTGACGAGAATGGACAGCATAGAGAGGAGAATAAGTGAATTGATGGAGCTGAAAAACGCAACACGAGAACTTCGTGAAGCATGCACAAGCTTCAACAGCCGAATTGACCAAGCAGAAGAAAGGATATCAGAGGTCGAAGACCAACTCAATGAAATAAAAAGAGAAGGCAAGAACAGAGAAAAAAGCGCAAAAAGGAATGAACAAAATCTTCAAGAAATGTGGGACTATGTGAAAAGACCTAATCTACGTCTGATAGGTGTACCTGAATGTGATGAAGAGAATGAATCCAAGCTGGAAAATACTCTTCAGGATATTATCCAGGAAAACTTCCCTAACCTAGCAAGGCAGACCAATATTCAAATCCAGGAAATACAGAGAACACCACAGAGATATTCCTCAAGAAGAGCAACCCCAAGGCACATAATCGTCAGATTCACCAGGGTTGAAATGAAAGAGAAAATGCTAAGGGCAGCCAGAGAGAAAGGTCGGGTTACCCACAAAGGGAAGCCCATTAGACTCACAGCAGATCTCTCAGCAGAAACCCTACAAGCCAGAAGAGACTGGGGGCCAATATTCAACATCCTTAAAGAAAAGAACTTTCAACCCAGAATCTCCTATCCAGCCAAACTCAGCTTCATAAGTGAAGGAAAAATAAAATCCTTTGTGAACAAGCAAGCACTCAGAGATTTCATCACCACCAAACCTGCTCTACAAGAACTCCTGAAAGAGGCTCTACACATATAAAGGAACAACCAGTACCAGCCACTCCAAAAACACACCAAATGGTAAAAAAGCAGCAACACAATCAAGAATCTGCATCAACTAACCAACAAAACAGCCAGGTAGCATCAAAATGACAGCATCAAATTCACACATAACAATACTATCCCTAAATGTCAATGGACTAAATGCCCCAATCAAAAGACACAGACTGGCAAATTGGATAAAAAGCCAAAACCCATCAGTGTGCTGTATCCAGGAAACCCATCTTACATGCAAGGATACACAAAGGCTCAAAATAAAGGGATGGAGGAAGATCTACCAAGCAAATGGAGAGCAAAAAAAGGCAGGAGTTGCAATTCTCATCTCTGATAAAATAGACTTTAAAGCAACAAAGATCAAAAGAGACAAAGAAGGACATTACATAATGGTAAAAGGATCACTGCAACAAGAAGAGCTAACGATCCTAAATATATATGCACCCAATACAGGAGCACCCAGATACATAAGGCAAGTTCTTAATGACTTACAAAGAGACTTAGACTCCCACACAATAATAGTGGGAGACTTTAGCACCCCATTGTCAATATTAGACAGATCAACCAGACAGAAAATCAACAAGGATATCCAGGACCTGAACACAGACCTGGAACGAGCAAACCTAATAGACATTTACAGAACTCTCCACCCCAAATCCACAGAATATACATTCTTCTCAGCACCACATCACACCTACTCTAAAATTGACCACATAATTGGCAATAAATCACTCCTCAGCAAATGCAAAAGAACAGAAATCATAACAAACAGTCTCTCAGACCACAGTGCAATCGAGTTAGAACTCAGAATGCAGAAACTAACTCAGAACCGCACAGCTTCATGGAAACTGAACAACTTGCTCTTGAATGTTGACTGGATAAACAATGAAATGAAGGCAGAAATAAAGATGTTCTTCGAAACCAATGAGAACGAAGGCACAACATACCAGAATCTCTGGGACACATTTAAAGCAGTCTCTAGAGGAAAATATATAGCAATGAGTGCCCACATGAGAAGAAAGGAGAGATCTAAAATTGACACCCTATCATCAAAATTGAAAGAGCTAGAGGAGCAAGATCAAAAAAACTCAAAACCTAGCAGAAGACAGGAAATAACTAAGATCAGAGCAGAACTGAAGGAAATAGAGACACAAAAAACTCTTCAAAAAATCAATAAATCCAGGAGCTGGTTTTTTGAAAAGATCAACAAAATAGACAGACCACTAGCCAGATTAATAAAAAAGAAAAGAGAGAATAACCAAATTGATGCAATAAAAAACGATAAAGGGGATATCACCACAGATTCCACAGAAATCCAAACCATCATCAGAGATTATTACAAACAACTCTATGCACATAAACTAGTAAACCTGGAAGAAATGGATAAATTCCTGGACACCTGCAACCTCCCAAGCCTAAACCTGGAAGAAGCTGAAACCCTGAATAGAGCAATAACATGGTCTGAAGTCGAGGCAGCAATAAAGAGCCTACCACCCAAAAAAAGCCCAGGTCCAGATGGGTTCACAGCTGAATTCTACCAGACATACAAGGAGGAGCTGATACCATTCCTTCTGAAACTATTCCAGACAATCCAAAAGGAGGGAATCCTTCCCAAATCATTTTACGAGACAAACATCATCCTGATACCAAAACCCGGCAGAGACTCAACAAGAAAAGAAAATTTCAGGCCAATATCCATGATGAACATAGATGCAAAAATCTTCAATAAAATACTGGCAAACCGATTGCAACAGCATATCAAAAAGCTCATCCACCATGATCAAGTAGGATTCATCCCGGGGATGCAAGGCTGGTTCAACATACGCAAGTCCATAAACGTAATTCATCACATAAACAGAACCAAAGACAAAAACCACATGATTATCTCGATTGATGCAGAGAAGGCTTTTGACAAAATTCAACAACGCTTTATGCTAAAAACCCTCAATAAACTAGGTATTGACGGAACGTATCTCAAAACAATAAAAGCTATTTACGACAAACCAACAGCCAATATCATACTGAATGGGCAAAAACTGGAAGCATTCCCTTTGAAATCTGGCACTAGACAAGGATGCCCTCTCTCACCACTCCTATTCAATATAGTACTGGAAGTCCTAGCCAGAGCAATCAGGCAAGAAAAAGAAATAAAGGGTATCCAAATTGGAAAGGAGGAAATCAAATTGTCTCTATTTGCAGATGACATGATTGTATATCTGGAAGACCCCATCATCTCAGCCCAAAATCTCCTGAAACTGATAAACAACTTCAGCAAAGTCTCAGGATACAAAATCAACGTGCAAAAATCACAAGCATTCCTATACACCAGTAATAGACTTCAAGAGAGCCAAATCAAGAACGAACTGCCATTCACAATTGCTACAAAGAGAATAAAGTACCTAGGAATACAACTAACAAGGAACGTAAAGGACCTCTTCAAGGAGAACTACAAGCCATTGCTCAACGAAATAAGAGAGGATACAAACAGATGGAGAAACATTCCATGTTCATGGTTAGGAAGAATCAACATCGTGAAAATGGCCATACTGCCCAAAGTAATTTACAGATTCAACGCTATTCCCATCAAGCTACCAATGACCTTCTTCACAGAACTGGAAAAAAACACCTTAAACTTCATATGGAACCAAAAGAGAGCCCGCATAGCCAAGTCAATTCTAAGCAAAAAGAACAAAGCGGGAGGCATCACACTACCGGACTTCAAACTATACTACAAGGCTACAGTAATCAAAACAGCATGGTACTGGTACCAAAACAGAGATATAGACCAATGGAACAGAACAGAGGCCTCAGAGGAAATACAACATACCCACAACCATCTGATCTTCGACAAACCTGACAAAAACAAGCAATGGGGAAAGGACTCCCTGTTTAATAAATGGTGTTGGGAAAACTGGCTAGCCATGTGCAGAAAGCAGAAACAGGACCCCTTCCTGACACCTTACACCAAAATTAACTCCAGATGGATTAAAGACTTAAACATCAGACCTAATACCATAAAAACCTTAGAAGAAAATCTAGGCAAAACCATTCAGGACATAGGTGTAGGCAAGGACTTCATGACCAAAACGCCAAAAGCAATGGCAACAAAAGCCAAAATAGACAAATGGGACCTAATCAAACTCCACAGCTTCTGCACGGCAAAAGAAACAGTCAGTAGAGTGAATCGGCAACCAACAGAATGGGAAAAAATTTTTGCAGTCTACCCATCTGACAAGGGGCTGATATCCAGAATTTACAAAGAACTAAAGCAGATCTACAAGAAAAAAACAAACAAGCCCATTCAAAAATGGGCGAAGGATATGAACAGATACTTTACAAAAGAAGACATACAGGAGGCCAACAAACATATGAAAAAATGCTCATCATCACTGGTCATCAGAGAAATGCAAATCAAAACCACATTGAGATACCATCTCACACCAGTTAGAATGGCGATCATTAAAAAATCGGGAAACAACAGATGCTGGAGAGGATGTGGAGAAATAGGAACACTTCTACACTGTTGGTGGGAATGTAAATTAATTCAACCATTGTGGAAGACAGTGTGGCGATTCCTCAAGGACCTAAAAATAGAAATCCCATTTGACCCAGCAATCCCATTACTGGGTATATATCCAAAGGATTATAAATCATTCTACTACAAGGACACGTGCACACAAATGTTCATTGCAGCACTGTTTACAATAGCAAAGACCTGGAACCAACCCAAATGCCCAACGATGATAGACTGGATAGGGAAAATGTGGTACATATACACCATGGAATATTATGCAGCCATCAAAAACGATGAGTTCACGTCCTTTATAGGGACATGGATGAACCTGGAAACCATCATTCTCAGCAAACTGACACAAGAGCAGAAAATCAAACACCGTATATTCTCGCTCATAGGCGGGTGTTGAACAATGAGAACACATGGACACAGGGAGGGGAGCACTACACACTGGGGTCTGTTGGGGGGAAATGGGGGAGGGGCGGGGGGTGGGGAGGTGGGAAGAGATAGCATGGGGAGAAATGACAGATACAGGTGAGGGGACGGAAGGCAGCAAAGCACACTGCCATGTGTGTACCTATGCAACAATCTTGCATGTTCATCACATGTACCCCAAAACCTAAAATGCAATAAAAAAAAAAAGAAAACAATAACAACAACAAAAAAAAAACAATATCTGAGTAGCTGGGCATGGTGGCGCGTGCCTGTAATCCCAGCTACCCAGGAGGCTGAGGCAGGAGAATTGCCTGAGCCCAGGAGGCGGAGGTTGCGGTGAGCCGAGATCGCGCCATTGCACTCCAGCCTGGGTAACAAGAGCGAAACTCCGTCTCAAAAAAAAAAAAATTAAATAAAACAATATCTGAAAATATATTGTTAATTAAGCTACATACCAGCAATGACAGTGAAGTTGGACCAAGATACAGGACAGTAAAATTCTTTGGACATCCTTGGACTGTCAGTGGGGGAAGGCAAAGACATTGATTAAAATGGTCCTTTGATGAGTTGAAGAGAAAACCAAGAGAAAGTACCTGGCTGGGGGTCATGACCTTCACCACATCACGGTGAGAGAGCAGATTCAGGAGAAAATCCTGGATCTTGATTTCTCAACCTTTCTCACTTTAATAGTTGTACATGGTTTTAAGAATCATTTCTAATCGTTGGCTGGGTGTAGTGGCTCACACCTGCACCTTGAGAGGCTGAGGCAGGCGGATCACCTGAAGTCGGGAGTTTGAGACAGTCCGACCAACATGGAGAAACCCTGTCTCAACTAAAAACACAAAATTAGCCAGGCATGGTGGTGCATGTCTGTAATCCCAGCTACTCAGGAGGCTGAGGCAGGAGAATCCCTTGAACCTGGGAGGCGGAGGTCGCTATGAGCTGAGATCGCGCCATTGTACTCCAGCCTGGGCAACAAGAGTAAAACTCCTTCTCAAAAAAAAAAAAAAAGAGAGAGAGAGAGAGAGAGAGAATCATTTCCAATGTTTAAAGGAAAGGAGGATTCCAAGGAGAAGGAGGGACTGAAGTAATGACACCTAGGATTTGAAATCCAACAACCCTAACAACCTGACACAAGAGACCAGTTTTCCAGGAACTTCCTCCTGCCGTCAGTCCTTTCGAGCATCACAGCCAAGGAAACAACCCACATAGCCAGGATGAAAACACTGTCCGCTTCCTGCAGGTGGGTGGCCTCCTCAGCAGATCAGCTGGAGATGAGTGGTCCCTGTCTTCCCCAGGGAGTTCCTTCTCCAGCTGGCAGAAGGGCTGCTTAAGCCAAGAAGGAAGCGATCACTATGTTCATGAGGACTGGCACACACCTTCCGCTCACACACACACAGACACCCCCTCATCACACACACAGGGGATTTATCGTCTAGCCTTCAGCCTTGTCCTGTCCCTGGTGTTTCACTGCAATGGCGTATTCCTCACGAAGCTCATTTAGAATATGATTGCTTCGCTGATGCCAGTTCAGAGGGAACTCTGGAGAGAGCTTGGAGAAAAGACAAGGCCAAAATCACTTTCAGAGAAGGTGCAGGTGCATTCATGGAACTGAACTGTCATACAGACAGGAAGTGTGTGGAGCGTGTTCCAGCGGCACCCCAAAGCAGCAGCTGAACGACCGTCTACGGCCGGGAATGCTGAAGAGTTGGTATGGGAAACACCAGCGTCCAACGCCTTCCTTTCTGATCCCCAGAACAGATGACATCTCCCCTGGGAAAGAAGTCCCTGGCCGCCACTCTTTTCTGGGCAGCTGAGAAGAAATGCATCTGGATGGTGACTGGTAGCGCAGCTGAGCAAAAGCCTGCATAGCAACGGCTGAGTCTCTGTGCTGAGTGGCTGACACGCGTTCCCCTCCTGGCATCAATAGGCACACTGAGTTTACTGCCTTCAGCTGAAACAGCTTTATTTGGACCTGATGCGTGGTGGACCGCTAACAGCCACCAGCTTGATACGATGGCCATTTCCGAGGCAGGGGCACTTCCAGGCCTTGGCTTCTGCTGTCTTCTTTCCGAACGAACAAACAACACTTCTGATTTTCTTGGCAGTACTGAAGAGAGCTAGGTGCTGGGCTACACCAGGGACCACACTGGCCCCACCCTCCCTCTCTAAAAGCAGGAGGCAGCTTGCTCAGGCAGCCTCCTGGTGCTCAGATGAAAGGCCATTTTAAATAACAATCATGTATTAAAGCAAGGGAAGAAGAAAGAGAGAGAGAAAAAAAAAAAAACTCAAGGGCTATAGCACTGCCACAGTTTTAAATTATAGTGTAGGAGGATAAAAATAAAAGAGAGAGAGAAGAAGACAGAGCAAGGGAAAAAAATTGCCATTGTTTTATGAAGCAGATGGGAAAGTTCAGGGGATCAGAAAAAGACTATTATTATCTCAACTCCACAGTGACAAGCCAGGAGAAGGATGTGCAGTTTTTTCCCCATCTCTCCCTGAGAATGGGACACTGGCGGAATGCATTCTGAGTGCAGTTTAAGGACAAGAGTTCTGAGCCACAAGGGGTAGAATTAAAGATTCATCAAGCAAGCACATTTTGAGAGCACTTTCTCCTAATTTCTCCATTTTCTCCCATGTTTGGATGCTGTGGGCTGTGACCATTTAATCGCATTTCAGGTGCTCTCTCTAGGGCCTGTGGAGAGAAGGTGAGGTTCTTGGGAAATCCAAGGATTTAAGAGCTGGAAATGACATTTCTTAGAGGTAATTAGTTCAAATTCAAGGTTAGAGATACACAGAGGATAAACTGAGGTAGCGAGTGTCTACTAAATGTTCAGGTCCAATAAAAGAAAGAAATCAGAGAACAGAAAAGAGATGGGGGAGAGAGAAAGAGAGAAAAAAAGAGGAATCCTGAAGGAAAGGAAAGAAGGAAGGTATGAGAATGTGCAGAGGTGGTCTCCGAGATCCAACTTTAAAGGGTTCTTATCCCCGAATCCAAGATCCTTCCATGATCCACGTCCTGCCTGAAGGAGTCCCCAGTATAGTTTGAGTCTGAACCAAACAATTTTGCACTTAGTTACATATTTTTTCTTATTCCTTTATTCACCCAATAAGCCTTTATTGGAGAGAAGAAACATCTATTAAAGAGAAGGGAAGAAAAATTATCTAAGTTTTCTATAGCATATATATATATATATATATATATACACACACACACACACACATATATACACATATATATGTGTGTGTGTGTGTGCATGTATATATCTATCTATTTCCTCACTGATTGATTGCTCACAACCTACCTCTGATCCCCATTTTTGAGATGAAAAAAGGGAGGCCTAAGCCAGTTATATAATTCCTCAGGCGCCTCATAGCAACTAAATGGCAACACCGGGCTTAAAACCCAAATCTATATAATTCCAACGCCCAGGCCCTGAGTATGTGTTCAAGGACAGTGTTCTAGGGTCTGTGAAAACCTCCCTGTCTCTTCTGTGAGCTGGACATACGCATAGATGGCAAACCACAGGACAATCAATGATGAGCCTTGTGTGCGTCTCAAGTTCATGGGGCTCCCAGGAGGGAGGCTGCACTTGAGGGTGAAAACAGGTGCCCAGGAAGGTTTCCCAAAGAGGCAGCCTGTGTGCTGACTCTGGAAGGCTGTGAGGGTAGGTGCCAGGTTTGGGGAGGGGAGGAGGATGGAGTGGTATTCTCAGCAGAGGGAACAATACCTGCAAAGCTTAAATGTCCGGAGTCTGCCCTGGGAAGATTCAGGTGGGGCAGGGAATGAGCCTGGGGCGAGAGAGGGTGGGCGGACCCTTGGCTGCCATAAGCATCAGGCTGGATGCTGAGCTTTGTTCTCAAGGCTCACAGTAAAGGTGAGTCAGTATGTGACTGGCGTGTGAAAGGATGGTCATCGTATGGAACAGACGATGCCTTCCTGGGCTATAAGTACATGTGTTTAGGATGTCACTCAGTAAATTCTTCTTCTACCAATTTAATATCTCAGCCTAGCTCATTTTTCAGCTTCTTCCTCTCAGCTCACTCCTCCCAGCAGGTGTGCGTTTCAGAAACACAAAATTATCTGAATGTTATCCAAAGCAAAACAATTGGAAACCAGAGAGGGAGTCAACTATCAATAACCGGGGGAGGGGGAGCGTGCACATGGCTCCAGATCAGAATAAAGGGGTTTTGTTCTGCCTCCACTGGGAGTTCAGCATTGTGACCTTGGCAGAATCCCTTAATATGTGGCTGTGCCGTGCGCCTTACCTATAAAGGAGGAAAATCACCATTGCCGTTTCACTGGGCTGTTGGGAGCTTTAACTGTAAATAGCCAAGAGATGTAGAACAAATTGTTTGACTTTCATTGTGTGATTGTGTCGATGGAGACACACACACACACACACACACACACACGTGCACATGCATGCACACCCTCCCTGGGCCAGAGGGCAGGCTGGGAGGAGTCCCACTTGGGTGGGAGGTGCGACAAGGCCTCTTCGCCTGAATCAGCACTTAAGTTGTGGGAAAGCAAATCTGGTGTCTTCCTGGGATTCTCCTGCAGGGCACAGCCGGTTCCATTCACCATTGCTAAGGAGGCTGTGGGCCCAAGGCAAGAAGACTCCACTCTCTCGGCCAGTTCTCCTATTTGCCTCTCATTCTCCTCTAGCCTAGGGCAGTTCTCACATCAAACCCCTGCAGGACAGGGGCACGTGGACCCCCGGGGATAAAAGATCCTGACGCAGCAGCTGGGATGAGGAGAGAAGATCAGAATCCTGCAGGCTTTCTACCTCTATTGCCGTTGGCTCCCGGAGGCTCTCTGCACATTCTGGGGACAACTGAGGGGTTTCAACCCTGAAACTGGCACAATGCTGCAACTCCCAAGAAAGAGGAGAGGGGAGGGGTTTGGAGGGAAGAGCCAGCTGGCGTGGCTGAGCACAGGTAGTGGCATGAGAGGAAGGGATAATAAGTCAGTGCTGGGAGGCAAATAACGTCCACTGCAGGCCAGCTGGCAGTGGGAAACATTTGTTCTTAGGACAGAGCCCCCATGACGCTGTGCCCCACACCAGGGCTGCAGGCCATCCGACAGAAAGGCTCTCTTAATTGCTGTCACTTCCAGCCTGTCCCTGCACCTCCTCCATCGTGCTGTCTCCTCAGCACTTTATTGATGTGTCTAAAAAGGCACTGTGCATAAAATGCTCTGCTTGCTCTTTCTAATATTATGCCTGACAACCAGCCTCCCCGGTGCACGCTTCCCTCAGGCCTGTTCTCCCCTCTGCAATCCCTTCCCTCCTCACCCCTGCCCTGGCATTACCTGGTCCCCCACTTCTCTTCTCTGTACTTGATCTTCCTGTGCCCTTTCACCTCCTGTCTGATTGCTTTCTATTGGTCCCGAGGTACACAGTCTCCGTTATTTCTGACCTCTCCCCTGCCTGGACAGTAGGTTCTTTCTCTTCTACCAAAGCTCCAGGAGGTGGCCACAAGAAAACAGACTTCACGCCATGCAGCTTTACCATAAAAGTTCCACCCATGCCCCAGCAAACCTCTGTCCTCTGCCAGGCCTGGGAGGGACCAGGGAACCTCTCTGCCTAATCCAGCAGCCATTGCTTCAGTGCACTTAATATTCACGACAGATAGAACATTTCACGGCGAATTGGACGCACATTCAACTGGAAATGAAAATTTTATGACTGTTCTCACTCGGCGCCGCAGATTACACCAGCTGAGAAAACATGGGCACAAACGTACAACCTGTGAACTGTAAAGTATATTAATAATGAAACCACAGCCTGGGAAATGAAGGCTTTATTCTGTTTATATTCTGCCCCATTAATAGAAGGCACTTCAGCTAGCTCCGCCCCATTAGCCAGCAATCTGTGCAGTGAGCCGGTGGGCTGGGTCAGCTGGGGGCTCCCTCTCAGCCCACCATACTGGCTACAGAACACTCAGAGGTCACAGGCTTTCTCTCAGTGACAGGCACATGGGCACCTGCACTGTGAATAGCTCCTGTGTACAGAGAAGCTACTGTGGTTTTGAACGGAAGAAATCTGTGTCCCTATTAGCACCCGATCCAGAAACAAGAGGGTCAGTGATAGCCTAGAGCGGGAGAGAGGTAAAGGTTAAGTCTGTGTTCCACAGTCTTTAAAGTGGGGGACTGAATCACCACCCAAGAAACACCTGGGGTATACATTTAAAAGGAAGATTGGTAGACCCAATACCAGAATTGACGAATCAGTCTGTTGCATTATTAAACTAAGATTGAGAAGTGCTGTCCCAACTTTATCAAACTCCAGATGAAATCATCTCACTTTTCCTCACAGCTATCTTTAATAATCAAACAGCAATAAAAACCTATAGGCAGAGACAGTAGCTACATTCTTCCAGTCAGGGTGGCACTGCCTGAGACCCAGTCCCAGGATGAGCATGCATATGCAGCCACAGCCGGCTAGAGCTGGCCCCTGGGCATGAGCCACAGGGACTGGCCACCCATCCCTTCTGCATTGAGCACTGATCAGTGGCTGCCTTAGGGCTACTCACTGCAGGTGTGGCAGGGAGCCCCAGCTCAGCATGGCAGAGGGCCCGCCTCTCCCTGTCAGCCCCAGCCTGGAATGATTTACGGATCTGCAGTGTAATTAGTGGCAACTGGAAAGAATTCAAGAACCTGATGAGCCCATCATGAGAGCCCATGAGATGGGATGGCAGATGGTGGAGACAAAAATGAACCTGGAGACCCTTTAGTGAAGGAGGGTCTGCACCCTGGCAGCCTCTGCTCCTGCCTCTGCTCTGGGCCTGTGAGGGCTCAGAGCCATGCTGCAGGACTGGGGGTTCCATGGGCCAATATGCCAGCTGCATAGCCCTCCTCTGGACTACTGGGCAATAGTCTCCTCTTCCATGACCCTCCGGGCTTCCTGGCTCCACCAGTGGCCCAGGATTGGTCAAAAAGTTGGGCAGATGGTCAGTCCTGGGAAGTGGTAAAAACACACTATCATAAGGTGCTTGGCTACTACATCAGAAGGTCAACTTACTGAGGTTTTTTCAGCAAAAGAAACAAAATGCCACCTCTCATTCCCAGGCCCCCCTGTTTCAGTCATGGGCTAAGGATGAGGCAAACCCTCTATTTCTCTGTTCCCCTTCGATGTCCATTGTGTCCTGGGGCTCTGAGCGTGTGGAAGGGCAGATCTGTCACAGAGGGATTCCACACTCACAGGCCAGCCACACACACAATTATTCAGAGCAAGAGTCAGAACGGCTCCACTGGAGTGCATGGCACGGTCAGTGACTCCAGGTACCTCTAATAATGCCAAATAGCCTATGTATGTTTAACAAATATATTCTGACTGACAAATTCAAAAATATGTTGAGTCACACGGAGTTTGCGTCTTTGCTATTTATGAATCTAAATCCTCTGAGACAAATCAAAGTTTACTGACTTCTTACCAAGCTCTTCCAGAAAGCCTCCTCTCCCAGACTTTGCTTCAAAACATGACCAAGGATTTGAGCAGCAATTTGTTAGTAAGAGCTGTTCGTTTGCATATAAAGAGCCAAAAACCTTGAGAAGGGAAGCGATAGGTCCTCCGTAAGTCAGCAGCTGTTAGAGCTGGCTGTTGAGTATGCACCTCCACATCTTAAGCTGAGAACCCTGCAGCGTCTTCTTAAAACTGGGGGGGGGGGGGCAAAAATGGGTTTTTCTTGAAACTCAGTCCCTGTGTCTGAAGTCAAACTGCTGGAAATCGTCCCCTGTGTGTTTTCAAATCCAGCTGTGCCGCTGTCCTCCTGCTGCAACAGTGCAAAATGCCACAGTTTATGCAAAGCACATCATGGAAGCTAAAATGAGCTGGAGCTCGATTCCTGTAGCTGAAACAACCTGATGTTGACAGAATGGGGACGCATTTCCAAGCTCAAAAATTTTATAATAATACCTCGAGGGAGTCATTGGCAAAGTTTGGCCAAAGTATAATTACTTTGCACAGCTCCGAGAGGCTGATAAAAGGTTTTAATTTGTGGAATGATCTCACGAATCTCAGACATTTGGTGACTGCTCTTGCTTTACGTTCAAACTGGGAGGATACTCGGACCCTGTGGAAGTCCTGCAGGCCCAGCCCCCGCTGCGCAGGCCTGAGGTCACCTGAGGGAGGGGAAAGAGAAGTGGATTTCTTTGCTCATGTGATAACCAGGATAGAGGAAAAACAAGTGAGATGCCCAAATGACACCTCTTCTCTCTTTGCTATTCTTTGCACCCTGTCCCCACCTGCCAATTTTTCAACTAAGCAGGACTCCCTTTTTTTTACCCTAAATGTAACATTTTCCTTCACAAATTGAGAAGCCTGGAGAATTTACTCAGATGGATCCTCCATTTCCAGGGAAGCCAAAAGGAAATCCTCAGTGATTTTCTCATATGTGCTTTAATTGTTAAAATGGAGCTGCTTCTCCGGAGAGCGGATAAATAAAGATGGTAAAGCAAATCAAGACAGCCTGACTTCCAGAGGGTTACCCAGGATGGGCAAAGCTCCACTAGTTGATCTGAGGCTACGGATTGAGAGACCTACTGAAGTCTCTTGAATTCTTCCAATTAGCTGAGAGAGAAACAAATGTGAGAAAAGTAACCAAAGGAGATGGTGTCAAATGACCATGATCTGTTGTGCCACGGCAAAGTACAATTAAGCAAAGGCTGGGGCTGTATTTGATAGCATAATATGG
This sequence comes from Saimiri boliviensis, assembly GCF_048565385.1. NCBI lineage: Eukaryota > Metazoa > Chordata > Mammalia > Primates > Cebidae > Saimiri > Saimiri boliviensis. The sequence continues at coordinate 67,464,220 of NC_133454.1, read as the reverse complement.
GTTTTAACCACAGGAATTTGCTTCAGAGAGAGAGAGAAAACACAACATACACATACTGAAACCATCACAACAAAGGCTAGTTTACATTTTCCTCCCAAATGCCGCTTCTTAACAGAGAATTCTACTGTATGTGGGCAATTGGGCTTGAGGAATATACTGGAAGTCAGGGAGCAGGATGGAGGGTGCATATAAGTGCACTCGTGGATATGAGGCTTGTATACAAACATGCAAACATGCAAAAGAATTGTGCACTTTCATGATAGATTTCAAGTTAAGACCTTAGAAGTTTTACATCCATGTCACAGATACTTTGAGTACTAGGAGTAGGGAACAATTCATTATAAGCTTCATTTTACAGAGACACATTTGAGAGGTCATGGCAAGAGCTGAGCATGCCTGGACAGAGCCAGTTACCAACGGGTGCTGCTTGTCTTTACGACTTTGAATTACTCCGATTGTATGGCCCTGCTCAACAGTCAAAATATCCCATTAGTTAATTTGGCTCATGTAACTAGACATCACTGAATTGTATTCCTAGGAGGGGTGAGTACTAAATAATATTAAATTTAATTGCCTAGCATTGTGTCCAACACATGGCAACTATTCCGTAAAAACGGTTACATTGGCCTCAGAGTACCAGTCACATGATTATTAACCAAATAAAATAGGCTTAATGTGCCAAAAGGGAAAAATGTTATATGTAAATTTGTTGTATATGAAATACATATATTAAAGTTTACATAAAGCAAATTTCTGAAATTTATCTAATACAGGTTGAGCATCCCTTATGTGAAATGCTTGGGATCAGAAGTGTTTCAGATTTTGGATTTTTTAAAAACACTGGAATATTTGTATATACAAAATGGGATATCTTGGGGATGGGTCCAATGTTTAAACATAAAATTCATTTATGTTTCATCTATACCTTATACACAGAGCCAAAAGGTAATTTTATACAGTATTTTAAACAATTTTCGGTCAAAACAAAGTTTTGGCTGCGTTTTGACTGTGACCTGTTACATGAAGTCAGGTATGGAATTTTCCATTTGTGACATCACTCAAAAAGTTTTGGATTTTGGAACATTTCTGATTTTGTATTTTCTAATCAGGGATGTTCAACTGTAGAAACACTTGGGACTTCCCTAACCACAATATTTCTGTACCTGTTTCCATTCAGGACTTTGTTATGCCAAAGTGCCTTTTATTGATGACACACCTCACCGTGTTTAGAATTTTTTTTCTCTATCTAATTTTACCCCCTAATCTCTCAAGTTCTTTTGAACACATTTCCTTCAGTGCAGTCTTCCACTTTTGGCTTCTTGAAAAATGCTAGTGGCAAAGTGTCTTCAGCAGGATGGCATTCTTCCAGCAAATGGATAGTCACCAGCGAACAGATGCTCTCTAGAGCTAAGCTGAGGGTTCCACCCGTGTTTGGAACAGGAAAATCTCTCATTGGAATATGTAAAAACATTCTTGAGATGGAAGAGTCAAGTTAGTAATGCCCAGTTTTAAAATTGGAGACCTTGCGAAAAAGCACTGGAGTCGTAGTTGTACTGGGGAGTCACCCAAGAAGACAGTTGTAATCACCATTTCAAAACTGTACCCGGTTCATACTCTTAGCTTTCTGCTAGATTACATGCCTTCTTTTATCTATGGTTCAATAAAAAGAATTAGAGACTATCTCTACAAAGAAAACTGCCATAGAGTTGAGGAAAGAAGAGAAGAACTAAAATGTACCACCAAATGGTATCACAAGAAGTTATTTGTTTGTCTGTCCTGATAAATTACAAAATCCCCCAAAGACAGAAACCATGTCTCACTTGTATTTCCTTTTCTAATTTTAACTTGTTTTTCCAGCTTTACTAGAACCTAGTAAATGTTTGTGTATGTATGTATGGATGGATGGATGGATGGATGGATGGATGGATGATGGATGATAAATGATACACATGGATAGATGGATGGATGGATGATGGATGGATGGATGGATGGATGGATGGATGGGTGGATGATGGATGATGGATGAATGGATGGATGGATGATGGATGGATGATGGATGGATGATGGATGATGGATGGATGGATGATGGATGATGGATAATGGATGGATGGATGGATGGATGATGGATGATGTATGAATGGATGGATGGATGATAGATGGATGGATGATGGATGATGGATGGATGGATGGATGGATGAATGGAAAATGGATGATGGATGGATGGATGGATGGATGGATGGATGGACAAATGAACTAGGAAAGGCATAATGCTCCCAAACCAGGTAAATGTTATTCAAACACTAGCAGAACAGTTTGGTAGACAACATGAAATTAAGTTAGCGATGTCCTTTTCCTTTAATTATGATAAAATTTGAAAGTTATTGTTATGCTACTGTTACAGAGGATGAAACACACATACATACAGACAAGCATACACATCTCTTACACTTCCTATGTATGACCTGAGATAAAAAAATATTCATTGTAAGTTTTCAAGATGGAGACAATGAAGAGCTTTGGGAGGGAAGATGTGCAGCAGAAAACAATACCGATTTATACCGTCAGCCAAGATCTGCTACTCTTGAGATTGCATATTACATCACAAAGCTTTTTTTCTCTCTCTCAGTAAAATTCAGTGATGATGTTACTTGAGCACATGAGCACCTGGTGAACTGAGAGTGGCTCTGAGAAACATGACAGCCCCATTTTATTTTTTAAAGAAGAAACTGGAATTTTCTAATAAACAATTTTTAATTTCAACCACGATTACCTGGGTGAGGTTTATGGGATGATTGCTTAAGTTTTAAATTCATTTAGGCTGTGCAGACAGAAGGTTTTCAACATCAAGAAAACTGAATTTTGGGAAACTCATCAGTGGCATAGCAGGAACTATATTTATTTATCTTTACAGAAAAAGATTAGACTGGATTCTAAGAGTCTAAAGTTGTACTCAAGCCCTTCTGATTCTTTCTCAATTGGCAATATAAAAGTAATTTCTTGGGACGTTTTAGGACTCCAGTGTTCTCCGCCTACAAATCTGAAGGTACCAACTTACAGCAGTGTGTCTGCTATCTATTGTACCCGGAATATTCTTTCTGAGAAGGTTTTGTGCTTCATTCACCCCAGGACCAATATAGAAGAAGTCGGGATTTGATGGAGCAAAAGGAATTCATTTCTGTTTGCCCACCTCAAAAATGGTAACTGTGCTGCTGTTTCATTAGACTTCACGGAGCATGATCTTGAACAAGGCAGTGCAGACGTTTCTTAGAGAAACAAGGCTCCTTTTGCTGTGGACCTGCAACATCAGCATCCCCTGGGAGCCACTTAGAGATGAAGACTTTTCAGCCCTACCCCAGACCTGCTGAATTAGAATCTGCACTTCAACAGAAGTCCTCAGGTGACTTTATGCAGCTTACAGCATGAATGTAAGCGACAAGAGAGGCTTTATGCAGAAACTCCTTTCATCTGCTCCTCTGTTTCTCAGTGTGTCTCCAGCTGTGTTTCACCCAAGGCAATGAGCTCCGCAGGTCCACATGCAGGCTCCTGTGAGCTCAGCAAACGGCCAGAGCTCTGGGAGGCTGCCCTGCCGCTCAAACCGAAAGACAATCTATACAGAAAGACAATCTCATGCCGAAAGACAATCTCATTGTCTAGTTCTGTCTTCTGTCTGTTCTGGGTGGCTGTGGTCATTCTGAAGATGCCAAATAGAAAAGAAAAGCCAAACGTGGTCAGAAAATGGATTCTGTGGATTCATAACTCCTGAACTTAGAGAGGGGAGGCACGTGGATTATGCCCAGCCATCACCTCACCTTTGCATCTTCCCAGGCATTTGGGACCAGCAGAACAAGGGATGCCTGCCCTCTGCCTGCTTCCTCCTCCTGCCTGCCTTGGTCTGTCACTCCACAGTCTTCCCTCCTGTTCTGCACACATCTCTGGGAGGTTTACCTTTAACCTTTCCTCTCCCCTCGCGCTTAGCTCCAGCCTCTTCTCAAAGGATGTCTCCCATCCTCGCGAATTAAGGGCACATCAAAAAGAGCGGCAGGTTTCCAGGTTAAGAGTGATTTAGTGGAGTGCACTGCAGCCAAATTAATGCTGGCTGTAATGTAGTTTACCTCATTAAACAATGCACACCAAGATCCTGTCTGCTATAAAACAATTGGTCTCTGAAGCCCAGTATTCATCTTCCAGGGTTGCTGGGAGATAATAAATGGGTAATATTCCGGTGATAATGGTAATGGAGTCACGGTTCAGAGCTAATATTATGGCAAAGTAGTAATTATTTCAAAAGTAAACAAGGGGATGGTTGGGCTGCCGACAGAATTCAAGCCTGTTGAAAGGGTTCAGCGAATTTCCTCCGAGGCAAGGCCTGGGACTGACTGAGAGGGGAGGACCAGACTCCAAATCTCTCTGCGCGCTCGGATTTCCTCTGGCTGTGGAGGGACGAAGACGTCCAAGCTTCTACTTGCCCTGCTTCTGGTTTATAAGGGAGGACAGGTGGCTTGAAGCCTCTGCCTGTGGGTTCTGGAGAAATGGACTAGCCCTGGGACCCAGCCCACCTCTGTCTGCACAGCGTAGCCCTCAGCCTGAGATGCTGAGACTAAGTGTGGCTTTATCAGGGAGTAAGAATGTCCACAAATGGGCTGAAAATATCGACCTCTTCACAGGATGGGCTTCTCCAAGTTTCTGCCGTTTTGATGGGTTGAATGGCCCAAAGACAGAGTGAGTAAAGAGCTAATTATCAGGACAAAGTTTCAGGGCTTTGTGATTCTGGAGCTACCTGAATCTCACAGAAACTCTGGGATCACCATGACATACTGAGATCTGAAAGGAAAACCTTGGGATCAGATCGCAAACTGGGGGCACTGGAAAGGCCCTCGTGTAGCCAACAGCATCGGTCCACCTTGCCTTGACCAAAGGAAGCAACTGCAGAGGGACAGGAAAGCCAAGGTGAGGAGCAAAGGACCATAGGACATCTAAGTGAGCGTCTGGCATTTTCTTGAATGATGGACCCATGCTCTGGATGTTTATTGCTGAGGATCAGACAGCTCCAAAACAGGGGCTTACACCAACAATGACCATCTTAGTTTTCTGCTTATGAATCTGGGGTGGAATGAGCTCAACCAGCAGATCCCATTAGGGTCTTCCATGAGGTTGTGGGTCAGGTCAAGGGTGACTGGGGTCCTCTCTAGGGTTGCTGTACTTCCAGACTCTGACAGCTGGGGCTGGGGATCTGGGCCTCTAGTCTTCCCTCTCTTGAAGATCTCTCCATGTGGTGTCCCCAGGAACAACCAGCAGAAGCTGTGTGGCCTTCTGTAAGCTGGCCTTGGACATCACAGAAGATTGATGTGATGTGATTTCTTCTACCTCACTCTATTCTTTCAGAAGGAGTCATTAAGGCCAGCCATTCTCCAGGGCAGGGGATTAGACTGCTGTGGATGAGAGGGACACAAAGAATTCTCAGACACATCTGAGCACCAGCACAGCCCACTGCTTCTTTCTGGCTTGCTTTGCCTTTCTAAGGCAGTGCTATGGTTTCCCTGACTCTGATTTTGATTCAAAGCCTTTTCATTACTCTGTCCATCCCTACGTTGATTCAAGTACAGGTAAGTCTCTCCCCATCATCTCATCTGATAACACTGGTAATCATGGCTGCTGTTGACTAGTGCTCCATTATGCCTATAGCGGATGTAGAATAGTTATGCAATCTCACTTTTAGAGGTATGCATTATTCCCAATTTACAACTGAAGAAGCATTGACAAATGTGAAGCAGATGGAAACACAGGTCTGTTGGATTCCAAGTCGATCATCTTTCCCCAGTGCTGTTTTCCTTCTAAGTAAAATTCGTTTCTATAGATGCCATACAAGCTAATAAAAAATTGCCACAAAAGTTATTACTATATAACTTCGGAAAAATCGCTGATCCTCTCTGAGCTTCAATGTTCTTATCTGTAAAATGAAGATTACAATGGTACTTACCTCATTATAAAGATTAAATGTGATCACAGATGTAGAGCACTTCATTCAGGCTTGACAAAGAATAAATGCTCCAGAAAAGTTAGCTAATGATACTTTTTCCTGCCTTCAATGACAACAAAATCATTTTTCAAGCATAGGCTTTATTTGTGAACAGCCATTTGAATCAAACTATCATAAATTAAGTGAGTTATACAATTTTATTTTATGTGTGTGTGTGTGTGTGTGTGTGTGTGTGTGTGTGTCAAAAAATTGAGGGCTGGCTTTTTAAACCACATCTAAGATATTTTTATGACATGTATTCCAAAAAGGTTCATAGCAATGGCAGATCAGTGACTACTTCCTGGGGGTATACTGAGTAGTTCTGGTATTTGTCAAAAACACCATATTGTTGAAATAGACTGCATATGCAGAGGTGAATATTAATCAGTTACAAATTTTCCCAGGGGGTTCACTTTTAAAAACACTAATAATGGGATAATAAACAGGCCCATATAGAATTGTGTGGAACTATATTGGAAAATTCGTCCTGTCAGAAGTCAGTGCTTCTGGCGGGGTGGTCTCTGAGCCCCATGTGGTTCAGCCTGGATTACCTCAGCTAATTGATAAAAAGCCCAAGGGACTTTTGTAAGGCAAATGAGTTAGTGCTGCACAGGGAGAGGAAGAAAAAGAAAAGTAGGAAAAAACAGAATTTCCTTTTGATAGTTCTGTTTTTCCTATTTTAGTGCTACCAAAAGTACTACATTCTAGGCATCTGCTAATTCTGAAACGTGACCACCTTTCAATCCAGTTTAGTTGTAAACAAGAGGAAGACATTCCAGAGACTGGAGATGCATGATGACGAGACACACACAGACACATGCACACACATATGCACACACACACACACAGAGTGAACACTTAAATCCTGATGAGGGTTTGATAACCCACCTTGCTTCCTATTTGATGCATCATTGCAGGATTCTAACATTCCTCATCTCTTTGAGGGGTCAGAAGATGATTCTAATAATATTTAATGAAGATGGAAGCGGAGATGACACCTCCTGCATTAGAAAACCCATGTGGGTTGACTTTGGAATCTGGGCTTCGTTCCAGAATTTATCTCATTGACAACTAGGGAATGTCATGACTCAGACTTCTGCTACCACAGAGTCTTCAGATCATATGACACTCTCTGCATCACAGCAAAGGGGAGAATCGCATTAGTACACGCAGGCATGTCACCTGCTGGTTCACCAAAGGCCTATACTGCCTTAATTCAATATCTGTCTCAGCTAAACATATCTTACTGGAATCTAACATTGAAAATCTATTTCTTTTGATAGACTGGACAGGGAAAATGTGGCACATACACACCATGGAGTATTATACAGCCATCAAAAACAATGAGTTCGTGTCCTTTGTAGGGACATGGATGAACCTGGAAACCATCATTCTCAGCAAACCGCCACAAGGGCAGAAAATCAAACACCGCATATTCTCACTCATAGGTGAGTGTTGAACAATGAGAACACATGGACACAGGGAGGGGAACAACACACACTGGGGTCTGTTAGGGGGAAATAGGGGAGGGACAGCGGGGGGTGGGGAGTTGGGAGAGATAGCATGGGGGAGAAATGCCAGATATAGGTGATGGGGAGGAAGGCAGCAAATCAAACTGCCATGTGTGTACCTATGCAACTATCTTGCATGTTCTTCAAATGTACCCCAAAACCTAAAATGCAATTAAAAAAAGAAAATCTATTTCTAGAGGCTCAGTTTATGACTATAAGATTGTCACAAACACATATTACACATTTGCAAAAGTAATAAAGTTATGAAGAAGAATATAAATGACATATACTTCCAACAGTTAGCAATAACCACGAATTAATTTTTTGATGTAAAAATTGAGATTCACTTTTGAAAGTCACAAGACTTCAAAGTGCATCTCAACAGAAAAGAAGTATCTATGACAGAGTGGTCCCTTTCTCTTATCATTGAAATCATTATTACTATAACATGTGAAGTATTTTTGAAACTACAAAATTGTAATTATGGGATTCTGAGAGGTCCTTAGGAGATACCGAAGGAATTCAAAAGAAATGTAGTAAATTGGGTAGGGCTTATTTCACCATGATCTTCTGATCAACTTAAGGTATGCCACCTTTGCTTCACAAACAAACTGTGTGCTACAGAGTGATTTCGGACAGAAACAGGGAGAGGGTGAAGAGGCAGGGAGCAGAGTTGGTGATGGTAAACATGGGTTTGAAACCAGCAGAACAAAGGAGTGTGCAATGACATGTTTTGGTTGAAGGTGCTGATTGATGTAAATATGCTCCTCCTGAGAAGATGCTGCCCCCCTTGGAGACAGTATTCACGCAAAGGTGGGCTCAGATGCTGCCACAGAATGCTGTGTGCTACAGAAACAAACCAACCAGTGACACTATCCAAAAACAAACTTCCCCATAGGAAGAACCAGAACCAACAGCAGACCGGTGAGCATGACCAGTGAACCAGGGCAAGAATCAGAGTTTTGTTAATCCCAGATAAGAGTGACCCCGAAAATGCCCAAGTGGGCAGAGTATGGAACCGTTTGAATAATAAAGATGGAGGCAGAGATGCAAAACATGTCACTGTATGCTCCTTAGTTCTGCTGGTTTCAAACTCATATTTTACCATCACCAACTCTTTTGAATTCCTTAGGTATCTCCTAAGGACCTCTCAGATCAGGACAAGGCAAGAAAGTGTCTTGCTGTAGCTGAGGCTGAAAATAAGGTGACCCATAGCTGTTGGGTACAGCATAGCATCTCTAAGCCAGGAAGGCCCCCTGCAGGGGTGGCAGAGACCACTCTTGGAAGACAAGAGAAGTGGGCATCGTTTGCAATGGATACGAAAACTACCATCATTGAAACTTTACAGAGTGCTGGGAAGAGGCACCAGAAAGAGAGTATGGATAAAAATAAGAATGTTAGTAATAGCAGTCAGAGCCTTGAGGAGTCTGTCTTTATGCAGTGCAAGCATTGGCAGACTTCTCTAAAGGACCAGATGATGAATATTTCAGGCCTTGCCAACCATACCTACAATCTAGTTGCAACTACTCAACTGTGCCATAGCAAGGCAAAAGCAGCCATAAACAAATGGGCATGGCCGTATTCTGATAAAACTTTATTTAGAGACAATGACATTTTAATTTCAAATAATTTGCACAAGTCATAAAGTATGATTCTTCTTTAATTTTTTCAACCAGTTAAAAATATGAAATTCACTGTGAGCTCACAAGCTATTCATAAACCCATCTGCCTTAATCTGCTGAATCCTAGTGTCATGAAATGAGGCAACAAGAGTCAACACTGGCTTTAAGAATCTTAAATCCTTTGGAAGTCAGATATCCTGGTCCCATTATTTTTTCTTTTTTTTTTCCTTTTGAGACAGAGTCTCACTTTTTCACCCAGGCTGGAGAGTCTCAGCTCACTGCAACCTCTGCCTCCCGGTTTTAAGTGATTCTCCTGCCTCAACCTCCAGACTTGGTAGAATTACAGGTGTGCACCACCACACCTAGCCTGGAATTACAGGTGTGAACCACCACACCTGGCTAATTTTTTTTTCTCATTTTTAATAGAGACAGGGTTTCACCATGTTAGTCAGGCTGGTCTTGAACTCCTAACCTCAAGTGATCTGCCCGATTCTAAAACTAGCATCAATTCCATTGTTCCTTTTGCCTGGCAATTTCTCTTTGATTCCTGCACTGCCCAGTTGTATCTTAACCTTTTGCTCTTTAAAAATCAGTTCCAAGGAGGCTGAGGCAGGAGAATCACTTGAACCCAGGAGGCGGAGGTTGCGGTGAGCCGAGATCGCACCATTGCACTCCAGCCTGGGAAACAAGAGCAAAACTCCATCTCAAAAAAAAAAAAAAATCATTTCCAGCATCAACTCTCTTCACTTCCCTAACTCCATTCCACCGTAGCATTTGTGAAATGGTTAGGTGAATTTTCAGATTAATTACGCTGCGTAAATAAATGTAAGACTTAGCAAACAATAATGAGAACAAATGATAATTGCTGTTGTTATAACAACGATCATAAACACTGCTTATGTTATTTGCTTTTTGAGCTTGTGTTGCAAAAATTTAGAAACACCTTTTTCTTAGAAGATTGCTCTGTGGTGGGTTCACACCTCTCCTCTCTGCCTTTTATATTTTCTTGGCACTGCCTGAAAAAATATATGTAATTGATACAAAACGTTTAATAAAGGGCAATGTGCATAATGTGTTCGTATTTACAAAGCGCCGGCAATGTATTGTTGCTAATCTTCATATTCTGATCCTATTTTACGGATGAGGTAACAAAGGTTCAGAGAGGTTAATTGATTTGTTAAGTGTCACCCACTTAGCAACTGGTGGAGCAGAGAGGCAAACCAAGTGTTTCTGACCAAAGTGCTCTTCATTTCCTGTGTTCCCTGCCCTCTCCTCTAGTTACGAGTGAGCTGGGACATCAGGTTAAAAGCTTTCCTTGCCCAAGTGTAGACCACAGACAGCCCAGCTGCAGCAGCGACAGGTGGGTGACTCGTCCCAGCTGTGGTGGATGACCTGTCCCACCCGTGTGCCCGGTCCCTGTCCTTTCATGAACGCTGGATGATCAGTTATCAGCTTCCCCACAAACTCGTTGCTCTCTCTCTTCCTTCTCCTTTCCCCTAGTGTTTGCCAATGTGGTATATATCATCAGATGGTGAAATAACGTACACTCGCCCCTCGGAGCGCTTGGCAAGCACCTCCCTTCCTTTCCTCGCACAGTGGGAAGTTTATAGTCAATATGAATTGTAATTGCTCTGAAAGGCTGACTTCTCAGCACTCTCCAGCTGTAGAGCTCTCCCGGGCGAGACGCGGGTAGGGTGACAACAACACAACGTGAAGTTTTTAATTCCCTTTTGTGTCTCCGTTGGATCTGGGAAGAGACACTGCTGTGAACATCCTGGCTCTCTTGCTCTGCCTTCCACTCGCTTGGCAGCCACATCGCCTAAGGATGGCAGCAGACGGGTCTCCTCCGGTGGCGCTGCCCTATCCATTAGCTCGGCAGAGGGGAGAGCTTTCATTGGAAAAGTGCATGAAAACTGCATCAGAGCTGATGTTTAAACATCAAGGGAGGACAGCAGCATCTTGATATTATCCAGGCCTGTGGACAGTACCAACTCTATTTCCAAGTCACCTTTTTATGGAAGTAGGAATGCAGACTGGTATCCAACTCATAGCTCATAGCTAAATCCACTTTGTGTAATGTGGTTAGGACGTTGCTTACCCAGCAATGACAAAAAACATATCTCAATTCAAGACTGGACCATCACATTTTGAATCAAGTGTCCTTTTAGAGTAGAAATAAGAATGCATCCATTTACGTTTTGATTTATTAAGACCTAAATCATAGTATTACTTTCAGTTAAATTTCAATCACTTTCTGCTCCCTTAATTAAACTTCTGTGTCTATGCAAATTGGAGGCTACTACTTGTAAATTTATCCTTTTACCTGTAGAAGAAAAGATGTTAAGAAAGCAACAAGCAGTCATTCACTATCTCTATTAAATAGACGTTAATTATGAGGCTTTGAAATTCACTGGAAACTTAGAAGACATGATGAATTTCACTTGAGGGCTCACTGAGACTTGCAAACACTGTCAAAAGAAAATGATAGCCCTTGTACCAACAGGTAATCTAAGAATAGTGTAGACCAAACTCTGCGTTAGAGAAGATGAGGTATTGTGGAAAGGTCTTGAAGATGGACATTTGCATCTTAGCTTGCTACATCCGGCACTTTACTCTGCGCTGTAAGCAGTATGTTCATCTTTAAGATTAAGATGACATATTGCCGAGGACAGGAAAAGCTACCAAATCTAATGCTTATTCTATGTACCACCTGTGATGTCACTACTCTGGCACTTATCAGCATTATTATTATGATTAATATTAGATTAGAGATAAGGTATCACTCTATCACGTGGGCTGGCGTGCACTGGTGTGATCGTAGCTCACTGCAGCCTCCACCTCCTGGCCTCAAGTGATCCTTCCGCCTCAGCTGGGACTGCAGGTGCACATCACCACACCCAGCTAATTAATTAAAAAAAAATTTTTTTTTACAGAAATTGGGTCTTATCATGTTGCCTTGGCTGGTCTCAAACACCTGGGTCCAAGTGAGCCTCCTTCCTTGGCCTCCCATTGCGCTGGGATCACAGGCATATGCCACCACACCAATCCTGAGCATTTGTTTTATATCAGGCCCAGGGCATGCATGTACATGAGTGGACTCATGTAGTCCTTACAACAAGCCAAGAATATACCTCCTATCATGGTCTTCACTTGACAGAGGAGACAGTGAAGGCTCAGAGTGGGTGGGCAAAGTACACAAGGAGTGGCTGCTTAGAGAACGGTGAGCAGAAAGGGAGCCTTCAGGTTCATCACGTTATGTCTATGATTAAGCTCCAGGCCTAGGTTCTGGAACCCGGTCCAAACCTGGAGGGACAGCTGCCAATGCTGCCAGACGCATCCAGGAGGCTGGGTGCCGGTCCCAGCTGCACCTCAGTCTTGACCTCCAGCAAGTTACCTAAACTTTCTGAGCCTCACATTCCCCATTTTCTCAATATGGATAATAATATATCATTATTACCTACTTTATAGTGCTGCTCTAAAGATAAACATGCTGATACAGGTAAAGTGCTCACAGATAATTTAAAAAACAAGAAGCCTTTGCTGCTACTGTTTTTAATCATCTTTATTAGCTTTGCTGTTCCCCACTCAGCATGTTCCCTTCCAATCAATCCCTTTGTACTCGAATGAGAAGATACATCAACTCTCAGGCCTCAGCTTCCTCTGTCTTTCTGTACTTTCTTACAGACCAGCTTCTTAGTAACTTATTTGTGTTTAATTGTCATTTATATTAGACACAGAGCTAATTAACCTTCTATTGGGATTCTCCTGTACAGGTTAAATGACTTGCTCAAAGCAGCCCAGATTCTATGACAGCAGTTGCCATGGAAGGAAAGTGACTGCTCTCCTGCCTATATGGCAATAAATAAAGTAGATTCTCTAACAGTGAAATTTTTAGCCATAGAATGATGAGGACAAAAGAGATTGAATGGCTCCTTGAGTGAACATGCCAAAACTTGCCATGTGGGCCTTCTATCCATAGAGGTGGCTGCTGTTGATCATTTATCTTAGATGGTTGAACCACTCTCCTTCCCCGAGCCAGACTCTGCACCATATAATGTGACATGATATTGCAATAGGACATGACAAAACACTAGCTTCTGAATCTATGGATTATCATGAATTCAGATCTAGTCCAACATAGTTTAGAAGTCAAGTTTCCCTGGGGAGTTACGAACTCTCAAAACTTTGATCTTCTCATCTGTAAAACACAGTTGATAGTCATACTAACTGCATATAGTTGTCGTAATCAAATGAAAATATTTTAAAACTTGAGAAGTAAAAAATATAAACTATATAGAATCTAGCCCCAAGAAGGGTGATATGTATTAGCAATGCCTTCAGTAACTAGACTAATCCATGTTGAATTTTCTTGTTAGTATTGAAACAGAATAACTAATGAATTCAGAGTGAAACCTGTGGAACCAGGTTGCCTGGTTAAGTCTTGGCCATATTGCTTGCTAGGGTGTACCTGTGAGCAAATGGTCTAAGTGAGCGCTCTGCGTCTCAGCTCCCTTATCTGCAAAAGAGCAGCAAGAACACCTACATCATAAGGCTGTCAAGAAAACTGAGGAGTTCACACATGGAAAACAGTTAGAAGAGTGCCTGGAACATAGCCAAGCTACCATAAAAATATCAGATACTATGCAGAGGAAGAAGAGGAGAAGGGGAGGAGGTAATTAAGGTGGTGAGGATGTTAATACCCCTTTCAGTTTTTCATTTCTCACGTGGTTAGAGTCTCACCGTTACAGGCTGCTGCTATTTCCCTGATTATAGCCACCTTCATTTTCAGGCACAGACTACTCGTGCCCAGCCTAAGAATCCAGGCTTACCGGAAGGTCCTAGGGTTCCTTCCTGCTCTCCACGTGACAGCAGTGAAGTGGGGCTCCCATCAAGAGGTTCTGATAACCATGACAACATGAGCAGCACCACTCTGCTGAGGATGTCATTGCCATGACAACACCTGAGTGACCCAAACCAGGAGGTCACTTGCAGAGAGAAGGCAGGTCAGCACACTAGGCACGTGACCGCTCGAAAGCAGGACAGCGGCTGCTCAGTGAGGGCAGCTGGAAGCAAAACTGAAGACACCAGAATGACGCAGAGGAAAACACTGGCCACTCTCACTCATTTGCTCCAAATTCTCAAGAACCATGAATTTTGGGTAGAAGGCGGGTGCAGAAAGGGATGGAAGCAATTCTTTCCTATTCCCCATCTTATACAATATTCTGTCAATCAAGTGGCTTTCCCTCTCCAAGAAAGGGGTGCCTCTAGGGCAATGGTGGCAATGGGAATGAGTTTGTTAAAATTCTAAAGAGAAGCATTTTGGGTGGATACCCAGGAAGTCACCTGCAAGGCAGGATTAGGTGAGCAAGTTATGGTGGCAGGTACCTTTTCCAGGTCGGTGAGTTCTCCCTCATCACTAACTTTATTCAAACCTAAACACTGAGGCAGCCTGTGTCCTCTGCCCCCTTGATTTAGAATTCACAGCACTGAGGCAGCAGGGATGGTCACAGAATTCCCAGGGCAGGGACCCATGCAGAGCGGAAGTATTTTCCTCGGAGCCCTTCTCTCCTGAGCATACAACTTGGTGGTGTTTGCCTACTTTGACATTGGTTTGCCCCTCCACTTCTACTCCCTTCAGAGCTTCTCCTGGACAAAGAGGAGACTTCACTTGGAAACTCGTGTGTGGGCCAGAGGGGGTGGCTTCAAAAGGCTAACTTGATTCCCGCTCTGGCTTCTTTTTTGAAAAAAGATGCATTAATACACTCCTGCTTCAGTTGAGTACTTGTTCATGCAGAGTTAAATATAGAGGACTTTGAGAACTTCTGCCCCAGTCCTTGGGGAGGGACTGGGGATGAGCAGAAATCATGCTGTGTCCCCTGCCCCTTCTCATAAGCTGGTTCACACTCCAAGCAATGTTTCCCGTAAGTGCCACAACTATCAATCCCCAGTGGAATCCTCATTAGGGCTGGCAGCAGATAGTCTCACTTCCAGACAAAGCACCTAATGTCAGCCACAGTCAATTGCTTTAAAAACAGAGTGACTTTCCTTCCAAATTCCCAGGGCACCCAAAAGCCACACACAAAAACTTTGAGGTCATTTGGATGAAGATCAAAATGCATAGATTGCTCAGCAAGCAGAGGCCAATCTTGGCTAACTCTTTCCCCTATTTTATCTGAGAAAGAGGAACAACTGAGAACACGGAGTCAAGTAATTACACCACAATAATAGCCAGGAAAGGATCAAGGGGCATTAGGCTGCAGACTGGACTTCAGAGAAAAAGATCCTGAACTCACACTCTCCTCCAACCACTGACCCTCAATATTCTGTCTCCCATTGTAGCAAAACTTCTCAGCAAAATTAATTACTATCTCAACTTCTTTAACCCATTCTCCCTCTTTCTAATTACTCCTTTATCTATTGTCTTCGTCAGAACCCTTCTTCCCAATGTCTCACATGTATAACTGCATTTTGCAGAAGCTCAGTCCTAATCTCCCTGGACTTCTAAGCGACAGTTGTGCTGTAATCAAACCTGCTCTTTAGGAAACGTTCTCCTTCACTTGGTTTTGAGATTTCCCTCCCATCTCCCAGTTGTCTTTGCTGGATCTTCCTTTTCCTGATGCTGGACTATCGGAGTGCCACTGTTCCCGGCCCACAGAGCTGTTGTCTGCCTTCACTGTGCAGGATGAATAGCCGACCTCTGGCTCTAAACACCACCTGGATGGTTAGGAGTACCATATGCATTTTTCTAGCTCCCTGGCATAGCCAACTATCTACTCAACATTTCCATTTGTATATCTAAAGGACCAAAGTCCTTCTTTTCTTGGAGTTCTTGATGGCCAAGAATGGTATATTACTAGTTACCCACTGACCAAGCCACACATCTTAGAGTCACTCTTGATTCTCAACTCTTTCTCACATCCTTCCTCAAATCAGTCAATGAACTTTCTAGCTTTCGTTTCAGAATATATTCCAGATTAAACATAGTCTTATCATTGTAAATCTTCACACTGCAGCCCATGACATCATCATTTCTTGATGGACGAAATCAACAGTATCCTAAGTAGTATACGCACTGCTATCTTTAGGTTCCCACCTCCTCCATCTTTCTCTTCACGGTTAAAATAATTCTTTAAATACATTTATTAAATTATTTTGCTCTACTGCTTAAAACATGCTGGGTTTTTTGTTGTTGTTGTTGTTTTTTGTTTTTTTGTTTTTGAGACGGAGTTTCGCTCTTGTTACCCAGGCTGGAGTGCAATGGCGCGATCTCGGCTCACCGCAACCTCCGCCTCCTGGGTTCAGGCAATTCTCCTGCCTCAGCCTCCTGAGTAGCTGGGATTACAGGCACGCGCCACCATGCCCAGCTAATTTTTGTATTTTTAGTAGAGACGGGGTTTCACCATGTTGACCAGGATGGTCTCGATCTCTTGACCTCGTGATCCACCCGTCTTGGCCTCCCAAAGTGCTGGGATTACAGGCGTGAGCCACCGCGCCTGGCCTGTTGTGTTTTTATTAGAACAGATCCCACAGTTTTACACAGGGTTTCCATGTTCATGCATGAACTGACAATAGGGGGTCTCATCATAGCATCCACATCACTTCCCTGAGCATCAGAATTCTTGCTGTTCCTCATAGGCCCCAAATGGATTACCCACGCATGGCCTCAGATTCGCAGGTACCTCTGCCTGGAACACCCTCTCTTCATACGGCCCCTTTCCATCTCATCTCGCCTGGGTCTCTAGGCTCCATGCTGACCTGGCTTTCTTGCAGCACTAAAGTAACTCTCTAGTGAAAGAAGTTCTTCCTAGCTTTCTTCACCCATGTTTTTTTTTTTTTTTTTTTTTTAATATTTCTCCATGGCACTCACTTTCTGGCATTGGGTTGTGTATTTATTTATTGAATATTGCCTACACTCCCATATTGCAGCCCCGCGAGGTAAAGATGGATTCACCATGCAATCTGCAGCACCTAAGTACACACTGTCATGCTTTAGCTACTCAATAAATATCTATTGAATAAAAGATGATCCATTCTGCCTATTTATCATATATCTGCTGTATTCTATCATTTCTGTTCAATCTTATAAATCCCTCTTCTCTTAAAAAAATGAGTCTGGAGTTGTTATGATCATTTTTGTAGAAAAGAGAGCTAACCCACATGGATCAGTGGGCAGAAATAAATCAGACACCAGCTAGTCCCTAATATCCTACCTATTGCCACGCAGGAGAAAAGCTGGACAGAGAACCCCTCATTCTCACAAATAGGCAATAAAGGAAGCCAATCCAGAAACCTGGGAGTTCTTCTCAGCCTGTCCTCCACCCTCACTCCCATCCCAAATGGGACCGAGCATCAGGTCATGGCAGTTTGGCCCCCAACATATCTCTAAGCCTCACCCTCTATTCTCCACTGGCACTATCCCAGAACCTTTTTCCTTGACCTTTTACTGCCTCCCTGAAAGTATGTCTTCTTACTCTGAACCACAGGAAGACTTGGTCTATGGACAGCTATCCACTTACTGCCACTGGTATACCTCAGGGGCAGGAAGAAAAAGGGTTTCTGCTCCTGCCACAGACACAGGCTGCAGATGAAATCTGTGAGGTAAGATTTCCCCACCTACCACTGGGAACATGTGGGATTAAACCCAAAATACCTTGTCTCTTATTGCCAGGGTGAGTACAGGCATGCATATCCCATCCTGCTCCCTCAACATCATCAGGCCCTCTAGCCCATTCATTCTCCACTGGCCAATCTCTCACTCTCCCCCACCTTCCACACCCATCCACTGGGCTCTCTGGAACACCCACACCATGAGCAAGATGCTCCCCAAGACCATCAGCCTCCAGACAGAGCACTCCCTCAACTGCCCTCATTTATTGAAACCCAGCTGTTTCCTGAGGGCAGCGCCTCCTCGGTAGCATTCTCAAGAAACTGCTGGGTTGTTTGCTTTGGCACGCAGAGGTTAGGGCTCTGATCCTCCTTGTAGCGAAAGATCCTCCTCAATGGAGAGCTTTACTCTTTCACAATTCTATTAAGTAATCCTGCTTGTTGGAAGCTCCTGCCACCTGCCAATTCTGCCCCACCCCCTCTTATTTTCTGCCAATGACTGATATCCTGAGTCCCTCAAGATTAATCCATGGCCTTTTGACACTTGGCTCACAGCCTGACTTGTCACCAGCCTCAGCTATTACATGGGGTGACCGCAGCGCTCCTTGTGATGAGTCCTCAGACACCTGTGCTGTCACCTAGTCCTCTCATGGGCCTTCCCCTCTGTCTCAGCCACAAGCCCCTGACATTGGCCTGAACTTGTCATTCTCTGAAATCACTAATTAAGGGACCTCGATTTCTGACTCGAAACTTGTGCCTTTCCAGCATGCTTGCTCAAGTACTCAAACTATAATCTCATGTTTATTTTATTCATTTATTTTTGAAACAAATATGTATCAAATGCATATAATTTGAGAGGCAAATCAGTGCTAAGCATTGGTGCATACAATGGTGAGCAAGGATAGGCGTGCTTCCTGCCCTCATGAAGCTTACAGCCTAGTGCAGGCAGGGAAGGTTTTAAACAGGTTCTGTCGCCATGTGGCTATGTGGTTGTTCCTTGAGCATGCCATCTGAGTCCTGATCCCATGCCTTTGTAGTCACTGTGAACCCTGCCAGGAGTGCTCCTGCCCAGTTATCCAAATGTCTGCCCCTCTTTTATGAGGTATCTCTTTAATGAGTCAATTCTACCCAGTCTACTTATGACTATAACCCCTCAAACACACACCTGATCGTCTCTTTGCTTCTTACCCTAAAGCAATTACCATATAACGTATTACAGGGCTTCCTTATCCATGGACTGATTTTCTCTCTCTCCCACGATCATACAAGCTCTGGGCAGCCAAGGCTTTGGGCTGCTTTGTTCACTCATGGATCTTTAACACCTCATAGAGTTGCCCAGCACACAGTAGGTGTTCAACAAGCAATTACTGAACAAATAAGTTAATCGAAATTACTTTACCAAAAGGTTTTCCTGGGGACAAAATCCGTACCATTCTCTCTGCTTAAATCCTTTTCTGGACTGGTAGGTGTCGAAATAAATAAATCAATGAGAGAGAAAGCCATTTGTCTTTTTCTATCATGCAGATAACTGGCCAGATATCTTCAACCACAGTCACCTCAGTGAAGCACTCCATAAAGGGCGAGGCAGTCATGCAAGAATTAGGGGAGGAACAGCCTCCCTGGCTGCAAATCAGTTAAACAGAAGGAGTCCTGAATATATTACAGAAGAACTGCAAAGTCTAAAGTCATTCTGTTCAACTCCGGATTAGAAGAAGGAAGAGGGTTTTGTTTTTCAGGGTAGGGTGGGTATGGGGGAGGGCAGTAAACAGAGAAGAACCCACCACCATTGGGTAGGAGTAAGGGGCAAGACGATTCTCCCAGGGAAGGGGCCACATGTTCAGGGCTCGGGGTTCCAGCACAATAGGCAGGCTGTGGCTGTGCCATGGGGTTTGAAGACCAAGTAGCAGGCTGGGGCCTTGATCTTAGAGGAACTGAGATGATCCTCTGCTCAGTCTCTTTCAGTTATCCTGGTTCTGGAGAGAAAAACATTTTACACAGCTAGGAAGATGAAGAACACCAACTCCCACAAGGACAAGTGGGGAAACTGAACGGACTCAGATAAGAAAGGAGATGCACACCCTGGAATCTGGCAATTTCTTTTCGTATCTAAAGCTGTTAAGGTGTAAAACAACTTATAATAACAATCAATGCACAAGACACAGCATAGTATTTAACATGAGGAAAACGTAAGTCAGATCAGAGGGAGGCTGTGTCTGTCCTGTGTGCCATGGCCATATGGTTGAAAGAGAGAAAAGTGAAAGGCTGACTCAGTTGGAAGAGTTCAGCTGCCAGTGGGGAAGAGGTCCAACCTCCATGCTAGGCCTCTGTCCTTTGCACTGAGGTGCTCCTCCCCAGACCTACTGGAAAGAGCCTGAGGTTGCTGGGGAGGGCGGAATGCAGAGTCCTGGCACACAGCTGAGCCCAGAGTCTAGAGAAAGGACACAGGTGTGGGTAAATTTGTTAGAATGCTGTGAGAATGTGTAGAACCTAAGGACTGGGCACCCCAGGCTGGTAGGTGGGACGAAACCAGAGAATAGACATGTCCCAGAGAGCAAGATGGAGCAGTGGGCCAGACATCAAGCAGGAAATCAATATGCATTAAGAATATGGATTTTGGAGTCAAAAAGACTTGGATTTGAGTTTCACCTTTGCCGTTTAGTATTTGCGGGCAAATTCCTTCTCCTGTCCCGATTTTCATGTCTTTGTCTCTAAAATAAAAGTCATGCCTACTTATTAGGAACTCCATGACAATCAAGGAACATAATGTGGATGAAGAAGACTGCTGGGCACAGAGCACATTTACACAGCAGCAGTTCTCATACAAGCGTGCATCACAATCGCCTGGAGGATTTGTCAGAATCGGGCTTCTGGACCCTACCCGTACAGCTCTAACTTGGTAAGGCTGGGGCATGAGCTGGTGATGCTGGTTGATGCAATGGTCCAGGGACCGCCCTTTGAGAACTACACTACCAGCATAGCAGTGAAGCCCCTGCACTCTGGTGGGAGCGGACTGGCTGCCCGGCTTGGAACTCAGGTCTACAGTGTGGCACTGCGTAACCGGGGCCCATTAACCTGGTCTCCCGAAGCCTCATTCAAATGAGAAAACATATTTTACGTTCTCTCATGGGTAAGGCAGGCTGATAAGAAGACCTGTCTCACGTAGCTGTGCAGAATAGATATTACTACGTGTAAATGTTTTTAGAAGAGAGTCTCCCATGTTCTTACGCATCCACCAACTGTTAGCTATTGTTATGACTGCATGATACTGCTTCTGGTGTTACTTAGACTCCAGGAAAAATAATACCAGGCAATCGCCACAGGTCAAAACAAGACTCAGGATCCAAAAGTAGGCGCAAAGTCAGAACAATACACCTGAGGACCTAGCAATGAGGACATTTTCATCTGAAAGTTTCTCCAAGCTTGGGTGGCAGTGCTTCGTGGGTCCTACACAAGAAACCCCCCAGGTCTTCAGCTGGTCCACAGCAGTGGACTCAAGGAGGTACCCTGGTTGCGATGGGCAGTGAGATGTCCCACGAAGGACCTTCTCGTACTCCCGGGGGTGCTGACTCTTACGGGCACTGGTTAAGAGATGGGGTCTCCTGCCTTGTAGGGGCTGCCGTTTTAATGAGACTTGCTTCCTACCGAGCCATGGCTGGTTGGCTTCTGTGGGGAGGATGATACAATCTCCTTGCTATTATGTTTCCTTTATTTGTTCCATCAAAACAGTTCTGCATGGTAACGGTCACCAAGTACACGCATAAATAGCTTAAGACTCCTGAGAATGTGGGGGAGGATGCTGTTAGCGATGTCTGAATTCAGCAGACATCTGATTCTAAAATATTTTTCAAGGGTTTTAAAATAATTGGGTAAAACCACAAACAGTGTCTGTGGTGTGCCCTCCTGCCCTTGGTTTCTAGAATGAGGCTTGATTTCATATGTTCTCAATTCAGCACATTGAACTCATTAATTTCCTCACCAGTCTTTTTATGATTTCTCTTTTCTTTGAAGTAGGAAGTTACACAGCTATAATAATGCTTTAAACCAGATCATAAATATTAAACTTATAAAAACCCTTATTGACACTGGCAAATTTTACCCTAACTGTATCTATCTAGCAGTAATTTTACAGTTAAAGAGAACGACAGAGTTAAAGAGTGATCTATAAATGTCTTCCTCGGCTTTTCTCTCTCCCACCTTGGTCTGCCTGTCTGTGATTGAGCCACTCACTTAAGGAGTATCCGGACATCTGTTCCCCAACTTGAGGTTGTACCATTGGTTTATCTTTGTCATAACTAATCACTTTTTTCTGTATAGATTGGACCTAATGCTGTATGTTTCGCAGCTACTCTGAACGGGAAGCTGGCCACTTTCCATTACGATGCAATTATTTTTTATTCTTCCACCGTCAATGACGACTGTAATATCTTTTGCAATGGCAATTACTTGGCCCTCCTGGGACAGCTTCTTGGGGTGCTGGGAATTTTAATCAAGCACCTATGTTAATTAGAAAATGGTGAAGATGAGAGGGCTGCTGATTAGGCACCTTTGAATATCTATCCATTCTGGCAATGGACTGAGTTGAGCTTTTATAAAGATTCAACCTTTTTAGAAAAAAAATAACTTGAGTTCCTTCCCTTCTGTTCTTTTCTCATGGGTGGGAGTGAAGAGGAGAGGGCTGGCTAAAGGTAAGCAGCGATCATTACTGGGTAACACTGTGTGTTGTTATGGGCCAGGAGCTTTCCATTGGTGCACGTGGTTAATCCTTGTCATATCCATGGTGGAAAGGTATTACTATCTCGATCTCACGGAGCGTCTAAAGCCCAGACTTGAGTATAGACCAGGAAGACAGTGTGGGGAAGGCCTTTTCTTATGAATTCCTTGGATGGGTTTGGGAAATACAAACGGATCCACAGTCAAAACTGACACAAAGAGATACATTATATTACTTAATTATATAATATTATATGTATTAAGAGAGACTTAATTTCAGGGAAAGACTCAAAACTACATCTACAGTATCAGTTACTTCCGCATTCAACAATCATTTACAAGACCCCAGAACATCTGGTGCTTTATCAGACACAAAAGAGAAAACGAAACAATGTTAGGGTGGTCCTTGGCTGCCATGATCCCTGGCATGACAGGAATTAGTCAGGGGTCTTTGGGTACCTGTAAGAGGTGCCATAATTGGAAATGCACACAAAGTGTTGTGGGATCTTCAAGAAATGGATGAGTCAGTCTTCCTGAAGAAAGTCACCAAAGGCTTTCAAACCGGTAGCATTTGAGTATGGTCTTAAAACAAGAGTAGAACTCAAACCAGAAGAAGTAGGGGGGACGATGGAAGGAGAACAAATGGTGTGTGCAAAGGCAAAGACACCTAGCATGTGGAGAATGTCAAGTTGTTAGTGTGACTGTGGTGTGTGGAGCAAATGGGGTCTAGAACCAAATCATGAAAATACCAGGGTTCCTGCCAAGAAGCAAGAATACAATTAATAAAGCATCACATCTTCAGAGAGGTTTTCACTATCCTAGCATGACCCAGCTGGTGCATAGTGCATGGGAATTCAGATCCCCTGGGACCTGCCTTCAAAGCCTGTCTCTTTCGGACACATTGCTATCTTCTCTTCTGGAAATGCAGTCATTGTTAGTAGCCCAAGCCTCAGAGAAGAGCTAGGCATTACTTAATGCTCAGACCTGGACCAGTTCTGATCCTGAAGCCAAAGAATGAACAAGATGGATAACTCACCGTTGGCCTCAGGAAGCAGATACAGAGTAGGCACACCTACTAGTCCCCCTACCTCCCTCTGGGGAGAAATAACAGAGAGAAAACTCCTATTAGTTGCCTCTCCTGGATTCTGATACTCCAGCAGAAGACGGACGGGCAGCTGGCCGTGCAGGAGACAGCCTGGGTAGAAAGCCTGCCCTGACAAGTAACGAAAGACTACACCCTCAGGTCTTGCCTTGCTCCCTAGGTCGCTGTTTCCCAGAGACTTGGGCGGCTTCCTTGTTTCACAGAAAAGCCAAGACTGAAGATTAATTTAATCACTGAGGCCCCTTTCTGGATTACTGCAAGGATTTACAGCCCATATTGATTACCGACAGGGCAACCCAACTAAAGGATATTCCATGAGTTGTCTAGAATTGGCATAGAGAGGTTTTAAAGTATCTTTTTCTTTCTTTCTTTCTCTCTCTTTTCTTCTCAATCCTTTCCTTTCGGGTGGTTGCCCTCTGTGGGTAAGGCGAGATCTTTGGTACCATTGTGTCCTCTCTTCCTCTCCCCAGCTCCTCTGGGCTGAGGAAGTCCTTCTCCTCTGCCATTCTCATGATCTCAGTGCCACACGGGGCCCCGGACGCTGGTGCTGACAGCCTGCTCATTAGTGCCACGGTGCTGCAGTCAGCCAGTGGCACGGCAGAGCTCTGCTCCTGACACTTTTTCACAGAGCTGTCACTGGAGTCATGGAGCCTGCCAGCTCTGGTTGAACTCAAGCTGTGATACCTCTAGTGCCAATTAGTGCTTTAGTGTCCTGCTTGGCTGGTGAGAAGGCCTTGTCGGTGCAGACAAATAGGAAAATAGGTGGATATAGGGTGGCGTGAGGGTCCTGGAGGAGGGAAGAGGGAGTACGGGGCTCAGGGCATTGGCCAGGAGAAGAGCTCTTATCCGGGGGTGATCATCATCAACTTGGTGCCTTTGAAAACTCTAGAAAAAAGGAACAGGGCAGTCAAATGCCCACTGGGCCTCTTCAAGTAGAACAGGAGAACTGAGGTGGGAAGGAAGAGATCTGGCAGCTGAGGAAGGTTACTGAGTCCTGTGAGTATGGAGAGTGAGCCATGCAGATGTACCCACTTCACGCTGGGTAAAGGGAAAGGCTGGCAGAACAAGGGCTGGGCTTGAACTCTAACAGACACAAGGCTCTGCTCTCATTCTGCTCCTAAGGTTTTTGGGTGACCCTAGGGAAGATCTCTTTTGATCTCTAATCCACCTCGATTCAGGAGGGACACAGAGGCAAGAAAAAAGAAAGAGACAGAGACAGAGAAAGAGAGAGGGAGAGAGAGAGAGAGAGAGAGAGAGAGAGAGAGAAGCAAGGTGCACAACATTGAAACTGAACTTAAAATACTTTTATTTTTTCTACTGATTGATTTCTTTGTTTTGTTTTTTTTCCCCCCTTTTTTTTTGGTTGACTAATCCCCCTTGTGATACTGGGATTCCCTTAGGAAATCATGGCTGGGAGCCACAGGAGTACTTGGAACAGCAAGGCACCAAAGGGGCCGATGCTCACTAGAAGGGCCAGAGGAAGAGAGATTGCAATGAGGCAGCCATGACAACAGAAAAGAGCTCACAGGCCACCCACAGTCCAAGTCACCTCCTCTCTTCTGGCAAAAAGAAACTTGAAAAGGAGTTCTTCTTCAAGTCGAGCCCTGCCACAGCAGGATTCTGTCAAAGGGACTTCAGGAAAGGCTTGGAGATCTTGTGAAGACCAGAGAAAATGTCCTGGAGATTTGCCAGCAGAAAATACTCCCGGTCTCCATGCCAACATCAAAGTGGAGGAGAATTCCTCAACGATCCAGATAGTCTTTGAACTGGGAGAACAGGCATACTCCTTTGGGGCATTGGCAAATATCAGTGCTTGTTCACTGAACTGACCAATATTTCTTGAATACTTTTTTTTTTTGTAAAGACATGGTTTCACCATGTTGTTGCCCAGGCTCATCTTGAACTCCTGAACTCAAACATATCTGCCTGCCTTGACCTCCCAAAGTGCTGGGATTACAGACATCAGCCACGCACTTGGCCTTACATAGTATTTGATACTGTAAGTAATCTAAAGATGATTTGAAGTATAAACTTTCTAGGTGCTAGGCTTTGTGCTAGAAGGAGAGAATCAAGAGAATTGAGATGCAAACTGTTCTCAAAGAACTCATGGGACAGGAATATTGCAAATAAACTGGAAATCAGGACACTTCCGTGAACAGCTCACAGGGCTTTGCTGAATGCCCCTACCAACATCTCAGTATAACGTGTTCTCCAGGTATCCTGGATGAGGTTTTCATTGTCAGTGTATTGCTGGATGAGAGGAAGGTGAAGTGCACCCAAGAGGGGAGCTCCATTAGGACTCTCAGTAATCCCTGACTGCAAATGGATAGTGACACCCACAGGTGGGTGATGGGACTTGCTCCTTCACTTGAGTTTCATTTTGGGCTCCCACGAATGTGGCAATGTAGGAATCCTAGCTGTGTCGTTAAAGCTCTTACAGTTCAACAGAAACTGGTAACATAAAAATAAGGCTTTCAGAATGCTTTTCTATGAAGACCTACACGGCATCTTTTGGGATATATTGAATGAGATCATGTTTCTGTTTATTTAGGGAAGACTCAGGAGAACCAGATAGCATTAACGTTCTTCTATTGGAGATAGAAAGCTGAGAGCTTAAGGGCTGTGCTAAAAAACACATTCTTGAAGGTCTAGATGTGGACAAACGGCAAAGCACAGAGTCACGACATCAGGCACAGTATGCAGGTGCCACCCTGTTCCTTTTTCCTACCTACAGAAGGTTAGCGTTCCACTGATGGTGCCTGTGAACATGGAGTAGTAAGCCGGCACCCACAGGGGCTCTGGCTTGGGGTCAATAAACTCTCGTGCAGATGCAGATGGCTCCTGCTACTGAGAGGAGTGAGATGAGGACTCTTCCTCACGAAAAGACCAAGGTCTCTGCAGGTGCAAATAACATCGGCCCATCTCAAAACAGGTGTGCAGATTCAGGGCAGTGATCTTTAAAAAGCTAATGCCGTTTCTCTTGGAACTCTGGAAATGATAAATTCATGAAGGGAACTACAAAGGCATAATGCCAGTAATAATATATGGAAAATTATTTCAAACAATCAATGGAAGTGCCAAGAGGTGGCCTTGGAGGCCCCACCTCCCTCTCTGTACTGGACATGGACAACTGACATTTTCTCCATCTGATATCAAGTGCTACACATGGTCCTCCATCTCCTGTTCCACCTGACGGTCATTCCTGAGCTGCCCTATATCGAAGTGTACAAGCCACGTCTAAAATAGTCTTTAACATTTCTGTACTTCTCTTTACACAAGGTAGCCAAGGCTAGAAATGCACATTCTAATGAGGTTTATGTAAGTTTATTGCAAGCAGCACCACGTGAGTGATGATGAAGGAAATGAGAACTTTTAAGAACGTGCAGAACAAACAGACCAGTCTGGAGAGAAAAAATGCAATGAAACTGTCAAGAGTCGCCGAAATTGCTTAGCCCTGAGCAGCTGGTTCACCCGGGGATTTGGAAGCTTTGCATGTAAGAAAGATCTGGATAGAAACAGGATCTACCCTTGCAGAATGACACAGAAGATGACAATGGCACTCTGCTTTTGGAGCCTCTGCTAAGGTGCACATATTTTTCTCTAAGGAACTCCAAGCCTGTCCTGGTTTATTTAGAATAAGTATCTTTTGGGAAATACTACTGAGGAAAGTTGAAGGCCTGACCTCTGAGGGTCTCCAGCTTCAGTTCAGACTGAGCAGCAGCCCAGTGGCTGGAAATAATCAGTCACTTGGAAAACAGCACCCTGGTGAGTTCCGAGGTGATTGGTTATTGCTTGGCATGTCTCATCAGTTTCAGTCCGGGCTACCTAAACTGAACCTGAGAGCTGGAAAACGCTGTTCATGCAAATTAATCCACAGGTAGATTCTGATTGTCCTGCTCCTCTTTCCTTGATCCATCTTCTGTTTCCAAAGCAGCTAAAACCTCAATAAAATGGGACACCTGGCCCAGGCTCAGGTAAAAGTTCCCTGGGAAAACGAATCCGTTCAGTGGCCACAAAAGGGGAAACAAAAGACTCTCTCACACCGCAGTGTGAACATCAGCCAGGCAACCCAAGAGGCTCACACGTCAGAGGGGAAGACAGCACACAACTGCAAGAAGGGGAGAGAGGATGTGGAAAAGAATGAAATGAAAGCAGAAACATTTCAGAGCCTGCAAGAGAAAGGCGAAGCATAGAACAACAACAACAACAAATGTACAGGGAAGGCATAGGCATAAAATGGCAGGAAACGAAGGAGGTGCCTGCAGGAGAAGCAGAGGAAACACCCAGAAAAGGACAAAGAACTGGCTGAAGGAGGGAATGAGAAGAGACGTCAAACAGAAGACAGAGCCCCTTGACATCAGGCATAGGACGCCTGCTCCGATGATAAATGTTCTGCAGATTCCAAAGGCACAGGCTGGGCTAGCATCCACTGGCACTGGGGACTCACATCAGGCTGTGATGAATGGTGCACACCATGGACTTAGTGTGCATCCGTCTGAATGCCCCCCGCTTCAGAGGGGCCCAGGGCCATTCCCCATCACTAATGATCTCATACACAACTGAAGCTTCCTCCCCATTTTTGGGCCAGTCCACAGGTGAGGTCATTTCAAATGAAGAGATTGGCAGAGACATGAATAGCTCTCACGGACCCTTTGTTCACAGTGAAAGTGTCAAGAATGTTGGCCCAGGACAGCTCCCAGGAATTCAGGCCACACACGACTGAAAATGTCATGCCTTCTCTGAGAACATCCATCAGGGTCAACTGTCACTGTCTGGAATTTGGTATTTTGGGCTCTTTCATGGTCTTGCTCTGATTTATTAAAATGTTGAAGTGTAGTGGACAGTGTCATGCACAGCCACCTTTGGGAGCAGAGGACTTACACCTCACAAAGTACCTGCTACTGGTGAACAGCCTTCAGAGGTCAGATCCCTGCGGGGACTGTCTCATGTGAAGAGAGATGCATGGCCCACAGTCACACCTTTGGGATCAGCCTAATTCAGACTGCTGTACCGATGCAGAGGACTAACTCCATCACCTCAATAAAGGAAACTTCTGAAGGGCAATCCTATCGTCAGAGACCCCCACAGGCTCAGCCGAGATGTCCCACTGTGCTGCGTCACAAGCCAACTTTTCACCTGCCCAACTATGCTCCCCACTCTCCCCTCCAGGGGAGTTGAGACCAAAAGCACCCCCTAATACGCGTCTTTCATGC
Source organism: Saimiri boliviensis (assembly GCF_048565385.1). Taxonomy (NCBI): domain Eukaryota; kingdom Metazoa; phylum Chordata; class Mammalia; order Primates; family Cebidae; genus Saimiri; species Saimiri boliviensis. The sequence continues at coordinate 67,435,442 of NC_133454.1, read as the reverse complement.
CAGTCATACACCTTCATCCATCAGTGCACACCTGCACTTGTATGCATACATAATCACGTGCACACATTTCATGTTAATCAGCAATAAGTAACACGATTAAGGACCACTATTCATGTCTCTGCACGAATATCCCCTTTTCAGAGCCCTTCTCTGGAGAAAGCTCTTGTCATTCTGTCAACACATCCAGTTCTATTTTCTCACCCTTAGTACCACCTGTTACATAGCATACTGGTTTTTTGTTTTTTTTGTTTTGTTTTGTTTTGTTTTGTTGTTTTTTTGTCATCTGTACTCATGAGAATGTGAGCTCATGAGAGTGTAAATTTTACTGCTTTGGCTTATTGCGATATCCCCCAGTGCCCAGAAGAGAGGCTGGACTATTACAAGCACTCAATAAATATGTTTAAACGAAATATTTTTATCTTTCTTCTTCCCAAATAAAAGCTACCTTAATAATAAATGACATCTTGTCTCAAATTCTAAAGGTTTTAATGTTCAGCCCATGAAAGCATGAAACAACGCTTTGGTCTACGTAACATCTGAGCATTCAGATAAAGTGAATTTTTGCAATTCAGTCACATATTAAGTTATATTTGTTCTCTAGGATCAATCAGAGTAAAACAACAACAAAACCACAAAAAAAAAAACAGCTCGTGACCAGATTTTTGGCAAGGCTACAGAGGCACAGACTTGGAGCGTCTCCTTTTAGGAATATGGCCATTTAAAGCTCTCACCCATCATTATGTGTTTTCTCTCGTTTAAAATAACCAGCTGAACAATTGCTACTAAGGCTTCGTTCCATCATCAAATGACATGTAAAGTTCACCCAGAACATCTTACCACCATTTCACCCAGGGATGGCCACCTTTGGGAGCAGAGGACTTATACAGTTAACAACTGGGATTAATTTCCAAGGGATTGGAGAGATACCAACACATAAATTCTTAAATCTTAGAAGATATGCCTGTTTTGCAGAGAATATCAACATTCTCTGCAGAGCCATGAGTATATTATCGTCAGGTCACCAAAAACACAGAAATTTTCGGAGTAGGTACCAGCACCCATAACCTCCTATCAAGGGCCAACAGTTCCCCCATTTACCCTCGTGATGCAATGCACCAAACTGTTCTCTTACCTTTGGGGGAGATGTGTCTCCAAGTAACCGTAGGCTCTGGTCTACCCGTTGCTATGCAGGTGAGGCTGATATTGTTCCCTTCGTTAATGGAGATATCTGAAGAAATCTCTACAATTTTTGGAGATACTGTGGAGACAAGACAGAATGAAAATAAAAATCCTGCTTAAACATTTCTTAGTTATCTTAACATGGCAGTTGGGAGAATAGTCCAGAGAGTAAAATACATGAACTATAGCAAGTTAACGATCAGAAATTAGAGGAATTACCTTAAATATAAAAAACGTCTTACCTTGAATTTAGCCTTGATTTCCTCCTATTTAAACACAATGTCAGGGAGTCCGAGTGGGAATACATGCTACTGCAACACTGCAATAGCTATTCTCCTAGCCTCCACCCTCCTCCGCTATCCACTCACCCCCACCCACCTGCAACACATATCCACGAGCCATCCTCCACTCTGCATTCAGCGATGTCTTGAAACAATGCAATTCTGATCATATCATATCTCTGTAAAAACAGCTCCAATGGCTCCCCATGGCCACCTGGTCATAGCGAGGCTCCTTCTAGGCATGAGGCTATGCAGAATCAAACATCAGTCTACATTTCCATGGCCAGCCTCAGGGATCCACCTCTGCTGACCCCCTTGTTATCCGCAGGACATCAAGCCCTGTCTAGGCATCATGCATTTGGGTCCATATTGTTCCTTACTTCCTTCCCGGACAACTCCAAGCCATCCTCATTTTTGTTTTTGAGACAGTGTCTTACTTTGTCACCCAGGCTGGAGTGCAGTGGTGCAAATATAGCTTACTGAAGCCTTGACCCCCTGTGCTCAAGCAATCCTCCCGCCTCAGGTCAAGCAGCTGGGACTGCAGGCATGTGCCACCATTCCTGGTTGATTACTTTTATTTTTGTAAAGACAAGCTTTTGCCATGTTGCCCAGACTGTCTTTAACTCCTGCATTCAAGCAATTCACCTGCCTCAGACTCCCAAACTGCACATTCGGTCATCCTTAAGGCCCAAATCAAATGCCACTTTCTTTGCTGAAACTTTCATGACCCTCTACACTTCTCTGCGCTTTTGGGCATCTCAAATTGGCTGCTGCTGCTTCATGTGCTGCCCAGAGCACATGCTACACACCTGGTGGGGAATCGAATAAAACATCAGGTAGCCGAAACTTACTTCTGACTCTGTTTCTCTGTCTCTCTCTCTCTCTCTCTCTCTCTCTCTCTGTCTCTCTCTCTCTCTCCCTTTCCCCTCCCCCTCTTCTTTCTCCACTAAATGACTCCACCTAGGGAGGGAAGGAGTTCATTCTGATAGGTAATAGGTAAAATTGGAGACAAAATGTCTACTTCCTTCAGTCTCTTCTATTTCGGAACCTTCTGAAGCTTATATTGTGGTGTGCTACATGCTTATTTACAGAAGCGGCATCCCACAAGGATGGGATAGTATTGTGGTACATCCAGCCATTGCATGTGTGTACCTGTTTCTTTTGGGGTCCAGTCACAGAACCCAATTGTTGCTGCATGTCTGAGCCTAATTCTCCAGTCTTACCTTTACCATTAGGAAATGTGATATTTGGTTCCATGTGTCTACTTATCTGTCTTATCATTCAAGTGGATGGAATAAAGAAGTCATTTGCTGAGCTCCCAAACTCCAATTCTAGACACTCATTCCACTATGCTATGGTTATGTGCTTAGCATCACCACTAGGACATGAGCTTTCTGATGACCTGAACAATGTGTTACTTATATTTGTAACCACACTAAGAGCTCAACAGACATTTACAGAATTGAGTCATAATGGTTATTCAAGGGAACCACCATCCCAATCTGTGTGCAACATGTCCGCAACAACCTCAGAGTTGGGTCACTGGCAGATATTCTTTCAATGCTACTGATGCTCGTTTTGATTTCTTAGTTCTTGGCAAGTTAAGTGTTCCCTCCATCCCACACTCTTCTGTTTCTTCATGTTATACTCCTTCCTTGAGTAAGTACTCCTCAGAGCCATCATGCTGTGCAATTCCAAAGCACACCATCCACCTGGTTTGCAATGTGATCTGGCCTGCTGGAGGGCCCAGGGAAGCTGTACGATGACTTTATTCCTTGTTCCAAAGTCAGAGTGGGGCCCTCACACTAAAGTTAGATGGGTTTGCAAATTTTAATGCTGGTATTATCTCTCTACCTGAAGCATTACTCACTCATTCCTAGTTGTGTTGAAGCTTTTCCTTCATGAATAGGGGACGTTATAAAACTATCTTAGCCTTCTTCCCCCTCCCTCCTTCTCCAGTGTTATCTTCCATGTGTGTCCTGCCTCCACCCAACTGAATGCTCATCATTAAAAAGCATGTGCTGAACTCATCTGTGCTGCACTTAGCTGTCTCCTCATCCTCATGTCCTTGTTGCTGATTTCAGTGCTCACAGTCTTCTCTGTGACTATACACATCTATTAAAATTGTCCAAGGCCTGAGAGAATTACCACCCCTTTGATATGGCTGTCCAGGTGGTCCCCAAGAGGATGTGATCTCTCCTTCCTGGGGATTTCACAGCACTGTAGTATCTCCCATATGGCGTTTAAAGTAAACTCTTACGTTACATGTATCCCGTCTTAACTTTTATACTACAAATTACCATAATATAAAATATCAAACAAGATCCTCACTTAACGTTCTATTTTTTTTTTTGCTGTCCTAAATAGAGTATGTTACATAGAGTAAGCACCAGTTAATCATTTTTAGATTTCAATCCTCACTGAGCTTCAGATAGAGAGGCTGTGTGTGTGTGTGTGTGTGTGTGTGTGTGTGTGTGTTGTGACACACATTTTGCACTTTCACAAGCACATCGTGGGACAGAAATAATGGAGAATGGATGTGGTGAGGGTTGGAGGAGAGAGAATGCTAGCTCTACAATCTGGGACTTTTAAGATATAACATTGCAATTTATGGTTGTATCATTTTAAAAGCTAGAATGAGCCTTCTAAGACAGAAAGGTAATTGATGAGTTAATGACTGTGCATTTGATTTGCTGACTGCCTGAAGGGTACAAACTTCTAAATTCTCTTAGTTCTGGAATCATTTAAACTGATCATTGCAGAAATAGACACTTTGATGTGTTTTATTCACAGTTTTAACTAGAGCATTCCCATCTCACGCACCAGGCACCCCCCGCCCCCAACACCAATCCATACATCTGCTGGTCCCTGCCCCTGCCCACTCTTGGCACCCACACAGGCTTGCCTGCTGCCTGGAGGACAGGCTGCCTGCAGAATGTCTGTGCTGGCCTTGCAGACATTGCTTCAACTGTGCAGGTAAGTAATTTATTGATCTGTAAAGCACTCTGAGATGCTCTGCAAGGGATTATGTCATGCCAACGCCATGCAATAAAATAAAAAATGATGGACTTTGTGAACACAGGGTGATTTAGGGTTTGTAGTTGGAAGTGTGCTTAAAGTACATTTTAAGTGGAAATCAGACCGGGTAATGAATTACCCTTGCTTTGGAAGGGGCTTACTGCGAGTTCATTTTCTTGGCTTCCTACACGATAGCTAATCTGCTAATCATACACTAGAGAACAATGGACAGTCCCCAAGAAGGATGGAAGGTGGTTTGGGCCAGAGATGTCAGCGCAGGAAGTATATTAAATGAGACAATCATACCTCAAGCTTAGAAGAATCATCTAGAATTGTCTCCCCCCACCAACAATTGGAAAATATCCAACTCATGAGGCAGAAGTTGGAGAAGTGCTTGCTGTCTTTTAAATTCTGCCTAAGAATACAGTTTGAAGGGGGCAAACTGCCCCTGGGCGAATGAGAAAGACAGACCATGGGCGAATGAGAAAGACAGACCATGCATGGCGTGGAGAAGAAGTGGTTTGACCAGGAGAGCAATCCCAATGATCAGAAACAAATTGGCATATGGCTAAGATGCTAAGGGAGTAAAAGTATGATTTTCTAGGTGGCAACTTGTAGCACATTGTCCGTATTCAAGATTACATTGAATTGATTAGGAGGCACTGTGGTTTTAGCTAAGCCATCCTCACAAGGAAGCCTCTGGCCAAGTATGAGAAAGGGCTACTTATATTTCTACATTGTTTCCATGGATACATTCTGTATTTCAATTCCTATCATTCAGACTGTTAGAAACATAGTAGGATTGCTTCTTTTCTTTTCTTTTTTTGAGAACGAGTCACTGCATACCAGGCTGGAGTGCAGTGGCGCAATCTTGGCTCACTGCAACCTCCGCCTCCCGGGTTCAAGCGATTCTGCCGCCTCAGCCTCCTGAGTAGCTGGAACCACAGGCGCATGCCACCATGCTCGGCTAATTTTTTTGTATTTTTAGTAGAGACAGGGTTTCACCGTGTTGGCCAGGATGGTCTCAATCTCTTGACCTTGTGATCCTCCTGCCTCAGCCTCCCAAAGTGCTGGGATTACAGGCGTGAGCCACCATGCCCAGCCTCGCTTATTTTCATTCATTCATTCCTTCTTCAACATTCATTGATCACTTTCCATACACCAGCATTGTGCTAAGCATTAGAGACTAAATTAGATACCATGCTTTTCCTCAAGGAGTTCACAGCCTTAATATACAAAAATAGTTGCAGAAGCCTATTATTCTAATGTATGGTGACATAGAATCATGACACAGGTGTTATGGGAACACAGAGGATAGACACCTAAGCCAGCCTTGACATGAATGTCACGAGAAGCTTTTTAGATACATGATACCTAAGTTAAGCCCTAGGAGTAAGTAGAAATTAATCGGGTCTGGAGAGGAAAGGAGGAAAATATCCCAGGCAAAGGAGACAACCTAAGGGAAGCACTATTTTTAAAACATTTCATGGCCAGGCATAATTTTTAATGGAGGAAATCTCCTATAGAGCAGGACTCCCCAACCTTTTTGATACCAGCAACAGGTTTCATGGAACATAATTTTCTTCCATGGGCTGGGGATGGGGGAAGAAATGGTTTCAGGATGATTCAAGTGCATTACATTTATTGTGCATTTTATTTATATTATTATTACACTGTATCATATAATGAAATAATTATACAACTCACCATAATGTAGAATCAGTGGGAGCCCTGAGCTTCTTTTCCTGCAACTAGAAGGTCCCATCAGGGATGATGGGAAACACTGACAGATCATCAGGCATTAGATTTTCACAAGGAGTGCACAACCTAGATCCTTGGCATGGGCAGTTCACAGTAGGGTTCATGCTCCTACCTAATGCTGACACCACCGATGTGGCAGGAGGCAGAGTTCAGGCGGTGTTGCCAGCAATGGGGAGTGGCTGTAAATACAGAGGAAGCTTCATTCACTCACCTGCCACTCACCTCCTGCTGTGTGACCTGGTTCCTAACAGGCCACAGAGCAGTACCAGTATGTGACCTGAGGTTTGGAGACCCTTGCTTTAGAGGCTGGGCCAAAAGTGATTCAGTGAACATTTTGTGGACACCTACCGTTACACAATGGTGTGCTAGGCCTATGAAGGACATATAGATGTATACCAATTTGCCTGACCCTCTATGAACTTATAATCTGTCTGGGGAAACAGGGCACATAAATATTCCAGAGAGTTGAATAAAAAGACAAAATATGTTAGAAAATTGTGTGTGATTGAATGTAAATGAACAGTACAGACGTGAAGTGTTGTGAGTTACTAGGAGGGACAGTAACAGCAAGTGAGAGTGTCAGAGATGGCTTCACCTCAAACTGGAGTTTATTTTAGGTATCAATACAAGAGAAACAGGCATCTAGGCAGAAAAAGTGAAGCTGTTTCAAATGGGACAGAATTACATGGGTACAGATGGGAAGGCAGAAATCCATGAACTGAGGAAATACAAAGTCTCCTGACTACAAGAGGCAACGCAGAGCAGGGAATGAAATCCAGCTGTACTATGTTCTAACTGAGCAGCCTTGGCCAAGTTACCTCACCTGCCTGTGCCTCACTGCCCACATTTACGAAATGAAGATAATAATAAGTTTCTTTTGAAGGCATAGGAGTAAGTTATGAAATGCACTGAGAACAGTTCCTGGCAATGTGAAGTGCTCAGTGAGTGAGTTTTAATATTGTATGTGCTTGGCAAACACACATATGCAGTGTCAACACAGAATGGACAGTCAATAAATTTTAACAGAATCAATGAGAAATGAAATACAGGACCATGAAGTGAACGAGAGCCAGATTGTGGAAGAGCCTTAATGCCTAGGTCCTAGATTTTAGCTCTATCCTATAGGCAGTGGCAAGTATTTGCATTTTTTAAAGAAAATGTCATAACTTAAAAAAAAATTATTATAAGGGAAAGAATCTGTTAACATTGTGTCACACAGAGTAAAATAGAGAGAAACTGGAGTCACAGAAATCAATCTACAGTGACGTTCAAGCCTGGATTACACTGTTGGCTCTGAAAAGATGAAAAGCAAGGGATGGAGTGGAGAGCAATGCCCAGGAAAAATGTACAAATCGTTACTGGGAGGGCAACCAGGGAGATGGAGTCAAGCAGGAATGCCATTCTATTTAGTAGCATCTAGACAGCCGCACGAGGAGATCCCTAGACATTCTAGGGAGAACTACCTTTGGGGAGAACATTAGTGTGATTAATTCTGTCTTAGACCTGCTGATGGTGAGATAATAAGGGACATCCAGGAAGAATATTACTATTGCTTTAGCAGTTGGAATCAGAGGATTGAAGGTCTGGGCAAGATCCCATTTTGAGAACCACATGAAAGGTAAACAGCAGAGGGGTGAGAACTGATGTGCCAGAAGTAAATTAGACCTACTAAGAGTGGATGAGTCCGTTGAATAGGCCATCGGCTATTCCCCACAGGCATGTGTGAGGTGCCGGGTCCTGACTTCCGAGAGCTGAATCTAGAAAATATGCCAATTTCAGAAACAGAAAGACCAAGGAGTAGTTACGATATGTTTAGGAAGAAAGACAGAAGCCAAGTGAGCCATGCTCTTTAGATACAGTTCCACATTTAATACATTATGTTAATGTTTAATCTGGCTCTTATTGAATTTTAATTCAAATGTGTAAATAATTAAATAAGATAATTATTAAAACAGTATTCTGAGGAACTTCCCTACTCCTGGTTTAGCTTCCACTGCCCAGGTGTTGCGTTTTAATAATTATGCCATTAATAAATAGCAATTTGCTGTTTTTAGCACACAGTGGATATCCTATTAAATCCAAATTCGGATGCTTTATTAAGCACTGTGCAGTCCTGTGGGGCTGAGAATGCACATAAGCCACTTGGACCAGGTAACTGCATAGCACATGCAGATCTACAGATCCCAGATGGCTTCCTTGGTTGCCAGTGGGGCTCCCCCTCCTGCTTCTCCTCTGTCCTGAAGACTGGAGATCCCCACATCTCTTCAGGGCAGTCTCACAGTGAGGGCTGCTTTGCTGCTAAGGCCTCTTTAGGGACTTTGTCTTTACAGAATTAACAGGACAAATAGGGAGTGCTCTTAACCTTTCTGGCTTCCAGACACGTGCAGAGACACTCAGGCCTATGAGAACAGCCTGGTGCATGAATGTACAACCCAGATCAGAAAGCTTGGAGAGATGCGACAAGGCAGGTGTTGGTTTTGAGACAAATCCATCTTTTCCCAAGTGCTAGGCACAGCTGAGTGGTTCAAGTGGGATTCGGGCTGTGGCAAATGTGCTTGGTTAAAACTTCCCTTCTCTCCTCCAGACTGAATGGAGAGATGAATCTGTCTCAGAGCATGAAGGCAAACTCCTTTGGTCCCAAAGGCCATGCATGCGCTGGACACCGCCTCCCTCTCTGTGTTCTTCTCACAGGATTTTCCCTTCCTCACCCTGTGGGCCACCTGTCCTGCTCAGATACCTCAAGCCCTCCTCTGACTCCGTCCTTCACGCTTGCCTTTCTCCTGCTCCTCGCACTGGTTCTAATTCTTTCAATCTCAGTTCCTCACAGAAGCCTTTCTTGAACCCTTTTTCTACAAGAGAATCCCCAGGCTGCCTGGCTTGCTACACAACTGTCTACCTCTCCTAAGTACGATGTGAGCTCTGTTCGTTGTCCCATTCACTGAAACGGTCAGCACATATCATAATGCCGGGCTTTGTTTGTGTCCAACAATTTTTGAGTGAATGAATTACTATGTTCTATCAAGGCTGTATACAAATGCAAATAAATTTAAATGACTGAATTTCCTCAAGATCTTTAAATTGCCCCTAAGGACTGTAAGTGAACATAATGATGTTGACAATTGCCATTTATTAAATACCTGCCGTACAACAGATGTTTAACATATATTACCTTTATTTTATTTTTCATTATATGAATCCCACAAATAGATAGTCTAAGGTGACCAATTGCCCAGGTCTACCTGGAAATTGGAGGGTTTCTTGAGACATAAAACTTTCACTGCTGAAACCAAGAGTGTTTCAGGTCAATGGGGATGCATCAGTCACCCTAATTATTTCCCATGATTTACAGATAAGGATACAGATACTCAGAGGAGTCAAAGAACTGGTTCAAGGACAAACAGCTGAAAACTGCAATGTTTATTTTTAATAGAAATAATATGGGTTAGAAAAATAACAAACGCACATGGAATCATGGGAATATACACAAAGAATAAACAAACACTAATACCTATATATTTGTGGACACCTACACCCTATGAAACTACTGTGCATTAGAATCTTCACAGGGATGGATCTTGAATGGATTACTTGATAATCTTATCCTGTATAAGAATCCTGAGGCAGTGCTATTGTTATTCCAATTGCCAGATAAAGAAACTAATGATTAGTGATATTTTAGTAATGTGCTCAAGGTCACTCAGCTAACAAGTGGTGAATGTGGGACCTAAATGAAAGTTATATATGATCCCAGCAATGTTTTCGTCACACAGAGTTCAGTCCAGTAAAATGCAGATCCCTACCCAGTGGCCCTTAGATTTTGTTGAATACGTCCACACATCGTGTATGTGTATAAAATACTTTAAGTTCTGGGGGACATGTGCAGATCAGGTAGGTCTGTTACATAGGTATACACATACCATGGTAGTGGTTTGCTACATCCATCGCCCTGTCATCTACATTAGGAATTTCTCCTAATGCTATCCCTCCCCAATCCCCCCACCCCCTGCTATTTCCCCCCCTAGCCCTCCACTCCCCAGGCCCCAGTTTGTGATGTTTCCCTCCCTGTGGCTGTGTGTTCTCATTGTTCAACAGCACTTACAAGTGAGAACACGTGGTATTTGGTTTTCTGTTCTTGTGTCAGTTTGCTGAGAATGATGGTTTCCAGTTTCATCCATGTCCCTTCAAAGGACATGAACTCATCTTTTTTATGGCTGCATAGTATTCCATGGTGTATATGTGCCACAATTTCTTTATCCAGTCTATCATTGATGGGCATTTGGGTTGGTTCCAAGTCTTTGCTACTGTGAACAGTGCCACAATAAACATATGTGTGCATGCGACTCTGTAATAGAATGATTTACAATTCCTTGAAGAACCCCATTAAAAGGTAGGCAAAGGATATGAACAGACACTTTTCAAAAGAAGACATTTATGTACCCTACAAACATATGAAAAAAGGCTCATCATCACTGGTCATTAGAGAAATGCAAATCAAAACCACAATGAGATACCACCTCACGCCAGTTAGAATGACAAGCATTAAAAAATCCAGAGACAACAGATACTGGAGAGGATGTGGAGAAATAAGAACACTTTTACACTGTTGGTGGGAGTATAAATTAATTCAGTTCAACCATTGTGAAATACAGTGTGGCAATTCCTCAAGGATCTAGAAATAGAAATTCCATTTGACCCAGAAATCACATGGTATATTTAACAAAGGGAGCACTCCCCATTGCTACCTATAAGATGTTATTCTTTGCAACAAGAGTGGATTGGATGTTCCATAAACATATTTTTGCATCTTCCCACATTTGAAAAAAATATTTAATCTCCATTCTTCTTCCCCTCCCTCGCTTCCTAACTCCCTCCCTCCCTCCTTCCTTTCTTTTTTACTTCCTTCCTTCCTCCTTTCCTTCCAAAAATATTTGCATGGTAGAATACGCATTCCGGTATTGTGGGATTCCTATGGTCTCTTTTAATAAAAAAGAACCCTAACCTTCATATCAGAAGCCCAGGTTTTAAGTCCACACCCCGAAGTTACTAGCTGTATAAATGCATGATAATCATTTGAGTCTCAGATTATATTCATTATATATCAATACCTATCTTTCCGACTCAAAATACATGTTCTATGAATCAGATTAAATTAAAAAAAATCACCTTTTATACAAAAGCATTAATTAAATGTCATTTCTTAGTGTTACTTAAAAATATGTACTTCTAGAGACCAATACGAAGAGAAATAGAGATTTTCAGTGCAGTAGGGGGCTGTTTTGGTTTGGACGTTGGGATGGACACCACCCCCTGCTGATGTGCTCATGGTTTGAGAATAAAGTGCATCTTTAAATGAGGACTCAGGCCCCAGGCTGGGATGTGCTGTGCAATAGGACCTCGTTGTTTTGCCAGCAATGTGCTTGCTGCCTTCATTTTCAAGAAGAGAAGGGTCAGATTACAGACACTCAGAATTCCCAATGAGAGTCTGAAAATGTGGAAAGCTGCTTAATGGCATAACCTCAGTGGATTATTATTCTCTTCACCAGAACCCTTCTGTCATTTGTTACATCTCATTCCTTCTGTCCCCCTCCAGAGTAAAACCGTTCATGTTTGCTGGAAAATCATGAAGCCCTGGGAAAAAACGCTAGTGATTTATTCAGGATTAGTCATAAACCAGTGGTTCTGAAGATTGGAACTTGTTCCTTTCAGGCTCAACTGAAATGTGGAAGGAAGTCTTTATGAGCTCTGCCTCTTGACCCAGTTTTAGTCATTCCTGATAGAGACAGAAGAGAGAGAAGTTCACACCATTCTTTCCTCACTCCGTGCCTCTTGGCTTCGGGGCATATTGGTACAAATTGAATTTCACAGCGACTACCTGTAATCATAAGTGCCCCATTATGTGGGCCACATCTAAGAAATTACTAAGAAGTGTCTCTTCTTCAATTTTTCAACATGGAAACATAAGGGACGTATCGGTGATCATGATGTGGACCTGCCATCCAGACAGGACCAGCTGGTTTCCCAACTGTGTGTGTTTTTCATGTACAGCGGTGAATGCTTTGGGTTGGGCGCATGTGAGTGGCATTATTGCTCTATACCACCAGGCCTCGCTCTTTAGCGACCAGTTCACCAAGGGAGGAGACATAGGGTGGGAAGAGAAGAAACACTGAACACCTTCTACGCTGAGCACGTTGCCAGGTGTTCCACATTTGCTGCTCCCCAATAAATCCTCACCGTAACTCCTAAGGCATGATCCCCACCATGTGGTCGAGAAATTGAAGCTTGGAGAGGTTACACAACTAACCCATCATGCAGAATGCAGAATGTCAGGCACACTGCAGATTCTCTCATAAGGTGTCCCTGAAAACTGACAGCCAAAACTGATACAAGCCAAACATCCTCAAAACTTGAAATAACGGGACAACAAGAAACGAATCAATTAACCTAATTCATTACATGATTTTATAAGGAAGAGAACAAAAGTAAAAATGTAGGAAGATATTACTTTTTAACATTATTCCTCATGGGAGAAAACTAATATCTGTTGAAGACCTAATAAGGACTTCCTATATTTTTTCCCTTTCAATCCAAGAAACTGAGGTTTTATAAAGTCAATGAAGTGCTCAAAGCCACTGAGCTAGAAAGTGGCTGTTCCTAGATCCAGGCTCTTCCTACAGGGATTTTGGGATCAAATGAAATATGTAGGTATAATTGAAAGCACTTAGTGAATTACTAATCACTCTGCAAATGAATGCTATTGTGATTGAGATGATTCAGAGTTCAATCAATTAGTGGTAAACAGCATAATTGTTTGCTGTAAAAACCAACCCTGATGTGCTGACCAGGATTTATTTATAGGACTAGCAACATCTCCTGACACGCATGGTTTCTTCACAACTATCCTCTCCTCAGAGCCAGGGGCTGGCAAGAGATTTCTGATACCACTGTTTCTAATTTCTTCTCACCAGGCATTGTCTATTCCTGTAGTTCCCAATAGCCATAGCCTTGCCATATCCTTTGCGGTCCAATGGCAAGGCCTCTTTAAGTGTGTCTTTTGCTCGCTTGGCATCTGGCAACTTATTGTGGCTTTCTCTTCCCAAAGCAAGAATGCAGCTGCTCATGAAACTCAGGCGACCAGATACCATAAGCTATGCAATGGTGACTGCCACTTCTGTCATATACCAGACTCCATTAGTTGCTCCTCTCCCCTAGAGGGACTTTTTGCACCATCTCGGAAAGATATTCATCGCAATGGAACGAGACCCCATCAGGCTTAGAATTCTAATAGGCTTAGAGAACTCATGGGGAGAGGGCACCCCTGGCAGCTCCAGCCTCACCTAGAGGGACCCTCTAGGTACACACACTTCTGTTTTCGTTCTAAGGACTTTGACCCCTGTCATCCCACTGCATTTTCAAAAAGCATCATTTGTCTGCAAATTCAGGAAGATGTTAGCTAACTCTGAACCTTGGATGCTCTTGCTTCTGTTCGGAACCCACCTCATAGAGAGAAAAACCATTCTGCTATCATAGTCTGTGCCGTCACTCTACCCCAGAATGAAGTTTGTATTTCTACATCTTCATATGATACAGGTAAACAAATATGTAAATGTATATGTATAGGTCACAGTAATCTCTTAGACTCTGAGCCGTGCTTCTCTCTGCTCATATTCGCCTCTTGCCCTTAAGAGATACTCAGGTAACGATCATTCCTCTCTCCCAGGCTGCCTCACTTAGGTCAAATGGAGGTCAACCAGATAGAGACTAAGCCCCTGTCCCCAGGTGGTCCCTGCTCTTGGCTCTCAGCTCTGCAGAAACCTGCATCTCTCAGCTGTCAATCTGCTGGCTGCCAACAGCGCCAAGCTCACTTACATTCTCAGCTGCCTCCATGGCGTCATCAGCACTTTAATTCTTAATTGCCTAAAAGCACTGGTAGTTATGCACTCAAACGCAAGCTATAAAACTGTATGCAGCAGGGAATTATGCTGACTGCAGTAAGAACGCTGTGGTAAAGTCCTCACCACATCTCACCCCTTGACTGCAGTAAAGTGCAAATAATTCCACAGATTTTTTTATTGTTCTTCAGATAACTGCACAGTTGAGTTCAGCGAAGGAGGGTCGTTATCCCTGAGAAGGGTTTCTGCCTCTCTCTACTGCTAGAGTCCCACTACTGCTCATGCCAGAAAACTTGAGTTGTTCCCACACTCCCTGTGACCACTGTCTTTGGGAAGTACTTAGGCAGCTGCAAGGAAGACACATCTCATTATCTGACCTTGAATCTTGAATCCTGGGAGGTGGTCCCACTGCTGTCCAAGGAAACTTGTCCATTGATTTTGTGTTCCAAGACCTATTGTCACTAAATCCCTCATAAAGGTTATGGCTGATGAACAGATCAAGGCGAAGCTCCTTCCCCTTTAGCATGAGGGGTAGAGATGCAGGTCTGTCTGTTTTAAACTACAAGTTCTCAGTGAGAGTGGCAGCTCTGTTAATCCCCCTGTGAAATGTCACAGTGCTGGAGCAAGCGAGGCAGTGCAGTTGAGTAAAGAAAAAAGTTTCAACATGACTTCTTGTTAATACAAAGCTTGTCAAACACATCACCTAGAAATGCCGAATGTCTTTATTAGATTCCTTTATCTCCCCCTGAGACGGGAGGGACGCAACCAGTTGCTTCTCAGTAGAGATGTCATCATCCGGAAACTAATTAAAGGCTACGCAAGAAGCTGGGTCTCTCACACTCAGGAGAACAAAATGCATTAGCAACAGAAGTAAAAAAAAAAAATTACAAGTGAACTTTATATCAAAAAGGGTAGGTTGGGAATTTGACAATAACTTTTCTTTCTCCCTCACCAGTTCCCAGCAGGAGAAAGCAGGCCCATCAGTATGTCAATGAATCTTGACACCAGGCATCTGCTCCCCGGTATCACTCAGGAAGGAATTTCTCCCCTATCTATGGATGCAGAGG
Organism: Saimiri boliviensis; assembly: GCF_048565385.1. Lineage (NCBI taxonomy): Eukaryota > Metazoa > Chordata > Mammalia > Primates > Cebidae > Saimiri > Saimiri boliviensis. The sequence goes on along the minus strand of NC_133454.1, from coordinate 67,420,247 downwards.
GGAGAAGACCACCTGACCACTTACTATGAGAAATGCAATTGTGTGGGTTTTATGCCAGCATCTTCCCTTACTACTGAGAACTGTAAAAGATCTGTGTTGCTGAATAGCATTCATTTCCCTCTGCACATCAAAGAGCCTGGCTACTCAAACTTAGGAGTTTGATATGTCCAATTACAGAAAAGCATATAGAAGCAGATGTTGTACCTCAAAACTGACAAAAACTCAGAACTTAAGTCCCCTGGCATCTTTAACCATGTAATAAACCTCCTCCGTATGAATGAGGTGAACAACTACACTCTACATACCATACTTTGCAATCACTAAAGATCCCTACCTGTGGTGTCATGCCTTTCATAGATTTCTCCTGCTGATATTTCATGATCTTTTATGTTTCATTCTGATATCACTTTTAATCCAGGAAACTAATCATAGTTGTCCACAAAATGTAATGTAAAAACCCATGCCTCCTCCCATTTAGCACTCTAGCCACCCTAGACAGTAACTGTTCCAGCACAGAATTCACTGCCACTTTCCGTACTTCCTGTCATGGTTGATGATGCTTAACTTGTCTTACAAGATGCTTGCTTTTCAGGTCTACATGTCTGAAATGTTGCTCATCATTTAGTCCTAGATAAACACACACTGTCTTCCACCAGGGCCTTATTAGATATTGGCTGGATGGCTGATACTAAATGAGTGAACTAATTCAAATGTTCAAGTTTGCCATCTCTGTCTACCCACAGAATAAATTTTAAAGAACTTGTCTTGAGACATTAGGCACTCCTCCTTCCCCACTTACCTTCTACTCTTCTCTATAATTATGCTAGATAAACATCACATATTGGTCTCTATCTGAATGGATTAATATTCAGTAAAAGCTCTATGCAAATCTGCAGAATATCAACATAGCCAAGAACTCAGACTCAGGAGCCAAGTAGGCTCAAGCTCCAATTCTGAATCTACTATCTACCAGCCATATTTTTTCAAAGTTTTTACTATGGTAAAATATACCTAACATTTATCATTTCAGCTATTTTAAGTATACAGTTCAGTCACATTCAGTACATTTGTAAGGACAAGTGCAGTGTCTCACACCTGTAATCTCAGCGCAGTGGGAGACTGAGGTGGGAGGATGGCTTGAGCTTAGGAGTTTGAGATCAGCCTGTCCAACATAGCAATGCCACCATCACTACAATTTTTTTTTTTAATATTAGCTGTTTGTGGTGGCATGATACTGTAGACCCAGTACTCAGGAGGCTGAGGTGGATCTCTTAAGCCCAGGAATTGAGGCAGCTGTGAGTCAAGATTACACCATTGCATCCCAGCAAGGGCAACAGAACAAGATCTTGTCTCTGAAATAAATAAATAAATTTATAAACTTACATATGTTTAAGACAGTCATTTAACTTCTCAGTGTCATTTTTTTTTCAAAATGCAAATGATAACAATACCTAATAGGGTGGTTATAACAAAAGGTAATTTAGATGATTTACATAGTACTCAGCACAGCTAAAAGATCAAAAAAAGAATTACACACACAAACATGCACTCACCAATCCAACCAATCCAACTATTAATAGAATCATGTTCCCCAATCTCTGTGTGACCAAATCCCAGGAGCTACATCTTACCAAATCTAATGCCCAATTACCTGTCCTCAATATAATTTAATCTTTTAGCAGTATTTGACTCGGATCTACCTTTCCTTCCTTGGCTTGATGCTCTCACATTGTCCTTGTTCTCTAGTTAGCTTACTGGCTACTCCTCCTCAATGTCAAACTCTAAATGTTGACATGATCTATTTCATGACCATCAGCCCTCTTCTTTAACTAAAACTCCCTTCCATCCCATCTGTGGCTCAACTACTATCAGATACTCATGGTTTCCAAATTCATGCCATCAGCCCTGACCTCTCCTTTGAGCTTCAATCTCACAGGCCAAATACTGGATTCAATGCTTTTTATTTTACTTTTTTCTCTTGATTTTTCTTTTAGGTTCAGGAAACACATGTGCAGGTTTGTTACATGCATAAATTGTGAGTTGCTGAAGTTTGGTATATGAATGATCCAGTCACCCAGGTAATGACCATAGTAACTGATAGGTAGTTTTCCACCCGATACCTCTCTCCCATCCTCCCCCACTCAAGTAGTCACTACAGTCTTGTTTCTTTATGTCTATGTGTATTCAATGTGTAGCTCCCACTTATATGTGGGATCATGCAGTATTTGGTGTTCACTTAGGTTAACGACCTACAGCTCCACCTACGCTGCTAGAAAGAACATGATTTGGTTTTTTTATGACAGTATAGTACTCCATGGTGTATATGTGCCACATTTTCTCTACCCAGTCCACTACTGATGGGCACATAGGCTGATTCCATATCTTTGCTATTGTGAACAGTGCCACAATAAACATATGGGTGTATGTGCTTTTTTTGGTGAAACAATTTCTTTTCCTCGTGGTACATATCCAGTAGCAGGACTGCTGCATTGAAAGGTAGTTCTGTTTTAAGTCGTTTGAAAAATCTCCACACTGCTTTCCATAGTGGCCGAACTAATTTACATTCACACAAACAATGTAAACTTGTTCCCTTTTCTCTACAATTTTGCCAACATCCGTTGTTTTTTGACTTTTTAATAATAACTATTCTGACTCGGTGTGAGGTGGTATCTAATTGTGGTTTGATTTGCATTTCTCTAACAATTAGAGATAATGAGAATTTTTTAAAATATATTTCTTGACCACATGCATGTCTTCCTTTGAGAAATATCTGTTCATGTCCTTTGCCTATTTTTTAATGGGGTCATTTGTTTTTTGCTTGTTGAATTAAGTTGCTTATGGATTCTGGATATTAGACCTTTACTGGATACATACTTGGTGAATATTTTCTCCCATTCCATAAATCATCTGTTCACTCTGTTGATAGTTTATTTTTCTGTGCAGAAGTTTAATTAGGTCTCACTTGCCAATCTGGGGCTTTATTGCTATTGCTTTTAGGGTCTCAGTCCTAAATTATTTGCCATGGCTGATGTGCATAGTGATATTTCCTAGGTTTGTTTTCAAAGGTTTTTATAGTTTTAAAACTATAGTTTTAAGCATTTAATCCATTTTCAGTTAATTTTTGTATATGGTAAAAGAATGGGGTCCAGTTTCAATCTTCCACAAAAGGCTAAGCCAGTTATCTTGCACCATTTATTGAATATGGAGTCCTTTTTCCAGTTGCTTGTTGTTGTCAACTTTGTTAAAGGTCAGATGATTGCAGGTGTGGACCTTTATTTCTGAGTCTTCTATCCTGTTTCATTGGTCTATGTGTCTGTTTTTGTAACAGCACCATGCTGTTTTGGTTACTGTAGCCTTGTAGCATAGTTTGAAGTCAAGTAATATAATGCCTCTAGCTTTGTTCTTTTTGCTTAGGATTACCTTGGCTATATGGGCTCTTCTTTTGGTTCTACATAAATTTTAGAATAGTTTTTTTCTAATTTTGTGAAAATAATGTTAATAGTTTGATAGAAATAGCATTGAATCTATAAATTGCTTTGAGAAGTATGGTCATTTTAACAATATTGATTCTTCTTATCCATGAGCATGGAATGGTTTTCCATTTGTTTGTGAGTTTTCTGATTTCTTTCAGCAGTGTTTTGTAATTCCCATTGCAGAGATTTTTTTATCTTCTTAGTTAAACGTATTCCTAGGTATCTTATTCTTTTTGTGACTATCGTAATTGAGATTGTGTTCTTGACTACTTGGCTCTCAGCTTGGAAGTTATTGATGTAGAGAAATGCTACTGATTTCAGCCAGGTGCAGTGGCACACACTTGTAATCCCAGCACTTTAGGAGGTCAAGGTGGGCAGATCACTTGAGGTTAGGAGTTTGAGACCAATCTGGCCAACATGGTGAAACCCCCCTCTCTACTAACAGTACAAAAATTAGCCAGGTGTGCTGGCACAGGCCTGTAATCTCAGCTACTCAAGAGGCCGAGGTACAAGAATAACCTGAATTTGGGAGGTGGAGGTTGCTGTGAGCCAAGATTGTACCGCTGTACTCCATCCTGAGTGACAGAGTGAGACCTTGTCTCAAAAAGAAAAGAAAAGAAAGAACAAGAAAGAGAGAGAGAGAGAGAAAGAAGGAAGGAAGGAAGGAAGGAAGGAAGGAAGGAAGGAAGGAAGGAAGGAAGGAAGGAAGGAAGGAAAGGAAGGGAAAAGAAAAGAAAAATAAAGAAATAATACTAACTTCTATACACTGATACTGTAGCCTGAAACTCTACTGTGATCATTTATCAGTTCAAGGAGCCTTTGGGCAAATAGTCTTTGGGGTTTTCTAGGTATAGAATAACATCATCTGTGAAGAGAGATAGTCTGACTTCCTTTCTTCCTGTTTAGATGGATTTTATTTCTTTTTCTTGCCTGACTTCTCTGGCAAGGACTTTTAGTATCATGTTACATAGGTCTGGTGAGAGTGGTAATACTTGTCTTGTTGAATTTCTCAAGAAAAATGGTTTGAGCTTTTGTTCATTCAGTTATTATGTTGGCTGTAGGTTTGTCACACGTCTCTTATTATTTTGAGGCATGTTCCTTTGATGCCTAATTTGTTGAGGGGTTTTTCACATGAAAGGATGTTGAATTTTATTGAGAGCCTTTTCAGCATTTATTAAGATGATCATTTTATTTTTCCTTTTAATTATATTTATTTAGTGGAACACATTTGTTGATTTGTATATGTTGAATCACCCTTGCATCCCAGGAATAAAGCCAACTTCATCATGGTAAATTAACTTTTTGATGTGTTGCTGGATTAGGTTTACTAGTATTTTGCTGAGGATTTCTGTACCTATGTTCATCACAAATAATAACCTGAAGATTTGTTGTTGTTGTTATCATTGTTTGATTGTGTCTCTGCCAGGGTTTGGTATCAGAATGATGCTGGCTTCATAGAATGAGTTAGAGAGGAGTCCTCCTCCTCTATTTTTTGGAATAAATTCAGAAGGACTGGTATTAGCTCTTTGTATATCTGGTAAAATTTGACTGTGAATCCATGTGGTCCTGGTCTTTGTTTGGTCAGTAGGCTTTTTGTTACAGATTCAATTCTGGAACTCATTAGTGCTCTGTTCAAAATTTTAATTTCTTCCTGGTTCAAGCTTGGGAGGCTGTAGTTTCCAGGAATTTATCCATTTCTTCTAGTCTTTTTAGTTTGTGTGCATAGGAGTGTTTGTATCAGTCTCTGAGTAGTTTTGTGTTTCTATGGGGTTGGTCGTAATGTCACCTTTGTCATTTCTGATGAGGTTTGTATCTTTTTTCTTCTTTATTCATCATAACTTTTAGTTTTGTTGATCTTTTGTATGGATTTGTGCACCTCAATTTTGTTCAGTTAAATTCTGATTTTGGTTATTTCATTATTTCTGATATCTTTGGATGTTGGTTTGCTCTTGTTTTACTACTTCCTCTCAGTATGACATTTGGTTGTTAATTTGAGATCTTTCTAGTTGATTGATGTAAGTTTTTAGCACTGTAAACTTTCCTTTTAACACTGCTTTAACTGTGTCCCAAATATTCTGATCTATTTTTTCTCCATTTTTGTTAGTTTCAATTTTTTTTTTTTTTAGTTTTAACCTTAATGTCATTCTTTACCTGAAAGTCATCCAGGAGCAGGTTGTTTAACCTCCATGCATGCAGTTGTATGGTTTTCAGAGATCTCAGTATTAATTTCTATTTTTATTGCACTGTGGTCTGAGAGTGTGGATGGTGGACTTTGACTTTTTAAAATTTATTATGACTTGCTTTTTGGTTGAGCGTGTGGATGATCTCAGAGTATGTGCCATATGCAGATAAAAAGAAAGTATATTCTGTTGTTATTCTCTTGTTGTGAGTGTTCTGCACTATCTATTAAATCCAACTAGTCAAGTGTCATGGTTAAGTCAGAGTATCTTTTCTAGATTTCTGCTTCAATTATCTGTCTAATGTTGTCAGTGAGGTGTTGCAGTTTCCTGCTATTATTGCATGTTTATCTAGATATCTTTGTAGATCTCTAAGAACTTGTTTTATGAACCTGAGTGTTTTCTGATTTTGGGTTTGTGAGCCTATGGGTATTGTTACTCATGAGATGGGTCTCTTGAAGGCAACAGACCATTGGTTCTTGCTTCTTAATGTAACTTGCCTGCTATGCCTTTTAAGGGAGGCAATTAGCTCATTTATATTCAATGTCACTATTGATACGTGAGGATTTTATTCTGTCATCATGTTGTTAGCTGATACATATACTTGATTGAATAGTTGCTTTACAGTGTCAATGCACATACTTAAGTGTGGCAGGTATTACTCTTTCTTTTCCATGTTTGCCACTCCCTTTAGGAACTCTTGTGAGGTAGGTCTGGTGGTAACAAATTCACTTAGGGTTTTCTTGTCTTAAAATGATCTTATTTCTCCTTTGCTTATGAAGCTTAGTTTCCCAAGATATGAAATTCTTGCTTGGAATTTTTTTCTTGAAGAATGTTCAAAATAGGCCCCAAGTTTATTTTGGCTTGCTGAAAAGTTCACTATTAACCTGATGGGGTTCTATTTGTAAGTGACCTGCCCTTTCTCTCTAGCTTTCTTTAATATTTTTTCTTTCACTTTGACCTTAAAAAGTCTGATGGCTATGTGTCTTACAGATGGTCATCTTGTATAGTATCTCACAGGGGTTCTCTCAACTCAATTTCTTGGATTTGCATGTTGACCTCTCTAACCAGATTGGGAAAATTTTTTTGGACTATATCCTCAAATACATTTTCCAAGTTGCTTGCTTTCTCTCCTCTTTCAGGAATGCCAGTGAGTTGTAGGTTTGGTCTCTTTACATAATCCCATATTACTGAAGGTTTTGTTCATTTGTAAAAACTTTTTTAAACTTATTTTTTGGATGCATTGCTTCAAAGAAGTTATCTTGAAGCTCTAATAGTCTTTCCTCAGCTTGGTGTATTCTGTTGTTAATGCTTCCAATTGTATGATAAAATTCTTGTAGTAAATTTTTCATTTCCAGAAGTTCAGTTTGGTTCTTTATTAAAATGGCGATGTCACCTTTCTACTCTTGGATCATTTAACTGTTTTCCTTGGATTGAGTTTCAGCACTGTCTTGTATCTTGTTGATCTTCCAGGCCATTCAGATCCTAAATTTTATTTCTGACATTTCAGCCATTTCTATCTGCTTAAAAACTATTGCTTGGTAGCTAGTGAGATCATTTGGAGGTAAGAAGACACTCTTACCTCCTCTGAGGTAAGACTGAAATCTTTTCTACTTTACTGCATCTGTGGCTTTCCTATTTTTACTGTTTGCATGGACATTTCATTCTCTGCATCATGTCTAGAGTAAGACGTTCCTCTATTCTTTGAAGGTAAGAGTGTCTTGAAGGTAAGGGTGATGTTCCTCTATTCTTTGAAGTTACCGTCCTTTGAATAGGGCTTTTGGTTTTTATGTTCCTTACTGCCCTTGAGGGTTTGACTGTGGTACAAGGTGAGTATAGTCAAATGGCTTCATTTTCAAAGGCTTTCAGAGGGCCAAGGCTCAGTTCAGCACACCTGGGCAGTGTGCTCTAATCCTGTAGGGTTCAAACTTGGTCTGTGGCATTGTCCTCTGTCCCCTTGAGATTGCATACTGGTTGCACTGGAAGTTGGGAGTGAGGTACTCCCCGGTCACTGGCAGCAACACTTTGTAGAGGGAACTGAGGTTTTAAAGCACTCTAGCATGGTGGCAGGGTTGGGGGGCTAAGGTGCTCCCATACCACTAGCAACAGCACTTTGTTGAGTGAGGGCCACAAGCATATGCACTCCAGAGGGGCAGCGTCCAGGGGTGGGGGCTGAATCAATGGTTTTCAGCTTTTGGCCTGTTGGACAATGGACATTGACCTGTTTTTTCTTCTCTGGTAAAAAGATGATATAATAGTGACTCTTACCAGAGCGCTATCCTAAGGATTAAGTGACTTCATATACATGAAGTGCTTAGGGCAACACTAAACATGTGCTCAATAAAGTATAATGATTTGGCCTATGTCTCATCTTTATTTAATTGTTCAATAGGTAAATGTATTTATTAAGTCCCAGAGTTCTGGGTTCCTTTCACCCCCACTTTAAACCTTCTTCTCCTCCTAGTATTCTCTATCATAATCATACCATTACCTACCCAATTGCTCAGGACAAAGAAAAAACAGTCATACTTAATTTCTCTCTCACCCTCAGTTTCCTTAACCAGTTATTGTGTTTTGATGCTTTATCTAAAAAATGACCGTCACCCTGACTAGGCAGCGTTATCTTCTCTCTTACTACTGAAGTCTATTCTACTTTTACTACATCTGTGGTTTTCCTGTTTTTACTGTTTGCATGGACATTCCATTCTCTGCATCATGTCTAGAGTAATTAAAACAAAACAAAACTACAAAAAAAAAAAAAATCAAATAATACCATCCCATGCTTAAAATCCTTCAATGGCATTTGACTGAATTTAGGATTAAATTCAAAGTCCATACCTGTGTATCTAAGATGCTACATAGCTAACACCTGAAGGAAGTCTTTGACTTTACCTTGGACTATTTTGCCCAGAATTCACTCAATTCCCTGATCTGCTTTCTACCTCCCCTTTTTTTTTTTTTTTTTTTTTTTTTTTTTGAGATGGAGTCTCACTCTGTCACCCAGGCTGGAGTGCAGCGGCATGATCTCAGCTCACTGCGACCTCTCCTACCCCGGTTCAAGCGATTCTCTTGCCTCAGCCTCCCGAGTAGCTAGGATTACAGGCGCCCGCCACCGTGCCTCACTAATTTTTGTAGTTTTTAGTAGAGACGGGGTTTCAACATCTTGGCCAGGTTGGTCTTAAACTCCTGACCTTGTGATCCACCCACCTTGGCCTCCCAAAGTGCTGGGATTACCAGCGTGAACCACCACACCTGGTCCTTTCTGTTTCTTAAAGGTGCCAAGGTTAAGGGTCTTCAGGCCTTTGTAGTTTCTTTCCTCTCCTGAAATGCTCTTTATCAAGAGTGTCACATATTCAGTTGTTTATCATTTAGTTCTCATTTCAGATTTCCCCTTCTCAGTGCCCTTCCTAGCTATGCTACCTCAGATAGTTCCTGAGAGAGTTCCTGGCCCACCCCATTACCATGTTTTGGTTATTGGTATAGCTCATGACACTCTTTGAAATTCTCATTCATTTGTTTAGTGTCTGATGTCTCTCTCTTCTCATTGGAATGTAACAGCCATGAGAATCAAACCATATATTGCCCATTCTCTGACCCTTCCACCAACAATGCCCAGCACAAAATAGGAGCTCAAATCGTTTTGTTGACTATATGAATTCCCTGGCCAGAATTAATTTATTCCTTCTTTGTCCTTTGTTCAAACCACTCTAATGGAGCATATCACAGTTTGTCTTAGCAACTATTAGTATATGTCCTTATCACTCCCACAAGAACATGAGACTCAAGAAGGCAGGACCTATAATGGTTTTTATGTCTTTTGTGTGCTTCACCTTTATGTCGCCCAGCATAGAACAGTGTTTCTTGCAAATAGTAGGGGTACCACAAATGCTTGTTCATTTGTATGCATGAACTGAATCACACACATTTTCTTTCTTGCGGCTCTATAGTACTTAAAGATATATTTCTGGCAAAGATTTCATGACATAACTATTGACACTGTTGCTGTCATACACACCCCAAAGTCCACTCAAGTGTTGTGCGTGTCTGTGTGTGCATGTCTGTGTGCGTGCACATGTGCACGTATCTGCTGTGAATCAGTGAGCAAGGCAACTCTGTTTCCTGGTGCAGAATTTGTTGCTTGCCATGAAGCTAAAACGTCAACATGCTTTTGAGAAGTCCAAGTTCCGTTCCTTTCTTTAAGGCTTTGGAACATGAAAGAAAACAATGTCCTGCAGGCAGCTCTTCTTTACTGAGAAGGTCGTGTTGAGCAACACAGAAAAGCTAAACAAAAAAACCTGTCGCTGGGCAATAAATTAAAAATCGGTCTGTGCTCCTGAAGATAAATCAGCAACTTTAATGCTCCTCCCCTGAGCTGGGCATCTTCAAGGAACATAGGACAGGTGTCTCCAAGCTGAAGTATTGGTTAAAAAGCTGTCCTTTAAATTACATTTGGGCTATTTCTTTCCTGGCTGGCTGTATTTTCTGTGATCTATCTAGAGGCTTAAAAAGACACACAGAGAAATAAATCTCAGTGCCATTAAGCACACACTATGGACTTGCATATTTGTTCTTATCTCTGGCCTCTCTCCCTTCTATCATCTCCCACCCGCCCCTCTTCCCAACACTATCAAACATCAGCACCAGAAAATGTTGACAATTACTTCAGACGGTGATACTAATCTAATTCCCTGTAATTGCTATTCATCATCATGTAGGCCTCCTTTCCTTCTTATTAAGCTCTTATGCTCACATCCCACATATCCTATAACTCCAGATATAAACTCATGTACGCTCATTTCTAGAGTCAAAATGGTTGGCAGAGGAAATGGCTCCCATGCACACTGTTAATCAGAGAACCAGCGTCAGTGGAGACAGCCCAGCGGGTAGTGCTATAGGTCTAGATTAGATTAGCATCCATTAATGCACTTGTCTTTATTTTAAATCAGACACAGGCCCCTGCTGAGATGAATCAATATTTAATAATTGTGAGATACAGTTATTTGTATATGCAGGGGTCTCCATCCCACCCTCATGGGGAACCGTTTGCAACAACATTGCACATATAGCGTATCATGATGCCTGGTGCTGGTTCCTCTGGTAATTCCTATTTTTATCTGCAGTGCCATTCACCTTTAAAATGCATAGTAAAAATAATAAGCTAATCCCCAGAAGAGATATGCCTAGACCAAAATGTTTAGGGAGCTGCATGAGTTCATTAAGGCAGGCAGTGGAATTTTCCTTCCTGAAGATGTGAGCTGGGAAGGGTGCCCTGGAGTCTGGGAGTAGAAGAACCTCTTCATTTCTGAAAGTACTTTTCAAGACAGCATTCAAAAGCAAGCCTGGCATAGCCTGGAGGGAGACAAGACACAGGATTCTGCCTCCTCCGCCAGTAATTTTCTCAGGTCTTCAGCTTTCTCTGCTATAAAAGGAGGGATTTGGGTTAGCTGGGGTTCCTCAACCTCGGCACTACTGACATCTGGGGCTGGATGATTCTTTGTTGTGTGGGGCTGTCCTGTGCTTTGCAGGATGTTTGCAGAATCTCTGGTCTTTACCTGGCAGATGCCAGTAGCAGCTCCATGCCAATGTCAATGTCTTCACACACATTTTCTGTCTCTCTCTCTCTCTCTCTCTCTCTCTCTCTCTCTCTCTCTCTCACACACACACACACACACACACACACACACACACACACACACGTGCATGCACAGAATTAAGACAAGCTAGAATGTCTCCACACATTGCCGAATGTCCCCTAGAGGGTAAAGTCAGACTCTGTAGAGCTGCTGGCCTAGCTCATCTTTAGGAGGCTTTCTTGCTTTCTGTGATGCTATGTCTCATTTTCCTATTTTGGAAGTCACCATGTAGACATGTTAGTCAGAGGCACAGATTGCAATTGTTTGGAAGTTTTTTCTCCTACATATCACTCTCTTTTTAGTTACCCAGTCCATGTTCACTTTCAAAGCAGAGATGTACATTGTCTTGCCCTGAATCTCACTTCTTAGCCTCAGAAGGTATAGGGGTGCCATGTTCTCTGTCATAATCCTGTAATGGCTCCAGAGGAACAGGTGGTCTTAGAAGCACTTTCTTGCTCTAACAGCTGCTCCCCAGCACCCAGAGGAGCCTCAAATCTCACCCCTCTTTTGTACTCCACCTGTGTCTGCTCAGCTTCATCTCACTGTCCCTTCTGCAGGTCACCAGCAGCAGAGGGTAGCTAGCTGCTGAATGGCTCATTACCCAGGGCAAATTTGTTAGAGGAACCTCAGCCTGAGCACTGTAATGAATCCTTCAATTGGCTAGGAATGAATGCATTAATCTGGGGCTATTAGAGCCTTTTATCAGGCTGCCTAAAATATACTGCCTTTCCCAAGCACACTGAGCAGGCATTTCACCCTAAAGGGATATGTGGGAGGGGAGCACTATATTGGTGCTAACTAAAACAGAACAGCTAAGAAAAATATGAAGGAGGGTAAAGAGAAGCCAGATATGGTGTTGCTGAACATACTTCTAGAGTCTCATCTTAATTTTTCAGGGCATTCAATTCTTAAAAGACACACACACACACATGCACGCACGTGCACAGACACACACACACACACACACACACAAACACACACCCCATCTGAGCAACTTCCTTTCCAGTGAAAATAAAGAAGAGAGAAGCAAGGCTCTGAAGATATCCTCAAAAGTAACATATTTCCCTAAGGAAGTGAACAATGAGATTAGAAAGGTAGCCAGTCTGGCCCTACTTCTCTGACGCATTCAGTGGAGTCTGTTCAGTTGAACAGATGTGGACCCTGGCGTTCAGATGAAGACAATGTTCTCCTAGACACGGAGTCAAGGGAATGGACATTCATAGACCTGTGGTCACCACAAACTCCTCTCTAAAAGTGTGAGCACAGGGGCACTCCACAGGGAACCATCTAGCATTTGAGGAAATCATAGGGGCCCCCATGGGGGGCTCTGAAGTATTACTGGGATGAGAACTGGATGAAGGGCAAATCTGCAAGAGTCCTATTCCTGGTGCATTTCGGGGCCACTGGTTTGATGACTTCAGGTTTATTTGCTCCATTTACAAAATGAAAATTACTGCAACTGCCTTGCCTTATGGTGTTCTTCTGAGAACCAAATAAGACAACCTCCATGAAAGTGCTTATATCTCAATAAAGAAAAAAATATATGAGGAATGCCTGCAAGGCCATGACCTGAAAGCCTGAACATTTCAAAACAAAACATTTAAAAAACAATTTAAAAAGCTGGCTGTCCAAAGCAGTGGCCACCTGGATGGTAAGATGGAGTCTCTATCTGCTGTTGTCATCATGAATTTCAAGTGGCCTGCAGGTTCCTTGGGGAGCTGCGATACCAGTCAAACTAAAAAGAGAAGGCTGCATTAGAGATCCAAGGCTGGCTGGGATTTCCTCCAAGGAGATTTGGGCTGCTAGAAACAGACAAGCTAGCGTATTCATGGAAACTGGCTATCCACTGCCTGCTTCCCTTGGTGGCTCTGTCTCCCAAGCACTCTGTCATGCCCTCATTGTGACTTACAGTCCTCTTGGGGAGACCGCCATAACGAGGTGGAAGAAAGTAAGACTTGGGCTCCTCCTGGGAGGTCCCGGTGATGAGACAGCCACCGCAGTGCCTCAGTAGTGAAGTTCTGGTCACCGGAGGCTCCTGCTGGAGTTCTTTCTTTCTGTCTTTAGTAAATTTGGAATCAAGTGGGCTTCCCGAAAGCCTGAAATGTATTGATTTCAATCATCCTCTGTACTATCTAAGGCAGAACTCTTTGGATTTGACTTCATTCTTCCCCTAATCTCCTATTTCTAGGGTGGGAAAGCGATGAATAGGCAAGGGCGGCATTTATTTTTGATTAGGATGAATCAAGTCCAGAGCAGCTGTCTGCTTTGAAGTGCCTTGACCCATTATTTCCCTGAGCACAAAGCAGGGTCAACATTAGAGAATCCAAGCCCAAAAATAAAGTGAAAGTAATGGATGCCACTCAGCCCTGCAGCCCCTTCCTACTCCATCCTGGGCTCTCTCCCAGCTTTCATAAAAGCTATGCTCTTGAGAACTAACTTCCAACCCTCCTCCAAGCCAAAGACCCGTAGGCTAATTTTGTGACTCTGACCAACATATTAAAAAATAATAATAATACTAAAAACTATTATTGAATGACCAGACACTCTTTTTCTTTATTAATAGAGAGATCTGAGTTATATGCAGCAAAGTTAGCAACACTGAGCCATTTGTTTTGGAGTGGATTACCACGACCCATTTATGTAGCTGTTGGAGAAGGAAGAAAATAACTATTTGTGGTATAACAAAATCATGTGCAATAGGATAATTGGAAGGCATCGAGCTCTAATTTTGGGCATCGCTTCTCATTAGACAAGTACTGGAAAAAGTCTTTGTGTGCATTATAAATGCAGGGCTTATTTCAGAGTGATATTCACATGGGAGAAAATTTCCTCCCTTAAAAAAGAAAAGTGAGAGAAGAGGCATACATTATGGGAACAAAAAAGCGTCAATATCTCAAGAAATGTGTGCGTAAATGTCTGTTTGGATGTATGCCTGTGTGTACACACCCAGACATCACATTCACATGTATGTGCACGTGCGCATGTATTTGGGGGGAGTGAGTGACAGGGACAGAAAGCAAGACAGAGAAAGAGATGTTTAAGTGTGAAATGTCTTCCAACAGTGAATTTTTTGTTTTGTTTTTCACTTTTAAAGTTCTTCTTTTTCTACAGCACTGAGCCCAGCTATGAAAATTCAGAGAAAGTGGAATAATAACAGATCAGATACCCTCATAAGGATGCCACTCCATATAAACAATCTCAGCAAAATAATCCAGTGCACTGTGGCAGAGCACAGTATTACTCTAAATAAAGATAAATTAGAACAACCAAAAAAAAAGGTGAGCTGAAAGTGGGAGGCCCAGCCACACAGTTTCATAAAATGTTGCCTCTGAATTGGCACCTCTGATGCCATGAAGTGGTGGCATAGGTTCACAATGACATGGGACATTCATGATGTGGTATGAATCTGACTGAAGGTCAACTGCCTGGAAATGAATATTATTTTTCCCAAAAAACTTTGTGGAGCTCATTCTTCATCAAATTCTTCTTGTGTAATTACAAGTAACTACAAATAATCTAAATTTATATTGAGGGGAAAAAAATGCACCTTTGAAGCTCTATGACTTCAGAGCTTCATTTCTAATCCTAATCTTTCTCTGGTCTTTCCTTCCAGGTCTGAACAACTGAGGGAAGAGCCAGGCTTCAGGCGAATCAGAGGGCTTCGCCACCTTTTAACCATTACGCCAGATGGTTGGAGTGTGGGGATCTGCAGGAAAGAATTTTCTGTGTCCTTCTGCCTCAAGAAAAAAGAAGCCCAAAGCCAATCTGATCTATTTATCCAGTAGTAAGTAGAAAAGTCTTAAAAGAAACAGCAGCACCCGCCTGGGTGTGGGATGTAGGAACAAGGGCCGCGCAGTGCCCCCGACAGCTGTGTCAAAGAAACACAAAGAAGATGGGCTGAAAGAGAGATCTGCTTGGGAGGCAGCCAGCGACCATCTGGGTCAACTGGATCCCCAGCCTCAGCCCAAGAGAACAGAGTAAAGGAGCAGAGGAAAAAAGAGGATCTTTTTTGTCTGTCTTGTCAAGAAGGCAGAAGTGTCAAGGGAAGTTCCCTCTTCTGTGGGTAGACAAAGGACACGGAACAGGAAGAGCCACCGACAGCCTTGTCAACTCGGTCCTTTCAAAAGAGACTCAAAAAACGCGAATAAAATGTTTGAAACACAAGATCTTCAGCTCCACTTTCATTATTTCCAGTTTGTGCTTGGCACCAGGCATCATGGAGAAATTTTAACATGATACCAGGAAGACACAGTTGGTCCTTTTTTTTCTGAAGGAATTTTCATGCCACTGAAAACTCTAGATTAGCAGGCATCATAGTTATGAGACTCTGGAGCCAAATTTGCAATCACCATCAAGACAAAGAACTAAAGGTCTGTAAATGTCCCAGCAAGGTATTCTAAAACAGAAATTGCTGCTGCCTTCAACAACACAGGTATCGTTTGAAAAATCTAACGATGGCCTAAATTTCCATTGAATATTAAGTTCCAGAAACAGGTATGGAAGCAGTTTATACCAAGTTATACACTTTTATTTTTTGGAGGTGGGGAGTCTAAGGTTTCTATGGCCATATACATCTAGAGAAGATATACTTGTCCTGCTGCTTTCAAAGAACGTGGAAAATTTTCAGGCGACACCTGTGTCGTTGAAGGCAGCAGCAATTTCTGTTTTAGAATACCTTGCTGGGACGTGCACAGTCCTTTAGTTCTTTGTCTTAATGGTGATTGCAAATTTGGCTCCAGAGTCTCATAACTATGATGCCTGCTAATTTAGAGTTTCTGGTGGCATGAAAATTCCTTCAGAAAAAAAGACCGACCATGTCTTCCCAGTATTGTATTAAAGTTTTTTCACGGTGTCTGAAAAAACGGAAGTGGAGCTCAAGAGTCCAGGCCCTCAAATGCTGAGCCTGTTAGGTCACTGCCAAATGTGGCCAGTGGGGGCATGGTTAACTCATCTGGGACAGGTTGGCATGCCTCTCCAGGTTTCTGAGTCCTTGCAGAGTCATCTGCAATGAACACAAATGTGTTCGTTATTGCAGTAATAGAATAACCATTCCCTGAACAACTACTATGTGCTGGTCTTATGTAACAGCGGTGGTAATGAGCAAGACAGGAGTATTAAGTTCAAGCATGTGCCAGCAGGTGTAGAAGCTGATAATATATTCTACAATGACTGTACAGTGCTGTGTGAGATGCATGTATATAGAATGTGATAGGAACGAACACAGGGAAGGTATCAGGGAGGAAAAGGCAAAGAAAGTCACCATGTGTTTGGGCCTTATAGAAAATGTGGGAGTTCCAAAGCAGCAAAGAAGAGTATTCTAGGAAGCAGAAAGCATATGTGAAACCTAGAAGTAAAATCTTTAATGTTGGAAAATGAGTGGTCTGTGTTCCTGTACTGTAAAGCGGGTGGTAGAATTTGATGGTAAAAAGATCATTTGGAGCCCCATTTTAGAGAACTTACATGCTTTGTTAAAGCGTTTGGATTTTATTTCATAGGAAACGGGGACCCATCCAAGGATTCTAAGAAGATTTGTTTGGAAGGATAATGCTGGCCGCAGTGCAGACTGCATATTTGAGAGAGTACTGATTAGAGGTAACTACCAGATTACTACTGCCATCATTACTGTTTTCACCACCTCACTCACCACTATTACTTTCCAGCTTTAGTGTCACCTTGCCTTTATTGTGTGCACATTGCTTCTGGGCATACACAATGCTTTACACCTGCAGCCTCAATTTGTCCTTGCAGAGACCCTGTGAGGCAGGTATTATTATTATTCCCTTGATTTTATACATGACACACAGAGAGATTAAATAACATGCCCAGGGTCGCACAAGTGAGCATGATTTGCAGTTTCATCTGACTGCAGGTGATCAGACACTGGAGCATGCGTCCTTAGCTAGTACATCATTGTTTAAAAATGTAAAAGTCATCTCCAGGCACGACCTAGGGCTTCTCTAAGAGTGGAAAGAGCAGAATGGAAGAAAAGGAAAGGAATATTTGGTAGATAGAATTGCAAGATGAGTGACTTAAGTAAACACCACTAACAAAGTGGTATGTTAAAAAGAAATGAAAGAAAAGTAGTAAATTACGGAGGTTTCTAGCTTGGTTGATATGATATGTTGGTGGCGTTAGCTAACATGGGAAATAGTGGCTGAAGATGAGATTTCCGAATGAAATATGCAGCAGGAATTTGCCAGTCCTTTAAGCTACCACCCAGAATCTGAACCCTATTCCTAGATTAAAGACAACAAAAAACAACAACAACAACATCTATCCAGTGTGAGTCTACTTTGAAATCGGACAAGATCTCAGATTTGCCTTATAGTACTCTAATAGGTACAGCATAGAAATGTCACCTGGCTTCTGACTATTGGATGCTCTGGTCAAGGAATTTTCATACATAATTAAAAGCGCAAAGACACAGAGACAGTTGGAATTCACTACCATTGGGATGTCCAGCATTCAGAGGTATCAGAAGGAACAGAAGATGCATCAAATGCCAGTGTTTCAATGGTGCCAACATCAGTGCCACTATTAAGCTGTAGTGGATGCAATGCCCTGGCAGGACTTCCTGCATTGTAATTTTTCTATGTATCGACCGCTTTCCCATTTTTGAATCAAACCTCTATCAATTCCATGAGTTATACAACATATTTTCAGTCAACTCCTTGCTTCTGTTAAGTCAACCTGAATCAATCCCCATTGATTGAAACCAAAAACCTAGTTAGGTACCAAGGATAAGAAAAACAGTTTGGAATACACTGAGCTTAAGTTGTCTGAGGGACATAAAAGCTAAGAATCTCAACAGACAACTTGTAATCCTTTGGGAATTTAGAAAAGAGATGAGGCAGAACACAGCAGGATGACTACCCAAATCACAATCTTCATGATGATGCCAAGACAGAGTAGCATCACCTGAGAAAAACATGAAAGATTCAAAGGCGGAAACCAGGGGAAAGCCAGCATGTATGACTCATGAGAAGGATTACGGTGAATAAAGAAAGAAACTGAGATGAAGTGGTGAGAGTTGGGTGAAAGTCAGGAGGGAATAGTTTCATGAAAAGTTGGTAAAGAAAGAGTATCATTAGTAAGGAGGTTGGTAGCAACGGCATCAATTATGACAGAAAGAGTACTGAGAAGATGTCATGGGATTTGGCAATAGGCAATTGCTTGCGTCCTTAGCACAATCACTTGTCTTACTTGCGTAACTTATTCTGAGATCCTTAGGTTAAATAAGTAGCCTAAATTTACAGTGTGGGATTATTGACTTTAGGTATATGATAATGAACTAAATTGACCTTGTCTTTCTTCTTTTATCTTCCATTTTTTTCCCTGAAGTTTCTTCTAGGAAGGGACCCATGTTGGCTAGGACTGGTAGTAGCAGAATACAATGGAAATAAAACCTGAAGGGAGAGCCTCACCAGGTTTTAGTTTCTCATTCTCTAAAACTGGTTTGACTGGAGGTGGTGAGTTGAAGTACAAACTCTGGTGGTAATCACATTAGATTTATAGTGTTTGAAAACTCAGGTCCTTAGACTGATGGAATTTAAGCCCAGCTCCCCAGGACACAAGTTATAGAAAAGTCTGAGAGCTTCAGAGGGTTTGTGGATTGTTTTGTTTGTTTGTTCGGTTGGTTCATTGATTTTTGTTTGTTTGTTTGTTTTGTTTTTACTTTTCTAGACTTGGAAACCTGTGAGTTTGCAGTTCTAGAACTGAGAGAAAAACAGAGCTATTTGTTTATGGGAAGCCATTCAGTTGTATAAAAATTTCTATCATTTGTCCTTTTCTTTTAAGGATTGAAGTGACTTTTTCTCCCATTTTTTGTATTTCTTTGAAGTTGCCTGCTTTACTTCTTGGCCAACCTCCGCCTTTAATAATAATCCATCACTGTTTAGTAGCTTCTTTAAAAGGCATGTTAGACTTAACATGACTGTCAGTTTCTCTCTGCCTTCTGAATGTCTTCACTAATCACCACCAACATCTCTCTATTGGATTATTTCATCCTCTCTGAGGCTGTTCTTATTCTCTTTCATCTTTTCACAAATTATGTAATAATTTATTAGACTGTGAATACACAATACAAAGTGAATGTGAAGTCCCATATTGAATGAATCACTTTTCTCTCCACAGACAATCAATCCCTTTTGTATATTTCAAGAGCTTTCAAACAGGGTTCCCATAGGCCTTTAAAGAGATTTTAAAAAGGGTGATGATTTTTCAATAATTTTCTGAAAATGTGTGAAAAATAACATTACTATTGTTAGGGCTATCCTATTTTCAAATAAAGAAATGGAGGCACCAAGATGTTAAGAAGCATGCCAGGGTCAAACAGCTAGGTTTTAGAACAGCCAGTCTCCTCCCAGTGTCCACATGCTAAACTGCTATGCTACGCCACCCCTCAGCCAAGGAAATTCTTCATTCTTTTTCAAGACTTCTTCTTCCCATACCAGTCGCCAAGTCCCATAGGTCCCTGCTGGTAAAGATGCATTCCACTCTGTATCTCCTGCATTGCCAGGGCTAATTATCTACATTTAGGTCATCCACAATGTTCCCCTGAATTACTGTCAAAGAGTAGGTCAGCTTCGTCCCTCTTCAAATCATCTTCCAAAAGGACTTGGAAGAATCTTTGTGGAAATGCAAATCTTATCTGCTTATAACATTGTAAAATATTCTCTTTCATTTCACAGGATGTAAACCCCTTAGCTGGAGGTGTAAAGCAAGGCCCTTCCGGATTGCCCCATTTTACAGCTCTCCCAACTTGTCTTTTACCATAATGCACCCAAAGTTTCTCTCTGTTTCTCCCTTCACACACACGTATACCAGAAGCTTTACCTATCCACTCCCATCTTTCAACCATTACTCACTGTAAACTAGATTAGAATCTGTGTCCTGCCACTGTCTTCCTATGATTTTCTCTTGTTCATCCATTCTGATTCTTTGAATTGGAAGACTCTCAATCTTTATATAACAAATTTTTCTTAGCCCTTTAATTCTAGACTCAATCCCAGGAGCCTTCCTCAAAGCTCCACTCTACTTTGTACCAGTTTGGTTTTGACCCTCTTTTTTGTCTCCTAGCATCTTGCTGCAGTTCATTGTAATATATTTTAGCAGAAGGTGGAGCTTCCTGAAAACTCTTTGAGAAGAGCAATTCTCTTTTATCTCTGAATACCCAGACAGTACAGAGTGCCTGAAATATAGCAGGTACTCAATAAATGAATGGAAAAATAAATAAAAGCAGGAATAAAAAGCGAATCCCGCTTATTTAATTAACGTAATTGTTTGAACTGGATAACAAACGCCTGAGTTTTTCTTTGCTTTGAATTCATTAATCCAATTGACAAGTTAAAATGCTAAATTATTTTAACCTACATTTTCATTTAATATTTTAAAAACATTTTTGTTTTGAATGAAAACACTTCCTCTCTCACATAACCTATATCTACACTAATAAAATTCTTATTATTTTCTTTCCATTTCTAATTGCCCCCATCATGCATTCTTGAGAGACAAATGATAAACATTCTTCCCCCACCCCCAATTTTTAAAATGAGCAATTGAGTCACAGCAAGTTGATCCACAAACAATACACAAGGTGTCAACTGTCCAGGTCATATTTTATATATGATTAAATTACATTGGAAAAGGCTGTCTATCAAACTGTAAATAATTATTTAAATTTCATCATTTCCCCAATAAATTTGAGGAATCTTATAATGAAAACACAAAACAAAAGGGTAAAGTACACACATAAAATAGGGTCCAAGGAAAAAGAGAATACCTCTTACGGAAACCATAAATGTCAACATAAATTTTTAGGGTAGGCTGGAAATTTCTTTTTAAGCCTCCTGAAAGAAAGGCAAAGTGGGAATTATGTTTACTTACATGGCATTTTATTGAGTAAGAAGGAAGCCTTGCAGATTCTCTGGATAAAAACGGAAACAAGAAAACTTAGATATTATCACAGTTTATGCTTCCTTTCTTCTTTGTTGTTCCATCAAGCAATGAGCCCCTCCCAACCATGTGTTTATCTCTGTGACCTCAGGCAAGAGATGAGACCCTGTGAAGCCAGCCTACCTATCTATAAGGAGACAGGTTGAACTTCATGTTATCTAAGACGTCTATCATCTTGTGTTCTATAAAAATTTTTAATTTGGCCATCAATGTGGCGATGTCGTTTATAATCCAATTTAATGTGAGTGATTCAGCAAAACTCTTGATTACTCCATGATAATTTCCCATTTCTTTTGTCATGTGAGTGAGGAGAAATAAAATTGCACTGGAACATTTATAATCAACAGTGAATAAGGAAGCAAATGGTACTCTGGATTAAGCCTATGTCTATTTAAAACATTTTGACCCATTGCCTGAAGCAACTGAGAAATAACTCGAGGTTTATCCAGTCAGGATAAGTGGATTAGTCATAGCCATATGACAGATGAAGATCCTGATCCTTCCAGTATTTTACCCCATGCCCCACTGGGGCTTCATTGCTTTTGACAACAAGATTTTTATTACCCTTAAGCATTTCATTAGCCTCTTTGTTTCAGTGATCAGGTGTGGAATCACTGAACTCAATTATGGCTTCCTGTTTAGTGTTTTGAAGTTTAGCATTACCAAGAAGTTGTTTGTTAGGAAACAAAAATCAGACATCTTCTAAAATATTATGTATTTCAACTGATTTGTTATGAATTAGTATTTCTATTTTTAGCAACGTGTAGGTAGTAATAATGCATTATAAAGTCATCCAATTGTGTCCCCTATTTCACTTTGCAGCAAAATAAGTGCAAAACAATGTTACTATTCCAATACCCATCAGTTGGAATGTTAAAGCTATTAAATTGTATCATACTGTGGCTAGTGGATTGGAGTGCCACTGCTGAGCTGTAATATTTACTTGTGTAAGGCCAACTGAATCGGAATGAAAGAGAGTTTCTGTCCGTGGTGCTGAAAGCAAATAGTCTCCCACAGGATTTGGTACTGAACAAGTTCAAAGGAACCTCTTATGTTGAATCACGCATATATTGTAATGTCTTTAATAAATCAATTACTTTTTGGCAGCAAAATGTCACAGCATTTAAAATTCTGATAATCACCTTCACTTTGCTGAGCTTTAGACTGTTATAATCCACACAATCTAGCATTCTCCTGCAATGTGTCAAGAAGTCTGAGTAACAAAGTAACAGTAAAAACTTTAGGCATGTTGGGCGGGGTGGCTCACACCTGTAATCCCAGCACTTTGGGAAGCGACGGCAGGTGGATCACCTGAGGTTAAGGGTTTGAGACCAGCCTAGCCAACATGGTGAAACCCGTCTCTACTAAAAATACAAAAATTAGCCAGGTGTGGTTTTGGGTGCCTATAATCTCAGCTACTTGAGAGGCTGAGGCAAGAGAATCACTTGAACCCAGAAGGCAGAGGTTGCAGTGAGCCAAGCACTGCACTCCAACCTGGGTGACGAGAGTGAAACTCCGTCAAAAAACAAAACAAACAAACAAAAAAACCTTTAGCCGTGTATACTCAACTAGGATTCACAAAGGCTAAAATTCTTCCTCACCCCCAGAATACTAAGAAATATATGAATATAATAACATGTCAGGCATAATCTGGGAGGATATTTACACTTGATGTCCTATTTAGAAATGTACAGAAAATACTCCCTCAATATTTATTTTTTGTTAAACACCAGCATATAACTGATATCTTTTGTTAGATGTATAACCTAATTTATAATTTTCAAATGACAAGATGTGACAATATCTTCTACTTGTTGTGTTGCAAAAAGGAAAGAAACTGCCTTCAACTTATAAGTGTTTCATCTTATTGAGATGAAAAATCTTTCAGAGATGGATTTTTTTCTTTATTTCCTGGAAAATTGCTTCTATATCTATAATTGACCAAAATACACCAAATCCATCTTTCAGAAATGCCTACTTTTTACCACCAAGTTTTCTGTAAATAGTCCCACCTAAGGCACTGCACCTGACTGCTTCTCCCTCTGGAGTGAGGAGCTGTGTGTATTTTCAAAGGGCAGATGAATCAGCGTGTCCCTCACACATAACACTGTTTCTCTTCCATATACAGTCACACTTAAATAAAGGGAAAATCAAAATGTGACTTGATCACACAAAATTCTTTCATGGATTAATTCAATGAACCTTTCTTTAGTGTCAAACACGTTGGAACCACACTAGATGGTGATGATTCAGAAATAAAACAAACAAACAAAAAACCTAGCTTCTGTCCTCAAGGGATACAATGAGAGCAAAGAGAACAGACATAAGATGGAGAATTACAAATAATGTAAAGAATATTGCAGGCATGATGCAAATAAGGAGCTCTGGAAGTTCAAGGGGGAATCTGGGAGTTTTCCTGAGATAGAATGAGGTGGGGGGTGGGAGCTTCTAAGGGTGGCTGCTCAAGAAGGTGGTTACTTTCAGTCTTAAAGAATGGGGTAGAATTTTTCAATCTGAGAATAAAAATACATAGAATGGCAGAATCCGAATTAAAAGTTATCAGTTACAGCCTCCCCAACAACTCTGAGTCTCCATTTCTGGAAATGTAGAGGAGTCATTCCTCACTTGTCATATAGACTAGGTTCTTGTATATTCCAAATTTACACAAATTTGTTTGGGTTTACCAAATTGGGGGTACTAATGCTAATGGAGCTGGTGCAGGATGGAGATCAGGAGTCAGGATGTGGACATGCATGAGTGATAAAGGTGTCGGGGGACCACAAGGTGACAGAGAGGCAAGGGCTGGGAAGGATGGGATGAGCACTGCATAATTGAGAGAAGATCACAGCTCAAGTGGAGAGAACATGCTCCCGCCATGCACACCATTGCCGAGAATCAAGTGTACCCCAAACCTTTAATTAAAAATCCTACATGTACACATTCTGCACTAAATCATTCTCCAGTACCAGCACTGGGCACTTTTATTACCCACTTTATTTGCAAAGCAGCAGCCTCCCACATTCCAAGACTGAATGCTGCTAAACTCCCTCCAGCAGGCTGCTGGGGGAAAGTGAAGGTCCTTGGTCCCCTGGTTCAGAACAGCCATGCCAGATAAATGTGAAGTCTTGTTACCCAGAAATATTCATCCAACAAGAGAAGAGAATTTGATTATCATGAATTCTGCTCCACACTCCTCTTCCTGCCTGACAATAACCTCCCTCTCCAGAGCAACAATAATCTGAACACAAACAGACATGAAGCATTTCAAAAAGCAATGAACTCTGAGGCATTGGAGCCAAGGCGATCGTGGTTTAAATGCACGACTCCAGCAACCCCGAGAGGCCATCAATTATACAGCCCAGCCATCGAGGAAGCAAAAATAATATTTCAAAGAGTCATTGCCAGAAAGAGAAAGAAAAAGAAGAAATTGCTACCAAAAAAAAAAAAATCACACCATTCAGAGAAAGCAGTTCCAAGAGAATGGCTGCACAAAGAGCAGCAGCTCCACCCTGCTGAAGGCAGCCCCCTCCACAAGAGGGAAAAAGAGGTAACACAGCAGTGCCCCTCACGGTCTGATCTTCATGCAGTATACCTCAGTCCAGGAAGACACTGTACTACATGTTTCTGTTACCCTGGGGGCACGTGACAAGTTACATTGTTAATTTGCTGATATATTTACAAATGTTTTTTAGAGCCTAAAATAATGTGTCACATAAGTACAGGGGTTCATTCGTTTATAGGAGCATTTCACCATGATTTAATTTTATTCTTACAATAACTCTTTGCAGTAGGGAAAGAGGCATTAATAGGTCTATTTTGCAGATGACGGAATTGAGGCTGAGACACATATATGCCACGGAATATCATGCAGCCATCAAAAATGATGAGTTCGTGTCCTTTGTAGGGACATGGATGAACCTGGAAACCATCATTTTCAGCAAACTGACACAAGAAGAGAAAACTAAACACCACATGTTCTCACTCATAGGTGAGTGTTGAACAATGAGAACACATGGACACAGAGAGGGGAGCATCACACACTGGGGTCTGTTGGGGGGAAATAGGGGAGGGACAGTGGGGGTGGAGAGTTGGGGAGAGATAGCATGTGGAGAAATGCCAGATATAGGTGAAGGGGAGGAAGGCAGCAAATCACACTGCCATGTGTGTACCTATGCAACAATCTTGCATGCTCTTCACATGTACCCCAAAACCTAAAATGCAATTAAAAAAAAGAATTGAGGCCAGGAGA
Organism: Saimiri boliviensis; assembly: GCF_048565385.1. Classification (NCBI taxonomy): domain Eukaryota; kingdom Metazoa; phylum Chordata; class Mammalia; order Primates; family Cebidae; genus Saimiri; species Saimiri boliviensis. Next base: position 67,394,761 of record NC_133454.1, on the reverse strand, counting down.
GGTTAAGTGACTCATACAAGTTCGGCCAGCTACTCAGTGCCCAGTGAGAACCCAGAATGCAGAATGCCATCACTAAACAATTCTGCTAATAAACAGTGTCGAAACTAAATCATTAAGTGTCATTAAGAAATAAATTTTGTCTTCTAGCAGAAAGTTAAGGGCTTTTTCCACTGCTTCCCTCTGTTGAAGGCAGCCTATCAAGGACCAGATAGGACCAAACAGGTTTATAAGACATGGTCCAACCCTAAAGAGAGTAGGACACACTCTTTGGCTGAAGTGTTACAGAAGAACAAGACAATGGAAGGAACAGCAGCTCTGCAGCCAAGAGCCCTGACTTCTTGTCCTAGCTCCACTCTCCATTCTTGGCACAAGTCACAGTCTGTGAGCCTCACTCTCTTCACTTAGAACATGGAATGAATGACACTTGCCCAGCTTCCTCAACAAGCTGGTTTTCATAATAGACAGGGAAACTGCTTGATCAAGTCAGATGCATACAAATATTACAGATGTAATAACATGAATAACTGCCCCCCTAGAACCCTAGTGTCCCTTTGTGGAGAAAATAAAATGCTTAGTTTACTACACGTCTGGCAGAATTAGTAAAATAACAAGAATAGTGGCAGCAATCACAAGGCTTATGCCTAGTGGTATATAGCTTTGTGGTTTGAAAACACAAAGACAATAAATAGAGATGGTTAAAAGCATGACATTCAGAACCAGTCAGAACAGAGTTCCAGAGACCCACTTCACTGCACACTCATGGACAATCACATATAATTTAAGCATTCCGGGTTTGATTTATTAGTCATAACATGGAAATGATAACGAGATTTAACTTCTCTTGAAGTTAAAATTAGCAATGTGTATAGAGGACATAGCCAGCCCCTGGAAAATACACGGAGCAACTATAATAACTATTTGTATTATTATAGGTTGTCTCACTTTTTGCAAATTCTCTGCATAAAGACAGTTGGATTGGCATGGTGGTCTTTCCCTCTGTTCTAGATGTCAAGCATGGGGCACTACCCAATCTCATTGTGTATTGTGAGGTTTAACTTATGAATTGTGGCCGAGAATCCCTGTGATGTTTAGACACTGAGAGCTATAGGATGACATGTGAGTTGCATGACTTTTTATACTGGTCCTTTGGTTTCACAATTGATCCTGCCTGGTTTCCTCCTACATTGATCTGCTCTGAATGCTCCTGACACAAATGCAATTTTCCGTGGCCAGCAATCAAATTCACCAATCACACATGGCAAAAGCGATCGAAACAAAGGGCAGACATTGTGCTATTTCCAGCACAAATGATCATGTCCAGAGTTTCTGACAGCATCCAAAGGGAAAATCAAAATAACTTGAGACAGAAATAGCCTGAAGACCCCGGGTCCTCAACCCATTTTCAATATTCTTACGTGACCTGGAGCCCTCCACTATACACAAATGGGAAATTATATATCTTCTGAGGTTACATGCTGGGGAGAATTGGGAATTGGCATGAGCTAGCCTTTCCAATAACTGTTTTGGCTTTTAATTATTGACATTTCAGCAGACTGTAATAGTCTCCTTCTTTAATAGGCCAAAGCATTTCAAGCGAGGGTGATTTCCAACCACTGAACACATTTTCCCTAAGTCCTGTCCTTTGAAGAGAAGGCTGGTATGCCCTGCACACAGTTTCAGACAATTTCTTGGACAGAGACATCTCTCTGGCAATGGATGTATACAGAAAATGAGTGAGGTTGATGAGAAGAACCAGACAGGAGGCAGAGAAGGTTCAAGCAGACCATCTTTGGTTTTGACCATGTGGACATTATCAAACATCTCGTATGAGATCTATCAGTTGCTAATAATGTATTTTTACAAAATTTCTGAGTTAGCAGTGCCCTGAATAGACATAAATAGCATCATGTATCACACAATCTCTATGCTCACCTCAACAATAGCTGTTTAACTCACTTAACTCAATTTGGTTACTTAACTCAAATGAAGACAGTCTGACTTGCTGCTCTGCTACGTGGAACTGGAGGCAGCATTGTGGAGTCAGTTGACTGTGATCTATCAAGCTGTCTGAATGAGCACCAATGTAGACCAAGGCCACATGAAATAAAGCTAGTGGGGATTAGAGAAATCCTAGGTAAGAGATTGAAGAGACGACCAAAGAGATGTGCAGAAAAAAGCACAAATAAGGAGTTGACATAGCCCCAACGAGAGAAGGGCAGAGAGGGTTGGTCAGAGAAATCCCCTCCAGACAGGGCTCATCTGTGTTTCCTGCATTTGTTTCCATAAATTCTGATCTGTCTTTCCAATAAATCATCTTCAACTATTTGAATGAATTCTTGCAATTCCAATGAGTTTTTAATCGTAACAAAAATTGAATATGCAGAAATAGTGAAGAACCAAAGGGAAACTAGAGGCATTCCAAGTGTGTGAAAGGAGAAAGCAATGGAATGAATGTTAACATCTCTCTAAAAGTCGTATGTCGACATCCTAACCTCCAAGATGATGGTTTTAGGGGTGGAGCCTCTATGAGGTGATTAGGTCATGAGGGCAGAGCTTTGATGAACGGTACTACTGCCCTTATAAAACAAAGGCTAGAAGGAGACCCCTCACTGCTCTCACCATGTGAGAACACAGCAAAAAGGTGTCATCATTGATGAGCCAGGAAATGAGCCCACGCCAGACACCAAATCTGCCAGAACCTTGATCTCAGACTTGTTAGCTTCCCAAATTGCAAGAAATAAATTTCTGTCCTTAATAAGCAACGCAGTCTATGATATTTTATTACAGCAGCCTAGACAGATAAAGACAGGAGATCAAAGATCAGCAGCAGGACACGCAGAGGTGACCGAATGGAAGTCAGCGTGCTCATGCTTGTTTGACCTCTGTGAGCTTGAGCTTTTTCTGGGGAAAAGTCAGCTAACATCTGAAGAGATAAGCGAGACACTAGAATCTTTTACACAAGAAAAGATGAAGAGCTACGAACATATCCAACAACCAGAATTTATGGAGAAAAATATTTGACATTTAGTGAACGATTCTTGTATCCCAAAATGTGTATCTTTTGGGTGAAGAAATAATTACAATTTAATGAGGTGAATACAAAGACAAATGTGGGTGATGCTTGCTCTATTTAGTTAGCGGAAGAAGAGAAGACTTAAGTACTAAAATAGACATCTTCAAATACTGCAATCCCCATCGTGAGGTCAAGGACCATTTATCACTCATTTTCCTATTCTCAGCACTTGCCACAGTGCCTGACATGGAGTAAGAGTTTAGCAAATATTTGTTAAATTGAAATTTTTTTTTTAATTGAATGCTCCTCAAAGCTAGGTATTTCGCCTAATTTCAATCCTGCCTCATAATGAACTGACGAGTTCTTATACTCAAGCCGTTATAAATGAGAAAGCTGGAGCTCTGAGAGATTAAATATTAGATTGAAACCTATGCAACTGCCAATATTCAGCCATTTTGACCTACAATTTGTAGATATTTGCATAGACAATAAGATTCAAAATTCATAGCTCTTAATTAAATGCCAAGGACTTTTTATCACTACAGAAGATTCAGCTTATTCTATGTGGTTATACAGAAGTAACCAAGAGGTAGCTATTAGAGGGAGAGAGTTGCATATGTGTATATAACAGAGCTTTTCTAAAGGAAGTAAGACCTAGGTGAATAGGTAATTAGTTGCTCATCCCTGACAGTGTTCACACAAATGGTAGATACTCCCTACCTCCTATCTAGCTATATACACAGAGGAATTTCAGGCTTTGAAATGGAATTGGGGGAAGATATACGAACTGGAATCCCCATGACTTTAAAGAGAACATCTCTTATTCTTTAGAAGCCTATAGGTATTGGTGACATAAAGAGTATTGGTAAAAATGAAGGACAGCTTCTTCCGGCTTGATCTTCACATTGTTTCTGGCAAATACTCCCCCAAAATCATTTACAACAGCACCTCATGTGGCTGTCCTGGCTCAGTCAGCACCTGGCCCACAGCATCTGAAGGTTTGTAGCTGCCAGTTTCTGTGGCCCCAGGAGCTACCTGTGCTCCCTCGGCCACCCAGAGTGAAGAGCAAATCAAATTCACTCTTTTCCTAAACAGAGACTCTGCTGGGTCCTGGAACAATTTCCTAACATTAGATTTCTGAAGATGAAGGACCTAATAGGCAAAGATGGGATAACTGAATGGAAAGATGGGGTGAACTGAAGTCACACAGGAAGATAGGCACAGCTTTCTGCAAACATCCGCGTACACAGCAACACACCCCAGTCCTGCCAGAGAAACTCCATACATATTTACTTGCATTTCTTTTCTCATGGTTGTCTGTCCGTATTCTGCTTCTTATCTTTAAAATTGCCAACCCTAGCCTCAGCCAATGTTAGAGCCAGTCTAAGAAGCTATTCAAAAAGTAAGAAGTGAAAACTAGGTATCACTCTGGCTAATATGACTGGTTGGGAATGTCTGGATCCCTCAGAAAGACTTTCATAAAGTGTGTGATAGCTCCATCCTACAACAGATGGCTGTAGCTGACTACTCAACCACTGGCCCTGAGAGAGAAGAGACAGTAAGAGAAAATAAGAATAAACCAGAGGTCCCAAGTAAACAGAAATCCAAATGCCTGTGATTATAATCTCTGACTCAAATCCTAGAAATATCAGAAGCCAAAAGAAGGTGGAGGAGGTGGATGGATAGTGAGTCTGATAGTATCTGTAGAGCTCTGGGATGTCTGACTCTAAAATTAGTTCCGCTTACCATTTGCCTACTCAAACGTTTCGGTGGTGGGAATCCAAAAGTCCTTCCTTGCACTGTAACCTGAATCCCAGGGAGCATACGCCTCTGTGTCTAAGACGCTGGTAAAGTGAAGATCAGCTTCTCGGAGGCACAGCCTTATTTACAGTGCACCAGCAAGGCGAGCTCCTTCTCAGCTCCAGGTTCTCCCTTTCCTACAGGCAGGTTTGTCTCTGGCCCTAAGTTGACTTAAAGATGCCCCAGGAGAGCTGGCCTGAAAATCAGTTCTAAAAGCCAAAAAAATGAGGAGAGCCAGATTAAAGTATCAGCCCAGAATTTATGCTCTGGACTTAAGGTTTAATAATGCAACAGAAAATCAATATTTAATAAAGCAAATGATGGAGAAAAACACTGGCTGGGAGATGAGGCTGCTGCACTGTTTTCAAACGTCTCAGTCCCAGAGGAGGTTGAGTTGGCAGGATGAATTGGAGGCCAGGCTGACAGGAGAATCTGGCATGCGGACAACTGCAGGTCTCATTGATTCCTATTCTGTTATCTTGTGAGCTTGCTGGCCATTTTTATCAGAGGGCTAACGCAGAATCATAATAAAAGTGATATGAGACACCTAATAGAATAGAGGCAAATGAACCACGTCAGCCTTTAACCAGCAACCCAAGACTGTCCTGATCCATGCAAGAAGACCATCTAGGGTCACGAGCTCTTTGGAGAAATGAGAGGAAAAGAACGGGCCTAGGATTTGACCTCTTAAGGTGTATTTCCAAGAGGTGGCATCTGATGATTGTATGGGCCTCACTTATCATCAAATGAGGAAGTGTAGTGCAATAGACATATTTAGCTCAAGCAGTATCTTGAACAGTGGCTTGCACTTAGTAGGAATGCAAATTTCCAGTGACTGATTAATGTATCTTGTGAACGCTGGGTCCAGGAATGCAAAATTACTTGGGTCTTCTGATTACCATGTGGATCCTGAAGAATTTCTGAGCTGCAGGAAAACTGAATTTCATTAGATAGTTCTCTACACTGCACTCTCTATAGAAATTTAAGTATTTCCAGTTAGTCGTTTTCTCTGGAAGTTATTCTTCCCACTGGGGGCAAAACAGCCTTCATCCTATCTGTTTCTTTCTGGTCTGGATATCTGGGTCATACTTTGTTTCAGATTCGTATTTGGCTAGAGGGAAGAATAGTTGTTAGATGGATCCAACAACCTCTACCTGGCCCAGAGAGAGGGTTGCACATATCCACCTTGAAGAAGCTCACTGTGTTTCCTGTCATTGGAACTATGCATGACTACTATGTATAATACCATAAATTATTTTCAGTTATTGTGCCTTCCCTTCATCCAAGGCTCTCGGTGCAGCTAGGAAAAAGTACAGACAACCGAAGCCAATATGTTGCTCATAACATAAGAAGCCTCAGGCAAGACACGTGACAGCCATTGCTTGAATGGGAATGAACTCATTTATAACGGACAGATTGGCTACTCCTATTTGTTTGCTAAAAAAAAAAAAAAACAAAATGGAGACAACACGGTGTATTGTTCCCAGTTAATGAGAAAACTTCTTTAGAAATCCTTAATACAACTACAGATTACAAAGAGAGTAGAATCTTGAGAAGGAGGCAAATCAAGACAAGAGGAAGAGAAGATCTGGCATGGGGGCTCACACCTGTAATCCCAGCACTGCAGGAAGCTGAGACAGAAGGATCACTTGAGGAGCTGAAGACCAGCCTGGGCAACCTCACAAGACCCCATCTCTACAGAACAAATTTAAAAATGTTTTTAAAAAGGAAGAGAAGAACTTAAACTCCAAAAAAGTAAACAATGTCAGTCTTGCCCGTCATTGTACATGCCAGTCATATAACTGGGCATACAGCAAGTACTTAGCTACTTTTTATTTTTTATTTTATTTTATTTTTTTTGAGACAGAGTTTCGCTCTTGTTACCCAGGCTGGAGTGCAATGGCGCGATCTCGGCTCACCGCAACCTCCACCTCCTGGGTTCAGGCAATTCTCCTGCCTCAGCCTCCTGAGTAGCTGGGACTACAGGCACGCGCCACCATGCCCAGCTAATGTTTTGTATTTTTAGTAGAGATGGGGTTTCACCATGTTGACCAGGACGGTCTCGATCTCTTGACCTCGTGATCCACCCGCCTCAGCCTCTCAAAGTGCTGGGATTACAGGCGTGAGCCACTGCGCCCGGCCCACTTAGCTACTTTTTACTGAATGAACGAATAGAATAGAATAGAGTAAAATAGGCTAGAATAAAGTCTTTCTTTCTTAATAGGATTTTTTAAAAACCATGCCATGGGGGAAGTGAGAGAGGGAAGGTCATGTTTAACTGCATGAGTGGAAGATGTCCAGGGAGAAATCTTAGCTCGGGCATTGGTTTATCCCATCAATTCTTTAACACGTCTCTCAAACTGTAAATACATGACAGCGATCCTCTCACGTCTCTTGCTAATGAAGTGCTATGAGATTGTGAGGTAGGCAGGATCCAGAAAGTAGCCATGATGCTGGAAATGATGGTCAGTGCCATGTTTAGGTGTATTCCCGAGAGGCAGTACTTATGACATGTACCAGCTTCACTCATCATGAAAGGAGAAATTGTGGAGGAATGGGCCATTTTAGCACAAGCAACATATTGAGCAGTGGCTTGCGCTTAGTAGGAATGCAAATCGCCACAGACTGATTAATGCATCTTGAGACTACTGGGTCCAGGAATGCAACATTACTTCAGTTCTCTCTAATTACTATATGGTTTGCATAGCATTCTGAGCTGCAGGAAAACTGAATTTCATTAGATAGTTCTCTACACGGCACTCTCTTATCCACTCACCCGACTTCACGTGTTGGGGCTTCACTTGCTTTCAAGATTTTGACAAACCTTTTTTCTGCATAAGCCTTGTAGTTTAGATTCCTGAAATCCTGGGTGCCAAAGAGTGTTGTGATTAATTCCTACCCGTCTCTAGATTATAGTGGGTGAGGTTTCTGAAACAGCCTACTAGATAATGAGGTCTCACTAATAGAGACCATGAGGTAGGCAAGGAGGGTTGACTCATTGCAACACTGACATTATAGGCCTCGTAAATGACATTTGGAACTCAGTGATTCAAAAAGGTTAAGAAAACTAGGCCATGTTCTCAAGAATATGTTACATGGCACTTTTGCTGAGCCACTGTCTGTTTGCTTCTGATGGGGATAGTAAAGAAAAGTGCTACAAGATTGTGTCAGAACTACAACAAGCAGGATAGAGCATAAAAAGCCAAGGAAAACTTGGGTCATAAAGGGCTTTAGGTGAAAATTTTCAACACTGAGAGTAATTGATATATCTACTAAATAGCTCAGGGGCTGCCATCAGAGCAAGCGGTAATAATTATTGTATTTATAAAACTCTCACTTCCTCTGAGGTGCTCAAGGCATTGTATGATAGCACCAAATAAATTAAATTAAAGCATGAAATATTAGGAAAATGCAATGAAATCAACATTTCCAAGGAAACAGGAGAGCCCAAAAAGAAATAAAAGAAGAAGACTCTTCTCTGCAAGAAGCAACATTTAGCAGAGGGATGCTTTTGAGAAAGCAGAGAGAGCTCAGTCTCTTAGGGAAGGAACAGCCACACTGTCAGGCTTCTTTCAATAGCAGATAAGGGGTCAAGCCCCATCTTTCATTTGGGTGATCTTCAGCAAGACTTTAACTCCCCTAAGCCACAGTTTCCTCATCTAAAAGGGCTCATATCACACTCATATCTACCACTTAAGATTGTTGTGAGATTTAAATGAGACTCTGTAAGTTAAGCCCGGTTCCTGTCACATAGAAAGGACCCAATACATGTTTGCTCTTATTTTAGCGTGACCACGTGACACAGGATGCACAAGGGAGGACTGAGGCTGTAGGAAGGCCGTGAGTCGGGTAAATGGGATAAATGGCTGAAGCAAGGCTGTGACACAGAGATGCGGAATTATGAGTAACAGGCATCTACAGGAGCAGATCACTGAATGAGGAGTGCTATGGAAAGGGACAAATCAAGGCTGATCTCTAGTGCTCTATCCTGAGAATTGTGTTTTACCACTCCAAGACTGTTGATACAGAAGCAAGATGAATTTGGGGTGGTAAGGGGGGTGGGGCAAGAGCATTTGTTTAATTTTGAATACATTGTGCCAGTTTTGAGAGGAGATTCCGCTAGGTTCCTACAAACGTAGCTTTGCTGCTGTTAGATATAAAGATATGGCTATCATGGCTAAAAGCACAGCAGGTAAAGCCTTGGGCATGGGTGAGTCATTGGACAGCATGAAGCCCAAGTGAGAACAGAAATCTAAGGTATGGAGGCCAACAGGGGAGGGGGAGCTGAGAATCAAACAGCCGTCTAGACAGACTCCAGCAAGGCAAGGGGAAACTCAGAGAGAGTAGCCTTTGCATCAGCTGGGGGATAATATGATTAGGGAATAGCTCCAATCTCTATGGCATCCTTGTTGGATAGTATTGAAACCATTGATGGAGACAATCATGTCTCCTGATAGAAATCACCCCAAGGAGAACAGACCTTGGGAGTTCACAGGGTCAGAGCTGTGCCTGTGGTCAGCATTTGGAATATCTTCACATTTGCCTTGGTGATGAGATTGAGAAGAATTTGTGAAAGAACATCAAGTGTCCCCATTTGTGACAACAAGTTAGAGGGACAACATGACAACAGTAGATTTAGATTCTGGGTCTACCGCTGCCAAACCAATGGCCAGACACTCCATCAACAACTGTCACAGAGGCTCCACAGGCGATGTTATCTTGGGTAGAGTGCATTTGCATAGCACACGTCACCCTTAAAAGTTCGCAGTCTAATAAAGAAATGTATTCTTTACTTGTATACTACTTTAGAAAATCCAAAGTTGCTACTACTGATAATTACCATCTGAGCTCATGAGAATGCCCAGTCACTGGGCTGATGTTAATGAATGGTCCTTTCCACACAGTAAAAACAATTACCATATGCTGGGCTGGATTATGGCACCTTTTTATGGTATCACCTCATGTTATCACCTTACAAGAATCCCGCCAGACAAGATTTATTACTTTCCTCATTTTACTGACGGAAAATAAACAAAGCACAGAGAACACATAAAAACCAAGATAACACTGAAATTTTTCCAACCCAGTTGGTGTCTCAGTCCAAATTTGTGCCCACCATATTGTATTTTGTTCCCTCACACACACAGGGAAAGATTTGTCTTTCATCAGGGGCAAGAAAAAGAGCCCTGGAGGAGAGCTGGGAGAGAGGGGAATAGTCCTTGCTACTTTACTTAACCAGTGGCATGACCTTTGATAAGCCAGTTAACCTTTTCAGTTTCATGTTTTCCCATCTGTAAAATTAGGACAGTGGTTCTCAACATGGGTAAACAACAGAAACATCGAGGGGTTAACACACACAAGCAAACAACAAAGACACCATGGCCTTACCCCCAGGAAATTGAGTCAGAATTTCTGAGAAGGAACTCAATGTTGCTATCACCTAACAATACCCCAAGTATCTGCAATACAGAGCAGAGTTGAGAATCACCGGTTAGGTAGCCTCCAAGGTGGCTTCTATCCCTAAAACAATTTGAGCCCACGCCTGTGCTTATAATTGGGATACAGTCCTTTGAGTCAGCTTATCCTGATCCTTTGCTCATAAAGGAAAACTTGGTGTTTGCAGTGGGCTGTGAAGAGTCAGACTTTCTGAATTCAAACTCTGGCTCTACCACTTACCAATGTGCAACCTTACTGAGGTTAGTCTGTCTCCTCATTTCTAAAGGAAGGGAAATGACAGCATCTATTGCACAGGGCTGCTTTGAACATTAAATGAGATGGTATGCATAATGAGCTTCATCTAGCTCCTGGCTTCCACAAAATCAGGTTTCAATAAGCTATACATATAAATAGTATTAATATTGCGTAATGAAATCTTCCTGCTACTGTTTTCCTACATTTGCCTTTAAAAGTTCAGCAACATGAGAAGCTATGCTTACAATCTCCCAAGACTAGACCAGCTAGGGGCACCCGAGTCATTGTGCCCCAGGAAAGGACCCCAGCCTGGAGCAGAAGAGGCCTCTGGGCCTAGAGGGGCCAGAGCAGCCCCCTGAGACTCAAACCTACAATCGTGTCTTGTGGCTGCTGCACTGATCCAGGAAATTCCTTTTTCCTGAGATGCTTGCCCTTGGCTGGGCTAATGCAAACGGCAGGCAGGGCCTCTCTGCAGATGCTCCTTCCACTGGGCTCCAGGTGGCTGGTGGAGTGGCCATCACACTTCTGGTGATCGGTACTTTCACAACTGATCATTCTCTTGGGGCAGACCAGGAGAGAGTTAGATAAATCATCAGTCCCTTTGAGCAGCTGCTCTTCCCTTTTCCCTCTGTGGTCTTCATACTCACTCTGGGTAAGTATTACATGTCTATTATGCCTATGGCTCATAGATAGATAGAAAAACGCTTTTCACATATATACTCACACATGCTTCACACGCACAAGATCACATCCACACTCCCCACACAAACACACACACTCGCATACACAAACACACACAGGCCCCACAAACACATACTCCCCACACACACACTCTCACACATCCACACTCCCTCCACCCACACTTCCCACACAACATACACACGCACTCACATACACGCTCCCCACAAACACACACAATCACACACGGCACAAACACACAGCCCACACAATCACATACACACACTCACACAGTCACACCAACACTCCACACAAACACATACACTGTTCACATATACACAAGCACTTAAATACACACTCCCCACGTAAACATAAACACACTGACATACACACTCCCCATAAACACACAAACACATATAAATTTCCCACCCCACACACACTCACATACACACTGCCCCACAAACACAAATACACTCTTATACACAGGCACATTTCAGAAGAAAGTACACACACTTATACACTCCCACAAACACACAGTCCCAGACCCACGCACTTTACATTAGGAGGTAACATGTTTGAATCTCAACAAAGAAACCTGAAACCTACCATCTTTCTTCTTTGGACTGTGCAGGGAGAGAATTTCAACAGGGGTTGGATGCGGGTTCCCCGAGGGAAATGATATATTATAACTGCAGCTCAATTTCAAGATGAGCTTATTAAGTGAGATGAAAAATAAATAAATAAAAAGGTGCATCTGATTATCTTATCCTCTCCACAACAACCATGTGGGCTCTGAGTGTTGGAGGCAAAACCCATGGGGCCCTTCCGTGGAGAAGCAGCCCAGCAGGAAGGTCGGGGCGGAGCTGCGGAGGAGGGAATGGAAGGCCGGCCCGGTGCACCCAGCTGAGCACAGGGAAGAAAGCAGACACTGAGTAAAACAGAGGGATGGCAACCTGCAAGGGAGCGCCGGGGGAAGAGGAGAGGAAGCAGAGAAAGCTGGGGGGAAGAAGACTGTGACAAATGTGAACCTGAAGTGAACATGGGCATGGGTGCACAGTGCGCAGGACCGAAGCTCAGCATGAAGAGCGGGGTTGGTGATGCTTGGGGGAACCGGAGGGTCAGACAGGAGCGCGCCTAAGAGTGAAATAGGACACCATGAAAAAGAACAGAAAAACAGATAAAAACGGTGATAGGCAGAAGATGACAGAAAGAACATTTTGTGGGGAAAAGAAAAAGCTGCTGGAAAGACCAAAAGAGAAACAGCCTCCAAGAGCTAGCCAGCAAACGGCAAAGAAGCGAACTGTCCGTGGAGAGGAAGAAGGGTGTTCATCTATGCTCTGCTGAATCTGCTGATCCTCTCAACAGGGTGCCGCATCCACTCCGGTGGGGAGAATCCGTCCACAACTGAAGCCTCGCTGGAGGGGCACAAATAGCTTTAAAGCAGGAGCTCAGCTCCTCCTCACCTCCGCTCATCCCTGGGCAGCCTTGGGCAGGCAGGGAGAAAGAGAAGATCCCACAAAGCTGTGAACGATGGGGGTCCTTTGGTCTCTGCATTACTCCAAGATACCCTCTTTTCAAAACCAAAACCAACAGGAATTCTCCTGAATTAGGTCTGCTCTCCCCTAACTTTGGCCCCTTCTGCCCTTAAGAAATATCCCAATGTCACTGGCAGGGCTTTCCAGGCCCTGGGCCATCTGCTGTGGCTCCCCTCTCAGGTCTCTCCTCTCACCCTCCTCCTTCTCTCAGTGCTCACAGGGGATGCCTTTTCCTTCTCTACAAGGACCCTAGCTCCCATCAGCACCTCATCCCCACACTTGTCGTTTTTGTCCATAAGGTTTCACCTTCTCGATGTCACGCTCTCGGCTGGACAAAGCTTCATTTCCAAAGTCCCTGGGCTTCTCAGGAATAGGGGCTTCCCCTGAGTTCTGGCACAGCCCCTGGTAATCATCCCAGCTCTCTCCTGTTATAAGGAGCCCCTGACTTCTCCAGTCACCTGCCCACATATTATTTCTTTGGGAGTAAGTAGGGCCCTCATGTTCTGCCCAAGTGTAGCGTGATGCCTGGGTTACAGTACAGTTTCAAGGAATATTCAATGGGTGAAGGAAGGAAGAAAAGATTATTGCTCTATATGCATCTTTTTTCAATCAGGTACTGGGCTGAAAGGTGAGGCAGGCGATTCATGTGTTGGTGGGAGAGGGGTGAGGGGCCTGCTTCAGCTGCCCTTCCCCACCAGGCCGTGAGCTTCCTGCACCACTGCAGCCAAGGCTGGCCCTCGAGGACAATTCCTGGGGCATTAGCTACCGCCTGTGCTACCAGGACTCAGTCACAGGAAGCGTTTTCCGGACGAATAATTCATTTGCCATATGAGCCCCAGAAAAAGGTTAAAAGAACTCCTTGACTATTCTACTGCCAGTCCCAAATGGGTCGCATGCTGCCCTGCCCAAAGTGGGCAAAGGATTGGCTGCTGTGTCTCAGGGAGTATCAGTAAGGGACCCAAACCAGGCAACTCTTTAGAAAAAGAAGGTAGGAGAAGGTGGAATAAGCCTGTGCTGACCCACTTAGGGGAGCAGCTCCTCTTCACGTCTCTTTCCCATTTTTCATTTGAACAACAGTGCAGCGCCAAGCTCAGGGAGATGAAAGCCACACTGTAATCAGAAACCCAGAACACGCCTTCTCACCTATTTGACACAGTTCCTGCTAATCAGCATGAACCTCATTTAGGATTTGATGTAAGAAATGTTCCCAATTTGACCTTTGGCTGCCTCTGGCCTTACTTAGCTCGCTCTGCTCAAGCCTGTGATTCCCAGTCCTACCCCCACAAAGTGCCCCCCACCATGCCTGCACCTGGGCATTTCAGGTTTAGTGGATCTGTGGAAAGCTCTCCATTCTTCTTTTTATTTCTAAAAGGTTCCTTCAGAGATTCCAAGGCAGGTAGCAGGAATGCGTGGTCTGACATTCTGTAATATCTCTGGTTTTGGTATCCTCTGAACCTGTTCTACTCTCTGCTTCCAAATATCTTCTCCTATTTAAAAGGCTCTCTTGGTTCCTTATCCTGTCTTATCCTATCTTATTGCAAGCTTTACCTTTTGTTCACACAACCTCATCTCCTGTTGGTGACATGATTTCATGTCCATAATCCAAAGGCCATATTCCCAAAATTCCAAACAGAAACAAAGTCTGGCACATTTTCCCCCTTATTTGTAAATGCATAAAATTGAAACTTTTACAAAGGTGTAAACTTTAAATTTCGTTGACTTACTCTCTTAGCAAACACTCATGGAGAATAAACGTGTCTCTTAGGAATAGGATCATCCAGGAAAACTGGGAGCATGTGGCCACGGGACCCCTCATACTCTTCCTGTGTGTGTGACCTCTGGCCACAGATCGGCAGCTGCTCTAAAGCCCTGTTTGTCCAGCCCCTTAAGGAAAGAGGGGGTCTCCCAGTCAGGAATACAAGGTAATACAATCTCAGCCTTGTTCAAATTCTTTCTGTCTCCCTGCTGCAAAACTCCCCTCAATCCATCCTTCTTTCTGATGCCAGGGATCTTTCTGAAATACAACTCATTCAATTTCCCTGTTCAACCCTTCCTGTAATTCCCCATCCCCTCCACAGTGAAATCCACACCCTGGGGGTGGCAGAGATCGGACTTCTTCTGCTGTCCGGGCTGTGGGGCACCCCCATCATTCCTGTTTTCTGTCCAGCCCACACCTGGAGTGACCCATCTTTGGTCTCTCGGAGTCCTTCCTGCTATGTGAGTTGTTCCTTCAGTCTGGCTCAATTCTTTATCTTGCTAAGAAAATGCATTCTGCAAAACTCGGCTGAATGTCACCTGGTCTGAGACTAGAGGGACCAGAACATTTTCACAGAAGTAAAGCAGTTTATGTGCTCATGCTTGAACAAAGAGAATGAGCAAATGCTGAGATAAAATGATCAACTCCACTTTATGGCAGGCCTTTGTTTTCATTCATTTATTTATTGGACAAAACTTACAGAATGCCCACTGTGCACCAGCCCCTGTTCTAGGCACTTGGAACACAATAGTGAACACGGCAGGCCAAGCCCCACCCTCATGGCACCCATGTTCTAGAGGGGTTAAAACAGGCTACGACTCTCCAACTCAGAAATATCGATGATGCCAATAGGTGATTTACTTTATTTAAAAAAAAAAAAAAAAGCAAGGCAGGAAAGGTGCTGGGGTGTGATGATATGGTGTTGGGAGCTCTATTTTATGCAGGTGGTGAAGAAGGCCTCTCCCCTAAAGTGACCTCGAGCAGAGACCTAAGGAGAGCCCCAAGGATACCTGGCATGGGGCCCCAGCAGAGGGAGCTCTAAGGCCTGGAAGCCAGGGTGCCACCTTGGCGTATTACAGGCATATCAAGGAGTAGTGGAGACAGGGTAAGAAAGGGGGAGTGTATGAGGAGGGCAGGCCAGGGAGAGGCTGGTGGCCGGACCAAGGAAGACCTTTTAGGTCACAGAAGGGATGTTAAGGACTTAGGTGAGCCAGGAAGCAACTAAATCAGGAACAACGAAGCCTGTACAGAAATGCTTTCACTGAGCATGGAGAACAGACGGGATAAGAGTGAGAAAAGCAGACCAGTTAGGCAGCAAGCTGTGGAACACTCCAGAGAAAGGTAACAGCAGGTTGGGACAGGGCAGAAAAGGCAGGACTGGATAAACCTCTGAGTTCAGCACACCTAGCAGGACATGCTCAAGACTGAGGAAGAGTAGAGGAAAGGAAAATAGTGAAGATGGGCTGCAGCTTTCACATGAGCCACTGGAAGAATGGGGTTGCCATTTACCAGGCAGCAAGGCTCCAGGAGGAGCAGGGCTAGGGCCAGAGTCAGCGGGTGGCTGGGAAAGAAGGCTAGAATTCAAGAGAGCTATTTTGTACATTTGAGTTTGAGATGCGTATGAGACACGTAGTGGAGATAAAACTCAAATATGAGGCCCCCCTCCCAGTTAACAAGAAGACATTTAGTGATTTTAATCTGCAACATTTGTCCCACAATCACAAACCAAATCTCACAGCCTAATGCTAGGCAACATCAGTGATTTCCTCTCATTAAAACCGTATTTGGCAGAGGTGTTCTTCCCTCCCTGCTTCCATACCTAGGGCCCCTGGGACAGAAATTTTCAACATCAAAAAGTATCATCTTAGTTGTAAAATGTGGATGATTCCATCGGCTCCTGTAGATATCCAAAGGACAAGAAGCTGATGCCTCACTGCATTGACATGACAAGGGTGCATCTCCAAAGAGATTCTTTTAAAAAAGAAATAATGAAAAAGATAAATGTTACTTCATCTCTCACAGGGACAAAGACTAAATTTGGGGCAGATTTCAAATATCCATTTTTGTTTTTCCTATTTCCAGCCGTTCAGGATTCAAAACACTGAAGGCCATTGTATTTGTTTCCTTTTTCTTAACACAGTTCCTTACCTTTAGTTGCTTAACAAAAAGAGAAACTGATTCTTTAATGATTCTAGAAGACAGAAGTCCAAGAATCACTCTCACCAGGCTGAAACCAGGGTATCAGGACGGCTGTGATTCCTCCAGAGGCTCCCAAGGGAAATCTGTTCCTTGGTGCTCCCAGCTTCTGCCAGCTGCAGGCATTCCTTGGCTTATGGCCACACCACTGTATCTCTAAAGGTCAGCATCTTCACATCCCTCTGCTCCTGTCTTCACACTGCCTTCTCCTCTTTGTGTGTTTCTTTCAAATCTCCCTCTGCCTCCCTTTCATAAGGATTCATGTGATTGCATTTAAGGCCCAGGGTAATTTTCCTACCTCAAATTTTTAAACTAATCCCACCTGTAAGGACTCTACCATGCAAAGTGTGTTTTTGGGTTCCAGGGATTAGATCTGATATCTTTGGCCATTATTCAGCCTACTACAACTAGTAATGAAAAACAAAACAAAACAAAACAAAAACAAAAACAGTGAATCATTTTGCTTAATAATTAAAATATAATTTAAAAAAGAACCCTTATAGATCGATTATATAACAGATAGTCCCTGAGCTCTATTAAATTCCAGGCACTGAGGATAGAATGTACAAGCATACAGGCCCCCTGACCTCAGGAAAAAATGGAAACAAAACAACATAATCAACCAATCACAGACAAATGCTAAATTTTAACTGTGGCAAGAACCGGAAAGAAGGGCAAGGCTCTAGCTCCTGGCGGAGGTGGGAGTGGGAATGTTCTCTATGGAAATCACATTTGAGTCAAAGTCTGAAGAATAAATAAGACTGACTGGGTGAAAAGCAGAAGACAATTCCAGGAAGAGGGAAGGAAATGTTCAAAGGACCTGTGACTGGAAAAATAAAAGACACTAGAATGAAAATAATGAGGCAGGGTGTGGCATGAATGAGGAGCAGAAGCCCCCTGGAGTCTGGCCTCCAGGATGACCAATTCCTTCATAAAGAATTGGCTCTCTTGGGCTAAAGAAAAGTCCTTGAGGAACCACTAGATTTGGGTTTGAAAAGATCACTCAGGCTGCAAGTGCAAGAGGAGCAGAGTGGGTGTGGCAGAATCGCTATCTTCATTCTAACAGTTGGGAGCTAAAATGCCACACTACTCAATTTCAAAAGATTTTTCTACTTTTCTGGCCTTCTGGGACAGCAAAACCTGGCACCCAAGCTTGCAGACATCATTCTCAGCCTGGGGACTCTCCAGTGTCTGTGGGAGCTACTGCCCTTCCACACCCTACCTGCACCCCACCCTCTTTGCATGTCCCCACCGTAGGGACCCATTTCATCCATCTTTGTATCCATCCCAACCTCTATTTTAGGACTTGACACGTGGTAGTTTATGTGTGAAAGGGGGTTTTAAAAAATCAAAATTTCTCATCTTTCTTTCTGAGAGTAGGAAGAAATGGCTTGGCCAGCCTAGTCCTCAGAATGAGGAACAGTGTTAGCACACGTGTGCCCTCTGTGAAGTCCAGGTTTTAGGACAATAAGAATACCATAAAACATGCCCAAACAGAATTGTGAGAACACAGGAGATGGTGGCAAGAGAGCAGAGGAACAGTACCAGGTCAGAAGGCTGGAAAGCCAGGAGCAACCGAGCTCCATGGAAGGGGCTGAGGGTGGGGAAACAGGATGCAATCCAGATAGGTTCCTGGGAACAGGGACCCACATGAGCAGCAGGACATGTGTGCATTCCCGTCTAGAGGATTTGGTCCAAATAAAGAAGAAAGAAAAAGACAAATGGATGTAAGCACCTGGAAGCTTTTAGGGCTGGTAAATGATCCCAACAATGAGGGGTGCTGCTGAGCAGTCACCTTCTGCTGTAGGGCTGTGAAATGATCTCCACAATGAGGGGTGCCCTTCTGTTTCCCTGCACCTGCTTGGCACCTTTCTGTAAATCAGATTACGGGACACAAAACCACTTCTATAAAAGGTATCTAGTTGGGAATATCTAATCTGGAATAACTAAAATAAGGAGATTCTTTTTCCAGGTAATTATCAAAATTCAGACTGTAACCCAAAACTCTTAAATCCTGAAATTTACTTCTTTCTACTAAGCTATTAAATCCCCAATGGAGCCAACACCGGGTTCATTGTGCAGACTCCCAATTAATCACAGTAGAAAGCACTACTTGCCAAGTGAAAATCCTCTATTTTGAATTCTTAATCCCCCCACCAGCTGAGTTTACCACAAAGACATGAATATATAATTGAGACATAAAGAAAACATGCCACCAAATTAAACTGCCCTGATTTTGCATCAATAAATTCTTTCTCAAATAACATGAAATGAAGATCTCTCAAAAGCAAAATGCGGTGCTCCAAAAACTCCAGGAGTGAATTCCTCTGCTGAGCCAAGCTCTAGCGGAAGCCAATTAAATTTCATATCAACATTAGACATTTATTTACCACAGGCGACATTCAACAGGAATATGTCTCAACATATCCTCCAAGTGGTGACACCTCAAAGCCTAAATTAGCCTGGAGACATCAGAAACAGGGAGTCTTCTCATTTGTATGTGGACTCTCAGGTAGGAGGCTGCTGAGGACCTGAGGGTTGGGGACTGTTTCCTGCGGCTGTCACTCATCCTTGGTAGCATCCTCACCCTCTCTGCCATGATCATCACCATGACAGCACAAAACCCAGTACCACATACTCTGTTTGCTAGGACATAAAGAGACGCACCTTAACTATACTATGGAATAAGAATCATTATTACAAGTTCAAATTCAAATGTAAGACATACATTTACTGCTTTAGACAATTGACTCTTTGGTGGAAAAGTCTTTGGCTATCTTTCCCCTTTGTGTCTTAACCATGCAAGGGGCATAGAATCAGTTGGGACTGAATGTGTTTTTTCCTTCCAATATATCTTCTTTCCACCCAAGGTTTATTGACCCAAGTATTTGCTATGTTCTTTTCCACTGATATCTTTTGATTACCATTGCCAGAACAATCTAATGTGCACTTCCTTTGACAAAGAGAAGTAGCATTCTAGCAGGAAAAGAAAAAACAAGCCTGTTGGAAGCCTGTCTGGTTTTACCTGAAACTGAGATGCAGCTTGCATTTCTGGCCATATATTGGATGATCTCACCCCAGGAACTCTGCCCTGTGACCATATTAGCGCCCTCACTGTTCCAACACACCATTGCGTTCAGCCTTCCAAGCTTTGTCCACATGATTGCTCTTGTTTGGGACGCCACTTCCCCTCAGGTCCTCTAAAGACATTGAAGACACTCATAAAACATAACTTGGTAGTTTTGTCCCATCCTACAGGTAAATTCAATTACTCTATTTCAGTGTATTCATAGCATTTACACACTCACACATCCGAATCTCTGTTACCATATGAGACAGATATTTGTTAGTAGAGTGGTCTCCTCTGCTGAACAGGGCAGGAGCTCTGTCTGAATCTTTGTGTCCTCAGACCTAGCTTCAAAATACCATTAAATGGAATTCAACAGAGTCAGTAGACTGCCTTCAATCTGACAAGAAATGGACGGAAATCTTCCTCATCAGCTACTCCCCAGGGCCTCAGAAGCTACACAGTTTAAGTGTATTAAGAAGAAAAGAATGACCAGAATCTTTGGGTCTTTTGAGTGTCTAAGAACCTTCTCATAACAGTCATGGCCTCCAACTCAGTGATGCTTCTCTTAATATTGCCGTATACACACTCTGCTGGGGTGACCTTCTGAAACTGTTAGGAATACGGTAATGAGGAAATTTTTGGATATATTATAGGATTAAAAAGATCTGTAGTGGTGGGTCATGAGACCATAAAAAGACCTCATCCAACCCTTAATTAAGAAGATTGTCTTCAAGTGCAGCTTGAATAAATCAGCACTCTGATATGGGAATGGGAGTCTAAAGGGATATATCTCGAAAAAGCTGATTATTCAAGATCTGATGTTTGTCCTTTCCCAAAAATAAATGACATTTCTCACTTGGAAGCTGCAGAAAGAATCAAGATCCAGAAAAAATCCAAGCCACATTTCTCAATCCTATGGTGTTAGAATCCGAAGCCACTCGGAGGCAGCCCAGACTCCCTGGGGAAAAGCATCTAAGGGGTAAGAACTCAGTGGCAGCTTACAGATGTTCCCATGGGAGCCCTAACTTCTTACCTGGAGAGATGTTGCCTGATTTCTGTGAGTTCTTGCTGTAAAGCAATATGAGTCATCTGAACTTTCTGCTCCATTCTCTATGAGTGAGTGTGCTAGGCTAGAACAGGGGACCCTATTATGATCTACTCTTCTGCAAAAGATGCCAAGTTTTCCAAACTCTGTAGAGAACATGAGGACCTCTTCCTAGCCATACCAAAAGGAAAGGAAAATGCCATTATTAAACGAACATGACTTTTACTCTGGCATTTTGCTGAGATTACTTTAGTCTCTACATTTTGCCCTACTTGGGTTAGCAGACAGATGATATTTGGGGTGGGTTTACTGAAATGTTAACATTGGTCTAGCCTTTCTGTCAATTTTTGTCCTTCTGTTGTCAGTAAGTGCTTCAAGACATTTTAAAAATCACCAGGTAGAACAGAGTTGCCTCATCTGCATGCTGTCTAGATATTGTACATCAATTTCAGGTAAAATGCCCTACTTCCTTGTCATTCTCTAGGGTGCGTTGAGGAGAGCTCCAATTTGGTAGTGGAATTTAACTTCCTGACTTTTTCAAAGTTCTATCAAATTTAGATGCACAGTCTTATGACCAGACCAAATATACATTTTCATCTATTTCTTGAATGGGACACGAAAAAGAGAGGTCATTTGAAAGCAGTCTGGGATGATAAGTATGCCCCACTAACTGTCACACGGGGCTACTGACATCTGGAGAACACAGATGTTCTCAGAAGGTGACTTCAGTCTATTTAGAATTGGATCATGATGTTTTCCTCTCCCATGGACTCAGCTTGAATGGGAAGTGTTGGTGCAAAGATGTTCAGAGCTCTCCGGGAGCCTTGCCCTGCCAAAAGGGCATGGTGCTTTCTGGGTGACATGTCTGGAAAGACAGAGAGCTTTGCTTTCAAAGTAAAGATTAGGTCACATTATTTCCTTTGATATTTTGTGTTTCAGATTTCCTTCAGTTCAGATTCAGAGTGGGGAGGGGTCACTGGGGTATAGGTATCCAGAAATTAAACGTTACTGTTCCTCTTCTCTGAATCATAATAATGAGCTTTGCTTTGCTTGACAAGGTGAACTCATTATTCAGGATTGGAAAAGAACATGGTTGTATATATCAGGTGGGTAAGAGAGAGAGAGACAGAAGCAGGGGGACAATCAAAGGTAAATGAGGGGCTGATGTGGACGTATATCCATTATTTGCAAGTCACTGCCTGGGCCGGGTGTCTCCCCAGTGTAGTCCCCTTCTCCTTGGAATTACGTGAACACATGAAGTGAACAGATGCCCTGGCTTCTCTCCCTCATTCCTGCCTTATTCCATAGGCATTTGTGTTTCCCTTCTTTACCTGAGCTTCAGAGCTGTTTGACTCCAAAGGCAGGTAATTAACAATCAAACAATAGTAGGGATTTTCAGATTAATTCTGCCCAGCAAGAAATAGAAAAGCTCATTTTACCAGACAAAAGTGGGGGTGCTGATTAGATATTCCAATGACAAAAGAGAAACTTAGGGCCTGGAAAACAGATAAAGGGGCTAAAAGCTATTTTTAAAAAAATTATTACATGAATATTCCTGTTGTTATAAGCACTGTATTCTACTGTTTTCTGTCATCCAAATGTGTCTCTAAGTGAGACTGAATCCTGCAGGTTCACCAGTCAAAACTGAAAAATCCGTTTTCCACGCTCGAATAAGGCGGGCCTTTCTTAACATTCTATGGACAACTAGCACACTTTTGCTCTACCACCATTCATGGGTTCTTAGAAACACAGAAGGGGCCTTTTAGACATCTTCTCAAGCTGTCCTTAATTTGGCAAACAATTCCTTCCCACTGAGTGTTTGATCCACTCTGTTTTCCAAGATGTAACCTGTTCACGGTAACAATAGAGACAGAAGTAGGGCTTTTTCAGATGCACAAGATGATCAGTTTGGTAGCAGGATTAAGAGAGTAAAAGGAATAAAATAATCGGCTAGACTCCAGACACAGCCACTTATTAATTACATTTATTAAGCAGAAAACCCTAAGGTCAAAGAGATAGAAATCGTTAGACCTAAATGTTAATAAATTTTAGATGAATCTCCCTCACTCTGGACAAAAAGATTATGTTCTGGACATGCAAATCCATGGGTGGTATTTCTTACATTTCACATTTTGAAGGGAGTATTCAAAGTATCTCAAAATCAAAAAGTCCAGGTATCTGAACTCATTCCCCTCTGCTGATGAATCAGTTTTGCCATGTGATCTGTAGATATGTTAGTGTTCATCTCTCCCAGAGCTCACAGGTAGAAACCTCAGTGTCCTGGGGGAGTTATCACCCCCAGGCTCACGCTTAACCAACCCCTGAACTCTGCCTAGTCTCCTTCAGGTACGTCTTTGGACTCCAGAGTCTTTTCTCTGCCTAAGGTTACCTAGGAACTCCATTACTCCATCTTTTTCAACAATTCTCTCTTGTTTTTAAAAGAGCACCATCTTTTTGCAATTTCCATCCTCTTTCTAAAATTTCCCTCTCCTTTCCATGATATACCTGGCCCTTCACGTCATGAAAAACCATTCGAGCTTTAACTCCTGCTGATCCATGTAACAACCCGTTATAGCACTACCCAACAGAGCTTTTACAGTGGAAGTTCACATAAATGTTCTCTCTCTGCACTGTTCAATGCAGGAGTGCAGTAGTTTGGGTGCTTGTTCCCACAGACCTCATGTTGAAAGTTGATTCCAATATTGGAGGTGGGGGCCTAATGGGAGATGTTTGGCCATGGGGATGGAGTATAAAGAGATCAACGCAGGGGGTGCAGCAGGTGACTTCTTGCTCTGTTCGTTTCCTCAAAAGCTGGTGCTTAAACAGACCCTGGTACCGTCGCTGCTGTATCTGGCTTTTTCTCTCACCATGCAATCTCCGTGCATACTGGATCTGCTTCACCCTGTGGCATGAATAGAAGCAGTCCGAGGCCCCCTCTAGAAGCAAATGCTGGTGCCAGGCTTCCTGTACAGGAACCCCAGTCCTACATAACTATGGAAGCATTTCAGAGTAGCTAGTGTGACTGAAGAAGTAAATTTTAAATTTTATTTGGTTGTAGCTAATTTAAATTTAATTTTAAATAGCCACGTGGCAGGTAGCTACTTAGCCCCGTTCTCTCGTCTCCCCCTTTCTGCTGTCTTCCCCTCCATCTCCCTCTCACACTGGCTCCAGGGTCACCCTCCTCCCCAAGGATGGCCCTTGCTCCTAGCTTGCCCCAGAGATCTGCCCCATGTGGTGACCTTCACATCATGGCTGTCTGCAAGAACCAGCCATATCAGATCAGAACCACAGAGGCAGAAAATCCAGTACAGAGAACTAGGGGGAAGATGTGATATTTGTCAGTAAGGGGAAAGACATAACCCCAGACCTGAAGCAGCTCGCACAATACTGTGAAATGTCATTACCTTCCTTCTGTGTAGGTGTATTTATATATGAAGCTGACTACATATACATAAATACACATACTCATGGGCAGAATATGAATTTAGTTCCTTTTTGTTGCTGCTGTTTTTATTTCTTTTTTTAAATGATCATAATACCATTTTGAAAACCTAATATGCCCAACTTTTATTCCAGAAGTATTGTGCTCAGGGCTGAATGGCAGCTTCAAATCCAGACAGTCAACTTCTGCTAGGGGAATTAGGGTTTATGTTCAGTATAATAAACAATCCCAAGATAAATATATTTCTTTTTTATTTCTTTATTTCTTTTTTTTTTTCTTTTTGTAATCCAGGATGGTGGTACATCCTCTTTTTAATACAGAAACACAGGAGTCTGGCTCTATGTAGTTTGTCTGATTGCTTTGAAGAGGGGGTCAGTTTGGCTCTGAAAAAACTATGGTCCTCTTTTCATTAATGTGTCGATAACACTCAGTCTAGGCATATCGACAGCGGATTAGCTTGGGCTGAATCTGTGTACAAGACCAATGCCTTTTTTAACCCAGCTTGTTTCCAGATCAATACACCCATCAGCATTCGAAAATTAGCCCAAGATGAGATTCCAATACTTGAGGTGGTGTGTCATGGGAAGAGGGCACCTAGCCAAGTCACAGATGTAAACGCCTAGCTGGGGATTAGACATTTTCCATTAGCTTGGACGTGAGCAAAGATTAATGTAGACTCCATCCTCCCACCCCCTCCCCTCATCTCACCCCCACACACACCCAGTCCTCTCTCTTAGGGCCCAAAGAAAACCGCCCGACTCTAATTCTAGTCATTTGCTTCAATAAGCATCTATTAAATGTTCATTTTGCATAAGGCATTCTGCCAGGTGCTCAGGGCAGAGGTGTGTGAGGGTGTGTGGGTGGGGGTGGCTGAACAAAGAAAATGACAAAAATATGATCCTTGTTCTCAAGGAGACTTTAGCGTTTTCACAATTCCTTCCATTTTCCAGTTCCATAAGGCCTTGCTTCCTAAAGCAAATGTCTATGATAGCTCCTACTTCCCAGTCTCTCATTATCAACGCTCGGTATTCTTTTCTCAACAGTAAGTGTGCAGGGGTTGGGGCAGGGCAGGAGGGCAGCTGAGCAATGGCTTCCAAAGCACCACCTGGTAGAGTGTGCAGATGGTGGGACTGGGGCATTCTCCATCCCGCGACAGAGTGGAGATTCACAAGCATGTTTGGTCTCCTTATCCGCGATACAAAATGTATTTTACATTAAAAAATGTACACAAACTGAAAGATATATCTCACGTGGCAGCACCTACCCACTCTTTGTAATGTACTCTGACACCTGTGCAATTCTATTTTCCTTAAAAATGCTGTTTGCATGCATCAGTTCAAAGGTATTCATTTATAGAATCAATTTTTAAAGAGCCATTGTAATTTCCTTTGGGGAAGAAAGAGTAAACAAAATATAATAAAAACTCGGCATGACCGAACCTGGGCCACAGCATGAGGGATTCCAGTGTCCCCTGGCATAAGCACTGGCCCGAGCCAGGTCCAGCATCAGCGTGTCCTCGGGTGTCCCCTTCTCAGTCCTGCTGACCCTGCCTTATTCGACAGTGCTGATGGCGACCCCGGCTCCTCCCTCTCCTGTTGTCCAACAGCCGACCACCCCTTCCTTCTTCCAGCTCACTTCAGTTCTTTCTTTGTCAAGCTGCCTTCCTTCGTATTCTGTCTCTAACCAATCATCCCATAGCTATTTACCCTTTTCTGAACACACCTACAAGGGGGCCAGTGGAAGGAGCCCCGAGGAGAGGATTTTGTCACCCTGGAGCTGTATGTCCCTGGCTGAAGGGGCCTGGGGTCAGGCTGGGAAATGGCTCCAGAACGGGAGCTGGCATGCCACTACTCAGGGGCTACGCTGTTGACATCACAAAATAAGATATTTGGCCCACTGTAAAAGATGTTCAAAAAGCTTAAAAATTGTAAGAGTACTAAAAAAGAAAAGAAAAGAAAGCTCAACAGCTAATGCTGAAATAGCACTTGTGTGTACCAGACCTTCTTCTAAGTGTCTTCTATGTCAATACGTGTTCAATTCAGGCCTCACATTGACCCGTTTTACAGAAAGAGAACCCTGAGACATGGTCACAACTTGATTAAGGTCTCACAGCCAGAAAGCAACCAAGCGTGATGCCGGCTCTTGCTCACTAACTAGGAATCCTTCTACCAGGTTAAGTGTTGTGTGAATGTCCAGGACTGGGTCTGCCTTGCGGGAAGAAGTAAGCTCCATGAGCTCCATTCCCAGGTTCTAGAGAGCAGAACCAATACACACACACAAACACACACACACACACACACACACACACGCATGCAAACACACAAAGCCTCAGAAGCCAGGAGCCTGGGGAGCAGAAGAAGGCCGGCAGAGTTGGGATGGAATCAATACAGGGAGGGTCAGACACCAGTACTACAGGGGAGAAATGACATCCAAAACTCCTGGCTGTGAGATGAGAGGAGGTTCAAGTGAGCTAGAAACGAGCAGGCACTTGTGAAGGATGCTGTTGAGGGCAGTGCCCGTGCATCCTGGTTGGCTCTGCTTTCTTTCAAGGCTGGAGGCGGGCATGACATACCCGTAGCTCCAAACGTGCATTAAAATTCTGGTTTTAAACATAACACAATCTTGAAATTGGATGAAATCTAAAAACAACAAAAACTAAAACTTAGAGGAGAAAAAGCCAAGAAAAGCAATAATTAAAAGATAATTTTCAGAGAAAATGTAGTACTGGAACAAAAATGAAAAAAAAAAATTCTTAAGTTTCACTCAATGAAAATGACTGGAAAATTTAGCTTCTAACTGCAAGACGACAACCAGAAATGCGTCCTGGACCCTAGACGCACAGAACAAGGGGAACTCATCTCTGTTGAGGATCAGAGAAAAAAATCCTTACCCGAAGGCTTTCCCGGCTAGCCATCCAGACCTCTCCACCAAGCCACGCCCACCTACCTTGCACAATGAGGTGGACCCTAGAGGTCTTTGGGTGGTTGTCTGTCTGCACCGAGCAGGTGTATGGGCCCTCGTCATATACATCCACATTCTGGATCTCGATGCTGTACTGCGTCTGGGTGTTGCTCAGGAGGACCACACGCGGATCCAGACACCACTTGTCATTCCCAGCATAGAGGATGGTGCTGCGGTTTAGCCAGGCCACCCGGGTGACCCGGTTGTCAATAGTGCACCTGAGGGGAAGACCAGACAGGTATGTCAAGGGACTGAGAGACGACAGTAGCCATCGGGGATGGGGCGGGGGGTTCCTCATGGCAAGGCTAGAATATCTTGTCTTTCTCTCTTCCCCCAATATATACATTTCCTTGGATTTGTCAGGGGTAGACTTCTGGAACACAGCAAAGGCCTTGTGGGTTATAGCCTCAGAACGCCGCTCAGTGTTTCTCAAACCACTTGGGCACAGAACCACTTCAAATACGATCTCAGTTATAACCTGGAGGCATCTTGCATGCCCAGGATGGCTGGATACTTCGAATACTACCACTCTCCCTTTGTTCAAGGATTTCCATGATGTGGGTGACGATCATCCTTCACATTTATGTCTAGGTGTTTTGGGTGCACTGAGTCATTCAATACTTACAACAACCCTATGAAGAATCTTTCATTGAAAAAGGCCTCGAAGAGCAGAGAAACGAAACGAAACTAGTTCTCCAAGTCACACAATAAATACGTGTTAGATCAGACGCCCAGCTTTTAACTACTAAACATCATTCCTCTCATCTCAGAACAGCAGATTCCCACAGAAGGCTTCTGCAGTCAAAACTAAATACAGACCACCACTATTGCTATTCATCGTCATTACACCCAGGGGCAGAAATGTTCAGTAACTGCTAGACTAAAGCCACTTTCCAAAATCTCAAAACTGTCTGCACATATAAAAATAGATTTTCCTTCTTTTATTTTTGCATCTGGAGTCCTTGAATTGTGGAAGCTCCCTTGTCTTTTCTACACTTTTAAATTTTCTAGCCACCCTAGCTAAGTAGTCATTGTGTCTTTCTGTCTGTATTCATTTCCCTCTCTTGCTACAGCAAGTCTGTTCCGTGGCCTTAGGCTAAATTCACAAACACAGTGCCCTCATCCTGACTATAACACTGGAAATAACAATGTAGCATAGTATGTATAACCATGCCTCAAATGTATACATTATTTTGCAGTGTACAAAGCACTTTTACAGCTCAATATCTCATTTGATTTTTTGCAACAAATTGGTGAGGTTGACACTGGTACTCATTCTTTGCTTTAAAGAGCAGGACTCTAAAGTTCTGAACAGTCTGGTGACTTGTCCAGGGAATGAGAGCTAAAAGTACAGAAGTCAGATCTCTCAGCCGGGGTCTTGTGTGAGCCTCATAATGGGCAAAGGTGAATTTTTCATCAGGGATGGGTGATTGCTTCTATTGGATTCTCAAAATGGTTTGTCGCCACAGAAATTCTACCAACCGCTATTGCACACACCTGTTTCTTCAGGAGGCCCTCGTCCCGATGAGACATCCTGTACCACGCATCCCTTCTGCTTTGCTTACATAAATGTCTCACCATTATGGCAGGACCACTTAGGTGCAGATGGATAGTTTGCCGAGAGCTCTTGTGGGAAAAACTGCCCTACAAGAAACATCTTGGCACAGGTGTCCAACAAGTTTTTTGTAGCTTATTTCATTTTCTGGCACTGCAGATGAGAGGCAGGCTCTCTCTGGCACCATTCTGGCACAGCATGGAAATGAGTGAAGACCTAACTTGGGGAAGTTCAGAGGACTATCTCTTAAAGTAGACATGGGCTACTTATATTAGAATCACAGGAGAGGTTTCTTACAGATTCTGAGTCTCACCCCCATCCTACTGATTCAGAACATTTGGGAATTTATAACAACATCTCAATTGGGTCAAACACACACTAATGTTTCAAAACCACTAATAAGGAGCTAACAGGGGCCCCACAAATGACATAATTTGTGGGGCCCAGTGCAAAATAAAAACACAGAGTATTTTGCTCAAGAATGAATAAGGATTTCAAGGCGGTGAGAACAGAGCATTAAAACCAAGTGCAGGTTTCTATGCAAATAAACAAAGTTGTGAAGCCAGCCCTGCATGTTTCTCAAGCTTTACTCGCTACAGGGGCCCCCCTGGGGATTTCGCTGAAATGCAAATGCTGATTCAGTAGGTCTGAGGTAGGGCCTGGGATTCTGCATTTTTAGCAGGCTCTCAGGTGATGCCAGTGCTGATGGCCTCAGGTCATTACTTGAGTCACAACTAGAAGTTCATTATCCAGACATACATTTTATGCACATGAGGGTTTGAGAAGCACTGAGCCAGCACGGCACTGCACAAAAGTGTGGTTAGCAAACCAGCAACATCAGCATCACTTGGGTGGGAGTTCATCAGAAATGCAGAATCTCAGGTCTCATCTCAGAGATAACAAATTTGAATCTGCATTTTAATAAGATGTCCAGGTAGCTTGAATACACACAGCATTTGAACTGGTCAGGAGTATACTCCAAGCCTT
The DNA here is from genome assembly GCF_048565385.1 of Saimiri boliviensis. Taxonomy (NCBI): domain Eukaryota; kingdom Metazoa; phylum Chordata; class Mammalia; order Primates; family Cebidae; genus Saimiri; species Saimiri boliviensis. The sequence continues at coordinate 67,365,032 of NC_133454.1, read as the reverse complement.
TCTTGTGACTTTGATGACAATTGACTCTGAGGGTGAACGAGAAGAAAAGTGCAGTTGATGGCGGGTACACTGACCCTGTACGTTCCCTTACACTCGTTGGAGACCCCATGACTGTCACCTGGTACTGCCTTGTCTAAAACATGAATTTGGAACGACATAGGTTTGAAATGTCTCAAGAACAAAAACACACTTCGCAGCTTGCTTTGCTAGTAATGCATCTAGGATCGTTTGTATTAATGACCTGAAGGGTGACTACTGCTCTGACCTTCACTTGGGTCCAAAGAGGGAACTGGATAAATTCACATTCATGGTCAATGTTAACTGACTACATGGGCCCACTATATGCACTATTTTATCATTTCACAAACTTGATTGGGTTCTCTTATTGCCAATTTACAGACAAAATTAGCCGAGGCTAAAAAACATTAGCCATATTGACTAAGACCATGCTGATATTAAACTGTAGAACCAGGATTCATGCCAGTTTTTGTTTCGTTGTTTTGCAAATTTAGTGTTCTTCTAGGACCTCCCGAAAGAACATCGAAATCAGTTCTTCTCGAATTCACCATGCATCAGAATCACCTGGAAGACCTATTTTTTTTTTTTTTTAAAAAAAGAATACTGAGACCTTACTCCAAGGGTTTCTGATTCAGTAGGCCTGGCAGGGTATGGGAGGCTGCATTCTGACATAATGCCAAGTGCTGTTGAGGCTGGTCTGGAGAGTTCCCTGAGAACCTCTCACTTAAACATGTGTTTCCTGGCACAATGAGAGCTGCAGAGCAAACAGGCACTAGGGAAGGGCCCTGGTATACAACAGTTTTCCAAAATTTTACGGGAGAGAACTTTCCTGTAACCCGTATGTTCTGAGAAACCAGACGCAGAGTCCTTTATTTTCTCCCCCAGGAGCTGAAATCTGACAAGTACCAGATGAGTGGCCGCAGAGCAGGAAATGCTGACTGACAAACACTAAACGGCTTGAATAATTATTTTTGATGCCCACAACGAGGGCATCTCACCACCTCCCGATGAATGCGAGAGGACTGTCCTGAGCTGCTTTGTGAGCATCTAATTATTGAAAATTGACAGAAACGGAAGCGGTCCCCCAATGCCGCACTGCACTAAGGGGCCAGAGAGGTTCGTCTGCAGATACACCACTGCTCTGAGCGCAGCCAATTTCCAGCATGGTTCTGCGGCCCCTGTAATATACTACTCTGAGAAGTTGGCACAGTTCCAGCTACGGTTCTGAGCACATCCAAGGTCATGTTTAGATGTCCAAACTGTCACTGCTGGGTATCAGTCTTGCTGAAGCCCCATGGAACGAATGCCGGCTTCCGCAGAGATGGATCACAAAGGTACCTCGGCGGCCAACTCTGTCACCTACTCACACCTGCCCCCATCTATCTGTCTCATTTATCCAGTCTCCACAACAATGCAGAGGACATATCGCTCCTAGGTTAAAAAAAGAAAAGTGAAAATGAGCGTAATTGCTCTTCCAGCCACAGAGAAGGCTCTGGAGGTGGAACATTCAGACAACCAGTTCTCTCTTTTCAGAGACAGCCCTTGTCACAGTCCTTCTACAAAACTGCTCCTGAAACACGTTATGGTATCTCACCTGCCTCAGGAAGGTGTTTAACTTTGGTGATTAAGTCAGAGTGAGTAAGGTTTCAAACTCTACTGTTCCTCACTCATCCAGGCAAGTTGAGCTGGAGATGGCTGCTTGTCAGGCGTTGGGGAACAGTCACAAATCAGTACAACGTAGGCCAGCAAGAGGCAGGAGACGGGCAATCAGGTAAGGCGGGACGTTTCCAGACCAGGCCTGCAGAGTGTCTCCCTTGTTGTCCACAACCTCCAGATTTACCGCCCTCCCACCCCTGGCATCCTCTCTGCCCATCCTGACACATATATGCAGAACAGAGGAATAAGCTTTGTACCCCTGAGGATTCCGGACTGGGCCCTGCAGTGCTGTCCTCCAGCTTCAACGCTTGCCCTCCAGTTGCCTCCACACCCCAGCCCTTCGGCAGTGGCCATCAGCCTTCTGTGTCTCTGTGAATGGTTTTCCCATAGGCACGCCGCACATGGCCCTCCCCTCCTGTGTGTGTCCTCCGTGAACAGCCCATGGCCTAGCCTACCCAGGATTCTGGCAGAATCCAGACAAGAGAAAGAAAGCCTGGAAAGGGCCTTTATTTTCCATTTCAGTGCTGTGCCACAGTCCCCTTCTTAGTCTGTGTGTGTCTGTCTGCACCATGTTCCTTTTTTGGACAAGTGTCTTTTTTTAGAGAATAGGCCTGTTCTACTTGAGCAGGGATTATTGAGGGTACCCCACCTGTGTCAGTACTCAGGGTGTATTTAGCCAGAAAAGGATCCAGCCTCATGTGCACATGCTCATCCATGCAAGGGAGCTCAGAGCACGGTAGAGAACACTGCCATACCTGTAATTTTCTGCAGCTGCACCTATTGTTCCAACGCTCTAAAAATGCAACCCTCTGTGTCCTGAATCTCTTTTTGATGAATAGTTGTTTTATTACATATTCTGCATTTATACATAGAGGAAACGCAAAAATAAATGATTTAGCAAGCCCAAGATGTGCACTGCAGAAATGGAATCATAAAAATATGGACTCAGGTCCTGAAGCCACTTTTGGATTTAGGATGAGAGTTGAGACAAAGAAAGGGGTGTGTGGGGGGGGGGGGGGAGAGGGAGAGAGAGAAAGAGAGAGGGAGAGAGAGAGAGAGAGAGAGAGAGAGAGAGAATGAACCTGGGAAGCGGAAGAGAAATAAGTCAAGAGTGTCTGCTTGGAACCTTCTAAAGACGAGCAAAGACAGTGTCGAAATAAGGAGAATGATTATTGAAGAAAGAGAGAAAACTCCAGGCTTAGCCTTTCTTAAAAACAACTGCCTGAAGATCTGAAGGCAATAATGGATCCAGACAGTGTACAGCCCAACCATTCCTTCTATCAAATGGCCCTTTAACTGCTTCTGAAAGGCAACATGTCTCAGGCAATGCTTGAAACCACAGCCCTTTGCAGCACCTGGTCACAATTGCCTCTTATCGTACAGAAATGCTCCAGCTGCCCCTAAGTTTGGCTCCTCTGAGCATTCAGCTTGTGCCCCGCCCCTCCCCTCAAGCACCACAGGGGAACATCAGGACACAAATGGCTCAGAAATACCCATACACACTGCTGCAGGGTTGGAATGTGCATCTTCCACATCTGCTCCTGTGAGAAAGTGTTCTCTGGGGGAAACCAAGAAATTAACAAAACAGGATACTTCACCACGAATATGCTGAAAATTCAGTTATCAGCCAGCACCTTGCTCCTTCATTGTAAGAGAAAGCTTTACTAGTCAGGCTGCCGGTGCTGACCCTACTGGATTTCTCTTCTACTCTAAAGTTGTGTGGAAGTTTACAAAATTGATTTGGGTCCTACAGAGACAAGGATACTAGACTTAGACTCATTGCACACTGGTCTTACATCTCCCAACGTCACCAATGTTGCATTACATAAGAAAACAGAGATATGCCATGGAATCTTTCCTAGCTATGAAAATAATAAGAGGGCTAATTATGCCTAGGTGGAAGCAGACAGCACACTTATGATACAGGTGAAAGGATTATGGGGAGGCAAAAAGAAACAAAACCAAAATCAGCAGCACACGCACTGCACCGTGAGTCTCACACTGCTGGCAGGAAGCTGTTGTCAAGACAGAGAGTCACGGAGAATGAGGAGAACAGGCTCTGAAGTCTGACTGCTACAGTGAATGTCCCAGCTCTGTTCCTGATGCCCCTCGGGCCTCAGAGAGGTTATCTCAGTCCACTGGGTTTCATTTAAGTCATCTGCAGTAGAAATATGCTCTCTTCTTGCATGGAGTTAATGAGATGATTAAATGGGAAACATGCATGTAAACACATGGCTTTGTTTATTGTAAAAACTCAAATAAACCTGTTCTACAGTCTATTACATATACGGCTTTCTCATCTTAGGTATGTAACACTGCTGACCTGATTGTAAGTTCTTGAAAAGCAAGGATCATGTCTCATTTTCACTTGTGTTTCTACGGAACATTGTGTAGAGTACAAAGCAAGCACACAATAAATATCCTTCCACTGATTAATTATTTGATTAAGATCTTCTGTCTTTCACAAACTCCCGAGAGATAAAAGACCATAAGGGCTGCATCCAATGAAGGCCCAGTTTGTGAGGATAATTACTCTGCATGTCCCACCAACCTGCACTCACAAATACAAACGCACACATCTGCCCAGTGCCGGGTTAGTATTGTGTGAATCCTTCAAGGAGGCAGTCCCCCTCCTCTTGTCTAATGTCTTAGGGGATAAATCAAAAAGCCTTTGCTCTGTGGACCTCCAGAAAGGTTCTCTATCTGTCCTACCATCTGTCCTTCCTGTCCCTGTCAAATACAGTAGCATCATCTCAAAACAAACTCTGTTGAGTTTGGTGGGCCACGACTTTTGTTGACATGAATGGCACAACGCTTTGATTTGTACCCAGGACAAAAGCCCAATACTGACTTAAATGCTGAAGCAAGAATGAGATTGCTCAATAGGTCATATCTTACTTGTAAGTCATAGCTCCCACAAGCCATTTCTTGATTCAATAACTCTGTGTTACACACATGCAGTAAAGAACTCTAAATTCTAAACTCTAACAAAAGGTAGACGTTTTGCTGGGCAATGTGGAGCATCTTCATTATATCATAGGATCACAACCAGTGGAGACTTTTTCCCCCAAGTGACCAAAGCTGGGTAACCTGGAAGCTTTTCTTTCCTTTCCTTTCCCTAGCATATTCAAAATAGGTCAAACACAGACGACAGTCTCTTGAATCCTGTCATGGAGCCCAAACTTTCCTAAAGGAAAGAACCCAGAAGTGCCAAGAGAAAGTTCCATGGGAATTCAGGTGGACTCCATGTGCCACTGGGGTTTGGGTTTTAGTGAGTGATCCCTACAAAGTTACACCTCACTCTCTGTGGTGGTTCATTCTATGTGTCAACTTGACTGAACTATGGAATGCCAGATAGCCAGTAACACGTTATTTCTGGGTGTGTCTGTGAGGTTAGTTCTAGAAGAGATGATCAGCAGACTTCACAAAGAAGACCCACCCTTCCCAGCGTGAATGGGCACCATCTCATCCATTGAGGGTCTGGACAGAATGAAAAACGGGAGGAAGGGCACTTCACTCTTCCCACTTGAGCTGGGACATTCCTTTTCTGTCCTTGGACATCAGCTCCCCTGTCTCAGGCCTGTGGACTGAAACTGAAACTTACACTGCAGACATGAGCCAATTCTTCTAAGTTGATGAGAGAGAGAGAGAGAGAGAGAGAAAGAAAGAGAGAGGATAGATCTTGTTGAAAAGAAAAATCCAGACTAATACATGCTCCCACCCCACACTGCTTCGAATGTGACATTCAGTAGGTGCATCAGACCACTTCTCACTGTCTCCTGTACCCTCTGTTCACATTGGGAATTCTGTGACTTACTGCTTTACTTGGAATGCCCTTCCTTATTGTTTGTTAGACAAATTCCTATGCCATACCAAGGTCAAGTTTAAATATTAATTCATATCCCAACAAACTTTTCTCTGCAAAATTTTGCTGTTCCCCCATGAGTGTTCTCCAGACATACTTTATCCTGGTGTGTGGTGTGTACTGGAAGCATGCTTTATCTTTTTGTCGTATGTGGAGCTCTGGGAAGGCAGGAATTAGACATAATGTTTTTCTCTACTCCAAGAACCCTGGCACATGACTTGTGGTTGTTTTCAGGGCAATCTGGATCTTGGTGAGTGTTAAGGAGGCTGCCACGGTTGGAAAGAGCTTGGTAAACAGCATGTCCAGCAGTAGGAGGAGCTTCAGCAAAGCACAGAGGAGCTGGGAAAAACACCGGCGAGTCTGTGGAACGATGGAAGTGGGGAGCTGATGGAATAGGAGGCACATGTAGAAGAGAAAAGTTGGCAGCGACCAAGCCAGCAAGCTAGTGTTCTGCTCTGTGTGCTGGTACATCCGCAGCCCAGCGCAGGCTGACCGGCACGGATCACGTGGACAGGCTTCCCGCCCCGGCCTCCTGTTGCTGTGCCACTGGGAAGCAGTGACAGGAGACGGGTTTGGGAGGAAGCAGGGGCCATCCACAGGCCTTCTATATCCCTCCATCAAAGATCACCCTGACTACCAACCCTCCCCACACAGCCCCCTCTTTCTGGTGGGAGCCACGACCTCTTCCCCTTATCTCTCCAGGCCTAAAAGTGTTAACAGTGCCTTCCTAAGGTCTTCCTTCTGGCCTAAGAGTGTTAAGAGCCCCAGGGTCCTGACTGTCTCTTAAAATTTCCCTATACCTTGGTCGTACCTTCGTAAATATCCACTTTATTAAACTCTGCTTAAATTACCCAGTGTGAGGATGCCATCTTTTCCCTGTAGGAACCCCGACTACGACAGGCAAGTTGTGCAATACGCCCTCGTGAAACAGTTTGTACTTTATCCTGAAGACGAAGAGCAGACAGAGAATCACAAGGAAGACCTCCTCAAAGGCCAGCTCAAAGAACCACTGGTCGTTAGAGACAGTAGCAAACTTGAGCTTGTGTCTTTCTTCTCCAGGTGACAGCCCTCCTTGGCAGGGAATAGACTGGGAAGAAGAATCAGAATTCCCGGAAACAAATCCACCTGCAGGCTCTCCTCCATCTTTGCTTAGTCTCCGGTCCTGCTCTCACTGGCTAGTGTGTGTCACCCCACACTCTGGGACACACTGGATGAAGAAACAGGGCTTCATCCCGGCCCTGGACAAGTTAGGCCAGCCTGGCAGTTGTCCAAACCAGAGACTTTTTTTTTTTTTTTTGCAATTATACTGATTAAACTGATTGTTACACTGATTGTTGTCCAAACCTGGCATTTTTTTGCAATTACGCTGATTAAACCAGGACTTAGTCAGGCAAACTGGGAAGAACAGTATAGATTAGCCACATGGTGCCACATTAGAAAAGAGGCTGGAAATACCTCGCTCCTCCCATGCCCAAGGCCTGGCGCAGCTATGAAGGATGCACTGGACTCTGGGGAAGCCAGTGTGTGTGTCACTCATGGCTTCATCTCCAGGGCTAGTTCCACCTCCAATCCTTTGTGAAGACACACTTTAACCATCAATCCCTAGCACCCAGCCTGGATCCTGCCTCTAGCACACTCATTTCACCCTAAAGCACCATGCATACTTAGAATCTAGACATGATCTAAAGGGAAAAAAAAAATCACAACTTAGAATTGGTTAGAGACCAAAACCATCCCCCAGACCACATGCAGCTGCCGTTTCCTTTCCAGTCAGTGTGTGTGAAGCCTGGCACCCATGTGTGCAAACTGGGAAGTGTGCAGACTGCCTGTCCACCTGGTCTTTGCCCCAGGGACCATATACACTTCTGATGTACACATGTGGCCGTGTAAGGCGGGAGGGTGCAGCTGGAAGGAAGGAATCTGGTTCACAACCAAAGAAGAGAGAGTCTCTGCTGCCTCCAATCCCTGTGGTACACAAGAAGAAAAGTCTGATACAGCTAGAACTCCAGAGCGACAGAGGGGACACCCGGGCTCAAGGTGGGCCTTGTCTATTCGTTCATTAAGTGACCTTGGCTCTATATCCTCTCACCTTTGGTGGTGACATAGTGTCCACATGACTGCCCGGGGCCTAGGTGAGAGTGAGGCATCCTCCAAGAGAGAGGCTACTGCTTCTGAGCTGCGTTTCTACCATCTATGAAGGTGAGACACAGTAGGGACGGGAGAGCAGTACCGACGTGCAGATGCACCCCACAGTGACAGAAGGCTCATCCTTCTCTGTCCCTGTCCTGTAGAGCCCACAGAAGCCTCTTCTCTCTCCAGTGGCCTGTGAGGATGAGAGGAAGAGTCCCCAGGGTCTGGAAAGACAACACTCCCTAAAACAAGAATATATGAGTAATTAAGTGCAGAAGAGGTAACCGGGTCTCTCCAGAGAGTACCCTAGGTGACGCGGCACCTCAGGGAGCAGGACACATCCCTCAGAAAGTGAAAACTCCCAGTGGGAGGACACTACCTTTGCTGGGGCCTGTTGTCATTCTGGAGCCCTCCCTCACCTCAGTGGGTGGGGTGGGGTGGGGTGCTCATCATTTGCATAGCCACTGCACCATCTCTCTCTCCCTGTGCAGGGGAAAGCAGGCAGTCAGCCTTCAGCCCAGGCCCCTCGGCCCCTTCCATCATTTCTGTGTGCTCCTTGGGTTCTGCGTGTTTCTGCTTCTGACAGCCCAGCCTGAGACTGTTTGTACCCCACCACCACAGACAGCCACCAGTGCCTGGGGTTTGTGTTCCCCAGAGCGGCCCCTAGTAGTAGCCTGTGTGGGAGTTACAACAGGGCCTGGTCACGCTGGTGGATCTCTGCCTAAAATTGAGCCTCCGCTTGGCTTTTTGCCCTGCCCTGCCTGGCTACCCCTACACCTTCTGCCTTTTCTCCTAGGTCCACTTCCCTAATAAGTCATGACCACACAAATCCTTATCCCAGAGTCTGTCTCTGGCAAACTGGAACAAAGACAATCCTATGAATAAATCTCACAAATGCTCTGTGATTAGAAGGAAGTCTTCCGGAGAGCGAGTGTGAGCTATCTGGGAGTCTGCAAGGAAAGGAGGGTGCTAGAAAGATGCAGGGTGGTCTGTAGTCAGGCACTGGGAACAGGCAACAGCAGGTGACCCCACCCCTGGGAGAGAGGACACGGGGCAGGGCAGAGCCTGCAGTCAGAAGCCGGGAGTGGGGGCCCTTCTGGCCCTGGACTAAGAGGGCTCGGAGGGTCCAGAACATTTCTGTCTCCTGGGTCATGGACACAGGAGTGAGGGGGCACAATCCAGCCAGGCTTAGGAACTAACGAGGGACATTCTTTGAGGAGTTGAGGATTTGGGGAGTTCAGTGGGTGATGAGGGGATGTGGACAGGAAACTGATAAAAGATATAATAAAATAATAAAAATACAACCACTACAGAAAACAGTGTGGAGATTCCTTAAAGAACTAAAAGCAGGGCCGGGCGCGGTGGCTCACGCCTGTAATCCCAGCACTTTGGGAGGCCGAGGCGGGTGGATCACGGGTCAAGAGATTGAGACCATCCTGGTCAACATGGTGAAACCCTGTCTCTACTAAAAATACAAAAGTTAGCTGGGCACGGTGGTGGGAACCTGTAGTCTCAACTACTCAGGAGGCTGAGGCAGGAGAATTGCTTGAACCCAGGAGGTGGCGATTTCGGTGAGCCGAGATCGTGCCATTGCAGTCCAGCCTGGGTAACAAGAGCAAAACTCCATCTCAAAAAAAAAAAACTAAACTAAAAGTAGGTCTACCTTTCGATACAGCAATCTCACTACTGGGTATGTACCCAGAAGAAAAGAAGTCATTAAACAATACAAAAAACATACTTGCACACACATGTTTATAGCAGCATAATTTGTAATTGCAAAAAGATAGAACCAGCTCAAATGCCTGTCAATGAGTGGATAAATAAAATGTCATATATGTGCATATATATACACACATATATATAAACATACACACACACACACACACACACACACATATATATATATATATATATATATATATATATACATACACACACACCATGGAATACTACTCAGCCATAAAAAGGAACAAAATAATGGCATCTGCAGCAACCTGGATGGAATTGAAGACTATTATTCTGAGTGAAGAAACTCAGGAATGAAAAATCAAATGTCGTATGCTCTAACTCAGGCGTCCTCAAACTTTTTACACAGGGGGCCAGTTCACTGTCCCTCAGACCGTTGGAGGGCCGCCACATACTATGCTCCTCTCACTGACCACCAATGAAAGAGGTGCCCCTTCCTGAAGTGCAGCGGGGGGCTGGATAAATGGCCTCAGGGGGCTGCATGTGGCCCGCGGGCCGTAGTTTGGGGACGCCTGCTCTAACTCATATATGAGAGCTAAGCTGTGAGGACTGAAAGGCATAGAATGATACGTTGGACTTTGGGGCCTCTGGGAAAAAGGTGGGGTGTGGCAAGGTCTAAAAGACTACACCTTGGTTACTCTGTACACTGTACGCTGAAGGGTGCACCAAAATCTCAGAAATCACCACTAAAGAACACATTCATGCAACCAAACACCACCTGGTCCCCACAAACCTACTGAAATAATAAAAAAAATTAAAATCCAACCAACCAAATCAAAGATCAGCTGAATAAAGAGAGAAAAGGTGAGGTGTTCTCCCTAAAAAGAAAAGGGCATCTAAAGATAGGGGTGGGGGGTAGGTATGGTGGCTTACGCCTGTAATCCCAGCATTTGGAGAGGCCAGGGTGGGAGGACCACTTGAGCCTAGGAGTTCAAGACCAGCCAGGGCAACATGGTGAGACACTGTCTACGAAAAAAAAATTAGTGGGCATGGTGGCGTGTGCCTATTGTCCCACTTAGAGAGTGAGACCCTATTTAAAATAAAATTTAAAAAAAGATTAATTAATTAAACAAAGAATAAACATTTGGGTGTGGCTCTGGAGTATATATGTAAAGGTTGGATCTGACAGTAGCAGAGGGAGAATACCGAGGAAGACTAGAGTCAGCTGAAGCTGCCCTCGAATGCCAGGCTGGGGAGTATGCTCCCATCAGCAGCAAAGCAGGTGAGCAGAGCCCAGTGGCAGGAGGAAAATCATATTTGGAAGCAATAAAGAAGCAAGTCAGGGTGAAAAGATAATGGGGGCAGGGAAGCCCCTCAGCACCAGAAACAGAAGCACTGACATGTCTCTTTCCTGGGAGTTGCCCTTCCCAAATACATTAGGCCTTGTTCTCACCATCAGACATCTAAGCAGATACGCTCTTAAGGTGCCAGAATCTACCTAAACAGGGCTGGGGGGTGGGTGGCTGTGTGTCAGGGGTCTTCGTGGCCTGTTCTTTAGGCCCCCTGGGTAACATTTCCACTCACAGCCATCCCCGGCCTGTGCTTCTAACATACCCTTAAACTTCACTTCAGGTGGTTCTCTCCAAAGATGTGGATGAACTGAGGCGCTGCATTAGAATAGGACTAGATATCCATTTATTTGACAAATGTTCACTGAGAACCTACGATGTGCCATGTATTGTGCTAAGCTCTTAAGGAATTCAGTGCAGAGGCAAACAAAGCAGACAGACTCATGCAGAGAGAGAAACAGACAGGATTATAATGTGAAAGTGTGATGTTCATTACGACAGGAGACTATGGGTGTTGTGCAGCAAGTAGACACGTGTTGAGGAACCCAACCTAGTCTGATGGGTCAGGGAAGGATTTGTAGAAGTGATGTGCCTGCTGAGAACTTTATAAATGAGTATAAATATGGTGCTGGGAGAGACACGGGAGATCATCTATCACCAAGGAGCCTACAGAGGTGAAGTCTGTGCAGCTTTTGCTGTCATTAAGCCTAAAGCTATTCAGCTACTTACTTCAAGAAAGATTTTGGATGACAGTGGGCATCTCCTGATTCTTTGACTCAAAATTAGTAATAGTCTTTTCTGGGGTGAGTAAGATTTTGCGATTAACATTTTGAAAGCCTGACAATGCACTGGGTGTTACTCATATTTTAACAAGATTTCTGCCATCTGGAAGCTGCCATGCATTCATATATTTTATCTATGTTCACCTCGGCTTGCTTGTTCATATTTGAAAGATGCAGCAACCATGCCTAGTAGCTTGATTTCCATGGAGTAGTGGGGTGCATCTCTCATTATCCATTGTGTTGCACCTAGCCTGGGTTCCTGGTCTATCTTTGACTCGATTTTCATACATGTCAACGGGGAAAATGGTCTGGTTCATCCTGTTCTTGTTGTAATGAGGGTCAATGTCAGCATTGAGGGCAAGAGCATTAAGGACTCTGCAGGAGTACGGAGGTGTTAACGTTCACAAACCTTCCAGGTGCAGATGCCATTGTCCCCTCCCTTCCCTATTATTTTCCAAGTAACCAAATACTTGCCAACATCACCGTGCTCAACATTACATATTTATTTATTGAGCTTATATTATGCCTGCGAAGACGCAGTGTTTACTCTTCAGAACAAAACATATTCCTTACTCTATATATTAGGAGCTTACGATACAAAGAAGATAACAGCTACTTAAATGAAATAGAGCAGGGGGCCTGCACAGGCAATTGAATCATGAACACCGGATGGATACAGAAAGAAACAGACACAATTTTAACTCTCAAAGTACAATGACCAAGTCTGAACCAAAAGAAGGAAGGCTTTAGGAGAGGGCTGTTTTCCTTCGCTCTGCTGGAGTTCCCACCCTGGTGGAAGGAGCTGCCAGGATCCTGACAGGGTTGGGGGCACAGATGGGAGTGGGGCGGTGGTCGCACAGGTATAAAATAATCAGGCAGAAGAATCTGTCCTCGGGGACCTGAGCTGCATCAGCTGTTTATTCCAAAGTAATTTTCTTCAACCAACACTGGGCAAATAATTATCCAAGTCCTGTACAGAAACTTGTGGTGCCTTTGATGACGTTCTCTGTTAACTGCTCTCTGTAGAAAGGGGTTCTAGCGGGGCTGTAGAAGAGCTGGTTCTTTCCGTGCTGCATTCTAATTCTGAACCTCCAACCACAAGCTCAAATCATTTCATAATCTCAGTCCGATGGACCATCTTCTGAACACCAGGCAGTGGGGGTGGGGGCCTCTTCCACCTGGACTTCTGGTTCCACATGCAACCCTCTTCGGTCCCCTCCTTTTTGCTGGAGGGAACTTTCTAATGAATCTGTTTGAGAATCACTTGTTCAAGAGCCTTCAGCTCCCACTGCCTTCAGGATGAAGCTCAAAGAGCTCGGAAGAACATGCCAGGAACTTGGGGTCCGGGATCCGGCAGCTTCCTGGTTATTTCCTTGCATCTTCCTAACAAAGCTGAACCAACTCCCATTTTTGAGGCTTCACTTTCTTTTTCCCCATCCCACTAATCAACTGAGTCCTAGATGCAAGGGTGGCATGCTCTCCCATGCCCCAACCCATTTCCCATGCTACCCCTCTGTCTACAGCACCCCTTCCCACTCCTACCTTCACAAGGCTCCCTCTGATCCAGCAAGGCTGCCCTTGCCTAGGGTTTCCCCATAACCCCCGCCAGGCCATATGGCCCTCCTGAAGGCAAGACTTGTGTATTTTCTTTCTTTTCTTAATCCTCTCACAACCTATTGTGCCTTCCATGGTACCTAGTTCATTACCACAGGCAATCTATCAGTTGCTTGAAGTGAGGGCACACTGTAGCAAGCATCGTCCTAAACCAGGTGTCTCTGAGACAATAGCTGGCCTCGCACACAGCCCCAACCCTGGCATCCCTCCAGCTGTTCTCCATGGTTACTCACGCGGGGCTGCCAGAAGCCTAACAAGCCTGCGTCTATAGCACGTGTGAGCTACGCCACTACAAGTCACAAAGCCACATGTTGTGCTCCACAAAAGCTTGCAAAATGAGAAGGAAGAACACGGCAGACATTTCATGACAATCTTTTTGTTAATTAACCAGAAAAATAATAGCTCAAACTTTCCTTGCACATGACAGCATGCAAAGCCCTTTCAGAGATGTAATTCATATCTCACGGCATCACCATAACAAAATTGGAGGCAGACACACATCGCAAATCCCAGATCTGAGGCTATAAAATGCGTGGTAGTGGGCAAGTCGCTTCATCACCCTGGGCCTGGGTTTCATCTTCCGTACAGGACAATGGTAACATCTATGGGGCCTCAGCCACGCAGTTGTCTCAGTGAGAGAGCTCCCGTCTCGCTCTGTGGGGGTCCATGAAGAGCCTGCTAGCGGCTTAGGTCTACTGCCTGCAACTCCATCAAACTACCCTATTCTCTGAGGGCAGCGTTGTTTGAAACCCTTAGCTGGTCCACATTTGCCATGGTGAATGAAGACAGGAAAGGTCTAGGTGGTTAGACTAGAAACTGATGTAAAACTGTGAAGGCAGGGGTGGCAATTACTAAAATACATTACAGGCAAACAGGCCTTCACTTCCTGTGCAAATTCTTGAGAGAAAGGAGGGTATAGGTGCAAGAGAGCATGCTGTATTTCACCTCAGCAGAACACAGAAGAACCAGATAGCATTAATTAGAACTTAAATGCATGGAGTAAAATTAGCAACATGATTGCTCCTCTCATTGTAATTATCACGGGAATTTTTTTTTTAAAGGAAGAGAATTGAAAATGTGGTTATCTTCCCTGTTTTTCCCATTTGGAGTCACATTCCACACTTCTTAACCTTGTGACTTTCTCTTAGTGGTATGGTATTTCCTTGCATCTCTCTGAACCAACCCCCATTTTTGAGGTTTCACTTTCTTTTTCCCCATCCCACTAATCAACTGATTTCTAGATGCAAGAGGTTTCATCTGTCAAGATGATTTCCTATTACTGGTCACCTCTGGGAATATCAGTCTAGGTTCCTTTCTCCTTCTGGGAATATTTACTGTGAAAACAAATCTCCTACTCCCAAAGCCCTAACGGACTCTGGAATTGGATTCTCCTAATTAAGAATAGGAAACATTTACATGTTAGCTTCATCCAAACCTGTTAAGAATGTTTAATGATCAGCAGAACATCCAGAGAGAACGAGGAAGTCTATACAGTCATTGGCAGGAGTTGAGGCTGTTCTTCATAAAAAGCCTGACCAAAACTGCAGCAGAAAACTCAAGAAAATAGAGGTAAGTGAAGATGAAAAAAGGGAACAGAATTGAGCAAACCCTGAGAAAACAGACAGAACGGTTTTGTCAAAGCTTAGAACGTTGAGGCTGTATCCATTTGGCACCTCTAGTACTGTATGCTCTTTTTTGTCTTTCTAATACAGTCCTACAAGCCCCAGTTTGAAATGACTGGTGTTAGGGGGCGACTATCCTATGTGTGCAATGAAGAAAAATAATAACAGCAAAAACGAGTTTTCATTTCCTAAGAATTCTTTCATGACTTTGAGGTAGAGCCCTCAGGAAGCTGTAGATTAACCGAAGGTGACCTTACTTTGAGGTAGGCATGAAAAACCCACCTGAGGTCTGTCTTTAGGAATTCTGTCTTAAAATACACTTCTCCTGCCTTCAAAGCAAGAATGGGAACTCAGAGGGCGTAAGCTATCGGGTCAAGTTACCGAGAGTTTTGATACATTGGCTCATTGGGAATAGCAACACCTCAACTCTGGCTGCTAGGATCTGTTTGCTTCCCTTTGTTACCTTACTGATGAGAATGCCAGACATTCTGAATCAATATAGGTGTGAGATGCAGGAAAACTATCCCCTAAGTTGGTTCCAAGCCATCCCTTAGAGATTCAATGGTAACAATACCCATACAGCTGTATGCACTATACAGCATTGCTGTTCCAGAAATGCAAACAGTTTCGGACACCAAGTCCTGTACAGCAACTTCAAAATTCCTCTTCTAGAATATGTGACCAATAAACCCCATCCCTTCTACCCTACCAACACATACACACACACACACACACACACACACACACACACACACACACACATTCTTCTTTTGCAAACTATAATTTTCCAGGGGCACTTTCTGAAGAGAATTCTTCACTCAATAAGCTGCTGGCACTAGCAACACCAACCCATTCCAAAGTAAAATTCCCACACTCTCCATGGTGATTTCTGGCCTTATCAGCCTCTTGTACCTGTGTGATCTCCTGGCAAGTTAAGTTGGTTTGGTGAACTCCTACAGCCACAACTATAACCCACGGGAAGATTCTTTGAGGCTCCTATTTCTGCATGAAGGACATATACATCTGGACAGCCTGGGGCCCGTCCACAATGATCTGAGGATGGTCCCTGCAGAGCTAGCACCTGACTCTGTGCTCTCTACAGTCCCTGGGCAGCTTCCAAATTCTACAGCTGAGAGAGTAAGCAGGACTAGCAACAGTTGAGATGTAATATTTTGTATGCATATTCAAAAGACATTCATTATCTGTAGGACATTGTTTAGAAATTGCTCTCCTATTTAATTTGTAATAAATGATTAGTAAACATGTTTATCAATGTTAAAAAAAAAAAAGCACTTGTAGAACAACTTTAATTGGATTCACATACTTTAGTGTCTGGCAGAGCTGAAAAGCCAACCATCCTGTATCACTTGAAATGTGCTTCTCTCCGGGGCCCTGTCCCCAGCCGTTTACTCTCAGACGTCATTGCAACCCCAGAGAACCTTCTGCCAAACGCAAACTGATGGTCACAGGGAAAAAGAGAGGAACTATGGGTGAGAGTGCCCGAATATGTGAACATCTTTTGTCCGCAAAAGCTGGAAGAGTGTAACTCTTTCAGAGGGTCAACCCGCAGTCCAGCATCCCACTTGGTTCAGTCCCTTGGATGGGGAAGGGCGGATCTAAGACCAGAGCTTGGCTCTCGGGCTTGCAGACTATAAAGTTAGACATCACTAAGTCTGCCGGCATGACATTCTTTCTCCTATTAATAGCAACTTCTTCCATTTGCTCGCCCCAGAAAACAAAATGAATGAGGCTTGGCTGTGAATGTAGGAGAGAATAAAACCCAGGATGGCAATAAATCGGAGTGCAGAGTGGCAGACACTGTAATCCGCCCGAATGCCGCTCTGGCTCAAGGAAAAGAACCTCTTTGGGGAACCAGTGAAGGGAATCAATGCCCATAAAAGCATCCAAGGCAGCAAGCCACAGCAGAAAAGATAGATACTGTTAACCAGCATATGCAGCAGATTGCTGGTTGTAAAACAAAATAGAAAGTCATTAAAAAGGTGGGCAAAGGGCATGATCGTGTGATGTGGATGTCACAGGGGACATGTGTTATAGGGGGCTCAGGACTTCCCATCCGTCAGAAGGTCAGCATCGCCAAGACTGCCTGGAATCCCACACTACAGATCTCTCTCTATGTGCTCGCCGCAGCAAGGTGAGAGATGGGTTAGTATTTATTGCCACTTACGTAATAGGTCTATTAGGAAACACATTCTGACTCGCTTATCAGGATATTAATACATCACAGCATATTGAGCTGTATTCATTTTGGGTTCGGGTAGCTTTAACCAAAGACTTTCCTGGGAAGCCTGCCAGGGTACGTTTTTCTGGAATGAGCTCCCTTTTCCACCTCATTCACCACCTTTTGATCCACCAGAGGGCAGAGTCAACCCATAAGACTCAGGCTCAGGGACTCGGGGGGGGGTGCAGTTTGAAATAGGAGTAGTTCTGGGAGAAGGAACCAGACAAGCAAAGGCTGAATAAGTTCTTCATCCTGGAAGCTGGAGATGGGAATCGTTTCTCAAACTCTCAGGACAAAAGACCATCAGTAAGGCCCAAAAGAAACAAGTTAAAACGTTCTTGCCGGGCACGGTGGCTCAAGCCTGTAATCCCAGCACTTTGGGAGGCCGAGGCGGGTGGATCACGAGGTCGAGAGATCGAGACCATCCTGGTCAACATGGTGAAACCCCGTCTCTACTAAAAATACAAAAAATTAGCTGGGCATGGTGGCGCGTGCCTGTAATCCCAGCTACTCAGGAGGCTGAGGCAAGAGAATTGCTTCAACCCAGGAGGCGGCGGTTGCAGTGAGCCGAGATTGCACCATTGCACTCCAGCCTGGGTAACAAGAGCGAAACTCCGTCTCAAAAAAAAAAAAAAAAAAACACGTTCTTAATGTGCCGTGCCTCGGTTTCCCAATATGTGAAAGGAGCAGATGCTTGAATCATTTCAACTCACCCTGTAAATTTAACCACACTTTGCAGGTCACAGAAAGCGCCTCTCACATCAAAGGAGGGACAGCTGGACGAAAGACAGGCTGCAAGGTCGCTGCCAGCACAAATCGGAAAAAGGCATGTTCTGGAGGCTTCTTCCCTCCTTCTGGCTTCCCTCTCCCTTCACCTCCTGTGGGGCTCCTTCTCCTTCTGCATTTCCATTCTTGCCCTTCTTTCTCCTTTTCTTTCTTGTGCTAGTTTGGCTGCCCTCTCCAGCTCCTCTCCTCTTGGGAGAAATAAAAGTAAAACCAAAAACAAGTCCTAAGGGGGAAATGATGGCAGCTGCTTCCTCCCCCTCCTCCTGCCCCCGCCACGGGAGGTGGCTGCGAAGTCCCGGCACATTGCCAGCCATGGTGAGAGCTTTGATTTCCAATCTGATCGCCTCATTTTGTCAGCCTCTGCATAACA
This sequence comes from Saimiri boliviensis, assembly GCF_048565385.1. Taxonomy (NCBI): domain Eukaryota; kingdom Metazoa; phylum Chordata; class Mammalia; order Primates; family Cebidae; genus Saimiri; species Saimiri boliviensis. Next base: position 67,346,915 of record NC_133454.1, on the reverse strand, counting down.
CAAACAGCTCAGCCCCCATTTATCACAAAAAAGAAGGGGGTGATGGAAGGGAAAAAAAGTGGAAGGAACACCTTCCTCTCCCATAATAAATAACTGGCACAGGCATCTCCTGTCACCCTCAGCATTGTCCGTGGTGTGTCTCCCTACCTTGCCATTAAGGAGTAACTCACCACAGCTGGGCTGCAGAGACACAGTATCTCCCTGCTATTGTTCACAGTGTTCTTGTGCTGACAATTTCAATCCATCAGACTTTTCTTCTGCAAAGAATTGATGGACTGAGGATCCTCTGTCGTAGCTGTTTGTATGTCTGTACTCGTTCACACACCCAGGTGCCCAGACCCTCGCGCCCACTCCATCTCCCATTCCCACATCTCACAGGGGTGCCCGGGGATCCAAGGTGCTTATGGAAAACCGAGGCTGCACCTGTCCTGGGCCGTGCCTCTTCCTCTGCCCACACATACCCCTTGCCCGGGACCCCTGCTGATCTCTCTCTCTCACACACACAATGGACACACACAGCACATACCACAGCACACACCCCACCACACACACACACACCACACACCACACACATCACACAGCACACACACAAAACACACACACGCCACATACCAAACACCACACATGTGTACACATGATACACATACCACATATTACAACACAGGTCACACATTATACTTGCATGCACACACCATATACTACACCACATACCATACACCCCACCACATATACCCCACAGCACACACACGAACACACACACACAAACCACATACCACATAGCACATATGTGCACACACGATGCACCACATACCACAACACAGACCACACACTACACATGCACACACACACACACACCACACAGCACACACATGAAAACACCACACACCTCCCACATACCACACACCACACATGTGCACACACCATACACATACAACATACCACAACACAGGCCACACACTACACACACACACCATACACATACCATACACCCCACCACACACACACCACACACACAATTACAACACACATGTACCACATACTACACACCACACATGTGCACACACCATACACCACATACCACAACACAGACCACATACTACACATGTACACACCACAGATAATAAACAACACATACACACACATCACACACAACACACACACCATACACACATCATACATGGCATACAACACACAACATATACAACACACATGCCATACAACACATACAACATACACCACACAACACATCACACACAAAACACATGCACCACATATCACACCACATAACACACACCCCCACACACACAAACATGCAACACATACACACCACATACCACACAACACACACTCCTCCACACATACACCACACGTACTACACACACCACACACACAACACATATCCTACCATACACATTACACACACCACACTGACTACATACCACAACATACATCACACACTCCACCACACACATATCATACACCACATACCACACCACACAATGTACATACTCAGCACATACCATACCACTCATCACACACAAAACAAACACACACTGCATACCACACAACACACAACACACACACAGCACTCATACCACACCACAGACACACATAACACACCCACAACACCCACAACACACCACCACACAAACCCCACCGCACACCACACACCACATACCACACCACACAACATACACCACATGCCCTACCAAACACACACATCACACACTGCACACTACATACACACCACATACCACATCACATAACACACACACCACATACCCCACCACACACTACACACCACACTCACACCACGTATCCCACTACACGCACACACCCTCAAGCACATTATTTTCTTTATCTTCTACTTTACACTCTGCGGGAGGGTTCGACTTAGTCTAACTCACTTGATACCATGAAAAATATCCTTTCCTGATTTGCTCAGTCAGTGGCCCATCTTCGTCTGCACTGCGAGCCCTTCAGTGTGCTAGGGACGGGATGTGCTGGCAGTGTGGGGAAGGCAGGGTGTGTTTAGGCAGCTGGTGCCCCACAGCTCGAGAGCAAAATCAGGCCCATTTGCGGAGCTTGCTTTATTTATTTGGAAATGGATGTCATGCTGTCACTCAGGCTGAAGTGCAGTGGCACGATCATCACCCCCCACAGCCTCCAGCCAGCCTCCAGAGTAGCTGAGACAGCAGGCGCTAGCCACGCACGGTACCTAGGAGTACAGAAGCTAGGACCACCAGACCTAGCTATTTTTGTTTGTTTGTTTGTTTTTGTAGAGAGGGGGTCTTATTACGTTGCCGAGGCTGACGACTTCAATCTCCTGGCCTCAAGCGATCCTCCTCACTCGGCCTTCCAAAGTGCTGGAATTACATGCATGAGACACCACACTCATCCACTGTGGAGCTTTATATAAATGCCTGTATTTTATAAATTACCTGCACCCCACCCACACACACACACACACACACACGCACAATATTAAAAACAATTTCCACAACATTTTCTGATGTGCAATGCTGAGAACCATTATTGTGAGAAGCTGCTGAATAGGATTTGCGTGGAAATGGGGAACCAGATGGGCAAGAAACCTGGACAGGTTAAGAGAAGTATTTTCATGAAGGGCCTTTTAGTTTCCCTAACGAATCCAAGGCGTAGGCACCAAGAGCTTCCAACAGGGCCGCACTGTGCTGGAACTTGGGTTTGGGAGCCTGCCTCTCCCTGCAGAGACAGAGCACTCAGGAATCGACCAGGGACCAGCCCAGTCAGGGCTGCTGGGGTCTCAAGGAGGGTGGGGCCCCAGGGGCAGCCGGGGAAGGGATGGAGATTGGAGACACCGGGAAGTAGAACCCAAGCCCGGAATTGAAGATCTGGGGATGGGAGGGGCAACAGCAGAAAGGAAGAGGCGTAGCACACTAATGACCCTGACTAACATTTATTGATCACTAGTGTGTGCCAGGCACTATGCAAAGCACTTTACTCACATTACGTTATGTGAGCCACACAGCCACTCTGTGTGGTAGTTAACAAAAATATCTCCACTTTACATGCAAGGAAACTGAAGCCTAAAACATCGCCTCGGGTCCTGTAGCTACTCAATCACAGAGCAGGCACTGAGTTCTAGTGACCGTCTCCAGGAGACCCATAGTCTAAAACAAGGTATGACTCTGCGTCCTGGTTTCTGTCCTGAGAAAGTGGATGGGATTGGTGCAGAGTCCTAAGGAAAGGAATCTCAGGGAAGGCTGTGTACACGTAGGAACCTAACTCTTGGTCAGGAACTGACACACATGCTTCTCTAATGGACTGTGCTGGGCTGGTTTTGTTTGCCCACCCAGGCTTGAGCACACGGTGTGTGCTTGATTCCTGGAGCACACGGTCCCTTCTGCTGTGCCTCAGAGGTAGCTAGTGACAGCTGGTCTCACGGCAGGTACTCAGGCACCTGTTGACTGGCTCATCAAATGTGCATAGAGCATTGCGTGTGGGAAGGACAAGAGGCAGGAGAGTTCCCTAGCTCTCATTGAAAAATGGGTGGCCATAGGCCCATCCACTTCACTACCCTTGGCTTCCTTGCACTCAAAGCTTGGATCGGCTTCCTCTGTCACTCTATGCAATGGACCACACAGACATCCCATAACTGACACTGTCAGTAATTGCTGGTCTCTTAGTGAGGTTTCCGGAGACATGGCTGGGTTTAGAAAAGAGAGATTTGTCTCCATGAATACCTTTCTGAGGAAAGCACACAGGTTTACCGCCCTCTTCACCTAAGAGAGAGCCTTTCTTCTAACTACCCCTTCTCCCCACACTGCCCCCTGTGCCCTTCCAGTCCCTTCTCTGTCCTTGCCATGGACCGTGCGTTTTACATGAAGCTGTAAAAATTGATGACAGCTTTCCTTGTCAATGTGGCCCTCATGCTGATCCCTCAGTGATATACCGTCCTGACCCTCCAGCAGTTGAGCAGCCTCTTTGCAGATGAGAGAAAAGAGACAGAGAGAAGCAAAGGGGGAATGAGACCCAGAGAGGCAAGGCTGACAGTGACCACAGAAGAGAGAAGAGGAGAAATGTGTGAGGAGGGGGCCAGCCAGGGGAAGCATGAGGGATCCATTCAGGGCGGGGAGGGAGGAGAACAGCCAGAGGCCGTGTTTCCCATCGCCCTTGCTCTTTTTGTTTCCAGTTAGATGAATGAGCGAATCTGTGTGTGAGTGTAAGTGTGTGTTGTGTGTGTGTGAGTGTGTTGTGTGTGAGTGTGTGTGTATGTTGTGTATGTGTGTGTACCTGTGTGTGACAAGGCAACAGGAATCTAATTCTGGGCAGCATCGTGACAAGCTCCAAACCCAGAAAAATTCTGAACAGGGCAAAATTAAGTATCTTTAAAGAAACCAACTAAGGAGCTCATGAGATTTGGGGGTGAGGGGCTAATCCCTGGGCGGGAGGTCTCCCAGCTGCAGCTGGTGTGGAAAGCTCTCCCTTGGCTCAGGACACCTCTGGGGCTCCGAGGCACCCCTTTCCAAGGCGGCACAGCTGCTTATTTGTCCTCAGATGATCGGAGCAAAGGCACCACTTTTATGGACAAGTGTCAGCTCATTTACAGAAGGGACCTTCTTTTCCTCCCGCCTGGCAGATGAGGCACGTCTTCAGGCATCTTTAAAAAACTCACAAAGTCTGACAGTAGGCGGAGCCCCAGTTTATGTTATAAATATTCGCTCCCATGAAAACCTCCTGGATTTGATTTTAACAGCCCCAGGGGAGGTTGTTTTGCTGACTACAGAGTTGCTGAAAGAAAACCAGTTGGAAAAGAATCTTACAGAGCACCATAATGGGGAAAACCCACACCTACCCTTCCAGGCGACCCATCCAGGGGCCTCCTTTGTTGCTTATTTATTTCATTTCTGTTCCAGTCTCAGGCAGGCATCTTTTTGGCAGGGCCCCAGTTCCCCAGCCCGGCCTGTCTGTTCTGAGCAAGGGCCCACACCGAGTGCACAGATCCTAGCACAATGCCACGCTACCGCTTACACGTGATTCAGCGCCTACAGCACTTTGCCTGCATTTCAAACTAATAGGCAGTTTGGGTGTTCTCCTTTCAGTTTCATGTGTAGAGGTGGAGGCTGCAATGAATGCCAGCCCATGGTGTCTAGGTGATTAGATCTGTCTGCAGAATGCAGGTAATTTGTGTTTCTGCTTTGTGCAATTGGCACTAATGCACATGCATAAAATGGAGCCATCTTCCAAAACACATGTCAAAGAAATATATTTACCAGGCACAAAGGCTGGGAGCAGAAGAATTGAACTCTAATGATAACATGTTTGTAGCAAAGTGATGCACTTAAGTTATTATGTATGAAAACTATTGGCAAAATTGTCAGTCTAGGCTCGTTAAAGAGAGGAGGGATGAATAAGAGGGGTGGGTCTGCCCACCGGAATTGAGGGACACAGAGCCCTGTGAGGACACAGATTACTTGTGGGAAAGGAAAATAAAATGAGAATTAAAGGTTCTGAGGTAGAATTTAAAAGAGAAACAGGAGAGGATTGCATAGGTCAAAGGGAGATTGGCAAGAATCGCGCTGGGAACAGGAGCCTATAATGAACCAGCTTTTCACTCGTACTTTCTGCACTTCATAGTCCTTTTGCTTAAATAAATGGAGCTGGGGCATTTTCCATTTGTCCTCCTCTCCTGCATTTCATCATGCCTCTGTTGACCCCAGGAGGCTTATACCAGATTCATATTTTTTTTCCAGTATATTCTGTTACACTGTGGTATCTATGGTTGCCACCACTTTATGCATTTTGTTTTATATTTTACTTTTATACTTAGACCTTGATGTTGGTTTGCATTTTAAGAGTAGGACATTAACACCCTGACCCTGATTTCATATTCAAAGCAAATGAGGTCCAGGGAAGAAGGGCTTATGGAGGTCACTGCCTGAGACAACTTTAGTGATTAAGATGAATTGCACATCTCAGGTTCCTGCGGTGAAACCCTCCCTATCTCTAAAATGGGAATAAAACCCTGAGCCCCTTCTACTTTTCTCCTGCAAACACCGCAGACTTTGAGGAGAGTTACGGCAGAGGAGCATATCAAGGTGATCGCTTGACATATTTTGATAGCAGAGAAAGGCATCACAATGATTAATTTAAGATATTAGATCATTGAAAACTTACAATGAGTGTACATGCACACACACACACACACACACACACACACAAAATACATTTCCATCCCACCTCTTCCAACAGAGCTCAGCTTGTAGCAGCCCATTCATACTCCACCAAGAGGCACCTTGGGGTTTAGAGTACAAATAAACTGTATAGTAGATTCCACATCCATGGACAATCTAGAAAAGGACACTAAGCTCTCTTTTCTCACTGCTGGCATGCCTCTCTCCAGGGACTCTTGTGGATATGAATGCCTACTAATCCTTGCAGAACCCTAAGCAGGGAGGCAAATACTGTACTGTGCCTACTACCAGATGAAGAAGGGAAGGAGCCAGCCACACAGATGATTTATCCAATGTGGTTTACAGATTTGGTCTTCAAAAGTAGCCAGAGGTCCTATTCTTTATATGGACTGATTCAAAATTTAATTATTGCAGGTAGCCTGGTCCCTCTCGCACCCATAGCAAATACCCTGTTTCTTGCAACCTTGGGGCCATCTTTAGAGCAGTAAATAAATAAAAGCCATTAGCTGGGTCTTAAGGGTCTCAATCCGCTGTTTTCAGGGAGAGCTAAACTCGGTTGGGTAAACTGAGTTTTGTCACCACTAACTCTCATTCTTTTCCCTTTTACCTTCTTCAAATTCCTAAGCCCACCAACCCCTGGGAAGAACAGAAACATTCTGGCATTCTCTCAAAAACCTTGGTCCCATATATTGAGAGTCTCCAGAAATACAACACGTATGTTTGAAGAAGCCATTAGCTCTGATCAGTTTTAAAGCCAGATCTGCTCAACAGTTGCAGAAAGAAAATAGCAACATAAACAGGAGGAAACAAAGACAAGAATTTAAAAAAAAAAAAAAATCATCAGCTGAGCTGTAGAACCAAGCTGTGACTGGGACGGCAGGCAAGCAGGGGGCTCAGACTGGGGACCTGATTCGCGTGCCATAGAGAGTGCTCAGAATCGCAGTCTTCTCAGATTTGTTAATTTCCCTGCTCTCTAGCTCTGATGGGGGCTTTTTCACCAGGGCATACATTCTTTATGCAGCGTATTATAAATCCGTATCTCCCCAGGAGCTGACGCACAAGCAGCCATGCCATTATCAGTCTAGCCCTTGATGGGAACTTGGTCTAGACCAGCCGCACTGCTCTGTCGTGCGGTCCCTAACCCAGCACTGCCTGTGCATTGCCAGGTGATTGCCTTTCATTTAACAACTCTGCCCTTCTGTAGCCTTGGTGCAGAAGGTCCCCCAAGCCCATCAGATATGGCTCTTTGGTAGAGAGACATGATGCCACGGGACCAGAGGACTGCCAGCTTATTTCCTTTGTGACTGAAAATCCCATTTCAGCCTAGGATGGCAAAGGCAAACAATTTAATGCATTAACCTGCACTGACTCCTCACCCAGCTGCTTCCCATCCTGATTGAAGGGTAAGAAGGTTAATTATTCCCAGGCTCATCTTTGGACTTCACAGACCATATCATCACGTCTGGCAGGGGTGCCTGGTCTGGCTGAACCCAGGCTGTGGAGGCCGGTGGTGGTAATGGAATTGGCGGCTGTTCCTGCTGCTGCTTCCCCAGCTCCACTCTTTGATATCAGAAGGGTAAGTCATGATGTCAAGCGTACATGTCCCCATTTTCAGACACCAGGAGTACAAGGAGTGATGGTTTTTCTTACTGCACAGTGTGCTCTGGACAATCTACCCAACTGTGGCAGTGCACCCTTCAACCTTGATGATGTCAGTAGACACCACCTGCAGGATAAGCACCTTCTCCTGACAAATCCGGTGTGGAGTGAGACAACAGAGCTATAACCCAGGGGAGCTACAGCCTCTGGGAATCAGTTCCAGACACAGTAAGAAGTAGAGGAGACTGGCTGATGCCAATGTGGGGGCACTGTCTGTCCACGTCCCAGAGCATGGGAGCCACCCGTGGATGAGAGAACGTCTTTTCATCCAGTGTAATCGGAGAATGAGACAGAGAAAGAATGAGGCAGGCTGGGGGGAGAGGCGTTTCTACTATAGACTATCGCTACTCCCCCTCCCAGCCCCTTCACCCCCTTGAGGACATCATCCTTAAAATATATTTCATTTCACAGCTGCATTATGGTACCACAAAATCCTGGGAATCCAATTTAAGAACAGATTACCTCCTCACTTACTTCATTTGAAGCAATTACATGTTAATTTTCATTGAAACCAGCCTAATGCATACCAATCTGATGCTGCAATCTCATTTGAATACTTAAGGGAACATCCACAGAGTTTGGGGGCTCCAGAGATTTATATTTAAAGGGCCACTTCATCATTCCTTTTGTTGGTGGGCTCTCATCTATTTTTGGTCCCCTTTCCATGGCCCTTGAGGACAGAAGTTCTCTTGCGGTGAAACAAGAGCCGATCAGGTTTTTCCAAAACAGCAATACCTGTCCTTGGAGAGGAAGCCCGTGTTCCAAGGTTTCTTTCTTCTCTCTGCCATTTATGTGGTGTGCGATGGTGATGAAAACACCTCCACCTTGCTTTATCTTCCTTGCAAAGTCAAGATTTATTCTCTGCCGTCTGCACAGGAGATATGCAATGCCGAGTCCCAGCCTTTTGCCAGCCTCAGTCTATGCTTAGCCCTCTGAAATTGTTGATTACTACATATTGTATTCCCAGCCATTCACCTAAGGAGGAAATAGCTTTCTAGACAAGCCGTGTGCATTGATTGCAGCCACTGGTAATTAATAATACTCAGGGACTTTGGAATCAGCTGGTCTTTTAGTTTTAGAATGGGAAAGTTTAAAAAAGGCTTATCTGCTCAACGTATGCATTGAAAATACTAAAGAAATTCATGTTTGAAGCTACAACATAGATTGTATGACTGTAAAGGACCCTGAAACTATTGTGAAGATGTGACATAAATGTGTTTTATATTATGTTGCAATTAATCTATGATGACATGAAGGCTGGCAGATGGGAGTGACAAGATAGATTTAAATCAAGTTAGTTAGGAGTCATTGGTCCCAAAGCAGCCCACGTTCGTCTTCAGTTTTCAATTAGGTACTTGGGGGTATGAGGACAAAGGACCGGACAGATACCTGTAATGAACAGCTCAGTATTGCCCTGAAGTAGGACAGGTGTCTGGGGTACTTTATATTCTGTACAATGCTCATTTATTTAGCGCCCACAGTGTGCTTGTTCTTCGATTCAGAAATAGAGCAGTAAAGCATTTTTTTAAAGTGCAAAGTCCCTGTTCTCATGGAACTTACACAAACAAAACCCCAAATAAACAAATACAACAGACAGTAAATCCAGTGCAGACCGATAAATTCCTCTGCGGACAACAGGAATTACAGCTAGGGGTACTATTTTATTATTGGTGGATCACATCAGCCAAGCAGATTTGGGCCTGGTAAGAATCAAAGGGCCTGGTTGGTCTACTTCTTTAGCGTTGATTACATTAATGAAATTAATGCTTTATATATCAGAATATTTCAAAGCCCTTTGTCAACTCACAGCCCTTCACTTCTGAGAGTAATGACTTGTCACTCCTTCCACCAGTAAAAGCTTAGCTTGGAAGGGCCAAAGTATTGTCCATTATATAACCAGGAAGCGAAACAAGGTGGACACAGATGAAGGAGAGGAACCAGGCTCAGAGCTTCCAGTCTGAAGATCCACACACTTTTCTAACCTTTTCAAACGCAATCAACAAGAGAAGGAACAGAAAGCAATGCTTCTTTCCTTATGGAGAGGTTGGCAAATATTCTCTTTGTCTTCATGTAGCAAGATTGAATAACATTTGCATTGCTAGAGGGATAACTAGACTGGTAGAACGTAGTTGCAATACAAAGAGACAATCATTTTAAATGAACACTCATGATTTCTAATAGAAATTTTCCAATGCAGAATTCGCAATGAGTGTGAGTCATTCTGGAACTTTGGACTTCGACGACTTTGGGGGGCTGACAAAAGTCTGCCTTGATCAAAGGAGGCCAGGAAATAGTCTCACCTCTAGAGAAAATATTAGCATACGAAGCTCTGCATTGTCCTCCATGGACACTTTCCTTCTTACTCTCCTTCGACCTGGGCTCCTCACAGCATTTTTTTTTCATCCCTACACCTATTATTTCATTCATTCACATGATTTTAATTAACTGCACTAGTTTTCAAGTCTGCAAATGAGGATAGCATCACGGAAGGGGGCTGAGCCATCTGTTAGATGTGATGAAGAAAGGTCTGTAACTGTCATCCTCAGCAGAGCTCATGCTTTTGGCTGGATCGTAATAATCATGACTTGCATTTCCATGGTTTATCACAATTTCCCAAACCCACGTGTGCATTCCTTCCATATCTCCAGTGCTGTGCACTATGCTAGGTGCCTGCGGTAGAAGGAACACTGCTGCTCTGAGTGACAGTGAGGACACCCTATAGTTACTACTGTGAAGGTGATTAAGTGCAGGATGCAGTGACAGTCCAGAGAAGAGAAGCCGGCACTCATGCGTCTGTCCTCTTTTTCATTTCCCAAACTTCTCTGCCTTCCTCTGTATCCAGAAACTGCATTCCTTATAAGTCCCAGGCTTCCTTGCCCTCTGGCTTCAGCATTGTCTTGGTCAGTGGAACAGTCAAAGACAGTATCACCCCCGACTTCTGTTTGGGTACTATGCAAGAGCAGTGTCTCTCGGGAGCTCCAGCCCCTACCTCTGTGGTCCCGGCACCTGCTGACTCGGCCTGGCCCTCACTTCAAAGCAGTCTCACCCGGTGTCCCTCCAGCCCTATGGATGTGTGTGGGCATGGGAGTAGTCTAATCGGCCACTGTTTACTTCCTTGGTTGCTTCGCCTTCTCCTAGTGGACTTCTCAGCCCTCGCATCACAGGTGCAACCAAGTCCAAGTACCGTTGTACGGAGAGTGGTTTCTGACTAATACAGTGCATAATCCAGAGAAATGGGAGACAGGAGAAATGCTCCAAGAGACGCAGAGAAGGCCACAACTGAGCTGAGTTTAGAAGCAGCTATAGCAGTCAACCAAAGGATGAATGGGGCAAAGAGCATTACGAGGGGGAGGACAAGCATGTGTAAAGGCATTTTTAGATTGTTTTGCTTATTTGTCCCAATAAAGAAAGGATCTTCCCAGGTTGAGAGCTGATGAAGGAGCAGGGCTCACCAGCCCTTGCCACACAGTGTATGAATGATTTGCATGTAAAGGCTCCTACAAGGTTTGAGTGATAATCAATGAAGGGAGAGGAACACAACATCATCATTTTGTAAATTAAGCAAACATTAGAACAACAAGGGCAAGTGGTCACGGAAACACTGAGTCATGGCTTCTTCAATAGCTCCTGGGTACCCGGCTGAATACCGAGGCTACCGTGCGTAGAATGGAGCATCAGCGTCCAGACCACGGCTGAGCCTCCTCTTACAGAGCCAAATGCCTTGGGAAGTTTGTGTGTTACAAATAAATGTTATTTTTTTTTTATATTCCTTTGTCTTCTGCCCTAATGTTATCTTTTTTTCAGCTTAATTGAGGAATAATTGACAAATAAAACTTGCATATATTTATGTTGCGCAATCTGATGTTTTCCTACTCATATACATTGTGAAACAATCACTGCAACCAGGCTAATTAACATGTCTATCGCTTCGTCTCCTCACCATTTTACATTCCTTTTCTTTGTGGTGAGGATACTTGATATCCACTGTCTGCATAGTTCAAGTAGGCCATCCAGTTAACTACAGTCACCATGCCGTTCATTAGAGCTCCAGAACTATCCTATGTAACTGAAACTTTACACCCCTTCATCAGCATCTTCCCATTCTCTCCTGCTCCACCCACCCTAGACAACCACTAGTCTACCCTGCTTTTATGAGTTTGATTATTTTTTAGATCAACATATAAGTGAGATAATTCAGTGTTTGTCTTTCTATGTCTGACTTATTTCACTTAGCCTAAGCCCTCCACATTCATACATGTTGCTGAAAATCTTATCATAGAATCTAGCAATCCCACTTCTGGATATATATCCAAAGAGAATGAAATCATTATCCCAAAGGATTTTCCTCACTCCCATGTTCACTGCAGCATCAGTCACAATAGCTAAGATATGGAAGCCACCTAACTGTCCAACTACAGACGACTGGATAAAGAAAATGTAAACATTTGTAGAACGTCGATGCCCCTGAAGGCTACCCATGATACTGTGGGACCTTGAACAAGTCAGAACCCTTTCCAGATTCAGGTTTCCTCATCTTAAAGAGGCTAAACTTGATGATCTCCAAGAGCCTTCCCCCTGGAAACAACCTATTATTCTACTTCAGGGTTTAAAATGCAAACATTAATTTCACATACTCTTCTCTGACCTATAGGATCATGATTTTGTGAGTTATCCGCAAATGCAAAGCCAATGGCCAGGGGTGTGGGAAAGAAAGGACGGCAGGCAGAAAAGGAAAAAGGGCAGCAGCAACCTGGGAAGAGCAGGCTTTGACGAGGCTGATATAATTACTCTCATAGACTGAGTAGCTTCCCTCACTGAAAGTAGCTTACCGACTGCAATCCAACCAAGGCAGCCAACCAAGTGCCCTGTATTGCCCTCTCGTGGCCGATCAGAAAGGGACATTTATGGAAGAGGACGCTGGGCTGCAAGGTCCTAATCTGTGAGAGGCTTTTGTAGGGGCAGAAAAGCGTTCAAAGTACTACCCAGCTCTCACTGCTGGAAGCCAACCGCCTTGACACATGCCTTGTACAACACTTGTTCTTTATTTCAAACATATTTTTAGATGTCACGTCGAAAGCAAGATAAGACCTTTTCAATTACATTCCATATTTACACCTCTTTTATTTTTTTAAACAAAAGCTTGCATCTGAATAGAAATACATCTTTAAAAGAAGTCTTTTAAAGAATCCATGGGAAAGAGAAAAATGTGTTGATGATGAAATAAGTTCAACTGTACAGTATTAAAAAAATCCTTCCACAAGATGAGGAAGAATGACATGAAAAGAAACGAAAAACCTAGAGTCAGGTGGAAAGAGCGGCAGCATGGGTAAACTGAGGAATCAGCATGGAGCTGCCATCCATGGGGCTGGAAGCTGGGGCCTGATGTTGACTTCTGCGCCCTTTCCTGTCCCTGAGCCCAGCCAGCCCTTTGTCTCTCTAGTCCTCTCAGGGCTTGGACAGTGAGCCTTAGGACTGCACAGAGTTCTTCGAAGCACAACGCTACTCTGGAAAGCAACTGCTAAGATGACCCTGGGAGTCTATATTTACAGCCTTTCAATCATTTCCAGATCCAACTGGTTTCATTGGCCACCCAAGAAATGACTGTGTTAACTGACTGGCACTGAGCGCACCATCTGGGAGTGCCTCTCACATCCCAGTCAGTGGTGAACACTGCAATCAGGGCTCATGGAGATCTGGGTTGATGAAGCGGGTGCAGCTCAGAGACTCCCATGCACGCCAGAGCTGCCAGGGGCTCCCATCCTAATGCAAGCAAACACTTGTTTTGATCAGTAGGGTACATAGATCCGAATTACACCTGGAGGGACACTGTGTATGTGGTACCCACAGACCGGCTTTCAGATAGAGAGAATTTGAGTCAGGATGTTGAGTTAAGATAGCTTTCCTCTTTGTGATCTGTGGAGGAAAATACTATTTAAATGCAAATCACAGAGGCATTTAGTACAACTGTGGCTATGATTCCAGCGTTATTTAAGAAGCAAGACTCTAGTTGAATATCTCACCAACCACCCAGGTGAAGTGCCTCGCTGAGACTGGGCGCAGGCTGCATGGAAGTGCCACAAGACATGCAAGTAGAGCGTGCTCCTGCCCTTAACCTGATCAAAGCCATCAGGTAGTGTGCATAATGTATGCATGTATGCAAAAATAAACAGTTTGAGGGATGGACCTAGCTATAAACAATACCAAGAGAGGATGACTGGGAGGCCTTGCTTTCAGAATCTCACTGGGGTAACTTTTGCTTCCGTCTAAAACCGTAAAAGATGGTCCAATGGGCCCAGCAAGAATTCAGATATATTCCAGGGCTTTTCTGGAGATCCCAAGTCCCCCTCTGGCTGTTTCCCCAACTGTGACCAAGGAAGATTATCTCTGTGATCTTTAAAAGAAGAAAACAGAATTGGTGTTGTTTTCACGCAAAGCTAATCTGAACAGAAGCCCAGGGATGCATTTGATTAGCAGCCCCTCCTGCTCATCCAGAAGAATTTTGTCATGTAACGTGTGTGTGTGAAAGTGTGCAGTCCCAGAAAAATGTGTAGTAGGCCAACACAGGCATTCGATCCCAGTCTTGCCCTCTGAGAGCCTGGGGACCTCATGATGAGAGAACAGGAGGCCTTCTCTAGTGGAAGGCCACCTCTTGGCTGCATTCAGTGCTCCCCACATAGTACTTGGCAGTACACGCTCTCCCACTGGGAGTCTCGTTTTCTTGCTGTTGACTCCACCAGTCATTCCCATACCAAAGCTGAAACATCATTCTCTATCAAGTCAGAGAAACACAAGAGATTCTCTAAGGAGTCTCGTTATTTACTAAGAGAATGGTTTCTGAAAATGTCTTTCTTCGTTAGTCATTTTTCCTCTAAGAGTTGATCAGTACCCTTCTATGAAACATGTGTGCAAGAAGTGAACTAGACTGAATAAGAGACACTAGTTTCTTTCATTTACCATTCAATGCCTTATAGTGGAAAGGACAAATGGCGGCAAGGCTGATTCAATTGTGGTCTGTTTAGGATGCTCCAATCTGCATAACACTATCTTAGCCTGGGTCACACACCAACCAGAACTAGAAGGCACCACATAAAGAAGGCTATGCATTTTGAGATGAGAAAAGAGAGCAGGGGAAATATAGCTTGGCCTTCATTCAGGACAAATGGGAAAGGAAAAATGAGAGGGAGGGATGACCTTTCGTTGTATGGCAGAGTAGCTATTTGTAGTCTGAGTCATTTCTAGCCTCTGTTGAGAAAAGCAAAGTTTCTCTCTTCCTTTGCCAAACGCCTATGCAAGAATAAAACTGGTTTCCTTCTGCCTCAAGCACGAATCGCTGACAACCTCGCCAGAAAATTCAAACTAGTGGTGAAGCGTCTTTATTACTAACCCTGATTTGGAGACGAACCCAGCTTTCAGGTGGTGTGGATCGGTTAGAAACGTGTTGTCGAATTTAGACAGGAGGTCATTTGGTGGAATGGATCTGAAGCCTGGTTCTTATTTTTCTTGAGCTGAATTTGATGTCTGAGGAATCCACAACTCTTTTCAGGAGGTCAGTTCTTAAACTTTCACTGATCTTCCTAAAACAATCCCCGTTTTATGCAGGGCATACTGTGACACTGAGCAGCCGTACTGGCTTGCTAAGGACTGCGGAGGACCACAGCATTACGAATCAGAATTTGAGCTCCTGATGCCTGATGTTTACCTTTGCGACCAAACCTCTTGGCTGCATTAAAGCTGTATTAAGGCTTATTAAAAACAGCTCAGGATGCTAGACCCCTCTGTTCACTTACCTTGCGCTAAAAATTTTTGGCTGGAAGGCTTGTTTTGTTTTTGTTTTCTAAAGCTTTTTCAACATAGAGAGAAAGGAGATTAAAAAGTCAAAGAATCAAGAAATAGATATATGTGTGTATATATAATACATATCTATGTATATATGTACATATATATAAATACACACACATACAACACAAACACACACACACAGAGGCATGCACATAAATCTCTGGGGACTTCCTGCCATATGCATTGCTACCAAGAAGACTAACTCATTCTATTTTAAACAGGGATTAAACTTTGGATCACAGTTTTATTTCTCTCTCTCTCTCTCTCTCTCTCTCTCTCTCTCTCTCTCTCCCCCTCTCTCTCTTTTTAAGACAGGGTCTTTCTCTGTCGCCCAGGCTGGCATGCAGTGGCATACTCAGGGCTCACTGTAACTCCAACCTCCTTGTTTCAATCCTTCTGCCTCAGACTTTAAAGTAGTTGGGACTATAGGTACACACATTAACGTGCCTGACTAATTTTTTAATTTATATTTTTAGTAGAGATAATGTCTATGTTGCCCAGGCTGGTCTCGGACACCTGAGCTCAAGTGATCCTCCCATCTCAGCCTCACAAAGTGTTGGAATTACAGGCATCAGCCACCATACTCGGCCTAAGTTTTACTTCTCTTATGACAAAAGTGAGAATTCATATTCTATATGAATAGAGAAGTTCAAGAAAAAACTCTACATTGATTCACTGAAATCTTGAACATACATCTAGAAAGAACAGTATGTTTTAATGTAATTTTCAAATAAAAATCCGCCTAAGTTATGTTTCGCCATAACATTTCAATCAAACATGGATATGATTGAAAGCATTTGCAGTGAAGCCATTTAGCCAAAAATGGAAAGGCTGATTAAGCCCCATGCCACAGGGCAATGTGATCAGAGCATACAACCAGTTCACTCGATGCCACTTCAGTCATATGTCAAGTCAGCTCTCCAGAGAGGCAACTGTCCTTGGCAGAGATAAGACTTGCACAAACCTCAAAGACCATACTATTTCCCAAGTTTTTCAGTGCCCTGAAAACCAAAATTATGGAAAGAGGAGTGCATTATTCATTTATGTAATCATTTATTCATTTATTCAGCACATGTTTGTTGAGCACCAAGTCTGCACCAGGCAAAGTTCTAGGCTCTGGGATATAGCACAGAAAAGACAGTGCCTTACCCTCCTGGAGCCTATGCGCTACTCAGAAGAGACAGGAAGGAAAAGATGTTTATTGCAGAGCACAGTAAATGCTCTGAAGACAACACACAGGGAAATGGGCTAGAGCTGAGCCCAGGGGAAAAGTGTTATGTCTTTAAGGAAGTCCATTTTGAGGAGATAACATTTGTCCTGGTATCCAAATGGTAAGCGGAAGTCCATCAGGTGGAGGCCTGGGGGACGGAAGAGGAGAAAACCAAGCAAATTGTAACTCAGAAATGGAAAACCAGACATCCTATGTGCTCACGTCCAAGTGGGAACTAAGCTGAGAGATGGCAAAGGTATAAGAATGACACAATGGACTTTGGGGACCTGGAGGAAAGAGTAGAAGGGATAAGCGATTACACACTGGGTACAGTGCACACTGCAGGGCACTCAGTGTGCTGAGAGAGGAAAAACTGGGTGTCCCGGAGCCGAGAGGAGAGCTGCCAGGCTGGCCAGGTGGCCCAGTGAGACGCAGTAGACATGGAGGTGAGGGAAAAGTGGGGGCTAAATCTTGTCGGTCTTGACACCTTGATGAGTAGACTGGATTTTAAGTATGAAGGGTTTGGCTAAAAAGGTTCTAAGCAAGAAAGCAATATGATAGATGAGTCATGTTTAAAAAATAATTAGATTTTTTTATTTCAGTAGGTTTTTGGAGGACAGGTGACAATTTGTTTCATGGATACATTCTTAAGAGGTGATTTCTGAGATTTTGGTGCACGCGTCACCCAAGCAGTGTACACTGCATGCAGTGTGCAGCCTTGTGCTCCTCACTCCCCCCAACACGTCTCCCCAAGTCCCCAGAGTCCACCGTATCCTTCTTAGGTCTTTGCATCCTCAGTTTAGCTCCCACTTATGAGTGAGAATATATGGGTCTGGTTTTCCACTCCTGAGTTACTTCACTTAGAATAATGGTCTCCAATTCCATCCAAGTTGCTACAATTGCCACTATTTCATTCCTTAAAAATATATGTTTGCATTTCTTTTGGAGAACAGAGTATCAAGGGAAAGCCAAGGTAACAAAGAGGTCACTTAGGAGGCTCATGCAGCTATTGTCATTTTGATGACAGTGGATTAAACTCAAGGCTGTGGAAACAGAGGTAAACGTATGCATTGGGGATATATTTTGGAAGTTCACGCAATGAAATGTGAATAGATTAGAAACAATGGATATGACCAGATGGGGAGGAATGATAATAGAGGAATAAAGTTTGTATGCGGCAATTTCAGTGTGAACAACAGCGTGGAAGGTGGTGTTCCTTACTGGGAAGGAGTAGGCATCATTAACAGGGTATGAGCAAAACAAATTCTGTTTCAGACATGTACATGGAATGTTCTCTTGGAATCACCCCAGAATTTATGGTGAGCATGATCATTATATGTTTGTGTGGGACTTTCTATCAGATCACTGTCCCTTTAAGTCTGAAGCTCAGTGGAGGTGTTGGAGCCAAGATGCCAATTTGTGAAAGAGTCCAGGTGTGTATGTAAAGACAGGACACAGAAGGCACAGAGTCAAGTCCTTAACGTGACAACATTCGGGGTGATGTAGTGTGCCATGCAGAGCTCAGAAAAGCTAGACAAAGAAAACTAGGGAGTGATGAGTCGTGGAAATCAAGAACATTAGGAACAATGAGAACGCATCATAGATCGTTCCCAGGATAACTTGCTGCACAGTAAGCTGCTGTTCACTCACTCGAAAAAAGTAAAGGTCAGGCACGGCAGTTCATGCCTGTAATCCTAGCACTTTGGGAGGTCAAAGCAGGAGGATGACTTGAGCTCAGGACTTCTAGATCAGCCTGGGTAACAAAGTGAGACACTGTCTTAAAAAAATTTTTTTAACATAAAGAAAAAAAAAATTAGCCAGGTGGAGTGGTGCACCTGTACTTCCAGCTACTCAGGAGGCTGAGGAGGGAGGATCTCTTGAGCCTGGGGGGTGGAGGATGCAGTGAGCTGTGATCGCACCATTGTACTCCAGCCTGGGCAACAGAATGAAACCCTGTCTCAAAAAAAAAAAAAAAAAAAAGCCTAAATATTTTACTTGAACTACCATTCTACATTAATTTTTATATTAATTAGCCCCTTTCAGGTCACATGAAAACTTCAAGATGTTACAGATCCTTGAAAAAAGTTAGTTTTGTGTTGTGTGAAACTGACGTGATTGGAAATCGGTTTTGTGTTGTGTGAAACTGATTTGATTGGAAATCAGACAGTCCCAATTCCTGTGCCTCTTTCTTTTGGCCAAGGGGTAACATCCATGAGAATGGTCTCTATTCTAGCCACAGGGGCTAATACAGTGCCTGGCTAGTATATGTACATTGAATAAAGAAAGGTATATGTTTGGGAGTTTTACATGCCTTTTATAGATTTTTTTAAACAGAAAGATTCTTAGAGTGAAAGGAGAACTCAGCTTATTCTCAAGCCTTCACAAAGACCTGCACTAAAATAATCCTGGCACATGCTTCCTAACCTAGTTGTGAATATCTATGGCTAAATGATCATGCTCAGGGAATTAAGCATCTCTGCTCAGTGGCAGTCCCCCTTTGGGCTTTTCCCAGTGAGGCAGCGAAGAGTCATCAAACACATCAGAGGCATTGCCAGAACACTTGGAAAGGGATGCTGCGTATGTCTAAGATTTATCATCACCATCGACTAAGCCCTGGACTTTTAACATTTTAAATAAACTCGGTTCTGCCTGAGTTTGTTTAAACTCTGCAGATAGCTTATAGGTGGGCTGTGGGTACAGACAGATGGGATGCCAGAGAGAGAGGAAGCTGTGCAAATGCCAAGTGGCCAGAGCAGTGACCAACCTGGACACCTCCTGCTGGGTACTTTTGTTTACTCATCTCCTGTTCTTGGCAGCTCCTTTGGTGTGGTCACGTGGCTTCTCCACATGGAGCTGCTTAATTGCTGCCTGCGGAGAGTTTGACCCTTTTAATCCAGATGGCTCAAATCTCCCTGGCACCGACCAAGCTGCCCCTTTTCCGGATAAAGCCCAGTTGTCTCATTACCTCTGAATGGTCCCCCTTTAGACACACTCTCCAGTGACTTCCATCTTGGAAAAGCTAAGTTGAAATATCATACAAAAGGCAAAGGAAAGAGAGGGCGGGACAGAGGGAACCGTGTTGGTATCACGCCCCTTTCCCTTTTCATTTCTGGAATGTGAATGTGTTCATTTATAACTCAACATTCAAACTAATTGTTAGCTGAAGGCTTTCAAGTAAAAATGTAGGTCAAGCAATATTATGTGGGATAATGGCAATTGTTTCAGCTTCAGGGAACATGTAAGTAATTGAACCTCACTATTTCACCGACTTATTATAGACCAGTATCCACCCTGGTTGCCACGAAGCACATGATCCCAGGCCACCCTCAAAGTGACTCCGTTTTAAGATTTCCTCGCTGAGCTGGGCCTGGGTGTACAGTAGGGACTGGGCAGGGTGGTGGAGGGAGATGCAATGTTCTCCACCTCTGCCTCCCTCCCAGACATGCACAGGTGCCATCTAGAACATCTCCTCTTTCCAGATATGGAAACGATCTTCAGGTTAAAAAAGGAGAAGATGGTTAGAAAGTGAAGGTGGCCCTGAGCCAACGTCCACCAGCATGAAGCAAGCCGCAAGGCTGCATGAGGACAGAACCCTGAAGTGTCAGTCAGCCAGTCTGAGAAAACTGCCTGGGACCCCCAGCCTGGAGAGACAACTCATGACAATTAAGGCCAATTAGTCATGTGGTCTGGCTGCGGCGGTGCCTTGAGTCTCACACTGACCCTGGAAACAGGATGGACATTTCTCTGCTGTCTCTTCCCATTGTTTTCCCACTCCTCCTGCTAACCATGGCCTTCCGCTGGCTCCTTCCTCCCACCTGTTCTTTCTTTCCCCACTTCCAAATGGGCCGCTTTATAATGCTTCTCTTCCCTTTCTTTTGATTTCTCTTTTCGTGTTTCTTTCCTAATAGTTGAATTTTAATAGCTCTCTTTTCTATAATAATCCACATAGGTTTTGGAGCTAACAGTGCCATTATATTAATAAGCAGACACATTTATTTATTCTGAACTTACCAGTGCTGTACACCCTTAGGAATTTTCTATGTTCCAAGTTTATTCATCTGGAAGTAAGGGACATGGTTTCAGGAAACAGCATTCCATCTTAAGCCAAGCTCAGACTTCAGGCTTCAGCTCATGCTGCTTCAGCCATGCCCTGTTGGATCTTTGAGGGAATCCTTCCACCCACTGGGAGGAAGGTGATGGGGCTGTGGATCAGATGGGGTGAGCTGACACAGTGAACCTGAGGTTTCCTCATGGTGAGAGGAGGAGGACATTGTCAAAGCTCATCCGAGCTCGGTTTCCTTGTTTGACATCAATGTTGCCCTCCTCCTTGGGCTTCTCATGAAATACGTACTTATGTATCATTATTATTATTGAGGCAGAGTTTCACTCTCATTACCCAGGTTGGAGTGCAATGGCGCGATCTCGGTTCACCACAACCTCCGCCTCCTGGGTTCAAGCAATTCTCCTGCCTCAGCCTCCTGAGTAGCTTGGACTACAGGCGCGCACCACCACACCCAGCTAATTTTTGTATGTTTAGTAGAGACGAGCTTTCACCATGTTGACCAGGATGGTCTGGATCTCTTGACCTCGTGATCCACCCACCTCAGCCTTCCAAAGTGCTGGGATTTTTTGAGACAGAGTCTCCCTGGGTCACTCAGGCTGGAGTAATTACAGTGGCACAAATCACAGCTCACTGCAGCCTTGACCTCTCAGGCTCAAGTGATCTTCCTGCCTCAGGCTACTGAGTAACTGGAACTATAGGCATGTGCCACCATGCTCAGATAATTTCTTTTCTTTTCTTTTTGTAGAAATGGGTCCTACTATGTTGCCCAGACTGGCCTCATGAAATCCTCCCTCCTTGGCCTCCTGAGCAGCTGCGACTAAAGGCATGCATAACCACACCCACTTCTTCTTATTATTATTATTGGTAGGGGAGGTCCCACTATGTGGTCCAGGTCTCAGAGTCCTGGGCTCAGGCAAGCCTCCTGTCTTGGCCTCCCAAAGTGCTGGAATTACAGATGTGAGTCACTGCACCTGGTTGAAATCAGTTTTTCAAGAGCTAGAGTGTTTTTGTATCTTTTTCTATTTTATAGGACATCAATTTTAGGAAAAAATAGATGAACAGGAAGGATGCAAAAAAGGAAGATGAGAAGGGGAGAAATGAAGGAATGGAGAGAGGAAGGGATGGAGGGAGACAGGGAAAAAGGAAGGGAGGGAGGGAGGGAGAAAGGGAAGAAAAAAGGAGGGAGGGAGGGAGGAAGGAAGGGAGGGAGGATAGAAGGGAAGGAGGGAGGGAGGGAGGGAAGGAAGAAGAAAAAGAGGGAGGGAGGAAGGAAGGAAAGAAGAAAAGGAGGGAGGGAGGGAGGGAAGGAGGGAGGAAGGGCAGAAGGGAAGGAGGGAGGGAGGGAGGGAGGAAGGGAGGAAGAGAGGGAGGAAACGTATTATCCCATAACCTTGTCACTCAGAAATTTCTGCTGTAAATATTTTGGTTCAAAGCGTCATGTGGCACAGCATGTTGCATGCACCATGACAAATCCACTTTGACATAATGGATGCCCCAGCTCTCGAGGCACACAGATTCTCTTTTTAGGATTATTTCTTTCCAGCGCGACAAACACATCCTAGGTGCCAGGAGTTGTGCCTTGCAGAACTGGGAATAGAACAACAATAAAAACAACACCACAAACACACAGTCCCTCTCTCCACCAGATGTGCTCTCTAGGATGACCTTCTTAAACAACATACATACACTTTGGTGTGTACCACATGCATAACTTAAAATGTGGTTCTGCTACTAACAGACTATTTGAAGGTCAGAGGTGTTGTGACTCTGGGTCTGCTGGTGAAGGCCATTTGAAGGGACAGCAAGGGAGAGGAGAGGCATTTGCCTACCCTCTGTTACGTGTCAGGCTCCTTGCTCTGCGGCTTCATCTGCATCACCTCATTTAACCCTCCAGCCTGGGAAGATGGTTAGAGGTGAGGAAATGAAATCTCAGAAAAATTATCTTGACAAATTCACAGCCATTCAGTGGTACAGTCAAGACAGGGACCCAGGAGGCAAAATATGCACACTGCCTTTCTTTTAGGCTTAAGCATCTACACGCAGAAGCTGCAGACATCTTAGGAAAGGAAAGAGTAAGTGACGAAGGCATCTTCCCTCCGTGTTGTCACCTGCCCCAGCCGTACATAACAGAATAAGCAACAATGTAACAATATAACCTGAAGCTCACTTAACAGTTTCCCACTAAACAATACATTAAAATAAATAAATTATCCAGACAATTGCAGGAATAAGGAAAGGCATTTCCACATGCTTGCAAATATCAAAGTTCCTACGCTGGAGACTGGATCTGTAGCGATGTGCTCCAGAGCAACAAAACGCCCACGATGAGAAATGCCAGCGCAGTAGCAAAGGGAAAATTGGCTGTAGCTAAGAATCACATTCCTTCTGTACGTTTTACTTGGAGCCGCAGCAGACCCCAAAGACGGTAGAAGGGTCTGATTCCAATCTGGCAGGGAAGATGTGCCAATTGGTAGCAGTCTGTCAGATCTGTCTTATATAAGCCTGGAGAGAGGCCGGCGAGGAGGAGGTGCTGCCCGCGCCTCTGCGCATCTAGGGGGTCACCTCCAGAAACATCTGCCGCTGTGGTTCCACAATAGGCATGGTAGGGAAGAAGTGAAAGCCGGCCCTGGCATCAGTTCTTTTCTTAAGGGCCAATTTGCAATGTAGATGCCATAGGCTCCCTGAGGCCCCCAGGCACCTGTGGCCTTTCCGGTCCAATTTGGCTCTGTCGTGCTCAGTTCAGAAAAGTTACATTTGATGTGTGCAAGCACCTGTAACTGTGGGGCAAGCTGCAGTGCCAGAAACAGGAAAGACGGGCTCCACACAGTATGCAGACTGGGAGCAAGGGGCTGTCTAAGGTCCGTGTGGCTCATGGGGCACTCCCAGAAATGCATGGCATCTGCTCCCCTCAGCAAACAAACATCCTTCAGAAAAGTTATGCAAACGGATGATCTATATGAAAAAGTGGGCAGAGGGAAATTCCATTAGAAAGACCAATGGGAAAACTGCTCTAGTGCGTAGATAGCAAAACTCTTCCACACTGTGGAAAATAACCAGTCTACAACATCTTAATTCTTTCAGATCAGAAAGATACCTTGCTACCTGCTTGTATGCAGAAGGGATTTGTTCCTGCCTCTTCTCGCCACTCTGAGAATAAGTGAGATCCACGTCGCTCTTGTTCGTGGTGCAGTTCCACGGCATGGCATGTTGTGTGTTCCATGACAGATCCACTTTGACATCATGGATGCTCCAGCTCTTCAGGCACACTGACTCTCTTCTTAGGAATACTTCTTTCCAATGCAAGAAGCATATCCTAGGATCCAGGAGTTGTGCCTTGCATTGGAGATAGAACAAAAAAACTCATAGTCCCTGTCCCATTCAGGTTCATTCTCTGGTATGGGATATAGCTGCATTTAAAAAAGTATATGTATATATTCTATTAAAATCTCAGAAGTGAGAAGAAGACATAGTTAAGGTACTTTGGGAGCTAAAATAACGCTTTCTGAAAGAGATGCCATCTGAATGAATTCCTGAGGAATGAGGAAGTGTGGTCAAGGAGAAAAAGGATGGAAAGGCTATGACAGGCAAAATTCAGAACATTAGCAAAGGCTTAGAGGCATGAAGCAGGCGATGACTGAAGGGAACCTTTGCAGTTCTACCTTCCAGGAGTGTGACCCGTAGGAATGGTGGGACATGGGGCTGAGGTGTAAGAAGGAGGAGAGATCAGGTTACAGAAAGCTTTTTGTGCTATGACAAGGAGCTTGGATGAGAAACAGTCAAGGACTATAGTAGTTTACGTTTTACAAAAACCTCCCTGTCCCTTGTGTGAAAGATGCAAGGTTGAGTTAGGTGAAATAGGACAAGAGGCAGGGAAATTAGAGAGTGAATTATGACAACAGTTAAGGCAAGAGATAGTGAGGTGTATACCTAAGTACTGTATATGCCTAGTGACAGACAGACTGAGAAGAGGACAATGTCAAATTGGAAAGGCTTGGTGAGAAATAAGAAATAAGAAGGTCTTAGGTTTCTGGCCTGCATTATATGGAACAAGTTACATCACAGATATTCACATACAGGCAAACACACACACACACACACACACACACACACACACACACACTCACACACGGCTGAGTTCGGTGGTCTATCCAAACTCCCTTATTTAGCTTGATGACATTACATAAGGGATATTCATTAATTCAATGGATATTTACTGGCCACAGCTTCCGTGGCTTGTCTTTGCGTAAATTCCACCCAGTGGGGAAGACACTGTGCCTGGTTACCGTGTTGAGGGGGCTGCAGGTCACTGGTACCAAGAGGTCAAGTTACAAGGTCAACATAGATGAGACAGAATGATGTCACAGGTGGATGCCACTTAGAAATGGTTGCTGCTCAGCCATCTCTCTTCATCCTGAGATTTCTTTTGTCTAAGTGAGCAGCCTCTCTGCGGTGGAACACAACTGGCATGATCAATATTAAAATAAAGGGTGGGGAGGGCAGGAGAGGAAGAAAACAGCCACTCGAGTCCATAGAGGTAAGAAAGATTGATCAATGGCCTCAGGAACAATCCATACTAATTATGGTGATAAAAAGCTGTCAGTCAATACCCTGGATATTAAATTTAGTGGATTGGAGACAACAGGTCTGCTTTCATTTCCCTGACCATTTTATTTATTGAAACACTCAGATACAAATGAGCATTCAGTGCTAAGATTACATTATTGTTTCACCTGCTTTGAACTGCAAATGCTTTGATAACTGAATTGAAAAAGCCGTCAAATTTCCCTCTGTAGTTTCTATGCAGAAGTCTTCACCATCTGATGGAATTCTATTTTGTAAAGTCTGACAGTGATACTCATCATTAAATCACAGCTGATAGCCCACCTCACATATCGAAACACAGCTCACTGTCTGTATACGTATGTGCGGGGGTGGGGGACTGGTTGTGAACACTGGAAGGAAAGCAGGGATTCCCTCAGCTAGGAGAGAATAAAGCCTTTCCGAAGGCAGCAACAGCTGATAACAGCTTGCTGTAGGAAGTTGTGCTTCTGTGAATATGGCCATTCCAGGAAGCTTGTGCCCACATGCCCAGGGCCAGAGGAAATGAAGAAATGGATTTGCAAGAAGTAAATGGAGATCGCCTGCTTCCCCCGACCCCAGTTCTATAGCTGGTAATGCATCAATTAATGATGCTTTCAGTATCACAGAAAGATACTAAACTGTTTTGGTCCCGAGATTGCTCCCAAGAGGGAGTGCCATGGGGCACATGGGTATGCCTGTCAATCAGACAGCTTTCATTTGGAAAACTTCACTTTGTTAAAAACATGCAAATATAGGCAGAGAAATGTAAAAAGTTCTCTCATAGTGGTAAGATTTTGTTTTTAATTTGGAATTATTGTGAGAATGTCTATTTTGTTCACGATGTTAGTACAGTGACCCAGAAGGAACAGTGCAAAGGGAGGTGAGAAGAAAGAGATCTTGATGATGCAACTTGGGTGAAGGAAATGAAAGAGGAAGAAAGTATAGGGTGGAGCACAGGGTGTGAAGGTTTTAAGGAGGTACACCAACACTAGGAGGCATGGCGCCCCTACCATTTCAGCACGGGAAAACGGTGAGGCGTTCAAAGCACCAGTTACAAGGCTTTTTATGTGAGAAAGAACTTGGCATCTCAAAGGGAACATTGTGTATTTTGTGGGTACTCATTTTTATTATACGGAAAGAAGACCTGTTTCTTAGGCTAAGACTTGCTTTTCTTCTCGGAGCCATCCTGCACTGGCAGGATTTAGTAGATTTCAGGAACCAAACCCCTGGGAGGCACCTGGGTGTAAGAACAACACCCATTGATAACCTACCCTGGGCAAGTCACTTCACCTCTTTGTCCCTCAGTCCTTAACTTTAGATTTTAGAAATTAGACTACGTTCCTGTTTTCCAGTTTTTTATGTTGTGAATCTGTAGTGGGTCATGAAATCAACGGAATGATTTTTATTCATGAATTTTTAAAATGAAAGAAATAGAATAGAAAATAGCAGCTTATATTGAACATCAGAAGAATAAGTTGCAAGTCATGAGATAAAAAATATTTGAACATCACTGGATTAGAGGACCTCCAAGGCACCTTCCCAGTGAAACAATATCTGAGCCTGTGATTCTAATTCTCAGCAGGCTGCCACCAATCAGCCTGGAGCCAACTACCTACAGCTCAGGAGAGAGTTTCCATGCTCCCTTTCCTGGTCAGCAGAGTTCTTTCCCCTTTATCTCTCATTTACAATTTGATGTTACAATGTTGCTACAATTTCAGTTTCGATAACACTGAGTTAATTAAGACATGATCTCTAAGAGGCAGGTGGTTACAAGGAGATAAGCAGTCGCTTCTGTAGGCAGTAAACAGCTGGTGCTCCTGACCAGCTTCTGGGGATTTGCTCCTTTTATAAAGAAGACAAAACTATCGCTCCCGATTAAACATGAACATAATGTTCGCACAAATATTTGGCAGATTACTTGGACACTGCTCTGGCTGTGATCAAAACAGTTCAAGCTGCAGGACTGCCGTACACGGGTCGTGCAGGCTGTTCGCTGCGCAAGGGTACCAGGACAAGGAAGCATGTGAGGCTGAAGTACAGGTACTATTTGCTTGTTAAGCTGCAAACCCCACGTTGGGGCTACATCCCCTGACGGAATTCACATAGAGAGGCTACAAGTTCACCACACCTTGCACTTGTGGGGCTGTATCTGCTCAGAGAGGGCAAGTTTCCCACTTCCTAAAAGGTAGCCTATGGCCTGGCAGCCAGACTTGCCTGGAGTTGAAATAGAAGACTGAAAAGGCAAAGCTAAAACAATGGCATTGGAGTCAGAACAGGGACACCGTCTGTGAGCCACTGAGGTGTGTGGGCTGGAGCCACACATAGTCTCAGTCATTCTAGCACCTGGGTAGGTGACAGCTGCCACCCACAAAGCCACAGTCCAGCTGATCACGCACAGAGGTGGCCTTCTTTACAGGAGAAGCTGGAAGTTTCAGGATACATGAATTAATGGAGACAGCTGCAATGCCAAAGACTCTTCATAGAGAAGGTTCTCTTTAAAATACTGGACTACCTTTTGCATTTAAGATATTATTCGATTTATCACGAGTCACAATTTTGGGGGGAAGATACTAATTACATAAAGCACAGCATGTTCTTTCACGCACAAAGTTATACTGTTTTGGCTCTGATTTGTATGAAGCAGGCACTATCACTTTTAATTTTTGGTAAACTAATGATATAACTACTGATATTTTAACTGTTACTAAATATAAATCAGTCAACACCTCATTATTGAAGAGCATCCTAGTTGTTTTAACTTTCCACAGCATGACACATTTCTTTCTAGCAGGATCAATGGATATTCATAATAATAAATATTACAGCAAAATACTTGCTGTGAATCTTTATTTGCCTTAATTGGGCAAAAGCAGAACTGGCAGAATATTTTAGTTTATCCCCAGGTGGTAAGGTTTTCCTCAATTGCAAAACGGGCATCACAGCTGAGTCCACTTCTGTGTGATGAGCAGCCTACTGTCGGCCCAGTGCGAGGACCTCAACCCGTGTCGGACCCTTTACCCTCTGGCTCCTTTATGGAAGAAGGTCCTCATCACAATCACTCTAAGTGAAACTATCAGCTGGGCATATTTGAAGAGAAGCCCTTTCACTCGGCCTTCACACTTTTTTCTTGTGAGTATTCACAAAGTCTCTCCTACCTTCCAAGCTCTATGTTCAAGATGTTCTCAAATAGAAAGCTTTTTCCCAGGCCAACCTGACCTAGGGGTTCATCTCAGTGTTATTTGCTCATTATATCTCAATTGTTATGCCAACACGATACAAGTTACAACTGACATATCATAAAAGAAACCCATAGACTTTTTTTTTACTCAAAGTACTAGAAGAGATGGAAGTCGTCTGAGACCTGGCACAGGATGGGCAAGTGATATTCCCTGATGAGATTTAGAACCGTGAGCCATCAGCGTTCAGCAGCATCCTGGCCACCAGTGTCCCCAGCGTCCTGGCTGACATGGTGCCACTGGCCAAGAGAGGCGAACTCGGGATCAGTGACCTGCTACAGTACCATTGCCACTCAACCAGGTCAATCACATTTCTAAATGTGTGTCCCCAGTAGGAGGGACCATTAGCAGTGACATAATTCTCTAGAGAGAGCATGCCAGCACGCACACAACACTTGCATGCTCTCTCTAGAGAGCTGAGCTGTTTCGGAGCCTGCAGAAGGAAGACGTACACAGGTTTCAAGCAACCTCTCTATAACCTAAATTCTCAGGAGTTCCATTTACGGGAACAGTGGCCTTACAGATCTACCTAGAGATTAAATCTAAAATAACTGCTGGAGCTTCACACCACCTGAAACCTGAAACCAATTCACTCAGCTGGGTTAGTGACCTTTGGTCGTAGTCATATCACAAGAAGCTGCCATTTATTAAGTGCCTACTATGTGCCAAACACTTAAGTGTCTCGCAGCACCAGAGAATATTCTCGGAAATCTGTAGACTGTACACTCCCGGGGGCAGCATAGCCTCCTTCTGATGCTCTCTCCTCTCAGAGTCTCCACAGGCACCCTTGGTTACCACAGGGTGTTCCTCTCATGGTGAGCTGGGCTTTCCAAAGACGGCATGATGATTTACGGCTTGGTAAATGTCGACTCCCCTCCCGCAGGCCTTAGAACAAGGCAGACAGGAAGATGAAGAGTGAGGAGACAGTAGGGGAAGAAATCAGCGCTTCTGCTGGCCGAGCACAGTCTGATTGCTCCTTGATGGGTCAGTAATTAATTGCTCCAGAGTGGTGGGTCTGAGACTGCAGAATTGTGTCTTGTGAATAGGCCCTAGAGGGCGGGGGGAGTTACATTGCTTGTAAGATCATTAAGAGAATATTATAAGTAATACTCCATGACTCCCTCATTAAATACTAAGTGAGTCATTCAATCTTGGGGTTCTATTTCTATTCCCCATTCTAAATGCAACTTTAATGATTTAAAATCCCTTCAACCCAATTACAGCCCTGTATTCTGATTAGGAACTCTCGCCCATTGTGAGTGGGAACCATTATCCCACAGCCTATAGCAAAATTAGCACCTGGAGAGGTTGCACT
This sequence comes from Saimiri boliviensis, assembly GCF_048565385.1. NCBI lineage: Eukaryota > Metazoa > Chordata > Mammalia > Primates > Cebidae > Saimiri > Saimiri boliviensis. The sequence goes on along the minus strand of NC_133454.1, from coordinate 67,316,836 downwards.
AGGAAATAAATCTTTCCCTGACATTTCAAGACCAATTCCTGGCCAATTACAACACACTCTGTTACTCTAGTAATGTGAAACTGAGTTGCTCCTTGCAATCAAAGGTCGCTGATCAGAAAGATAGAGAAAAAAATCATTCAGGGGGGAAAAACGAAGACTAAAAAGTATGGGGAGAGAAAGTCAATGGAATGGCGTTGGAGGAAAAGAAGAGTGGCCTAGGAGACAGAATCTGTCACTGAGGCTCAACTACTCTCTGTCAGAGAGGAACTCTGTTGGAGATCATGGGGCCTGGAAGCAGTGGGGTTGGGGTAGAAAGGGCATCCTGCTTCCTCCCACAGTGGGATGCTGCAGCAGTCAGCACTGGAACTAATAAACTCCGAAGTGTCTGTGGCTAATACACAAGACGAGTCTTTTGGGCTCAGGAAGAGTCCAGTGTGGGTGCTCCTGGTCATTAGGCAGGACTAGGGCTGGAGCAAAATCTCCTCTGGGCAGTCTTGAAGCAGCCCAGGCTAATGGAGTTTCCTCCTTTCCTAACACCTGCCTTCTAGGATCACCCTGGGTGCTGATACGCAGTTGGTGGAAAGTCTGGAAGTACAACATACAATTATGTGGTGACAACCACAGCTAGATACAGGATGGCTGGGGGATGGAGTTCTGAGATTTTCGGACACCTATGCCCACTACTGAGGAGGGAGCTCAGCCTGAAATGGACAGCAGCTGCCTTTGTCCCAGTGTCTTCTTTAGTTTCTGGTCTTCTGTGTTCTCTGCTCTATCAGAATGAATTCCCTCTCAGTTCAGGGCTTTCAAGTCTGTTTCTTTCTATGCCTTCTGTGGTTAAGAGACTACTTACAGCCTGGTGCTTCCTGAACATCCCGGCCACAAATGATGCGGAAGAGGGAGCCGCCAGTCCCTGCAGAGCCTCGGCAGAGACAGTGGGTGAAAGGGTTCCTACGGAAGGGCTCCTGTGACCCTCTCAGTGTTCAAGATGTTAACGCTATGGCTGACCATTCTGAAAAGAGCCCTGGGCTGGCTTTTCTTCCCACTCCCAAATTTGCTGAAAAATCAGAAAGGTGGGGAGAAGCAAAAGCACCAGCAGCAAGCAGATGAGGAGCTCAAGGACTCTCAGACCTGCAGGCAGCTGCCTTCGATGTGCCCACTGCAGCCACAAAGGAGAAGCCCAGAGTGAGCCGTCTCAGACAAAAAGACAGGAGCCTGAGCGGGCCGGCAACTCCAGTTTTGAGTTCTGTCTTCTTTTTTGACTCTCCTTTGGCTCACATGGGGAATGTCTCCATCTCTGTCCTCTCGCTATTATCACGGAACTGTCACTACAGAGACACCCTAATTGCTAAAAGCTGAGAGTTGTCTCCTTGCTGAGACCAATTGTAACAAATGCCACAAATAAGCCTCACAACTTCCCCTGACCCGGCAGTGTGCTGGAGCAGAGCGTGCAGGCAGTGCACATGCACACACACTGCTGCACACGCGGACACACACGGTCTTCTCAAGCATATGGGGGCCGTCTCATCATTCTAAGCTCCCTGACTTTTTTGTTCGCTCGCTTTGGTTGTTTCCATGGGAACCACAAAAATAATAATCATCACCATAATGAAAGAGGAGGAAAAGCCTGCTGCTCCTCTGCCTCAGGGGCTTCTGTTTACCATCACCTGGGGACCAGTGTCCTCAAGACACTACTAAATCTAAAGAAATCCGTCACCTCTTCCTTTCAGTCAGCTCATCCTACAAATCCATGCCACTCTCCTTTATTTTTGGTCTTCCTAAAGAGAAGGACTAAACTCTTTTTTTTCTCTCTTTTTTTAATTGCATTTTAGGTTTTGGGGTACATATGAAGAACATGCAAGATTGTTACATAGGTACACATGTGGCAGTGTGATTTGCTGCCTTCCTCCCCTTCACCTATATCTGGCATTTCTCCCCATGCTATCTGTCTCCACCTCCCCCCCGCGCCCCCCTCCCCCCCGCACCCCCCCTTCCCCCCGCCCAGGACTAAACTCTTTAAGGGTTGAGAATCTGGCAGTGAAAAATGAGACAGAGAGACAGACACCAGAGTAGCCACAGATAGGAAGAGCTGCACCCACTGAGGATAGCAAGAACTCCCTGAGTGGTATCTGAAGCTCTGTCATAGAAACACATGGTTTCTGTGCCCACAAGAGCGTGGTGTCCTAGAAAGAGCACAAGACATGGAACCAGAAATTCAGCTTGCCAACTTATCTTTCCATCTTTCTAACCATCCAGCTGGCTGGCCAGCCAGCAAATCAATACATTGTTAAATAATCAAGTTTAACCTAAAGCTGCCTCCTTATATATTTTCTGTTTAGCCTAAAGGTGTATCTGTGCATTGTGAACTATAACCTACATGAAATTGTAAAGAGACTATAGCCTACACTTGGGTGAATGACTGGGTTTTGACCAATCAAAGGTGGCCAACTGTTTAAATCATGTTTAAATAAGGCGAAGGCTGGCCTGCAACCAATCTGGCTGTTTCTGTATCTCAGTTCCATTTTCTGCTCATCATCTTCCTTTTCCTGCCCACTAGTCTTCACCACGTGGCTATGCTGGAGTCTTGGAGCCTACTCTGACTCAGGAAACTACACGATTTAATTGGCTGTTTGATCAATTAAACTCTGAAATTTAATTCTGCTGAAGTTTTTCTTTTAAAAACATAAATAGATACATTTTGAGAATCTACGATATTTTTGAGAATCTACCCTAACCCAAGAGCAGTACTAGTTACTGGCACGTGCAATTGTGAAATAGTCACTGTCACAGCTGTCATAAAGCATGCCACCCTGTTGGTGACATGGACAAGTAAACAGTGCTCAACACAATGCCTCCTACAAAGACAGGCATCCAACACATATTTGCTGGCTGAAAGAAACTGTTGTGATAGAGAATTTCAGGGTACAATGCAATATCAAAAAAGAGACACGAGTGTGCATATGTGTTAAAGAAAAGCATTCTGGGTAGCTGATGTCTAAAGTGCAGCATGAAGCCTGGCAGGAGATGCCAGGCAAAGTGTGTTTTGGAGGAAGGGAGGAAGAGAAGAGTGCTCAGTCCAATATCTGTTGGACGGAACAATGGATGATAAACAGATGGAAAAATAAGCCGGTAAGCTGAGTCTCTGGTTCCAAATTCTGTGCTCTTCCTAGCGTCCCATGCCCTTGTGGGCTTGGAAAGAATGCATGTCTAATACAGACCCGCGGAAATTCCCAGGCAGAGGGAACAGCATGCGCAAAGGTCTTCTAGGCAAGAGGGAACGTGGAGGGAAACAGGAATGAGTCTGTATTGCCGGGTGGTGAGGAATATGTGGAGAGGTATAGAGTGAAGATTCGTGGGTAGAAATGACACATGTAAGGTGTCAGGTGACAGAAGGCTTAGGGCACCCTGAGCCAAGCTACAAAGGTGAGATTTTATCCCAAAAATAATGAGAATGCCAATGGAAAGTTCTAAAAAGTGTAAGGATAGAATCATATTTCCATTTCAAAGGCTCTTTCTAGCTACAGCATGGAGAATGAATTGGATCAAGGCCAGCCTGAAGTGGGAAGGCCAGTTAGGGGCTGTCATAGCAATCCCAATGAGAGATCTGGCAGCTTGAGTTATACAAAGAGTGATGGGGATGGAAGGAAATGTTTAGATTTCAGAGAGATTTGGGAAGTGGAAATGGAGGACTCAGGGTGATATCAAGGTCTCTGGCTTCATCCTCTTGGCGAGGGACCACTATATGGAAACTGGAGCTTGAAGAAAATATCATACTGTCAGTTTAGAGCCACTGTATTTGAGGCGTCGGTAGATCTTTCCATGGAAACACCCAGAAGACAATGATTGAGGGTTGGGAGAAACTAAGCTGGAGCTATCGATTAGGGAGCCATCAGCATACAGCTGGCACTGGAACCCTGGAGCATGACGGACTCACCAAGTAATGCCTGGGGCACACCAATACTGCTATTTTTGTCAGAGGAAGTAGCATCCCAAAGAACACCATGAAAGACAGGCAGATAGGCCCAGGGAATCCAGGAACTAAGGTTTGCAGAAGCAAGGAGAGAGGTGCTGAGTGACTTGAAGAGGTCAGGTGAGTCAAATGCAAAATTCCCCCTTGGAAGGAACAAGAGCAGAGCTGGTGGGCGTCTTGGTGAGAGCTCCCATTTTCAGTGGAGTGGCAGGACAGAGGTCAGGCACATGAAGAAGGACTAAATGCAGACTGGAAAAGTAGAAACAAATGTAAATAATGCTGAGGAATTGCTTATGGCTATCACAGGGAAGAGACAGAACAGAAGTTGAACAAGAAATCAAGGATTCTAAATGTGAAATACATTTGATCATGTTCAATTGCTGAGGGGAAATAGAAAGTGAGAGACTGAAGGCACAAGAAAGAGAAGAAAAATTATTAAATGGGCTTACTGAGAATATAGGCATGAACAAGGTCCATAGCACTGCTAGAAGATCTAGTTTTGGGGTGCAACAGTTTTTCTTTAAGAGGGTTGAAGGTGGAAGAAGGAATGGGGGACTCACAGCTTTGGTGGCAGGAAGTTATGAGAGCTCTTGTATGATGGTATATTTATGTGTTCTTCATTCATTACTTTATTCATTCAACTGTTTTTTCAACAAATATTTATTGGGCATTGACTAAAATGTGTAGTTGCTGGGGGCACAAAATGTCATCCGACCTTAGGAAACTTACTGATAATTGTAAAGTTAAGCAGTAATGAAAACCCCTGGGGCCAGGTACAGTGGCTTACAGGTATAATCCCAGAACTTTGGGAGGCTGAGTCAGGAGGATTGCTTGAGCCCATGAGTTCAAGATCAACCTGGGTAATATAAGGAGACCACCAAGTCTACAAAAGATTAAAAAAAAAAAAAAAAGCCAGGTGTGTGGTGCATGACTGTTGTCCCAGCTACTCCAGAGGCTGAGGTGGGAGGATTGCTTGAGGCAGGGACGTCGAGGCTGCAGTAAGCCATGAACACAAGACTGCACTCCAGGCTGGGTGACAGAGCAAGATCTTGTTTCAAAAAATTAAATATGTGGTATGTGTTATAACTGAGAAATATAGAAAGCTATTAAAGGATATAGGTATTAGGAAGTACCTCTCTGAAAAAAATAATTTATTTTTAATTTTATTAATTATTATTTTTTGAAGCAGAGTCTCATTGTTGCCCAGGCTGGAGTGTGGTGGCGTGATCTTGTCTCACTGCAACCTCTGCCTCTCTGATTCAAATAATTTTCCTGCCTCAGCCTCGCAAGTAGCTGGGATTACAGGCATGTGCCACCACACCTGGCTATTTTTTTTATTATTATTATTTTTAGTAGGGACAGGGTTTTGCCATGTTGGCCAGGCTGGTTTTGAACTCCTAGGCTTAGGCAATCCTCCTACTTCAATCTCCCAAAGTGCTAGGATTACAAGCTAGGATTTCTCACCATGTACAGGTGAGAAAATAATTTTTAAGCTGAAACCTAGAAAGAGTTTGCCGGCCGGGCGCGGTGGCTCAAGCCTGTAATCCCAGCACTTTGGGAGGCCGAGGCGGGTGGATCACGAGGTCGAGAGATGGAGACCAACCTGGTCAACATGGTGAAACCCCGTTTCCACTAAAAATACAAAAAAATTAGCTGGGCATGGTGGTGCGTGCCTGTAATCCCAGCCACTCAGGAGGCTGAGGCAGGAGAATTGCCTGAACCCAGGAGGCGGAGGTTGCGGTGAGCCGAGATCGCGCCATTGCACTCCAGCCTGGGTAACAAGAGTGAAACTCCGCCTCAAAAAAAAAAAAAAAAAGAGTTTGCCAAAGGAAAAGGCCAGTAATCCTTGGAGTAAGAAAGACACAGGATTACAAGGTTTGTGTGGAACGGAGAAAATTGGAAATAGTCACTATAGAGAAAGGAAGAAAGATCAAAATAGGGAATAGTATCAGAGAACTGTCATTTTTTGGTGGGTCTGGGTGAGGTGAAAGATCATGAATTTGTGAAGGCACCACTGCAAAAAATATATAATTTTCTCCAGCAGCACCCAGTGTAGAGTCTTAGGATGTTATTTTTTTCTGGAGTGGAGTTTTTCCAGGAAAATGTCATAGGAGGATGGTGGGGTAAGGAGGTTGAAGAGACTGACAGTAACAGATGAAGCCATGCATGGCCACCTCTGGGCTGGATGGAGAAAGGAATGAAGAGAGGGTGTAGCTAAGGGATTGAGGGAAAGTGGAGTGTCCAAGGAGCTTTAGGTTCCAATGAGATCAAAGAAGAGAAATGACTCAAGTTGGAAAGGATTTAGTGACTGATTTTCACTAAATTTTCTGATTTAGTGACTGAAGAGCTAAAGACAATGGGCATGATCACAAAGCTCAGAGGGTAACCAGAGCATGGCACCCTAAAACGCAGGGGAAAGGAAGCTAGTGGCCATGAGCAGGTAACACTGAGAGGGCGGGGCACTGGGGGACTGATGCCCGGGATACAGGATGTCTGAACAGAAAGGAAGACTGTAAAACCTAAGAGACGCTTTCTCTGTGTCCTACCTTTCTTGTAGGCCTGACAGGCTGTCTGCCATAGGGAAGGCGTGAAGGGCCAAGGAGACACGGCATAAGAAGGAGGCTTGCAAATGTTTAATTGCCAGGCAGATTTAGATTATTTTCCAACATACAGCTCATGGTTTAAGTGCTCACCTTCTGCTGAAGTCAGAATACCTGCTTTATAGTCTCATTCCATCACTTTTTAACTGTCTTTCCTTAGGCAAGTTACTCAATCTCTCTGTAAGTCAATATTTTGACTGTGAATGGGGAAAATCACACCTACCCTCCAAGGATATTGTGGGGATGACATGAGACAATATGTACAAAGCATCTGAAAGAGTACTTAGCATACACTAAGGGCTCTATGAAGTGTAAATACAACGGGTATTTAAAATAATCATAGAAAAAACATTAAAAACGTGAATTTCAAAAAACTTTTTTGCATCAAAATAAATTCATAATTACTGGTTATAAAACATCTTAACAGAATCTAGTTTGAGGCACTAGGAAAAATAAGACATTTTGAAAAGAGCCTTTATCAGAGCAACACAAATTCTGGTAAAATAGAAGCAAAAACAAACAAAAAATTTATGGTGGAAGAATGGTGAAATCATTAATGCTCTACAAAAAGTTTATAGGGACAACGCCCTAAAGAAATGAGTAGTTTGCAAATCAATAACTGAATTTAAGAAGGGAGGAGACAGTGTTGAAGATGAAGCCCAGGGCAGGAGATTCACATCAATTTGTAATAAAAAAAAATTCATCTTTTTTATGTCCTCATTGAAGAGACTGATGATTAACAGCAGAAACAATAACAAACACCATAGTCATTGCAACTGGTTCAGCTTATCAAATTCTGACTTAAACCATTAATAATCAGCAAGCTTTCCACTCAATGGGTGCCAAAACTGTGGCACCCAGATCAGCTACAGACAAAAGCAGAGCTTTCAATGAAAATTTTGAACAAGTGGCAGCAAGATCCTGAAGCATTTCTTTGAAGAACTGGAACAAGGCTTTCCCAGTATGATTCCAAAAATAAAGCACAATTGAAGCAATGGCTACCAAGACAAGGTGGAGGTACTCCAGTGAAAGCCAAAGTGACCAGTCAAAAGCAAGGCTCATGCTAACAGTTTCTTGGGATCCTCAAAGCATTTTCCTTGTTGAATTTCTGGAGGACAAAACAGTAATATCATCTGCTTATTATGAGAGTGCTTTGAGAAAGCCAAAGCTTTAGCAGAAAAACACCTGGGAAAGCTTCACCAGAGTCTTTCTCCACCACTGCAATGCTCCTGCTCATTCCTCTCATCAAACAAGGGCAATTTTCCAAGAGTTTCAATGGGAAGTCATTAGGCATTCCCCTTACAGTCCTGATTTGGCTGTTTCTGGTTTCTTTTTGTTTCCAAATATTTAAAAAAAAAAAGATCTTTAAGGGGCACCCATTTTTCTTCAGTTAATAACATAAAAAAAGACTGCATTGACAGGGTTAAATTCCTGATAGAGGCAGAAGGCAACCAAATGCCTACGCAAATAGAGAAGGGTCCTGAGAAAAGTGGGTGGGTCTCTGACCCACCCAGTTCATTGTGCACAGGCAACTTGCCTAAATGTGCCTACGGTGAAAAATTCCATCCCTTATCACATGCCCAGTAAGGGAAATAAATCAATGTGGAGGGGCTCAGACTAAGGACCCACATGCGCACTGGAGGAATGGGGTAGAGCCACCAGGAATTTGTGTCTTATGCTGGGGAAGAGCCTGGCCTCTTCCACTCATGTGTGGTGGCCTGGTATTCAGTTTGTAGGGGGGAAACCTGTATGCAGGATGCCTCTTTTTGTTGAGAGCTTTCTTTTTCACTTAATAAATTCTGCCCTTCAGTGTGTTCATGTACCTAATTTTTCCTGGTCATGAGACAAGACCCAGGAGTTAGCTGAACTAAGGAGCAAAAAATCCTGCATCATTTTGGTGGCCAGTATGGGGACATGAGAAAGGGTGAGTAAAACGTGGACTCCAAAATATCTTTCACTTGCATTTCTGAGCTTTCTGATCCTCAGACTTTTTCTGAGAGCAGGGGAAACTGCCCCACCTCCCCTACTTGCTCTCAGGGATCAGCCCAATCCAGTATTTTCTATGGTATTTTCCTTCCTTCTTTTTGGTACTGTAATGGGATCTATCTTTTCTTTTACAATATTGGGGGTGTTCCACTCCCACCCCAATGGCCACAGTTAGGCATGAGGAATGGACAGATGAGTGGTGGCTTGCTGCCCCATTCCCTCCTGGCTGGGGTGCATGGCTGTGTCTGCTGCATGTGTGTGTGTGTGGCATCTAAGGGCCATGCAGGGTGGGGATGAGTCACAGCTGCTGCCTGGACCCCAGTGGGGCCTCAAGAGCCATCATTTCCCACCATGCATCCACAGAGTTTTCTCCTCCCCTGGCCAATGAATCCAGCTTGGTCCGACAGCAATTAACAGTTTCTCTACCAGTTAGAGAAATCTATTTGCAAAAGAACAAGAGGTTTTTCCCCCAGACATATTCCTGGCCCAGCACTTAAGCTTGCTTGCTTGCTTTCTTTTCATTCTTTCTTTCTTTCTTTATCTCTCTTTCTCTCTCTTTCTTTTTTTGCCTTTGCTCCACCCTGTAAGAAGTTAACTTTTATGTGAGAGGTTTCTTCCTTCTTGAAAGGCATATTATTAGACCAGGACCCCAATTCATTAGACACCCTTTTCCCCTCCCTTGTTTGAGAAGGACCCTATTCCACAGCTATACCTTAGCAATGGGCTTATGATAAGGAGGCAGCACCCAGTATGTTGAGGGGCACTGGGGACTTGATGAATCCAGGCACCTCCTTGAGGCAGTTCCTTTGTCCCAAACTCAATTCCAAGCCTTGAGTTCAAGTCTTAGGAAGGAAAACTAGATCGGAGGGATCCAGAGGGAGATGACAATAGAAGTTAAAAGGCACAATGTAGGTGAGCGTGACTAATTCTTGCTGATTAAACGAAGTCTCCCATTTTATGGATAAAGGTCATGCTAGTATCCACGGCATAAATGAAGTCTAGGGAAGTCAAAGGCTACTGACAGCAGAGGGAAAGGCAGCGTGTGGGTAAAAGTGGATAATCCTATCTCCAAGGCCTCCTGTTAGCATAGGTGAAAGCCATATTGACACCCATGGAGGGACCCTTTCGAGGTCACTGGAATTTGGGAATATAAGGACAGAAGAAAAAGAAAGGGTGCATATTTCTTCTCTCCCTCACATATCCCGGATATTTGCTAGGAAGAGAAAGAAACCAGCAATGCAGGGCTCTCCTCTTTCTAGATGAGTAGCCCTTCATCTGCAGTCTGCTTGCCTTTTGAATGGATCCTGAACTCCCGAGGCTCCTTTGGAAGAAGAAAGCCTTCTTTTTTCCTCCTCTGTCCTCACTTCACAGATGAGTAATTGTGTCTCTGTACTATAGGACACTCCCCTCATATCCATCCTCTAGACTGAGAAAAGTTAATTTCCAAAACCTGAAACTGGTTGGCTTAGAATTGAGCTCAGGGGAAGAGAACGCAGAAACCTAACATGCTGGCCAAAGGGTAAAAAATTTTTACCAGTTGGATTTTTGGACTCTCTCTCCCTGTGCAAACCAGTACAAGGAATGATAAGGATCACTTTATAAAAATTCTCTGTAAAGTTTTGATTAATGAAAAAAGAATATATAAGACTGGGCTTAAGCTGTAGGTAATCTGGTGTGCTTTGAGTCTCTTAATTGAGGCTTGTTAGTTTTACCTATGAGGACACTTTTGGTAAAGTTCAAAAGCCAGAAATATTGGCCAGTTGGTGCAGCTAACATTGAGCAATAAGGGACTTAAAAGGACTTTCTTAAATAGCACTCAGCTTAATTAAAATGGGATATCCAAATTATAGATGTATTTAAAAGGCCTTTATGTTTTTCTCTTCTTGGATCTTGTTTTGCTATAAAAAGATTCTTCTCATTTGACTGAATTAACATTCTCCACCTTGTTTGGCCACTCTAATGCATGTATGATAGGCCCTAAGATAACTTCTGTTGCCCTGAGACTCCTTGGGAAAATCATTAAAGGAGCCGCGGATTCCATTTTGAAAAAGATCTCTGCTTTCCTCATGAAACCCCCCAAATTAGAGACAGATCTCTCTCAAAATCTGTTTTGTCTTCCAGCTGTGCCTGTTTATTAGGCCCTATAAACAGCATGCTTTCTTAGCCCTGCTCTTAAAGGGCACCACCTGGAGACCCATAATACAATTAGGAGATTGGAGAATGAAATATAACAACTGAATCTTCTTCTGAAGTTATATAAATGTTGTGTGTGATGTCTATAAAAAAAAGAGCTCTAATTAATTGGCCTAAAGAAAAATAAATGCATAGCTCAAATATTTTTGAAGGAAAAATAAAAGGTAAATGCCTTTTAGTTCAGGTAACTTTAATCTTTGAGAAATAAAAAGTCTTAAAGATTACTGGTAAAATGCAAATGTTGTTAAAAAATAAATAGGTGGTTTAAATTAAACAGGTCAGATACTAGGTTTGCTAAATGTTTTAAGGTTATAAACTGCTTCTGTAGCTGTTGAGAACTGTTCCACCCGCCTGCTTCACAGATGGTAAGCCTGGGACATATGGAATTAGCCACACCCTTACCTATGCCAGAAGGAGTAAAACCTTATCAGCACCTACTACACAATGAAAACAACTTAACAGATTTTATGTTAAAGTTAAAAAATGCTAAGAAGTAACATTTTAACATGTAATTGAGACCACTGAAAACAGACTTACATGCAAGGTGTATCACAGTAAAATACATCTTTAGTAAAAAATTGTAAGAAGGCATGAAAATGTAAATTTTTGCCTATGGTTAAAAAACTGTTTTAAATTAGATAATATAAAGACAATGGTTTAAACAAGTTATATAAAGTTTCTAAAAATTAATCTTGTAAAAGAATTCTGTGTGTAAACACAGACTAAATTGAGCATTGAAATAAAAGCAGAAAGGTTTTCTTAAGACACTAATCTGCTGGTTAGCAAAATTTGTAAAGGGTTATAAAAGATTTATAAGAATCTCAGCTCCTGGTCAAGCTGGTTAAGGTCACGTAGAATTGTTCATAAGGTTTCATTTAATAAATCGGGGTCTACATTAATAGTAAACTAATATTAGGGTAAAACTTGGCTTTCTCTTCCTTGTACAAATTTTCATGTAATAGTAACAGATAATGAAATACTGTTGTTTGCCTTGTGGATAGACTACCAAGGAAAATAAAGAAGACATTGTTTGGAAAGCTGAGTATTCCCTCTTAATGAGTAAAACTTTTTGCCTTGTTTTAAATTTTTTGAGTCATCATTTTGGCAAAATAACTTACGGTAATCTGGAATTCTATTTCATAACATCAATTTTTTTTTAAACCCCTAACATATTTAACAGGCTTCCCAAAATCAAGTTTCATCTTCAAGGTTGCAAGGCATTAAGAGTAAAATGTGTCTTTTGTAAAAGATGGTAAGAAGGCATGAAAATGTAAATGTTGGCCTAAGGTTAAAAAACTGACCTCTATCTTACAGATGCTATGGAGGGCCCGTGAAGCACACAGATGAGAGGTAAACAGAATTATCTGACATGTTTAGGTACACGGGATTACCACAATGATGTTTAATCTTATTCAGGTTATATTTTAGTGAACAATGTTAATATATGTTCCAAAATTATAGGGGATTTCTAAAATTCTAATATCTGAGTATATGCTATCAATCATAATTAAGGGTGTTAAGTATTATAAACCACAGAGATAACCACATTTCTTTTTCAATTTTGTTTTTGATTATAAGTATCCTGTATATATTCTTTTTTTAATTGCATGTTAGGTTTGGGGGTACATGTGAAGAACATGCAAGATTGTTGCATAGGTACACACGTGGCAGTGTGCTTTGCTGCCTTCCTCCCCTTCACCTATATCTGGCATTTCTCCCCATGCTATCTCTCCCCAACTCCCCACCCCCATTGTCCCTCCCCTATTTCCCCCCAACAGACCCCAGTGTGTGATGCTCCCCTCCCTGTGTCCATGTGTTCTCATTGTTCAACACCCACCTATGAGTGAGAACATTCGGTGTTTGATTTTCTGCTCTTGTGTCAGTTTGCTGAGAATGATGGTTTCCAGGTTCATCCATGTCCTTACAAAGGACATGAACTCATAATTTTTGATGGCTGTATAATATTCCATGGTGTATATGTGCCACATTTTCCCTGTCCAGTCTATCATCAATGAGCATTTGTGTTGGTTCCAGGTCTTTGCTATTGTAAACTGTGCTGCAAAGAACATTCATGTGCATGTGTCCTTACAGTAGAATGATTTATAATCCTTTGGATATATACCCAGTAATGGGATTGCTGGATCAACTGGAATCTCTATTTCTAGGTCCTTGAGGAATCGCCACATTATCTTCCACAATGGTTGAACTAATTTACACTCCCACCAACAGTGTAAAAGTGTTCCTATTTCTCCACATCCTCTCCAGGATCTGTTGTTTCCAGATTTTTTAATGATCGCCATGCTAACTGGCGTAAGATGGTATCTCAGTGTGGTTTTGATTTGCATTTCTCTAATGATCGTGATGATAAGCATTTTTTCGTATGTTTGTTGGCCTCATGTATGTCTTCTTTTGTAAACTGTGTGTTCATATCCTTTGCCCACTTTTGAACTGGCTTGTTTGTTTTTTTCTTGTAAATCTGCTTTAGTTCTTTGTAAATTCTGGATATTAGCCCTTTGTCAGATAGGTAAACTGCAAAAATTGTTTCCCATTGTGTTGGTTGCTGATTCACTCTAATGACTGTTTCTTTTGCCTTGCAGAAGCTGTGGAGTTTGATTAGGTCCCATTTGTCTATTTTGGCTTTTGTTGCCAATGCTTTTGGTGTTTTGGTCATGAAGTCCTTGCCTACGCCTCTGTCCTGAATGATTTTGCCTAGATTTTCTTCTAGGATTTTTATGGTGTTAGGTCTTATGTTTAAGTCTTTAATCCATCTGGAGTTAATTTTAGTGTAAGGTGTCAGGAAGGGGTCCAGTTTCTGCTTTCTGCACATGGCTAGCCAGTTTCCCAACACCATTTATTAAACAGGGAATGCTTTCCCCATTGCTTGTTTTTGACAGGTTTGTCAATGGTCGGATGGTTGTAGATATGTTGTATTTCCTCTGAGGCCTCTGTTCTGTTCTATTGGTATATATCTCTGTTTTGGTACCAGTAACTACCCTGTATATATTCTTATTCATAGACAATTGTTGTCTTGTTTTGATCCCCTTCAAGAGATGGTTTATAATTAGGTATAGAACTTTGACAGGTGCTTTCAAATGCAGTTTTCGGATCATTTTGAAAATTGTGACACTGGAATAAAGGAAAAATGTACAGGACACATGAAGAGCTGAAATGTTCATGAATATCAAGGAGAACAAGAGTTAGCTCAATAGACTGAAATAATAGAAAGCTGAAGTGACCTTTTTAAAAAACTTTTGCTTAAAATATTGCTAATATTTGTTTTGTTTTTCTCAGTCAAGGACACTTATTTTGAACTATTTACAGTCTTTAATAATTGAGTAAGGTAGACTCCTATGAAAAAAATTTGGAGCACGTTTGTTTCTCTTTGCCTGGATCCTCTGGAATTTGAAAGCTATCTGTTAGTATTTTTATGGCAATACAGTTATTTGCATCAGTGCAATAACAATCATTTTCTTTTGCAAGAGGATGAAACTGGAGAAACTGGTTGTTTGACTAAGGGTTTTACTTGCTTCCATTTAAGGAGTCAAGCTCAACCTGCAGAGCCCATAAAAGACCATTAGGGAAACTGGCCTCATACTTTGTCTACCCAGACACTATTCAGGGTTCCTCACCTGTGGTGAGTAAAGAATATCACTTTCTAGTAGGTCCAGGAACTCCATATTCTTGTGACTTCAAGACGAAAAGAGTTCACCCAATTCCTAGGTATTCAAAGATAGAAACCCATGGCTGGGCTCAGCTTTAAAAATATCCTGTCTGAGATTCCCTGTGGAACAAGGTTCCATGAAAGCCAGTTTTAAAAGCTTATGTAAAAATAATTATTATAGCTGCACTTTATGCAAATAATCAGGCCAAGTATAAGACTAAAGTTTATTTTGCAAACAACTCAGTCCTGCCATGGTTTATTTTTAACAAAAATGAGGACTGGAGAGAGAAATTATGTTTCAAAGCTAATCATACATTTGTCATTAAATTCTAATTCACTCATTGTTTTTAAGTTTTTCACCTACATTTTAAACTGACCCTACTTATTCCTGTGAATTAAACAGTTATCTCTGGTTCCAGCTCAGAAGAAACAAAAAGGGACAGGTAATATAAAAATCTGGATCAGTTTTTCCAGTTCTGGGCAATTATCCTGCAAATCCTGCCAGGTGATGGAAGTAATAGGGTGCTATTAACCTGCAGGTTTCTTTTTGGGAAAATAAGACCAAGGGAGCTAACCAAAAGCCAAAACGATGCACCCAAATTTTAGCAGGAATAACTATAGCCAACACCTGAACCTGCCAGCAGCCTGAGAATTTTTGAGCTGTCCTTACCCTCACTTTTGTTTCATTTTGATACATGTCTTCTAATAAGCCAGTTTGTCTCTTCTTGCATTCAGGCCATCAAACTCCAAAGAGTCATACAATCAGAGCCTCAGACAATGGCCCCCTTTTGCCAGGGACCCTTAGATAGGCTTCAGAGGGAGCTTTGACTGCGGTTTTCCCCAAACAGCACCCCCTGTCAGCAGGGTCAGTTAAGATCAGTCTTCCTCCTTACCCTTATTCTAACAGCAGTCAGATGTGCTTCTTTAGATGGGGAATGATAGAGCAGAAGACAGCCAAATGCCTACGTAAATAGGGCAGGGTCGCCAGAGAACCTCTGACCTGCCCGAGTCATTGTGCACAGGGGACTGGCCTAAACATGCCCATGGAGGAAAAGCCGTCCTTTTAACACATGCCCAGGAAGGGAAAGAAATCAATGTGGAATATGCATTGAGTTTTTAGAAGACTAAGGGCCAACATGCACACTGGAAGAATGAGGTGGAGCCACCAGGAATTCATACCTTATGCTGGGGAGGAGCCTTGCCTCTGAAACTTGTGACTGGTGACTGGCATTCAATTTGTGAGAGGGAAACCTGCATGCAGGACCTCTCTTTTTGTTGAGAGCTTTCTTTTGCTTAATAAATTCTGCCCTCCTCACCTTTCAATGTGTCTGCGTGCCTATTTTTTTCCTGGTCATGAGACAAAAATCTGGATTTAGCTGAACGAAGAGGGGAAAATCCTGCATCATTCCCAGGACCATCAGTTCTTTAGAGATGGATTAAATGCCAAGTATCATTACCTACAAAGGTGTCTTAACTTTGATGAAGCTTTCTTTGAGAAATAAAGTTTTTTTGTTTTATCTTTCAATTCCCTTTTTCCATAAATTTTTGAAGTCCTCTCATAATTTTTGTAGGTGCTTTTTATATTTTCTCTGCCAGCAATCACACTATTTTATTCACTACACACACACACACAACATAACAAGACTCTCTCTCTCTCTCTATATATATATATATATATATACACACACACATATACATATATATATAAAACAAGACCATATGTATATATATATATATATATATATATATATAGAGAGAGAGAGAGAGAGAGAGAGAGAGAGAGAGAGAGAGAGTCTTGTTATGTTGCCCAGGCTAGATTTGAACTCCTGAGTTCAAATGATCCTCCTGCCCCACCTCTCCAAGTAACTGGTTCACACACTAATTTGAAAGCTATTATTTCATACAAGTGTTCGTAGATTTAAAGAGCTACTCCGGCTTTTGAAGATGTACTGTCCATCCTGTTGGGATGGGAAAGAAAGTCTCATGTACATCACTACTGGAACCAACAATCACGTAGGTTTTAGTTATTAGAGAATTAAAGAAAGGTGAAGTAGTCTTGGCTCATTATTTGTGTAGGGTTTAATGTATAGGTATGCATGCATGTGTGTTTGATTTCCATGTACACGGCAAATTCCAAATGATCCATTCTCATTCCCAAGCTTCACCATTTCCTGCACCAATCTAATTCCTATGCAGCTCCAAAGCTCAAATAGAGTCCTGCCTTCTGAAATATTCTCACTGACAGTGAACTTTTCCTCATTTGAGGGACTATAGCTTTCACAGCCTGTGCCAAATCCTTTAGCATCTATGTGCATATTCTTTTGTACACTTACATTACTTCCTTTACATGAAGATTCTCCCTTCCACTATGTTACATAATCCTCAAAAGTGGGTAGAGAATGGGACCTTGCCCTAAACTTTCATATTTTCACTGTATCTAGCACCGGACTTGGTACATATCAGGAACGTGAGTGCTACTGATTAATCAAATATCCTCACTGCCATCAGCTACCCAAGTATTAGACCTTCGTGCAACCTCTCAGAAAAGCACCATATGGGACAAGCACATTTCACAGTTTTGTTTTTATATTAAAATCCAAACTAACAACAATCAGCAAGAGAAGACATTCCATGGGGATGCATTTAACAAGCTCTCGAGTTAAGTAAGAACCTGCAGAAACTGTCCAGCACTCATGCAGAGTTGGTCATTGAAGCTTAAAGGGCTTCCCAGAGCCCAAGGGAATACAGAGATGAAATATAGGTAAAAGGTAAATGACCAAATGGCTAGAATCACCATTAGGGCTGACACTCAGCCCCTGTGCCCAGCCATTTTATCACAGTGTCCAGTGGTAGCCAAAGTTGTCTGTTAGTCTAAAGAGTGAAGCTGCCTTTGTCAACCGAAGCTGTCTACCCTTGGCTGCTGGGGATTTTGTGCAAATGCTGAAACCCAGTGATGATCTTTTTGGCATGGAGTTTTGGTACCAAGATAAGCTCTGTCTGCTCTTTGAAAAGCAGTCTAGCTGAGTGGGCCATGTGGGCACAGCTGGTGGATGCCTGCTGCAGTGACTGCACATTTAGTCACTTGGCAAATTAAAAGATGTCCTACACAGGCTGTAAGCTCACTTTCAGTTGCTTACTCAATGGGAGGGCCAAAGGACATTGATTTTTTCAGCAGTCTTTCATGACAAAACTTACCTGAGTTTCACAATGATTCCTCAGAATGAGGCTCTGAAGGCTTCAAATTTGGGGCTACGAATTTAGTTAATATAAGAACTGGAATGCAGAAACTCTTCCAATTTATCATACCCACACTTAACATCAAAACGCTGTACCATGTGTATTTTTCTCCATTAAATCCATACTCATTTTTTATTACACTCCATGAGAAAATGTCATATTTCCACATTTAAAAAATCAACTATGGAAATACAAGAGCTAGAACACCACCCTGCAAACAGTTCATGAAAGAAAAGCCTTAAATTAGTTGATATTAACTCTAGATGAACAAAAAGGTGTGATGTGGCTTCTCAAAAGTTAATAGATCATATGATCATGTTAATAGTGTAAAATACAAAACTAAAGAGATCAAGGTCTTACTGCGCTTCCTACTGGACAGACCCCATCCAGAGCACTGTGTGTAGTTTTAGTGTCAGGAACATGCAACCAGGTTACCCTCATAATTGTCGTCAAGAATGTGAAGGTCTGCCATGCAAAAGGGGAGTCAGCCTAACTCTACTGTAGAACAAATGGGCATAATTTGTAAAACAGGAGATTTTGACACATAAGCAAGAAAAAACAATTGGAAAACTCGCTAAGTTACCAATAAAAATGGCTGCACCAGGAGATAGTGACTTTTTCTATCACTAGAACAACGATAACATCAACATCATCCATAACAAAGATGGTAACAGGAGCAACTGCAAGTGGAAGCACCCTTTGGCGAGCATTAAATAACTTTCCTCGGGTCTAGAGTTTATAGTTGTTGATTTTAGGATTCAAACCCAGTTTGCCTGATTCTAAATCTTAAACTCCTATCCCTTAAGTTTTATTACCTCCACACCCACCTCACAGCATACTGATGAGCAGTATGAGAGATGGAGATGGTGCATACAAAGAGTGGAGAAAAGCACCTGGAAATACAGGTGGCCTCCATGAGTGTCAGCTACTGATTAGTGTCATTTTCATTATGATGTGTCACAAATATCACTGGATGAGAGGACGGGCTAGACAATGTCTAAATGTAAGGTTTCCTGGTTCTGTAACAGAAGCACAGACCCTGCGCCGCACTGCTTGTCTTCTGTGGGCTCACGCTCACAAGCATGGCTCCAGCCACTGGGTCTACCCCATGATGTCATCGGTCCTCCTAGGATGCAAGGGTTCAGTGTGCATCTCTGCAAAGTCAGGTCAGATATCCTTGAGGTTCCACATTTAATCCTAAAGTTGGACTTCTCCTTATTCAAATCCCATTCAGAATTGGCAAAATTCCATTTGCTGATTCAAAAAGGGTAAAGAGGTTTTGAAAAGGCTTATAACAAAGGCTCATAAGCCTTACAGATCAAACAGCTCTTAAAGAACAACATTTTGATGAGTTAAGTGTAAAAGAACCAGAAACATACGGATTAAATTCCCCTTGAAATTTGAATGCATTTAAAAATTAAAGGGAAAAGCACTTGGCAGAATGCACTGGGGTCCTTTGCTGAATCTAAAACATTTAGAAAAATGGCTCGAGACATCTTGCCCAAATGAGGCAGCTCCCAGTTTCTATCTGGCTTACTTTAAGTGCTGCTTTTTTTCATGTCTCTTAGGAGACTATTTCAGACTCCCAGTTCTCCTCAGTTTCTTCTCCCTTATCGACTAATTGCTAATTAGCAAGATATTTGTGCACCAGAAGCAGCAGTTCGTTTTCTGAAATGGCCAGAGCCTACTGCTAGTGTCATCCGTGGCTCTCACCCAGGTACCCCAGTACTAAGTGTGCCGCAGCAGCCTGAGCTATATGGAGACTGAGCGAGACTAAGCCCTACTCTCAGCAACTCTTGAGCCATCGACTTGCTGAGGGATGAAGACTCACATCCATGAGTGTGTCAGTTCAAGCAGCCTGCACCAGCCTCACCAGGCCAAGCAGTCCTCATTTGGAATCCTTGAAAAACTAAGCCTATGTAGGCAGGGCTAAACGGAGATTAAAGTGACTTTACTAGGGAGAGCAAATATTGTTAGACCTCATGTGTCTATTTGGTTCCGTGTCATGGTGTTCAAAGTAGACACTGAGAAGCAGCTGATGATCCCCTCATGTGGGGCAAGAATATATGAGGTTTTCCATTTATATTTATTTTATTTTATCCTTTTATACATTTCTGATTTTAAGGGTTTAAATGTTTGATAATCTGTTCAATGTTCAATGTACATTAGTATAATGGTACGAGGATTTAACTTGCCAATAAATATATGTATATTATGAATGATACTCAAAAGATTTTTGTTAGGCAAGTCTAGGGATTCACAATTATAATCCCAGCCCTTTGAGAGGCTGAGGCAGGAGGAGTGCATGAGGTGAGCAGTTTGAGACCAGCATAGGCAACAAAGGGAGACCCTTTCTCTACCAAAAAAAAAAAAAAAGTCTGTTGTTGTTGCTTGTTTCTTTTTTATGCTTTGTTTTTCCATTGTTGGCTATAAGCAATCAAAAATATTTTAAGACCTGTCTGTAGATCACGCAGGTCTGAGCTTGAATTCTGCCTCTGCCCCTTATCCGTCAGACCGCCTTGAGAAGACACGTAGTCTCTCTGAGTCTCCACTTCCTCCTGAGGAAAAGGAGAATTTTACTCCTTTGAAGGTTGTGATAAAGGGTTAGATAGTGGGGGTGGAGGAAAAGTTGAATCCTGCACACCGCCCAGTTCCTGGCTTCTAAGGATTCAGCAAAAGATAGCTGCTGGTGTCTTCCCTCTTGCCCTTTCCATTCTGCAGGCATGAATTTCTTAAGACCCTGAACTTTATTGAGATTTTCTTCAAGTAAAGTGGAAACACAGTAGTAGACATTTCAGGCTGTCATTTTGAATCAAGGAAAGAGTTGAAGACTAAGAAGTTTTAATTATCTAAGTTTGTCACTCATCACTGTTACCATTAGATGTCTTTATAAGGCTTCCAATATGCAAGATCAAATTCCAAGTCTTTTCACACTCTTCATCTGAAGCTGTGGACCAGCTCACCCTGTGTCTTCTCATGTGTCACCAGTAAGTCCATAGGGGTGGCTGATGACAATGACTGATATTCTAGTAGAGTAAGATACAGTGTGACTATTAAACACCGATTTCTCAAGTCAGCTTAACATGAAGAAATGAGTTTCAACTTGCCAACGACAGAGAAATCTTCTTTTAGGGAATATGAAGGGCAAAGAATTGCAGACCGAACAATGTCGTTTAAAAATTCTATTGTGTTTCGGAAAAAAAAAAAAAAAAACAACTTACAAGAAAACATGAGACACGATAAAGAGATGGGTAACACAGATGGTGACAAGAGCAATATTGATCAGATAGAATCAATTTGTTACAGGCTTTGCTGTTTTACAGAGGACCTTTCATAAAGCTTATCTGACCTTCAATGGAGTCCTATGCAATAAGTATTGATATTAATTATTTTATAAATAGAGAAAATGAGGTTGAGAGATTCCGTAGAAAAAATGTTGGTGTAGGACTCAAAAACATAGATTCATGTTCAAAATCCCCTAATACCTCATACAAATTATGTATTCTTAAGACTTAAGTCATTCTTTACCAAATCATCTTTTCTTCCCATAGAACTTATTGCCAACCGAAATTATTTTGTTGACTTACTTATTAGATTTGATTTTTTAATTTCCCCACTCTCCATGAGAATGTTAGCTCCAGAAAAGCAGGAGCCTCGCCCAGCATGTCCACCACACTGTTAAACCATGCCCTCTGCATAGTAGGCCTCCACAAATCATGATGTTGATTTTGCTTTCTTTTTCCAGCCTTGGAACACAACAGGGATCAGCTGATGTAGCCCATGGTCCAAGTCTCACTCACCCACCCACAGGTCTGATAAGTGAATTTTTATTGGGTTGCCACACCTATTCCATTGCGTGACAGAGTTGAGTTGCTGCAGCAGTAATAGTATGGTCCACAGAGTCTACGATATTTACCAGTTGTCCCTTGACAGAAGAAATTTGCTGACCCCTGGTTCAAAAGAATCAAGTAGAAGCTATAGATTTTTTAAAAAGGAGTGTTTGGCAAGCAGGACTGTTGCTAAAAACAGGTTACAGTTGGAGGACAGCTGTTTCAACAACACATACTCATTAAGTCAGATTAATACAGCTATTTAGCATAAAATGTATGGAGTAATCAATACTATTGTGTCTGTTGTTTAAAAAAAATAAATGATGAAAGTATGCTATTGATTACATACCCACCAATGCTGTCGACATTTACCTTAGTTCAGGTAAATGCCACCAGCAAAAAGGTTACCTATTGCATAAGAAGAATTAGATTTTCAGCCAATTTTCAATCATTCTGAGAGATAGATTGAGACCTTTACTGTACTTTCTTTTCTATCCCGATTTCTGCCTTTAGGCTGTTTTACATTTTCTTCGGAAATTTAGAGGGGAATGGTGGGGAGAGAAAATAATTATCCTTTAATATAAGCACTTGTCAACCTTTCTGGGAAGAGACTATGTGCTAAAAAAAATCCTTTAGAAAAATGAATAAACAGTTTATTTTTAGATTTCTGTGTAGACTGCAATTATCTATACTCTCCAGGCTAATAATAGCTCGAAAAATCCAGGGCTGTTTGGAGATGACAAGGGCTGTGTATGAACCTGAGATCATCAGAAATTTTCTTCTAACTTAGGTATACATATGTATAAAACAACCAATGAAAGACAAAATGCTTCGCTAACGTTAGAAATGTAAAATCAACCTGGAATCCCACCTTGAAATAGGATTCTAGAGCAAATATATGTAGCACTTTCAATGGTGAGTCACCAAAAATACTATGGCACCTTAGTTTTACAAAATAAGTTTTTACATTTTAATGTTGCTTTATTAAAATTTTATTTTATAGTAGTAAGAACACTTACCATGAGCTCTATCCTCCTAACCAAATTTTAAGTGTATAATACAGTAACTACACGTACAATGTTGTACGGGAGACTTCCAGAACTTATATATCTTGCATAACTGAAACTCTGTGCTTATTCTCCTCTCATTCTCATCCCTGGAGACCATCATTCCACTCTTTGATTTTATGAATTCGCTTATTTTAGGTATCTCACATCAGTGGACTCATATAGTACTTGTCCTTTCTTATTGGTTTATTTTACTCAGCATAATGTCCTCAACGTCCATTCATGATGTCACATATTGCAGCATTCCCTGTACACATCTTTGTATACGGTTAAAAAATGGACACTTAATAATTGTACATGTTTATAGGATACATAACGATGTTTCCATTCAAACAACTTAATGGTGATCAGATCAGGGTAATTCATATATCCATCATCTTGAGCATTTATTATTTCTTTGCATTGGGAACATTCAATATCCTTCTTATAGCTATCTGAAACTACATCATATATTATTGTTATAGTCATCCTACAGAGGTATACAACACTAGAACTTATTCATCCTGTGTAGCTTTATGTTTGTATTCTTTAACAAATTTCTCCATTGTATGTAAATTCCACATTTTCTTTATCCATTTATCCATCATTGGACATTTAGTGTTTCCACATTGGCTGCTGTGAATAGTGTTGCAATGTTTCTGAAATAGGAATTTATCTTATACTCTGTATGTATATTTAACATGATACCCATTTTTCTATTTCCCTTAATCCTAAAAAAAAGCTGTTATAAAATCAACAAGCAGCTAACAGTCAATGGTACCTTCAAATTAAGCAAATCTATTTTTCTTGGAAAATTGAGAGTAGGGAAGAATCTGGTTTTTTTAATGAAATATCATCTCTAAAATTAATCCTTGCTGCTGATACAAAAGGATCCAGATATCAATCATAATATTTCTTTATAAGCCAAACTTCTGAGGCAGGTTTCCCTACCCACCTGTCTGCTGACAGCTGGACCCTGAGAAACTGACTCAGCCAAATCCTTCACAAGCAAGGCCTGTCGCTTTAAATGCCAAATGGCCTGTCAGTCAGTCATGGGCTTCCTTCCCATGAGCCGTTTTGCTTCAAATGGGCTACCACATTCATTCCAACACACAAAGCCATCTGATAACTGTGTATTGTTTCCCAAACAACCCGTTATCTGGTGGCGTACTGCAAAATTAGTTGAGGGAGAATCTGTGCTGAGAGATTAATCTTTCTGTGACATTTCAAGACTCATCCTCAGCCAATTAGAACTGCCACTGTAAGACCAGCCTGTTAGCACACATTCCAACCATGTCGACCCAGAAGTTCTTAAAGAAGCCCTTTAGCAGACCCACAGTGTCCTCTGCAGTCTAGGAATTGATGGGAAAGCAGGTGCATATGTTGGCACATGGTTGAGCAAACCCCAAACAGGTCTGTGGCCGGAAATGAGAGAGGACCGAAGAATCCAAGAACGGAATTGAGAAATTGCAGACATTAAGAAAGTTATTTCTAGAAGGAGCAGCTCTTTAGCAACAGGATTTACTCTGACCACTGAATCCAACCTTGGGCCACACAGAAACCTGGACTCCTGGACAGATGAATTAGTGTGCTTTATTTCAAAATGAAATTGACCATAATGGTTAGTTTGGTGCTTTTCCTAGTGGAGATTGGCCTGAAGTTTTAAAGACTGCTCTAGGTCAAGGCACTGTGAATCTCTTTCCATGCTATTTAACTGGCCCTATATTCCTCAGTTATCTTTTTGGAAAGAAGGTGGGGTCATCTGTCCTTTTGACAATACTCACAGCTTGCCATTTACAAAAGTTACTGTTACCAGAGGAGCTAGGTGCTTCACAAACATACAACTAACATCTAACATCATGCACTGCTGGGGACATTTACACCACCAAATCATTACATGAATGTTGCTTCATTAAGTCAGAACATTCCTAAAGATAACTAGGCACCTCTGCTCCCATTTTTCTGGTTGCGTAAACTGAGGTCCAGGGAAGACAATTCCTATACTCAAACTCGCCAAAATAAAACAGCTTATTTTCATTGGATACCCTTCACAAATAGAAAAGTCCCCATTTTGGCTCCTCGTTTTCAATACAGAGGACACTTAAGTTTGGAAACCCATAGCCTAGCAAACTGCCAAATTCTGTTTTCTGATGCCAGTGACACAAAGCCCCAGTAGCCCACAGGACAGAAGGAGTTAGCACATCTCCAAGCTGAGGGGCTCCGAGGCTGCAGGCTATGTGCAAATGGACCCAGCTCATAAGCCAGCCTCATTTTTCACAAATGACACCATCTTCCGATCTGCACGCATCTGGCCATAGAGTAACTTTCAGAGAGTGTTTGTCGAAAGCTTGTTCTCTCAGAAGAGTTCCCAGGAGAAAACCCCTATTCCTCTCAGCAGTCAAATCAAAAGACTCCGCTCCCTGTAACCCCACACACAGGCACCACAGTGATGAGGAATCACAACCCTAAAAGAAGAGACTGCCAGAGCCCCGCAGAGGCCCCTGTGCCTCTCTCCTGAGGAGGTGGCAGGGATGTCTGTGTACACGGCGCTCTCCCACTGAATTGGGCCTCCTGTCTTGCGTAAAACTAAAAATAAGGGTGATAACAAGAAAGATTTATCTAAGACTGAAAGGAAGTTCTGACATTACCATAATGGCATCTCTCCAGAAAGTCTGTTCTTTCTCTTCCATTCACATCTCCACTTAGTGCTTCTCTGAAAATATAGCTAAAGGCAACCATTCTTTCCCCACGGTTCACAACTATCAGATTGCCCAAGCCTGCACAGACTGCCCCAAAACATGGCTAGTTAATTACTCACCAACAGAAATACCAAAAGCAACAAATCAGTTGCACACATATGTGTTTGAGAACCCTTATTGTTCTCAGAGACTCCTAATTACACATTTCCTCTGGTATCTACCCCTCCCCCTCCCTACTTCCCTGCGGGAGTCTGAGTAACACAATCAAAGAAGACTCTAAAGAGGCTTGTCATATCCTGGGGTTTACAAGACATGGTATTCAAAAGGCAACGATGTTAATATTGTTTTACAGTATGCTGACTGCTTGGGGGGTTTGCAGCCATCTGTGTGCATTCACCCCTTTCTGAGTCAGGGGAAGGGCTGGGGTTGGCTCATTCACAGAGTTATGTTGCCTGCCTCATCATTCACTTTCTCTATTGAGTCACTGACTTGGGGCCATCAGGCATGATTTATTAGTGGGAAACATATCAGTAGGCTTTGGTACAACAGGCATCCCTGATTTTGCCCTAGCCAATCCCTATAAGCACCACTATCTGCATTAACTCTCTGAGTTCTCCAAGAGCAGATTCTAGAATATACAGGTAGGTGTGAGTTATGAGCACAGAAGATTCTATTAGATCCATAGTCAAGGACTCCTAATACAGGCCCAGTGCTGCTGATGGATGACCTGGTTACCATATGTATGAGGTAATTAAATTTATTATACATAAAATGTTAGAGCAACAAACTTTTTTTGTATGAATCTGATAAAAGCTATGAACTCTAATTCCAGAGGGGGAAAAAAAATGTTCTTTCTCTCTTTCATACAAAAACACACACCCCATATAATTCTGGGAGGTTCATCACCTGCTGAAGCTCATCGGGGTCCACCAGGCCCAGGAGAGGAGATCTCATTTAATTAAAAGTTTAGCTCCTTCTAAATACTTATCATGCACTTCCCCACATACCCATTATAACCATGGCTGATGAATTTTCATGATCTTTAACTTTTTTCCCCCATTTCATCAAATGATCTCCTCACTGATATGAAGAAAACATTCTACTATCACAGTATTTCACTGTAACTGATACACAGGCTTCGAGGACTTAATACAGGCAGGCACAGTGGTGGCAGATCCTGTGACGGTCAGTTTTATGTGTTAACTTGGCTAGGCTGCAATGCCCAGTTATTCAATCAAATGCTAATCTAGTCATTGCTGTGAAGCAGTTTTTCTAGATGAGATTAACATTCAAAAACAAAATTGGCTTTAAATAAAATCCTGGATAATCTGGTAGGCCTTGACCAATCAGTTGAAAGGCTTTCAAGGCAGAACTAAGGTTTCTGAAAAGAAATCCCACTGTGGACAGCAGTGTTAGCCTGTGTCAGGAAGTTCCAGCTGCCATTCCTGATGGCCTGCTCTAGAGATTTCAGACTTGCCTAGCCAGCACCCATCATCATGTGAGCCAACTCCCCCCAATGCACCCCTTATGATGTCTCCTACTAGTTCTGTGTCTCTGGTTTAACCCTGACTGATACAGATTTTTGCTACAAGGAAGTGACTGGAAGAAATACCTTTAAAAATGTGCATCTGGCTTTGGAATTGGACAACGGGTACAGGCTCAAAGAACTCGAAAGTGTGTGATAGAAAAAGCCCGGATTGTCTTTAACAGCTAATCCATATAAGCCCCTCTGGTGAGGTCTCATAAAAAAAGATTAGAAGCATATTGTTGGAGACCGAAAGAAAGGCAATCTTTGTTATACAGAAGCAGAAACTTAGCTGAATTGTTTCACAGTTAGTGGAAAGCAAAACTTATAAGCTATGAATGTGGCTATTTAGCTGATGAGATTTCTGAGCAAAGTACTAAAGGTTTCTTCTGGTTTCTTCTTTCTGTTTACAGTAAAATCTGAGAGAAAAGAGATGAATTCGGGAAATAAATGTTAAGCAAAAAAAGACCCTTGATTTAGAAATTACCAGTTTCTTTACATTGCAAAATATGCTAAAATTAGAAGATCCACTGTTAACAAAACGTCCTCTGGAGAGAACGCCTAATATATGGCTGGACACCCTGTTGCTAGTGAAGAGAGTGGGTATATGACCCTTGGACATGCATGGATGTCGGCATAAGTCAGAAATAAAGATGACATTATCTAAGAAATTCTGTGGAGGACGCTTGTGTCTAATAGTATAAATCTCTCTGACATATACAGGAGACTCACCAGGTTTTTAAGAATATTACATCAGAGGAAACATTTCCAGCTTAGACTGAAAGGATGGGGAATGTGACTTAATGAAGGAAGGTTGTTAGACTCCCAAAATTCCATAGAAAGAAAATAAGCTCACAAAACTACGAAGTTGCAAACATGTGCTACCCTTCATGAAAAAAGAAAGATGACTGTAAGGGCTGAACTTTGGAGCCAGAGTCCAGAACTACAAGGCAAGAAGGCAGAGCTGCGGGCCCAGGGGGCAGTAATATCAGCCTCACGGGATTATTCCCAGGCCTTGCATTTAATGGAATTGGCCCTGCTGGATTTTGAAGCTCTGGGTCTTCAAACCCAGGGGAGAAAATGAAAGGCAGAACATGGTTATCTGGTTCTGGGGAACCTTTCTCTTCCATTTTTTCCCCTTTGGAATAGGAGTGTCTACAACTGTTACTCTATGCTTATTCTACCATTAAATTTTAGAAGCAGGTAACCTGTTTTCTAGTTTCACAGGTCAACAAGTGAACAGAAATTTTGCCTTGGAAAATAATATCCACCACCCATAACTGATCTAGAGGCTGCATTTGGAACTTTTGGGGCTGATGACATTTAGGTAAGATTTTGGATGTGAGCTGATGCTATAACAGGCTGAAATTTGCCAGTATGTTGGTATGGGAAAAATGTATTTTGCATGTGGGACAGGCATGAATCTTTGGAAGCCAAAGGGTGGGGACACTGTGATAGGCTTCTAAATGTTTCACAAAAGCTGGCCGGATACAGTGGCTCATGCCTGGTTATCCCAGCCCTTTGGGAGCAAGCAGATTTCTTGAGCTCAGGATTTTGAGACCAGCATAGGCAACATGATGAAACCCTAAGAAATGCAAAAAACAGCCAGATTCGCTGAGTGTGGTGGCAGATGCCTATGGTTCCAGCTCCTTATGAGGCTGAGGTAGGAGGATCTGTTGAGCCTAGGAGGTCAAGGCTGCAGTGAGCTGTTACTATACCACCGCACTCATGCCTGAGAGACAGAGAAAGACACTGTCTCAAAAAAAAAAAAAGTATTTCACGAAAGTTATCCACATCCTAATCCCTGGAATCTGTGGCCATTAGCTAATACGGTGTGTGTGTTTGGTGGGGGGAGTTGTGAGGGGTTGTTTACAGATGCAATTGAGGATCTTAAGATGAGGAGATTACTCTGGAGTATGAGTGAGTCCTAACACATAAGCAAATCTGAACATATATAGAAGAGAAAGCAGTGTGAGTATGCATCACAGAAAAATTTGAGAATGTCGGCCTTGACGAATGAAGTCGTGTCAATCCAAGGAATACTGGAAGCCACTGGAAGACAGAAGAGATGAGAAATTGATTCTCCCCTACAGCTCCTACAGGGACCATGGCTCTGCCAATGTCTTGATGTGGGGCCAGTGAAGTTGAGTTTGAACTTCTGAGCTCCAAAATTGTGAGAAAATAAACTTTTGCTGTTTGAAATCACCCAGTTTGTGGTAATTTGTTACCACAGGCATGGGAAACTAACACAGATCCTACAGAAAGCTAAAATGAGAAAGTCATCAGTCTCCATCACAAAAATTTATGGATCAAGCTATGGGAGGACCCACATGAATATCCAGCTAACTGTGATACAGGGCTGGCTGACAACAATAAAGAGGTAAGCAAAGTGCAAAAGGCTTGGAACAATTCTTCAGGGGGAGGAGACTTGAGAGATGCACAGACGGCAGAGCATGTGGGAAAAGCAGAGGCACAGAAATGATCAAAACGTTCTGAGCAGAAGACACTGTTCAAATGGAGGAACCATGAGATTCATTGTGCTGAAAAGGGGTGGAAGGGGGTTGATAATGACAAAGATAAAATTAGAATGTCAGAGCAGGCATCGTTTTAGAGGTATTCTAGTGGTTTTCAAATTGTGCTTCATTGGAGATATAGAGAACTGTAAAAACACGGAAAACAAATGGTCTAGTCTACACTGCCCACAACCCCACTTTACACTGGAAAAAAAAATAATGCACAGGCATACACAAAGAAAGGCAGTATAGCATGGCTATTTACATCAGATGGATGTGAATTCAAATGAAGCAAGTCCACATGCCTGCAGATAAGTTTCTGTACCTTTCTGAGTTTAATGTAAGCAATAAAGAGAAGAGCACCTGCTTCACCCAATTGTTACAATGAACTAATGTATGTCACATGCCAACACAGTTCTTTAAACCTAACCAAGGACCCCATAACAGAAAGTGAACAAGTAGAAAAAGTCAGGATTAGAACCTGTGATTTATCATCTCTCATTTTTCCACTACCAGGCTAGAAAAGTTAGGTTCCAATCAGAATTTTTCTTGAATGGCATGCCAAGGGTTTCTAACTTTATGATATGAGTTGTGATTCATAGAATAATTATAAAATATAGGATACTGTAAGGTTATCTGTCTTCTGAACAAGATCATTATCTGGTGGTAGAAAGAGAAGAACAAGCATATGAACAAAATACGAAGTGAGAAGAGAGCCAGTGTGGAATATGCTGCAGGAAGTTCCAGCAATGAGATGAGGAAACCCTAGTTAAGCATGGTATAAGAAGTATATTATACGTGTTTTGCCTTTTTGCCCTAAGATGATGTTTGTGGAGAGAGAAAACTAGCCAGGCACAAATGATTACTCACCATCAGGAAAATGTTGCATGTATGTGGTGAGTTGGGGACAGCCTAATTATGCAGGGATGTCCCAGAAAGGACTTCTACACTTGGCATCTCTTCTGAGAGAGCTGGTCATGAAATGCCACAATGTTCAATGGCTGGGAATGCATGCAATGTTTACAAAGCCTGCTTTCATGATTTCTGGTGATCCAGACAGCCAGCTGTAGGAGTTTCCCCACGAGTCACATGCCCTGCACTCCTGTGCACAGACAAGCCAGTGGAATGTGCCATTCCCCAACCTCTTCCTATGAGAGCAGAGACAAATGTGATTCTTGAATTTTAGCATACACACACATCTCTGTCAGTGAATCCATAATATTGCACTGGATTTCACAACTAAATAGAAACGAGGAAATGTGGGTAGAATGAATCATGTCCTAGAAAACCAATGAAATGCAGTGATTGTTTGAAATGTTCATTCATTTAAAATAGTGAGGTATGATGTTCTGACCTGTAACCCCAGCCCATGGTCAATTACACTGCCTTCCCTATGGAAAGTGAAGTTGTTAACCTGAAGAACAATTAAATGGACTGGAACCATGGGGTTCAAAGAGTAGAGATCACTTAGTCTTCTCTGCCTGCTACTCTGGCTATTTTCAGGTTTGTTTCCTGCACTGTGTGATCCAGGGCTTTAGTGAGGCTCATTTTAAAGCATCCAAAAATCCCGTGGCTTCAAATCCCTTCCCTTAAAGAAGTCACTACATTGTAGGAGGCCTCACTATTAACTCTTCATTGCTGACAGTCACCTTGAATTTGTCTTTGCTCAAGTCTTTTTCATTATTCACTCGTGTAGGTTTTTGGATAATGAGGGATTGTGTTTGACATATATGCCGTATTTCCATGCATGTAATGTGTACCTAACTTAATGGTAATTTGAAAATTATATATACACTGACATATAAATATACATATATGTAGGTAACTTTGCTAAACTGTGCTTGTTAGGATAGATGACAGATAGATAGATAGATAGATAGATAGATCGATCTCTTTACCCAAGTCTATGTATGCGCTTCTGAACTCCAAGTTATTTGCAATGTTTATATGATCCTATGCATTTTGTTTCCCAGAGAAAGAATTTTTATCAGATTCTTAGAGAGTGCAACCCACAAAAAACTCACTCTTACCTTTTGCATGCTTAGAAATAACCTTCCTTCGCTTCTCACCTTCTCCTTTCTTCCTCTCCCATTTCCCCTTCTTGTGCTTTTGTGCCTCCTCTTCTCTTCCTCACACTGTTTTTCCAACATGACCTCCCTCTTCGATTTCCCTTGATGAGTTAGCTTTTAGAGGGAATGGTGTGGTGCCCACATGCTAAAGGACACAGCACCCTGCTCCTTAGCATTGTGTTGCTTTGTGGGTCAAGTTAAGTGAGTTTTGACAGATTCTGACTCTTGGGAGAATGGACTAGAAGCTTAGAGACGGTGAAGATGGTAAGAGGAACTGGTTTCTTACCAGTGCTTGCTGTGTCTGCCCCTTTTTGTGGAGGAGATGAAGTGGAGACAGACTCACCTACCAGGACTCCTCACTGTGTTCCCTCTCCAGGCAGGGGAAATAAGGACAGGTCTGTCCATCCCTCCCCGTTCTTGAGCCAAAACACAAAAATAATCTGGACAAAGAGCAATTCCACCTCAGTCCTTGCAGTATTAAACTTGTAAAATGATTGAAGTCTAAGTCTGAAATAACTACACAATTAGGGCACTGGAGGGTGGAGACAAGATTCCAACAGCTTTTCAGGCTCTGCTGGCTCAGTGCACCTCTGAACAGGGTACCATAAAATCGAAACCCAACACTACTTTCATTATTCCTATGTACACCACCCTTGGCCACTCTCTGGCCTTCTGCCCTCTCTTGTTAATAGATGGAGGAGTCACACTAGCTGATTTTTCAGGGCCTTCCCATTTTTGGCCTTGTGGGATTATCACACTTCTGGAAGAACCCAGCTTCCAAAATGACCTTCTCCATGGCTGTCCCTTAAGCTGACTTTGCCATTCCTACTGCCAGAGGCCGAATGTTTTTGTCCCCCAAATTCATGAAATTTACTCTCCAATGTTAGGGTATATGGAGGTGGAGCTTTTCAGAGGTAATTCGGTCAGGAAAGTGAAGCCTTTCCGGAGCCTCCCAAACGGGAGAGGAGAGTTCCTTAGCCCCTTCCACCACACGAGGACACAGGAAGAAGAAGGCCATCTGTAAACTAGGAAGAGGACCCTCACCAGACACAGAACCTGATAGGACCTTGATATTCATCTTCCAGAGCTGTGGAAAAGAGATGTATCTGTTGCTTTAACCTACCCAGTCTATGGTATGAGATAAAAAACACTGACCTTTCTCCTTTCTCTCAAGCTCCAGAGCTTTGCTTTCCAAAGCCCAATCAAGCCTGACTGACACTCCCACAAATACACAAGACACTGAGAATGCTGGCCTTCCGCGTCTTTGTATAATTCACTCCATGGAGTTTTTTCCTATTCAATAAAGGACTTCAATTCTATTGACTTGCAAAGACCACACATTTCAAGTGCAGCCAAAACAAATCAATGTCACATGAGCCGAACACATTCTTTTAACTATTCCAAAGAGCTAATGATTCTGAAGTCTTCTCACCGTCTGTATTTTGGTTAGGGCTGGCTACATCCTGTCTGACTACAAGAATATCTACAATACTAAATAGCTATGCAGAATGTTTATGGCCCAAAAACTCTTTTTTAGAAGGAGAAGCCTTGTTGAAAGATTCCCCTCCTTAGGCCGGGTGCGGTGGCTCATGCCTATAATCCCAGCACTTTGGGAGGTAGAGGTGAGTGGATACGAGGTTAAGAGATCAAGACCATCCTGGTGAACATGGTGAAAGCTCATCTCTACTAAAAATACAAAAATTAGCTGGGCATGGTGGTACACGCCTGTAGTCCCACCTACTCGGGAAGCTGAGGCAGGAGAATTGCTTGAACCCAGAAGGCGGAGGTTGTGGTGAGCCAAGATTGCGCCATTGCACTCCAGCCTGGGTGACAAGAGCAAAGCTCCATCTCAAAAAAAAATAAAATAAAATAATTATTCCCCTCCTTGCAGATATTCCCCATTTCACTCCTCACTACTTTAAAAAAAAAAAAAAAAAAAAAGATTGTCTCTTCAGCCATATTCTTCAGCAACTTGATGCTTAGTCAAAGTTCCTTTCATAAAATCTAAATTAGTTAGACATTCCAATCTGGACAGTTAAAGCAGTGCTGTAGAATGAGCTTCAGGAGTTTTCACTTTGCTGTCTGGAACTAGCTGGGTCAGCACCTGCCAAATCTATTCTTGGCTCTGGTTTGCATGATTAGCCCCTCACTTTCCCAAGCTTGAAAATATAAAAACAAACATAGAAATTACTATGTCACACTGCTCCTCTTCCATACTCAGCTGGAACATCTTTGAGGTAGTTTTATCGTTACTGACCTCAGGGTAAATTTTTTGCGCCTGGGGTGGCAAATTGCTTCCAGGTGAGGCAAAACCAGATGGCCTCAACTTTTCTGGAGTTGATTAGAGTGCCTGTACCTGCTTCAGAAGTCTACCAATCACACACCGGAGTTTGATTTACCATGGTAACGTCTCAGCCAGTGGCTTCTGCATGGTTCGTGGAAGATGTTGAATCTACCAATTAAAACTAGCAAATGATACCCCCATCTGATCCACACACACACACTCACATCACTTGTTCCCAAGTGCCCATACACAACCAGCTGCTGCTGAACAAAAGAAAATTTTTTAAAACGAAGCTCCTGCTTGGTGACACACAGAATAATAAAGCAGGTCTGTAACCCTTCTGGAACAGTCTCTTGCCACACAAATGCAGAAGATGCTTGAACTGTATAATTGCCTGAGGTCTCTTGTGACATTCATCTCCACTTGGCAAGGATGCCCAGGAACAAAGGAAGAGGGCAATTTTCCCACTCATGAGTTATCAAATGTCTCCTAGGTTGGGTGTATAAATTCAGTGTTCTGTTATTATCAGATGCTGTTAGATTACCATGCATTATCCCTCTCTGGTTTATCATTCAATACAATTCAATTTATTTCTGTTCAATTCAATTTGATTCAATCTAACTCAATTTAGTTCAACACATTCATTAGCCACACACTCTATTAGGTATAAGCTGGTATGAAAATTAATAGTTAAACACAACTGTTCTTCACAAGAAACCTAAAATAATTTATCAGCCAGGGTCTGAGGGACCTTTATAATAGCAATCTGAAAGATGCTAAACTTCAGTGAGTGTGATACCTAAGGTGTTGATAAAGACATTTAGATGACTTTGATATATTGGCCATTCTATTAGAATACACACAAAAAATATGCCAATGCTAAGCAAAATATTATTTATGTATGACACAAAGTAGCTGATATTGCTATGAGATGCTTCATTTCTACATTTATTTACTCCTTAGATAGTGAACTTATCTTAATGTGTGACTATCTTGATTTTTGAACAAAAATCGCAACTAGAATGGGTATTTTTTGGAGGACAAAGGAAAAGAAGAAATAGAAAAAAATTGTGCTGCAGCACTACTGTATCTTCAATGCAGCATTAACAATAAAACAAATAAAAATCTAGGAGCATTTTAGCATGCATTCACAAAATGCCATCTTACAATCACTTAGATCTTCATTATTTTTTCAACATAGCAAAAGTGTTTGCTTTTGCAGATGCTCTAACAAAAACATTCACATTCTAGGCCAATAAAAATAGCAATAGTTTGCAGTTATGACCACTAACACCATTTGTAGACATTTAAAACCAAAAAAGATTAATCACACCATATGAAGCAGGCAACTGATTTCTAAATCATTCTGCAACCTCAGGTCTAGACGCTCAGGGAAACATAACACAAGAAACCTGCAACTGCAGAAAGATTGCAAATCCTAAAGAAATTCCATGTAATATACTATTTCTGTGACTGGAAGTCAAAGTCTGTGTTTGATTTTCTATGAGCAGCTTCTACCAATGACATGTGACAGTCAGATGTGTTTTGCATGGCTCCACATTTCTGTATTTACTCTGCCCGTTTACCAGCAGCAAAACGTTATCCACCACGTCCTTCCATCAGTGGAGAAGAGCAGTTCCAACATTCTAGTTTCTCTCGCCACTGTGTTCCATTAAATATGGACACAACCTCCGTTCATAGCACAATAACAATTAAAATTTAGGAAGGCTTTACTCTAGGACAGATTTCCTTTAAAAACAAAAAAAAGATTCTGGAGGACAATGTCTCCTTGTCTTCAGTCTTGAATGCACCAGGTAAACTGAGGACCCTCTGCCTATACAGTTTCATTGCCCATTCCCTAACAGGAAAGAGATTTGTAATAAGACACTTAAGTGTAGCAAGAATCTAGAACAAACAGCCCAGGGTCTGGATATGTTGTAAGTTTGGGAAGATGTTTCATGCCAAGGCATGTTCTTCACTGAGAGGCAGCATGCCTGAGTCTTGGCCTGAAGAGGCAGTTCTGCTGCTCGACCTAGGAGGGAAGAACTTGAGCCATAAGCCTGCCTAGAGGAAGCTGGGGAATCCTGGAGAGCTGCAGGTGTCTAGAGGACAGGAGGGTCTCTCATCTGGAAGAAATAGGCACCTCCATCAAAATGCTGCAGAAGGGCCCCCAAGAACCCAGTGCAGGACGGGAGCCCATGAGACACTGTGCAGCTCGGTGTGCGGCTGGGGAATGGAGCTGGAATCAGTCGGGAAGGAACTGAGGAACAAAGGTGGGAGTCCTTGACATAAATACCCTGAAGAAATAAACCAGTCTCTGAGGCTGAGGCAGAACTCATGGGAGTTGGGGGAGGGGGTGGGGGAGGGCAGGCAGCGGGAGGGGCAGGGGGTACATTCGAAGGACCCAGAAGTAGAGTCTGAGTCTCCAGGGGAACTGATCACAAAGCACCTACCCCAGCATACTTGGATGTTTGGTTTCGGTAGCCTTCAGGTTGGCTTGAGTAGCGAGGTTCTGTTTCTCAATTTACAGGACTGCTAACCTCGGATCTGAATTTGAGTCCAGCTATTACCACAAACTTGCTGGGAAAGTCTCTTGATGTGTTTAGGATCAACTACTTCATTTCAAAATAAAATGAGTGTGTTACTCAGCCGACAGACGGTCCCTAAGGCTTCTCCCTGCTCTACAGTTCTATGACTTGAGGAAAGGGAAACACCTGAAGCCCCGCTGCTCGTAGGCAGCAAACGTGTCGCACGTTTCATCTTCCTTTGTGGCCAGACTCTCAGAGGAGGCCACGAGGGGGGCTGGCCATGAGGAGAAGAGGGTCAGGAGGATCCAGGTTGTCAGGCTGCTGAACTACCTGGCCCACGATTACCATGTACCTGAGAAGCTCCTCTCTACAAAGAGGAAAGTATTAGACAAGAGTCAGGGGACAACCAAGAGGGAAGGTGGAGGCCCCGAGGCTGCTTCCAGGCTGTGAGAGGAAGAGACAGTCCAGGCAGGAATGGAAAGAGAGAGAAAGCACCATAGTGGGGGCTCTTAAATATATATAGTTTTTATAATATATATATATATTTTATATAGAATATAAATATATTATATCTATTTTTATATAATATATCTATTTTATATATATTACATCTATTTTATATATAATATATTATATATCACAATTTAATAAAAATTAAATATAAATGTATTATATATAAAAATTTAATAAAAATTAAATATATATATATTTATTTAAGCTAGAGAGGATAATTTTAAAGCTTTTGTGAAAGGAGTCCTTAAACAGAGTTTTCACTTTTGATACCACCAGAACACTGAATTCCCCCCCACTCCGCCTCTACTTGACATTTTCACAATATCTATCACATACATTGCAGAGAACAGTGGCTCAATTTCATTCAATAAAGAGCAAAAATCCACTGTGCACCCCTGCTTCCTACGTGTGAAATGCACAGGCTGTGTATCCATGACAAGGTGAAAACACGGTGACTGAGGCCCTGTGCTGTGATCCTCCTGGTTTCCTGATGTTCTGGGAGTCAGTATGTCAGACGCAGAGAGGGAGGCAACTTCCTGTTTTAGGTGGCTTGCTACAATCTTCTTTCCCTTTCTGAACTCCCTGCCCCAGCCAAACCCACAGAAAATAAGGAAACAAAAACACTAGGAATAGAAACGTGGATAATCCCGGAACATTATCAATCAGAGAGAGGCACCCATGGCACATGCCATGCCAAGAGGGGGATGGAAGTCTAGAGATGGTCTGGAGCAACACAGTCATCTCGTTGCAATGGGAGAAGTCAGATGGGCTAAATCTCCACCCCAAACAGAAGGACATGGAGTGCATCACTTAAGGCTAAGAGAGAGACTGAATCCACTTCGCAGGGCAGAGTTCTCAAGGCAGGTGACATTGGGAGGATCAAAGACTCACCACGGCCAGGACCAGCGCACTGCCCCATAGCACATTCCATGCTTTTCCTGTTATCACCAAAACCAGCATACGCTCCAGCAGCAGCACCTCCCGTCCACTTCCTGCATCAGAATGCAAGGACAGGC
Organism: Saimiri boliviensis; assembly: GCF_048565385.1. Lineage (NCBI taxonomy): Eukaryota > Metazoa > Chordata > Mammalia > Primates > Cebidae > Saimiri > Saimiri boliviensis. The sequence continues at coordinate 67,279,169 of NC_133454.1, read as the reverse complement.
AACAAGCAGACGAATGTGCATTCAGTGTTACCAAGACGGGCTCAATCCAGAATCACCAAACATTTCACAAAGAACACCACCATGAACATCAAATAAAGAAACAAAATGAAAAAGGCTCAGCAGACAGAACAAATCAAATCAGGGGGACCAGAGCTAAAGGAGCAATGAGAATAGGACTTTATATGTAGGTTTCATGTCCACAGAAAGAGATAAAAAGTATTTCAGTCATGAACAGGACCAGAAGTTACAAGACAAGCACAGAGTTGTGAAAAAAGACCCAAGTAGAGTTCTTGGAAATGAGAAGCTCCTGGGCAATGGTCTTAGGCAATTTACAAAATGATCATGAAATGAGGTAGAGGAAGCTGAGGAGCCATAAACAAAGCGAACAACAAACAGATACAGTGAGAGGAGCCTCTGGATGCAGAACATTTTGAGTAAGGGGGAAAAAGATTTTGAGAAAAAATACAGAGTCTAGGCCCACTTCAAAATCCAACTAAAATTTTTGTTTAGGGTCTACTAAGTTTGCATAATTACCCTACACAAATTAAGTATCAGCAGGGTCCCCTCCAGAGACCATGAAGGAGAAGACCGGATTCAAGAGGAAACACAGAAGTAGAGAGGAAAGGAAGAGGCACCAGGGTGCAGAGGAGCGTGCAGTGTTTGGAGAAAGAAGACACATGGTGGACACTCATGTCGGGAGGGGTAGGAAAAATTCCAAGTATTTATTTTCAAAGATATTTTCTTAAAAACTAGACAACTGAGAAGACAATTACTAAAATTATCAAAAATATAAATACACAGTTGAGTCTATTTGACAAAGTAAGACAAGGAAATCAGGGAAGAGGTTCTGGTACTACCCGTTGCTAAAACATGCCAGAGAGTGAAAAGGAACTAGATTAATATCTGCATTCCTAGAAACCTAAAAAAGACCCAACAATTCCAAAATACACCATATATTTCAGACCTAATCTCTGACAATATTTACTGCATTGTGTCTGTTCTCTTTCTTTTCTTTTTTCTTTTCCTTTACAGCTGAGCACACAGACAGATAGCTCAAGTGTGATAAGCACCCGATTGAGGCTAAGTATTTGCTCTTTTCTGCACACCAAATGATTTCCATCTTTGCCTCAATTGTGTTAAGTTTATGAAACCTATGTTTCTTATCACTGGTATCAGCACTTTCATTTTTCTGTGGGGGAAGCATGCAGTGAAATATTCAAACAATCGTACAAACACCACTATATGACAAAGCAGGCAGCGCCCCCGGTACAAGAAGCTGTCGGGTCGTCGGCCGCGCGGCTGGTGATGACTCATTCATCAAGGTGGCACACAAGGCCAGGTTTGGCATTTGCAAAGTGGTTTCCGGGGGGTGCGCTGGGGGATTTGCGGACTGTGCAAGAGTTGAACATACAAAGGTTGAGGATCATCTGTGTGCGTGTAAGAATTTGGCTAACAATAAAATTAGGCACAGGCTAAATGAAGAAATGATAGAATTCGACAAGATAACAAACTGTCAGGCAAGGTGGGTTGAGAAGAGCAAGAAAAGACAGAAATATAACTTTGTTGTTCAAAGATATAACATTTCCTGGGTCCAAGACAGTCTGATACTCCTTGTCTCTCCATTCATTGATTCAATTCATTTGTTGATTCATTCATTCATTGCTTTATTCATTCATGTATTCATTGCCTCATCCAAAATAACAAAGCTTACCTCCTAGATGCATTATTAATCTCTGCCTTCAGGGGGCTTACATCTTAGTGGGGAAGAAGAAATATCAGGTGATATGGCAGATGACCCTAGGAGCTATCAAACTGTTTTTTAGGTATTGGACTCCTCTCTGCCAATGAACTGCTACATTGAAAATTTATCAATGTATACAAGTGGAGCTGCAGTATTTTGGGGATGGGGGATGATGCGTAGGGACTCAGGATGTAGTCCTGTGCTCCTTTTCATAGCCCTTCACTCTCTCTCCTCCCATCACCCTCCTCCTCCCCTCTTCCCTTTTTAAATCATCAAAGTTTGGAATACAAGTACAGTATACTATAGTCATGGTTTGGTATCTATTAAATAAAAATAAACACTTTCAATTCTTAATTTTACCATGGGAGGAGTCTGTCATTTCCAATTTGCCCAATGCAGAAATGATTTATTTCTTAATTGAAACCTGCTCATGAGAATTTCCCACTGCCCACACCTCACACTTCTCTTCCTAAATGCACGGCTGCCTTCCTGCTCAGAAACCATGGAAAACTTGGAATATTCCAACATAGAACTTCAGGGAGGAGTAGCATTCATCCAGCAGCTTCTTAGGGCCGAATTCTGTGCTAGATGCTTAAAATGAATCATCTCATATGATCTTCATTTATAAGCTTGCCAAGGAGAGATTATAAGAGAATTGTGTGGAGACAGAAGCAAACTCTCAGAAAGGTAAAGGGCCCAAGGCCACCCAGTTCCTGGAAGAGACAAAATTCAACCCACATCTACCTAGGTCTTGTGCACACTACCATTGCCTCCTGGCCTCACACACACACACACACACACACCTTTTTACTTGGAATTATCCTCTCCTGATGTTAAGCACTTTGAAAATGCACATTTACTGTCTCCTCCTCCTTGCCTGTTGTCCCAGGCTGCAGCTGCCACTCCTGATGCCACAGTGTTAATGTGCCAAAAAGCTGTTTTTCCTCCACTCTAATAAACATGTTTCTATTTATTTGCAAGTTGGTGTGTTTGTTTATTTGATGGGCTCATACTATTTGAGTATGCCCAGATAATGTGTTAACCCCTACGACATTAGCATTCGCCAAGTGCTAGCCTCAGCCCTGGGCATGCCGGCCTCACCATGCTCAGAGCTAGTCCCAAGGGAGGGACGGCGTCTTTGAGAGGTGATACACAGAGGTGAGTGGGGAGAGGGCCATAATTGGAACAGCTGCGTTCATTATCCTAAAACAAATTTAGTGCCAATAAAAGGTGTTCAAGTGAGAAGATTTGGGAATGAAGATTGACAGTCAAAGAAACAGCCACATATGATCCAACCTCAAGGCCAGCCCCATCCTTTGCAATCTGCCTTACTTCATTCCAAGGCCTAGCCGGGAACTCAGACCCTCTTGGATTTAATCCACTGGTCCTGCCTGCTTCTGTTTATCAAACCCTTACATAGTGCTGACTACCTTGTTTTAAGAGTTTTACAAATATTATCTCATTTGCTCCTCATACTGACCCTATGGGGTACATACTAGCAACACCCCCACCCCTCTCACAGATGAGGAAACTGAGGCACAGAGAGCTTAAATGACTAGATCAAGGTTACACAGCTAGTGAGTGATGGATCCAAGGTATGACCTAAGGGAGTTAACCACAATGCCATGCTGGCTATTGGCCAAAAGGTACTTCTTTACATATGTCTTGAGACCTATAAACTAGTTAATAAAAATGTTAAATTCCTTTCTAAATAAATTAGTGAGAAAAGCCTTGACCTAGCAGCTGAATACCTATACTTTGCAGTCAGTCACTTATTTTTTTTTCCTGTGTGACTTTGCATTAGTTACTGAATCTGTAAGAGTCTTGCCTTCCGTAATCCACAAAATGGGGGTGGTGGCAGCACACTGTGACGGTAAAATGAGGTAATTTGGTTAAGGCCATTGACACAGTGACAAGTGCCCTGTAATGTGCAGTAAGTGTCACCTGTGTTATTACTGTTATTGTTAATGGCCATCACTGAGTGTGCAATACCCTTGACAAGACCTTTCAGAGGACCGAGGAAAACTCATCCAAACAAAACAAAATTAAACGTACACAACATACTGATTCAGTGTGGATTCCAGCTATTGAAAACCACTGTTACATCTGCATTGCCAGCAGAAAGCTGAATGCCTGCATGTCCACAGCAGTGATGTCCCTGGAAGGTGTACTGCCGGACCGTGGGCAGAGGACCATAAATACCCTGCTGCTAACTTCCAGCCCTGGTAGGGTGTCTGTGAGCCCCACTTCTTATCCACTCACATTCCATCACCTCCTATTGCATCCTCGCACCAAGCCTTGGAACGGCCCACCATTTTCTCCCTCAACTCCTGCCTTAACCACAGATAATTCATTCTGAGCTCCACTCCAGGCAGGAAGGGTGTCTGCTCATTTTCCACGTCCTCCTTCTCAATTCCATCATCTAAGGGAATGATTTGCCTAGGTTTACTATAAACTAGACGAATGCCTGGGTTAGCTTTTGGAATGCCACCAGTACGCCCTCAAGAGATTCACTTTCTCAATTCAAGATTGATAATGCTTATAAATCGCAAGTTCATAAGTTAGTATACCTCCTGCTGCCCCTCCTTCCTCTTTCTCTTGGGTCTATATTGACTGCATTCTATATTTAGAATATAGAATACACTCTATTCTACCAGCTACCAGTATAGTCAAGGAGATGCTGACATTCCTTTCTAACTCATTGCAAGCTAACTCTGCCTCCATCCATCTGCCTCTTCCTAACATGGAAATTTGCTCTGAGCTCTTCAGAAAAAGGATTTCACCTCAAAGTGTATTCACCATGACTTGCCTGTTTTCAGTGAATATGACTACAAATCAGAATCCACTGTGTCCATCCGTAGTAAGTGCAGACAAATGGTGTTGTGGCTAAATCTTCAGCTTCATTTAAAGAAGAAAAACCAGTCAAGACTCTAAGGTGCTAATCCTGAGTCCCCTGTGGAGTCCACACAGCCCGACTATAGAGCAAATCCTAGGCCCTTTAGAAAGCAGGAGGCTGAGGCTGCAGTGTGAAAACAATATTTTGATTTTTTTTTTTAATTTGAGATACAGTCTCACTCTGTTTCCCCAGCTGGAGTGCAGTGGCACAATCTCAACTCACTGCAACCGCCACCTGCCAGGCTCAAGCAATTCTCCCACCTCAGCCTCCAGAGTAGCTGGGAGTACTGGCACGCACCACCACGTCTGGCTAATTTTGTGTTTTTCGTAGGATTTAGATAGGATTTCACCATGCTGAGCAGGCTGGTCTCGAACTCCTGGGCTCAAGTGATCCACCTGCCCTGGTCTCCCAAAGTGCTGGGATTACAGGTGTGAGCCACCATGCCCAGCAACTTTTTTATTGGGTAACTGCTACATTTGCTATTGTAAACAGACCCTAAGGTTCAGTGATGCTACTCTAGTGGCTAACTGGCTACTGATCCTGGAAGGAAACCCACCAATTAGAGTAATCAGCACACAAAAAAATAAAGAACATACATTAATTCCCTTCTGTTTTAGAAAACATCTGGATGGCTTTAAACAAGATGAATGAATGCTCTATTCAAGTTTTTGAAGCAAGCATTTACTTAATTTTGCAAGAAATTTATTTGAGAGGTCGGGTGGTGGACGAGGAAAGAGTAGTTTGTCCTCATGTTTTCATGTTGTTTCACCCTGATAAGGTCTTCCTCCTGTCCTCATTAATCCCTCTACATTTCCCAGTCCAAAGAAAATCCCATTAGCTTGGTCCAGAACTCCAGAATCCTTTTCTTTTGCATTATGAAAGAGACTAGAGAGTCCCTGTAGCATGAGATTGTTTGGTGACTAGATGCTCTTTTTTCCTAGACTTGGCAAGGTAAGAAGAGCAGCTGTGAGTGTCGACAGGCCCGATTCTGTGCCTGGATCCATTTTTCATCTATTGGTGACCTCACAAGTCCTCTGCCTCATTTCTGTCACCTAAAGAATGACCGTTTTACCAGGTCAGGCCCTGGCATCAGGGAAGCCTCAGATCAAATCTCATCTCCATCACTTGTCAGGTGGGTGATCTTGGACACGTTACTCAACTTCTCTAAGCCTGTGTCTATTCATTGGTAAAGGAGGACAATGACGGCTACCCACTCATAAGGCCATTGCTAGCATTATGCTGAATCATGCATGCCCAGGGCTGAGATGCTCATTAATTTTTTTATGATTGGTAAACCACAGCAACTAGTGATGTTGGTGAAATGCAAGGAAAATGCAGTGGGAAGCTAACAGAAAACTGTACAAATAAGATGGGCAGCACCACAAAAGCAGTATTTTGTTGTTGCTGTTTTATTATTGTTATTTTAGCTCTTACTTTAGGTCCATTTTAAAGGTGACTCGATACCATGAGCAAAAAAAATCCAGAGATTCCTTCTTTTACTTACACAGAACTCTGAAATACCTGACACGTTTGAGAAACACGCATTTGTTAAACATTAGTAAAAGTTTAAATGAGGATTTACACACACATACCACATACACACACACACACACACACACACACACACACACACACACACACATATACATTGAGCCTGGAAAATATAACTGTGAAGAGAGAATCAATCCTACGATTCCACATGCTCCCTAGAAAAACGAAAGGGAGAATGAGGGATTCCCCAAATCAAATAACATTGCCTTCAAATAGAAAACTCGGAGTGAATAAGAGATTGACTTTTCCATTTGGTGCCTTAATTCCTGTCTGTTAGATTCCCTGCTGTTTCTTGCCTGAGAATGTTATTATCTATCACTCTTCTGGAATGAACAGGGAGGAGTACGTCTCTCTGAATCTCCCTCTCCCTCTTCCTTGCCCTGAGAAGCATGGCAGAGCTTGGGGCTGTTGACAAGATTCACATTTTCAACTGATAAAGTGCCATTTACACTATGAATGCCAAAGAGAGTGGTGGGTAGTGGAATTCAAACATCACTGTGTAAGGGGGAAACAGACCAGGATTCCCAAATTTAGAGAGAATGTCAGTATCCAAAAACATAAAAACATAAAAAGCAGGAAGGGAAAAAGGGAGGCTTCCAATCATGCCAGTTATTCCTGGTGAAACTGTGGGATCACAGCTTTGTGGATTAAGGATTAAGAGCAAATCTGGCTTTGTGAGTCTCCCTCCTTGGGAAAAGTATCTGTTGAGGATTTTCTAAACCAGTTGCATATTTCTTTAACATATGAATGTTTTTACTTTACTTTAATAAGTAACTTCTATATAAAGTCCTCTTTATTTATTTATTCATTTTGCCCTACATTGTAGAAGTAAAATGTCCACTGCCAATTTAATCAGTTCTTTTGCCTCCCACCTGTCTCTGACCTGGGAGATGAGTACTGAGCTAACTAGGTGCCACCCCTCAGAGAGCACACAGGTCAGGCTGGGCCCATTATTCTGCCAGCTTCCATAGAACTGAATCTAATCTTCAGGGATCATGGTGCAATAAACAACCAGCTTTGATGCCTTCTTACAGTGGCTTCTGAAATTGACTCAGCATTTGATAAAGCTCACATATGGCTTTGTTCCTCACATTACAGATCAGAACTGTAGATGGGGTAGTTAGGTGAGCAGTGAGGAGTGGCCAGGGCTTAGCCAGCATTATTCTGACACTGGTGTCTAAGGGGTCCTCCTGGGGAGGAGGAGATCTTGACTTCCTGAGCCAGTCCCGGCAGCACCTTGTCAGCCTGACCATCATCAGGGGCTGCTTTTCCAGGCAGTCAGAGCCTGGGAGACTAGAGTCACAGGAAAACATTAACTGATTTGCCAACAAGGATAAGGGTCTTTGTGGCCAAAAACCTTTCTTCCTTCCCTCCTGGTCATCAGAACCCACACAGAGTGAAAATACAAGAAAAATGTAAGTAGTTGAGACTGCAGATTCAAGATCCAGATTCCATCGTTCCAAACCCTGGCTTTAATACATAGTAGCTGTGTCACTAATCTCTCAGGCCCTCAGTTTTCTCATTTATAAAACTGGAATAATAATGGTAACTGCTTCACAGGGTTACTGTAAGGATTGAATTAGTTAATATCTGTGAAGCAGTTAGAATAGTACCTAACATAAAAAAATGTCATTATCATCATCATTATTATGTTGCAAATAAATAAAGGTAGGCATTATCTGTATTTTTCCACCAGTGTGACTGAGACTTTGAGAGATTAAGTTACTTGACCAAAGTAACAGCGTTACAATTCAAACTAACATATACATCTGACTCCAGAAGAAAATTCCCTAACCAAGGAGCAAGGCGTCTGTCTTGACCAAGGTCAGCCAACTCACTGGGACCAAGACACCCTTCCCACCACGCCCAACATACTGCAAGTCTCAGATTTTATCAAGTCCAGTTTCTATTACAAGCAGGCATAGTTACGCAGAAGAAGAACCAAACAAGGCTGGGGGCAATACATTTAAGTATAAAAAGAAAACGACCAAAAGCAGGCAAATAAGACCAAAAGAGAAGACACAGGCCATTCTTGCAAGCTCCACCCATCTCCGCTCCTGACACACTAACCCTGCGGGTGTCCGTGCGCCCCGCATCTTCCCGACACACTAGCCCTGCGGGTGTCCGCGCGCCCCGCATCTTCCCGACACACTAGCCCTGCGGGTGTCCGCGCGCCCCGCATCTTCCCGACACACTAGCCCTGCGGGTGACCGCGCGCCCCGCATCTTCCCGACACACTAGCCCTGCGGGTGTCCGCGCGCCCCGCATCTTCCCGACACACTAGCCCTGCGGGTGACCGCGCGCCTCGCATCTTCCTGACACACTAGCCCTGCGGGTGTCCGCGCACCCCACATCTTCCCGACACACTAGCCCTGCGGGTGTCCGCGTGCCCCGCATCTTCCCGACACACTAGCCCTGCAGATGTCTGTGTGCCCTGCATCTGGTAGCCTGGGCACCTTTTGCTCATGGGCAGTTCTCTACCTTTCCCTTCCCTAGCTGCCTCCTTTTCATCCTCATGAAGCCTCTAGATGCCCCCATGTAGGCTTTGTCCCCCATAAACCCTTTCAGAGCACTCACTTCTCCTTGGAAGCACAGGTCTCAACTGGAGGCAATTATTTGTGTAATTGCATGTTTGTGCCTGTCTCCCCACTTCATGGTAAGATCTGTGAAGACAGGGGAACTTTCTCTCTTGTACCACAGTGAATGCAGTGCCTGTTACACACATACACACACACACACACACACACACACACACACACACAAAATCATTTGTCCAGCCCCTTTCCCTCCATCTTTCTTACAAATCAATTTCAGGAATTTTCAGAGCGAGAAAATCCTTGCAGGGGTGGGCTGGTTCACAAGGCTCTGAGGGTCAGCCATGGAAGGTTCTGCTGCTGCTGGACAGAGCTGTGCTCACAGGCTACTCTCAGAGACCTGGCTGTGAATTTCTCTAACTTCCTCTCCTGCTGATTGCCCCTGGCTGGGTAATTATTAGCCAGCCAGCTTGCCTTTGAGCAACACATAGCAGTACAGGAGAGAGGAGCTCATCCCTCCCCTCACCCCACCCTTCTCCCTTTCCCAGCCCCCTGCCAGCCTGTTCTCTCTAAACCCTAAAGTCACCCAACTGTGTCACACTGCCAGAGGCCTCAGTTAGGTAAATGCCACTGAGCAAATTTCCGACTGCCTTTGGGACAGTCCAGCTCTGAAATTCAGTAAAGGTCAGTGGAAAGCTGGGAGAGAGACGCTGCATCTTTCAGAGTCACCTACTCAGGAGGCTGCACATATTTGTGTATCAAAAACTGTTGGAGGGGCCCCCCCAGAAGGAGACTTTCAGAAATGAGGCATCAGTTTTCCCTAGAAAACGGCTCCTCCTCCATCAAGTCTGACAGGCAAAAACCTTGGTGGCCACCCACGGACTGAGCTAGACTGAAATGTCCCTCCTTGGTTTGTTTTCCCCCCCATCAGGTTTTCCCATCCTGCACCCCTGGGTGAACAAAGCACTGGTCCTCTTCCCCAGAAATGTCACATTCCACCAGTCATGCTGTCACCGAGATAAGCAAAACCTGGTCCCAGGTGAGGTTGGTGGAGCAATGTACACCTCATCTCCAGCCATGCTGATCACTCCCAGGTCACAGCCAAAGGCGTACACCTCCCTGGCAACCACTACAAGAGACCCCAGAGCACATGTGTGCTGGAGATGTTGATCCTCTACTCACTAGAAGTGTTGCCTGCTGGTCACCCTTCGGCCTCACCACCACGTCCCTGCCCCAGCCTAGCCTCGCTTACAGGGAGGTTGAAAGGGCACAGCTCCCTCTTCAAGTGCAACCAGCCCCATAGCACAAAGGGGAAATGTCCCCTTTCCTTTCTCCTCTTAAGTGTGTCCTGTAGGTATGAGTCTCACAGTCTTCATGCCTGGGCTACCTGGGATGTCTTCCTCCGGGGGTCCCTTGGAGGAAGTGTTGTTGCTGTTTTCAGAGAGACATTATGCTCTGTCTCACTTCTGTCAGATGTGTTGGGTTTGCTCCTTTGTTTCTTGTCCTTAGGTATCTGAGGTGTGTGTCAAGAGGCTACATCTCCTCCAATTATATTTCCCTTCAGTTACATTTCCTATGACCTAGTCATATCTGAAAAATCGAAATTCTCTTTGTCTGGGCTCATAATTAACAGAAGAATAAAAACAAAAATCCTGAGCAGCAAGGCAGAAGTCCTTCTCTCTCGGGTAAGTCAGCCTTGAATCTCCTACATGGGAAGGGCTGACTCTTCAGAAGCCCCCAGTCCAGTACCCGACAGGAATCGGTGCAGAATGAAAGAGTCCACGATTTTCATGTAGCATCTGCTCAAAAAGAAACAGCTCTGCGGTTCTGGAGTCACTAGTTTTTGTTAGTTTTGTGTTGTTGTCAATATTCCTGGTTTTTGATTTGGGCTCCGTCTGTCTGTTTTGAGGATGTCGGAATGAGAATGCTGAGACCAGACTGACCTCTGCTGGGGTTCTCAAATTCTGAGTCCCGGAGCCACTGCGGGTTGCATCTGGACCCAACCATCCGCAAACATCCGCTGTGTTCACACTACATTCTCATATAAGGCTTCAGATAGATTCTGGAATTCCAAACAGAAACGCAGAATCCTTTGCACTCTGAAGGGTGAGAAGAATCTGCTCTTACAAGAAAAGCTTCCATGGATGTCACGATCGTTCTGTTAGTCCCCAGGAAGTACCGGCCCCTCTATTCTTGCTGCTAAATAATGACTCCACAATTCCCCACACAAGGACCAGAAATGTATTGATGGCATGGAACCAGAGATCTGTACAAACTAGAAAAGACAATCTGTCTTCACTCTTTGCTGGAGGCTCTTAGACTCTGCTTTGGAGCTGAAGGGAGGGAAGAGGTGGAGGCATGGGGGGGCTTGTTGTCCAACAGTGCACACCTTTAGATTCAGCAGGGGAGAGGAACCCCAGGTATTGGTCAGGCGGCAGTGTGATCTGAGGCACTTCTGTACATCACTAGATTTTGAGCTCATCCAAAAGACAGATATAGAAAAAATGGTCTCTTCTTTCTAACAGTTTAAACAAAGCTAAGCAGAGCAGACATGCAAGCATGAGCCCGTGTAGACATGCAGACACACTCAGCTATATATACCAAAAAAAAAAGTTAATAGGAACTAATTACAAGTGAAATGCTAAGTTGGGTAGAAAGTGATGGCATTAGGGATTGAAGGGCGATCCAGCTCTACACTAAGACGTCAAGTGGGTGGTCTACTCAACTTTGACCTCAAAAGGAGGTCTCACACAGGTCAAGGATGTATGTAACATGATACATAAAACAGAAAAGTCTGGCTTTCCTAAATGAGGCCCCTACTCTTGATTTAGGGAAACCAGAGTTTTCTTCTCTCAGACTCAGAAAAGTTATGTGGAAAAACAATGAGGCCCAGGAGGAGGGAGGATCCTAGAGGGCATGTGTCTGTAGCTGAGCTTGTAGACTGCCCTGCCTGGTCACTGGGTCAAGAACAGGGATGTGGCTAGGAGGCTGTTATCTGCTCAGAACACCAGTGATGACCAGGCTCTAGCAGACTCCCCTGCCTTGCAGATCTGGAATCCTCATTTTGAAAGTGTGGAGCTTTTGCTTCAAAATAAGTAAGAAGTGCTGAGATCAAGCCTTTGAAGAAAACTGGCATTTGAATTGGAAGCACAGCTGACCAAAGGCTTAGAGACAAAGTATTCATGAGAGATACTCAGGAGTCAGCATCAGGCTGGCCTGGAGCCTTTGTTTGAAATCTGACCTCAACACTGAAAGACTATTTAGTTAATAGGACAAAACATTCATAAGGGATATTTGGAATTCAGCATCAGGGTGGCCTGGAGACTTTGTGTGAAATTTGACCTCAACATTGAGAGAGTATTTAGTTAAAAGGATAAACTTCCCTTCTGGAGCATTCAGTGTCAGAATCCTGCTCACGCTTCTTAGAATGAATGATATCTATGTCAAACCCCAGCCCGTGGGGGCACAGAAAACTGGATGTAGGCAAAGGTCAAGGCAAAAACTTGGGAAATAAGCAGGCCTACATTCCAATTCCAGATTTGTGGTTTAGTCACCATATGACCATGGACAGGAAATGATCTCTGAGCCCAGGGTTCCATGGATTAACCTTGAAATTCCTAGAGTTACTATAGGGACTAAGACAGATCTTGATGTAATTCCCAGCACAGAGTAAATACTCAATATGAGAGAATAACTGGGTGATAGATAACAGATAGATTGATGATTTATAGACAGATGGTAGATAAATAGTAGACAGACAGACAGACAAAGTAAGCTGGTGCCCAGCTGTGCTCTCTGTTCCCCACCACAAAGGTGCCTTGCCTTTCTCTACAGAGCGCCTGGTCTCCACCCTGCACGCTGCCCAGGAAGACATGAGGTGCACAGGGGAATGTCGCCTGGGAATGATCTATTATCTGTACTCAGCATGTTCCCGGAAACCTGTTGTCCCCAGGAGAACAGGTGAAAGCCTGACACTGTCAAAAAAGTGGGGGAAGCTTGCTGCTTAATTTTTTATTAATGGCATTAAAATTTCTTTTCATAAGCCATTAATCATTAGGTCATATGAAAGGCTTATGTTTATTCAGAGAGTATAATAACTCACAGCAGTAAAGATGTATGACTTCTCCACTGGCCAGTCCAAGTGCTGTGTTGTTATGTAAAGGGCTGGATTTTTTTTTTTCTTTTTCTTATTTACTTTTACTTAGAACAGTTAGCTCAATTTAACGAACATCTATTTGAATGCCTTCAACAAAAATAAATACAATATGGTTTGTCTTGTGGAAGAGCTCAGGATGACAGCGATAACGACAAAATAGCATGAACAGTCAACGTTAGCTGCGTACACACCAGCCAGTCTCTGTGCTGAGCACTTCCCATGTATTATTTTACTTATTTAATCCTCATTACCATCCTATGAAATAAGCGCTATTATTATCCCCATTGTGCAGAAATTGAGGCTTGACTATATTGAGTAACTCACCCAAGATCATACAGTTCAGATGGTTATAATCTAGAAGAAGGGATGACAGAGCAATGTACAGATAAAATTCCATCTTGGAGTCTTTCTATCAGCAACTCTATTTTTACACACAAATAGCAGGATGAGAACAGCAGTATTCACTCATCTTTTATTTTCCCATCCAAAATGACACTGCTGTGGATCCTCGGACGGATTTCCAGAGACCGAGGAAGTTCCGAAAGAGCTCAGAGAAAAGGGTCACCAGTTCCAGGATCTCTAAGAAAGTTAGCTGTTGGGCCAGGAACACGAACTTGTACGGCTGCCATGTCCCACATGCTGTGCCGTGGGAAAAGGGAGAGTCCAGAAGTGAAAACCTCAGCCTCACTAGTACTGACTGATGTTGAGAAATGTGCTTCGAGGGAAGCACATTTCTTATCTCTGATCTAGCTGTATTCATCTTTGGGAGGTAAGTAGACCCGGTACCTTTCTTGTTGGATCAAACCTAAGGAAATGGTGGATTAATCACGAAATAGAATATTAAATTGCCATTCATATCACGTCTGAAAACTAAATACTTGCATAGAAGATCATAACAGTATGTTTGTAAAAGAAGCCAAATATAAAGGAATATACAAAAAATAACTTCAGATATCTCTATATGTAGAATAAAAAATGAGAAAAATGTTATTAATTTTTAAAGAGTGCAGTCTAATTACCAATACATTTGTAAGAGCAGGCTCCTTTACTCCCAGCTCCTCCCCCTCCTTCCTCTGACTTCTTCCTTCTCCATTTCACTTCCTTCTCAACATCACTCTTTATTCCACTTCCTTTAAATGGCAATTACCTCCCAGAACTGCAAGCACTTAACCCTTTAATAAGTACAAAGAGATGTGTAACTGCTTATAACAAGAGCACTGTATCCCAGTCATAAACAGAACACAACAGACAGCCTGATCTGAAACACAAAGGCTGTTACTAAGGATTTTTGCATTGATGTTCATCAAGGATATTGGCCTGAAGTTTTCTTTTTTTGTTGTATCGCTGCCAGATTTTGGTGTCAGGCTAATGCTGGCCTCATATTTTTGAGTTAGGGAGCAGTCCCTCCTTTTCCATTTTTTCGGAATAGTTTCAGTAGGAATGGTACCATCTCTTCTTTGGACCTCTGGTAGAATTCAGCTGTGAATCCGTCTGATCCTGGGCTTGTTTTGGTTGGTAGGCTATTTATTACTGCCTCAATTTCAGGACTCGTTATTGGTCTATTCAGGGATTCTATTTCTTCCTGGTTCAGTCTTGGGAGGCTGCATGTGTCCAGGAATTTATCGATTTCTTCTAGATTTTCTAGTTCTTCCCTTATTTCACTGTGGTCTCTTCCACTAGGCAGTGTCCCTTGGAGTCTCACTCAGGAAAACCACTGGGCACTCGGGGATAAAGTGTCTCTAGAGGACTCGCACTGGCGAGGGTCCCAGTGTGGGGGCTGGTTTATATCACACCCACGATAGCAACGGGGCAGCTTGTTGCCTCTTGTTTCCCAGTTTTCTCCTGTGTCATCATCTTCTCTCCGTTACGGGCTACCCGGGAACATGGAAATAAGAAAACATCGGAACTCATGAGAAGATGCATGACATTTAGGGGAGATGTCCTCCTCTTAAATGGACACATCTACTGAATTCTACAATTTATTTTTCTTTTTGGCCTCAGATTTTCCAACTCTGAAACACACTGTATCTCATTGACTCTAATTTCCATGTATTGCAGGAAAAAGGGAAGCTTTACTGTGCAAATGCCTTATATCTGCATGAAAGACTCACACAGGCAACCTTATTATCACTTGAGCCCTGTTATTGGCAGAGACTATTGAAAGCTGAAGGGCCACAAATTATAGAATGACCTCGTGGTAGGCACTGCATAAGGCCCATTTCAAATCTCTCTCTCTCTCTCTCTCTCTCTCTCTCTCTCTCACACACACACACACACACACACACACACACACACACACACACTGGGGTGTCTGCCTTCTTAAAATGCTGAGATGGCAATAGTGCCATTTATCCCAAGATTGGGCCGTCTTTAACCAGGAAAATGGTTGTCAGAACAAAGTGACATTTTCCAGATGATATATTTCATGCCACCAAAACTTTGTATGCTTTGAATTAGTTTTCAATCTCTCCTCTTCCGTCCAGACACAACCTGATACTACCTGACCATGGTTAAGTCACCAGACTTTCTGCGAATGTCAGATGCTGTGGCCTGTTTGCCTCTGCCAGCTAGTTCTGAAGAGAACACTTGAATCATGTGCTTGAGATGACCCAGAAGCAGTGGGCAAGAGCCACAATGGGCGACCACTTTCCAATCTTGCAGAAACTATAAATGAACCTAAATCAACAATCTTTCAAAATCGCCTGAGTCAGGGTCTATGACTCCAGATAGGGTCAACATGCACCCAGGTCTCTTGCTTTGCTACACCCTGGACTTCAATAATCGTACAGCATCAGAGGATGCAGGAAGGGGCTTGATGAGCTATTGACAGTTGGCTGAAAGCACCCTCGCTCATCTTAGCTGAAAAGCACATGGCTCTTACTTGTTAAAGTGTCCTTTGTTAAGGGACAGGTGGTCAGAATTGTTCCTTTTGCTTTTGACAAACTCATTAACCAGAACACATATTGCTTGAAGGAAGAATAATTAGGTCAAATCTTAAAACCAAGCTCAGGTCCTTAGTGACCATGTAGGAGTTTGCAGAAAGACTAACCAAAGCTAAGCAGTAGCAAGAACATGAGACTAAACATGTAGGATTCCTCAGCTACTACCAAAAAGCAATGCCTTATACCCGTCCCTTGGCCATTAGAATGATGGAAGAAGATTCCTGAATTCTGCTTTTATGCCATGGCATCATAAGAGCTGCCCCTGCCTCTAGAATGTATTCATTTTAATCAAATCCTCTTCATACTTCCACTTATATAACAGAGACATAAATCAACAGTAATAAGCTCAGAAAATGAAATATGGCTCTAAAATATTTACTTTGTGCACCAACTATATACCAGATAGAGTCCTACAAACTAGGGATATAAGACGAACAAGAGAGACCGTCTTTATGGAGATTTGATGTAATGCGGATGACAGACATTATATACAATGTCATAGCAGATGTTACATAAATAATTGTTTAATTTAAAAAGTAATCTAACTTTGTATATCTTACCTATTCTACCTGCCTTATATGGCCGATACAATACTTGACTTTGAAAGAATACTGTGAACAGGTATCTCTGACCATGAAGTCTGTGAGCTTATGATGGCAAGACTCATCTCGTACTCAATTTTGTGTTCCCATCTCTAAACTCAAAGACTCTTTCTTTAGGGTGGGAGAATCCTTTCTGCTGTTGGAGGGGGATGATGGCAGTGCCCAACAGCAAGAGCTAGCAGCCTTTTCACTGAAGGCGTCCAGGGAAATTTCAGCACAATATTAAAAGCACTCATTGAAAAGAGTGATGCTGTGGAATATCCCAGCATCTGGGACGTTGAAAAGGTTAGGCTCACATCAGCTTTTTGTTTGTTTGTTTGTTTGTTTGTTGTTTTTTTGGTAAAATTCTTCCTCTTCAGCAACACATCTGGAGCCCAAATAAGATGTGATTGACCAGCAGGAAGCGTAAACCTCCCTCAGGCATTTCCAGACCCAGCAGCCAAAGCTGCTGTAAAAATGGAGCCATTCCTCTACTGATACACGAAGCACAGCTCTCACTTACAGAACAAGAATGAGGGGCATGCTATTCGGCATCTGTGACCAAAACAAAACACCTCTTCTAGATTCTGACCCAAATGAATTCCTCATTTTGGGTCTAGAGGAAAATGTGTAGACACATACCAGTGATTTTAAGTGTACAAGGGAGATTACATTGTGGCAACCTACTGCTTACGTACTTAAAACGATACATAGCCATAAATTTAACGAGGTCAATAGCACACCAAGCCTTCATGATAATTAGCTTATATTCCTGGTACTCAGTCCTCAGGCTGCAAATCTAAGTAATAACTCAAGACCACTAACAACATGTAACAATAGTTGTTTTACAGCTCAGTAATGTACTAATACATGGCACGTACTTGATCTTCTCAACATGATGTATAGTCTCCCCAATTCACAGATGAGGAAACTAACCCTCAGTGTGGTTCAGTAACTTGCTGAAAGTCACACTGCTAGTAAATGTGAGAACCAGAAGCCAGCTTCAAGTTTCGTGGTTTCAAAGGCCACAGTCGTTCCACTATCATTCAGTACTACCCAGTACTGTGGTTCCAAAGGCCACAGTCGTTCCACTGTCATTCAGTACTGCCCAGTACTGTGGTTCCAAAAGCCACAGTCATTCCACTATCATTCAGTACTGCCCAGTACTGTGGTTCCAAAGGCCACAGTCGTTCCACTGTCATTCAGTACTGCCCAGTACGGTGTATCCAAAGGCCACAGTCGTTCCATTATCATTCAGTACTGCCCAGTACTGTGGATCCAAAGGCCACAGTCATTCCACTATCATTCAGTACTACCCAGTACTGTGGTTCCAAAGGCCACAGTCGTTCCACTATCATTCAGTACTGTGTGGTTCCAAAGGCCACAGATATTCCACTATCATTCAGTACTGCCCAGTACTGTGGATCCAAAGGCCACAGTCGTTCCACTATCATTCAGTACTGCCCAGTACTGTGGATCCAAAGGCCACAGTCGTTCCACTATCATTCAGTACTACCCAGTACTGTGGTTCCAAAGGCCACAGTCATTCCACTATCATTCAATACTGTGTGGTTCCAAAGGCCACAGATATTCCACTATCATTCAGTACTGCCCAGTACTGTGGATCCAAAGGCCACAGTCGTTCCACTGTCATTCAGTACTGCCCAGTACTGTGGATCCAAAGGCCACATTCGTTCCACTATCATTCAGTACTGCCCAGTACTGTGGATCCAAAGGCCACAGTCGTTCCACTGTCATTCAGTACTGCCCAGTACTGTGGATCCAAAGGCCACAGTCGTTCCCCTGTCATTCAGTACTACCCAGTACTGTGGATCCAAAGGCCACAGTCATTCCACTATCATTCAGTACTGCCCAGTACTGTGGATCCAAAGGCCACAGATATTCCACTATCATTCAGTACTGCCCAGTACTGTGCATCCAAAGGCCACAGTCGTTCCACTATTATTCAGTACTGCCCAGTACTGTGGTTCCAAAGGCCACAGTCGTTCCACTATCAGCAGTAGTAGGCAGGTGTTTGGCCCAGACGCTGTCATCAGACATGATCCTTCCTCTGCTTCCATTTACCATGGAGAGAGAAGCAAGACTCCTAAATCTTGGATTTGCTAATAATTGCACGTTCGTACCCACTGAGCGACAGAAATGTATCTTGGGGAATTATAGTTTAATAATCCCACAAGTCAGCACATTAATGCCCAGAGACAAAAATAAAATGTATGACTGACTAAATACGCTTAAGGTTATTCTGAATACATTTGAGGAAATCTGATCAACAAAAGTCCTTTGCTATCATCACGTAAGAGGGAGTCTCACAAACATCCTTCACCTCCACATTCTTGTCTTCAGATACATGTGGCTTCTCCCATTTCTCACCTATCTCCTTGCTTACAAATTTAAAAACAACAACAAAGAACAAAAATGATATCCCCAAAACCAACCACTTCTCACCTCCCCCATCTCTCTCTCTCTCTCTCTCACACACACACACACACACACACACACACACACACACAAAAAACAAAAAGGCAGAGCAAAAATAACAAAAAGGTAGAGGTGATACGTGTGTTTCAAACAAAGGAAGCCTCCAAACCAGAAAAATGTAACTGCAACAATTTTATTGTTAAATGTCAGGTATGGAAGACTCCAGTGTGCTTATTTTATTAACAAAGGGGGAAACTAGCATTTACTGGACATCTACTAGATGCCAGGAGTTGTCTTAGGTACTTCTGCAAATATTAAGTAGTTTAATCTTTGTAACACCACGGAGCTAGCTATGACCCCCCTTTTTCAACCAGTAAGGACACTGAGTGTCATGCAATTCGCTCAGAGTCACACAGCTAGCCAGTGGTGAACTGATGTCAGAATCCTAATCTGAAACCAAAGCACACGTACAGATAAAAATCCTGAAGACCTGAACAGGTTAATTAGGTGACCTATTGACAGAAGACATGATTCAGCAAAGAGGTTAAAAAAAGAGGAGAGCAGAAGGGGCTTTGTTCTCACATTTTCATGTCTACAAGTGTATAATAGCCTGTCCACAACTCCCTAAGTCTGGGGATGGGGGTTGGAACAAGGCCCCTTAGCATAAGGACAAGGATCACAGGGGAACATGGGAGAAACAAGGCGGCACCTTGGATCAATTATTTGTTCACCTCAATATGGCCAATATATATATATATTTTTTTTGTCACAGGGCTGTTCCTAATCTTACATTAATGCAATAAGAAATGCCTTCAGGTGTGCTGAGCAAGGTGCAAACTCTTCTGAAAAGTGTCCCCCAAACTGGTCCATTTCTTGGTGCATGCAGTATACGCTGGTGTTTTAGAATCATTCAGAAATATCCATCCTACTTCCCACTCGATCTCCATTCTAGTTCATGGCCATTCTTGCTATGGCCCATTTCCCAGACTAGTAACATACAAACAGGAATAATAATAAGTTACAAACAGAAATAATAAGAAGCCACTGTAATATTTAAAGTGGCTCGCACCTATAATCCTAGCACTTTGGGAGGCCAAGGTGTGCAGACTGCCTGAGCTCAGCAGTTTGACACCAGCCTGGGCAACACAGTGAAACCCCATCTCTACTAAAAATACAAAAAAATAGCCAAACGTGGTGGCATGCACTTGTAGTCCCTGCTATTCAGGAGGCTGAGGCAATTGCACTCCAGCCTGAGCAACAGAGCGAGACTTCATCTCAGAAAAAAAAAAAGAGTAATATCTGCTTTGGGAATGGCTTTCAGGTGGTTGTCTTAGTTCATCCTCACAAAATCTTGATTAGGTGAATACAGCAGATTTCATGGTGATTTATTGGTGAGGAAACTGAGCCATGGAGAGATAAAATAAATCACTTGGTCACACCTACAGCATGTGCATGGGAATGACGTGCACATTCCTGCTGCTGTCTTATGCCCACACCCTTGCCTTGGTGCCTGCCTCTGTTTCCTCCAGTTCAGGCCTCCTTCGGACCCCTCTGCCCATTAAGCTCCCAGCCCCATCTGGTCCCTGGGTTGCCTGTCCTCTGATCACCTCTGCAAAGGTTTCTCAGCTCCTCTTCCTGGCCCTCAGTTCCTTCTCATTGAAGGTCATTGGCTTCTGAGAGTGAAAGCAAAAGAATCCAGACAGGAAACAGATTCACAATTATAGCAATCGCTTGAGCCTACGTGTTCAAGGCCAGCCTGAGCATCATTGTAAGACCCTGGCTTTCTAAAATATATTATTTACGAGGGGCCTTCCTAGATTAGACTCAGACTGAGATCTCTGAAAAACATTAATGAACAAAAGGCCCTGCTTTCAAGGGGCTTATGAGCAAGCAAGGAGTAACAGGCAGCAAACAACACATAAGTCAAGTGCACAAAATACTGGGAGGTGAGGGTGGCTATGAAGCAAAGGAAAAATAGCACAGGGTAAGAAGAATGGAGAGCGGGAGTAGGGCCAGCTGCGGTCCGACTGGGTGGGAGGCAGTGCTGCTGGGGAAGGCGAGGTTGCAGCATAGACTGAAAGCCCAAAGGGCCAGGCCTCACAGAGCCCCCTGGACAGAGTGTTCTGGGCAGAGGGACCATGGACACCAGCATGGCTGCAGTACCTGACTGATACCCTCACTCAACTGCTCAGACGTAGAGCAAGACTTGAGAGAATGAGCCTGGGGAGAGTGAGGTTTACAACACAAGAAGCTGCTGGGAAATGGAAGAGCAGAGGTCTGTCTGAGGAGAGAGTGCGAAGGTAGAGTCCGGAGGTTCCATGCTGAAGGAGAGGGAGATACGGAGTGCAGGAGGAACACGGGGACATGGGGAAGGCAGACGGGTGCGACATCCTATGGGGCCCACCTTGCCTGATGAAAATGGGCTTTCTTCTTCGAGGCTGACCTCCTCACCTGGAATACGCATGCAAGCCATCAGCACATCACTGCCAGGGCCCACAAGGAGTGGTCACCCAGCCAGGAGTGACAGCGCCGGTAAGCGCAGCCACAGCAGCAAGGGTAGACTGGCCACTGATCTCATTCCAGGCAACGTGCTAAATGCTCCACACGCACACTTGCTCACTTAATCCTCTAAATGGCCCCACGAGGCAACTCCAATCTTACCCCCTCTTTACAATGGGGGACACTGTGGCTCTGAAAGGATATGTGACTCGCCCAAGGTGGAACCAGGCTTCAAATAGCCCTGCTATACTCAAAGGATCGTCAGGCCACTAACAATTGCAAGTCAGGGAACCAAACTGTCCTCAGTCACATCCATGAGCTTCCCTGCGATGGATGGGGAAGCTCATGGATGTGATTGAGGACGGTTGGGTTCCCTGACTCCACATACAACACACAGCCAGGGCCAGCTGTCTTGGAAATATCACTGGCCAAAGAATGATGGAATGATATTCCATCAAGGAAGGTGGACTGATCAAGATAACCCTTTACCCCTAGTTAAAACAAACTCGGGTTGTCTTCAGTCACCCGTATTGGAACAGAACTCAGACTTACTAAGCAGGAAAGGAGCTCAGTGGGACCAGGGGGCCCACCTGGCAGCACATGCCACAGGCAAGCCCCCGTCCTGTGACATCTTTCATGCAGGTAGAAAGCCACTTCCTCTCTGCCCCCTGTGTGCACACATGCACCGTCTAATATTTTGTTTGCAGATCTGCCTATTTACATAGTTAATTTGAGATCTGTTTGCAAACACAAATTAGTTTGGTGCAATTACTTTGTGCACGGACATGGAGTTATCTGCTTCAGCAGTTTAATAGCAATGAGAGTGGCTGCATAGCAGCATATGGCTGTCTATATATAATCACAATATTACCTGCACATATTAGTTACATAGCAGTTACATTATAATTAGTGCCATTTTCAAAGACATTCAAAAGAAGAAAAAAAATGTATTTTAATTAAATCAGCAAGGTGTTTTCATTGGAGGGGAAGTAGGAGAGTATGTTAATGACTCACAGCATTCCATCAGGTGAAATGCAGAGTGCATGCAAGCAACTTTCTGGCTCCCAGTGGAAAGAAGCTGCTCTGATAACAACACTGAATATCCTCATCTCATGACCTGCGTTTTTCAGCCTTAATGATACTGCAGTACTTTCTGACTCTCCTCTGCAGGCCAGCTTAAATCATGGACTCACAGACGAATGGTCAGCTGGAAAGGACCTCAGCAACTATCTGGGCCATTTGACTATTGTCCAGTGCCTCACTCCATTCAGTGTTGCTGTAAAAGAATACGCAATAGGATGATACATAATGAAAAGAGGCTTATTTGGTTCGTTGTACTGTGGGCTGCACAAGAAGCATGGTGGTGAGGGCCTCAGGCTGCTTCCGCTCATGGAGGAGGTAAAGGGAGCCAGCATGTGCAGAGATCACAGGGTAAGAGGGGAAGCAAGACAGAGAAGGGTTCCCATCTCTCACCAAGCTCTTTTCTACAACCAGCTCTCATAGCAACTAACAGAGCAAGAGCTCACTCACCCACAAGGAAGGGCATTAATCTATTCATGAGGGATCCATCCCTGTGACCCAAACACCTTCTGTTAGGCCCCACCTCCAGCATCAGGAATCAAACTTCAGCAGAGGTTTGCAGGGATCAAACATCCCAACTATAGCATCTGGAAAAGGAAGCTGATTCCCAAGCAGGCAGAGTAGTAGACTTCAAACCACACAGCTCCATAGAGAAACTGATGCAGGACTCAGGTCTCCTGACTTGCATCCAGTGCTGACTCCAGGATACCACCCACACCACCACATGGCTGCCACACTTTCTAATAGCAAGACACACGGCCCTTCAGTCCATTTTCCTAAGGATTAGGAATCCGCCTATATTAGACATCCTCAGAACATGTCACGGTAAGACATACGTCAGTTCTTAATTAATAAAAACGAAGAGTTAAGAAAGGCACTTAGCCCAGGTAATTCAAGCAAACATGAGGGAATATTCAGATTTCTCCACGTGGTTTCCAGTACCTGTGCTATTAAAAGTGTGTTGCCTCCCAATGACAGGAATTCATTGAAATGGGTTCGAGTGGATAGGGCCAAGCTCTGTCATTTGTGTTCCAGATATACCATTTGCTTGGTGACACTGGGCAGGTTACTGAACTTTCTCAGCATTTCTCCCTGATAAGGAATTACATACTTAAATGCTTTCCTCTCCTTTCTCATTATAAAAAGGAATTTTTCTTCCAACAGCCACTGCATTAAGATGAGCTTCAAATTACAAGAGGCAGTGACATAATCTTGGGGTTGATATAGTCATCTCCTCGCTGAGTGGAATGGGTCAGAATATTCCTTACACCCAATTTCCCCCATGCTGCCAAGTACGATATTGTCTCCAGCCTCTCTTATGAAGGAAATGTGAACTTGGAGCCTTGGGGAGGAAAGCCACAGCATGCTGTTATTATCACCAGGCCAATTGAGGAGAACAAATAGCATTGCAGCATAATCAACATCTTATCCCAAATCGTTTCTGTCCTTCCTCCCTAGCACACCATTTAACCCTCCATGCAGAAGAAACTAAATATCCTTAGTAGCATAAGACAAGAAACAGACCACAGTAGAACAGGATAAGAGATCGCTGGTGTCCATCAGGAACAAATGACCATGTAATAACTCTGTAATTACATGGTAACTAGAACTGATTGAGCCTGTAAATTATATCCTTGTCACCCCTGGGTAATGATGCAGCTCTATCTCCCATCTACAGAGAGCAGCAGCACATGGTCCACACTCGCAGAAAGATAAGGGAATTCTTAGCTGTTAAAGCAGATTTGCTGCTGATGAGAGGTGGCAGAGAGACAGGCTGAAATCTGGGATTTAATGATTTTCCAGTTGAAGCATTACTGCCTTGCCAGCTAGAGCAAGACATCCATTACCCAGCCAGCATCCTCCATCCTCAATCAGAAGGACTGACAAAGGGCTCCAGAATTCAAGATGAAAGGAACGGGCCTCATGCACACAGGAACATTACACATGTGTGGACACACACACACACACACACACACCCCCCAATAGCTCAATCGCCAATTTACACTCCCTGAAACATTTCATCTGCAGACCTCTGAAACATCACTATTGTGGCATTTCATCGAATATTTTAATACCGGGAAGAATACTGTCTCTTTTTATGCAACATCCTCTCTGGGACCATTATGCAGACACATTAAGAAATTCTGTGTGGTGGATCATTCAGCAAATATTGTTTGACAGCCAACTATGCATATAGCATTCTGCTTGGTGTTAGAGAGGAAACAAGGAAGCATGATGCTTAATTCTCTCCCTCAAGTATCCAAGTCCACTTACATCGATGATATAAAAACACACAAAGTGAAATTATCATGCCACAAGGCAGTATATAATTACTGCCACATGACTGGGACAGACAACAAGAGCTATGGAAGGAGAGAAAAGAAGGGACTCAACTCTGGTATGACAGAGTCATAAACATAGCTTCTTACAGATTAAAACGAACATCTAGGAGAGCCCGAATATCAAGTTCACGTAAGGTCTGTTAGAAAGTGACATTTTAAATGTCTCTCGTCCAATCCTCTCAGTTTCTAAAAGCAAACAACAGCAAAACAGATTTTTTTGTTAATGAAAACCACGGGAAGAAAAACGTCAGAAATATGAGCATAAACAAGTTTAAAATTGAGTAATTAAGATGCTAGGAGGCTAGAAATATGCTCCTACTGGCACTATCCCTTTGGAGTTGGAGTGCTTTTATCATGAATGCATATCATCTGCCCACAGTAGTGGGAAGATTGTTGACCAGCACAGGGATTCAGCAACTAGGTCAAGACCTAGAGAACTGTGGTCATCAACTGAAGAAACAAGGAAAGCCTTTGGCAAGCATCCAGCCTCGGCGCAGTTAAAGCAGGGCACAGTCTATTGGGGAGCAGAGCAGTCATTTCTCTGAGGCTCCGAGAAGAGAAAAAGAAAGTCTGCTCCTCTCGCCAGGTTCCTTTGTCCCTAAACTCCCAACCTTCTGATGGCAAAACTAGTGTCAAGGGCAGAGTAACATAACAGAGTTACCGTCCACCCATTGCCGAGGGTTAACCCAAATGCCCTCCGGGATCTCACCTGGATTGAATGTAAGCCCATCTGCCACCATCCAGTTGCTCACCTGAGCTAGCTTCTGACCTGCTAACCTTCCAGCCACAGAGCTCCAACATCCTGCAAATATCCTCCACTATAAGATGCACAGATGCATTTAATATACATCCTGAGGTTTGTCACACTGAACCTGAGGCACCCCTTAAAACAGGGGAAGCAAATTGTGGTGAGGCAATTCAGGACTAGTAGTGCCTAGTAGCAGGTGATCTCTGGGCAGGGAGGAAAGAGATGAGAGCACCAGGTAGTTTACATTTATCCGCAGAAGGACTAAAAACTATGTGCTTTAGCCTGTGAAACATTTAGCACTCCCAGACCTTGAAGCATTTGCAAGGTCTCTGGGAAGATTTTCTTTTTCTGAAATTAGTGCTATCCCAAAGAAAACAGCTTTGCATTAATGCTGAAGCCTAGTAAGGTGAAAAAGAGTCATGTATTTTGACAATGCCTAAAAAAGGTGTCCAAGTTAACTATGAGACTATGTATGTGTTTTCCATCTTACGGTCATTGTCTCCTTCATGAAAAATCGAAGAATTAGATGAGATGATCTTTAAGGTCTTTCTAAGATTGAATATTCTATGAAGTAACAGGTTGTAATGACCAGTTTGTCAAAACCTAATGAAGACTAATCACATCATCAATCTCAAATTGTATATAAAGAATACGAGATTCCTGTTTCAATCAACCATTAAGTCTATAAAACAAATCCGGTAAGCCAGGCTCCTGATCTAACTCTGACTCATACAAACGTGTTTCTCAAAGAACCAAGCAAGATCCCAGGGACCATACCACAGCCAATGACGGCTGATCTGCAAAGGTCTTTGATTTCACATTCCGGAATTGCATTGGTAATATGCTTCTCATGCTGCATCTGGTTCACATGACACATTCCTACAGGAAAGTGACAGCATTAGGGGGAGCATCAAGCAGCTCCTAAACAGGGGAGCTTTTATTTGCCTTCAGGAAGCAGCTCCTTCTGCTAGTCAGATCTCAGTGGTGGTGACAGGACTGGACTTCTGTCTACACCTGCAACTCTCATTTTATTTACAGTGGCCACAGGATCAATATCTCCTCCCCTGGAAATAAAGCTTTCTACTTTGCATTGGAATTTTTCTTCAATTGCTGCTGGAAATCATTATCACATAATAATGTTCTATTCACCACTCATGTTATCTCTGCAGCTAGGCAGATTGCCAGACATTTGACTGCCTGACACCAAGTCCATTTGGTGCATGACAAAAATAAAACCTTACGTTGCCTGAAAATACCACAAGACACACTCATCATCTAGCCGGGGATGATTGGGCTACTTTCTTTTTCTGAGGAGTTGTCAGAACTCATGTCAATCATGTGGTGCTACTTGCCTGCTGCTATGAGTGGCCTCTCATTATCTGTGTATAGTAGGCATAAAGAAAAAGCTTTCAAATGGATCAACATTATTATGAATTTCAGACGTAAAGCTGTGAGGTTTAAAAAACCAGGCATATATGGCTGTATCTCAGCCTTACTTACCTTTGGTTGGGTTCATTAATCTAAATGTCCTTTCTGTGAAGTTCAAAAATGTCTTCTAAACTCCTACTAAATGTTAGGTACTGATCTAGATACTTGGGATGATAAATATAGCATTCTGTCCTGGAGAAGTTTAACTTAGGATGTTAGGGAACACCATATACACATAACGTCAACATAATATGATGAGAGGTGAATAAAATGTTGGCAGAGTACCAAGGAAGAATGCTGTATCCTAGTTACGAACTCAGAGGAGCCTTCTTAGAGGAAATACCAATTGAATCAGATGTCTTAAAGTATGAGTAAATGAAAACTTGAAGGGGTGACTTGGAGGACATCCCACTCTGGAGGATTACACGTGAATTCAGAGCTGAACAGATGTTGGAGTAGGGACTGGTGAGTACGACACCAACAAGAAGGTCCCGGTCACTAGGACTTAGAAGAAGACTGATGGCGCCTACCTCCCCAGTCACCACAGGATCTTTCATTTTGGGTATGTTGAAATTGAGGCATCCATTTAACATTGACTTGGACATATCCTACATGTAGTTGGAAATACTTTCACTACATTCAAGGGAGGGGCCAGGGTCAGAGACAGCGATGTATGCAGCTCCCATACACAAATAGCAGTGAAAATCCAAGGAGTAGATGAGACTTCCCTCAGACATGACTAAGAGCTTTGAGTCAAGAACAGAAACGACATGCAAGGGGTTAGCACAGGAGAGAAAGCATGTATAAGGAGACAAAGCCAGGGCATCGTGCAACAGCAGAAAAAAAAAAAAAAAAAAAAAAGAGCAGGAGAGCAGCCTTGCAGAAGCCAAAGTGGGAGAGGGCTTCGGAAGAGGCAGGAGGTGGAATGGCTTGAACACAGTGGTGGACACGTGGTCCATGGTGGAGTAATGGAGTGGTGGAATCAGCAGCGTAAAGTCCATTGTGCTGTGTGCAGTGTGTGAGAATTTAGTTACAACAGTTTTAATAACCTCAGCAGTTATAATATAGATTTCCATTGATCAATAAATGAATATAAATAACGACAGACTAGTCTTCAAAAATGTCAGTTAAAAATGAAAGATAGAGATAGATAAGGAGAAAGATTAATGGGTGGGAGGGGCTTTGAGTAGGTTATTTTGGAGGGAAAAACCAGATGAGAACAAAAAAATTTAAAGACTTCCACACATAAGGGATTATACAAATCATGCCCTCTCACTCTGAGTAAAATATTATTTTCAACACCCAGGACATGTCTAGTCTATTATCAACTTTCATTCAATCCTGTCTCTACCATGCAACTCTCTCCCGAGCACTAGATGTGTATACACAACTTCCTACTTGACATCTCCACTGGAAAGCCTCAGAGGCAACTCAAACCTTAATGATGAAAGTAGAACTCCAGATTTCCCACCCTCAACCTTCAAACTTGAACTTCATTCAGTCTTCCCTACTCATCATTCCACCCCAAAACCTTGAAGTCCTCCTTGACCCATCTCTTTATCTCATACCAACATCCAAGCTACCAACCAATTCTCATCACTCTACCTGCAAAATGAATCCAGAAGATGACTCTTTCACACCATCCCCACTGCCACACCATGGTCAAAGCCACTCTCTGCTCTCATCTGGAATATGGCAACAGTCCCTTCTTGGTGTCCTTGCCTCCAACTTGGCCCTTGGAGTCTATTCTCCTCATGGTCCCAGAGTTACTCTTTGAAAATAAAAGTATAAGTCACTTCTCAGCTCAATGCGACTTAATGACTTCCCTTCACAAAAAGAGCAGAAGTGAAAAACTTTCACACAAAGAGTGAAAGTCAAAAACCCACACTCTCTGCTTTGTGTGGTAGGTTGAGTAACTGGTCACATATCTTTTCCTCTCCCACTGTGGCAGGGCATACTGTCCCACCACGGTGTTTGGAACTTGTCCCCGTGCCTTGCTTTGGCCTGCATGATGTTTGTAGACAGGAAGTGAGGAGGTTTGAGGCTTGCAATGTGCGTGGGTGGCCAGCTTGTCATTTGGGGCCCTGGAGTTCCATCAACCAGATTTGGGTGAGTAGTTGCTGGCTCCTCAGTCCGGGCCCCAGAATGATTACAACTGGAAGAAATCCTAGCCCAATTTTCAGTCTATCGTCATCACAGCCAACCCACAAGTCCAAAGTAAGATAAACAAATGCTATTTTGCATGCCCATGAGTTTTATGCAGCACTATTGCTGCGCTAGCTGACGACCTCAGTGATCTCACTTCCCACTCCCTTGCCACGCTCACCTCCTGCTGCTTCTCCCCTTCGCACTCTAGCCACGTCACATCAGCCTCTTAGGTTTCCTCAACCAAAGCGTACTCCCGCCACAGGGCTTTGGCACATGCAGTTCCCTTGCCCAACTCCACAATATCCAAATGGCTCCTTTCCTCACTTCCTTCCAATCTTCACTAAAATATTATCTTAAAGAGGTCTTCCGTGACCACCTCTATCTCCAGTGCCATTTAAACCCCTGGCCTTGGATTATTTTTCTCCATAGCATGCCATAGTACAGACGGCACCTGATGCATCTATTTACTTTCTAGCCTATAGGGCAGAACACTGCTTTCATGCATAAAGTCTGGTGAGTAATTAACTAATAGGCTCCATTCTACCTATCCTACAGCACAATGTTTTGGCTTGGATTTCCTGATTGTCGTATGTTTATCGCAAAGTGATACGTGGGATAATTTTAGGAGATAAGTGGACTAGCCTTGACACAAATAAGTAGCAATTAATAGATTTAATTTGATTTTAGGTGGCATAGGTGAGGTAGGGGCTTTTAGGAGTGTTTGGGGAGAGGGGTAATTAAGGCAGGCATTAGGAAGCCAGACAGGCAGTGTGTTTAGGTGCAGGTGACCTCAGTTACCTGCTCTGCATTATGACAGAGTCGCTCTGTGAGTGATGTTTTCAATAATGACCTAAGTAACAAAATAAGTCAAATGATATTCTCCATGTTTTGCTCAATAAGACAGGACAATAATATATTTCAGAAAAAGAACTCTATCAAAAAGGATTGCAATGCTTTAAGATCTATTTAAAGGATGATAGCTTAGTTATATGACAAATTCATTCATGTGGAACACTGCTGATGCCTCATAAATAAGCCTGCCCTCTGTAAACATGAGGACTGGTAATGAAGGTCCTGATCATTCTCTCCTCATGAATAACAGGCAGAAATGACTTTAGACCCATTCCTTTTCTTTGACCACCTCCTCTACTCCCTCACTTGTATGCTTTTCTTATTTTTTCTTCAAAACAGTCCATTAATAAGAACAAATGGTAGTAACTAAAAGCTGATGTTTACTCTATTTCCCAGTTTTTCACAATTAAAGGCCCATATGATTATTTTTGCCTAATGGACTATGTGGACTGAATTTGTTAAGGGATAATTATTGGAGCAAACACCTTCCGGCTTCCAATCCAGCATCTAAACAACCTGGAGTCATCATGCTTTTCACATGAAAAGGAAAAAGCTGACCAAACCGAAAATCAACAACTCTTCTTAGATTCCTTAGAAAGGTCGCAGAGCAAACCACTGCCCCTAAATTTGAAAACGACAGATAGGTGGATACGGAGAATCACAACTTATAAAAGCAGAAGCCCAGTAGCAAAACAAAGTAAAACAAAAATAAAAAACCACAACCAACCAAACAAAAAACCCTCTATGGGAACCAGTATCAGAACAGAAAAACTAAAATGAAACTGAAGAGTTGCTGGAGGTTCAGTGTGCACAAGTCTGAGGGGTAAAACGCGAGAGCTCTGGACTTCCAGAGACTCCACAATTCAGGATGTTTTGCCTCCAAGATCCCTAGGGGGTTCTCACAGTAAGGATCAAAGAAAAATCCCTTTATGCGTCCAGCAGGGGGAGAGCAAAGGCAGCCATTTTGAAATGTGACACATGCATCCTGTTCTTATGGAGGCCTGCCCTCAACAGAAATTATATTTCCAGAGCCTAATGATCCAGGGAAGGGAAAATACCCAACTGCAGCCCCTTCTACACTTTCCGTCTCACCTGAGGTGGGGGAAGAAAAGCAACCCTGAGACACACTTGTGAAGCTCACAGTGTAGGGTCACAGGCTCGGTAAAATACTGAGGCCTGCTCGTAGCTCTATAGAACATTTCCCTCCCCCAACACCCATGGCCACATTCATAGGAGTACCACATCACACAAGAGGGGAATGCAAGGAACGAATTCTGTATCGCAGATGGTATTTGAAAATATATTTCTAGGGACAACAGAAAAATCGAAAACAAGAACACCAGAGGAAATTTTGACCTCTGACACTTGTAGTTGTAACAAGCAATAAGTATAGTTTAACCCCTAGCCAGAAACATAAAACGTTAAATGAAAAATCTATTTAGTCCAATTTCTTTTACCTCAATATATCATGTCTGGCTTTAAAGAAAAAAGTACCACCAGCATACTATAAGATCAAAAAAAAAACAACAGCTGGAAGAAGAGTAAGTGTAAAAACATACTCAGATATGGCAGAGATGTTGGAATTAAAAGATTGAGAATTTAAAGTAATTATGATTAATATGTGAAGGGTTCTAATGGAGAAAGCCGACAACATGCAAGGACAAATTGGCAATGGAAGCAGAAGAAGAAAACTGTGAAAAAAAACAAAAGAAGATGGTAGAAATAAAAAAAAATGAAGAAATGAAGAATACTATGGATCAACAGATTGGATATAGCCAAGGGAAAAACCAGTGAACCTGAAGAAATACCAGTAGAAGCTTCTAAAATTGAAATACGGAGAGAAAAAAGACTGAAAAAAAAAAAAGGAACAGAATATCTAATTACAAAAGGAATTGTAATATACATGTAATGGGATTACGAGAAGTAGATGAGAAAGAAGCAGAAAACAATGTTTGAAGCAATGATGACCGAGAATTTCCAAAATTAATGATAGAAACCAAAAACAGATTCAGGACGTTCAGAGAACACTAATCAAAATACTTAAAAAATCTATACCTAGGCATATCTTATTCAAGCTGCAGAAAATCGAAGACAGGGAAACTTGAGAAACTGAGGGTAGGGAAGAGGGCTTACCAATAGAGAAGCAAGGATCAAAATTACATCGGACTTCTCTTCAGAAACCACGCATACTAGAAGAGTGTGCATGAAATATTTAAAGTATTAAAACCAAAGAACCACTAATCTAGCATTCTGGATCCAGCAAAGTCATTCTTCAAAGTGAAGGAGAAATAAAGACGTTCTCAGACAATTAAAAAAATGAGGGAATTTGTTGCCAGGATACTCACCTTGCAACAAATACTCAAAGACATTTTTTAGAGAAAAGGTAAATTACATAGTTCAGAAATTTTGATCTACATATATTGATCATTATTTTGTTTTCCCATTTTTATTTATCAGGGATTTCTCTATCAATCAGAGATTCAGATTGGCATAAGACAATCAGCACGAATTCATCAGTTGTTGTAGTTTCAGCCCAAAGCAAAGAAATGTGAAATTTCATATATCATGTGGGGCCACCAAAGGGGAAAAGGAAAAGGATCATTAGGCATCAGGACTTTTGACATGGTGATAACAGCTGAACCATCAGGCATCTATGGAATGGACAGTCAGCAAACTCTGTTTTTACTTTGTTTTTCCAAAGCCCTGGATTAAATTGGGATTAATTCTCAGGATGAGTTTCTTTTGTTAAGTTTAATTCCCAATTTGCTATGAATATAATTCAAGAAGCAGTAGTGTGAACAAGGTGTAAAAAATACAAAGGTCCACATCTTATGACCAGGAAATGGGTGTCAGAAGGACAGAAGAAACATGAACATAGAAACAATGGTCTTGTAACTGCTAACTGCATCCTAAAGTCATCTATCTGCTCTGTTCATTTCTAGCCTGCCGTGTTCAAACCAGTCCCACAATCCTCAATAGCATTCCCTTTTCACGAAGTAAAAGGAGAGAAACAATTGCCTTTCCCCAACAATTCTCCTCCAATCAAAACCAAAGCTAAGACTGAACAAACAAAACCACAGCAAAAATAATTGTCTTGTTCTCAACACCATTTGCTGCTGATAATATCTGTGAATTGTCAGCACTGGAACCTAGTAACACTCACCAACACACACTAGAATTTTCTTCAGCACGTTTGGCACCATATGAAAGCAGATGACAAAGCTATTGCGGATAAAAAACCGGTAGAAGGAAAAATATGTACCTCTGATGAAAATACAAGAAAAACAGAAGACTTCTACATTCTAGGCATTTCTGTAACCTAAAGATGGGCTTCTTTAACATGATCTGGCAGTGACCTAGCAGCCAGGGATGTCTCACATAAGGGGACTCCAGGATGGTTTGCATACGTGACTATTTGCATTCCTGATGAGTGACACTTTTCTGAAAGGTGGAGAGCAAGGGACATTTAACAGCTGCTTAGCAAGACTTCCTGATCATGTGAGGCAAGATGTTAACCCAAAGAACACACTAATCTCTTACTGCAAGGGAAATACACTAGCAGTAGGAATATTATCAGTATTAGCAATAATTATAATAATTATGAGCATAAACACAGCACTTTTGTATCTGCAAAATGCACTGCATTCATCATAATGATTAGCATTTGTACAGTACTTTGTATTTCCCAAACAGTCTGTGCTCATTAATTAGATAATGCTGGCAACATCTGTGGGCAAGTGTTACTACTCCCGTTTTACAGACACACAACACAGAGAAATTAATTGGCTTACTCAGAGCCACGTGATGAGTCAGTGACAGAATCAAGATTCCACGTCCAAATTCCAAAATCTCTATTTTGTCTGTACTTTATGCAAAGCTGGGAGGTTGCTTCCAATTGAAAGGGAAGGAAAGTACTTAGGACATGAAAATCAATTGCTCCTATGGCCTTTGAGTGATTAGTGCCATTGGAGCCATATGAAATCTATTTTCATGGAGAACTTTAGGGTAAAAGCTATTCCTCAATAATCATTCTAGGGCAATGCTTCTCACCTTCAGCTCAGGCCACACCCTCAGGCCACCTCAATCTGAATCTGTGGCTGTGGACCCAGCTATGAGAACATTCTAAAGCTCTCCAGACAAATCCAATGGCTAGTCACAGTGGAGTGGGAACTGCTGTCAGTGAGGAGCTGACAGTGGCTCTCAACTTGAAGGAGCATCAGAGGGTTTACTGAAGTGGATTCCTTGACTCAACCCCAGGAATTTCTCACACAATGAGTCCGAACTGGGGCCTGAGTATGTGCATTTCTAACTAGTTGCCAAGTGAGATGCGCATTACCAAGTCCCAGGACCACACTTTGAGAAGCACTGGTCTAAGGTGTTGTAGATGTAGATAGGAGAATTACAAAATTGCTTCCAAAGATCCCTTCAATCCCAGGCATTAAGACTTCAATAATCGGGCAGTCTGTTAAAATGTAGAAGATACTGACCAGCTGTCCCAGAAAATCCTGGGCACACAGGATGACAGATCTCTTTCTCCGGTTTCCCTTATAGTGAGCCCTAAAGCATGTGAATGATTACACAACAATGGAAGATGGAGAGAAAGGCAGTCCTAGGCCTGGCCATGAAACATTCTGCTCCATCTTCCCTGCTAACCCACCACTCAGCCTTCCAGCCTCCCTCTCTCTCCTCTGTGGCTGAATCCCATGACTTCAAGGTTCTGAGGCCACACAAGGGAAGGAATTCTAACACAGGAGTCTCCAGTCAGTGGAGAGACATTCTGTGGGTCTGTGCAACCTACTCCAGGCAATAAAGAGACTTAAGAATTCACTTTATTGCATTAAGCCACTAGGATCTCAGGGCGTTTTTGTGTCCACAGCATAGTGTTGTCCGTCCCAACAATCCTGACACTCAGTGCCCACGGCCAGTGTGTGCTAATAACCTTTGTAGAAATCAACTAAATCAGACAAACAAATGGTAGGAGGACTAAGGCTAATATGCAAGTGAAAGTGATAGCCACATGCTCAGAGGTCAAGAACATGACTGAGTTAGAAGCTGACAGCTTCAGGGAAAGCCTAGAATATACGTATCCCAGACTAAGTGCAGCTAGACTGTATCTGCACATTTGAGGTGCCCATTTATCCTTCTCTTTTGAGAGGAAGCAGTCCCACGTTTGCCCTATACGACTGAACCTCCTCATCCACGGGTAACAAATGCATAGATTCAACCAACTGGGGATCAAACTATTCAAACATTTAAAAAATAATAATAATCCAAAACAATAACGATTTACATAGCATTTGCATTGCATTAGGCATTAGAAGTAATCTACAGTTGACTAAAGTTACACAGGAGGATACGCATAGATTTCCTACAAATATTTTCCGATTTTAAGTAAGGGGTTTGAGCACCTGCAGATTTTAATAATAAAGGGAAATCCTGGACCCAGTGCCCCTCAGATGGTGAGGGCCGGGACAACTGCACAAGCCTTTCAAGTCAGTAGGTCAGGAACACAGTGGCAGACTCTGACCAAAGGAACAGGCTACCAGTGAAAGCCCAGCCCGGATGTCTTTGGGAAAATCCACGGAGCAAACAGTTAAAGAAACACAAAAACAAACATAGGGTACTTCCTTCCCTCTCTGAGGGAAGTTTATTATGTTAAAACAAAAAACTCCACAAAAAAACATACCTTCTTACCATACCCTCAATTCCGATGCTCGTAATAATGCTGTTCACTTTGAAAGGAACCCTTAATAAGCCTAAGGGACAGCGGGGTGCTCTTGGTGAGAAGGAGTCTGGAAATGCAAAGAGAGCCAGACACGGGAGTGGGAGCAAACTCCAAAACAACCAGGAAAGCAAGCCACTCTGGCTGACCACCCTAGCCCACCAGCCCTGCAGCCAGGGGCCACACCTTTGCCAGGGTTTCTGGCCTTCTCACAGGCCCAGCTGTGACCAGAAGGCTCAATTTCACAGCTGTTCAGCCTCAAATTGTACTTGTGCTTCCCAGCTGTAGTGCATTATTACTCGTGTTTGTTTGCCATCAGCTTTAATTAAGAGAGGTTTAATTTCCCAACATTATTTTGGCTCCTCTCTGCCCCAGCACCCACATGGAGAGCTGCTGTTGTTCTCCTCAGGCTCCACAACCGCATGTGCCCAGTAACAATGGAGATGATGTCCCACAGTCTCCCACAGTCCCCATGAGACGCGACATGCAGAGGAGGCAGCACGCGACTAGTGTCTGTGGTAAACGTGTCTTCCCCACATTGCAGAACCTCCTCATCACAGTAAAATTTTCCCTCTGCAAACTCAGTTCCTCCTTGTATTCTCTATAGTATTTTTTTTTTTAACATCTTCCCACGAGTTTCACACGGAGCCAGCCTGAGGAACTCAAACTTGATTCCAATCTGATTATCCAACATGGCCCTATCAGCTGAGACAGCAACATTTATCACATTAATAGGAAGGATAGAAGAAAACTGGGATCTCATCCAACAGGAGCATTTTTTTCACATGTTGCACACTGTCTTACAAATCCAATTATCACCAGCTGAAGGTCTTAACAGCCTCTGAATTGCACCTTTCAAATCTTAAAGGACCACGATGCACATTTTCTTAGATTCCTCCTGCTGTACTTGATTCCATGCAGTTACGGGTATCCAGTCCACATGACAACTTCAGGGATAAAGCTGTCTATGGAATGTTTGCCCTGAGTTTAACCAGGGAATTCAAGAGAAGCGTGGATTAGGGACTGTCATTTGACTTTACTCTACTCAACAAACATGAACTTGTAATTCACTTCACAGTCAGAGGTAGGATCTAGGAGCCTAAGTGGGCTCTTAGTTAAGCTCAAGGCAACTCACAAAGAGGGGGCAGTGTCCTTTGCAGGGCCACGTGGGACTAAGAGTATACTTAAAATTTAGAGAGCTGTGATAACCAACATCACGTGGACTCTGAAGAAACATCACCCAAAGCTACAAATATAAATGTCTGAGAACAGTGCTAAATAAAGACCAGTGACTTCTGTTATGGCAAAGAAGATTGGCAAATATTCTGTCCAAGAAAACCGAGCATCAAGTCGAGCAAAATTGACAAAATCAACCATTCCAGTGGAGTGGTAATTGAACGAAATCTTAACAACAATCTGAGAAGCACATGTTCTTGTAAAACTTCTGAACTTTGGGTAAGAACTGTGGGGCTCTGGGGTATTCTGATTCCAGACCCAGCTCAGTCATGGAGATTCCTCCAGGGTAGGGTAACACCTGGGACCAACGGCATCTCTGCCCTGGTTCAGGGGCTCACTTGCTTTGAATGGTGAGTGACGCCCACAGCCAGTGGCACTGTTGGAAGAAGTGACTCTCTCAAAGGCTGGAGGGGAGGGCCAATGACTGCTCCAGGTTTTGCTCAGGGTTAGACAAGCATAAAGCTGCGTGCACACACAGCACAGCCCAGAAAAGGCTCAAGTCAGGCCTATACTCTTAGTTGACACTAAAGCTGAAACAAGAGGAGAAAGGACATGGCAGGACTCAGTAGGAAGCAAATACCAGAAGACACTGGAAATGGTCTGCACTTTGAAGATGGTTCCCTACCCGTAAACAAATCTATCAGAAGAGGACTAACTGGCTCAAGATGTTTGGGCACAACTTCCGTTTAATCCTTGGATGTCAACTCGATCGAGGGGCAACCTATGGGAAGAGAGGCTTAAAAATTAAAACAGCATATGAAATTTAAAAAAAAATAATAAAATAAAAATCCCTGAGACATTAGTGACTGTGCCATGCACAGCAAAGAAGACAGATTCCACAAATTGGCCTAACCAGTTTACTAAACAAGGAAAGACATAAACAGAAAAAAATGGCAAAATACAACCTTTGGGGGAAAGGTGAGGCTAGGAATATTTGCCAAAATATATTTTCCAAAATGTACACTAAAAAATTATGAGATATGCAAAGAAACAGGAAATTGTGACCCATACAAAACTAAGTTGGCAATAGAAGTTTTCTGATTGTCCCTAGATGTTGAATTTGCCAATCAAAATTTCAAAGCCATTCTTATAAACATATTTCAAGAAGAAAAGAAAACCACATTTTTAAAATTAAAGGAATATATGAAAACAAAAAATTCTGTACATAGAAATTCTCAACAAAGAAAACAAAAGTATAAAGAGAACCAAATGCAAATTATGGAGACAAAAAGTACAATGAGAAAATTAAAATCTCACTGGAGAACCCAACAGCAGACTGGAGATGACAGAAGAAAGAATCATGAACTTAGATCAATATAAATTACCCAATTGAAAAAAGAGAGAAAAAAAAGACAGAAGAAAAATAAACAGAGCCTCAGAGTGCGAGCATATACAATAATGGAAATCCCATACGGAGAGCAAACAGGAAGCAAATATATACTCAACGAATAATAATGAAAACTTCCCAAATTTGATTAAAAACACTAATCTAGATATTTAAAAAATTCTACAGATCTAATGTAGGATAACTACGAAAAGAGCCACACCTTGACACATAATCATCCAACTTCTGAAACAAAAAAAAGAAAAGAAAACAACCATATAAGAAAAACTGATAGCCATACCCCAAAAAAAAATATTATAGAGGAACAGTGATAAGATTCAGATGGCTGACCTCACATCTGAAATAATAAAGGCTAAGGCAATGGAATAACATATTCAGGTACCAAAAGGAATATAAAATACCATTAACCAAAAATGTTATTTTCAGAAAAACCTTTTATTTTCAAATATGATGGATAAGTTCAGACATTTTCTACATTTTACCAGAATTTAGTTAGTATCAACCTAAAGTATATTGCAGTAAGTTAAAAAGTGTAGCACACTCATTAGAGTTACCACTAAACATTAACTCAAATATATAGACAAAATGTTAATAGAGTAATTAAAGTGGGACACTATAATATTTATTTAATACAAAATAGGGCAATGAAGACGACACAGAGCAACTTAAAAACAGATGTGACACAGAAATAAAATAGCAAAATGTCAAATGTAAATCCAATAATAAAAATAAGTAGTAGTAAATCTGAATAATACAAATGTCACAATAAAAAGGCAGAGATTGGTGTTAGTCACAATGATAAAGACATATAATCAACCCAGGTGCCCATCAATGGTGGATTGGATAAAGATAATATGGTACATATATACCATGGACTACTACACAGCCATAAAAAAGGAAGGTAGTCATATCCTTTGCAGCGACATAGATATGACTGGAAGCCATTGTCCTAAGTCAACTAACAGATAAACAAAATCAAATACTTCCTATTCTCACTTACAAGCAGGAGTTAAACACCAGGTACATATGGGCATAAAGATGGGAATTGTAGATATGGGGGAATACAAGGTGGGTAGGTGTGCAGGACTGAAGAACTACCTATCAGTTACTATGCTCACTATGAGGGTGACAAATTCAATCATATTCCAAAACTCGGCATCATGCAAGATCCCTTTGTAACAAACCTGCGTATGTACCCCCTGAAAAAAATAATAAATAGAAACAAAAATTAAATTAGAAACACAAAAGGCAAAGATTGTGAGATTAAATCAAAAAGTAAGATCCAGTTTATTATAATATATATTATATGTCATATTTATTAAAATATATAATTTAACATTATATCTATATATAAAATTTAAAGCATTTAATAATCTCAGGTTTCTACACCTTAGATTCAAAGATACAAAGAAGTTAAAAGTAAAAAGATGAAAATATATACCACACAAACAGTAACTATAAGAAATAAGGCATGTAAATTGGAAAGAAAAAAAATTTAATATCAGAAAAACAGAGATTTTAAGACTACTACTTCAAAGACAAGCTGTGATATTTCAGGATGATAAAAGAGTTCATATATCAGGAGGATATATGAATATCTTTATATAATACTTATATAGGTATGCCCCCCTAAAAGCACAATCTCAAAATACAACCAGGAAACCTGAAAAAATTGAAAGGAAAAAATAAACTACTCATCATCTAAAGTTGGAGATTTCAATACCCCACTTTCAAGAAATAACAGAACTAGAAGTCTTGAGCAGCACTATCAACCAACTTAACATAGTTGATTTATCTAAAATGCTCCAATCAACACCTGTAGTATCAGATTTGTTTCAAATACATGTAGAACATTACCTAGGACTCAACACAAGATAGGACAAAACAGTCCCAATATATTGAAAAGAACTGAAATAATGAAAATTGTGTTCCCGATAATGACAGAATTAAATTTTACCAATCATAAATAGAAAGAAATATGGGAGCTACCCAGATATTTGAAATCTAAACAGCACACATAAATAACGCATGGGTCAAGGAAGAAATCACACACAATACAAATATTTTGAGCTGGATAGAAGCAAAAACCACAACATATTCAAAATTTATGGAAGGCAATTAAATCAGTGCTTACAGTACATTACACCTGTAAACATCTATGTTAAAAAGACAAAAAATCTCAACCAATAATCTAAACCGAGATCTAAACAATTGGAATAGAAAACTAAATTCAAATCAAACAGAGTAAGTAATATAATAATGATAAGGGAAAGAAACAATTTAAAAAAAGCAAAAAAAATTAGAGAACACCAATAAAACAAGAAGTTATTTGACAAAACTGACAAATTTTTAGTTGGACTAACCAAGAAAAATATTATCAAGAATATTTGAAAAGTTGAATAAAGAATGGAAACATGCCCTTATAGACCCCAACATTTCCAGACTATGAACAGATTAGAAGACCATACTATTTACAACCTTATGCCAACAAATTAGGTAATTTATATGAATTGTGAAAATTCCTAGAAAGACACATATTACCAAAAATGACTAAAGAAGAAGTAGAAAATCTGAATAAAACTAAATCAAGCATTTAAATTAGTAATGAAAAATCTTCAGCAAAGAAAAGCCAGGTTTCTGTGACTTCACAAGTGAATTCTACCAAATATTTAAAAACAAAACATGTCAATACTTCACAAACTCTTCC
The DNA here is from genome assembly GCF_048565385.1 of Saimiri boliviensis. Lineage (NCBI taxonomy): Eukaryota > Metazoa > Chordata > Mammalia > Primates > Cebidae > Saimiri > Saimiri boliviensis. The sequence continues at coordinate 67,238,222 of NC_133454.1, read as the reverse complement.
AAAATATAGAGAAAGGTGTAAAATTTCTCAACTTATTTCATGAGTCCAATGTCATCCAGTATTAAAACCAAGAAACATAAGAAATAAAAATATAGATTACTGTATCTCATAAACATAGATGCCAAACTCTTTCATCAGTATTAGTAAGCTGAATCCAACAATATTTAAGCAAGGTCATATACCCACACTAAGTGGGACTTATTGTAAAAATGATAGCTTGATTCAGTATCTGAAAATCAATTAATGAAATATACCACATAAGAAATTTTTTAAAGCCACATGGTCATCTCAGTAGATAAAGGAAAATATTTTTTAAAATTTAGCACCCATTTATGATTTAAAATGAATAACAACAAAAATTTCTCAACCAGGAGGATTAGACTAAATCCTACAAAGGTATCTAAGAAAAATTCTCAGCTAACCTCACACAGCAATGATGAAAGACTAAATATTTTCTCCCAAGATTAGGGAAGAGGCATAAATGTCTAATTTTGACACTTCGACACTGTATTAGAGGTTCTACCCATCCAACGTGGCAGAGAAAGATGAAAGAGAGAGAGAGAGACAGAGGCAGTGAAGGAGGGAGGGAGAAAGGACAGGACGAAGGGAGAGAAACAGGAAATCAAAGAGGGAGAAAAAGAGACCGAGAGAGTGGGGAGAGGGAGAAAGAAGAAAAAGGACTGAATAAAGAAGAAATAAAATTGTCCTTATTCTCAGGTGATACCACCTGGATACGAAAAATTCTAAAGGGTGCACGAAAAACGTTTAGAACTAGTAAACAATTTAGCAAGGTTTCAGGAATGAGCATTGGCATACACAAGCCAACTGTATTTCCTTATACTGACAATAAACCCAAACATGAAATGAAGATACTTACATTCACAATTGCATCAAGAAAAATTAAACAGTAATAAATGCCTACACTGAAAACTACATAATAGTGTGTAGTGAAATTAAAACAGATCTAAATAAAGCAAAAGGCATTCCATGTTCATGGATTTAAAGACTCAATATATTAAGATGGCAATTCCCTCCAAATTGATCTATAAACTAAATGCAATCCCTATTAAAATCTCAGCAGGCTAATACAAATTGACAGTCTGTTTCTAAACTATATATAGATATGCAAAAGATATAGATATAAAAGATATAGAAAAAACTAAAACAATTTTGAAAAAGAAGATCAAAGTTGTATGACTTTAACTATCCAATTTCAAACTAACTATAAAATTATAGTAATCAAGAATGTGTGGTATTGATGGAAGGACAGAAATTTAGATCAGTAACATAAAATTGAGATTCCAAAATTAAATCTCATTCACAGGAGCAAATGAAGAGTAATAAATCCCATGTACAGTCAAATGAATTTTGTCAAAAATGCTAAGACAATTCACTGAGGAAAAAGACCGTTTTCAACACATGGATCTACAAATGCTGAACATTCATGTAAATAAAAATGAGCATAGACCCTTTCCTCATATCAAACACAAAAAATAATCCAAAATACATAGCAGATATACATGTATGAACTAACATTGTGATATTTCTGGGAGAAAATATAGAAGAAAAATCTTCATGACTTTGGATTGTGTAAAATTCTTAGATATGACAGTTTAAAAAAATCTATAAAAGAAAAAATTAATAAACTGGACTTCATCAAAATTAAAATTTTGTGATTAAAAAATAAAAATGAAAAGAAAAGCCAGAGACCAGGAAAATATACTTGCAAATCATATATATAATAAAGAATTTGTGTCCAAAATACATTTAAAAATTCTTACAACATAACAAGATAAACAACTCAATTAAGATATCATCAAAATATCTGAATAGGCACCTCACACAAGAAGATACGTAAGTGGTAATAAGCATGTGAATAGATTCTCAAAGTCATTAATCATTAACAGAATGCAAATTAAAACCACAAGAAGAAACTATTATATATACACTAGAATTGTTATAATAAAAAATAAAGACAAAAACAAGTATTGGTAAGGATGTAGAGAAGACAGAAAACTCGTAAATTGTTGGTGAAATGTAAAATGTTACAACCACTTTGGAAAAACAGTTGGCAGTTTCTATCAAAGTTAAAATAAAGTTAACATATGACCCAGCAATTCCACTCCTAGGGATCTCCATAATATAAATGAAAACATATGTTCACATAAAGACATGTAGGTGAATGTTCATAGCAGCATTATTCATAATAGCCCAAATCTGGAAACTATTTAAATGTCTAGCAACTAGTGAATTAATAAACAAAATGTGTCATACTTTTATAATAGAATATTATGACACAATAAGAATGAACTTCAAAAACATGAAAGAAGCCAGAAAAAACTACATATTGCACAATTCCATTTATATAAGTGTCCAGGAAAGGATTATAGATAGAGAAATTATATCAGTGGTTGCCTAAAACTGGGGTTGGAAACGGAGATTAACTACAGGCAGGCACAAGGGACCTTTCTGGAGTGATGGAAATGTTCCCAAACTGGGTTGTGGTGGTGCTGACACGACTTTATACATTCACTTTAAAAAAATCACTGATGGTTCAACATACAATATCAACAAATGCAATATATCATATCAACAAAATGAAGAACAAAAATCATATGATCATCTCAATAGATGCAGAAAAAGCATTTGATAAAATTCAATACCCCTGCATGGGGGGAAAAAAAACTCTTAACAACAGGCAGAGAAGAAACGTACATCAGCATAATAAAGACCATGTACGACAAACCCACCTCTAGCATCATACTGAATAAGAAAAGAGGATAGGCTTTCCTCTCAGAACTGGAAGAAGACAAAGATACCCACTTTCACTACACCTATTCAACATAGTGCTGGGAGTCCTAGCCAGAGCAAGCAAGCAAGAGAAAGAAATAAAACGTATGTAAATTGGGAAAGAGAAAGTCAAATGGTCCCTCTTTGGCAAATGACATGATCCTGTATTTAGAAAACCTAGATTCCACCAAAAAAAAAAAAAATCTCTTAGATCTGATTTTTAAAAATTCAGTAAAGTTGCAGAATACAAAATCAACATACGAAAGTCAGTAGCATTTCTACACACCAAGAAGGCACTACCTGAGAATGAAATCAAGAAAACAATCTCACTTATGATAGCTGCAAAAAATAAAATAAATAAAAATAAATTTGACTTTGGAGGTAAAAGACGTCTACAAGGAATACTACAAAACACTGACAAAAAAAAAAATTAAAGAAGACACAAACAAATGGAAAGGTATCCCATGCCTATGAGTCGGATGAGTTAAAACAACTGTACTACCCAAAGCAACCCACAGATTCAATGCAATTCCTATGAAAACTCCAGTGACACTTTTCACAGAAACAGAAAAAAAAAAAATTCTAAAATTTGTGTGGAACTAAAAAAGACCCTGAATAGCCAAAGAAATCCTGAACAAAAAGAACAAAGCAGAGGCATTACACTACTGAATTCAAAATATATTAAAAGGCTATAGTAACCAAAACAGCATGATGTTGGGATAAAATCAGACACATAATACAACGGAGCATTATGCAGAACCCAGAAATATTTATATTTATAGCCAACTGATTTTTGACAAAGGAATCATGAACACACATTGGAGAAAAACCACCTTCTTCAACAAATGGTGCTGAAAAAACTAGATATTCATATGCAGAAGAATGAAACTAGACCCCATCTCTCATCACATCAAAAAACCAACTCAAAATGGACTGAAGACTTAAATGTAAGAACTAAAACTATAAAACTACTATAAGAAAACATGGGAGAAACACTCCAGGACATTTGTCTAGACAAGGTTGGCTGATAGGTGTAGAAATAAGTTCTAATATTCGATAGCAGAGTACAGTAAATATAGTTAACAACAATGTACTGTGTATTTCAAAATGGCTAGAAATGATCACTTGAAATGTTCTCAACACATAGAAGTGATCATTACCCAAGTGAAGGATATCCTAAATACCCCCACTTGCTCATTACACATTCTATGCATGTAACAAAATATCCCATGTACCCCATAAACGTGGACAAATACTATGTATCAACAAAAGCCACAAAAGTCATTGAATTGTACGCTTAAAGTGGATAAATGTTATGGTACATAAATTATGCCTAAACAAAGCTATTACAAATGAAATAATGAGCTGGACTCTTCATCAGATTATCTTGAAGTCAGAACCACCCAGGACTATGTCACTCTCCTCTGAGCAGGGGAGACCGCACCGTCCCTGTTCAAGACTGCTTTTATACCACCACTTCTCTAGATCCTGTCTACTCCCCAGTCTCCTTGCTTCTCCCAGGTTCTCCACTAGCTGCCTCTTTTAACTGCTCCATCTCTTTAAAGAATGGCTTATGATAGACATCGCCACTTTCCCACTGCTTACTCCACAACCGGCCCCTGTCAGGCTTTGTTTCCACTAGGACGATAAGCTGCTAGCATCAGTGACCCTCTAAGCAAAACAGCTAACGGCTTCTTTTCAGTTCTTTTTTTTTTTTTTTTTTTTTTTTTTGAGACGGAGTTTCGCTCTTGTTACCCAGGCTGGAGTGCAATGGCGTGATATCGGCTCACCGCAACCTCCGCCTCCTGGGTTCAGGCAATTCTCCTGCCTCAGCCTCCTGAGTAGCTGGGATTACAGGCACGCGCCACCATGCCCAGCTAATTTTTTGTATTTTTAGTAGAGACGGGGTTTCACCATGTTGACCAGGATGGTCTCGATCTCTTGACCTCGTGATCCACCCGCCTCGGCCTCCCAAAGTGCTGGGATTACAGGCGTGAGCCACCGTGCCCGGCTTCTTTTCAGTTCTTAAAAATCTTTTCTTTTAGCTTTCCTGACACCAATCTCTTCACGTGGTTCTCTGACTTCTTTGGATATCATTTCTCAAAACAACTTCTTAGAAAAACTTCTCTGAATCTTACCTTTAATCTTCATAGTACCTGTTAGGGTTACAGCAAGGCAAGCCCATAGACCCCCTCCCTGTTCTCCCCTGCTAAGCCAAGCTCATAACAAAAATAGCCTCGAGCCTCGTAAACAGGGCACCTGGGTTTTAGGATGTCAAACCCAGCTCTTGAACGCAGGATGCTGACCAAATTAGACAGAATGTCAGCCCCTGAGAAGCACGGTGCAGTTTTTAATCTTTTTTTTTTTTTTTTAAGTAAAATATTTACTTTAGGTGCATACTGTATCTGGCATTTCTCCCCATGTTATCCCTTACCACCCTCCCCTCCCTCCCCACCCCCCACTGTCTCTCCCCTATCCCCCGCAACTGCCCTCAGTGTGTGATGCTCCCCTCCCTGTGTTCATGTGTTCTCATTGTTCAACCCCCACCTATGAGTAGGAACATATGGTGCTTGGCTTTCTGTTCTTGTGTCAGTTTGCTGAGAATGATGGTTTCCAGATTCATCCAAGTCCCTACAAAGGGCACAAATTCATCATTTTTTATGGCTGCATAGTATTCCATGGTGTATATGTACGGTTTTTCTTAGAATAGCACCTGGCTACCTGCAAAGCCCCTATAGTCTGTAAGCCAGGCTGTTGCCTTCACTGCCTGTGGTGAGGCAGCCAGGCTGGCAGGTTGAAATAAACTTGCCAAACCTGACCTCGGGTCTGCCTCACCATCCTTTCGGTCAACCGTACAGTACCCTTCCTTATTCTATTCTCTATTGACTTCACAAAGCCACCCTTTGTGAAAATCTTCCTTTACCACATGTCAGTGATTCCAAAATTGGTCATCTTCAAGTAACCCTCACTTCTGAGCATCAGATCTGTATGTGAACTGCTCCATGAACAGCTCTAATTAGATATATCATAAGCATTCAAAACACACAAGTTCAAAATTAACTCCATCTTTTCCTCACAAATCTCTGTGTCGGGACAAGTCCTAACGTGTGTGATGGAGTGTACTGTTTGCTGAGAATGACAGCTAGGAAAACCGAGCTGGCTCCCCAAGCAGAAAACTGCTTGGGGCATTCTAAAGTAGTAAACAGTATATCACATAGCAGTTAAACCAATTCTTTAAACACCAGGTATGTGACTCTGCCCCCGTGGCTCCATCCTGGAGAAAGGCTTCCTGATTTGTCTTTGGTCAGTGGTAAGCAGGCACCAGCTGCCTGCATAGTTTAACTTGGTTCTATGAGAAAACACAGAACACCTGCCTGTTGATAATAATCACCTGTTCAGAGAGAACAAATACATGGACAGCAGCTGCTCAAGGCTCTCAGCTCAGAAGGCTGCTCTTACCACTACTTCTCTAGATCCTATCTACTCCCCAATCTCCTTGCTTCTCCCAGGTTCTCCGCTAGCTATCTCTTTTAACTGCTCCATTTCTTTAAAGAATGGTTTATGATAGACATTGCCACTTTCCCACTACTTACTCCACATCCCGCCCCAGTTAAGCTTCGTTTCTACTAGGACGATAAGCTGCCAGCATCAGTGACCCTCTAAGCGCAACAGCTAATGGCTTCTTTTCAGTTCTTAAAAATCTTTTCTTTCAGGTTTCTTGACACCAGTCTCTTCAAGTGGTTCTCCGACTTCTTCGGATATCGCTTTTCAAAATAATTTCTTAGATAAACTTAGAAGTTTCTCATAGACCCTGATAGCCCCCCTTCGCATTCTGTCTCCGTCTGCTTCTCAATGCCTTCAGCACAGCCTGGGTTGGGGTCTCTACAGTGGAGCTGGTCTCGGTATCTCTATATCCCTCTCTGTTTGCTGATCTTTTAAAAAGAGTCACCTAAGAAAGAAACCTGAGGCTACTCGGCTGTGCTTCCTCTTCCTTACGCTATTCTGAATGGCTCCTGCAACCTCTCCTACCACTTCCAGATCCTTCTTCTAGCCCCTTCTTCCCACCCACTCTGTGTTGGGCTGCAGCAGCTTCACTGCTGTATAAAAAGGCTATCCTAAATAGCCTTTTTAGGTCCTCTTTAAAAAAAAAAAAAAATGAATTAATGAGTCATTAAATTAAAAGAAGAGGAATTAAGAAAGAATTCGAACTTCTAAGCATATATGCTATAATTTTGTCGAATAAGGTCCTATATGTGCTTTTGTTAAAGCTGCCCATTTACACCTGCCTGTTAATGAGGAGAGGCCCTTATCAGTACCATTAAAGAGAAAGTTTTAAAATTTCTTATGTCTTCTTTATCAACATATGCTTTCATCTTAAGACTTCTGTCTAACCCAGGGGTGGAGGTAACATCATTATTTCAGACTGTGCTAATTTAAAATTCTCAATAATCTGGAGATGGGCTGGACTTAAGTCCACTTTTTCATTTATGCCAAAAGCATTGATTAATTACAGTGGGGATGACGAGACAGCTACTTGACAACGTTTTGTTAGCCATTAATTAACTTTATGTTCCTGAAAGTAATAAAATTGTATTTCTTTTAAAAGAATTTATAATTAGTCAGAACCACACAGTTTAACACTTAATTATATACTGTCTTCTATTGTTCTTTGATTCCTTCCTCTCTTCCTTTCTCTTTCTCCTTTCTTCCACGACCCGATCCACCGCGTAAGTTTACAGAGTAACTGCCCCGTTCTAGTCAGTCTTGAAGAATACAAAATGAATCAAAGGGCATCACTTCTGCCCTCAAGGAGCTTCCTACATGGGATGTCGTACATAAAGATTCACGTGACTGTATGATACGGATGAAAAAATTATGTTAAGGAGTTTGAGATAAAAATCTAAGTGCTGTGAGAATTCCCAAGGAAAGAACAGTGACTTCCAAACCGAACAGGGATTGGGAATAAGGAGGGGACCCTTTTGGAGATACGGAAGGGGGAAAAGGTATTACAGGCTTAGGAATAATCTTGTGCACAGACTCCAAGATTCCAAGAAGCAGGAAAATGTAAAGCATATCTAGAAACCACCTCTGGTACGAGAGAGAACTGAAATTTTTGAATCCGATGGGCTTAGGTTGAAATAATTGCTCTACAGCTCACTTAGCTTTGTGACCTAGGCCAACTTACTTGCATTCTTAGTTTTCTCAACTTTAAAATGTACATTATAACTCTAAGTCATAGAACTGTTATAAGAATTAATTGAGATAATGCTTGTAAAGGTCAGGGACATAGTAAGTAATAAAATTGTAAATCAAAAATGCTAATACCCTTTTCTTTCAAGAAAGAAAGAACATGTTAGACATAAACAGTCTGCTGAAGAAACTACTTAACAAATAGGGACCGCTATTTTAGGGACCGCTCACCCAGTTCAAGATGAGGCACTGACTTAATTGACTTGGCGGCCATTATCTGTTCTGCATTTCTTAACAGAGATGCATGAACCCTTTCATTCCAGAACACAGCTAGCATTCAGCTAACTTCAAAGAGAGGTTGATTTGCTAAAATCCACTTATTTATACTCGAAGTTAAATGTTAGAAATGGTGCAGTGAACTGTTGTCAAGGAGTTCCCCATCTCAGTTTATTATTTTTCAAATCATAGTATCAATATCAAGTAGAGTTTTCATAAGAGGTGATTTTATTCAATTCTTCAATCACATATTTACAGGACAAAATTTACAAACACGGACCTAATTGCTATGAAGGATATTAATCATAAGAAATGGTTCTATGCTTGCTGGTGCTTATAATTAAACATGTATGAAAGCAACTCAATGCCACAGAGCATACATTGTGATAACGCCCATACCAGACTGACATGTAAGTATCAGGTCACTTTCTTTTATGGGATTAAGATGAAGGGTGCTTAGTGGTTTTACAAAGAAAAGTAACTGAGACCAAGGGGAGTCAGGGCTGCGAATATAACCTCAGTCACTTGGCACCAGTAAATGATACCTCCAACAGGGAATTTTCTTAAGAGAAGTGGCACACAGCTGTGCCTTGAGGAAACTGTACAATTGTGACAGGCAAAAATGCAGGGTGAAAACACTTTACAGGGAGACAGAAAGATACTTGACCAAGTCCCCAGACTGGAGGAAGTATAAGAGGTCCTTCTGTGATAGCATTTACTTGCCATAAAGAGTTCATATGAGAGTCTAGCAGAAGAGCATGGTTTAAAAAAAAAAAAAAAAAAGATCACTTCTTAATAAAGAGCCTCAAATGCCAAGAGAAGACAGGACTGGCCATTGTAGGAAAAATTCATTAAGTTTTGCTCAAGGAGAGGAAAGACGTGATCAAATCACTCTTCTAGCACAGAGACATACAGGAGAGGTCAGAGCGGACTGGAGACTAGAGACTGGGAATGAAGAAACCAGTTAGGGGGCCATCCCAGCAGGATAGGCGTAAGAGGGCCGCTGGGAAGAGTAGCCAGGGACTGACCTTTAGACTATATCTGTCATCCTATAACTTCACCAGTTTAGCTTCAGAGAAAAGGAATCCTTATCGTTGTCCCCTCCGTCATCTGAGTAACCGAGGTGAGCTAAAAGCTTGGGCTATAGCTTTGTCACACAGACGTTCAGTTTCAAGAGCTCAGTTCCGTGTTCAATATGTTTTAAAGGAGGGAAAAGTCATTTCTGAAACACTGAGGTCCAAATAGAGAGTATGCTCAAAGCTAACGTGAAGCGACAGGTATTATGTGAAGAGCCGTGGTGTGGATAAGTGTTTGGATTTTCCAAAAACTCCAGAATTATCTGTATTGATCTCTGTAATCTAGTCACTGGCTTAAGAAGTTGGTCTGTCCATTTTCTTCACTCATGCTGTGCAGAACTGATACAGCGTGTATACGGTCAGCACAGTGACCTTCTACGGCCATCTGAGCCACAAGGTCAGCAGTGAACTCAGAAAAAAGGTCCAACCTTCTCTGAGGGGCAAGTTCCTGAAAACACAAAATATGCTCACTTCATCTTTCTGTTCCCCTGAGAACCGGCATCATGATCACCTTCCTAGAAAACTGAAAGGGTAAAACACACTGATGACAGATTTTTTTAATCAGAAATGTAATAACCCATCATGTCTCATGACAAAGAAAGAGGTCAACATGGAGGCAATTTGGTCTAGGAGTTTAATAAAAGCACGCTGTCCTTGAAAGCAGTCTCATAATGCCATCTTCCAAGTGTGGTGTGCAAAACAACCCATGAAAGCAGTGCACCGAAATGAGGGCTCCAAAGACATCACTGGGGGCTTGTGCTCCATTCTCAGGACTGTCAGAAAGTCCCAGAGCTGCCAGGATGGCACAGCCAGGGCACTGGTACAAAGCACAGTGTCAGTGCCAGAAAGGACGTCCCTTTCCACACCACTGTCTGCAGGAGGATTGTATTCTTTCTTCTGTTCGTATTCTTCCTCTTAGCCTCAGTCTGGCTTTGCGTCGTCACATACATACCCATCTGACAGGCTCTTCTATGCAATCTGCTGTTCCAACCTCAAACCGTCCCCCAGCTTAAAGACAGGCAGGTACACAATGAGGAGTAGGTCAGTGAAAGTCAGGGAAAATTAGGACACTTCCCCGGGCAGCAGGAATTAACTTACAGGACTATTGCAGGCACAGGCGTAGTTCAGGGGAGCACACTGCGTGTTTTAAAATGCTTTAGAAAAGCAGGCTTCCAATTGTAGCTTTTCCTAACAAAAGACGGGGAGACTTCCGCCAGAGGTAAAGCTTCCAGGCTGATGGCAGAGGGAGGGCTGGGCCAACAGTCAGCGGGAAGCAGAGTGAGTGTGGGACACATTCCCCACAGCGCTGAGCTGGTGTCTGTCTGCAATTCTTTCAGGTTGTGGATTTCTGCCTTGGTGTCCTGCTGGTGAATTCTCTCCAGTGATAAAACATTTTGTTACCTTCATTCACTCTTAATTAAAAAGGGAGAAGAAACTCCTAGGGCTCTGACAACAGGGGGAAAAAAAAACAAGGAAAGAAAGAAAAGGAAAGGGAAAAAAGGAAAAAAACGAAGCGCTCTTTGAGTTGCTGAAATCAAATGGGCAGATAACCTGATGCGGCAAGGCAGAAAGGACGAAAAAAAAAAAAAAAAAAAACATGGAATCATTGAAAATGGTTTCAATCTTTGTAAGCAGTGTGGATTCTGTGAAGCAGACATGTTTTCAGGGGAAATGGCGGGCATCTGTAATGCCAGGGAGGAAAGGTGGAAGATTCACAGAGACTCCATAACCCTCAGCACTCACATGTGGTATTCATTCCCACGCTTCCTGGGCTACTAGATGGCTCATTCTTTCCACAGATATCTATAAAAACCCATCATGGACTCCACACTAGACTAACACTTTAACATTTAGAATCTTAGAAAAAAACATATAGGCAGCAATACTGATAGTTTTAATTTCCTGAGTCCTATCTGAGGTCAGCTATAATATTACGTACTTGACATTCATGGTCTCTTGATCCTCACACAAGTCCTGCCAGGAGGAACAAAGACCTCAAGCGTATGGATGGAAAACCGAGTCTCAGAAAGATTAAAAGGAGGACAATAAAATTTTACAAATGCAAACCTTGTCCAAAGAGATGCATCCCGTAAGGGCAAGTGGTAAAGTGAGTGTTTCATCTTCCATCTGTCTTAGACAAGAGTCCACCACATCATGGTCTGCACACAGTGGAGTCAAGACCCAACCCCAACTCCCTGTGTGGTCACATTCGGTACATAAGAATGTGCTCTCTATTGCCTTGCTTCATTTGGAGCCTGAACAGAGGACTAGGTGTATTTCCCCAAATTCCCTGTTACAATATAAGGCCAATACTAAAATCGAAGCGTGGCCCACTTAAGGTTTTCCTTTCTACTCCTCATATCCCTTCCCATCTTTGACCTCCCATATATCAAGTCTGACTCTATCCAGGGGAGTAACCACCATCTTACCTTGTACCTACATTCTGCAGTTGCAGAGATTTCTAGGCAAAAAATTCCTCCTCAGTTGGCCCCTCACTCTGTACCCCCTGAAAAAATCAAGCTTTGTGTTTCAGCTGACCTAAGATGAAAATTCGGCTCTGTTGGACTCCATTTGATGCTATGAATTATGATGTGCCCCAAATTCATAAAACCTGATATACAAACAAAATTTACAAAGCAAATGCAAATCAGGTAGATGATTATTCCTTCACAAAAGGATTCGCCATAGATTTCTTTAAATAGTAAGCTTCTCTGATGCATCTATGATATGACTTGATTTTTCCCCCAGGGATATACTCTTTGCATAAATAAAGCAAAGCAGACTGCAACCAAAGAGAGAGAGCATCAGAAACATCTGAGTCCTCACATTTCAGGGCTGTTTGCTGAGTCCATAGCTGCTACCAGGCCCCAGATCACATGTTGATGTGCTTCCTAACATTTAGCAGGAGTTATGCTCTTTTGACTCTCCTGGCAACCTAGTGTCCTGCTGTGCAGCCTGGTATCCATTGGCGGTGTTATTTGTGCTCCTAAGTGATCCTGGGATTAATGAGCACCATTTCCTTATTGCCACAGATCCAAACTGCCCTGCAGAATGTTCACCTTCAAAAATAAAGGGCCACAGATAAAAGCCTTCAATTCCTGGTTAGGTTTTGCATCAGGATCAGACTCTGTAACAGTCAGGATAAGTAGGTTATGCTGAAATAGCCAACAACATGAAAGCCTCAGTGATTTAAAGCCCCAAAAGTATATTTCTCATTCACAACAGACATCTGTCACAGGTGTGACAGGGAGGAACTTTCTTCATCCACTCACTCAGGGACCTCCGAGGGAGCAGTCACAATCTTGAAAGTCACTGGTTGTCATGATAGAGAAAAGAGAGCACCCAGGAGGGTCTCACACTGGAAAAAAAATGTTTAGTCTACCCACAGGGTGACACATGTCATTCGTAGCTGCCTCTCATTGTCCAGCACTAGTGAATGTTCTTCTCGACCAAGGAGGAAGTACAATCCTACCGCAGGAAGTGCTCAGGATACAAAAACATCCAGTAAGTGACACCCATAATCACCACAGCCCACAGTGGTGTCCCAGGCTATTCTATGACCACAGAGGACAAGGGGCCTGAGATCCTGGGACTCTGGAGAACAAATACATCACAACAGTTCTGTTTGACCTGGTCTACACTTATTCTTTAGAGGAGATTCCTAGTTATATCCCTGATTACACCAGCCCCACAAGCCTTGTCCCCAAAAGAAATGACTGCAGAGCTCTCCTGAATTTAGAAGAGGTGGCACACACTGCTGTGTGGAGTGGCTCTTCCAGGCCTGTCTGAGAATCCGATTTTATGTGCTTTGCTGAAGTCCCCAGTCCTGCAGAGACACCTTTGTCCTACGATGCTCTTCTAATAAAGCCTTAATCTATTTCAAAAGGAGGCTGCCTTCTCATATTCTCTTGGCTTTTCTTGTTGTTGGGTTATTTTTTTTCCTCTTTTTTAGGTAGTTTAAACATTTTCTGCTTCCCAAATTTTCCCTCCCTCCGCTAGCTTTTTCACAAGACAGAATAAAAAAACACAAACAAAACTGTTTCTGTTAAATCAATGGCCACCCCTCTCCCCTTAAGCTTTCTTGCCATTTTGAGTGGAGAGATGCAGGTGCTAGGTCTCCCTGGGTGAAGTGGTTTATTTTCAAGCCATAGAAAGATTACAAGGTAGATTTCTGTCAACTCCTACACATCCTTCAATGCAAACACCAAGCGCTCTTATTAAAGGAGTTGTCAAGATGCATTAGCCAAATGGGGTGAGTCTTCCAAAAGAGGAGAATACCTAATCAGATGAGAGGAAGGGGAAGGGGCTATATTTCTGACAAGATAATAAGGTAGAGATGTCTCTTATCCACATGAATGGGCCGCAGGGAAAACACTAATAATTGAAACACACAAATGTGGTTAAAATCTTTACTTTTTATTTCTTCGAAACCTAGGTTATTGTTGTTTTAAAATTTTTTAACAAAAAACATTTTCTTTAGGGAAACAGGAAGGATTTGAGTTAGAAGGGTAGTTTGTAAGTCTAGGTGAGCTAATAATGTATGCTAAAGAGCCTGCTGTGGGTAGATGCAAGTGAAACAGAAAACAGGAGAAGGACTGAGCCCCTCTTTCCTCTTTCAAAAAGACAAAAGGAAGAGATAGAAATATAAAAACAATACCACACAATGGGCATGCTGGATGGCAGAATATGGAAATGGAAAAGGAAGAGGGAAACTTCTTAGAACCCCCACTACCTGTCAGGCGTCATACGTACAATTACCCCATTTAATACACACAACAAATTGATGAGATATCTATCATTCATATATCCCTTCCTTTCAACATTCATTCATTCATCTTTTACTCATTCATTACTCACTCATTCATTCATTCATTTATTCCAAACCATTTATCTAGGGTCCTACTATCTGTCTGGCACAATGCAAGTAGCTGATAATGAAGAGAAGACAGAGCTCCTGCCCTCAAGTTGTCCACCATCCGGTAAAGACAATGACCACAGAAGAAAGAAACTGAGACTCAAGAGAAAATGTGTCTTACCTAAGGTTTTGTAGATATTCATTACTCAAGAGAAGATTTACTCTCTGGTCTTTCTGACACCATCCAAACCCAAACTACCCAATTCTACCCAATTCACACTCAGCTGATGGGATTCCACCCCCAGAGGTGCAGAATGAAAATCTCCATGCATGGAGTCTGGAGACTGATATTTTTTAAACTCCTTTGCTAGACTTAATCTAATGACCAGGTGTGCCAATATTCTGATTTCATAATTCCATCCTCTGCCCCTTTACCATCTCTGCACTGATCCCGAGCCATCAACTATAACGTTTTCACATCAGATACAGAAGAATAGTGAAGTCCGCTTAGTCCTAGCACCCCGTTGTCGTTCTGGGTGGTAAGGTACAGATGTAGTGATTTTTGCAAATATCATCCATTCTAAATTCAACTATTAAAATGGTCTGCATTGCAGGTTTCACGTATCTCTCCATGCTGCTCAAAGGATAACCAATAATGTCATTATTTTAAAAGTCCCCAAGGAGAGCAGTCCTTTTAATCTAACCGTCCACAGCTACTTGAAAGCTGAATCAATCCCCTAGGTACCATGCACTTCATAAGCTCTGAATGATTGTGATCCTACCACAGATATGCTGATGCTCCATCTGATACAATGCACCTGTGTATGTGTGTGTCTGTGTGTGTGTGTGTGTGTGTGACAGAAAGAGACACTTCTTTGGAACTTTTATAGTGAACTCCAAGTTTCTCTTCAAAGAATCAGTATGTCAGTATGTTCGGCTCTGTTGTTCTTTAATTCTGTATTTTAAAGTTTAACTTCCTCGTAATTCCAGTAATCAACCCTCTGCACCAGCTCTAATCGGTAGTTCACATCTGCCCCGCCTCACCCACTCCATCCTGGCTCATCCGGGTCACCTAGTTCTCCTTGGCTACCTGCTCTGACCCGCCCCTCCAGCTTGGACCGCTGCTCTTTTGAAAACAGCCAGTCGGGATTAGTTTAGCTTGGGCGGTCTAACCTTAACCAACAGGGGCATGACACTGCAGTAGGGCCGACCCTGGCAGGAATAAGCACCCCGGCCCTCCTTGTCCAAGCGTGCGGCCGCCATCATTGCTCCATCCACACACCGCACCCTTCTGTAGAAGTAAACTGCCCTGCCGAGAGGATTTATCTCTGAGTGCTATTTCTTTTGCGGCATCGAAATTTTACTTACAGCAATTCTGAGGGGCTCCTCCGGGATTCACCATGCTCCTTCGGGCAGTCTCCGGCCCTCTGTCCCGAGGAGACACGTCCTGCTGCTTCATGACAGCAGCCTGTGGGTAAGGGGTTGAGACCTACCCCAAGTGATTAACAAGCCCGGCCTCTCAGCAACATGGGGGGAAAAACGGGGAGAGGCTATAAATACCACAGCAACTGAGCAACTCTGTGCACAGACCAAAAAAAAAAAGACGCTGGTAGCAGGCAAAATGTCTCCCTGGTGGTCGAGACCAAGATAAGGAAAGCCGTGGGATGGGGGAGCAGTAAACTAGTCCTTGGTCAGAATATACCAAGACAAGGAAAGTCTGGGGGGGGACGAGGTGGGTTTCGATGCCGCAAAAGGGGAGGAGGGGACGGTAAAGGGTTCCTCCGTTGGGGTAGCTTGAAGGTTAAAAAGAGGTAAGACATCTCCACTGGCGGGGAGCTGAACCTCACACAAACCTCCAATAATGGGGGAGGCAAGAAATGTCCAGTAAGGGCAATTGAGCCTCACCCCAAAAGGCAAGAAATTTCCAGTAAAGGCAATTGAACCTCATCCCAAAAGGCAAGACACTTTCAGTAAGGGAACTTGAGCCTCACCCCCAAAGGCGAGACAATTCCAGTAAGGGAAATTAAGCCTTATCCCCAAAACGGGAAAAACATGAGATAGAGCCAAAAAAAAAAAAAAAGTATTCACAACTTCCCTTTCCTCTCTTCTCCGGGAAGAAACCGGTGTGATCCGTAGAGCTGCTATGGGAGCCTAGGGACGTGAACACCCGCCCTGGCCAAAATGTTCCCACAGCGGATCAAAAATTCTTGAGGATCCTCTTGGGCAGAGAATCTTGAAACTTAATTTTGTCACTAACAATTGACCAAAGATTAAGAAATTTAAAAAAAATAAGAAATGAGAACTAGAAAGATAAACCTGTCAAAGAGCTTCTAAAAGAGTTCAAGAGAATGTGAAACTGTTAAGAGGTAAATGGGTGGAGTCCATGCAGTATGGCTAAAGGATTCAACCCTGCCTCAGGCGGTGCCGGTGGCCAGGTGGATCTTTACCGGTTCCTGTTCCTCCCTCCCCCACCACCCCTGGAGGAGGAGGAGGAGGAGGGGGAGGAGGGGAAAGAGGGGGAGGAGGAGGGGGAGGAGGAAGAGGAAGGGGAGGAGGAGGGGAGGGGGAGGCGGAGGGGGAGAGGGAGGGGGAGGGCTCCAGCAGGTGCAGGGGTGGGCCGGTGGGGTCAGCGGGGCACTGTCTCCAGCCAGCGACTGGTTGTGACCGGCTCCTGGGCAGCTGTGAAGGCCCGGTGGGGAAGGTGGCTCCAGGCCCCGTCCACCATCCCCTCGGGTGGCAGCAGGTCCACCCCCCACCACTGTTAACAGCCCCTGACAACAGCACTTGTGGAATCCTAGGGCTGAGGGAGCCCCAGCGCCGCGCCACTCATGGGGGGCCCAAGTCCTAATCGAGGCCCTGCCAGTGAATCGTATGAGCCAGTAGTGCCCCCTGCACGCCAGCCCAGGTCTTCCCGAAGTCGGGTTGCTTGGGAATGCAGCCTAAAACGGATGGTAAACTCCACCTAAAGGTAAGTATCTGCAGGAGACCCGTAGTCAACAAGTACCATAAAGGGAAAGTTGAAAAGAACTCTGAAGAGGAAAACAAACAGAAATCCTAGAGGAGAAAGACTGACAGAGGGAACAGAGGAAGTCAGAGAGAGAGAAAGATACAGAGTCAGAGAGAGAAAAGAAGAGATAGAAGTAGTAAAGAGAAAGCAATGTGCCCTATTCTTTTAAAGGCAGGGTAAATGTAAAGCCTACAATTGATAATTGAAGGTCTTCTCCGTGATGGGCTTTTTAAACGCTGTTGTTCCCAATCCTTATACTATTAGAATCACCAGTACTTTACAGTAATAGGTTTAAAAGATGCCTTCTGGGCTTGTCCGTTGGCAAAAGAAAGCCAGGACCTATTTGCCTTTAAGCGAGAAAACCCTCACTCCCCAGTCTAAAATAGCAACAATACCAGTTGACAGTCTTACTCCAAGGGTTTGCAGAGTCTCCCTATGGATAAACTTTAATGCTCTAAAAACAAAGCCCTTATATAAAAAGGTCATTAAAGACAGGCTAAACCTCCTCATTTGGCAATTACCAGAAATCCAACATGTGGGAATGTTACTTCCTTAAACAGCCATTCCACCTTTTTGTCAGTGTAAACAAAGGTGTAGCCTTAGAAATACTGGCCCAAAGACAGGGAGGCCAGTGACAGCCAGTAGCTTTCCTATTAAAAATCCTTAACCCAGTAACCCTTGGATGGCACAAACGCATTACTGGACAACACTTAAGCAGAAAGTTTGCTAAAAGTTAACAGTGTAACATGTATTATCTTAACTTCTAATCTGTGGCCTTAGGCAGTCTAATCTACAGACATAAAAAAAAAAAGTTTGCTTTGGAAAAGAAGTATCATCTTTTTTTTAAAAAAAAAAAAAAAAGGAGAATTCACGTAAAAGAATCTTATATGGTCAATTCTTGTGCTAAAATAAAATAACCGGCTGTTTAAAGAAAGGGATGTGTACAAGTCAGAAAGTTAAAGATTGTGAAAGTCATGAAAAATGTTACAAAAGGGAATGTATGCAAAAAATGTTGTATAATTTAAAAGTAATTAGGCCTCCTGAATGTAAAACTATTGAAGAAACAATTTATGTGCAAAGTGTGTAAGAAAAATAAAATACACTTTTGCTAAAAGGATTATAAGGAAAATGTAGATTTCTAAGGAGAATGGGGATTATAAGGTAGAATGCGGATTTCTTACCTACAAAAGTAAAAAACATATTTTGTTTTAAAGGCTTAAATAAGTCTTAAAAAGTTAATTATAAAGGAATTTCTGTGTGTAAGCATAATGTCTAATGTTAAAGGGGTATCACCCAGTTTTTCTGTGAACTGGACATTAAAAGCACAACAGTTTTTTGTTTGTGTTTGTTTTAAAGGTTCTAACTTGCTCTTTAATGAAAATTATACATGGATGAAAAGAATCTACAAAAATCTTACCCTACTGTCAGATATTAAATTTGGATAAATATGTCTACAAGGTTTCATTAAAATTAAGTTTAACATTAATAGCACACTAATATAAAGATGAAACTTAGCTTATCTGGTATGGTAAAATCATACAGGAAGCATTACTAAATATAAAATGATGTTTGGCTTTCTTTGGTCTAAAAACTAACAAAAACAGGTGCTAAAGGGAATTCAGAAGGAAAGTGAATATTGCCAGACCAGAGAGAAATGTTATCCAAACCCTTTATGAGGGGATTCTGCTTCCAACTGTATCTAGGGACCCATTGGGGGCCCCAAACCATGTGTGACACAGTCTTCAGAGTTTATGGGTGCATAGGAATTTATACCCTGGCCAAATGGGTTGCCAACAGTTGCTTAGTATGTAAGAAAACTAATAAACTATTTTTAAAAATTACTCCTTTGTGGAAGGAATCCAGGCTTAAGGCCATTCCAAAGTGTCTGGATAAATTACACAAAGATGGCTCCAAAGCATTGATTCAAATAATGGGTCATCTAAAGCATTGATTCAAACAATAGGACTCATTTTACTGCATATGTCATTGGGAAATTAGCCCAGGTACTGAATATAACATGGAAATATCGTACTCCCTGGTACCCAACTTTACTAGGGAAAGTAGGAAGGCCTATTACTCTGCTAAGAGTCCAAACTGCCCCCCACAAAAAACATTCTACTACTAATCTCCCTAGATTTAAAACAAAAATATCAGTTTATGTACTTGGTTTATCTTCCACTTTCCCTTCCCTCAGAACTAAAGGTCTTTTAGCACAGATGCCACCCTAAAGTTTCCGGTACACCAGCACCAGCCTGGAGACCACCCTACCTCGTGCTGCAGCCACCAAGACTGCCATTCATACAGTAGAAAAGAGATGAACACATCACACTTGAGTCAAGAAAGTACCATCGCCATTAAAATCATGGGCTATTGTTCTGCGATTGGACCCTACCAAGTTAAAGCGAAGAAAAGCTTAGTCTATCTTGTTTTTTTCTTCTCATTAACTACTCTCCATCTTGTTATTAATGTGATTAGATCTGGCTCATCTCAAGTTGTTGTTTTGATGTCTGTTTAGTTATGCCGTGAGGAAATTTGCATAACCAAGGACAACTTGCTGTTTCAGAAGGGTGTCTCTGCCCCTCTTAGACTTCCTCAGATTTGGAAGATACAGTGAGTTCCTCTATGGATACTAGTAATCCAAGCTGTATTAGTTGGTAGGAATCAGACTCTTGTCCCTCTAAAATAGAATCTTTATGTTCTGCTTAGTCTAATGTCACATGGAACACTAAAGGTTGAAGACGGACTGCTTCCACAGGTCTCTGTCAGTCTTTAAAACTATATACCAACTTCACCAAAGGAATTACTCCTTCTAGCTGTCAGTATAACCAATGTAATCCTATACAGCTTACTATTGTTAGGGTAACATCTGAAAACTCTTTCCCTTTATTAAGTCGTATTTATGGTATAGGGGCTAACATTTCAGGAAAGAATCCAAAAGAAATTTTTAAAATGTACTTTATTTGCTTCTTCAACCTCTTTATCAATCACTCTTCCTAAACACAATAACAAAACCAAAGTCTCAATGGTAAAAGTAAAGGACCCAAGGCCAACCATGGCCATTAAAACAGGATATAAGGATGCAAATGCCTGGTTAGAATAGATTAAATATTCCATTCGCGCCTTAAATAAACGCAACTGTTAATGCTTGTGCGCACAGTAGGCCAGAAGCCTGGGTTGTCGCCTTGCCACTTGGATGATCCCCAAATCAAGCGGACCTGGAATGCATAGTAGCTCTTTCTTGGGATTCCAATGCCTGGAATAAGGAATTGTGCCAAGTTCTTATGCTGCTGTTTCCTAAGGTTCAGCACCTTGCAGTCAGCCCCAAGGACCACACAGCCTCCACCTCCCAAGGCAAAGCTTGCCTTGTGTCTCTCATGACAGGGGGAGAATTTAGTGTTCCTTGGAAACTTAACAGGATGCAGTGAAGTCAGGTATTTCCAAGAGCTGGCTCATCTGTCCGCCTTTACTCATCCCTGAGTGGGTGTATGGAGGTGTCGTGGCGCACCTTTACTGGACACTCTCCCAAATAATTGAAGAGGCACTTGTTGCTCCAGTTCAATTGTCTATCCCTTTTACCCTGACATTTCATAAACCAGAAAAAGAAAAACATATGATATCAGCAAATAAAAGAAGCTCCTTATAGGTCTTTTAATCCTCATATGTACTCAGATGCAATTGGAGTTCCTTAAGGAGTACCAGATAAATTTAAAGCCTGAGAGCAAATAGCTGCAAAATTTAAGTCAATGTTATTCTGGTAGGTAACAATTAATAAAAAAAATCATAAATTAAATAAACTACATTTATTGCAATCAAGTTTGTTAACTATACTAAAAATGCTGTCAAAGGAAGAGCTGAACAATTAGGATCCACTAGCCAAATGACCTAAAAAAATAATATCAAAAGAGAAAGATGGTGTGTGTGTTGTAATTAAAACCCAGTGTTGTACCTTTATTCCAAACAACACTGCTCCCAATGAGAGCATAACAAAAGCCCTCCAAGTACCTACCGCTTTATCAAATAAGCTTGCTAAGATTCTGGCCTCAATAACCCTATTTCAAATTGGTTCAAAAAATGGTTCAGTCAATGCAAAGAAACCATAACCTCAGTTCTTACCTCTCTAGCAACTGTGATAATTGTACTTCTCGTTAGACGTTGTGTCATACCATGCATCTGAGGACTTGTGCAGAGGCTAGCAGACACAATTCTTACTAAAATATCCCAACTCCTCCTCTACCCTATTTAGATAGATTACTTCTTTTAGAAGAACAAACAAAACAACTAAGCCAAGACATGTTAAGGAAGTTTAAAGAAAAAAAATAAAAATAAAAACTGTAAAAATTCAAGATGCGGGATTGTTATAGTAAACCCCAAGTTTCTCTTCAAAGAATCAGTAGGTCAGTATGTTCAGCTCTCTTATTCTTTAATTCTCTAAAGTTTAACTTCCTTGTAATTCCAGTAAACAACCTTTGCCACTGGTTCTAATCAGTAGGTCACATCTGTCCTCCACCCCGCCACCAGTACACCTCCCCACCACGTGCTGCGGCTCCATCCTGACTCAACCGGGTCACCTAGGTCTCCCCTGACTACCTGCTCTGACTCGCCCGTAACTGTCCTTCCTGCCAACACGCCCACCCTGCCACTCCAGCTCTGACCTGGCCAATCAGGATTAGCTTTAGCTCGTGCAGTCTAACCCTAGCCAATGGGGGAATGACACAGCAGTAGAGACGACCCCCGTCAGGCACAAGTACCTCTTCCCCCTTTGTCCAAGTGTGTGGCCACCATTGCTCCATCTGTGCAGTGGACACTTCTGTAGAATTTAACTGCCTTGCTGGATTTATCTTCGAGTGCTATTTCTTCAGCGGCATCAAAATTTTACTTAGAACAGAACCAAATAAGATTTCTGCTAACCTATTATAGAGAACGCCAATAAAAGGAATTCAGGTTTCCAAGTGGACAATAAAGTAGCACAAAGATACACAGTATCGGTCAGTGGTCACTGAGGAAGTTAACCAGACAAGAGAAGAGAGATCTTTCAAAGATGAACCACAGGAGGATGCATTTACACAGGGATCAGGCCATAAGGAAGAAAGAGGTGCTAGAAACCAGCTTCTACTTTTTACTTAATAAATGAGACATATTTTGAAAGATGTAATGAGATTAAAGGAAGGAGAGGATTTAAAGCAACTCAAAATGGTATTTATATTTTGAATATATATAATTCACATTATCTTACTGCGAATAGCCTAGAAAAGAGTTGTGGTAAAAAGTGGCAATCTGAGTTACCTTTTGCCACCATCTTTACTTCCCCAATACCTCCTCATCCCCACCCCCTGACACACACAAATATTCTCTTTCCTTTCTTCCCTCCCCTATAATTCCCTTTGGTATAAACATTCTAAATTATTTATATCTAGATTGAAGGCAGCCTTTAGTCTGACTGGGACCAAAGCAATCAAAATATAATTGTGCTATAGATATGCTAATACATTATGCTAATATTTGATTAAGGAGACTTTGAAATCTGAACAAAGAGGATAGGGGCTCTGGGCCATCCAGGGGCTAAACAATGTTCAAGTTTACATGAGAATCTTGAGCTTTTAGAGAATCTGTGTGGCTAGGAGAGAAATCAAATTTAAACAACATCTCAAAGAAGCTGGTTCTGTAAAGTGGTAGATCCTGAAAAAGTAAAGTTCAGGGGTTCCTCTGTGTAGATTCCAAGGAGGTAATTGAGGAGATGTTGTACTGAACCGAGCACAGAAAGTCAACACCAAGACAAAAGTATGCCAAACTGCAGGGTCTTTATTGCTGGCGGCCATGGAGGACTCGCATCTCTCCAACCCGTGGCCCCAAAAGGAGGGTGTCAAGACCTTTTATACCTGTACAACCACCTCGGGAGTGAGGGTGAGGGGCAGGGGTGGGGGTGAGGGGCTTCAGACATTCCGGGATTCCGAGGGCTAGTAGATTCTGTAAATCACCTCCTGGGTGGAGATGAGGGTGAGGGGCTCCGGACATTCCAAGGGCCAGGAGACTTTTGACATTTTGATTGTTACTTAAGCGGTTCACAAAAGTCAAGACAAGCATTTGTTTACACATTGTTTAGGTAGGGTGGAAATTACAAGTCACAGGGGCCAAGATGGTGTGGGTTTGGACTGCTTGCCTGTCACATTGGAGTTACAGACAGCAGTTTCAACAGAAAGCTGAAGTATGGTTGAGGTATGCCATTTTATGGGACTTTTACCATGTCACAGAGGGTTTTGTACCATGGGAAAGAGTGAGCTCCATGTGGGACATGCAACTGAGCTAAAGATAGACCTACCAGGAAAAGGCTTTTCTTCTTGAGCATACAATGCAGATTTTCAAAGTGTGGTCCCCAGACCACAAGGATCAGTTTTACCCAGGAACTTGTTAAAAAATGCAAATGATGGGCCAGGCGCAGTAGCTAAGTCTTATAATCCCAGCGCTTTTGAGTTCTGAGGCAGAAGGATCACTGGAGCCCAGGAGCTCAAGAACAGCCTGGGCAACATAAGAAGAGTCTGTCTCTACATAAAATCTTAAAGTTAGCCAGGCATGGTGGTGACACCTGTGGTCCCAGCCACAAGGGAGGCTGAGGTGGGAGAATCATTTGAGCCCAGGAGGACGAGGCTGCAGTAAGCTGTGATTGTGTCACTGAACTCCAACCTGGGCAACAAAGAACCTGTCAACAAAAAACTACAAAACTCTAGGGATGTGGGTCAAGGAATCTGGATTCAACAAGACCTGCAGGTGATTCCGATGTGCATCACTGGCAGAGAAAAATAACTCTTGACTCAGAACAGGGTTAGCATTAGGGTGAAGTAGGAAACAGAAACAGAATTGACTGTAAAAGTCAATTACACATATAACTGTGGCAGGGCGTTTTATTATTTAGTGATGTGCAATAGCCCCAACTCTGCTCTCACTAGTTACCTTCCTAACCCTATTTTCTAAGCCAGAAACCAGCCACTGCTCAGGAACATTCACAGGTGGATGATAAAAGCTTCTTGAAGACAAAAGTGTTTGCTGTTTCTTCTTTTTTAATAGTGATTTCTGTTACTAACAGTAGATAGTAATAATGGCTGCTAACATTGGCTAAGAACTGGCTGTGTACAGTCTTTGGTCTAATACTTTACACATATAAAACTCAATCTTCAACTTTAAGAAACCGTTACTAGGATTTTCCAAAAGAGTTCATTGAGCAAGAGACAGAGCAAGGAAGCGGCAGAACTTGAATTCAAACCCAGGCATTGTGATGCCATAAAATTTAAGAGGCTGACATTCCCAGGGAGAAGAATGATTAAGGAGAAGCATGAAGAGAAAAAGAAAAAAACAAGACATGTTTCTGGATACTACAGGCAGGAAGTTATTCAAGCAATGGCCAGAAGCCTCCGATTTGGGGGAAAGACACCAACACATCATTTCATTCTTCTACAGAGTATTTGCAGAGTATTAATTGTATTTGCTTATGATGAACTGACATGGAGGGTTAACCGTTTATCATTGCCGCTCAAAATTCCCATTCTTTTCCTCTTCTAAAATTTCCCCTTCTGTTCTCTTCCCAATTCAGTTGCTTATCAGAAAACTTCCATTCCTGAATTCCTATGAAAATATAATACACTACCATATTAATGTTCCAAGTAACTGAAGAATTATTAAATTTGATGGCTTTTGTACAGTAAAGCTGCCACAAATAGCTCATAAGAGAAGTCCAACCAATACCATGTCACTTCCCTACTCAAAATCCTCAGTGACTCCCTGTTGCCAATGGAGAAAAGTCCAGCACCCTTAATCTGACATTTGCAGAGCCTCCACCCTCTTCAGGCAGCATAACCTCCAGCCCCGGTTACCATGGACACCATCAACTCTCCACTCCCGTAAGCCTAACTCATTAAACGATTCTGATTACTCTTTGGCGGTCCTCTTGCTCCTTTATTCAAGTCTTTCTACACATGAGGCTTCACCTGTCCATATCTTATCCATTCTCCTTATCCACGCATTCACCTCCTCTCTGCAGCTTTCCTTAGCCACCCATGCCTCTGTAATTACACTCTTCTCTACTTCCATAATTGTTTGTCCTCAATATCGTTTGTGAACTGCTCACGTATGGTTTTGTCATCTCTTTACATTGATTGTGTGTGTGTGTGTGTGCCTATGTGTATATATGCATTATATATAGTTTGAATATATGTCCCTGCCAAATCTTACGCTGAATTACAGTCCCCAGTGTTGGGAGTAGGGCCTGGTGGGAGGTGTTTGGGTCTTGGGGGCAGATCCCTCAGGGCTTCAGGCTGTCCTCATGAGACCTGGTTGTTTAAGAGTATGGTACCTCACCGTCACCCTCTCTCTCTCCTACTTCCTCTCTCACTATGTGAGATACAAGAGTATGGTACCTTCCCCCGCATCCTGCTTCCTCTTTCACTATGTGAGATACCTGCTCCTCCTTTACCTTCTGCCATCGTTGAAAGCTTCCTGAGGCCTCCCCAGAGGCCAAGCAGATGCCAGTGCCATGCTTCCTGTACAGCCCGAAGAAAGAGGAGCCAATTAAACCTCTTTTCTTCAAAAATTATCCAATCTCAGGTGTTTCTTTATAGTAATGCCAGAACAGCCTCACACAACAGTTTACCATAAATCTGGCTTTTTCTATATGTATGCACTATCTGTACAAGCAAATTCCTGATCCTTAAAAAGTGGTACTAAGATACATCTTTGCATCATCTTTGTATTTATTCTATACCCGGTATACTCTTGTACACAGCAGGCATCCAGTATTTGCTAAAGGGACCATAATGCCTTACTTTGATATGAAATCATACAATGCCACTTCTTTTCTTTAGCAACCTCAAACCCAAGTTTTGTATCCTGCAATACAAACGCTCCTCACAATACGCTTCCTGGATTTCCTCTTCAGCCTCTTTTCTGCTCAAAACCTTTCCTACCTATTCTTCTTTGGCAGATGACTATGAATGCTACAAACATGCCCTGCCATTCTATGCTTCTGGAAATTTCCTACGTCGCTTTCTCTACCTGGAATGCCCTTTCCATATTCTTTCCTCTGGAGAAAAATCCAGGTAAGATAAACACCACTAAAAATTCATTTCTTACTCTTACTTCCTCCTGATAGATCATTGCATATTCTACAATGTTTTGTAAGGTAATTGATTACATTTTTTCCTGTTCTATTTCTTTATGAATTCCAAGATAACAGACTATTTCTTATTTGTCTTCATGTCCTCTGGTACCAGAGTAGTCAGTGAGTGAATAAAAAAGTACAAGATGAAATACAGAGGAAAGATCAAAGCAGACTTTTATAAATATGTGAAGGAGTCTGTCATTAGTCCAGTACAGAATGAGATAAAATCATGCCACACAATGGAATACACGGGCACGTCATAGGACAAATGTACACATTCACCCCGAATGCTTTGCACATTTACGCTATAGCCTCCATAATTCATTTGCATGGCTGAAATCCCCCTGAGAACAACCTTATGGTAAATAAACTGAAACAACCTCCTTGGGAAAGAGGAATAGCAAAAAGCGCATTGGAAGATGAGCATTTGCAAAGAGACAAGGAGTTGACATGGAAATCCTTTTGCTGGCCACAGAACTCCCCAAGGATTGACAAAGGAGTGTCAGATATTTGCCTATCTTTGGGAGGAGGCTATTGGAACAGGGCAGTAAGCTCCGCACAGAAATCAGAGTCCTTGAGAAAGACAATGCGGAAGAGAGGGACTGTCTGGGAGTGTGTGCCGGGGAGGCCTCCTGGCTTCCATGGGGGCTTAGCGCTGCTCTGAGGCAGGAGGTCAGCCTGTGCTCACCTGAATGCACCAATAAAACTCCCAGATTTGCTGTGGCTCAGGCTTCTCCTGATGCCTTAAGAGAGATTTGATTAGGCTAGGTGAGATGGGGAAAAAGAAAAAGAAAAGAAAAAAAGTCACTTTGGAAATCACTAGTACGGGGCCGGGTGTGGTGGCTCACGCCTGTAATCCCAGCACTTTGGAAGGCTGAGGCGGGTGGATCACGAGGTCAAGAGATCGAGACCATCCTGGTCAACATGGTGAAACCCATCTCTACTAAAAATACAAAAAATTAGCTGGGCATGGTGGTGCGTGCCTGTAATCCCAGCTACTCAGGAGGCTGAGGCAGGAGAATTGCCTGAATCTAGGAGGCGGAGGTTGCGGTGAGCCGAGATGGCGTCATTGCACTCCAGCCTGGGTAACAAGAGCGAAACTCTGTCTCAAAAAAAGAAAAAAAAAAAAAAAAAAAAAAAAAAAAGAAACCACTAATATATAGGAAGGGGAAGAGGAGAGGAAGAAGAGCGAAATCAATCGTGAAAAAGAAAAAGGGAAATATAGCCAGAGATGTATAAAGCCTGTCACATCTCTCCAAACTGTAACAAAAGCATGGGAGAGATAGTTTCTCTTTAATGAATGCTTTGATCAGCCACAGTTGATATAATAATTATGTAAAACTAGAGCAAGACAGAAATAAGATGTGTTTTTCTCTCACATAGCCTATAACCTTTGTGACTGATTCATTTATTTAAGAAAAGAACAAGGCCCTTCAAAGCACAGGCATATGTCAGAAGAGAACCTGTTTTCTCCACTGACTTATGCAGGACATTTGCAGCAAAGCCTGCATCCCTTTTCCTCCCAGTTCTGTAAGGGCTCATCTGCCAGCCATGACTATGAAAGTGAACTAATGGTGGTGGGGTTTTCCTCACATGTGTCTTGGTCGTATTTCTCAGGCTAATCCTTCTCACAGCTTGACAGCACCTGCTTTTCTCTCTTTCTACCCCAAACTGTTCTCCTTACTTCAATTGGCTCTCCTACCAATTGACATAAGTCAAGCATTGCTCCGGTAATAAGATACCTCGTGCTACTTGAAGCATTGAGTTGGCTAAGATCCAGAAAGGGAGGAGTAAGCATCATTTTTTTTCCGAATGGTACTCCCACAAGCACACGTGCTTTTTAGAAATAGCAAGGGAGAGAGGTGGTTGCCATGGGAACAGAGGCAGACACACAAACAGGAGTAGCACACTGCAGGGACCCCTCCCTGCTTCTGCACCCTCCGAGCCTCTCCTGAAGGCTTTCTCCACCTGCAAAGGAAGAGTACACACAATGGTGATGGTTAAACTTCCACATCAGAGATGAAGAGTCTGTTTGATCCTCAGGTTGTTAGCATGGCAGTTCAGCTGGGACTGCTTCTGGATCTGGAAAGAAGGGAAGAGAAAACAATGTCTGCTTCTCCAATCAGTATCTTGGGAATCTGCTAGACTGGTGATTTGTTGAGCCACAAGCTCATAAAAAGTTACCAACGGCACGAAATATAGCAGTCTCTCGTAAAACCCACGCTGGTGTGGTTCTCTGCCAGGCAAAAGCAGTGGGAGATTGGGATGGGTTCATGGAATGACATCCCCACTGATCATTCTCGCCCTGCCCTGGCCCATTGTAGGGATATGGCACATACCGAGGCAGCAGTACAAAGAAGACAAGAAGGCCGTGTCTGGGAAGATGGATGTGGGGACCAATGGGGAGAAAGCAGGCTGTACTCTGTAGCACGGGTGGCCAGGCTGACCTGCAGAGTCTCTCCAACAACTGAATTGAAAAATAAGTCAATCCGGTTTTAAAAATCAGGTTTTTGGCAATTAAAAAAAAAAAGTCAACCAGCTATTCGGTGAAATGCATAAAAACAGCTGGTTAAGTAGTGTCCACTTTGTAAGGAATGGTTTCATGGGATGATGGAGAGCTGGCCAGGGTGGCCCCAAGCACAGCTTTGCCTGTATGGTAGGACAAGGGGGGCCCCAGGATGCAGCAGAGCTAGAAGCCTTCCCCTTGCCACATGCCGGATGCTGATTTATTGGGACTGGAACAATTTGTCTAAAGCTGTAATTTTAACTACCTCCGTGCTGAGCAGCCAATCAGTGGGCTCACTCCACGCAGCTTTTACGAGTCCCCATAAAAGCAGCAAAATGAAAACTCAGGGGCCCTTAAAATATACTCCAAGGGTTTCTGCAGTGCAATTGGAGGCTTTTATGACTCCTGTCAGGACTTTTATGACCCCGTAAAACCAGGCAGCAGCCTGGCCTGAGATGAAAAGTGGCCCCACTGTCTTAAAGTCTAAATGGTCTGTACATTTACAAGGCCTCCAGGAAAGACGGAGGGAACACCATGGGGTGGGGGGCTTGGCTGGAGCAAAGGTGGATCCTGAGTGGAAGAACCAGGGAGTGAGGGGAGGAGAGGAAAGGAAGCAAGGGAATGGGAGAGGAAGGAGGAGAGATATATATGAGCCTGGCTTTAGGGTTCTTCCGCAGTTCAAAGCACTGAAATGCCAAAACCCAGTACTATTTACCAC
The DNA here is from genome assembly GCF_048565385.1 of Saimiri boliviensis. Taxonomy (NCBI): domain Eukaryota; kingdom Metazoa; phylum Chordata; class Mammalia; order Primates; family Cebidae; genus Saimiri; species Saimiri boliviensis. The sequence continues at coordinate 67,208,659 of NC_133454.1, read as the reverse complement.
ACGCAATGGGAGTTGAAGGTTCCACCGGCAGCCTCAGAGCTAACGGGGTCTGGGCAAAATGCACTTTCATTTGAAAGCTGAAAAATGGGGGCTGGGCGCCGTGGCTCAGGCCCGTAATCCCAACACTTTGGGAGGCTGAGGTGGGCAGATCATGAGGTCAGGAGATCGAGACCATCTTGGCCAACACGGTGAAACCCCATCTGTACTAAAAATACAAAAATTTAGCCTGGCGTGTCGGCGCTCGCCTGTAATCCCAGCTACTCGGGAGGCTGGCGTAGGAGAATCGCTTGAACCCGGGAGGCGGAGGTTGTGGTGAGCCGAGATTGCGCCATTGCACTCCAGCCTGGGCAACAAAACAAACAAACAAGCAAACAAATAAATAAATAAGAAAGATTACAAATGAAGCTGCCTGGGAGGTGCAGGCTCGAGAGCACTTTTTCAAGGGCATCTTCCCATTATTGTGACACCTGCGTTCCTAGAAGAAAAAAAAGAGAGGGAGAAAAAAGACAAAAAGGAAAAGAAAGGGAGAGAAACACAGTTCAGCTCATTGTAAGTGTTCCACGCAGTTCAGAAAGAAATTTGTCAATGATGGTGTGAGCACCTTTTTATCCAGTCACAGCCAGTGCTGTGCCTGCAAACCCACTGCTCGCGTGCTCACCACTCCTCCAGGCCAGCTCTGAGCTGAGGTCCACTGAGGCTCCTTTCAAGTCACTGTGACTGAGATAGTCTGATCCTGTGCCTCGATCTGGAGTCTTAAATCTTCCAAACTTACTGGCCTGGCCCAGTGTTCTGCATGTACCCAGAAAAGCTAGAGTCATCCTGCAGAAGTCACAGACAGAGGAACAGGATGATGCACTGTGGCCATTCCCAGCAGAAGCATATTGAGGAGTGATCTGCCCTCCAGGCAGGGCGAGGAGGTGGGTGGCCCCATACACAGAACCCAAGGAAGCAGAAAAAGTGATGTATGCTTACTTTAGACCTCAGAGAATATCAAACAGAGGTGACAGTGTTTTAAAATACCCAAGGTAGAGTCTGGCTGCAGCTGGTCAGCTGCAGTCATTAGCCAGCCCAGGAGAGGCCACAGTGAAGCTGACTGTGTTCATAAAGTGATTGATCATGGAGACTATGGGTTGTCCAGGCTGGGAAGGAGAGAAAGATAGGAAGCCAGTGATATGTTTGGATGAATTATTGTTGTGTGAATTCCCATTTACAAGAGCATTTCCCTCCATCTAGAGGGGTGGGGTGTGGCAGAGCAAGAAAGGAGATGCTTCGGAACACAAGCTGGGGAGAGTCCTGGTGGAGCATAAACACACTCCCAGGGAGCCAGCTGTGCCTCAGGGAGGCTGGAGCAATGACACTGAGCTGGCAGTGACTCCTCTTTAATCACTCATGCTTCCAGGAACCTTGAAGAGTGGCGAGTAAAGCAAGTATGAAGACCCAGTTGTAAATCCCAAGACACCACTACGTGTCACTGGGCAAGTCCTTAATCTTTCTGAGCCACTTCCTCATCTGTAAAGTGAAGATAAAACATTTGCCTTATATGGCCGCTCTAAGGATTAGAGGAGATAAGGTGTGTAGGTGGGATTTGAGTAGCATCTTAATGAATGGATGGGAGTTTTCCAGTGCCTAAAGAGAAGGGTTGAAATTTCAGGTAGAGGGAACTGCACAGTGGCAGGAAACGTAAAAGAACAACCCACATTTCAGATACAGACATCTGTTATGCCTAGCACATCTGTCTCTTGTAGTAGATATGTACATATTAATTCATTTACTGTACATATGTGTCAGGCAGTGTGCAGCATACAGCAGGTGCAGGAGAGGAGGTTGGGGGAATAGCAGGGTGGCTGCTTTTTCTACCTTAACTTTTGGTTTCATCCAATCCATTCCTCTCACAACCCTTAGAATCCTCTACTTAAAACACAAATTGACCATGTCTCTATTGAAAACTCTTCAGATGTGTGATCCAACCCATAAGAGAAAGTCCAAATTCCCTAAGGCAGTCCTCCTGAAACTGGCCCAATCTCCCTACAGAATTTGTTTATGTATTTTTTAATTAACATGGAAATGAATGTTCCCACTCTTAAAGCTTGAAGCTTACATTTGTTTTATCTGAGTTCCTTTCTCAGGAAACTGACCCTCAGTCCTCCCAGACAATGTCAGGAAATGAAACTCACCAGATAACCACATGCAGACAATGAGATGCCAGACCTTATTCAGCAAGACTGCTCCCTTACCTGTCCCTAATTCCTATTTTCCTGCATGTAGCTACATTCATTTTCCACTATGTCAACCCCCAATTTTAGTTGCTTAGGGAAAGATGGATTAAAGACTGATCTCCTCTCTCCTTAGCTGATGACACCTGAATAAAGCGTTCTTTGCTGGCTTCATTTGTTGTCTCAGTTGTTGGCTTTCTGTGCAGCAAGCAACGGGACCTAGACCCTGGCATTTCAGTAACATGCCCAAGCCTACATGATTTGGCCTCTGCTGAGCACCAGGATCCTCTCTCAGCCTCGGTCCCTCTTCCCCATCTCAAGTTCTCTTCCACTCAGGATCTTGGCACATGCCCTTCTCCCCTACAACTCTGGCCGGCTGACTCTCCTCATCCTCCATGCCGCAACCTCAGCATAGCTTCTTTTGAGAAGTCTCAATGATACCACCACAGTACCCAGACCAACCCAAATGCACAGTTACACAGTCCCCTCTCTCCAGGCCCTTCTTTCCGACACTCTCTGGATCATCAACCCACCATTGCATTCTTGTGTTTTGCCCTAGAATGACAGTCCCATCAGAGTGAGGGTGCTTTAATCCTAGCACCTGGCCCACTGTGTGGCACATAGAATGAAAAATTTAAATTCTGTTAAACATTGCTGAATCGACCTAGACTGAAAACAGGTAACTAAGGTGTTTTATGAACTGCTAAGTGCTTAGATGGTAGCCCATCCTTACCATGGAGCATCCATGACTGAAGCAGGATTTGGGCTTAAAGGAGAAAGAAAGGTGAGATTGGCCATACTGTGGAAGGTGCATTAGAGAGCAGGGGGATCTAAGGCAGGGAACCCAGCTCATTTCAATAATGCAAGTAAGAGGGAACAACAGTCTGAACTACCACAGCAGCAGCATAAATGCACATGGAAGATAAAAGGCATTAAAAATAAACTCAGCAGGCAATGAGGAATAAGAGACGGGGAGGAATCTAGGCCAGCTCTTAGGTATCTAGTGAAGAGGTGCATAATGGGTTTAGGAGCAGAAAATCAGAATATGAAGCTGGATAGAGAGTCCAGTTTGGGCCTTGTTAAATATGAGGTATGTACGAGATACATGGGGGAAATATCCAAACAGCAGCTGGAGAAATAGATCTGGTATCCAGGAAAGGCCAAAGACATAAATTGGGGAGTTAGTCGTCCAAAAGCTAAAATTACTGAAGTAGAATGAAATAGTCCTAGGTGTCTGTGTAGAGCCACAGGAGGCTAGTGGGCTTATGATGAAACCCTGGAAAATATGAGCATATAAAAAAACATAAGACAAGCAGTTGCTTCCCTCAACAAAATCTCACCAACACACCCGCTCACATTAGATGCTCCTGTTTCTGTGCACCTTTTAATGCTACTTGTGTTTGCACCAGCGTGTATTTTGTGATAATTTAATAAGCTTTTATTGGGTGTTTACTTGGCTGAGAGGTTAGATATTCCTCCAGAGGGCTCTCCTAATATTGTTTCGACCTCCATCAGCAACCCTCACTTTCTTCTATCATCTTTTTATTTGTCTTTCCATTAAATTATGAGCTCCCTGAGTCAGAAATTTCATATTTCAGGACTGCTTCCCGCCCCTCAGAATGTTTACTCATTGAATGCAAAAGAAGTTTACCATTAGGTAGGGAAGACAGATATGTATGTAAATAACAATAAAGAATACAACTGTTCTTCTCAAGGTAATCATTGACTTGTCACTAGCCAAATCCGGTGAGCATGTTTGCAAGGAGTGTTTCATGCCATTGGTTAATCCTATCTTCTTTAATGTCTTACCCCACCTTTAGAGACTGGAGCTCCCTTGATTTGTATTACGCTGCTGTCTCTCTGTCTCTCTCTGTCTCTCTCTGTCTCTCTCTCTCTCTCTTCTTTTTGAGTTTCAATGTTGTTGCCCAGGCTGGAGTGCAATGGAATGATCTCAGCTTACTGCAACCTCTGCCTCCAGAGTTCAAATGATTCTCCTGCCTCAACCTCCAGAGTAGCTGGGTTTACAGGCATATGCCACCAAGCCAGGCTAATTTTTTGTATTTTTAGTAGAGATGGGGTTGCTACCACCTTGGCCAGGTTGGTCTCAAACTCCCGACCTCAGGAGAGCCACCCTCCATGGCCTCCGAAAGTGCTGGGATTACAGGTGTGAGCCACTGTGTTCAGCCTGTCTCTTCTTTATGGTTGCTCTATTCCATGCTTCTCAATTCCTTTTAATTTTTGTATGTCTCTGAAATTAATAGACTTCTTTTCTTTGTTCTTAATTATATCCACCCTAGGAAATCTGCACACATATGTCTTCATCTATCATTTGCAAACAATGATTACAAAAGCATTATCTTTAGCTCAGATCCCCATATATACAACTGCTTCCTGGACTTGCACAATTGGAGGCCCCGTAGGCATTTCAAACACAAGATGTCAAAACCCAGCTTATCATCCTCTACTACAAATCCCATCTCTCCTCCTTCATCACTTATTACCTCATTACTCAAGCCAAAAATATGAGGCTTGTTCCAGATGCATTCCTTGCCGCTCAGATACAACTGATGCCCACCAACTGCCTGTTCCACCTTCTCAATAGCCCTTCTCCCTACTTGCATGGCTCCTGCCTTAAGGTAAGACCTTTCTCGCCTCCGGGATGACTGTAAAGCACTCCCAAGAAGTTGCTTCACCTGCAACCTCTCCCTCCAGAACTATTTGCCAGTGGGTGTATTACGATGCAAATCAATCCCATGGGGATTTTGTTTTCTTCTTAAGGTTTCATCTCTTCTTTGAGATAAAAATTACATTTCTTAAAATGTTTCCCAATCCATCTAGGTGTTAGAATTACTTTTTGAACTTTTATAGTCAAGTTATCAGATCCTACTCTAGATCTACCAAATCAGAATACTTAGTGAGGAAACCCCCAGAAGTATTGGGTATGTTTCAAAAACTCCCAGAAGTTAAGATGAGGCACTCTTTCTATGGATTGGCATTTGGGACCACTTACATAATGGGATCTTTTATAAACTTTCCAGTGTCTTTCTCCGGGAGTTTCCAATGCAGTCATTCCTCTCCAGTCTCATGGTCACAGGAACAATGCTCTTCTGACACAGCTCACACCCTGACTATGGTCACAAGAGTGTAAGTGCAGGCCCAGCACCAAGCTAACCAACAGAGTTTCTTTCAAAGTGAATTTGTAAGTGGAACATAGAAAAGTATTCAATCTTCTCAGACACTTATGTGTGTAAGACATAATCTTAGAGGCTCTTCTGTGTTAGAGCAGATTAGAGAATTAGGTAAACAGTTCTGCATAAAGGGAAGAATAAAAAAGCCATGAGAAAACAGAAGAATTGAGGTCCCTGATGCTATTATTGCCCTTGGTGCCTGTCTATTTCTGAAGCAAAGTTGCAGTGCTGTGTATACTCTAAGAGCTCATTCTGCAGCTGAAATATGAAGAATGCGGGGGTGAAGAGCGTGGACCTCCACTCAGTTGAAAACCCAAGTATGACTTGGACTCCTTGCAAACTTCTATAGCCTACTGTTGACCAGAAGCCTTACCGACAACATAGTCAATTAGCACATATTTTGCATGTTATATGTATTATTTACCATATCTATGCAATAAAGTGATAAACAAGAAAATGTTATTAAGAAAATCATAAAAGAAAATGTAGATTTACTATTAATTCAGTAAGTGGAGGTTAATCTCATAAAAGTCTTCATTCTCACAGTCATCACACTGAGTAGGTTGAGGAGGCAGAGGAAGAGGGGGGACTGGTCTTGCTCTCTTTGGGTGACAGATGTGGAAGAAAATCTGTAAGTGGATCTGTGAAGTTAAAACCCAGGCTGTTCAAGAATCAACTGTGTATTTTTAGTCAAGTTTCCTTTCTTTCCCAAGCTAGATTGAGTGGGTTTCCATATATACCTCCAAAATCACGCAGATTAATAAACATGGACTATAAGCACTTCGTGAAAATAAAACTTCTGTCTTTAACTGTCCACTATCATCTCCAACCTTTCTCCTCCTCACACATTTCTCATATTTCCACCACGCTTAACTGCTTGTCCTGCATGCCTGGACCTGCTGTTTCTGGCCTGCCTTTGTGCATGCGACCTGTCCAGAATGACTTCCCCATTCCTTTATCTGGGTAATTAGCTTTATCATCCATGAGGACTTATTTCAAGCACTGCTTCATTTAGAAATCTTTACCAGACCCTTTAAGTGCAAAAAAAAAAAAAAAAAAAAAAAAAAAAAAAAAAGTCATTCTTTTCCTGTGTCCTAAAACAGCTATATTTTACATAAAGTGTTTATACCTGGCATGGCTTTGATCATATGGGATCAACATTGACACTTCTCTTCTGTTTCTCTCATTGGACTTAAAATGAAGGATATGGGCTGTGCTTATATCCCTGGCTCTCTATTATTTAGCACAGTGTTGAACACATAGAATGTCCTCAATAATGTTTATTAAATGAAAGACTAAAATAACCATTTAATCAATCATCTATTAATTACTAATTAATTAGAAGATGTCAAAGGGAGAAAAGGATAGAAAAGCAGTCTACAGTGACTCAATCTCTGACTTCCAAACATGACTCTTATTGTGAAACTACTGTTCTCAACTACGCAATGCAATAGATGGCTATTTATTTCTTTTATTTTTCCACTGCAGGGACAAGAATGAAGGTCAGGTGGAAAAAAAATAAAAACAAAACAAAACAAAAAAACAGTCTTTTTCAAAATCCCGTTTCCAGAGCATCTATCCAAGATTAGATAACTCATGTCTTCAGTAACAGTTCCTCAGTAGCTAGAATGGCATTGCATCTGCTCTGTGGTACATACTACGGTGCTTAATGTATAGTAAACATTAATCGAACTGAATAAGTCGTCAAACCCATTTATGTGCAGTATTGGTTTTCCGTGTACCTGAAGTCAATGTTCTTGTTCAGGTTAGACAGTATGTATATCACACATATCGAATGTAATTTATCAGGTAACTGGATTCGGCGCCCACTCACTATAAAAACAGACTAAGATTCAAAACGAAATACTATTTTTAATAGAACATACATGTGGAAAATCGTTTATAGAGCTCAATCCCTGCCTCACAGGAGATGAAAATGTGATCCTTTGCTAGCTGAGACAGAATCCTCCATGCTACATTAGGCCTGATAGCAAATTTTGTACTTGCAAGCTTGTATAAAAACTGTATATCTGAAATCTTAATAATGCAGGAAGGTAGATTATGTTTTTCTTCTCTGTTCAGGTTTACAAATCAGAACTAATTCCTGATTTGAAACTCAGCAATTCTAGCAAAATCTATAGGAACAGTTTGCTAAGGTTTCGTATATGATTGAAGGAACCTGAATTTATAGACACACACACATAGACACACACATGTGCAAACACACACAGACCCACACAAATGCCAAAATGAGAATCTTGTGCTGAAAATCATGATCATACCCATGTACAGTGAGAATGATCTTGAATGTTCAATATTGGTCACCTAAAAAAATATGAAGTATATAAGTGAAAATTTAAAACAAATCTTCTAGCATCCTCTATCTGAAACATTTTCATTTTTCATTTTAGTTTCTGGCATCATCCACACACGTATGCAGCGTGGCCACGTTATGAAGAGTATCAGATTTCAATTGAGGTTAGGAAGAAAGTCAGATTTGGATTTCAGTTCAAATCTAGAATATTCCATCTATCAGCTATGAGAGTTGAATACATTTAAAAATAATTCCAGCCTTAGGTTTTCTTGTCCATAAAGTGTATGAATAAAATTTATTTTGCCAAATTTGCTGGTTGCTTTTAGGGATCAAAATCAGTAAGATTGACTCCTCTACCCTAGTCTTAACATTCCAGCTCCATATAATAATAACGTGGAATGCATGGCTTTATTGTTCCAAATATTTACAACTTCTTGCATGAAATAATTATATTACAATCCCCACTGACATCAGTTTTGGCCATTTGACTTGCTTTAGCCAGTGCAAAAGGAATAGAAATCTCATGTATTACTACCAAATGAAAGCTTTAAGAGCATTCCTACAGTTCTGCCATTCTTTTCCCTCTGAAGCAAGACTGCATGACCTAAACAGAACCCACTCCTATATGCTTTCGTCCAATAAGTAAATAAGTGTGTTCGTGTGTGTTTGTCTGTTTGTGTGCATGCATACAAATATGCATGTGTATATGACTCACCTTTGTTGTAAGCTACCGAAACATTGGGAGCATTTGTTATTGCAGCATAATTTAGTGAATCTGACTGATACACATTAGAACCTCTTAACTACTTTTCACTTAGATATCCCACCAGATTAGCTGATGTCATTTCCTCTAAACAACGTACCAAAAGCCCATAGTTATTACGCTAACATTTAGTACTTTCGCATTTTTCTGATCACACGAGTGAAGTGAATAATTAATAAGAGTTGCTTTTATGCCATGTATAACTATTACTGCAATATCATGTTGTAATTTAATGCTATGATGAGTAAGTCAAACATGGTTAAACACACTGATAAGAACAAACCACTAAATACATTACTGTTGATTTTTTAAATGATGAAATGTACATGAAAGTGTTTTGTAAATTAAAAATTGCTGTTCTGAAATATCAGTTTATACTAATTTGTTAATTAGTATGTTTTTGAGCAGCTACTTTTTGGAAGACATCACGCAGGGGATAACATGAGACAAAAGAACATACAGCTATCCTCAAAGGACTTTCAGTCCAGTGTATTTTAAAAGGGAATCGGCAGTAGCCTATTTAACAATGTACCTCAGTGATCATAGTACCAATACATTCTCCTCTATCAATGAAAACAAATCAAAACAAAACAAACAAAAACTGGTGCAGAAGGTTATGGACCCACTATAGCTAGATTTACAGAATCAGGAAGATGATATGTCTTTCTATTTTATTCAGCGTTTATATATTTTCATTTCTTTATCCTTTCCAAAGTAACACAAGCTCACTAGCACAGGCTTAAAATAAAGCAATAGAACAGTGGTTTTGGTACTATGTTTTGTCATATAAAACCTATTTTAATGGAGGCTCTTGTTAGAAGCCTTCTAGGGAGAGGTCTCTTTGTGTAAGCCCAGCTGCCTACCTAACTGTCTCTGCTGGCAATCAATTCATCAGACCCAGAAAACTGTCAAAATGAAGGCACTGCCTATGGAATCACACATATCAATTTCTCTAGTGAATCTGATTTAAATGGATGTGACAACGTTCGTTTTCCTGACTTGAGGAAATAACCTGATCTCAGGTAAAGGAAGTGGTGACAAAACCCACCAACCTACCTCACCATGTCTACAACCATCATTCACATGGAACTTCCACCACTGCCAGTCACTATGTCACCAGGCCACAAAGAATAGTTCCATTTTAACTTACAAATCCCATATCATATGGAGAAAGAAAGAGCAATGCAGTGTCCCCAGGATGCCCAGCCTATAGGCAGGTCAGATCACCTATTCCTCTAACGGTGGAGTGGAGCTGAATACTCGTTGTGCAAAGGTTTCTTAACAAATCAGCTCAGCGAAGGGTTCATATCTTATTAGACAATAATCTTCAATGCTATAGTCTGCGAGTTGTTGGTCTTCCCAAAAGTTCTATGTTGAAAATTAATCACCAAGCTACTGGTATTTGGAAGTGGGGCTTTTGGGGAATGATTAGGTAAAGAGGGTGGAACCTCCATCCATGGGATTAGTGTCCTTATAAAAGAGCCCCCAGTGAGCTTGCTTGCCCCTTCCACCATGTGAGGACACAGCAAGAAGGCACCATCTGAAGAAATGAGCTCTCATCCGACACCAATCTGATGGAGCCTTGATTTTGGACTTCCCAGCCTCCAGACTGTGAGAAATAAATGTTCATTGTTTATAAGCCACTTAGTCTGGTATTTTGTTATAGCAAACAGATTGTACTAAGGCAACAAACATATGTTCCTTACAGGTAGACAGTGCGCATGAGTCACCTCCATGTTTCCAGCACTTAGCCCACTGCCTGGCATACAGCACATGCTCAATATTTACTTCCTAAGCAAATGATTGCTAATCTTTGACAGAGTGGCTGACTGTTCAAATGAATAAAGCCACACATTGGAGTATTTTGACTATTCTTCATCCTCATTATAAAATACAGAGCATTTGGATTATTTGACAGAAGCCTATGTGAGTAATACTGCTTGGAATAATGAAAGTTTTGTTAAGATTTTCTTTATACTCAACCCATTATGCAAGGCCCACCTCAAATATTATCTCCACAATAAAGTATTCTCTAGTCCTCATTTTGTGGTCTAAATCTTCAGTTCTTTTCCTCACCAAGTAATGTGCCAAAGAGCAAAGATCTTCAAGGTTTATGTTGCAATACACTTGCTTTATTGCAGAAACAGCTTAATGGGTCAAATTTTAAAACGTAAATGTGATGGGATGGGCAGGAATGAAATATGGAATGGAATGAAACGGAATGGAATGGAATGGAAAGGAATGGAATGGAATGAAACAGAATAACATGTCTTGCACATAGCAAAGTCTTAATAAGTAATTTCAGTCTGCTGGGAATGTGCATATGTGTATTTGTCTGTACTGTGTTACACTTAAAATATGCTTATTTCTAAGGGGGGGTATGAACAACTTTGCAAATGATTGATATAGATAATAAAATCAGACAGACCTGATGAATACTTTGTTTCTACCACTTGCTAGTTACACAACTTTAGACAAATAACCGCTTTTTAGAGCATCAGTTTCCTCATTAGTGAAATAGGATACCTACCCCCTGTTTTTAGAACTACTACATTAGTTAAAAATAAATGAAATAATGTAAGCACAGTTTACTTGGAATAAAAGATAACTCAACAAGCATTTCTCTCCTTTCCCCTTTTTTTCTTGCTTAACACTGACACATCATTTTTAAAAAGCCAATATTATCTTCTTTGCCTAATAATTCTGTTGGAATTGTGTTGGAACTATAATTAGGTTGGAATGTTTCAGATTTCCCTCATAAGAATTAAGTTCTTTAAGAGAATAATAACTGTTTATTCACTCAGTGAATACGTATTGAACCCTTTTATAGTCAGGCACTCTTCTAGGCAGCAGTGACAGAGCCATAAAGGAGAATAATAAAAATCCCTGGCCCTCATGGAGATTATGTTTCTGATAAAGAAGGCAAATAGAAACCAAATCAATAAGTCACATGCCAGCCAGCAGCTAAAGTGTTAAAGAAAACGTTAAAATAGAAGTAAAAGATAAAACCTTCTGGACAGAAGGAGCTACAATTTTAGATAGGATGGTCGCAGCAAGTCTCACTCTGAGCTGTGAATAGATGTGTCCCACGTTTCATGACATAATACACGTTTAATTAATTAACTGAAACAATAAAATGAATGACATTTAGAAAAAGCAAACATGATAGACAAGTGTAGAAAAGGAATGGAACAAAAACAGGCCTTTATAGTTTTTTTTATTCTACTCTGCAGTGATTTAAAACCTAGGGAAGGGAAAATTAAGCTTTTGTGTAAAGCATGTTTAAAGGCAGATGTGTTTAAAGAGGATGCAAAATCCAGAACAGCGGATGACTCTCATCTAATCTCTGTTATGCTATTTCATGTGAATAGCCAGCAGAGACATGTCCCCAGGGACTGCATCTTTAGCCGCCAAAGGACCTGTCAGGGTTGATGTTTCAACTTTGAAAATGTTTCCAATAGGCCAGATGCGGATCTTTGAAAAATAGTCTAGGTTTCCTAAGAGATGTTTCTAATTCAAAGAAAAATCAGACCCAAAGAGATCCAGCGTAGTTCAATCCAAAACGGGGTCAGATTTCAAAGCTCTCCAATTCAGAGGGGAAATAACTATGAATGCTAATTCATTTATTCTGTGTTTATTAAGTGCTTATTGGGTACTTCGGGGCTATCTAACGGGTGGAGGAAGGTGAACAGCGTGAACACTTATGGAACACTCACTGTGTGTGGAGTCCTGATGACAGACCCTTTACAGGCCTATCTCAGTCCTTACATCAGTTATATATGGGGGGTATTGTAAGAGATTGGTTACTGCTCACCAAACTTGCTTTCTCTTCTTGGGCACCCCACTCAATACCATTTTTCCACCTCTTACAATCACCTGACACTGACTGAATTCTACCCAGTGGAATGAGTATAGGAGTAACATATATGACTAATCCTGGCCCCTTCATAACTTCTTCCTATGCTGCCCCGTGCTCCCCCCTTTCCCCAGGAAGATCTTGAGACCTGTGGCGATCTTAGAAGTGATATCAGGAGTAGGAAACCCCTCCTGATGCACCATTCCCGGATGCCGCCTAAGGCCAAGCCTGACACCCTTGGTTGCCAGTAACATGGTGTTGCACTGTTGCATGGGCAAGGGATGGAGAGCTATCGTGACACACAGAGACTTGCGGGTTTATTTATTATAACAACTAGTCTGTCCCTAGTTAATTTTAAAATTGGTAACGAAGGATTCTGGCATGATTAAATCAAAAATGTGTTCATATATTGCACTTGGGCAATGGGTGTCAATAAAACAGAATGACATAAAAGGCTATAGACACTTGTTGTGAAATGGCAAAAACATTGGTAAAACTGTCCCTTGTGATTACTTCTATGGCCAACCAAGTGCCTACTGAAACTGCAGCTCTATAAGAAATGGATAGAATGAGCCAAAGCGTTTCTGGGATTGATTGCTCCTCTTTGTTTACGCTGATGATCACAAGAGATGAGCTCAGGAGAATTATTCCTATTTTCAAGCAAATGAAGGGGAAGCAGATGACAGACTGATTTCAGAAATGTTTGGAAACACCAACTCAGTCTGAATATCAAATATCAGGAAGAAGATCTTTTAAAAAAAGTTCTAAGTGGGTTGGGCACAGTGGCTCACGCCTGTAATCCCAGCACTTTGGGAGGCCAAGAATCATCTGAGGTCAGGAGTTCGAGATCAGTCTGGCCAACATGGTGAAATCCTGTCTCTGCTAAAAATATGAAAACAGGTGGGCGTGGTGGCAGATGCCTGTCACCTGGGAGGCTGAGGCAGGAGAATCGCTTGAACCTGGGAGACGGAGGTTGCAATGAGCAGAGATCCCGCCACTGCACTCCAGCCTATGTGCCAGAGGGAGACTCCACCTCAATAAATAAATAAATAAATAAATAAACAATCATTCTTAGCAGCACAGGCCCAAAAACACTTACCAATTGGAGAAAAGGCCTCACCTTTGTGGCAATTATTAAATGAAGGCTTTTACCTTCCTTACCAAGCCCTTTCTTTCAGATGATCCCAATGTATCCATATTAAGTGAAGGAAAAAGGCAGAGTAACACAAAAAGAAGGCAATGATGTAGGTTTATGAGTGATATCTAGTTCGTTTTTGACTTTTTTCATGTGGCAAGTGGATCTGCCTGAAAATAAATAGAGAAGAGGCATACGACACGTTTGACAGTTTTTGTGTCGTCAAAAGACTATGATTTTCCTTTAAAAGAGCCTGGGATTGCCAAACACCCCAAAATGCACTCACAGAAAATGGGCTAGATAATTCATTCAGCCCCTAGAAGGGTGTATTCCACAATCCCCACTTCAGATGTGGCCACGGAAGACACTAAACAAAGGAGAACTAACTATCCAGTGTGTGACACCAAGGGCCCACCCCGTAGCAATAGATCAGAAATTTCCTCCCGGAGAACAAATTCAGAGTATAAATAAGTTTCTCCACTGCCAAGACAAAAACATCACCCATGAACCAGTAACTGCTGTGTTATCTCCAATGCTTCCATTTTCCAAATAAAGTGTTTTACGGTGATAATGCCATCTTGCTACCCCATTTAAAAGGGCTTTGGAATAAGGGGTGGTGATCTTTCCAGTTATAGGTCAGTGATCCATATAAAGTCATGGCTGATCATGAAGGAAAAGGAGTAAATATCACCAAGTGAACTTGGACTTTGAGCTGAACGCAATAACTGAATTGGATTTTGAGTAGTCTACCTTTGGGCTGTGTTTTCTGAGTACGTGAAGAAGGGTACAAATGGGTATTTAGTGAAATGCCTGCTGTAGCTATAATTGCTACCTGTACACCAAAATCTCTGTCTATTTTTTCTTGGCATTAGGCTAGATTCCTTTTCTTTGGCTCTGCAGGCACGTAGATCAAGTAATTTCATTATAGCCAAATGTGAAAAAAAGTGATCCACACCATACGACCCTGAAAAATCTCTCATATGTATTATTCCACACTCCGTCCTCTTCCTTTAGCTGGAAGCTAATACTCATGGAACCTTAGACGTCATATATTCAAGATGGCAAAGCCTTGGTTAGCCTGGATCCCTCAGAGACTACAGGAAGCAGAGCCTCTCTCCTCAGCAACAATCAGAAACATTCATTGCAGCTTGTTAAGTGAGCAAGACATAAATTTATACTGAACTCAGAATTTTGTTTATTTAATAGAAGATACAATATGATAGCCAGGTGTGGTGGCTCATGCTTGTAATCCCAGCACTTTGGGAAGCTGAAGCAGGAAGATCACCTGAGGTCAGGAGTTCAAGACTAGCTGGACAACATAGTAAAACCGCCTCCGCACTGAAGATACAAAAATTAGCTGGATATGATGACGCACACCTGTAATCCCACCTACTTGCAAGGCTGATGTAGAAGAATCGCTTGAACCTGGGAGGCGGGCGTTTCAGTGAGCCAAGTCATGCCACTGCACTCCAGCCTGGGAGACAGAGTGAGATTCCATCTCAAAAACATCAAAAAACAGGTACAATATCATACTCTCCATTTTAGAAGTGAAAAACAAGGCTTGTTATCGTTTTAAAATTTATTATGTTTAGTAATTTATGTAATTTAGAGAGGCTGAACTCAAATATGCCTCTCCAGCTCCAGCATCTCTTTTTGTTATGCCAAATTGTTTGAGAATTGAAAGTATACTACAGGTTATTGAAAATGGGATCTATTGAGGTTGAGATAAATCAACTAACCGTTTCCTACTTTCAGACATTAGGCAGATTTGCTTCTGCTCCTTCTTTAGGTAATGGGTTTTCTTCCCTGTAGTATGACTAAAAAAATCATTTTCCTTTGAGTAGCTAAGGAAGCAGCCAGTACTGTGTGAAGAAACTGAATCTGAGCATGCCCTGCAAGCTAACGAAATGACCCCCTCCTTTCCCCAACTGCTGATTCCACTGGGATTCCTTAGGTAAATGAAAATCATAAGCCATTTGATCCTGAAAGTTTTTCTGCAGAAAGGCAAGATCAGGTCCTTTCTTTGTGTTAACTCTTGCCTTGATTAAATTGGCTTTTTTTCTTAGCGAGTTTCCAAAGCTCTGAGTTACGAACAAGAAAAGGTTTTAATAGGGTCCTAGATTTTAAAGCCAATGGGCAACACAGCCTGGGTCCTTTATGATGTGTAATGAATAAAAGAACCCAAATCACTGCTTTTTAAAGTCCTCTGTTTAAGAATCATAATAATTTTTCCCTTTATTCCACCCTGCTCCCCTTTTGTTATTTTACTTTCTCCCCAGTGCCACTTTCTTTAAAACGCACATATACGGGACAATCCCAGAAACTCTGATTTCTGTAGGGGAGCACTCTGGCTGGAAGAGGCCAGGAGCCCCTCTCCCAGCTGTGCCGGCACTTTCAGAGCATGACATGGCCTGTGTCCTCACCCTGCTGTCCTGTCTCTCCATTCCTACCATTGCTGTCCCTCTCCGTTCTCCAGCTCCGTTCATGCTTGTTCTGGCCCCTTCTTTCTTTTTCCACTCTTGTACTCCCTATGCCTCCTCTTGATCTTTGTAACAAAGAAACCCCACAGTGGGGAGGGTTGCAAACTCTTCTCCAACCAGGGCAAGTTCCTGTGCACAAAACAAACAAAAAGGGCCTCCCTTTCCGGACGAACAGTGTGTTCCTCCTCCCCGCAACCCCAGTGTGTTTCTCATAGACTTCCCCTTAGGCAGATGGGCAACCTAGGACATCATTTCAAACTTTAGAGTTTTTTTCGTTTGTTTGTGTTTTTCCTTTTGGTGTTTTGGTTTTTGTTGTTTTCTGTGGAATTTTTCTCTCCTTTTTTTTTTGTTTTTTTTATTTTTGAGATGGAGTCTCGTTCTGTCACCCAGGCTGGAGTGCAGTGGTGCCATCTCTGCCCACTGCAAACTCTGCCTCCTGGGTTCAAGCAATTCTCCTGCCTCAGCCTCCCTAGTAGCTGGGATTACAGGTACCCACTACCACGCCCAGCTAATGTTTATATTTTTTAGTAGAGATGGGGTTTCGCCATGTTGGCCAGGCTGGTCTTGAACTCCTGACCTCAAATGATCCACCTGCCTCAGCCTCCCAAAGTGCTGAAATTACAGTTGTGAGCCACGGTGCCAGGCCTGTTTTCTCTCCTTTCCAAGTCCCAGGAGCACATGCAAGGTTATCTGAGTTGAACTATAGCAATTTTCAAATTTTGCCCTAGCACAGAAATATTGGATATTGTAACAAGAGAGAAAATGATAAGACAATGTGTGTCCCGTACGGTCCTCTCTTGCCACAGACACACTACAGAGGTGCCTGGGAACACAGGGTAAGCAAAACATTTCCATAAAAGTGTTTTATTTTAATTGCTTAACAGCTTCATGCCAATGAATCATCTCTCAGTTGAGGATGAAGTGCCTGCAGAGATTCATCAAGATTACCCCAGCTCGTGATTGGAAAGGGAGAGGGAAAAAGTAGTGCTGGGACATCCAGCTGTCACATAGCTAACCAGAGAGCCATGTGGTCAAACAGAGGCCCGCTGGGGCTCTTAGGTGAAAAAATGGGTGCCAACTTAATAGCTGCACAATCTAGAACACGGTGTCAGGAAACTTAAGTTCTTTCTCCTGTCCTCATTAGGTAGCCTTATGCAATTCAGAAGAAAAACGAGGAGGAGCATTCCTAAAGGGCTCACACTGTTTGGGATTTGTCCGCCTTGACTCTTCAGGCTGCAGTGGCATTTGCTGAATACCTGCTGTGTGCCAAATCTCATCTCCCTCCCTTCCATCAGAACAAACAAATCCCAACAGGGATGAGAGGTTGTAAAAGGATTACCTTATGTAAACTTATTATAAACACACATACATACACCCCATAGGTCCAAATTGCAGAACTCCAAAATCAACTTGAAGTCGTGACAGGTAGATGCGGGGGTGGAACAAAGTCTTTCCGATAAACGTAGAGTCTGACTTGAACCGTTAGCACAGCCAGGCAGGGGCTACTTGCAAAGTTAACTCTCATTCTTGTTTGCCTTCATTATTCCCCGTAACTTGCTCATCTTTCTGTTACAGAATTGGTCACTCTGGGTTGTACTTATTTAATTTGCTATCACCACAATGAGTATCTTAAGGGCCACATCAGAGCTTTTTCTATCAGTACATTCAGAACTCAGCACAGCATTGGTACACTGTATAGGCTCAATAAATGCTTGGGAATGAAGGAATATACGAATGAGTGGGGTAGACTCGCACTTGTTTTTAAAAGTGTGGTGAAAATTCTATACATACGACACTGAAAAATTCAGATAATTGTCCATTTATTTTAAAATTCCTTAAGAAAATTTAATAAGTAAGCCATAATGAAACAATTTGGGGAATTTAAGAGATGAGTAGAGATCACCGAATTCAGTTTCCTGTCTTTAATTAAATTTTCCATTTTCAAGTGAGTATTTGGCAAATACACATGGGTTTTATCTAGCAGGACCAATGGGATAATAACATCAGGTTGAATTCTATTAGGCAATAAAAATTCAGCATCAATGGGGCTCTGTGGGGAGAAAATAAATCAGCCTTATTCTGAATATACCAGGCATCATTTTGCTGAAAGCCTACTTAATTTTTCATATCTGGCTACCAATCGAGGAAAAATCACCAACCCTTGCTCCAGAAACATGAGTAGAAGTAAATCAAAAATTCCAATAGTTAGTAAACCTTGAATTTTCTTTTGATATCCATTCCCTTCACTTCCCTACAGTTCTTGTTCCTCTTCAATTACTTTTAAAACTGTAATCCATTTAATTTCCAAACAAGGAATTATGCTTCTCTACATTGGAACCTGACTCAGTTTACTCAGCAGCAATCATGTTACAAACCACCTTTCTATCACCCACCTGCCTATCTATATTAATTAATATGTGCAAAGAGCAAGGAGCTCCTGGTAGAGAATGGCCCCACATATTCACAAAGGGCTATTATCATTAATTGCCAGTCAGTAATTAGATGTCCCGGGGTCCATTATCATATCCATAAACTTGCGAATGCTTGAGCCATAATGTTGCCATTTGAAGTGTTGTCAAATGTGGATGTCAAATGTCTTTCAATGTCATGTCCTCTTCTGGGCAAGTAGAATGACATTGTAGTACTGCCTTCTGGGCAATTTTCAGTTAATAATGAGGCAAATGGCTCTCAAACAGCTTCAAACAATAACCCCTTATTGGATTACCAGACAATGAATTAATGGCCACAAAGTGACTGGCAGATCATATCTTAATTAAGCCCAGGTAGTTAAGAAGGCTGTGTGACTCCTTTTAATTGCATTTCCATAGCACACGTAAACTGTACCTCACCTTGGCCAGAGATTTGCCCAATTTTTGAATGCCAACATGGCAAAACATCTTAAATCTTCATTTAATGTTGCAAACGTAAACTAGTTTCTCTAAACCTCAAGAAATTACTATGCCAGTTGTTAATAATGCTATCACACACTTTTAGTTTAAATATCAGTCTAAGATCTAAAAATTGGACAGCTTTACCCTCTTCCATTCGGCAGGGAGATGAGTTGATTTTTTTTTTTTTTTTTTTTTTTTAGCACCAAGCAAGCAGACCAGACCACTAAAGGAAGGGTTATACTAAAGTTTGACTGGGTAACCTTGACTTTCTGTCTTTCAGCGTACAGCATCAAAAGAATAGAACATGACTACTCCTTGCCCACAGACATGTGGAAATATTAAAGAGAGTATGTTTGAAAATCCCCTTAGCTTCATGGATTCAAGAAGCCTATGTCTGATTCCTAACTATGCTGC
Organism: Saimiri boliviensis; assembly: GCF_048565385.1. Taxonomy (NCBI): domain Eukaryota; kingdom Metazoa; phylum Chordata; class Mammalia; order Primates; family Cebidae; genus Saimiri; species Saimiri boliviensis. Next base: position 67,189,405 of record NC_133454.1, on the reverse strand, counting down.
CAAGTATCTGCTCCAGAATGAATGATTTACATGCTCTGGGAGGCTCTGCACCCTCATTTGAAAAATGAGGGAATTAGACCGGAACCCAGACGAGAGTTTTGTTTTCTAAACTGTATCCTAGGGGATTTATTTGCCACAGAATGTTAATAGGTGTTTCTGATGAAAGGATTTCCTGGTCAGGTACATTCAAGCATGCAGGTGACAAACCAGGTTAAACATATGTTAATGCATTTCAGAACTGAAGTATTACTCTCACTGCCGTCAATGTGCTAACATAGTTTTCCAAACTCTGGGTTATGCAAGCAATATTTAACAAACTTATTAAGGAAACATATTTCAGCAAAGTATGCATGGTCCTAGTCTGGGAACTAACATTAGGAAAATTGAGTTCTGATAGTATTCCACACAGTTTACCACTGTGGGAGCCTCAGGAACAGTCATAGGCAATGGGGAAAAGGCTCCAACTTCATTTCACTAGCTCCTTAGCTACAGCAGGCCTACTGTTTTTTTCCTTCTGACATTGTTTGCTTTAATTTCTTAATAATGAGTAAGACTTGTTCAAAAGAAAAGGTGCTCTGACCAAAATAATTTGAAATCCACCAGATTAAGTGTTCTAAAATCCCCTCCACAGCAAACATCCCTGAGTGTATTACTATTTTAAAGAAAAATGTGTAATAAGATAAAATATGCATATAATTAGCTTTCTTAAGTTCTCTAGATTCAATTTATGATGGTTCTATTCCAGGCTTTCTAGCCTATGCTATTGTTCCAGCCATTGTCAATTTGCACTTCATATTCGAGGGTATGAAATACACCTTTATTTTTGAAGCAGTCGTTTTATCTCACTGAATAGATAATATGCACTCTCATTCTCAACATTCCAGAAGTTACAGCTTAGCTCATCTGACTTCATGCCGTTCCAGGTGCTCGCAGCCATCCTTCCTGACTTGGTAATTAATCAGGGTAACTTTCTTTTTCTCTTCGGCTCATGATTGATTTTCTCCACAAATGATTTTGGGCTCTTCTTGCATATCAAAGGCCACATAAGGAGTCATTGTACTGTGCTGTTAATAGGTCCCTGAGAATGGAGACTTGTTTCCCTTTTTTTCTTCCAGAAACTCACAGCTTTGGGTTAAAAAGGTTTCTGCTTCCGATCTTAATTGGACATCAGAATTTACAGTATCTAGTCAAAAAGAACAAAATCATCTCTTTCTGACTTTCATCTACAATCCTACCCTTCCCGGGTATATTTACGTAAGCCTTTAACCATGTCATACAAACAATGTTCACTTGGCTTTATACATTCCGGATTAGGAGTAAATTAGTCAAAGAGCTGGCAAGGCTTTAAGACTGAAATCCTTTGTTCGTTTATGGGAGGAAAGCAATTGCTCATGAATGCTGTGACTTCTATTGCCTAGGACTGAGGAAGAGGTATGCACCTGAGTGACTGGTGGAGCCAAGTGTGAGGACAGTGAAAACATACAGAGCTATTTGGCATGGGCAGAATCGCCCTTGCATGACATACACCAGCTCGTTGTTTTCACAATAGGAAGAGCAGATGCTCTTGGGAGATTTGGCAGTACAACACGTGGGGTGACAGCGCGCGGCACTGAAGGCATATAATGTAAAAACTGTTATGCCTAGTCGGTTTTCGTTTTTCTTCCATTAAAAATGCAGCAAACTATCCTACCATTCCCCAACTTTATCAAGTGGCACTGGTGAGTGGGGTAGCAGAGATCGATCCACGCATTTCTGAAGGGATGGGTTCCTCAGTGTGTGATAAGCCAAATATATTTGATTTCCAATATGCATGTATGCATAGAAAGCTTCCAATGGATGGTGCTGACATTTATCTTCAGCATCTAGGACTGGTGGGGCTGGTCACCCCTGTGCTCATGAGTGAAAGTAAATGTCAGAAAAGATTAGTGGTCGTGTACTACCCATACACACCGATATTTTTCATTCTCTGTGTATTCCTCATGCTGCTCTTCATTTAGGGAACAGTTGAGAGAAATTAAATGTACCTGTGCTCCGGAGGGAGCAGAATTATGGAAATGAGGGATGTGTTATCGTGTAGCATTTTCACTGAGATGCTTTTCTATGCAAAATACTACTCACCAGCTTGTTTTCTTCTGCAAATGAGAAACAGGGACCTGAAGAAGACTTTGTATTCTTTGGGTCTGCTTGCGACCTATGGATCTTGGAACGCCAGAGAGCATACTGGACACTTTATTTATACTATCAACTGGATCCATTCATTTGTGATTGCAGTTACAACTCAACTGGGGTGAAAGAGGGTGGAGAGGAAGAACTGACCCTGAAACATTCCTCAAAATTATCTGCGTGTTGAACAGTGTGCCCATCTCCTATAGTTAAAAAAAGACAGAAGGAAGTAAAAAAGGAAAAATGAGAGAAAACAAATATATTCAACAATTCCTTAGGATCGAAAGTGGGAATAGAACAGTGAAATGCATTCAAAGTAAAATGCAACTGAGAAGGAAGAGTCCAGTGATGGCAGTCTACAAACCAGACTGCCCCTGACCTGGCCAGCTGGTGCCGAGGCAAAACAGGAGCAAGAACAGTCAGAACAACTCGTCTCCTCTACTCATCCATGCTTGAGTCTAAGCTTACCCATGATTCTCTTTCCACCTCTCTTTTCATTGCTTCAACTTCGCCCCATTAAATTTAAAGCTGAGTTAAACCAAAGAAGGAAGGGAGGGAGGGAAGAAACTGCCCCAATCACAGATTTAAAATGTATTCAAAGGCCACTGGGTTCTTTTTGATCAGGTAAGGAGACCCTAGAAAGGGCAGGCTAGGCCTAAGGACATCTCTCTTCTGATATGAGAGTTACTTGGTTCTCCCAACAGACTCCAGAGCTGAGTTCATCACATCTCAGCTCCTGCATGGAGCACAACACAAAGCACCCCGGAGTAAATGACAGGAAATCCTGGGTAGAACGTTTTCCCTTTCCTGATGACCACAGAGATTGAAATTCCACTCCAGAAACCCTCTCTTCTCATGACCCTCTTCCTTTCAAGTGAAAGAGCGGTAAGCTGAGGACTCTTGAATCCAACCCATCTGCCTCCTCACAAGAAGGAAATCGTGGAGAAGATATTCACACCGATTCAGACAGCAAAGGCACAAAACAAATCCCGTTAAATAGGGTGGCAAGCAACTCAAACACATTGGATGACAAATTCACGCATGTAAAGCCTTATTTAAGCTTTTACGGGTTTGTTTTTCTTTTCTCCTAATTTTCTAAGGCTTATAAATCTAGAAGACTAGACTTTCCACAAGAAGGCAAGATTCTTATTTTGGTCCCACTTATTACCTGAAAGGGCAAAAAAATAAGAGGAAAGAAAAACAAGGAAGTCAGGTAGTTATATTACTGTATCTGAATTTTTTTAAGGCACAATATGGATTGCATTGTCTGAAGAATATCCACTAAGCAAAGAAAACTCATTTGTCAACGCAGGGAGATCTCCTGAAGTTCTTTGCAAAGTATTAATACACGGAGTAGAAGTTCAGAAAAGGACGCAATGTAAGAATATATAATTTAGGATATTTGTGATATGTTTCATTCTTTTCAACGATTCCAGTCTGTCTTATTTCCCCCTCTAAATTTGAAAGTTTTGTAGGTCAGACTGTAAAAACACTAGGACCTAATAATTATGCAGTGCTAAGTATGTGCCAAGCCTTGCACACATATCACTGAATTTGCACAATTAACTCTATGAGAAAAAAATTTTCAGATGAAAAGACTAAGGCAAAGAGCATTTTAGTGACTTACCCAAGGACATGTTTTTTTAATAAATGCCAGGGTCAAAATTTGAACCCAAGCAATCAGACTCAGAAGCCCATGCTTCCATCTTCTAGTCTCTTTTCACATTACATGTATCTTTTGTGAACCTCTCAGATGTTATACTATGCTCATGGAAGATGCTAACTCACAATATGTTGAACTAATTAACATGAGAGCAAAGGGGCATGAGTTCCCATGTAGATTACAAATATGCTTGTCATTGTTCAATTTGTCTCTAAGACAAATATTCTGAGGTGTTAAGGAAAATGCAAAAGGACTCCTATCTTAAAAAGAGCTAGGCTAAATGCATTTTGGGTAAGGAATAAGTCATCACAAACACAATTTTATCACCATTCATTCATTTGTTCATTTGAACATAGCTATTCCTTGAACAGCTCAGGGGTTAGGGTTCCAAGCCCCTGACCCCCACAGTTGAAAATATGGATATAACTTTTGACACCCCACAAAATTAGTGATTAATAGCCTGCTGTTGGACAGATGCCTTACTGATAACACAGTTAACATCTTTTGTATGTTACATGTATTATATACTGCATTAAAGTAAGCTAGATAAAATGTTATGAAGAAAATAACACAGAACAAAAAATACATTTACTACTCATAAAGTAGAAGTGGATCGTCATGAAGGTCTTCATCCTCACCATCTTCAGTTTGAGCAGGCTGAGGAGTTGGTCTTCCAGTCTCAGGGGTGACAGAGGCAGAAGAAAAGCTGTGTATGAGTGAACCATGCAGTCTAAGCCCATGTGGTGCATATTAAATGCCTATGCTGTGCCAGTTACTCTTCTTTTTGTTGTTGTTGCTTTTTTCAGACTGAGTCTCAGTCTGTCACCCAGGCTAGAGTGCAGTGGTGCAATCTTGGCTCACCGTAACCTCCAGCTCCTGGGTTCAAGCGATTCTCCTGCCTCAGCCTCCCAGGTAGCTGGAATTTTAGGTGCATACCACCACGTCTGGCTAATTTTTGTATTTTTAGTAGAGACGGAGTTTCACCATGTTGGCCAGGCTAGTCTAGAACTACTGACCTTAGGTGATCTCCCTACCTCAGCCTCACAAAGTGCTGGGATTACAGGCATGAGTCACAGCACCTGGCCTATGCCACCCAGTTACTCTTCGAAAGATAAAAAATGAGAAAAACAAAGCACACCCCTCCTGCCTTTAGGGGTTCGCTATGGAGTGGAGGAACAAGTGTGGATGCTTTACAAGAGAAGCACTAATAAAGGTTCACTAGTCTTGCCTTGGATGGTGAGGAGCTGAACTGCTCCACATGCTGTAAAGTAAGAGCTAAGTGAGAGGCCCCACATTTAGAATTCTAGGATTTGAAATTACCAAAAGTCCTGAGTTACTGAGGCAGAGTCTTGTGCTCAAGTCCCCTCTCTATATCCCACTGGAAGAACTGGATACACAGAAAGAATTAGAGGTGATAGGAAAGCTGACGTATTTTTCCACTTCTCTTTTGTGCAATCATCTCTGGTGACAAGACTATAGATGGGAATAGAGGAAAAAGACAGCCCTGATTGGGAGAATACTCTTTAGGGAAAGTGGAGTCATTCTAATACATTTAGAACTCTTCACAGATACTGAAGAACGAATCTTTCTTTTAGTTAAGTAAACTGTAAAGGACATGTTGTTTATTTTGTTTTTCGTTGGTCTGCTTGATTATTTGTTTATCTGGCTGCTTATTGTTTAATCGTTTCCACTCAGTTAGATGACATAAAGTGATTGAGACCTCTCTGAATGAGACACGTTCAAAACGAGAACGCTGACACACAACTCACTCAACTGTGCTAAAAAATCACAGGCTTCCTTTCATTTAAAATTATACATGAGACTGTAAATGGTATTCTTTTTTCTCTTTAAAAACATGTTTATTAACGGCCCTGACACTGCCTCTGTTCCAGGGTAGTTTCTGAGAGCCTTATAGAAACCAAGAGAGCCACATTATGTGGGGGCTCCATCAGCAGAGATGGACAGAAAAGTGATGTGGAGACCCAAGGAAAACACAGATAAAGAAGCATGTATAAACAGGAACCCAACATATGAAAACAGTAGCCCTTCAACGCAATGGGAATGATAGACAGTTTAGCAGTTGACTGAAAAACTGATTTGCAATGTGAGAGGAAACAAAGCTATAGCCCTATTTTTTATTCCATTAATATTATTTTTATTATGTAAGATAGACTTCATCTTAATTACCTAAATGGAAAAGGTAGCATTATAAAGCTAAAAAGAAATTATATTTCGTTTTGTTTGAAAACACATATATAACTTATACATAAACATGTATGTGTATGTGTGTGTTTGGCCAGACACTATTGTAAGTTATTTGCAAATTTTAACTTATTTAGTTTTAGTAAATCTCTATGAAGAAGGTAACTTTATTTCTATGTATGTATGTATGTTTGTATTTGAGTCAGTCTCTCCCTGTTGCCAGGCTGAAGTACAGTGGTGCAATCACAGCTCACTGTAACCTAGAACTCCTAGACTCAAGTGATCCTTTTGCCTCAGCCTCTCACGTAGCTAGGACTACAGGTATGTGCCACCACAGCTGGCTATTTTTTTTTTTATTTTATTTTTGTAGAGATGAGGTCTCAGAATGTTGCTCAAGCTGAGATGGAAATTTTAATATATCAATTTTACAGATAGAAAACTAAGGACCATCACTCAGGTCACATAGCTTGGTGGCAGAGTTAAGATTTGGACCCAGGCACCTTGGTTCCAGCATATATGCTCTTTTTTTTTTTTTGACGGAGTTTTGCTCTTGTTACCCAGGCTGGAGTGCAATGGCGCGATCTGGGCTCACTGCAACCTCCGCCTCCGCGTCCTGGGTTCAGGCAATTCTCCTGCCTCAGCCTCCCGAGTAGCTGAGATGACAGGCACACGCCACCATGCCCAGCTAATTTTTTGTATTTTTAGTAGAGACGGGGTTTCACCATGTTGACCAGGATGGTCTCGATCTCTTGACCTCGTGATCCACCCACCTCGGCCTCCCGAAGTGCTGGGATTACAGGCTTGAGCCACTGCACCCGGCCTATATATACTCTTAATCCCTATGCTGTGCTGTTCAATGAAGAACACCAGTGACAAATGGTAACAGATGGCAAAGCAAAATGATACATATCTTCAATATCTACAACTGATAAGTAATTAACATCTTGAATCTACAAAGCATTTTTTCCTGAAAATCTATAAGAAAAAGATCAGTGGTTCAATTAAAAAAAAATAGGCAATGAATCAGTGAGACACAGAAGGAAAAGCCCAGAAGACATACAAATTAATGAAGCGCTCACACCCACCGGTAACCAGAGAAATGCAAATGAAAATAACGGTGAGGTGTCATTTTATACCCATGAACATGGTTTTAAAAATAGGAATCAGGAATTAGATAAAACTAAGACTTGTTGGAGATGCGTGCAGACGGGCACTCTTGCACTCTACTGGCAAGTGTACACTTGTAAAGCCACATTGAAAAGCAATATGGTAGCTACTTACACAGTGAAGCCTGTGGAGTCCCATGACCCAGTGACATCACCACTGACTATGAAACTAGGAGAATTTCTCATCAGTTTGTCAAGGGTTGTCATAGGCTTGTTTGGGTTAGAGGGGAATTGGAAAGACAGCCCTGATAAATCAAATAAATGGATAAATCAGTGACGTATGCATACAATGCACCATCACATTTTATAAAGACACATACACACTCGATGAAATTTATGAAATGCTTTTGTGTGGGAAGCTGTAGCGGAAAGGGACGAGGCATAGAATCAGAGATGGGGGGGAAATGAGTACCACTTTTGGGGATCAATGATCCCCTTGTCAGGGATGATGACGTGCTAGGAACTGAGGAATGTGATTAACTCAACCCTCAACTACCCGGCATCTGTGGTAAAAATAATGAAGAAGAATGAGTGGGAACAGGAATAAAGAATGAGGGAAGCGCCCAGGTATAAGACTGGAATGTATATCGTACCTGGTAAAAGCCCGGATATAAAAATGGTCAGAAAAGCAGCAAGGTGGAAGTGTTGTTGAAACCCAGAGGTTAGAACCACAGTTTAAATATACCTGCTGCCTCTGTCTGTGGGTCCTAGGAATGAATGGGGAGCACAGGTGAACATTAGCTAGGAATCAGGTGTTTCTAGAAGAGGATTAGTGACACCAGGCCTGACAAATGAATGACAGCTCAGACTATCAAATCGAGAGGTCCATGTAGAGTTCCAGTTTACCTGGTGCAGAGTAGTAAGAGATGCCCAAGCCCACTGGCAGGTAGAACACAGAAGCCAAACAGAAAACACACCTTCAAATCCCAAGACTGGCGTGAGCTGAGTTCAGGTCAACATAGAGAGATTGGAGCCATGATAAGTGGCTTTTAACACCATTATTCTTGATCTGGATGCATAAGGACAATTATGATTTGGTTGTGACAAGGTACAGGTGAAGTTTCTACTTGCATTGCTTTCATTGCCTTTATATAAGAATTATTGCCTGGGTGCAGTGGCTCAGATCTGTAATCTCAGCACACTGGGAGGCCCAGGTGGGAGAATTACTTGAGCCCAGGAGTTTCAGACTAGCATGGCAACGTAGCGAGACGTCATGTCCACAAAATTCAAAAAATTAGCCAGGCCTGGTGCTGCACACCTGTGGTCCCTGATACTCTGGAGCCTGAGGTGGGAGGATCTTTTGAGCCGCAGATCAAGGCTGTGGTGAGCCATGACCGTGCCGCTGCACTCCAGCCTGGGTGATAGAGCAAGACCCTGTCTCAAAAAATAAAAATAAAAATAAATTATCCTCATTCTTTCCTCATACTAAAATGAAAACTCTGAAAAGGGAAAGTAGGAGTAGGTTGCCTGGGGTTAGAGAGCAGATTATCATTGTCAAAATTTATAGCTATTCTGTGCAGTACTTAAAATTAGACATAATAAGAGAACTTCAAAGAGATAGATCTGCCCAGAGTCTAAAGTGCTTCTATTCATATCATATGCCACAAAACCCCAAACCATGAAACCCTGACATCTATTATGTGGCTAATCCATAGTGAAAGGCATGGTGGACCCACCCTGCCTCCCCTTGCTCAGTCTCCAAAGCCAACAGATTAAAGGAGCCTGCTCTCTGGAGCTGATGGAAAAAGAGCATATGTCAAGAAGACATAGTTTTGAGTAACTGTAGAAAAACATGAACAAGTACATATGACTCATACAGAGTACGGCTAAAAGAATGGATTAGATTCTCACGTAGGAAGATAAAACACCATCAGTGGTTTTGGAAGAATGTGACCTGTCTTCAATCACCTCTAGCTCTCATGAAGCCCCTACCTGTCATTCACAGTGGCTGGTATTTCCTGGCACTCACTCAAGGGGTACTGAAGGCATATACACCCAGGAAAGTATGCTAAGGAGCCTTGAGGAGGAAAAGGGGCTCATAAAGACAACGGGGTAAACTTCCCGTACTTCTGATTATTCCTGTCATGGCTTCAGTCTTTGTACTATTATTCGTTAAGCTGCCTACCACCCAAACGAAAAATAGAATTAGCCCTCTTCTGTTTTTAATCTTGAATTGCACACTAATTGATTTTTAAAAGTCCTGTTGGGGTCTTGTATTTGCCCTGTAATTAACTGTGTTTGATTACAGAAGTTTCAGTTATAGAGTTATCGTCCCCTTGCCTACTGACAAATGAATCCATCAAGTAGTTCTTAAACACCACTGGCCTTCAGTTGGCCCAAAGTGTAGAAAGAAAAAAACCAGTGGGAAAACAGGTGAAATAAGCATCAGGAGAATCAAGGGGGTGGAAGGCTGTTTGTGTTTAGTCACCTAAAAGCTCTATACAAAATGCATTTCGGGGGAGGGTAAGTGTGATTTATAAAAGTGAAAAAGGAATTATCACCCCCATGCCTGTTAGATATAAAATATCCCAACAATAACCCCACAGCTGGAAACCCTCCTACCCTTTTACTACAGCGCATGGGGGCGGTCCAGCAAGACTCAGAAGCAAAGCACATGGAGTCGGGAAGACAGAAACCCTGATCAAGCAAGATGGGTAATTCCTGGGTAAGAGACACAGAAACGGGCAGTCCTTTGTGTACCCAGATGTGAGCCCTTGAGCCTACTTCTGCTGGGTACGATGTGAAGGCAGGGCGCCACCGGCCATTCTTTAACCTTAAGATGTTCAAGAAACAGTTGCAAGGGAGGACCTCACGTTGAAAGGATCGTGAACAATGGCAAACGATGGGCCTGAGGATGCAGTAGACACCAGGGCCCAGCGTGTTCAGTGGCATGGTCCCTCTGTCTTCAGGCAGCAAAGGCCGTGGAGAGGCAGACCTCAGCTCCCAAACTGGTTGGATACTTGGTTCTGTTTCTCTCTGACGTGAGCAAGTCACTTAGCCTGCTAGCATCTCAAGTTTTCTGCTTTTTATTTCCCAGCAAAATGTGTAGGGCAAGAGATCTGTATTCACTTTACAAGATCATTCTGACAGTGCATTGGGATAACTGTATAAAAGTGATTTTAAATTGTACTCATTCCTGTTGGTAAAAAACACTAGCTAGCACGTGGTAAGCACATGGCTTGGTAGTTTATATACGTTATTTCTAGCCGATTCCTATACATGGCTGGTATAATGGGAATTATTTAAAAGGGCAAGGGACTTTTGGGAGGAGAAACATTTCCATCTTTCTGTCAGAAGGCATTCAGATCTGTTTGTCTCAAAACTTTCCTCCCAGATTCTGAACATGCTGACCAGTTAATGAGAAGAGCAGGTACCTCACCCTGCACAGTTCAGACAGAAACTAGATTTCTAAAATACTGAAAACCCAGTCTCTATTTCCTTCCCTACCGTTGTCAGCTAAGCTCCCAGGAAGCCAAGCATTACCAACCATAGCCATGCCTCAAGCAGCAAAAAAGAGAGAGAGAGAAAACACAAAAACCTTCTTTTCAGGCTTAAATTATGTTTTCTTCTCTATTGATCTGGTGATTGCTGTTTTGGACTGAATGAAAGGGAAGTTGATTGTGCTGTCTTTTCCCTTTTTCCCTTTATCTCCGCCCACATCTTGCTCCTCCCTGGCCCATTATAATTGTCCTGGCTTGGTCCTCGCCTTGCCTTCACGCGGCTAGGTGCACCAGCCTCTTGTTTGGCCATCCCAGAGCCGTCCTATACGTGACCACAGCATGGTATCTGCATAAAACAGGTAACAAAAAGCATCAATGAAACAAGTCCAGTTGAGAGTGTGATACGCCTATCCTCAGAAAGTATATATCGGTTGCCCCCTGCTGATCATAAATTAAAGTTTCAAACTGTGGGTATGGCATTTGAGACCACCCATGATGTCTGGGCCTCTTCTCTTCTCCATCTGGTGATCTCTTCTGTCTCACATTCTTAAATACCATACATGTGCTGATGACCCCACGCCAGTATAAATGTCCTACCAGATATCGCTTTTCACTGGAGGCCCCTTTTATATTCACCTGCCTACTTGACATGTCTACGCTTGTGTCTAACAGACATCTCATCTTAATGTGGACAACATAACTCCTGATTCTTTTTAGCAAACTTACCCACAGCAGAACCCATCTTAGATAGTAGCAACTTGGGCCAGAAGCCCTGGAGTTGCTCTTGACTCCTCTATTTCTCTCACATTGCACGGATAACCATCAGCAAGTCACCACCTGGAGTGACAACAGTAGCAGCTTCCTATGTGACCCCCTGCCACCATGCTTGCCCCGACGCAGAGGCCAGCATCACAGTTTAGAACACATCTCATTCTATCCATACCCTGTTCGAAGCCATCCACTGGCTCCTGTTTCTCTCCTGGTGAGAGGGTCCCCGAGACTTGACCTGATCAAGACTGCTGTTACCTCTCCAGCTACCCACCTGACACCACATTCTGCATCCCAGCCACACCTGCCCATGGATACTCCAGGTCCACTTCTGTCTTCAGGTTTTTTACATAGCCTGTCCCTTCTGTGTGGAATTTATTTCCTAGGAAAACGTGCCAATCCTTCCTTCACCTCTTTCACGATGTTGCTAAACATAGCTTTCCTAATGGTTTGCCCTAAATATACTGTTAGGACTTGTCCCTGTATCTCTTGTTCAATTATTCTGCTTTTTTTCCCTACTGAACAGCATGTGTTACGTTTTGCATATTGTATGCCTCATCCATTGTATTATGTGTATTGTCTGTCTCTCTTCACTAGAATGTAAGCTCTGTGAAGGCAGTTGTATCTGTTGGTTTTGTTCACCGACATATCCTAGGCACTTTTAGCAGTGCCTCTTCATAGCTGTGCCTTTACTGCAATTCTCAGTTGATTCTGCCTCAGTAAATATTTATTGGATGACTGAATGAATGAATCAGGACACATTCCGCTTCAGCAAACTCATCTCCCACTATCTTCTCCCATCTAGAATCTGGCTAGAGTGAATTTCTGTCATTCTTTATCACACAAATGCAAACTCTATACTGATTATGTCATTAACTCAGCCTCAAGTGTTCGTTATCCTAACACCACCCCCCAAAAAATGCAATTTGTTTTTCTGGATTCAGCTAAAAAACCATTGCTCCCTTCCCTCATGTTTCCATTCTCCCTTTCTCCATTCATCCCTCCTTTCCTCCCTCCCTGCCTACCCAAGCTCCATCTCTTCCTTCTTTCCACACACTGCTTAGCATTTTTATGCAGTATTTACTGTGCTCACCACAGCAGACTTGAAAACTCAGACACAGTCCTCACCTTCAATTAGCTGATAGTCCGCTAAAGTTTTCTCCAATGCCTCTGTAAGAATAAATCACTCCAATGTCTGCCTTTCTGGGTGGCAGCTGGAGACAGTGACAAGAGCAGAGCCTTCAGCATCATAAGCATCTTCCAGCTCCATGCTGATCAGCGAGCTTACTCAAAGCACTCAAGTAGTTCATGTCCTTTGTAGGGACATGGATGAATCTGGAAAGCATCATTCTCAGCAAACTGACATAAGAACACAAAATCAAACACTGCTTGTTCTCACTCATAGGTGGGTGTTGAACAATGAGAACACATGGGCACAGGGAGAGGAAGGTCACACACTGGGGTCTGTTGGGGGGTGGGGAGGGTTAGGGGAGGGACAGCAGGGGCCAGGGAGGTTGGGGAGTGATAACATGGGGAGAAATGCCTGATGTAGGTGATGGGAGGATGGAGGCAGCAAACCACCATGGCATGTGTGTACCTATGCAACAATCCTGCAAGATCTGCACATGTACCCCAGAACTTAAAGCGCAATTTTTAAAAAAAAGGATCTTGGGTTTGAACATCCTTGTCCAAGAGTAGAGGAATGGGGTAGTAAATTAGGATACTGCAGCACCAGGGAATTATCCCCATCACTGATTGTCAACATATGTTCTACACAAGTGTCAATGGGATAGTTTTTCATTGTGTAAAAAGAAAATGTTCCAAGTAAAAATTAATTTTGAGAAAATAAAGCACTCAACCTCATTAAGCTTCTATTCTTCATCTTTAGCATGAGGATAATAATTCCTACCTGAGAAAGTCATTCGACAATTATTCTAAATACTACTTAATAATTATATATAATACAATATGTAATAATACAACTAATAATACATGATTAAAATAAATAATGTGCCGATGCCCTTTTAGCATGTAGTTGGCATTCAAGCATTAAAGTCCCTTTTACGTGCCTCCAGTGCCCAGCAGTGACTGCATTTCTTTCTTATAACCCTTATTTTATTCTGCCTCACTCTTTAAGTTATTTCCTTATCTGCTTCCCAGGAGACGTTGAGTTCCTGGTGACCTCCCTGCAGTGTACAGCTTTGCAACTGCAGAAAGCAGTTCAGGAGGGTTACAGATGGGAGCTCCTTTCCTTGCCTGTGAGTCCCTCATTCATCCTCTTGGCGTCCATGTATGATCCTCCTGATACTTCCCCTCTATTCAACCTCTTGTTCTCCATTGCTTTGTCACGCACTTCAGTGGCCTCAGAGCTCCCGTCTTCCTCACTCTGCGAAGCTCCCCTATTCCACTCCCACCCCTTTCCCCCACTCTGCCCCACACATCCTCCCTCTTCTTCCCCAGGTTCCAGCGCAATCCTCCCATCCTCTCCTCTCGATCATCACTCTCTGTCAGGCTCCTGTCCTCACAAAACGGCCAGGGGAAGTTTTATTGATCTCCTGGTAATGCCCGAGTGCCTCTGAAGGTTGAGGTCAACAAGAGTAAAGCATCCTACTGAACCACAAAACCTAAACTCCCCTTTAGTATGAGGGGCATCAATTATTCAGAGTTGTCAGATCACGAGCACTCTCAAGCGGGGGATACTGCATGAAAATGTGGAATGAGCATGTGGAAGGTTAGCGTGGGCACGACCAGGATATCCAGTCTTCACTCACAAGCCAGGGAGCCTCACCCAAGCTGCCGGGAGACTGGCAATGATGGCCAAATCTTGCCATTGATCACGAGGACAACGATACCTAACATGATCCCATAATGAAGAGAGACCATCAAAGAAACTATTCATATCCAAAAGGTCGTTGAAGCTTTGAGTCTTTTTTTTTCGTGTGTCCCATAACCTCATGTGTATCTTGTCTTAATTTCTCTGCTTGCTTAATAATTAGACACCTGAGTTCTACAAAAATCAAAATAAATTCAATTAATGATGGGTTTCACTTGTCACTTTCCCTGTGCCCTGACTTATTTTGCTGACATTTTAGAGGCTCCTGTGATATCTCAACAGTGAAAGCGTGGAGTGTATTCGTTAAAAATACATGGGAAACAAAGAGCTGTGAATTAGAAGTCTGGGAGAAATTTCACCAGCTGACTCATTCCAAAGAAATGTGTGCCTTGCAACAAATGGGCCATCTGAGTAGATGTTACTGTCATCTCAGGAGGCCCCCAACTGGCCCCTGGCCCCTGGGCTTGTGCACACATGGTTTCCCTGCTAAGAACTCTCTTCTCCAGCTCCCTTGGTTAACACTCACTCGCCCTTCTAGACTGTTCTTGGATATCTCTTATTCTGGGCAGCCCTTTGGTCTGGCTTAGAAACTCCTCCTAGATATCCCCAGTTCTTCGTTTACTATAAAATCACTGAATTTATAATCCAGTGTAGTAATTCCACTGGAAGCCATGTAAGACGGAGTTACACTGAATATAACCAGTGTACTTAGTTATACTAAGACAGGTCAGAAGCATAAATTCACAAACTGCCTGGGCTTGAGTTCTGACTGTATCTCTCTCTGTTTTCTGATCTGTAAATATGAGAATAATAGCCATAGTATCTACCTCAAAGTGTCTTGCTGATGATTAAATAAGGAGGCACATAAAAATTACTTAGAAGAGGCCTAGTGCATAGTGAGCATTATGTAAGTATAGCTGTCATCATGATTATTTTGCCTGTATAAGCTCTGTCAGGGCAGAAGCCATTACTGTGTTATTTTTTCATTACCCTGTGCCTATTCCAGAGCCTGGCATGTTCTCCTACATAATTGCTGAATCAAGAGATGCTCTCAAGATAGGAGTAGAGCTCGACAATAATCTGCTGAGTGCCTCTGGCTAGAATTCCTTTACCAAGGTCACAGGAGATATTCTCCTTTTAGCAAGGTCACAGGAGATATTCTCCTTGGGTGTCTTGCATTCCTACACTTACTGCAAAAGATGACCTGTCTTTTCATGGATATTTGTAGCCTGAACAACCTGAAAGACAGAGATAGTATCTCCCTCCTGAGCAGAGGCCATGTTTTCTTTAACACCCAGTATAATAAAAGTAACGTTTCCCTTCCCGGCAAGAGTTGAGCAGGTTTCCTTGCAGTCTATTATAAAAGATTCAGGTTCCCCAAACTCAAAGTTATACAGCCGTAATGTAAACCTAACCCAAGTGTCTAGCCTCCACCTGGACTGTTCTGGGTTAAACCTGTGGATTTGGAGTGCTTGGGGAGCATGGCGAGCTGGTGGAAACTTGAAGCTCATGCCACTGGCTGTGCCACAGTAATGAAGTATTTTGTCTAGGAGCGGGAGTCTGGTGTCTTTTGTGGGGTAAAATCTCAGATCTGCCACAGTTCCTGACAGGTTTCAGTGATGAGAATGGGATACTGAGAGATGCAGCCTTCTGGAAAAGTAAGGAATTAGTTAGGCTTCACAGGCTGTGTTAGGGATATGAAATGATTCCTTGAGATCCTGTAGCAAATGCTATTTCACACTGGTGGGTGGGAGTAAGGGTCTCCACTATGCTACCTGCTAATGAATGTTTGAAGGTTGCAGTGAGAAATAGGAATAAAAGGAGCTGCTGAAAGACAGGGTGGTCATTGGTTACACCACGTCGGGTGGGGAAAGGGAGGGATGTTTTCATGAAAATGGGGTGGCAACCTGAGCCCCAGCTGACAAGAAGACTGCCGCTGCTGAGCCCAAGGGTCCACAGCCAGGGTAAATGGCATGAGCAATGAGGATACGGAGCTTTGTGTGGATTGAAAACATTAGTGTCTAGCCAGTTAGTCATCTGTAACAAATTACCATAGACAGAGTGGTTCACACATTTGTTTCTCACAATTCTAGAGGCTGGGAAGTCTGAGATCCAGGTGCTGGCAGATCTGGAGTCTGGTAGGGGCGCCCCTCCTGGTTTCCTGATGGCTGCCTTCTTGTGTTCTCACAGAGAAGATAGCAGAGAGGGAGCTCTCTGTGTCTCTTCATTTTTTTTTTTTTTTTTTTTTTTTTTTTTTGAGACAGAGTTTCGTTCTTGTTACCCAGGCTGGAGTGCAATGGTGCGATCTCGGTTCACCACAACCTCCACCTCCTGGGTTCAAGCAATTCTCCTGCCTCAGCCTTCCAAGTAGCTGTGACTACAGGCGCATGCCACCATGCCCAGCTAATTTTTGTATTTTTAGTAGAGACGGGCTTTCACCATGTTGATCAGGATGGTCTCGATCTCTTAACCTCGTGATCTATCCGCCTCAGCCTCCCAAAGTGCTGGGATTACAGGTATGAGGCACCGTGCCCGGCCATGTCTCTTCTTATAAAGGCACTAATCCCATTAAGAGGGCTCATAATCCAATCACCCTCCAAAAGCCCCATCTCCAAATACCATCCCACTGAGGTTAGGATTTAAACATGTGAATTTTGGAAGGACACAAATGTGAAGTCCATAATGATTAGAAACATGTTGGTTGACTGTGCCTTACTTATTGGCAGGGTGCGGCTCTCAACCTTCATCCTCCTTGATCCTTCCTACCCCCTCTACTCTGACCTCAGCTGCTTTAAAGAGAAAGATGATTAGGAGAGGGGCTTGTATTTCTTGGTGCTCACTCAAGAGGTACTGCAGGACATAAGCACCCAGGAAAGTATGCTAAGGAGCCTTGAGGAGGGAAGGGGCTCAGAATGAAGGGAATCTGATGGGTGCAGCACCCATAAACCACCTGGGCCATTCACAGAGATGACTACAACAAAGACCTATTCCCTCATGAGACCAAGTGAAATCGGGTTTCTGATGGAGCCTTGCCAATAAATGGACACCACTGGTGCAGGGGACCATCATCATCCTAGATGTAGCAACATGTCCACCCTCCTAGACTGGGCACACAGTAAAATACTCTTATGTTTCAAATGCAAGGACTACCACTGCATTTCAGACTTGGTGATTCCTGACAAAAGCTGATCTCTGCCTCAGTGGGGAAGGCTGCATGGCATGGGGAATTACCCCTGCCCACTTCTGGAAGAGTCACTCACTCAGTCTGACTTTTGACCCCCTCTCAGGGTTATTGGTGCTGCTTCACTGACAGCCACTGTTGCAAGATACAGTGCTGCTGCTCCAGTGCAATTTGATTCTCTTACCCAGGCTAGTGCGGCCTTTGAGACCAACCTGTGTCATGTGCTAGGCTTTCCAGAGCACCTGTAGTCTAGCAATGCTGCACCTTCCATCACAAAAATGATTGGATAATGGGCTTGATGACAGTCAAGGTTATTTGATGTGCTTTCATTCTGCCTATCATCCACAGGCATCTGGTACCACTGAGCTTTACAACAGCCTCTGAAAAACTGAATCAGAAAGATTTCTGGCTCTATTTTCCTCATGTTCTCCTATTCCACACACCTTAATCAGGTGCTTTGGTCCCTGAAAGTGGCTTATCCAAGAAAGGGATCATCTCTTTCCTGCCACTTCCTGCATAATCAACAAGACAAAGTAAATGGAACAATGAAGGCTTTTTCCAATTTAGGATTTCTGCCTGACCATTCCTGGGAACATGAGTTATTTCCTTCCCTTGACAGCAACCCCACACCAGCACGGTTGGTCCACCCTTGGGTAACAACCTGGCCACAAAAGGATCTAGAGGACTCATAGGCTTAATTCTGGCTAGGGTGCCTAAATTCTCTTGTTGGACTGACATGGTCCTGCTTCAAAAAGTTGATGGCCACTAGATTGAGGGCCCTGTTGTCCAAATCCCTCCACAGTGCCCAAACAAGCCAAAGTAGGAGCCATCATGCAACTCTGTGAATTTCAAAAAGCAATCTTTTTTTTTTTTTTTCTGAGATAGAGTCTTGCTCTTTTGTCAGGCTGGAGTGCAGTTGCATGATCTCAGCTCACTGCAACCTCTGTCTCCCAGATTCAAGCGATTCCCCTGCCTCAGCCTCCTCAGTAGCTAGGACTACAGGCATGCGCCACCACGCCCGGCTAATTTTTTGTGTTTTAGTAGAGACAGGGTTTCACCATGGCCAGGATGCTTTCGATCTCCTGACCTCATGATCCGCCCACCTCAGTCTCCCAAAGTGCTGGGATTATAGGCATGAGCCACCACGTCCAGCCTTCAAAAAGCAATCTTGACCCTCCTGAACCTGAATCTTCAGGAAGAAAGATCTAGATATCAGCAGGAAATGATTGGAAAAGGTGAAGTTAGAGCTACTGGATGTAACAGACCAATTTTGCAGGGTAGGGACCAAAACCTCAGGCACTGGGAGAGGAACAGTGTAGATCCTGGAAGGGAACAGGATGGATCTTTTGCCATTTAGAACCACTCCCGAAAGGGAGTCTGGCAAGGGCCCAACTCCTGGTTTCCTGATGGCTGCCTTCTTGTGTTCTGAAATGGAGGACAGCAGAGAGGGAGCTCTCTTGTTTCTCTTCTTATAAAGGCACTAATCTCATTATGAGGGCTCCAACCTCATGATCCGATCACCCTCCAAAGGCCCCGTCTCCAAAAACTATCCCATTGAGGGTTAGGGTTTGAACATGTGAATTTGGGAATTTTCCTCATGAGGAAAATGACCAGCTACGGTTCTCCCAAGCTGTTGCAAATACCTTCGTTTAACTGACTCCTGGCTCCAGCATCCCCTCCTGACAGCTCTCAACACAATTCAATCATCATTCCCTTAGCCCAACTGAGAAGTTTATCAGGAACATTAGGGGATGGGACCAGTTCCTGGAATAGCATCACAAAACGTATGTCAAAATCGTCCATTGGCTTCCCCATCACCTTCCTAGGGGCATTGCTCCATGGTTCCATGGGCCAGATGAATGGCATCCAGCTGGTCACATGCATATACAGGCCAGGAAGTCCCTCAAAAACAGGGATTAGACTCAATTATTCTAACAGAACTGAAGCCCCTAACGGCCATGTAGGAGACGACACTAGGGGCACTGTCAAGCTGTGATCCCAGATGGGCAGAGGTCTTACCTGGGGGTCTCCAACAGCTGTAAACAAGATTTTCCATCCAGGAGCACCATGAACACCCTCGAGCTTGTACTTCTTGTGTGGAAGCAGGCATTAGCTTGCCCCTTCTGAACACACTGTGATTTTTACACCATAGAGGTGATCAGAGAGAACCTCAAGTATTTAACAATATGACACCCTTGCCCTGGAAGGAGTCCATTGCACTGGCCAGGATCATTATGGAGAACAGGACTGCCCTCCACTGCCTCTTTGACAGCCTACTCAGGTCTGTGCGTCACTAGTACATGCTGCTATACCGTTCATGCCTCAGACAAGTGGAAAAGTTAATATAGAAACTTAAGGAAAACTTTCCCCTTTGTTTCTCACCTGGACCCCGGTCAAGGCATTTCTTCATCTGGTTAGGTCTGGAATCCTAGGGAACAAGGTTTGAGGTCAATTCTGTAAAACAGCTTCATCTTCCTGCACAAAATCCTGTTGCTAGTAGCTTTAACTAAATGCTGTATGAGACTAATTGAATGAATTTGCTACCAACCTTGGTCGGTCAAAGTGGCTGATGAAGTGGTCTACTCATAAGAATTTTCACCAGGAGGAAAACAAGGTAAAGTTTTATTTTAGACACTCTGTCACCCAGGCTGGAGTGCAGTGGTGCAACCACAGCTCACTGCAGCTCAGAACTCCTGGGATCAAATAACTCTCCCACTTCAACCTCGCTAACAGCTGGGACTGCAGGCATGTACTACTACACCTTGATAAAATAATAATTCAAAAAAAATTATTGTATTTTGCAGAGAGGGGTTTTCCCTATGTTACCCAGGCTGGTCTCTAACCCCTTGGCACAAGTCTCTAACACCTTGGCCTCCCAAAATGCTGGGATTACATGTGTGGCATCCATGGCTGGCCATGACTATCTTTTCAAGGATGTCTGTATAGTGAAGAACTTTAAGACAGAAATCGTGTCTCCCTCCATGGCACAAGGCAGGTTTTTATGTCCAGTAAAGCAAACAGAACACCTCTATTCTAGGCAAAAGTTGGGCAAGCTTGAAGGCAGCCTAATCTAAAAGATTTGAGCTTGCTAAACCTGGGGTTACTTAGTGATGGTACAAACCACCTGAGCACAGAATATCCACGTGGGCCACACACATCACCCTCTTGAGACTTGGGGGACAAAGAGCACTGACGTGAACACGGAGCTCACGCTGCCTGCTGTACCAGGAGTAACAAAGTCTTTTGTCTCTGACCCTGGAGTCTCGTGTCTTTCTGCCAGCACCCCTGAAACAGGGGCATGTGGACTTGTTTGCCTGAAAGGAGAGTGAAATCCCAAACCCTTGACCATTCTCGAATAGGCCACAGTGATTTCTTAGCAGGTGAAGGCTCCTTTTTCTCTTCCAAAAAAAAAACTTCTCTTCCCTCATTTCATCACCATCAATCTAATGGAATTCCCACATGACAGGGCAAGAACTCTGGATAGTACAGAATCAGCATAAGCAGGGAAGTGACAGAAACCTCTCACTGCCCACTGGTATGCTGGGGCTCGCTGAGTTGCTTGGTTTGTGGGATGCCAAACTTCACATTACAAAACGTAACTTCACTCATCAATACACACAGAAATTTAATTTATCTTCTTCAAGGCCCTTTGTTTCAAGTTCAGAAAACAAATTGGGGTGGGAAAAGAAGGGTGTTCATATCTTTTTCTTAGATTAAAGCCAGTGATTCCTGGTTGACAACACAGGAACTGTTAATACAAATAATTTTTTGTTTTCCCTAAACCTGATTTTCTCATCAAAGATTACCATTATGTAGGGGAAGTTCTTGAAGTCAGTGCTAAACTATGAATTAAGATTTACTATCTGCAGTGTTTGCTTACCTGTGTGGTCTTCTCTGTGGCCGGGGTACCTCTTCACCTCATTCTCCCACAACCCCTGAGAGTCTATCAAAGCATCGAGGGGGAGGAAATTCCCTGCCCCTGCCCCTGTCACTTCCCCTAGTACTGAGGCACCCAGGATACTTTCTGAGTGCCTTTTATGTTCTATGTCTCTAAAGACTGCTAAATTGGGTCGGATGTGTGGGATTAAGCTCACCTCATAAAATTTGCTTGAGAAAATCTCAGATCCATTAATGCTTCATAAAAATTTTACAAGGTTTCTGCTAAAGGAAGGAAAACAAACAGAGGTGGTGTCGGCATCTAGGCGCTCTTTAAATCAAACATTCTCTCTCTAATGCATTTTTTTTATGGCACCAATCAGAAAAGCAATCAACCATGAAGCCTGCGGCTTCTTCTGCTTCCATTCCTAGAGCAAAATTTCTAGGATCTTTAAGCATACTGCATGAAGCCGCAAAGGAAGCCTCTCTATTAATAATAATATATATATAGTACACACACACACACACACACACACACAACTTATTCATCCATTTATCTCTACTTTCCTTAGAAAAATTCCCTGACTCTAAACAACTCTCTATTAAGATAAAAACCGTCCATCTTCCAATTTGAGATCAGGAAACAAGGATAAGATGATAAATTAATCTTCTCTCTTCTGAAATTTTCTAGGGTAAGAGGGGGATACATAGAAACAGTGGACATGTAAGACTAGTGGGACTGCAATTAAAATGCTCTTACATTTATTACCTCTATTTTTATGTGTATTGTCTGTGGGAATAAATGACAATAAAATAGATTCCAGGTAACAGTTGGGCTCCAGGGTTTAAGAACACACTAGTCCCGCAGTGGTGCAGGGAGACGTGTCAGAATGATCTTAGTGCTCATGAACGTTATGAGAAATTTTCCCAAGAAGTGGGATTAAAAGTGGACTGGGTCTGAGGGCCCAGCTGACAATTGCACCTTCATGAGGGGGCTGAAGGGGAACCGGATTCCTGGGATAAACCCAGAGACTGGACCAAGTTGCGTTACTTCCCTTCAGAGCTCACAGGGCCTTTGGGAACTTCTATTTTCATAACAGAAAATTAAATAGAATATAAAAGCAATAATCACACTACCAAACATTGGTTAGACTTTTTCTTTTAACTCTCATTATATATTATAATTCTCCGATCCTCAGAACAACTTTGTGAAATAAGACAGCTGTAATATCTTGGAAAGAAAACAAGACTTTCACTAAAATAAAAACTGCTGCTGAAATTATAGTATGGCCACCTCGTAGCTTACAAGACCTTAGACATCTATAAACCTGTTACTGAATATGTATATTAGAAATGATACTCCCCACCCAAACCGTGGTTAACAGGATTAAATGAGGTAACACACACGACACCATGTAGATAGCACAAAATAGGTGGTTGAGGAATGAAGGGTATTTGCTCATCCCTCTGGGCAGTTACAGAATCTGATTACCAGCACTCAGCTGGTTGGCGGAGAGTCTTGCATTCAGCATGTGTTACAGTTCTGAGCCCTGGATGCTTCTTATTACATGACTTGGGCCTTTCACCTGGCTTCAGGCTGATGCTGTCCCACATAAACGGAGGCTGACCACAGCAGGACGAGGAAGGCCACTGACTCACACCCAGTTTCCCCCAGCAAGCTACCTAGCTAGAAGAGAAAGGCAAATTTTAAGTGAGTGGAATTGTAGGTGAACATCAGAGCTGGAAGAAAGGGACAGTCCCACGCAGACAGTTCTTCTCCACTGTGGCCCAACCCTCCCCCACCCCACCCCCCGAAACACCTATGAAGGGAATCCAGGCTCCCCAATACCCTAGGAGCACAGGAGATGACCCAAGGTTCTTGCTTTCTTAAAAGCCTCACTGTTTAACACCCCTGAACACTCTGACCAGACACCCAGAGTAATGCTAAAATATCTTAACTTGCCTGGGAAAGCCTGCTGAAATCACCTCTGCTGAGAAGAAATCAATCCAAACATCAAGCTCATCATCTTTCTCCATATCCCCGCACTCCCAAATGCCTTTTTAATGTGGATGACTCTGATCGTATCTTTAATAACTGGGACTTTCAAATGCTAGAGGTCACCATTCTGACTCAGATGTGAGGGCGCCTGGCTTCCTTCTGCCGTTCAGACGAGGAAGTGAACAGAAGCAACTGCCCAGAGCAGAAAAGAAATCAACACCTGGCATTGCCCCCATCTCTGCGCCTGGCTCTGACCGAGTCTCTGTAGTGCGGCTAATGTAAGTCTGTGGCATTTGCAGAGAGGTTTGTTCTGAAGAAAATCAATGGCAGACTCCCTGACACCAGGTATCAGACATCCTCGAGACGCTGGCTTCCCCGCCTGGCCCAGGGAGTGCCTGAGCATGTTCAGAAAGGAAGTGCCTCCACTCAGCCTCTGCCCTCACAGGTTCTGTAAATAATTCAGCAAGACAAGCATGGAGCTATCTTAAGAACAGGCTTCAGGGGCTGCTTTGCCCCGGGAATCTTGGACATCACAGAGTGTCCCTCTGGTCATTTTCTGCTGTTATTTTTAAAAGCCAAAGCACAGACTTTATATTTAGGAGAAGGCTATTTTGGTGCCATTGGGCTAGAATGGTGATGAGTCCCCGGTGGGGGTACTAGAACAAAGTCTCACTGTGAAATCACAGCGCAGCACAGGGAGGGAGGGAGATTGGTCCTTCCAGGTCTTGATGCCACATACTCAGCACTCTTCCTTAGGAAAGCAGGCTTCCTAAGACGTTTTGTTCTTTTATCATTTATGCATCTTTTCATGTTTTACCTTTCCTACAAACTAGGATAATTATCCTCCATTTATAATTTATCTCTCTGGCCATGTACATTTTCCCCTTTACATCTTAAACTCTTCTGAAAACACACTTGAAGAGGCATTATTTTCTCTCTAATTCCTCTCCAAGGAGAGGGAAAGCCTAGCAGTTGCTATAGTGCCACTTCCCAGAGTCCAGCCAGGATCCAGGCATCTAGGTAATTGGGACAAAAGATCAAGTAACCCATCAACATCTGGGGAAAATTTCAAACCCATTACTATTCTAAGCAATGCAATTTAAAACAATGGCATGGCATTTCCACCTATCGAAGAGCAAACCTAAACTAAATGATAATAGGTGGCATTGGTGAGGGGTGACAGCACGAAGAACCAAGCAGGCTGAGGCTGAGGCTAGAGGTGCACAGGGCACCTGCCTGAAGGGTAATTTGACAGCAGGTGTCAAAAAGCCTGCTGTTTGCATATTCTCTGTCACAATTCCACTGGAAGAATATGTTGTAAGGAGGTAATGATGCTTGTGAATAAAGACGATGAAGATGTTAATCTGAACAGTATTTACATCAGCAAAACCACTGGAAACAGTCTAACTCTCCCACCATGGAGGATTAATACTTCAATGATGGTCCATTTAGAAAATAGAATATTTTGTAGCAATAAAATATGACATGAAATATCTAATGATACAGAAAGATGTGTATAGATGTAAGTTACATGAGTAGGTAACAAAAGATTGTATTCATTTTTGTAAATGAAAAATATAATTACGTAACTGTATAAAATAATGACCGAAGCATATATACTACTGTGTTAACAATAATGAATGTGGATGGGGAATTACAGATGGCTTTAATTGTTCTGTTTTGCTTTTGCTTATCACTGATCCCTAAAACTTTCCACAACAAACATAATGCTTTCAGTTTTAAAAAAGACTTAATGTATTCTATAAAATTTGATTGAGTACACACTTTGTGCACTACGGGTGAAATTACTTCAATCAGGCACGCAGGTTCCCTGGAGGTGCTGACAGACAGGGATGAATGGGCATCTTCCTGCTGTAGCACTGGGAGCCCTGAGGAACCTGACTTGTTGGTGTAATGTGGACCCAATGAAGTGCATTAGAAAACAGATCACCATCTTCCTTCAGAGAGCCAGAGTCCCTGATTGGGTTCAGGTGAAGGCTTGGCCTGCAGCCTCCCTGCTGTGATAGGAAGGACACTAAGTAGTGTCAGTCATCATTCTGCCTGGCTACGTCTGGTCAGAGCAGCAGGCTAGCCCACCTCTCCCCAGCTTCTGAACATCTACTGAGGCCTCCTGCCCTCTCTGGTGAGTGAAGCATCCTGTGCTATTGACATGCATGTGTCTGGCTCCCAAAACCACTGGCCTCCGATTTTCAGAGGACAATGAGTGACAGAAGACATCCTCTTACGTGGTTATTTTAGGAAAAAGGAGGGCTTACCCAAAATCACAGCTGTATTAGCATCTGGTCACAGGAAGCAGAGGATAGAGATGCCTCTGATTTGACTTAATTGGAAGATATTAAATACAATAAATTCACCTTACCTTCCTTACAGATAGACTTGATGTCACCAGAAATAGTGGCCGCTAAGGAGGGAAAGAGGCTGGCTTTCTCCATCTGTGCAGAGTGGCTTGGCTCATCAGATTCACTTTTAAAGTCCACATTCTCTTTATGGCACACCATTTATCTCTCTTCTCCCCATTTTTCTTGCCTCTGATCACTTTACCTTTTCTCCTCTTTGTTTCTTAAACTCTTTTTGGCTTGCCAACAATTTTCTTTTTTCCCTCACTCTTTTTACTCCTTCTTTTTCATTAGAAAGTAAATTGATGCTCTACAGAAGCCTGAGAGCCTGTGATCATTTTGTATTTTGTCCAGTGCTGAGCCGCAGCCAGATTTAATGTTGCCCAGGCCAGTAATAGCAAGGAAAACTAACCACAGAAAGTCATCAATTCGGTGAAATTACTTGCCTAGAAAAAGCTCCCTCCTTTGGATTAGGTGGTAAAATTGTCTACTTTCCCAAATATTTTAATGTAAATCCTACATTTCACTTGATGTCATGTTCCATAGGTAGGTGTTATGGTCTTCAAAGGCCTGTCCTCAGTATTACCTGTGTGTATACACATGAACACACACGCATACTCAAGTCACACAAACGTGGCTGCTGCCGTTCAAAAACCTATGGATACCACACTCACCCTTGGTAACCAGGAAGATAGATCTCAATGTTAGTCCTAAGATACATTGTGAAAATACCTTATAAAAATACGAAAAAAATAGAGTGTGCTTCTATTATTGGAAGGCTTATCACCTCACTGTCCATGTTTAATGTAAAACCAATGAGTGCTGCCATGACAACAGATAATCCAGTCTTTCCCTGATGCCTGAGAGCTAACCAGGGTCTACCTTCCCTACCCCATGCTTGTCCTTGCCAGCAGCTGGAGGAACTTGAACATGATGCTTTCTATCCAAGAGTCATGATGAATGGCTACCTTCCGATTTTTCCAAGTTTTTAAAACTGACCCCCCAAAAAAGTTAGTGTATATTTCTAGTATCAGAGACTTTAAGTCAGCATGCCAACACAATATCAGAATAACAACAGCAAAATAACTCTAAGGTTCCTTTCCTTGCTGTTCTCTGGGGGATCAAGGCCTAACATGGTAGAATGTATATCAACAGCAAGAAGAAAGAAATAGAGGTAACGCAGTGGCCACCAGTAAGAGCTATTCCAACATGACACTTATGTTTGCTTATGTATAAAGCATAACCGTTGTAATAGGTCTCTTTGTATTTGAGTAATTTCCTCTTTTTTAGAAAAAAATAATTGAGTTGAATGCTTTAGATTTCTGCCAATATTTAAGTTGAAAAAATATGCAGTCACACAGTTTTGATTTCTGAAACTAACACCTTAACAATCAGGTGATGAGTATCCACAGTTGATAGAAACATTTTCTCAAACAAAGAGACCTATTTGACTACATGCAGAAAAAATCTGAGGCCACTAAGGGATAGCTGAGAGAGGATAAACAAAAAGTTAAAATGCCCATGAGTTTGCATGTATTTTTGCAAAAAAAAAAAAAAGTTTGCCGGGTATATATGTATATGTAAACATACATATGTGCATGTACATATATGTGTACACACACAAACACAATACAAACAAGGCTAAACTTGTAGGAAGTATTTAGATGATTATAGACTCCCTGCTCTGAAGA
The DNA here is from genome assembly GCF_048565385.1 of Saimiri boliviensis. NCBI lineage: Eukaryota > Metazoa > Chordata > Mammalia > Primates > Cebidae > Saimiri > Saimiri boliviensis. Next base: position 67,162,066 of record NC_133454.1, on the reverse strand, counting down.
AACACAGATCCCAGTAGTAAGGCTCATATGCATATATCTATAATAAAAGTTTGAAAATAATAATACAATTTGAAATTCTGGTCAGATTAAGTGTGAAGGGTGTTCAGAGGAGGATGAGGTACTCGAGTCAGAGAATGAGATTGAGAATTGAAGATGTGTTTTATGAGGATAGGGACATTTAGGCTGTCCTTGAGGGGTATCCAGGATTTGGGGCTAGAGGGAAGTATTTCAGGAAGAGGAATGTCTAAGCAAGGACACAGAGGCAAAAAGCAAGTGTGATAAAGGAGAATGTATTATCAGACTTGTTAGGAATCAGACTAAGGTGTTAGTTTCTTGTGAACTTTTATAGGTTGTGTACTGTTTACTAACAAATAGCAGCTTTGACCAATCAAAGCAGAAATCACATTATCATGACTTTGGATTGACGGTCTCAGCTTCTTAGCAGGTGGCTTATGAGGTGGGACTAGTAGATGGAAGATGGAATTTTTTTTTTTTCAGACGGAGTCTTGCTCTGTCGCCCAGGCTGGAGCACAGTGACGCAATCTCAGCTCACTGCAACCTCTGCCTCCTGGGTTAAAGCAATTCTCCAGCCTTAGCCTCCCAAGTAGCTGGGGCTACAGACATGTGTTACCACTATGCCTGGCTAACTTTTGTATTTTTAGTAGAGAAGAGGTTTCACCATATTGGTCAGGCTGATCTTGAACTCCTGACTTTGTGATCCGCCCATCTCAGACTTCCAAAGAAGCTGCACTTTTATAATCAGGATTTCCCCACCCCCAAATCTCCCGAATCCAGACCACTCTCCTGCAGGCCTCTATCTTTGCTTCTGTGTGGACAGCTCTGTATTCAGAAGAGCAGGTTAATAGGGTAGAGAGGGAGCATCTGCTTCAGAGAAGCCTGTCAAGTGAAAGGCAGTGAGATTGCCTCCAAACCAGCTTTTCATAGGCTTTTACTTATTATTTAATTTGGCTGCAGAGGATGGAATTAGGCTAATGGCTGTTAAGTGGCTAAGGCACAAACATGGTCCATCTGCCGAGAAGGCTCCAGGCCATTGTCTATTTCAAAGGCTAAGGAAAAAAAAAAAGATGAGTGAGACATACTGTTACACTCAGAGCCTCATCAAATGTCTTTTTATTCCCCCTCTGATCTTATTCCTTTCAACACTAGTGATTTTCATGGTACCATATTTAGAACTCACAATCAAGGCCTAGATGCTGGCCCATGACCAAAGGGAAAATAGCCCATCCTTGCTTAAGCTACAGGCTATTGTAGTGGAAAGCAGCCTGGGCAGCAGCAAAATGATTCAGTCCATTTAAAAAAAGCAATTATGGAACAATAGCAATGCCCAGGGTACGATGGAGAACACAAGGATAATTCGTGACTTCAAGTTGCCTCCCGCCTTGGATAGAGAGGAAGACAGAATATGTTCTGGTGAGTTCTAAGACATGGTAATGTGGTCAGCAACTCCAAGAGAACCATAAAGAAGACAGGCCATGTCTGGCAAGATTAGAGAAGGGTTCATGGAGAAGAATTTTATTTTTTGAGTTGGGCTTTGAAAAGAAATAATAATTTATATTTACGGAGCATGTACGCCAGGCAGTCTAAATACAGTATCTAATGTAACTCTCACAGTATCCCGATAAGGTAGGTGCCATTATCTCCTCCCCCTTAATAGGTTAGTAAACAGAGGCTAAAACAAAACAAAACAAACAAAAAAAAAAAAAACTGCAATCCATTGGCCAAGTAAATTCAAGATGTGAGCAGACCCTGCTCCTTTTCAGCTTAGGTAAGACCTAAACACGCAAAGGAAGAATGGAGTGAAGGGGGAGTGAGTGGGCTTCCCAGACAGAGAGTACTAGTGAACAAAGTATATGAGAGAAAGGCCAGGGTATAGATGATGCAGGTGAATTGCCTGGCTTCGTAGAAGCAAGAGGGCAGAGATAGTGGCGGTAAGATGGAGAGGAAAGTTGAAGCCGGTGTGCTGGATGACCAGAAAACCAGGCAGGGGAATCCAGGTGATATTAGTAGGCAAAGGTCTGCGTGCAGTGGAAAAGCAGGAAGGTGCTGTGCACCAAACTTCAGGAGCATCCTTCTGGGACCCTTTTGGGTCCCCTGCTGTACAGGATGCATTGCAGGGCGAAGAAAAAATAAAAAATAGGAGGGCATTAGGGCAACCCAGGCAGGCGGCACTGAAGACAGATTGAAAGGGTAGGATTCCCACTGTGTCACTGCTGGGATGTGGTGTGCAAGGGGAGGGAAAACAAAGCCAATTCACACATAAGGTTCAAGAAATAGTCTCTGAGTATGGTCAAGCACTAGGTTAGGTAGTCAGAATCGGCAGGTAAACAGAACAAACAGAGAAAGCATCCTTCATTTTGGCAAGGAAAACAATAACAGAATAATTACAAATAGTAAATACTAATCAGTGTGCAAAATGTCAGGAGAGGAAAGTGTGAGTAGCTAGGAGAGTCTCCACAGGACAAACGGACAGGAGTTTGGGGCATTAGAAGGAAGATGAAATGTCCATCCAACATCAGCACAGAGTTTTCTACCCTCCCAGGACTTCTGAAAAGAACCTGCGAGGCTGTCAGCACTAGCTCGAGTGGACCTGGACCTTCAAATCAAAACAGACTTGCAAGTGACTTTGGCCATACAGAACATTCTTTGTGACTCAGGAGGATGAAGCTTGGAGACCCTGGAATTGTGGGTCACTGTTCTAGGTATAGGACCAGTACTCAGGGTGGACCTAACACAAGACCCCAAATCCCCAACGGTGCCAGAGCGAATGATGTCTCTGGTCATGCTGAGAGTTTCTTTTTGTACAATGCCTAAAACTCAACTGAGATTCCTTTTTATTCTAGTAAATAAGAACACAGAAACAGGTGCTGAGATTTGAGTCTAGGACAGAGTGCTGTTCTAGATTCTGAGGATAGAGAATCAGTGAACAAAACAAAGCTTCTACCTTTATGGACTTAGGTTCTAGTGAGGAACAATTAGAAATCAAGAGGTAAATAGCAAATGTACGTAATATATTAGCATACGCATGTTCATTGCACCACCAGTCACAATAGCCAAGATGTGTAAAAAACCTAAATGTCCATCGCCAGATGAATGATTGAAGAAAACATAGTAATATACATGATTCCATATAATAGTATGCAATATACACACAATTCAGTCTTAACGAAGAAAGAAATCCTGCCATATGTGACAACGTGGATGGACCTCGAGGACATCACATTAGGTGAAATAAGTCACAGAAGGGCAAACAGTGCACGATTCCACTGACACGCTATATCCCAAATACCCAAACTCATAAAGTCACAGTAGAATGGTGTTCCCAGAGGCTGGAGGGAGGGAGAAATGTGGAGTTGCTGTAAAATGGGCATGAAGTCTCAATGACGCAAGACATACTCTGCAATCTGCTATCCAGCAATGTTCCTACAATTAACTGTACTGTATTGTACACTTTAAAATGTTTTAAGAAGGTAGATCTCATGTTAGGTATTCCGACCGCAATAAAATAAAGTTTTGAAAACATAAAAATATATGGGCATTTCTCATGGAATAGAGTGCTAAAGATTGCCTAGCACTGGGGTGGTTGGGGCTATTTGATATCAGTTGCCAGCATGGGCGTCCCTGATATATTGCCATCTTGAAAGAAATAAGAAATGAAGCCCTTGACATACCATGAGGACTGCCTTTCCAGGCAGAGAAAATAGCAAGTACAAAGGCCCTGTGGCTCAAGGGCTGAACAGGGGACGCTGGTTTTAGTTCAAGCAATCATTCTTCTGAGAAGCAAAGCAAGTCAGCTTTGAGGAACACTCTCTCCTCTGCAAGGAGGATTCTATCACCAGAGGACCAGCATCACTTTAGTAAATGAGAAGGGCTAAGTGCTGGCAGTTCCCCCAAAAGAAACCTTTGGATATGATAACAATTGGGCTTAACTTCTATTACAATAGCTTGCTCATCACAGCACCAAGGGTCTTCTGATGAAAGAGATCATTGCTTGGGCCATCTTACCATTTGATAATAAAAAATAGTCTAATAATAATAAATACTATTCATAGGAGCTAATGTTTATTGTGTGCTTACTTTACATTAGACTTTGCATCAAGTGCTTTCGATGCAATACCTCATCTAAACCTCACTACTAATCTCAGGAGGAAAAAAATCAGGCTTAAGGAAATCAATTAAACCAATCACCATACCTGTAGGAGAGAACACCATCACACACATTCAGATCTGACTGAAGCCAACGTCACTGTTGTTAACTGGGATATTAACCAACCCCCGTAAACGTAACTGACTGGCTTCCGTGTGAGTCAACAGGGCCCCTGAGGCCTAAAGCACTAAATAAATTGAAAAAATGAGTCCCATGGACAGACCCTAGGGCCCTGTGTCTCACAGACGTTCTATTCACTGTGAATGTTTCATACAAATGTGTATCATCCCTGTACAAACCTCCTTGCCTTCCTTTCTTTCTTCTTACACCAACCACTTTCTGAGTGTTTCTATGTACCCAGTTCTCTGCAGGTCCTGGGATTTCATAAAGACAGGCAGGCAGTCCCGGGGAGGGGAGGGGCTAGCCAGAGTGCAGAACTCTCTGACCATTAGAGTAGATGACTTCACAGGCAGGGAGGGTTTCCTCAAGCAGTCAGGAAGTTATTTCACGTGTAATGCAGTGGAACAGTAGCATCAGGTGGGAAGATAAACCCAGCCCCTCAATAGCAGGTAGGGAGAATACAATATAAGAAGGCAACAGGGTAAACAAGTCAAGACCACCATAATGCAAAGGATCGAGCATTTTTCTGGCCAGCTGCATGGAGCCCAGAGGCAGAAGGGAGGCCACAGAACACAGCACTGCTCTTAGACCCCTGCAGTGTTCCTTCCTAACAGGAAGCCTGGATTAGTAAGCGTGTCAAAGAAAGCTCTCTGGGGCTTCGGACTCCGCAGGTGAATGCCCACATGCTCCATCAAAAAGGAGCAAGAGTCCAAGAAACCAGAAGTCCCCTGAGTTGTCAGGACCCCGCACAGTCACTGGAAGGCGGGGCCTCCCCTCCTTTCTTCCTGCCCTATCCCCCATCCTTAGCTGCACCTCGGGTGACAGGAAAAGTCAGAAAAGGATAGTTAATGTGGGAACGTATCCATGACAAGTGTTTCAGGAGTTTACAAAACTACAAAACTTAAAAACAGCACAGAACTGGCCCAGCTATAGTCTGGCCTATCAATGGAATAAGAGTCCAGAATTTGATCCAGACACAGAGAGCCAGTTACGTACCATCAGTGGGAGGAGGTAATGTAGTTAATGATACAGAAGAAAAAAGCCGAATTCCCCTTCCTGGTGTAAAATTCATTTCAGATGCGTCAACAATGTACACATAAAAATTAAATTATAAAACCACTGGGAAAATAATTCATATTGCTTAAAATCTTGGAATGGAGAAGATCTTTCTAAACATGAGCTCAGACACCAGAAAAGCAAAACAATTTGACTACATAAAATCAAACATTTTATACAGAAAAATACATGTGCTAAACAAAGTAAGATTGCAAACAACAAACTAGGAAGTAATGTATAACATGTGTAACAATGCTCAAATTATTTTAGCATATGTGCTCTTGAAAATCCATAAAAATGATGGGTAAAAAACAGGTAAGTAATATAAGCAAGCTATGTAAAGGAAATGAATTATGAATGCACAGTAAATATATGAAAAGATGCTAAACTTCATAATTAAAGATACATAAATCAGACACTTTTTAAGTACCAGTGTGACAAATGTTAAATTTTGAAAAACCCCACTACTCACCAGGTTTTCTGGAAATGTCTATACAAATCCATGTACATTCTATTCTATTGTACATTCCAATAACCTTTATATTGAGCCATTTTCAATATTTCATAGGCTTTTATTTTGTATGCTATTAGTCCTAGTAACTCTATAACCAAGAATTTGCTTTCAGAGACACTTCCCTGTGTCTCTGATACACTACCAAGATACTCATGGTAGCCTGTTTGACAGAGCAGAAGAATTGGAAATAAAATGCACATAAATTTATAAGGAACTAGTGAAATACATTATGGAACCTTAGAAAATAGAATATTATTCTTCTAGGTAAAAGAAACAAGGTTAATTTATACGTACAGACATGGGAGCATACTGTCGACATACTATCTGTAGAGAAAAGAAATCACAGATCAATATGTGGAACATATTTCATTTGTGAAGATTCATATTGCGTGCACTGTATATGGTTAGAGATAAATATAAAATTCATGCCAACATATGGACTTCTCTGGAGAAGAAAGAGAAAGATCTCTTCAAGGAAATTTTTCCTATTTCTTCAAACACTGAACTCTAGCTTTTCACGACAGGCATAGTTCCTGCTTTCTCTCCTTTTTTTTTTTTTAATAGTAAGATATATGTTTTAAATGTTCCGTTTCTTCTAAAGAGCAACAATGATCAGGAAATGGCCTATTTGATCTTGAGACAATGTATGTGTGACCTAGGCGCATTCTCTCTAAAATAAGGGCACCAGAATGTGTCTGACATTTTTTTAGATGAATGCTTCCAGGCTTCAGAAAGAAGATTTTTGCTTTAAAAGCACATATGTCTGTCCAGTCCAAGTGTGCTAAGGAGGAAGGCATGAAGCACTCATCAGCAGTCCGTTTCCCCACGTCTCCCAGTCTCCTGCAAGTCTCCCACTGCCTCCATGACCCAGCTTCCCAGGCCTGTTGATAATGTCACCTACCTGATTTATCTCCCCCTTTGCCCCGATTTCCTGGACCGCTTTCTCATTGTTCTGGACTGAAGCTGGCTATAACTTCTGGGATCTATCAATCCTCCTCTTACGTAACTATCCTCAGTTCATTAGCTGTATACAGTGTATAGATACATTCAATCCATCAGCCTGCTCCCTGCTACGGACTATGCATGGAATATACTATCCTCCAGCACTGGGAGACATTTAATAGACAAGATTGCTTATCGCTGGCAGGAAGAGATTTGCCAGACGCCATCTATTCATTTTAATACTTGCGTCTCCTGGAGATTTCCGAATGGACGCATCAGAGTGAGCAATTACATTCACTCTTCTAAGTGGGACTTCAGGAGCATGTCAGTAAAGGTTCAGGAATGTCAGCGAGAGGTCACTGCACAGTTCTGAGACTAGCTCACAAGGGAAATTAACAAGTATGCAATTTGTCCTTTCTTCTTAACAAATGCTGGCTGGCTGATGCCGACCTTTTTTGAAATGTTGACAATTTTAGGTACAAACTTGAACACCTGGTTAACCTGTTAGTTTGGATATTTCACTTTTTACTATTTTCAGAGAAGGGTACAGGCTTACATGTATTAGGGGATTATTCTAGATTCACCCCCCTCTCCCAACCTTTAACATCAAATGGACCAGAAAAAAAGTCAGGGAGGTGCGGCTAACCACACCTGGTGGGTAAAGGGTTCCAGGTAAAAGCCAGGCTGTGTATGCCCAGACATGAGAGCACTGTGGAGTTCAGGCATCTCACTTCCTGCACTGCTTCAAATTAAACACCTGAATGCATCGTTAAGTGTTCCAGCAGACCTCTAGCTACGTGCGTACCTGAGACAGGAGATGCTAAGGAAATAGGGAAAGAGCGTCTCTGTTTGTTTTACCGAAATAGCTAAGAATTGAACTTGATTTATGCAATTTTGTGAATCACCCTATAAGGAAAATACCGCAAACCTTTAAAGCACATACTGCTGTTTTTCTGGTTTGTGCTTGGTGAAGGGGGAAAACAAAACAAAAGCAAAAACAATAAAATCTGACTACACACCACTGGGACTGTGTTTAGTTCAAAACTCCAGGCATGAAGCCCAAATAGATCCAGGCTGGGTTTTATCCTTACACAACAGGGAAGATGATAAAACGCATTTACTTAGTCTTGCATCATCAGAGCCAAATGATTCCAAACTGAACTAATCCTGTTCTATCCCAGGAGCAGTGTTTTGGTTCTCTGCGCTACACATGTCAAAATGGTGATGCCGTGGCATGATACATTTCCACGACACCCCTTCGAGTGTGATCAGGCATATACTCCAACACATAAATGCGCTGTATACATTTGCTTAAATAAATAATTCATGAAACTACAAACACCTATCCCTGAAGCAGCTTCCAACTCTTAAACACTCTAAGCATGCTCATCCTCATTTTAAACAGGAGGAGATGAAGTGCATGTTGCAATTCAGATGGAGGGGATGTCAATCCACTGGGACCTATTTTGAATTAGTGAGGAGTGAGCTACTGGATATCAGTGGCGGGCAGAATTTTATGTCAAGGGCAAAATGCTAAGATTACATGCTGATATCATTGTTCCTCGTGTGGAAGCAAGGCTGAGATGAGATGTGGTCATCCAAACTTCTGCCTGTGTTCCCTATGTCTTGTGCATGAAGCAGTGACCTGCCTGAGCTCCCTCCTGCAAAACTGAGGCCTCCCAAATGTAGTTCATCAAGAGCTCACCACGAACCAGCAACCCTGCCTCCTATGTCTAAAGCAATATGAGCAGAAGGATTAGTAAAGCCCAGCACAGAACCCACTACTGCAAGCCAGTGTCTGGTGATTTCTTTTTAAACAAATGGAGAATTTTACTCACTGTCTAGTATTTCTGGATATATAGCGCTTCACATTTTCCAGGCAAATTGTCTTTGCACCAGCCAGTGGCATTTATCTGCTACCAAAAGCATATCAGTGTCACGTAGGTTGTTTTCAAATTGCCAGCCCTTTTCTAAGCTCTCACAAAAAAAAGAAAAAAAGAAGTGCTTCAGAAAAGTTTATGAGCAGGAAGAGCACAAGTTTCACATACAAGTAACGCCCAAATATGACTTTTATAAAGTTCCTATAAGAAAGACTCTGCTTTAAGGAGTATCAGTCTAACAGGTATTTTTTTTTCCTTTGAGAAAAATGTGAGTTGGAATTAGAATGTCTGCCAGGCTCTAAGAGAGCAACTTGAGCTGTCACCATGGATGCGTGGGGGATGATCAGATTCCAATGCTGTGCTTTTGATTAGTTACATTTTGAAGAATATTCTTGGCTTATTTGTGTTCTAATTTGGCAAGACATTTCTAATGACAGAACTGGCACCTATAGAGAAAAAAAAAGTTGCATTTCTAAAATTCTTTACCCATGTATGGGCCAACTAGCTGGGGAAAGTGATAGGTGGAAGTGAGGGTGGGTGCTCAGAGGGTGAAGGGAACGAAGGAGCCAGAGAAGAAGGGTCAGCCTGCACGCCTGCCCCACTGGTCTCTTTCACTCTGGCAAGGCGCTAACCCAGACCAGGACTCGGAAAAGAGAAACAGGGAAAAGCGGTGACTCTTGAACAGTAGCTGCATCAGAACCATCCAAAGGTTTGCTGCAGCACAGGTTACTGGACCCTCCCAGCTGGGTGTTGTGGGGCAGCAGAGCTGATCTGGGACTGACCTCTAGCCACCCATCCTTAGTTTTGTCACCAGCCCAGAGTTGATGACTTGGGTACAGATTCCATGTGAGCCTGGAACTTGTGTCCACACCCGCTGCCAGGGGAAGAGACACAGTAGGAAGAGAGCTTCCTTAGTGGAGACGCGGCCTCTGCTAGCCCAGGAGTCTGGATACTAAGAAACCAAACTGGTAAGTAACTCAACACCAAGCGGATGGCACAAAGGAGGGGAGAGAAGAGAACAGAAGGCCACGGTGACCATGCAAGGCTACTGCAGATGCCTCTTCTATTTGACAATTCCAGTCCCTCGACTGTTTTCCAAAAACCCACAGTTGCATGCCTAGCTTTTAGTGTCTCTGCTGGGAATGCCCTGAGTAACCCCATATAGCTAAACATAGCTAAACATTGTGCATTCTTTCTGTCTCTCTCGCTCGCTCGCTCTTTTTTTTTTTTGGATGGGATCTCACTCTCTCATCCAGATTGGAGTGCAGTGGCCCAGTCTTGGCTCACCACAACCTCTGCCTCCCAGGGTCAAGTGATTCTCTTGCCTCAGCCTCCTCAGTGGCTGGGACTACAGGCACGTGTCATCAGCCCAGCTAATTTTTGTGGTTTTAGTAGAGATGGGGTTTCATCATGTTGGCCACGCTGGTCTCAAACTTCTGACCTCAAATGATCCACTTGCTTTGGCCTCCCAAAGTTTTGGGATTACCGGCATGAACCACCATGCCCAGCCTAAACTCCATGCATTCTTGAAGAGCTGAGACAAATGGTTCCCTTCTGCATCATATTCCTGGATCTACAAACTTCCATATAGAAAGAGCTGTTCTCTGTGCAGAGACAATGTGGCACGTCCACAAAACCATCATCTTTTCCTTCCCGTGCCCAGAGTAAGGATCCCTTTCCCAGCCCCCTCGCTTCCAGGTAGAAACTCATGGCAGTTCTAGGTGCTGCTTCCAGGACTGGCCCCAGAAGATACTACATCATTCTCTACTCTCCTCGGCCCGCTTGCATCAAAGCAAGGACTCCAATATGGATCACAGGGAGAAGAGAGCCCAACTCCCCAAATCGCCACCTGGGAGAAGTCATGCAGGAGAATCAGTATATGCATGCACATTGCATGAGGAAGAATTAATACGAGTTGTGTTAGTTTGCTAGGATTTAGGGGTTGTTATTACAGTGGCTGGCCCTACTAATGTATTCTCTCTCTGCTTTTGCATAGCAGTCTGTACCTGCCTCTGCCACATTATATTCCATTTACATTACAGCTAGCTGTTTAAGTGCCCATCTTCCTGTAAGATGATAACTTCTTTCATTTTGTTCATTTTTTAAAATCCTCAGCACCTCACAAAACTCTGGCATGAAATGGCGAATCAATAAATGTCTTCAGAAGGGAGGAGGAGAAAAGAGGAAAAGGAAGCAAGTAAGGAAAGAAAAATGAGTTAAATAATATGAGATGATTTCCATAACTGTAAGTGTATTCTTTAATATGGATGATTATGCGGAAAACACCTGCCCATTGGAATGGATCTACACCTAGATTAAAGGGCAATGAAGTAAAGTGGAAATGGAAGAACTGGGTTGAGAACCAAGCCAATTATTTAGTCTTTTGATTTTGTTTTGCTCTCTCCAAGTGATTAATATCTGTTCCTCAATAATAAGAAGAGTCCATTTTTACTGAGCTGTGTTAGATGCTTTGCAAGGTTATCCCAATCCTCCTGACACCTCACAGGCTTCTGGTAGGAGTCAAACAAAGTTCTACCATTCATTTACCTTGCTTTTGTTCCACAATGTTCTGCACTGGAGGTACAGAGGTCAAAGACATACACCCCCCCCACCCCGCCCCAAGGTGTCTCCAGGGAGAGAGAGACAAATACAGACAATATAAGGAAATGTTTTGTCACTTGGAAGGCATGACACAGAAGTAAAGAGCTAAGTAACTAAGTAACTCGCCCAAGGTCACATGGCCACACTCGGCAACGGAGAGTGAGACACAGGATTTTCATCCATATTCCCATGGCTCTTTTGCTAATGCTATTCTAAGTCTCCCCAGAAGGGTGGTGGCTGGGGCAGGGATGGCAGAGAAGAAAACAGAAGCCCATGAAGCAACTCCAGGCTTGTAATTCTCACTGAGATAAATTATGTAGAATAATAGGTTTTTACTCTATTGCACTTAGAAAATGGAGCTCCACAAACACAATATGGAAAAATATCAGCTATTGAGTACCCCTGAATCAACGGACTTATAAGTTATTGCCAATTTTTAAAATTATATAGATATAAGTTAAATACGTGAGAAATTGTACAATGTGCTTATCTTGTCACCCTCCAGAGCATCTTCCCTCTCCCCTTTAACCCTTCCCTGTGCCCTATTCACACCACCATGGGGACCTGCTCTTCCAGTCAACAGCATCATCTAAGAGGAAGCTTTTCATGTAGGGGTTTACTTTGATAAATTTCAGTCATCTGTACCCACATCAAGAAAGATATTTTAAAACAATCTATCAGCTCATAAACTAGGTCATCAAAGCAAGGTTGATTATTTACTTAAATCATTACCACAATTCAGGCTTGTAGCAATGTTAGGGCAACATGCCAGATTCAGTGACAAATCGCTTTCTACACTGAATATTGGCTGGGCACAAAGAGAGAGTAGATCCCCATGTCTGATATCAGATATTCAAATATTCCATATACTTAGAATCAGAAAAAAAGGCATTCTCATCCCAAAAGTCACCTCGAATTACTTAAAGAGATAAAATAAGAAAACATCACTGAAAGCTGTTGGACAATCATTTGTAATGTAAGAGCCTCTAGCTCAGGTTAACTGGGCTATAAGGAATTCTCTGCTAAGACAGGCAGTCATACGTACATTGTGCATTTATGCACACTTTGTACCATCTGTAAAACACTGGGGAAAACCAAGTATGTACAGGTCCCCTCAGCAAACTTTAAAATACATATGTATTTATCTCAGTATGCATACGAACGTCTAGTTTCGTCTCCAAAAAAGCACCACCCACTTTTCTTCCTCAACAACCAGTGGCCTGGGAAGAGTTGATAATATCTTGTGGTGATTCCATTGTATTATTTAGCTGTGAAACTGCACATGAGTTGCACATGGCCCTTTGCATTAGATCAGGAGTAAATATAAGAAACCACAATCCTGGGGAAGCATCCAGCAATGCTGTCCAGGCTGAAGAAGTGATGTAAAGACAAGCCACATCTCTGTGGAGTTATCCCATGCTGGAATAATCTCCCTTGAGACTAAAAACAGTGAGAAAAGCTCTCTGAAGGGAGGTGTTTTACACAGTTTCAAACAGGTTTCTTTTCCTTCTGGGTTTCGCTTGAACCTTTAGAGCAGAACTTCTTAAACAAGAGAGAACATTCAAATGAAAGTCTTAGAGATAATAAAATAGCCCACGGTGAGGTCTCCTCAAATGAAATTTTCTGTTCTCACACATCCACCGTCACTACCTCACCTCCTTCCTACTCCAGTTTAGACCTCTCCCTGCGGCTCTCCTGATTTGTCCCTCTGTGCACAGAGCATAGTATCCTTCAAGGGGGTAAAAGAAGAATCCTGAAAATCCACTTCTTCATTTGCTAAATTCTTCACACTCTCAACTGTCCTGTTAGAAAATTCATAAAAATATGTAATCAGATGGTTCCGGCTGAGTACCTTGCAGGATCCAGGGGTTTTAAGAGAAGAAAGATTTACAAAGCAAGCAACAGAAACCCCTTCACACCAAAGGTGTGCCAGTCCTGTACTTACGCTCTCCCTCTCACCTCTGCTCTCCTGTGCCATATTCTCTCCTTCTGTACCCATGAGATGGAGATTTCTCATCTGTATGTAATCACGCTCTAGTTAATGTGTGGCTGAACATAGGCGCGCACACACACACACACACACACACACACCCCAATTATTTGACTTGATTTGCCTCTCTAATTTTTTTTTTCTTCCCTTCCCTACTATTTCCCTGAAACCCCTATTGGCAAAATCCTCAAGCTATCATCTTTTCCAACCCCATGGATACTTTTCACTTCTCGTTTTCCAGAACCCCCAGTTGTGGCAGCATTCCACAAAAATGGTCACTCTCTCCTCAAATATTTTCTTCTCTTGTGTTTTTTGGTCCCACACTTTCCCTGGGCTGCTTCCTACTTCACTGGCTGCCAATTCTCTGCTCCTCGTCCCTCCAACCTTGAAACACTTCAGAGGCTCAGGATTCCGATCTTCCATTCTCCTCTCTAGCTACACATTCTCCTTATCTTGGCGATTTCACCCAATTTCAAGATTCTGAAACAAATATAAGGTGATCTTTCCCATGCTTAAATCCCCAAGTCTCATCTCTTTTCTGAGCTTTGCATCATAAACCCACCTATAAACTCTGCCTGATGCTAAAAGAACATCATAAACTTGGTGTGTCTAAGATGGTCCTCTCGCTCCCTTATTTCCCTCCTTCCTACCTATTCCACCAGTCCTGCCACACAGGTCAAAAGAATCATAACCCAACAGGTGCTCAAGTCAGCCCTTGGAAGTCAACCTGGATTTTTTCCACTCTCTCATCAAAAATTCCAGCATCACGTCCTCAGCGCTCCTTAAAATATAGGCACACTCTGTTTATTCACTACCACACCTCCTTCCACACCATCACCGCAACCTCTTATAGGCACAGCCACAGGAAGCTCCAGAGCAGTCTTTTCTTCTTGTCACCCTGCCCCACCCACACGTTGCATCATACATAGAGCAGCCAGGGTGTTTCAAAGACATACACATGACTAAGCCGTTCTTTTGCTTAAAACCTCTCATCTTTTCCATTGCATGCGGAGAAAATGCAAACTCTTCTCCCTGCCAGCAAGGCCTGGCACGAGCTGGTCTCTGCCCACCTCCCTGACCTCGTCTTGTGTAGTGCTCTCACACTTCGCACTGTGATCAGCCCCAGTGACTTCCTTTTTCTTTCCCAAATATGCCAAGATGGTTGCAGCCACACAGCTTCATACTTGTTTTCTCTCTCATTAGAATTCTGTACTTTCTCCCAGGCTCTGGGCATGGCTGGCTCCTGCCCATCCCTCAGGGTTCAGTTCCTCCGTTCCCATCTCCACAGTCCACGCCTGACCACTGCACTCCAGTTATTTTCCATCACGTCACCTGTCCTGGTCTTCATAGCCCTGTCATCAAAAACTTCCTTGATTATTTATGTGTTCATCATCTGCTTTTCCCACTAAAAGATGACTTCCATGAGGGCAAGGACCTTTTGTGGATCACCTATGTGCCCTGACTACCTAGAATACTGCCTGGTATGTGATAAGCCCTGAATACACGTTAGAGAAATGACTGAAGGAATGATGGGTAATAGCTAAATGAATAAAGAGCATGCCTATTAGGACCCAGATGTAGCACACAATGTTATTTTCAGGCTTGCCTCAGTAATCTTACCAAAAAAGCATTCAAGTTCAGAGGACCTGCTACATGTAACACAAAAAAAGAATCTCATGTTTTATCTGCGCTTTGAGACATTTTGCTGAACATGCCCTACAAAATAACTTTAATCACACCTCCTGCCCTTTACTATAATTCTAACATGAGGCCAACTCTCTAAATGGAAAACTATTTGAGTTTCTACTAGAAGTAAAATTTTATAATTTATTGCTAGCATGGGACCCAAAGCCAAATTACCAAGGTATTAAGTGTAGAGTACACCCATGCCTAGATCAGCCTGTAACTAGAGAAACGGGAAGAGACTTGATGATTACAGAAGTCACTTTCAGATGAAAAATTTTATATCATACATGAAAGACCTTGCTATTTCATTCACCTCTGCCCAAGAAATTGTCCACAGGACTTCAATCAATTTTGCAACCGTGAGAAGGCATCACGGCATCTCTAGGCCTCTCTCTACATGTACCCCCACCAACCAATGCCTGTCAGTGGTCCATACATTGCACAGAGAGTTGCACCCACACAGCTCCTGAGTAAGCTCACATTTTATCTCCCTGCCATTTCTGTCTAATAGAACAAGAAATAATACACAGAATATTAAAAAAAATTGATAGTTAGAATAAATTACTAATTCAATTAAAGTACGAGTCCAATAACAATTCTTTTTAATTGCATTTATTAAAAGGAATAATTAACTGCTAAGAGGGTATTAAAAAAAACACACATAAACTGCTGACTCTACTCCTGAGTGAAAATGCAGAATTCCTGTTTCTGCAGAAATAAAAGAGTAAACATTCTGGATACACAATATACACAGGGATTACTTTCCCTCCTGCTTCCTTTCTTCACATTTTCATAGCTGAAACCTACAGAGTTAAAATAGTAGGTGCGTAGGACGTTTTTCTTTGGACTTAAGATAAGGCTCACCTTCAGGACTGAGTAGAAAACTGTGCTTGACTCTTTACTAAGCAGTTTGCTTGAATACGTAATTTAATTGTTCTCATGACATCACCCGTAACGGAGTAATAACAAAATCTACCTCCTAGAGTTGTTATGAGATGCACATGAGCACGTGGAGCAGTGTCTAATACATAGTAAGTGATTGATAACCCTGCTATTAATATGGTGTGAGTTCTGCATCTGCCTCAGTTCCATCCATTGTAGTTAGGATTTTTTTTTTTCCCCAGAACAGTGACTGATCTTGGACCCCAGTTCCGTGTGTGTGTGTGTGTGTGTGTGTGTGTGTGTGTGTGTGTGTGTAGTTTTTTTTTAAACATTGTTTTATTTCAATAGCTTTGGAGGTACAGTGGTTTTATGTTACATAAATGAATTTCACACGGGTGAAGTCTAGGATTTTCATGCACCCATCACCCAAGTAGTATACATTGTATCCAACAGGTAGTTTTCCAACCCTCACCCCCTACTCACTCTCCTTCTGGGTCTACAATGTCCACCATACCACTTAGCAACAAGTTCCTTTTGGCCAATGGTTTGATAACACTGCATTTAGCTATGTCCAGGGTTTGGTAAAAAGGCATGGGAGATATAATCCCAGCACTTTGGGAGGCTGAGGAGGGTGGATCAGGAGGTTAAGAGATCAAGACCATTCTGGTCAACATGGTGAAAACCCGTCTCTACTAAAAATACAAAAATTAGCTGGGCATGGTGGTACACACCTGTAATCCCAGCTACTCAGGAGGCTGAGGCAGGAGAATTGCCTGAACCCAGGAGGCGGAGGTTGCGGTGAGCCGGGATCACGCCATTGCACTCCAACCTGGGTAACAAGAGCGAAACTCCGCCTCAAAAAAAAAAAAAAAAAAAAAAAAAAAGGCATGGGAGAAGATAGCACTTCCATCCATAGAAGGCTCTCAAAATTTAGGACAGATAAAAAACACACGTCTTACAGTAATACCTCCATTTTCTGGTATTATATAGAAGAACGCGATATAGGATATATAAATGAATTTGAAGATAAAGTGAAGTTTAATCCTATATGTTTAAACTTGTTATTTTTATTTTAACCAACTTTAATGATAAATTGCTTGAAACACATGGCTCACTTGAATGCCTTGAGAGACTGAGAATGCTAAACCTAGTTTTTTTTTTTTCCGGGACAGAGTCTCACTCTGTCACCTAGGCTGGTGTGCAGTGGCGCAATCTGAGCTCACTGCAACCTCCGCCTCCCAGGTTCCGCTGAAGTGAATGTAATTTTATATGTTTTAAAATGTTGCTTTCTCTCGACCATCATTCTGAACACCAATTTTTATATCGATAGTCTTAGGAGTTAATGAGATATTTAAGAATCCATTTTTATGCACATATATATATATATACATATACATATATATATTTCCTTGATTCCCCTCTTTTTATCTCCCTTAGTTACTGCAATAACTGAGCAAAATGACAATGCTGGTACTTTAATGCTGATTTTAACCTAAGAACAAAGTATCAGTATTAATGACAGTGAATGCCACTATTTTATTAAAAAGAGAGATTTGCCACTTCTTCCTCTGCCTGTTCCTTGTTCTTTGTTCTACATGAGAGAGGGTATGAATCTGGGACAGATTCCTCTGTAATTTCAGTCTAAAATTCTGCAGGTAATGAGACAGTGAAAGAGGTCCTAATTAAAAATATATCACTTCTTTGGATGAGCAAATTGGGCAACATAAATTGTATATGGCCCTGGCAGTAAGTAGGAGAGCTGCAGATGAAATCTGATGAAACAGACCAGGGAACCCCCTCTTTTTCCTCCCCCTACCTATCCCCATGACACCTTTCTCTTAACCCTAATTATCTGTAGTCAGCACACACCTGTGCACATATGCGTGTAACCTTTGAATTCCAGCGTAACTCCACCAGGGAACTTTGGACATGGAAGGGGCCACAGACTGGTTTTTAGGACAAACATTTCACTAATAAACACAATAAATCAATCCCTATCTCATAAGTGAAGCAGGAAGAGGAAGTAAGAACAAAAACATCCTGAATGGGTATTAAGTAGGAGAGGGGATAGTGATGCTTTCCCAAACAGGTTGCTCTGAGGTTAAATCAGCATTAAAGTACCAGCATTGTAATTTTGTTCAGTTATTGCAGTAAGTAAGAGTGATAAAAAGAATAGAATGAAGGAAATATATATATATATATATATATATATATATATACACATATATATGCATAAAAATGGATTATTAAGTATCTCATTAACTCCTAAGAATATCAATATAAAAATTGGTGTTCAGAATGATGGTCGAGAGACAGTAACATTTTAAAACATATAAAATTACTTTCAGTTCAGTTGAACCTAGGAAGCGGAGGTTGTCTGGGTTAAATTCAAAGTAATCATGTGGCAAAGAAACCTCTGCATACCTCTCAAGCTGTAAATAGTTCATTATGTAAATACCACAACAACACTAATAAAACAAAGCAACCATTACTCTGTTACTTTAAAGTAGCCCAGAATATAAGCATTGCAGTCAGTAACACACTCCAAATTAACTTATCATCCCCATCAGCTTAGTCGGCTTCACCAATAAACCTATCCGTGGCTATCTCTCAATTGTTTCTGCCTCCACCAGTGCCAAATCTCCCACTGTCCCTCACCTGAGGGATAGTGTCCACTTCCCAGCCTTATAAGCCAGTCTCCAAGGGGCCAACCAGCAGCATCCTGCAGCAACCCAGTGGCTCAGACCATGTGGCTCCTCCACTGGAAACACTCTGATGACCTCCTCTTACACAATGGAAAGTGATCCTTACCTGTGGCCTGGCTTACAGAGCCCTGCAGGTCTGTCTTTCCCATCTCCCCCCGATCAATGCTGCTTCACACACAGGGGTCTCTTTTCTCTTCCTCCAGCACAGAAGGCTTGTTCCCTGCAATACCCTACTCTCGGATCCTTGCCTGGCCAGCTCCTTCTCTCCACTGAGGTTTCGGTTCAAATGTCTCTTCCTCTCAGAGAGATATCCACTAGCCCACCAGCCACCCAGGCAGCCGCCATCACAGCCCACTTCCCCAACCTGAGATGTTTGTCTGTGTTACTTTTGTTTGTTACTATCTCCCCTCACAAGACCATAAGCTCCAATAATACATTGTGTGTCTCTTACTCACTGCAGAATCCATGACACGTCACATTCACATAACACAAATTTCAATGAACA
This sequence comes from Saimiri boliviensis, assembly GCF_048565385.1. Lineage (NCBI taxonomy): Eukaryota > Metazoa > Chordata > Mammalia > Primates > Cebidae > Saimiri > Saimiri boliviensis. Next base: position 67,143,020 of record NC_133454.1, on the reverse strand, counting down.
AATGAATGAATATTTACTCTGTGTCAGGCACTGCTAAAGACTTTATATGGATTATTATAACGAATCCTCAAAACATCCCAACAAGGTAGTCTCTATTAATTACTAATACCATTCTACTTCTCTGTTGATGGCAGAGCCCCCTTCACTTAATCATTTATTTGTATTCTTCATAAATTACTCTGTGATATGCTCTAGGGAATAATCTTCTCAATGGATTGCCACCATACAATAGCCTTCTCATTCACCAGAAAAAAAGGTCAAAGACGGTCCCTTAGTTTTTGTGTGGAGTTTATTTAATTGTGTTCTTCCTTCTTAAAAATTGGTACTTTTATACCTGATGCACATGGTAATTATAAATAAAGAAGACCAGTGCTGGTGTTAAGAACACAGGCCCTTGGGATCAAAGGGCCTAAACTGTCTGGGATCAAATCCCCATTCAGCCATACACTGGTCCTGAAGACTTGTCAAGGGCTCTGTATTTCAGACCCTCATTTTTTAAACAGGGATGATCAAGGGGCTCTGAGTGTTAAAGGAGGTAATATGTTAGGTACTTTTTAAAACAACATCCTCCGCCCTCCCCCCCAAAAAAATTCAGTTAGTGCCCACTAGAATTTATATTATTATTATATATATTTCTGACTACTTAATTACCCCGTTCACCCTTTTCCTTGCCAAGCTAGATTTCATATATTTCAATAACCCAAATTCATTGCCCACGGGACTTTGATATTAAGACAGATTCTTCCTCTCATAATTCTGCTTGAACATAGGTTAAGAAGCTTTGATGGAGAGTCTTTCCGAGAATGAGACACACTAAAGCACTAACTTAATAAAACTTGCTGATTAAACCTGGGAGACCTAAGGCACAGTCCAGAGCCATTTCTTTCAAGCTCAGGAGCTAACTAGAGCACAAGGAGACTCGGCTACAAAACCTTAAATAATCATCTAGCAGCTAGAGTGGAAAACAGGACGTTTCTTATCTTTAACCTAGATAAATGAATGTCTTATTTAGAAAGAGCAAATCCTTTGGGGAGAAACTAGACGGACAGGGACATGGAACTCCCAGCTAAAACACGAAGGTGTTTGGAAAACAATAGTCTCGCTTTTAAGGGAAGGACCTTACAAACCGGCCAAGTGCACCAGACAGAGATGAGACCACGTGATGCCTGCAGGGGACTGAGGTCTCAGGGGCAGGCACCCACCGCCTCGCCCCGGGGTCCCATGTGCTCCCTGACAGTCCCGGGACCAACCAGGAGCCAACTGGCAGTGCCGGCTGCACTTGCAGGAGAAACGGAGCGGCACTGCCAGCTTTCAGTGACAAAAGGAGTGTTCATAGCAGGCGCGCTGACAGCTGTCCGAGTGCCACATTTATTTACAAAATGTTAGTTAAATTACTGACAGTTGGCGCTGTGGAGGAAAAGCTGAGAGAAAAGCTGACATTTCTTGATCTGGAGGCGCTCAACTCACAGCCCTGGCTCTGCTCCCCTGTCTATTTATTAATCCCATTATTTGCTTGTTACTTTATCTATTTATGACTTCTGGCTTATTCACCGGCCATTGCTTTTAAGAGGCTTCGGGTGTCCCAGGCAGTTAAACTGCTCCACTCAATTCGGTTCCAAAGGCCCTTGGCCTAAAAGTTGCCCGAGGATGGGCTGTTCCAACCAGTCTCTGTACCTCCTGCAGCTCAGGCCCAGCTCCGTAGCATCTGGAAAGTCCCCTGTGGGCAGGGAACAAAGCCCTTTGCAGCACATCCTGACGACCAACGCATGCTCATTAAGGTATAAATAATCACCACCAGCAGCACCATCTCCTATTCCTTGTCTGCTGATTAGAGACAGGCTTTCTGTGCAGAAGCTGGACAAAGTGCTTCCATTTTTTAATTCTTTCTGACAGGGGCAATTAAGATCCAGGAGGAAGAGCTGGGGTGATAAATGAAGATCAGCATTTTGGCTCCGTACCGTCTTAGACATTAAAACATATTTCTGATACGGCGTGTGCAATCCCTTTTCCTCAAATGTTGAACAAAGATATATTGCAATAAACTGTGGTCTTTCTCGTTTTCTGATGTTTCTTCTTATGTCAAAATAATCATGTTTTTGTTGACAATTTAAACTATACAGATAAGCGAGGAATTATTCTTGTTCTAGACATCCTATTTGGAATCGTCAGCTTCATCTTCCTTTCCTATCCACCCGCCCTGTTCCACAGCACATTCCATGTATTGTATGTATTTTGTTCACTGTCTCATTCCACTAGGAAGGAAGTGCTGTGTGGACTGCGATTTTATTATGTTTGACAACTACTGCATTCCACAAAGCCTAGAACAGTGCCTGATGCACGGCTGGCATGGAATGGATACTTGTTGAATAAAATTGAACCTGACGTAGCCACCTAGAGACATGCTTATCAGTCTTCCTGGTTCTGACAGCCCCGGCTGCTCTGGGCTCACTTGGAAATGGATCAAAGCATGGCAGCAGCGGGAAGGACTTGCCAAGGCCACCCATGACTCTGAGGTCCTCTCTCCCTCCAGAAATGGGTCAGCTGTCGCTGGTAACCTCTTGCTGCCCCAGTTCCCTATTGTATTTTGGCTTCCATGGCACAGCCACCCTCAGCCCTCAGAGACACAGGCTCCTTCCTGCCACCACTTCACCTCCAGACCCCCAGTGTCTCTTCTGTGCTCCTGTACCACCCCCCACCACATCCCAGAGGACAAGGTGGCCTTCTAGACCAGCAGTGGCTACTGCTTGGTCACTTCCTGAAGTCGTTTCTGAAGCTCCCCATTCCTAGCCAGACCGCAGGCATGTGGAGGATAGGAACTGTGTCTTGTTTATTTCTGTAGCCCAAACATCACCTAGCACAATGCCCTACACATGGGGACGTGTGCGCAGAAAAAAGCCCCATGAACTACAGAACTCAGTATGGGGTCAAAAGGAACAAAAGGAATACACACATACACACACACACAGACATATATGGAGAGAGAGAGAATGAAAGAGAGACTGTCTTGTTCTGTAGCCCAGGCTGGACTGCAGTGGCACCATCTCATCATCTTGGCTCACTTGTAGCTTTGACCTCCCAGGCTCAAGTGATCCTCCTGCCTCAGCCTCTCCAGTAGCTGGGACCACAAGCAGATGCCACCATGCCCAGCTAATATTTGTATTTTGTGTAGAGACAGGATTTTTCCCAGGCTGGTCTTGAACTCCTGTGCTCAAGTGTTCCATCCACCTCAGCCTCCCAAAGTGCTGGGATTACAGATGCAAGCCATCGCACCTGGCCCAAGAACCTATTTTTACGACATGAATCTTATCTGGTTATAAAAATCCCAAATTTATATTTTAAAAATTTAATAATTAGAGAAAACACAAAAAGATCCATGTCACTGGCAATTCCACTATGCAAAAACGTTATGAGCACTATTGAGTTGATGTAAAAGCCTTTCTGCTTTTATTTAGTATTTTTAGCAGGCGTTTTGTGTATGCACCGACACACAGAGTCAAAGAGCATCAAAGCACTTCTGACTGATGGGTTGTAGACCAGTTAATTATCTTAAATGACTGAGTCAGAGCTCTGCCTTTGTTCATATTCAGGACTACATTAATTTTAAATTATTAGAAAATTCATAATGTTAAATGAAAAACATTTGCAGGAGAATATATGAAATTTCTTTTTATTTGGAGGGGAAAACAAGCAAAACTAGAAAAAATGTTATTTGAGAATAATTATATATTTGGTAAAAGTCTAAAGGAAAGAAGGAAGTAAGAAACAAAAAGTTCAGGCCACTGGTAGCTTCTCAAGGGAGAAAGGGTCAAAAATAAGTGGGAACGCAGTAAGTTTCACATATAATAGAAGGTTATATTTCTTAGATTGTGCAGAGAGAACACAGGTGATCAATGTACTATGTTTTTATACATAGATATGTAACACACATGCTGATATATAAAATACTTCATAACAAAAGGAAAATAATACGCATCTGGCTTCCTGTACACATAAAATATTGTGCTCCTTGAGTAAGTATTTCATTAAACATTTACTGAGTGCCTGGCATGAGCTGGGCCCAGTGTGAGGGGCTAGCAGGTTGAAAATAATCATGGAGGAAGGAGAATCAACCACAGGGCAACAAGTACCCTGCATTCTTCCACTGCACGCCTGCTCAGACCACATATGGCCACCCATCCCACTCACTTTCACTGTCTGGGAGGAAAGACTTGGACGACCAAAAGAAAGAGTTAATAGGAAAGTTTCAAATGCATTTCTAATAGGAATTATATATAGATATTGCCTTTTAAAATAGAGGTATGTTTAATTAATATTTTCTCCGCAACTCAGGGTAATTGCTAGGAAATAATAAAAAAGTCACTGGTGTACCCTGAGTGGTTAAACAAACCAGCACTGACCAAGGCAATAACATCGACAGCAAATGAACAGTAATTATCTATTTTTTTTAAAGGAATGAGAAAGTGTTTGCAATTAGGTAAGAAAAAGAGAATAAAAGCTTATAGGCTCTTTGCGGAAGCATTCATGACAAATCATTCTTTCTGGACATTTCACTGATTCCAGCCATCACAGGACCATGAGCAAGAGGGGCCTGGTAGTGTAGCTGAGCCTTGATCACAAACTACAAGGAAAGTCCAGGGAGCGGCATAGTGTTTATTCACCCAGGAGAGCAAGCGGACTTGTAATTCCGCGGCATTTCACGATCCTTCGAGGAGATCTTCACTGAAAGTGGCTTCATACTTTGTGAATCAGTGTGAGCCACAAAAAGAGAAAGACTCCAGCAATGACCTTTGTCCTGTATCACAGTTAAGTGCTTTAAACCAAGGGGGTGGCGCAGGAAATTGTGGGAGTGCAGAGGAGCTTCTGGGGGAGGGCTGTGTCCTGTCTTTAGCACAAAAATGCCAAGAAAATGCAGCCTTTGCTGTAGATAAAAAACTTAAAGTTTTCATAAGGGCAATAAGTTACAGAAAAACTAAAAAAACAAAACAAGGGGGAAAAAAAATACTTCTCACATGCATTAGCCCAAACTGTCAAACTGCTCCAGGGGCTTCCCATAAGACTAAGAATAAGGCCGGGCGCAGTGGCTCAAGCCTGTAATCCCAGCACTTTGGGAGGCCGAGGCAGGTGGATCACAAGGTCGAGAGATCGAGACCATCCTGGTCAACATGGTGAAACCCTGTCTCTACTAAAAATACAAAAAATTAGCTGGGCATGGTGGTGCGTGCCTGTAATCCCAGCTACTCAGGAGGCTGAGGCAGGAGAATTGCCTGAGCCCAGGAGGCGGAGGTTGCGGTGAGCTGAGATCGCACCATTGCACTCCAGCCTGGGTAACAAGAGCGAAACTCCGTCTCAAAAAAAAAAAAAAAAAAAAAAAAGACTAAGAATAAAATGCAAAGCCATCCCCAGGGTCTGTGGCTTGGCCTGGGCCCCTCCCACATCTCCCTAATTGGTTCAGGTCAAGGATGATCCCGCCTCAGCACCTTTGTAACTGCTTCCGAAAGCCCCTCTCCTAAACGTGGGCAGGCTCAGGCCCTCATTCATCATCTCCTGCAAGGCCTGCGTGAGAAGGCCTTCCCCTAACAGCGCGTCTAAACTCGCTTACTCCCTCCTTTCCCGTCCCTGGCGGCCGCTCTCCTCCTCAGAGCCTTCATGACTACTGGACATCGCATTGTGCAGCCACTTACTTCTTCATTGTCTTCTCAAGTCGCAGGGTCTAGAACGGTTAGGCACTTAACCAGATGTTGATCACTGTCTTTCCTGAATAAATAATTGCATGATTCTAAACAACAAACTATGGGAACGTGAGAAAACAGAGGTTTCTACTGATTGAAAAAATGAAGGAAAGGATGAGATTGATGCTGTTTGCAGGATTTTCACGGGGCTCGCTGGGGGTGGGTAGGTGGGTGGTTGAGAAAGAGTAGTGGAGAAGGAAGTGGAAAATCCAACCAGGCTAAGCAAGCCATGGGGAATGGTGAGTTCAGAGGCTGTAGTGGGATAAAACACAAATAGGAGACCACAGAAAAGATTTGTGTCTGGAGATTCCAACAAGAGCCAGAATGTGGGTGGAAGAACCTCTCTTCCATCACCCTCTATCCCTGCCTGAGCATTTTAGCTTGTTTTTGCTAATGGAATGTATTAACAACACGAAAAAATTTGTTTACTGCCTCATATGTCAGGTATAGTCCTTAAGATTTTACATCTTGCCTTATGTAATTATCAAAAATACTTATAAGAAGCATTATGAGAAGTATCCAGCCATGCTATAAGAAAATTCACAGGGTAGACCCTCAGCTAAACCTTGCAAATTATTTATCATGTAAGGATAGGTCCTCATTAAGTGCTTCTACCAATGTTGGGTTTTGTTGTTATTATTAATATTATGACGATGATTCTTGGAACAACTCTCTCAGGCAGGTATTAAGATATAATTTAGCCCCATTTTACAGATTAAAAAAATAATAAAGGCTCAGAGAGATTAGGTTGATAATTTCACAGAATCTTTTTTCCCGCTACAGAACATACTCTCAATTCACGGGTGTCGTGCAGACTTATAAGCTGAGTATATATGTTTAGGATAAATATGTATATAGTGCATCTAACCATGCTGTAAGGAAAATTCACAGGGCAGATCTACAGCTATTGGGGGCTGCCTGTGGGTGACCCCATCTCTGATGGTGCCACAGGGCTCTGTGATTTCATGTCTCTGTAACAGTGTCAAGAAAAATCCTTCTCTGGTTATAGTATCCTTCTACACTATCGAACATCCCACCTTTCCTTTCCTTCTTCCTGTTAGTGAACAGGGAACCCCATGTTGTGAATAGTATTTTGAAAGTCTGTTGAAACTGTGTGCTTAAAGGTATGAGCAGACGCCAAAGTGGCAACGGTTAAGGGCACATGGCTTCCAGGCGAAGGTGACCATAGGCCTTAGGTGAAAAGGCAAGGCTGCATCCATTCACTGTGGAGAAAAATTCAAACAAAATACACACACTTCCCATCTAGGAAGACTTCTCAAGTTTTCCAATCACTGCATTGTGAAAGTCAGGCCTAACTGACACCTAGAAACTTAGGCAAGATTTTATTTTGACAATGGCTCCAAGGCCAGGCCAGTATCCTGGTGTGGTGCTTGCAACCCAGCACCAACTACTAATTATATATTAACGGTAACTAGGAAAACAGCTACTTTTTAAATAACAAAGGTAACCCCAGGGGCAGGGAAATGTCAAACTGAATGCTTAATAAAGTTGGTGCAATGTGCTCTAGGGGCGCAATGTTAAATTTTCAGCCTCAAATGGAGATAATTCAACAAATTTTTAAAAAAGGAAAAAAAATCTCACTTCCTTAGCACACACAGTGTGTAGGTTTGATTACTGAATAGACATGAAATATGTGCTAAATAATTCTTCTGAACAGCTCATTAGGCCTAATCCATCTCTGATTTCTATGAGTCCATTAATTCCAAATATGTGCCTACTTATACATACACACACATCCACATATGACCATAAAATGCCAGCTTAATTTCACAGTGTAATATCCTGGAAATGGCAACAGGTAAAATGTCAAATTGGATATTATGCATATTTTAAACGTTTGTAATTTTCAGATATGATCAATGAAAATGACAAGAGTGGACCCAAGAAGAATGACATTTCCGTTAGAAAACCCTGGACCCTCGTGGCTGGCTGTGTCTGCTCCAGGGGCAACACGTCAAATACAGGCTGCCACATACCCACAAAGTCTATGTGGAAACTGCCAGGCCGCTGTGGGCAAGTGAATCAACACAGGGGTTGGGGCTACTCACTCAGGTGGGATTTTATTTAATTCGCATCTCCTGAGAGCTGTGCGCCTATCATCATGCACACCTCAATTCTGACATGATAAGAGCACTTACAGACACCGGCTCCCTACATCCCTCTGTTGACTGCCTGCCCCATCTTCAGCCTTTTTTTCTTTTTCTTTTTCTTTTTTTTTTTTTTTGAGACGGAGTTTTGCTCTTGTTGCCCAGGCTGGAGTGCAATGGCGCCATCTCGGCTCACTGCAACCTCTGCCTCCTGGGTTCAGGCAATCCTCCTGCCTCAGCCTCCTGAGTAGCTGAGATTACAGGCACGCACCACCATGCTCAGCTAATTTTTGTATTTTTAGTAGAGACGAGGTTTCACCATGTTGACCAGGATGGTCTCGATCTCTTGACCTCGTGGTCCACCCGCCTCGGCCTCCGAAAGTGCTGGGATTATAGGCGTGAGCCACTGCCCCCTCCGCCGGGTCTTCAGTTTTGACACTTCTTCCTCCTTGCCTTGCTGGTCTTTGACTAGATTATTTCACTTGCCGATCCCATTGCCCCACACACTCTTCCCTGAAGGGTTCTCCCCTGTGTTCACCGCCTTGACCACCATGCAAGCCCCTTCCCTTCCCTGTACACCAGGTTACTCTGTCCCCTAACCTACAGCTTACTTTTTGCTACAATGCTTTCCATCATGTGACGTACTGTTGGTTGACTTATTTGTTTTCTGACACCTGGTTGCCGCTAGGTACAGTTGAGCAGGTTGTGAGCTGCTCGAGGGCTGAAGAAGGCAACAAAATAATGCAGCTGGCACTCTTTTTACTCAACCAGGGACTCTAGCGAACAACGTCATCAGTGAGGAGCCTACTCCTAATTGGTCTGAGCAAATTGTCTGCTAGGAGAAGATGGCTTTTTTACTAATGCATACAAGTTGAGACTCTCATCTCCTTCACTAACCATCAATCTCAAAGAGAGGAACTCAGCACCTAGAGCAGTTCTGGCTCATAGGAGATGTACAATAGGCACACTGAAGCAACACGACAGAACTCATCCATCTATTCTCCAAGGATACATTAAGCTTCTATTATGTGCCAGGCACTGTGCAGCACACCAAGGCAACAACAAAAAATAAAACAAGATCCCTGGCATTAAAAATCATGGAATTGAGCCACCTGAATCTTGCCCCTGTCTCGGCCTTGCCTCCGTCTCTGCCTTGCTTCCATTCCTTGTATGTCTCCTACTCACAACTCTGTCTCACCCTCTTCCCCTTTCCACACCTTCCTTTCTCCTGTACCCAAATCCATACACGATTGCTCCACCACCTGGTTTCTCTTCAAAGCTTGAAACTCTGGCTGGGCATGTGGCTCACATCTATCTAATCCAAGCACTCTGGGAGGCTGAGGCAGGCAGATCGCTTGATCCCAGGAGTTTGAAACTGCCGGGCAACATGGCAAAACCCTGTCTCTACAAAAAATAGCTGGGCATGGGGGCAGGTACCTGTGGTCCCAGCTCTTCTGGAGCCTGAGATAGGAGGGTCACCTGAGCCCAGGGAGGTTGAGGCTGCTGTGAGCTGAGACTGCATCACTGAACTCCAGCCTGAGTGACAAAGTGAGATCCTGTTTTTTTAAAAAAAAAAAAGATGGGAACTCTGATAGTGGTTTTCTCTCCTTTCTCTTCAACATTTTTGAAGTGTTGAGAACAAGCCTACAAATCATCCTATCTATCTCTTTAGTGTGTGTCAATTAAAACACTGAATGTTAGAATATCTCTAGCACAAAAGGTTACACTAAATAAGTGACCTCCAACCATTAATGAGCAATTTATCATCTAAGAGGTATTTTCACCAATTATAGCATGCCTTATGTCCATTATGGACATGTGCTCATTTAGCTCGAGGTAAAACTCTTCATCGCTGGTTTTACATTCCTGCAGAATAAAGCAGACGTGTTACTTGGACCACAGATGTAAACGGTAAAGCAACTGAAAATCAAACATTTGAGACTTCCCTTTGAAAAGGCCATGGTTCTCACTTTCAGACATATGCAAAAATCACCAAAGTCTTGCCACGAAATTGTAATAAGTGCTTAGGTCTGGATTCAGAAACTACAGCTGTATATTTCTATACAGTGGAATAAAAAAATATAAATTATAATGGTTGAGTATTGAATTAAATAGGATAATGCTAGCTATTGTAACAAATCGTCTCTGAACTCTCAGAAGCCAGAATACAAGTTTATTTTTTCTTTAGGTAATAATTTAACAAGGTTCCAGGCCAGCTGGTGGGTGGGGTTGAGAGCCCTGCTCTGTGCTGTCATTCAGGAATTTGACCGATGGAGCATCTGCCAAACAGAACACAGGTTTCCAAGGTAATTTTTGACATCGACATCCGGATGGTTTAAGGAGAAAGAGCATAAAGAATTTCACAGGCAAGATTTTCTGGGCCAACCTACACAGAGCTTCAGCTCACATTCCTCTGGGTAGAAGTGTCACATGGTCACCTCTAAATTCAAGAGAGGCTGGGAAAGGCAGCCCAGTTTGTGCCCGGGGGGGAAATAAAAAACTTATATACGATTTGAGCAGCTAGAAATCTCTTCCTCAAAAGTAAAGAACAAAACAGAGCAGTATTCTCACTTCACAGCATGGACCTGAGGCCTCGGAATGCTCATTTTCTTAGCAGCTGCACATGGTGCATTGGGACAGAGCCAGGACTAAAAGCCAGGTCACCTTGGTCGGAGACCGCAAGTCATATGCCAAAAACAACACACCGTGCTGATACTTTACAGTCCGTGTAGCTATAGAATGTGAACCAGAGTCGGCCACAGCCCCAGGCTCCATGCCCTGCACTGTGCATTTCACACATGGCGCCAGGGTCACGAAAGGCAAACCCTGCCCTCTGCCCACCATGGGCCCATTGCAGGCCAGGTCCTTCCCCAGCTGTGTAAGGCTAACACCGAGTATAAGCGAGGTGCCAAGCACTGCTCTGAGTACTTCACAGTTCACATTGGCCTGGGATGCATATTAACGGTTCCCTTAAATGATGATAAACTGAGTCACAGTGAGGCTAATCCATGTGCTAAAGGTCACAGACCCAGTGGCTGAGCCAGTATTTGAAACTGGGGATGGGAGGAGGGTCTGGCTACAGACCCTGCACTTAATCATTATCCTCTAAAGCCCTAAGGCACAAATTCTCTTAATAAAGAACGGTTAACATAAAAGAATGGACATTGAATGACATGTGAAACTTCAGGCTCACAGCCTGATTTCTAGCTGCCACTCACTTCCTTCCCTTCCTCCCAGGTTTGTAGGCCTTGAACAGAATAATCCTTATGCTCCAGTGTTTATTAGATTTTCCATAAAACTCCTTGTGAAAGTGGATATTTAAAGGCCCTTTAGATTCCACACGTGTAGACTTTATGAAGTGTGTCACACTGCCCGACGGTTTCCTCCTCAACGTCTCATTCCACTCTGACCTAGAAAACAAACGCAACACCAGCTCACACACACCCTCTTTGAACTCTGTCTAATAACACCCAATCCCATGCCAATACAGAGACAGAGCTGTTTCCTCTTTCTAAGAAAAGATAAATAATTTCGCTATTAATAGCTTACTGTTATTCCTAACAAACCTTTCATTCACTCAGCAAATAACCTGTAATATATCCCATGTCCCAGGCAGTAATGTACTCACTATAAATGAGAGCAATAAACTCAGCAGCTTGGTGGACCCTGCATTTTAGGGGAGTAGTAATAAATAAGAAATAGATAAATAAATAACAGATTTCTCTAGGTGTTACAGGCTCTGAGGAAAATTAAAGCTAGGTAGAAGGATAGAAAGATGGGAGCTGAGAATATGGCTGTTTCAAACAGTACGGTCTGCAAAGCCGTCTTTCAAGATGGGGTATTGCAGTAGATGCATGAATTCAATGAGGCTCTAGACACATAAGTTTATAGCAGATCTTGAGAGAGGGAAGAACATTTCTTAAGTCAAGAACATTTTTGGTAAGTTCCAGAAACAGCAGAGAAGTTCAGCGTTCTGCATGCATATGAGCGAGGCAGCAGTGATGTGGGGAGTGGTATGGGGCTTAGGCAGGCACCAGGTGATTAAAACGCCTCTATGCCATCGAGGTGTTTACATTGCATTCTGGGTTTAGCCAGAAGCCACTGTAGGATTTTGAACAGAGTCACGTAATTCTTGTCAAATAGTAGCTGGAGCTTCTAGGCAGATAATAGACTCCAGAGAAACAGGAGTGGAAGCAGGGATACTAGACAAGATGCCACCAGAAGAGCCCAGGAGAGAGGGAGGTGGCTTTGCCCAGGGACATAGCGCTTGAGATGGTAAAAAGTGGTCTGATTCAGGAGAACTTTTAAAAGAAAAGACAAAGGCCAGGGGCAGTGACTCATGCCTGTAATCCCAGCACTTTGGGAGGCTGAGGTGGGTGGATCATGAGGTCAAGAGATCGAGACCATCCTGGTCAACATGGTGAAACCCCGTCTCTACTAAAAATACAAAAATTAGCTGGGCATGGTGGCGCATGCCTATAGTCCCAGCTACTTGGGAGGCTGAGGCGGGAGAATTGCTTGAACCCACCCAGGAGGCAGAGGTTGTGGTGAGCCGAGATTGCACCATTGTACTCCAGCCTGGGTAACAAGAACGAAACTCCGTCTCAGGAAAAAAAAAAAAAAAAAAAAAAAAAAAACAGGATTTAGCGATGAATTAGCAGAAGCACAGGAGAGAATGAAAAAAATCAAGGATCTACTAAGTTTGCGGTTCCTAAGATCAGAAACACTGAGGGGAGGGCAGGATGGAGTAGCTGGCCATGGTCCAATGGGCCTTGTGTCAAGGGCACTGGCTGGAAGGACCCAGTTTGAATGTCATCATTAAAAGGCTCTGTGGATGAGCAGCAGGATACGCGGTCTGGAGGTCCAGGGTAAAGAAGTGTGGTCAGAACCAATGACACGTCTCCAGCAAGGAAGGGGCAGAGGGCAACAGGGCCAAGTGGCTTCTGTTCCACCCTAACTGGAGATGTCAAGAAAGATGGAAAAAGAAATGTCCAGAAGCCATAATGAGTAGCAAGGAGGACATTTATCCAAGTTTCAGGCCTCATGGTAAGCAAGGTATGGCAAAAAAAACAGCCACTGTCGAGGACTCCAGGAGGGGAAATAACCCAGGGAACAGCTGAGTTTTAACTTAAGCAAAAAAGAAAAAAAACATAAGGGGGAAACATTCAAAGAGACGGCAGATGTAAAAGTGTTGCTGGTGACGGATCATTAACTCCAGAGAGTTAGAAGGTTTGGAGGATGAGGAAGAGGCTTGCAACTCGCTTAGACTGTTGGATGTCGGGTTATGAATCTAGAAAATGATGCATGGCCCTGGGGTTGGGGACCTGTGACTTCTGAGGTGGCTGTGATAACTGAGAAGATATAATAGGGTTTGTCCTCATGGTCTCTGAGGAATAAAAATGTAAGTATTTCTATCCTGATTGGCTTCTTTGAGATTTGGAATGGAGAGGCTGGGGTCACGATGGAGACCCAGAAGCACTCTGGACTCTGGCACCTCCTCTGTGGACTACAGTGGCTTGTGTCACAGTTGGGAACTGGGTGATCTAACCAGGCCTATCTACAGTGCTTTGCATCATGATGATGATGATTTAACAAAATTCTTTCTTTCATATGCAAATGTTCTAGTGTCCGAGTGCTGTCACCACACAGTACCGAAACTGGGTGGCTAAAACCGTGTGGTTGTCTCACAGGTCTGGAGGCCAGAAATCTGAATCACAGTGATCACAGTGTTGGCAGGGCCCTGCTTCCTTCGAAACTTGCAGGGAAGATTCCCTCCTTGCCTTATCCTAGTTCCTGTTTGCTGGCAATGCCTGGCATGTCTTGGCTTGCAGGCCCATCACTACAGCCCCTGCCTTTGTTGTTATTCTCTGTGTGTCGTCTGTGTCTCCACATAGGCATCTTTTTTACCAGGACCCCAGTTATGTTGGTTTAGAGGCATGCTCTACTCCAATATGACCTCACCTTAACTAATTATATCTGCAGCAACCATATTTCCAAATAAAGTCATATTGTAAGGTATTGGAGGTTAAGACACCAACGTATCTTTTTTTTTTTTTTTTTTTTTTTTTTTTTTTTTTTTTTTTTTTTTTTTTTTTATGATGGGGAGATGGAACAAAATTCAACCCACAACCCCAAAGCATTGCTATGTCCAGCTTTTCTGTACAACAACTGCAGTAAATTAAAAATAATTTGCATATGTTCTTTTTCTTACTCATAGCTTCTGATGAGTTAGAATTTTGGATTGAGCCCTCCTGACAGGTAAATTAGTCCAAAGATGATTCTCCTGAGTTTGAGAGCACTTTTTCACTCATCCGGCACATTAGAGCCTGTTTGAAAGCCAGAGAAGATCAAGAAACTATTTTCACACAAATACATCTTCCTTTGACTCCACAAAGCCAACAAAGCTCGTTTGAAGGTCGATTTCGGTTTTTTAAATTTTCCATCAGTCTGCTGGTTGATGATGTTTTCATTAAAAATTCTATTATTTTAAGAAATCCATCAGTGAGATTGTAAGAGTAGTTTATATGTTCATTTTGTAAGACAAATTAACCCCCCAAAAGCTTTCTAAGCCAAAACATTTCACACCGATAAGACAGGAAGTTGGCCAAATAGACCCAAATAAAACCAAATAATTCCACAATATGAATAAATGAGATTTAAGAAAAACTGATCATGAAAGATCAAGACTTCTATTCATAGTTCACTCCATTTAAATGAATTTAAGCCCTTTGGCATTGGGTTAAAATGGACAGGACTCCTCCTGTGATCCTATCAGTGAATTCGGACATCAGTTTCTAATGTCAGATGCACTGGTCTTGCCCTTTCTAATGTCAGATGCACTGGAATTGCCCTAGACTTGACCAAAGGTAAAATTCCCAAATGGAAAGAAACCTCCTTCTCTATTTTCACCATCATCGTGCAAGTCCTGAGCCTGCCTCCCAATGATCGGGAGATGTGAATGAAGAGAAGATTTACAGTTAGAGAAAGCTGCAAGAGCCTCAAACTGCCCCTTCCCCAAGACATGTTATCCCAACCCCTGTTTTTTACCATTTGACTCCAGTGGAATTATCATAGAAAATTATTTCTCTAAGGAAAAAGGGTTTGCCAGTCCTAAATCTATGCATGAATTCACAGATAACCTGCTCCACAGAACCTTCTGGATGAATTTTTTCTGGTGGAAAATGCATCCTCAGAGCCATGAACTGTCACAACTTGCTATGCAACAATCTTCTTATGAAAAACAAAGAAATACCTTTCTTCTCACTCCGTCTCAGAAATTAAACATCTCAAGAGATGATTTGAAACTGAAAAATCTCTAAACAGATGTGTAGGAGAGGCATCACAAAAAAACTCACAATTATAGGTGGACAAAGGGGGATTTCTCTACGGATCTTTCTGATGGAAGACATGGTATATTGGCCAAAGTATTTAAGCCACAATCGTTTAAAATGAAAATTGGTATATGTGTGTGTGTGTGTGTGTTATATACACATATATGCACACATGCACGTGTACATACATATACAGAGAAAGAAAGTTATAACCATATACTAAACTTTGTGTGTGGTATCTCATTTTAACCTAAAACAACACTTCTGAGATAGGTAGTAACGGTCCTCTTTAAATGGAGAGTGGAGAGATTACAAATTTTGCCTGCAATTACACAAAGTGGCTGAGCTGGAGTTTGTAGATTTCTGTCTCCCGGCCTGTTTTCTTTCTAGCCTACCACTCCCGGCACATATGAATCAGTAAGGTCTTGTGCGTTGGGGCTCTTTGTCTCCAGCAATTGTACTCCTAGTAAACTTCCCTGTTACCTCCTTCTCTCTTCAGCTCACACATGCAACTTGAAAATGCATCCTAAACTCAATAAATCCTTGGTTTCCTAAAATATAATATTATTTGACCACCTATGATGACGTTGGTAGTATTATTTATTTGGTATTAGTTATCTATTACACACTGGAAGCAAAATGACCTTAAATAACGCAAGGATAACATTCTATTTTACTCATCAGTGGAGACTTTCAACCCAAGAGAACAAATCTACCATTACCATTAATTCTCTTTTTTTACAAGATTCCCCAGGAAAGATGGCTATTACTAGTCAACAAAAAGAAGTAGGCAGTGTTTTGGAGCACGTGCCTCCTGTCCCCCAGGTGCCATGGCATCCAGATGCACTGACTGGCCTGTGCAATCCTGCTAGAATTGAGTGTCCACCTCGACTGTGTTCAATACCACATTCCAGAGAAGTATGTGGAAATGTTCACGGTATTATTAACATTATTAACTCTCTGTGAGAAAATCCAACATTGAGAAAGTCCAAGATTGAGAAAGTCCAACATGTAATGCCAAAGATCAGTGGAAGAATCTAGAATAAGGGTCTTCCTCTGAACAAACTAGGGAAATGGTAAGATTCTGTGAGGAGAAGGGATCTCTAGGGGTTGGTTGGGTCCCTGTGTCTTCACGCCATGGAGGACACAAAACCTTAAACACTCTCAAAGCCCTGTTTCTCACACATCAGGAGAGGGGATTCCTGTGCACCACGACAAGGAGGGACAACCAAACTCACCGGGTCTCTAGTGGGAGAGGAACTTGGCAATGAAGAATAGAAGGGACAGAACGAGACCAGCGCTACGGAACAGAGGGAGCCTGCCTAGGAGTCAGACACTACCCATCCTGAGTCCCAGGCTCAGCACCCACCTGAGCATGTGAGCTGGGAAAATACCTTCACTGTGCCTCTCAGCGCTTTGGTTTCCTGATCTATAAAATCAACGTGATAATTGTGTCCACCTGATGGAGCATCTGTTAGGAGTAAGTGAGCTGCTTCTGGTAAACTGCTCAGCACAGGACCTGACCCACAGGAAACAGCTGTCCCACATGGAGCCAGAGTCAAAGCATAAGAATGTAAGGTGTGGTACAGACTAAACCAGCAGTCAGGAGAGAATACAGTGATAAATGTCAGCTAACTGCATTGAAAGCATTCATGGTCAGCAGGATGCTTTTGCCCTTACTAGGAAAAGGTGGCTTTCCCTTCATCACGCGAAGTCCCAAGTGAGGGCTCACAGCCTGGGGACGGAGTGTGCCCTGGCTGCCAGCCCTCTCACCCTTCTGGAAGGCGTCCTTGTGCAAGACTGATGATCACTACTCTCACTATCTGGAAAACCAGGTGGTTGACCTCCCTGATCTCTGCAATCCTTTCAAATTCAAAATGCTGTGCATGTAAAAGAGGGAGAAAGGCAACATTTTTCTGCAAAGCACTTATGGTTTAGATGACGGGTGTGAGAGCACTGAGCTGGCCCCCTGTAGCCTCCTCTGGCTTCCAGTGACAATTGGCATACTCCTCCTCCTTCTGCCCCATGTTTGGTTGAGTTTTTAGTTTCCCGTTTTAGTTTTTGGCTACTCAACAGCTGAATGTGCTTCCAGGAGCCTCCCTCTGCTGGCCCATCTGTCCCTGCTCCTCAGAGCCACAGGCCACCAGCCGGATGCCTGGCAAGCCCTGAGGTGAGTGCTCAGTGGCTGGTCCTGAGGGGGGGTAGGGTGGTGGCAGCAGCACAGGCTTCCTGAGTGGCATTGCTATTCTGGACGGGTGAACTCATAAACGACAGATCAATAGTTAACGCCTCCACAACCACGGCCAGCAGACTCTGAAAACAGAAAGGATGGGCAGAGTGCTTTTCTGTGTCCCTCCTTATCTTGGAAATGCTAATTTCCCTGGGGTTGACTACATCATTGTTTCTTCAAAGGCTTAAGGACTGGGTGGGGAAGTGATCCAGCAAAAAGAAGGCATGTGTCATGGGTACAAATATGAAATAACGGACACCCGACACAGCCCATCTCATCTGTGGCCTGGACACACGGACACAATCTCAATGACTTCTATGTATTTGTAACCTGTCCCCAGCACCCCTGCAAGAGCAGCCTCGCACAGCTGCCCAGACAGAAACGACACTGAGGAAGTAACATGCCTAAGGCAAGGACAGCAGAAGACAATCCAGGAAAAAAGACACAGACTCTGGGAAGAAAACGTGATCTCAGGCCTTCATTCCCACAGTCATTCACGCAACTAATATATTGAACATCTTCTATCTGCCAGACACTGCTTATACAGTGCTAATTAGACAGAGGACATCTCTTCTCAAGGAATTTATAGTCCCGTTGGGGAAGACAAACCATACACAGATAACCAAATAATGAATGAGGTGCTTCAGATGGAGATGACTGTTCTAAAGAAAAAATCCAGGACGATATGCCAGGGTAAGACTGGCGGTAGTGGTAGAAGATTATTTTGATTTGGTATCAGGAAAGGCATGCAGGAGGGAATTCTGTGTGAGCTTAGGCCAAAATGATAAGAAACAGCTGTCCGTGGAAAGACCAGAGTAGGGCTGTTCCCAGAAGTGGGATCCACAAGAGGAAATGCTCTGCAGCTGGAACAAGCTGTGTTTATGGGTGTCCACAACAGAGTGAGTAAAGCGAAAGACAGGGCGAGAGTCCTTCAGATTTTATTGGCAAATCCCATGGGCCAAGCCACGTGCTGCATCGAGGAGGCAAACCTGAATGAGGCATAGTTCTGCCTTCAAGAGGTTGTGGAGTCGCTGAAGGGACTACCAGAGAATCCACCTGATTATCAAATGAAACTCCACGCACTTTACATGACATAAGCAAAGGGCCACAGTTTCCTTCATCTAGAAGGTGACTCCCTGGATCCTCTCAAGTATCAAAACCACATTATTCTATGTGATTGCATGGAGTTCCATGTAAAAACTCAACCTAAATGACATACATTTCTCAGACCTTCAATTCCTAACTCACCCTGGAAAACCAACATCATCCAATCACTAAGCCTATGGTCTAGAGGCACAACAGAAGCCAGAGTTCAGCCTCTCATGCCCACCTACCAAGTGATCCCCAGGAAATAATGCACTTTACCAGCTGCTGCCTTAATTGGGGAATCTCTGAAACAAGGAAAGCATTCATTCATTGAAACTGCCAAGTGGCAGGCATTTTGATGCTTAGTGAAGGTCTCTAAGTGAATGACAACCACACAGCTGGGCATCCAGGGCTCTCTGTTTCCTCACTGGATGTCTGCTCATTTCCACCCAGGAGCTAGGAGCTAGCACAAGCCTGCCCACCTACAGAAAGCCTTTGCTCCAACAGAGGGGCTCTGTTCCAGCCACAGCAGTGTGATTGCCCACATTTTCACGGCGCATTCTGCCTCACAAGGTTCATGACCTCTTTGTCCACAGCCAGCTTTTTCAGTTGGACCCAAGCCCTCAAAAGCCAAGTCCAGGCCATATGCCTTTCTACACCCAAACACCCGGCTCAGTGCCTGATATGGGCTGGCTGTGTCCCCACCCAAATCTCATCTCGAATTCTAGTTCCCATAATTCCTATGTGTCGTGGTGTGAGATAACTGAATCATGGGTGTGGTTTACCCCATACTGTTCTCGTGGTAGTGAATAAGTCTCAGAGGAGCTGATGATTTTATAAAGGGTTTCCCCTCTCTCTTGGCTTTTCATTGTCTTGTCTGCCGCCATGTAAAATGTGCCTTTCGCCTTCTGCCATGATTGTGAGGCCTCCCCAGCCACGTGGAACTGTGAGTCCATTAAACCTATTTTTCTTTCTAAATTACCCAGTCTTGGGTACGTCTTTATCAGCAGTGTGAAAACGGACTAATACTGTGCCCTTCTTGAAAGAACCTCTCAATACATTTTTGATTGGCCATAATTGAAATTTAAAATAAAATGACAGAGAAATGTGGTAAGGAGATAAATTGAACATAGCTGGGGGATATTTTTGTTTTGTTTTCATTCATTTCGTTTGAGTAAGCATCTGCCAGACACAATGCTCATGCCATGACGAGGAATGATACCTACTTTCCAAGAGGTACTCTGCAGCCCAAGGGAAGAAAGAAGACAAGAGTTAGGCAACATTGGAAAACAGGGTCTAAGCCAAAATGAATGGGGCAGACACTGAGTGCCACAGAGGAATGAGAGGAACACGGAATTCAAAGGGTCCTGAACAGTCCTGGGAAGCTTGGTGTACAAAGTCAAGGAGTGGAGTCCTGAGCCAGCATACCAGCCTGCCACTGGCTGCTTGTGTGATTTCAGGTAAGTTCCCCATCTCTGGGCCTTAATGGGGAACAATTAAGTCTATTTCAGAGTGTTATGAGGATTAAACGTTAATGTTTACATAAAACATTCACACAGTAACAGACCAAGGACAGCACTATTTATCTTATTAACATGATTATTACTAGTGCTTTATAGTCTGGCGTCAAAGCTTCCTAGCTGTGTCACCTTCATCAAAGGATGTAAACTCTCCACACCTCAGTTTTCTCATCTGTAAAACAGGGATAATAATAGCTCCTACATCATCGGGCTGTTATTAGAGTTAAGTGTTAATGTTATAAGGCTGAATGATAGGTTAGATATTATTAAAATACTTAGATACTCCGGTACACATAGTGAGCACTCAATAAGCATTGGCTAATAGTATTATTGTAGATTCTGTGTTACCTCACCCTTTTAAGAAATATTCCTACAGAATGTCAGCAGGAGGGCAGAAAGAGTGGGGAATTACAAATTGTAATTCTTTTCAGGCTTAAAAGTTTCCTCACATTGGACTCTTCCGCTGAGCATTTACTCTTTAGAGACTGGATAAGATCCTCAAAAAATGATATTGGTGAGAACAAAGCAGCATGAAATGAAATTAGAGCAAAAAGTCCTCTGCTGGTTATGAGGAAAACTACATGCGTCACCATCATCACCCAATCACCCATAGGAAGATGGACATGGTGGCCTCCAGGCCACACCCATAGGAAGATGGATATGGCGGCCTCCAGGCCACACCCATAGGAAGATGGATATGGCGGCCTCCAGGCCACAGCGCACGTGCTCTGGTCTCCCCTAGTTGTGGTTCCTTATAGCTTTGTCATATGATTAGCCACAAAAGAAAAAAAAAAAAAACAGAAGAAGGAAAGATAGATGGAGGGAGGGAGGGAAGGAAGGAAGGAAGGAAGGAAGAAGGGACATCTGCTCCCCCCCCCCACACACACACACAATACAAAGCAAAAAGAAAATAACTCAGAACTCTGAACTACTAGATTGTTGCAACCTATACTCAGGTTACATGAAAATTATGCAAACAAAACACATTCTGAAATTCCTACTTGCTTCTCTGCACACAGAACAAGAAAATGTAGGGCCTGTGTTTGAGACTTCAGGGGCTTCCACTCCACAAAAACACACCTAGTAGGGCAGCCCTTTCTTGTTCTAGTGCATCAGAGTCTGAGAAGGAGGGAAATCCTGAGAGGCCTGAGCACCCTCTATATTGGTTGCCTGTTACACTTGGTGCCTGATTCATATCCTCAGTCTGGCCCATGGTCAAGGGCTGGTGTCACTCAGACCCTAGCTTATCTAATCCCTGTCCTGTAGTGCTCCATGCACTGTGAGGGCCTTTCTCTTGTATGTCAGGAAGACATTCAGCCCTTGAGGCTGGCACAGAATGGCAGGAGATGTTCCAGAAGGAACTTGGCTGGGTAGGGCCAATTCAAGAGTCTAGAAAGGAAGTTCCACCATGTTCCCATCTCCATCTGTACCCAAACAATACCACTGTGTTGAGAGCACATGTGAAAATGCAAACAAACATTAGTGCTGAAAGAGACTGAGAGGAAGACTCGCAGAATGAGAAAAAAGAACCATGGAAAGGAAGACAAAGAAAGATAAGTCAGCCGGTACATGATAATGCGATTTCAAACAGAAGCTACTCCTAACCCAGGCCTGTCCCGTCATTCAGCCTCTGCTGAATGCAGCCACCCTCTGGATGGTCCTGATTTTCATAATGCTTGAAGACTACCTTCTGGAGACCAGATCCTGGCCTCCAAACAGAGGGTCTCTGTCTGCCAAGGCCCACATGCTGTTTATTTATCTTCAAATCTCTACAGAGCTACCTTACCTTTTCCTTGAAAAAATAAAAATCATCCCATTTATAACAAATGTTACCCACATGAAAATCTCTCTGTCCTTGGGAGGCCCTCCTGGCAGCCAAGGACTAGAGGCAAAGGGGGCATCCAGAGAACATTAAACTTCTTGATTATTACTGCTTTAGACGTTCATTTTTGGTTATTTAAGTAGTCTAAAATGACTGTATATTTGTAACTACCCTGAAATCCATTTCTAAAGCAGATACACAATCATTTTGGAATGAGGGGAGCTACTTGCTTTATTTTTGCCCAGAAGAGTGGAAGAGGAGGGTCTCATGAGCCAAGGAATAACTAGGAGTTGACCAGAGCCATGAGGATCAGCTCTCCCAAGACAAAGGATGCTTATAGCCCTGCATGGGTCCCTAAATTACACACTTCCTTTGACAATGTCCTGATAATTCAGTGCTGTATTGACATTGCCTCCTCTTCAACATTTTCTATCCTGTAGATATTTCCTTAAGAATACAGTCCACAAACAACACAATCCTAGAAGAAGTCATCAGAAAGGCCAAACCGTAGACACCGACACCAGGGTCATCTTTCCAGAAATCTTCATGTGCAAAGGACAAGAATATTGCCATGCTACCTTGTGTTAGCTCTGTTGCTTAGTTTGGAAAACTTTATTTAAGAGGGTAGACTAAATCAAGGAGAGGCAGGGAAATCGCTCTCATGAACCTTCTTAACTTCCACCTCATGCTTATTCGCTTATAAAATTCCAGAGAATAAAATTTCCCATTGCAATCATTAAGTGTGTTGCTCTCATAGGAGAGGTGTGGTTTATCAACACTGGAGATTGAGTTAGCGTTTCAGCAGGCAAGGTAATCAGGGAGATAGAATCATTCTACCTTACACAAAGCATAACCAAGATTCTTCTTCTTCTCCCCAAGTGCCTGCAAGCCTTAACCGCAGAAGCCAATCAGGACCCAACCCAACACTGAAACCTAGTTTTTCTTCAGTAGACGAGTTTTGCACATACTGTTTTGATGGAGGGCAGGAACAGAACACAGTTCACTAGAGTAAATGCCATTTTCCACGGACATATCAGACTCCATGACTTGGGCCTCAGAAAGCCACGTTCAGACAGGAGAAAGCGTCTCTGCCCACCAGCTCACGGCATGAAGGCACCCCAGGAAAGCCCCGGCACAGATAAGCCCAGGACAAAATAGCAGCTCTCCCCGAGTGCAGGGTCCAAGACTGGCAAATCCCCATGGCATGGGCGAGTGGGGGCATTCGCTCCAACCCAGACCCCTCCTTTGGGACTCATTAACTTCAGAGAAGACTGCTCGCGGCGAGCCTGTCCAGGCCCCCAGTCACCACGGCCACCAGGCTCAGGCACAGACAGTGCCAGGGACAAGTCCCTCAATCTCAACGACCAGCCACCCCTCACCCTCAGCAAATGCCTGAGCTGCAGAGGCCAGTTTTGGGGAAAAAGCTCACCGCCAGAACCTCTGAGCCTTTCCCTATGACCGCCACATTCCCAGGCAGAGCCCCCGGCGCAGCCATAAATTGTGCAGCCCAGGGAACCAGCGACCTTTCTGCCAGCCGGGGCTCGCCTCAGTGCACACACCTGCACCCCTGCCCCTTACCTCCACCCCATACAAATCATCCATTCGTAGAAGAATGTCAGCTCCCTACCTGAGGGTGGCGCTCTCCCCCTGCCGGACCGTCACGTTGTCCATGGCTTTGGGGAAGGTGGCATCTCCGCTGCGCACGGGCACTCCTGTGGGTACAAGGAACAGCAGCCTGAGAGACACGACCACGAGGCACTTCCAGGGCAGGAACAGGTACCCACAGACCCCCATCCTCGACAGCCACAACTTCCCAGAACTCCGGCAGCCGCACGGCACACGCCCCCCGGGCGAGCGCAGGAAGTGGGTGGGGTGCGGAGCGGGCGCGGGGACTGAGCGGTGGACTAGCGGCGACCGGGAGGCGCGGGGAGGAGGAAAGCGCGCAGACTCCTCCAAGTCTAATCTTCCTCCCCCAAATCCGGCCTCGGCTTGCCCGCCTCGGAAAACCAGTTCCACGGAGCGCGGCCAAAGGGGGCTCCCTCCTCGCTGCTGCGGCCGGGAAGGTGGCCGAGGAGGGGGCAGCGCCAGGCAGGTGAAAGGTGTGGGCGCGTCTCAGGAGCCGCCTCTTGCCAGGGGCCGTTCAGACATGGCACTTTGGAGAGGAGTAAGCACTTTGGTACCGGAAGGGGACGGGGTGGGCTTCATCCAGCGGCCCAGAGGCGGTGGTCTGCAGTCCCTCAGTTCCCACGGGGGAAATCCAACACTTTGTAAGTTTCGGAGCCGGGTTCGCCACCGGAAAACAATCGGAAACAATAGCGGATGGGCAGCGGAGCTCGCAGAGGCGCCGGGTGGCGCGCGGAGGAGACGCCGCGCGGGCTTCGTGCAATCCGGCCCCGGGATCCTGCGGCAGCCTCCTCGGTCAACTTCCTCCGAGCCCCAATGCGCTCCGCAGCCGCCGCGATCCGGCCGGGCTCGGCGGGGCAGGGGCTGCGGCAGTGGCCGAGGAGGGAGCGGCCGGGCGGCGGGAGCGGACCGCGGCGGCCCCTCGCTCGCTCGCTCGCTCGCTGGGGAAGGCGCGGCGCAGCCGGCACCGGAGCCGCGCGGACGCCAAGCTCAGCGGCCGCCCCCGGCCTCCGCGCCGCCTTCCTCCCGGGAGCAGCCCCGACGCGCGCGGGCCCCGACCGCCGGGGTTGTCATGGCAGCAGCTCCATCCCTGACCGCCACTTTCTCCCGGTGCCGCCTCGGAGCGAGCGAGCGGGCGGGCGGGCGAGCGGGCGGCGCGGACTGCGCACTCATCCCGGCGGGCGGGCGTGGGGCGCGGGGCGCGGGCGCCCACCTTAACCCCCGCCGCGCCGGGCCCAGGCTGTGCACCAGCCCAGCCCAGGCCAGGAGTTTAACCATTTCCCCGGTTCCAGAGCGGGCGCTTCCAAATTAGGAAAAAAAGGCAAAGTTACCATGCAGCCTTAATAAGCCCCAGACTGGAGACATCTTAATAAGGGTCACAAACTAATTAACTGGGAAAGGAACACCCTGCAGCATGCATACATGCACCTTTAAAAGGATCAGATTAATCCCATTAGCATTAAGAGTAAATTCAGAGTGTTGGGAGGATGCTTTAGAAGAACCTCATAGGTACTCAGTAGTACAGCACCCGCCCTGCAGCCCCCCACAAAGCTGCTCAAAACCCCAGACTCAACACCACCATTCTAGAAATCTGCCATGTATAAAACGCAGAACCACAGAAGCCTCTTAGTGTGCGAAACTGGCAAAATCGCATCATCAAAATGTTGGTCAAGTTCAGACACCGACTTACATTCTTTATTCCTGGTTTGTCGCCATTTAAAGATGCTGGGCCTGCAAAAGTGCTCACTTGAGTGGATGAGTGTGAGCCACTGGCTGTATTTATACAGCAGACTCCCAGGTTTCCTGGGCCTCGCACTGGCACAGCTGATTTCATCTTTAAGAAGTGTGTTTCTCAAATTCTTGAAACCCAGGGAAAGACTGGATTTGCCTTGGTCCTTGTCACTTCTCCTCTCTGGCTGCTGCTGGACCTCCTGTGTTTATATTAATATTTCTCCCTTAACTTCGGCTCTGAGGGAATGGCCTGCGTTTCCCTTCCCCAGCTAGACCTGGTCCTTGTGCTAGGGGGAAGTACAGATCAGCCCAACAGGCGCAGTGGTGGTGACATTAATAATGCTGCCTTCTCAGGGATTTCCAGAGCCAGACTCCAGCACTGACCCACATTCCCCTTGGGGACAGAGAGGAGACAACAGTAACTTTGGTTTTCCCCTAGACTTTCTATCAAAAACATCCAGAAAGCTTTTTTTTTTTTTTTTTTTTTTTTTTTTGCTGCCTTCTCTGGGATTTCCAGAGCCGGGCTCCAGCACTGACCCACATTCCCCTTGGGGATAGAGAGGAGACAACAGTATCCTTGGTTTTCCCCTAGACTTTCAATCAAACACATCCAGGAAACTTTTTTTTTTAACTGTTAAATAACAGAAAAATGTTCTTCCAGAAAGCCATCCAGCATCAAAAGCCGTCCAACATCAAAGAGACTGAACCGCTATAACAGTCACATAACCCGTACTCATTCTGGCAACCTTGCAGCAGTACCAATCACTTACATGTAGATAACACGTTGGAGAAGACACAAACATTTCACTAATCAAATCCCCCTCACACTAACTATATAGAGCTAGGACAGCAGTAGAGTTTGGAGAAATGGAAACCACACTCCTGGGTAACAAAGGAAAACTGAGAAGGCTTGTCTTTCCATTATCATAGTTGACTGGAAAATGCTCAGCCAGCAAGAGTGGGGTGACTTTACAGTGAAGAGCTCAAAAGACTTTGCATTACTCATCACTGGGCCAATTGTCCCCCCCCTCTCCTCTGATTACTTTCCTGATACTAAATTCTCAGGGAAACTCATCTGCTACTTTTGGCCACTGGGGATCATTTGATACATAACAGCAAAACTATCAATTCTCAACTTATGGCTGCAACAAATGACTTTACTATCAGGAATAAACAGTTACATCTGTGGGGAGCAGAAGAGCTTTGTTTACATTTTTGAAAGGAAAGGAGGACAATTAACCTATTTTAGTACCAGTCCATTCTTGGAAGATTCTATTGTGTCTCTATTTTCCAATGGGCAATTGTGGACATAGGAAATTGAATAACTTCACCAAGTTAAGACAAATATGATGATAGACTGAAGCTGTGAGATGATGTTTGCTGACTTCAGTCTGCTGAATTGGGGCTTCTTCTCCACAAGCCAGGGAGTCACCTCTAATAATTCATCCATTCATTTCAACCATCCTTGGTATTCCCATCTCCCCGCTCCTCTTAAACGCATCCTCACCACATCAAGTGGAAACAAATGGTAGTCATGGGGAGAGGAGAGGGACTCATTCTGAGCTTCGGAGTCATTTCCCTGCAGGCCTGAGAATGGCAGGGATGATTCCTTTCATGATAAATGCTAATCCTGGCTCTTGCATCTAATTTCCAGGTAGGTACAAATGAGCATTAGTTTTTGCATCGAGGAATGTGGATAATGACAACAAGAGGCTTTCCCAAGGGGCCTACATATATGATTAACTCTACAGGAAAATAACTTCGAAATCCATTTAAGATGGAAGATGCTTTATTAATACATTTTCCTGCCACTGCTTCATTAGTATGTCTGGGCAGGAAAATAATTCTTCTTACAGGCTCTTTGAGAGGTTCGCTTTCTACCAGTCTGCGTGCAGTTGACCTAAGACAGTCAAACCACCTTTGTCTTTGGCCACGAAGGGAGAGTGCTAAGCTTAGCACTAAGCTTAGCAATCCAGCAGTTGCAGCAGAAAACCCAGCCAAGCTCAGGTAACTCACAGGGAGGACAAAAAAAAAGGCACCTGCAACCTTATATCTGCTTCGTAGGCCCAGGGATCCAAACTTTATTCAAAAGCAGAAGTTTAGAAAGTGGTGAAAGGTCAGAGATGCCCACACAATTAACAAGACAAAATCCTTCAAACTGGCTATTGAAGTAGTTTGAAAAGATGAAGATCAGAATCATATGTCAATTCCCTTCCATCCCTTAATTCCTAAATATAACCAACACTTAGCGACTTAACTTATATCCTGTCTTCAGCTTCATAAGACTGCTCGATCTATTTTATTTTTCCCAGCATATCCAAGTTAATGAAAAGGGATGACATTCAAAGCAATTTCATTATTTGTGTTCTTTATAGAAACAACTTCCTTTCTGCCTTCTTGAAAGCAGATTCCTAACCAGCGCCCACCTCCACCCTCTTCCCCACCATCTCCCTCTCTTTCCTCCCTTCCTTCTTGCATACACATATACTGTACACATAAATCAGCTTGTCACAGCTTGTCTCTGTGCTGACAGCTGTAATTGCTTCAGGTTATAAAAATATCTGTAGGACAATGCCTTTCAAGCTCACAAACATGTACACACATACACACTCCCTCAGCAAAAGGAAACAATCATATTCCCTGTAATAATCCTGGGACCACAAAGGAGGGAAGAGCCAGACATGGTAACTCTGGGTGGTTGGCGGGCAGGTGAGGCCACAGTGGATGGAGACTTCAGGCAGCCCTGGCATTTGTACACTGAAGCAGGGCTGGAGGAGAGAAGAATTCCCGATGAAAGAGAAATTGGTTGTTGTTTTTGTTTTGCTCCACGTTAGCCAGAGCAAGCCGGGGCCAGCTAAAGAGCTGTCACTATTCCACACACACGAGAGGCCAAAAGAGGAGCACTAGCTTAACAAATGCCAGTTCTGCTTCTCCTTGACTAAAAAGGCTAAAGGCCCCCCTCTCCTGGTGGAGATCTCAAATAGGAGTGCAGGCGAGAAGATGGGAAATGCAGGGCATTTAGAGTGCGATGACATCAAATAGATATTGGAAGATTGAATCAGAAAAGGCAGCGTAAATCTGGATAAAGAGATGCCTCTAGGGCAGTAAGTAGGGAAGGACTGGGAACTGGAAAAATATATGCTATTTTTTGCTCCTCTATGAATACAGGATCAAAATAAAATCGTGGTTCATCCGGGCTATAGTCCAGCGTGTTAGGATTTCAGCAGAAAGAGCAAAAGGGCAACTTGAAAAGGGGAAGAGGGCTCCAGGGAGAGAAAAGAGGTCACAAATAGAGAGAATCGAGAAGGAGGATATGAAGGAATAGCAAAGGTGAGGCTATCTATGGACTTTAAACCCGTAAAACTTTACAAGAGATGCATAAAGCAGAGAGATGGTGGATAGAACAACTGGAGATAGAAAAGTTGGGAAGCAGGATGAACAAGCCAAAATCAAAGTGTCAATGCAGTGACAGGCAGGTGCCCAAAAGGGGACAGCCTGAGAGGCAGGGGTCTTTGGGGCAGAATCTTTCCTTTTCATCTAAGCTTTGGGTCATGAGATAACCCTGGACTCATAACATCACAGAATGATACACACAGAAGGGACCTTGGAAAGATTTTTAGTATAATCCATTCATTTCATAAGAGAAGAACTGAGCTCCAGGAGGGAGCAGTAGTGATTGTAGGAGCATAAAGTTAATAAACTGACCAATCAAGACTAGAACTCAGAACTCCTGACTCCTACACCAGAGTTCTTTCTACTCTACCTGTCAAGTAAGAACAATATATAAGAGCTAACCAATACAGTAGTAACTCCTGCTGCTGCTGCTCCATCTGTGGCCAAAAGAGAGACCCACAGAAGACAGATTACCATGATTGTCCAGGATAACTTGGGGTATCCAATTATTTGGTTGAATTCAAATTAGTTAATAAACCGGCAAGTAGATTTTGAGTTCCTCATGTGTCCCAGGAGCTAGGTTGAGAGAGACAATGATAAAGACCTGGCCCCTGACCTTGAGTTGCATGTGGTCTAGGGCTAATGGGTTTGTCAGTGGTTTCATTTCTATTAACATTCATGAAAGTTACAACGAACTCCACCCTGCACTCCCCTTTAAGCCCTTGAGAACTTTCTCATTGCTGGACAAATAAGCTGAGCTCTGCATAGCCTGTGGGAAGCAATTTGTCTCATTACGCTTGTCCAGATTCCCAGCCACAATCTTGGTTCTCTAGCTTCATTGAAAGGCGCATTCTGAGGGGTGGGGTGCTCCGAAGGACTTCTAAATATTGGGAAGCCCTTCATCAACTCAATAGGGCAGTGAAAACAGTGAATGGGAGAGAGAAAGGCAAAAGTAACATTGGCCTCCCTGCATAAAGGGCACTTCCAGCAGGGAAGACAGACATTCAACCAATAATTTTATGAAATAGTGGATACAGTTGTGATGAAGGCTGTGAGCCAAAAAATGGAAGAAAAGATAGGATCGAAGATTCTTGTCGTGTCTGAAAGATCAGGAAACTTTTCCCTAAGGAAATGATGTTCAACTGGACTTAGCAGTGAGGGGGGAGATGAAGGGATGGTTAAGCATGGGCAGGAATCTTGTGGATGGCAGAGGATGGCACAGACACCACATGACCCGAGACGGGAAGGAGCATGAGCAGAAACTGCCTCAACAGCCTCAGCTGATGTTCATGCAAACTACGGATGGGCACCTCAGGAGTGCTCTGTGTCGCACCGAAAACCTCTAATGCCATCAACATTCTGTGTTCATGCAGTCATCGATCCATTCAGTACATATTTATCCCGTAAGCACCATGACCTTGGGTTTTAGACTCAGACAGACCAGAAGTCAAATATTCACCCTCTCCATTACTAGTTGTGGGACCCTGGGGACATGTCTTAACCTAATCTGTAAAATAGTCGTCCTCATGATACCTACTGATCAATGCTGCTGTGAAGACAAGATGGGGAAGTAGCTGCAAAGAGTTTAGCACAGGCCTGGCTGCTCCCAGGCTTCTCACACTGGGACTGGACGGAGCTGCCATTGGCTGTGCTTCCCTCATTCTGAGTCAGCTTATAGTTGACATTCATGCAGAGAACCCAGGAGCAGACTGCTAAGTGCAGGCCCTGGGAATGCTCTTAGGGTTCACCGCGTAGGGGGGACAGAGCAGGAACATCATGCTGAGATGTAGTTAGAGAGAGGAAGTAGCACAGCCTCTAGACCACCCAGAGCAGGAAGAGCTGTGGCCCCCAGCTCCCACCCACTGTCAGGCCTCTGTTCTCTGGGCCTGTGGGAAACAGCCTGTGCTTCGAAAAGAGGAAACCGCTTTCTCTTTCAGTAGCAGCCTGGGAACTTTGATTTGCCATGTTCACCCAGTACAACAGAAAGGTAGCCAATGAACCCAACAAAAAGACAGGACACCTCCGTCCCATTAGAAAGTGAGCCACAGTGTCTGACCTCCTTCGATGAGCTTGTAAGCCCTTCATTGCTTCTAGGTGCCTGATGGCTGAATCCAAAGCTTCCTTGATCACACAAGGCGCAACACGCTCGGGTATCCATCTTAGACGAATCACTGGGTAAAAACAACCTGGGACTGCCTCATCTCTCCTAATTTCTGCATTCAGGGATTAGCCTTGTAACCTCTGTGGAAGAGTTAACCCACAGATACTCACCTACATGCGCACACAGACACCAGTTCTAATGCTTCCAAGCCCAGCCCAGCCCGAGTAGGGAAGTGGCTTCTCAAACAGAAAGAGCCCTGGGAATGGCAATTTTATCAAGTACAAATTTGGAGTTTAAAACTCCAAGTTCACTGTCAGAGGAACCTGACTTGCTTCTCCTCCATGCCCCATTCTCCCTAAACAGTCACCTAGAACTTTTGTTGTCTCTGTTTGACCTTTTCCTCTCATTTTCTTTAAAGGTTTTATTTCTTGTTCCCCATCCAAGAACAGCAGCAAAGTAAATTTTAATGACATAAGAATTTGCATAATAACATGTGGGTCGAACTGTAATTTTTATTGGAGGTGACATTTGTGCAAATATACTTAGTAAACCAGAAGACATGAGTTCTAGTTTCACCTCAGCCCATCATTTTGTCACCTTACGGAAGTCCCTGCTTGTTTTTGAATTTTTGGCTTGTTTTGAATTTGTCCAAAAAAAAAAAATCTTCATGATCTGTGGGTCTGAGAAGGTCTAATGACTAATTCACTCAAATAGGTTAACACACTTTTGCAGAATTGAAGGAACAATTTCAGAGTACGGTGACAGCTCAGTAGAGGCTGGGATTTGGGGTCTGGAATACCAGCCCCAGTCTGCCCCTTACCAGTTCAGCGGCACAGCCCTGCTCTCTTCCTCCCGCCTTCTAAATTGGAATTTGGATGAGATGACTTCCCAGGACCTTTCCAACTCTAATAGTCTAGGATTATAATGCTTCTCGACACTCTTATCAAATTCACTCATCAA
The DNA here is from genome assembly GCF_048565385.1 of Saimiri boliviensis. NCBI lineage: Eukaryota > Metazoa > Chordata > Mammalia > Primates > Cebidae > Saimiri > Saimiri boliviensis. The sequence continues at coordinate 67,111,386 of NC_133454.1, read as the reverse complement.
TCCCTCCTGCACAGAAATAGCCTTTCTCATATAGCCTTCCACTCTTCCCATTCATCTAGGTAACCACTTCAGAGTGTAGAAAACTGTTGTACAAAGTAATTAATGAGCTGCCCTGGATCTGAGGCAAACGATGGAAGAGTCAAGATGATTAAAAGTCTTCCGATAAAGGGTTTCTTTAAGGAAAAGAAAATCCCACAATGCAACCAGCAATGTTAATCTTCAATAAATATGCTGTTAATATTTAACTGGCATTTATTTAAACTTACAGTAACTGTCCTATTAAATCTAAATTAATTGCCCATTTGGGAATCTTCCCCTAAAGCCTAGCTGGGACATGGCTGTCTAGATACAGTCTATGCTAGGCATCCAGCCATAAAGAGAATATTTAAACCCTCCTTCCAGGACTGGGCTATCACAATATCTGGGTTAGAAGGGCCTTAGAGGTCTATTGGACTAGTTACATACTCTGTCCTTTAACTTTCTGGGGCCCTATTTTTTTTTCTTCATAAAGGAATTTTTCTGTGTTTCCTGTATCTACCTCTTTCCCACTCTTCCTTTCATTTGGGTTCTCTCTGTCTCTCTTTTCTTAGTGTTTGTTTCTTCTGCACCTCACGATTTAGACTCATTTGGCTGTGTTTTATCTCAAACTCTCCTGGGTTTCTTAAATAAGCCATTTAGGCGTATGTTCATAGCAAATTCTGTACACACACAGATACATATACATACATATGATTGTATGTGTCACAAAGAACATTTTGTAATAGCAGTTGTATATAAAAGGCTAAGTGCTGTGAAATAATTCCTGAGTCACGCTGCTGTAGAAGGGGCAGCAAGAGTGTAATTGCGTAGAACTGATCTTTGCTATCCCTGAAATCAATCAATGTTTTTTATTAGAAGTGTGGTCCTGGTTGAACTCCTGTGATGTTATTTTGCTGTGATTGTAACACATTTACATTTCCACACCAAACCGACACAGATGCACCACACCAGTTTCATCAGATCAGTCGACTGCTGAGACGTAGATTTCAAACGAACAGCTAATCAGATGGGTTAGTGTTCAAACTGAGTTAACTTTAAACCAATGCATCAAGGCTGTACAGAATCTGAACTTTCCTCAGGGAAGTGGGAACTGGATAAGACTAAAATCATTCACTCTAAGGTTCCTACATGTTTAGCTCGCTGAATTTTATTTTTATTTTTGTTTTTATTTATTTATTTATTTATTTATTTATTTTTGAGACAGAGTCTCACTCTGTCGCCAGGCACCAGGCTGGAGTTCAGTGGCACAATCTTGGTTCAGTGCAACCTCGCCTCCCAGGTTCAAGCAATTCTCCTGCCTCAGCCTCCCGGGTAGCTGGGACTACAGGCACACACCACTATGCCCTGCTAATGTTTGTTTGTATTTTTAGTAGAGATGGGGTTTCACCATGTTGGCCAGGATGATCTCAATCTCTTGACCTCATGATCCGCCCGCCTCGGCCTCCCAAAGTGCTGGGATTACGGACTTGAGCCACCGCGCCCACCCGGCCAAGTTTAACTTTTAAATGTTCACTGCTTGCTTTGCAGGGCCTGATACAGGAATCGTGGTATGGAGGGAACAGAGCACCAACGAGCAGCAGGTGGGCTGGTGGGAAGGCACCCACACATTTTAAGAAAATAAACACACTCTCCACTGTTTGCTCGTGGAAGACTTGAATTTGTACTGCCCTAGATGTCAAGCTTCTATATACTTCTAACTAAACAAATACCCAAACCATCCACTTCTTTTTTTCTTCTTTACTTCAACTTAAAGCATCTTTATTTTAATGACTCTGACAAACTTACCGACTGTTACAAAGAAATAACAAATGCATTTCTGCATGCTTGTGAGTCACTATGACTTTCACCTTTTGGTCCATCTCTATGCATTACCCTCAGGAGTTCAGGGCCTTTCTAAATAAAACAATTGAGAATGCCCTTGGGGCATCTCAGCCTGTGCTTCCCTCCCAGTCTGGGGTTGACACGGGGCTGGCCATACCTCCCAGAAAGCAAGGATTTCCCTAAAGCTTTGATATGCTTTCTTTTTCTAGCTTACCACAAAACTACGGGTGGTGCTATAGGTCATGAGAAAGAAGGAGCTACTTGTGAGTGTCCTAAAACTGATGTGCTGTTCAGGTAGCTTTGAGCCTGGGGGAGGCAGAATTTGGAAAATGTTGTCAGCGTGCATGTGAATAAGCCACAAGACATGAAATCATCTACCTTGGCTTTCACAACAGTTTTGACAAGGTGTCAGGATCACAGATGCCTTTTTAAAAAGTGGGTAATCAGAAGACGATCTTTTCTTTTTTTTTTTTTTTTTTCAAAAGCAAAGAATTGCTTAAAACTAAGATATAAATCAAGGATAAATTGGCATGTTTCTATATGGGGAAGTATTAATATTAGATTCTCCAAGGGACACTTGCTAGGACAAATCAAATTTAATATTTTTACCAATGATCTGTCAAAGGGAATTTATAGAGAACTCTCCCAAGTTTGCAGAATACCTTAGATTTCCTTAAGTACTTATATCTTCAGCTGACAGGGATGAACTGCAAATAATCCAGAAAGTTATTTGGATATGTGGAAAAGTGGGCAAATACAATGGAGGCTATTTTAGAAAAAATAATCTACAATATGCATTTAAGATGCTGGCATCTAAGCAGTGGATTAAGAGACAGTGATATGGAAGGGATTGGGCATGAACGCTGGAGTTAATGGCTTTGACTTTATGTCCAAGTTCCAAAAATTGCAGGTTTGACCTTGGAAAATGTGCTTACCTCTCAGAGCCTCATTTTTCTCCTCTATTAAAAAGGAATATTACGTACCTCTTACTTTTGCTGTGAGGGTAAAATGAGATAATTTATGTAAAGGACCAGTGAAGTACCTGGCTTGTAGTACCGACTCCACAAATGGTTGCTACTGATTATTCTTTTACAAGCTAAGATAGTAACCTTGGAATTAGTCATGGCTGTGATCCTTACAACACATCTTGGGGCATGATACTATAGATTATTTTCTGCAGATATCAGGAATTTTTGCTGAAAAAAACAAGTGTTGGCCCAAACATTTTTATGAAAGACCCTAAAAGGGTATTAGAAAAAATAGAAACAGACCAAAAAAATGTTATTTTTACTCAAAATTGCTGTGTAAAAATTCTTCTAATATTGCTTACGATGGTTATGGTAGCTCACAAATCATAAACTTTATGCACCCAGTAGATAAAGTCCGAAATCGAGGGCCACTTTTAATCTCTTCCCTCTAATTACTGCCCCTCATAACCCAATCTCTCTCTCTCTCTCTCTTTGTCTCTCTCTCTCTCTCGTTCTCTCTCTCTCTCCCTCTCTCTGTCTCTCTCTCTCTCTCTCTCGTTCTCTCTTTCTCTCTCCCCCCCTCTCTCTCTGTCTCTCTCTCTCTCTCTCGTTCTCTCTCTCTCTCTCTCTCTCTCTCTCTCGTGTTCTTCCTCCAAAATATCTTTCATATCCATCCACCTTTCTCAACCACTGCCTTGCCTGGCCCACACCAAGATCTCCTCATTTTCTCATCTGGATTCCTGAAATTCCTCTTACATGGATGTCCTCCTGCTCTTGCCAGCTCTGTTTCAGTCTCCACATTGAAAGGAAGGTTTCCTGAAATCTGACTTTGTCACTGTCCCGATTAAATCTTTAGTGCTCCACACTGAAATCTGAATAAAGCCCCAAATCCTTTCTGTGGTGTCTGAGCCCTCAGGATGTGGTATCTGTGTGTTTTCAGCTGTAGCAACTACTCCTTCGTCCCTTACGGAGCCCTGTGAGGTTTTATTGTGCTGTGTTACCAGTCTAACTCCTCAGAGGTTCTTCTTTCTCAGTTGAGGGCCTTTGCACGTGCTGCTTCCTGCCAGGCACGCAGTCCCTGCATTTCTCAGGCTGAGTTGTCTTCACCCTTTCGGTTCTAACTTGCTCATGAAAGCCTCACTGTGCTTTTCCACTGGACTTGGCATATGTCCACTGCATCAGTGCTTTGCATAACACTCACAATACTTGTAATGGTTTAATTTCTGTCTTTTTCTCTGTTACATTCCTGAAGCCCAGCACAATGCCTGGAACATGATAGGTTTTGATAAATATTTGTGGTGTTTAAGTGACCAGCACAGCTGGGGAAAATTCAAAAATCAAAACGATTTCTTTTGCAGGGACTTCCAAATCTCTACAAACCAGGAACATGAAATTGATGCTGACATTTGGTATTCACAAAGTGAAAGCATAGAGTGAACACATACTTAATGACTAAATTCTAGCTAAAATAAAATTTAAAAATTTTATTTTAAAATTTTTAAAGAAATCAAGGCAGTAAAGGATCAAAACAAGCATGCAGACAAAAATAATCTCTAAATAGGATATGAGAAGGTTTGAATAAGTTAATGGGTGATGCACCCATACTGTTTATTAGGTTAGAGTTGTCTGAGGTGTATCTCTAAACTTTCAAGTGTGACTTTCATGTAAAATTGTCACTGTCTGAAGTGGGTAACTAGGACATCTGAATTTGTGTGACCCAGCGTGACCTTTCTAATATCACGGTCCCACCTACCCATAAGTCTACTGTCCGCCTGGCTGGGGATAATTGGATTTTGCTTATCTCTGCCCCTCTCCCACCCCTGTAACACACACACCTACCTTATATTACAACTCCTTCTAGAATGTTTATGTACACTTGGTAAAGGCATTTTTTAAATACTGTGAAAAGCGTGTGCAAGATTTATGTGGAAATGCATCCTGAGCAGGGGCACAGTTCCCTTTCGGCAGGGTTAGTTGGCCTGCCTTGCTTTCCAATCCTTCAGACACTTGGCTGTTTTCTTTATGCATGACCTCCGACTTCCACTCTTCACTGTGGCTAGGGACCCCTGCTCCTCTGTGCACTCACTGGTTTTTGTACATTGCCTCTGGACACATCCCTCACTTTACTTGGCTCCCTCCTTCCAAAAGCCTGAGTTCTAGCAACTGGAAGAGTCGGATTACGACATACATCTCTAACACTGAGTTTAGCCCTTTCCTGCCACCTCAGTGTGTCCCTGTGTCAGCCTACTTTCTAGGCCATGATGGGAAGCAGTTGGTTTTCCACGAAATTCTTCATTTTTCACTCTAATGGCAGAGAATTGTGACAGCAATCATCCCAAACAATAGATAATGCATGCGCCTGAGTTCCCGACTTTATGCTCCACAGGATTGGCCTCACAGAAGGTGGGGAAACTGTATTATTTTTCAATTTCATTTCCGAAGACACAGATGCATAAATGCACAGAACCCCAGAGATTGAAAAACATGGTAAGCCAAGACTGGATGGGCTTTAGAAAATGTTCTCCCAAATCAAGATCAGAGTAAGTTAGTTGAAAAGATTATTTTTGATTGCCCGTCTGGGATGAGAACACTCTTCTCACATTTATTCAACAAGCATGTCCTAGGGTAGGTGTTGTGATATATCAGGGACTGACTGTCATATCCTTGGTATCCAACCTCCATGACCACAGAGCCGTGGAAGAGATGAATGTGGGAAATAATTGCACAGATAATCAATGAATCACAATTGGAATCGATATTACAAAGGGAATGTACACAATTTCAAGAGAACAGAAAAGAGGACAGTGTCTTATTTATAATCACTCGATCTCAGCAAAGAACAGGTGGAATACATTCAATAATAAATGGGAGAAAAATGAATGAATGATAAGCATGAAAAAATATCTAGACCTGTGCATCTCAATGTTTTTCCACAAGGCCAGTGTTCATTCCTCCTCACAGGCAGAGATCAGTACTGGACCGCTTTCCTCCTTCTAAGAGGCAGTCATATTCCAGATAACTGGGGTGCCTTCCCACATTCTTATTATTAATCAAATAAAAATAGAAGAGGTTTCTAAATCAGGTTACATAAACATTTCAAGCACAGTCATTTTGCTCTTGGGAGAGATAGCTAACTACAGTCTAGTAACAAACCCACTTTGATTCCAACATCCAACTTACGACCTCCTAGCACTCTCCATCCAAGAATAACATTAATAATAATCAGCCTATTAGCCAGGGTGCTTGGTGTAAAACTGAAAAATTTGAGAAACGATCTTATAAATTATTTTCCAAGGATATCATCTTTAAGCATTAACAGGCACAACTGACACTGAATTCTGGGAATTGAGCATAATTACATGGAAATTGACACGACACAAATGCCAAGAATTCTGTTAACCTTTAATATCTTTTAAAAACTCTCCCCTCATAATTATCTCTTTCCTTTGTCTCAAATGTTACTGATGAATATTTAGAGGTAAAAGCAAACAAAAAAGTGGTGGATTGTGGAATATTGATCTTTGTTTGGAATCCTGGAATTTTCCAGGTGATCCATCAAGAGGTGATAAATAGAATGCTTGGAATTTGACTATTTTCGGAAGTTATTTCTACCTTTGTATTTGCTCTACTCAAGTTCTCTACTTATAATTCCTTATGCTGAGTAGAATCTCCTTTGCACTAGTAATTACACTAAAAGTGTAGGTCTAAGGCATTGGATGTCTAATGCAATTCCTGACCTGTTCTGTGTCTTTGCAAAAGTCATTGCACCTTTCCTGTGCTTCAGATACCCTTTCTGTACAGTGAGTGTGATGACATTTAACTCCAGCTGCAACAATATTTGCACAGTGCTGTAAACTTTACCAAGGGCGTTTCCAACCTTTTACTCACTGGTGGATCAGTGCCTCTTAATTTTTTTCCTTCTTCACAGACCCCAATGCTACCACCAATGCTCTCTTGCCTTTTTCTTTCTCTCTACTGTTTTAATTAAATTGTAACTTATCTCTCTGCCTCTGCCTAAATCAGTGCTTCTTCACAGGGGCAGGGCAGACCCTTTGGAGAGAGGGAGTGGAAAACTGAGTGGATATTGGTTGTCATCATAATTGGAGGGGTACTGCTGCCACTTAGTGTACAGAGGCCAGGGAGGTTACAGACTCAGCAACGCATGGCTGTTCAGTCACGGATGCCAAATGCCTCCCAGAGATTTGGGTGAATGAAACCTTTTTCTTTAAAAAAAAATCTAAGGCTAAAATGTACTCCATTTGACATATAAGCACAGATATTCTTGCCAGGTTTTAATGTTCACTAATTCTCCAAGAAAGCAACTAAGTTGCAAGTCAAAGAAAGATTGTGTTTGATTTGTTCAGATCTTTACCAAGAAGTGTTCACTAGTTTGAAAAATCACATACTCAATGGGAATGTTTCTCATCATGTTGAGTCATCAATTAATTCTACATCCTCGTATGAGTCTATACTGCAGCTTAGCTGTCACATTCATGGTGATTCTATATATAGACGCATCCATACTTCATTATATCCTATGGTGAGTTGTATCCAAATATTTATTTTACGTTTATATTATTATCAATCATTTTCTATTTATTTCTCCTTCAGATTCAGTCAGGCTTTGTATAGGTCATTTTTTTGAAGTATGTGTATAGGCATTATATGTTGTCTATGAACTTATTTTCTGCACAGTAATGAGGGTTTTATAAAATACTTTAAATGATTTTTATATTAGAAAAAGTTAATAATAGCAGATCAACAGCATTTCACATACAGAAGCCAGCTTCATCTTTCTCATGCAGGGATCTGGTAATGTCCTTGACCTATTTAGGAAGTTTCAGTGGCTCCCCCTGCCTATGACATAAAGACCCAACTCTTAATATCAACAATCAGCAAGTATCCCAAGTTCAGTAGCATTAGTCTTTGTTGTGGCCCCATCTCTGCACTCACCTAACATTCTAGGACCCAATCAAGTTAAACGACTCATTCTTCTTGGGAAGTTGCTCTGCAAATCACAAACTATGTATATGCTCAGACTTTTGCTCTGCCAATGTGCCCTCCTTCCATCCACAGCCTTCTAAATCTTATTCAGGCTTCAAGAACCAGTTCAGATTCCACTTCCTCCATGAAACATTAGTTTAACCAATGCTTCCCATGCCTCTCTTTTCTATTGGTTGAACTCAGTTATTTTAAAGGAAATTTATATATATATATTTCACAATATAGAACTCTGTAAATGTGTGCATGTGTATCTGCATTGTAACTGACTGTAAATTTGTCTGATCCCACCAATTAGGTTGTAAGCTCTCTGAAGGCAGGTGCCATTTCTGGTTCATTTTTGTACCTGCCCAAAGCTGAGCAAAGTACATGACCCTGAGTGTGAGTTCAATAAATATTCTTTGAAATGAAATGACCTCTCAGTGATTGAGAAGGATAGTCTAGGTACTATTACCTTTACTTCGTGCATGAGAAAACTGAGTTGTATGTAAATGAGTCCTGACAGGTTGTATGCAGAGTATCGGATGAGGCACACTGCAGGGGTGAAATGTATGGTTACTTCCAGTCCATGCAAGGTCCAGGTCTGCACCTGGGAAAGATCTAGAGAGGTTAACCTACATTTTTTGCTGCCAGAAAATAAAAATCTTCATTTCCAGATCAGCTTTCCAATAAACGGGTTTGGATTTATGGGACTCTATATATCAGTGATGACGGCAAATCTTCCACCTCTTAAAACCTAATCACTGAACAGAGCTGCAAGTTTTCTCTTCTTAAGATATGTTCTCAGCAGAATACCACCAGAAATAAGACTTGAGCTTCCCAGAAGCTTCTTCAGGCTTGCCCGGTGTTCAAGGGTCGAGCTTCAGTTGCACCCCTTGGCACAGTGCGAGCCTTGACGGACCCATCCATCACAGCGAAGCCCGCCTTTCTCGCACACTGCTGGAGTTGGAAATGGAAGTGGCCTTTTAACAGAACATTGTCTTAGGATTGTGTGAAGCAAGGCTGACAGAGAAAGGAAGATTCATTCCTGACACCAATCATACTAATATCTGTCACCAAAATGACATTTTCCCTTTAATGATGAAAAATGCATCAGGAAAGAGGGAGGAGGATGAACAACCTTCCTGTGCTGCTCCAGTCTGATAGGGAGGGACCTTTGCGGCTGCTGGTTTGCAATCTGGAGGAGGTAAGGGGATGGACAGCCAGTTGGTCACTGAACAAACACAACCAGGGCTCTGTTCGGAAGCGAAGGGTGCAAGCAGATGGAAGCCTGTGGGAGAGGCAGTGTCACGGCGCATCTGACCGATTTCTCATTAGGCCCTCTGCCTGGTGTTTCAGTAGAACTGCCTCCATGTCTGTCAGGCCCCAAGCAGAAGTTCAGTACGGGTTTTCAGAGCTGCAATACACATAGCTTACCACATCCAGTTTCTCAGAGCTAGTAAATCTCTCCAAGTCCTCGCTCTCTTGTTCTCTTATATGGGCAGGTCACAGTGTGGACTCCATATGCACATAGAGGGTGAATCTGTTGGTGGGGATGACCCACGTGTGGGAGAAAGTGGCTTTAACCCAAAACTTTATAGACCAAACCTGAACACACAGAGAGGAGGGGACAGTCGAGCAGCTGGTTTGTGTCTCTAATTAGGTGAGCACGTGGCTGGCAGTTGAAGAGAATCGGCACAATTGCCCCCAGTGCTCACAGAGTATTTCCCGACAAACACCGGATCTTTATCTAGAAGTCCATTGTTCACAGAGGTGTTCTGTGCTGACTTCTCTGTAAAATGCCTTTATCTCTCCTTCCTTCTTTCCTACTGCCAAAGCCTGCCTCCCATAACAGAAGCTAAAAATGCCAGATATTCACCTTTCTGTCTCTCTTGCAGCTACGCAGGTCACTTTACACAGTAGAAGGACTATATGTTCCTTCCTAATCAAAAAAAAAAAAAAAAAAAAAAAAAACACTTGCCCTCTTCCAGGTCCACTTCATTATTATTGTAGATCATGGTTGGGTGATGGTGTGAGAGATGGAGAAAGGTGGCCACCTTCCTTCCACTCATGACATGCAGATCTCATGTGCGAAGCATGATGGAGACCAAGTCTGAGGTCCTGGGTCCTGGAGGACATTGCTGAGGGTGAGGACACCCCACCTCCAGACTTCCTTGATGCCCTTACTTTTTAAGTATCTAGTGTAAGGGTCTTGATTACTTGTAACCAAAAACATCCCAAGTATTGCATTTCCATTTCCTTGGGGGAAAAGTATTTTAATGCTCTGAGGATGGTACTTTGAGATTCCTTCACTCAGTCCCACGCTGGTGCTGCTGTGTCCACACGTCTTCTGCCTTCTGCACCAGCTTTCCCTTATTTCCTCACTCTCATAGACATTGGCAGACCCAGCCTGTTAATACACCAAAAATAATACTCCTAGAAGCACTAGGGTACTTCTAAAGTTTTATGCTTTCACAACTCTTTGCAACGTTAATTAACACAACACCCCCTCATTAGCTAACCTGCCAACAAAGCAACTCCAAATCATTTTCTTCTTTACGAAGGAGGAAACTGAGTCATTTATATCCCTGTATTTGCATGAGTGGGCTTCTGGCTCCCCCTCTGCTCCTCCTACATTCTCACTTGCAAATATATTTCAGGCCAGCAATGCTGCAATTTCAAAGGGCCTTCACCTGAACAATTGAGCACCCAAGTAATTGATAAACTAGTGCACATGTTTAAAGTTCTAGCCCTAATAACAATCCCACAGATAATCCAGACTACAATGTCCACATCCTTTGTCTGGGTTGAATATGCTGTTCTCCTATGAAGTTCTTGATTTTTCTTCCTCCTTCTGTCCTTCCAGACAAGGTAGAATCCCCCAGCAAGAGCTCAAAGGTCCCCAGTGACTTGTTGGCTCCACAGGCAACACTCAGGCTCTGCCCTGGGGAGAGAAAGGGTATGCCAAGGCTGTTCCCAGGCAAGAACAGCAGGCAGCAGAAGAGCTTTCTGTCTAGAAACTGCCAACTGTTGAGGCGGCCTGCTGTGGGCCTCCTGCGTTGAGATGCCTTGCTTCACTGTGGCTTCTTTTCAGGAGGAGCTCTGGCTCCTTGGGAGTGCTGGGCTGGCCTGGGCAAGGTCAAAGCTCTGGCTACCCCTCTTGCCCAGTTGACAATGTCACCTGCTCCTTGACAGGAGAACGTGCTGAGCTTGGATGCAGCAGAATCCTTAAATTCCCTCCACCCTCAAGACTGTTCACAAGAGGGCAGCATGTGGCCTTCTCGCACAATGCCAAACACAGTCAAATGCTCATTAGAGGCAAGGGGGGCATCCCACATCCAGCGGGAAATACAGAGAGAAAAATAGGGGGCAAAGCATTGCATGCCCTACTTAAGTTAGAGATCAGCCAGGGCTTCCTGACAACAAAAGAAAGTACACACGGCTGAGAGGAGTTACTCAATATGTTTACACAATTGTAATTCACATGTATTACTTTGTTTATGGCATGGTTGATAAACTTTTGAGAATGAGAAAGATTATCTCTCTTTGCACAGTTACAATGATCATAATTGATATGAAAATGTTAGATTTGCAGAATAAATTATACTTATGTAATGTAATTCTCACCCATCTACCCTGTCTAGTAGAACCCTGTCCCCATTTGATAGATGAGTGAACCAAGCTTTAAGTGGGAAGAAGAAGAAGGAGAAGGAGAAGGAGGAGGAAGAGGCGGAAGAGGAGGGGAGGAAGAAGGAGAGGAGGAGCTGACATAGTTCCCATAGCAAAATCTGGAAGACCTTGGTTTCAAATTTAGTCTTCTAACTCCAAATCAGTTTATTTTACTGGGCTGTAGCTTAATAAATACAAGAAGCTACCCTCCCTCCTTGAGAAATACTCCCTAGGCTGTGGCTCATTTGAGAGAGTGAGGAGGATTTAGATAGGATAATCGAGATAATTTACAAAGGGCAAAAGGAAAACTAAGATTCAGGAGCAGATGAATGAGAACAAGAACCATTGTCAAGAAGTAGGCCCAGTGAAAAAATATGACATATGGAAGAGAAAGAAAGAAAGTCCACAATGTCTGAGTAGTGTAACAGGCCTGCCATTTATCTTGCTTCTGAATATGGGAAAGGGTGGCATTTGTCGTCCACAGAACAATACATGGGAATTATAGTCACTGCCAGGCTCAAGACGCAGTGACACAGCTCCCACCACAGAGAGCCCTGAGGGGTGCTTTCCAGTGGCCATTGGTGGAGTGGGCAAGGTCTTTGGGGAACCAGACACCTGCTATCCCTCTGGAGAGCTGCTTGGTCAGGATGCCATGGCTAGACTCCTTGATCTTTTGGCAACATGCAGTCCCGTGAAACGCTCTTCTTCTTTTTGAAAAGGCCTCTTTTTTTTTGAGACGGAGTTTCGCTCTTGTTACCCAGGCTGGAGTGCAATGGCGTGATCTCGGCTCACCGCAACCTCCGCCTCCTGGGTTCAGGCAATTCTCCTGCCTCAGCCTCCTGAGTAGCTGGGATTACAGGCACGCACCACCATGCCCAGCTAATTTTTTTGTATTTTTAGTAGAGACGGGGTTTCACCGTGTTGACCAGGATGGTCTCGATCTCTTGACCTTGTGATCCACCCACCTCGGCCTCCCAAAGTGCTGGGATTACAGGTGTGAGCCACTGCGCCTGGCGAAAAGGCCTCTTTCTTTGGGAGTCAAGTCATCACCCCATTTAGATTCCCTGTCCTCCTGGACAGCATCTTCCCAAGAGCTTCCCCCAACTTGTGGTCCACCGTGTCTTAGACCCCATTGCTATCTCTGTCAATCAACACTATTTACCCCTCAAGACACACTTCAACTGACCCCTCCTTCCATGGATCCCTGTCTTTTGGTCACCCCAGTGAGAAGGGATTTCTCTCTTCTGAATGCCTGGAGTGTTTTATATCTCCTACAGCACACTGAACACATTGCCTTCTGTTATAGTTAGGTGTCAACATATGGTATCTTCCCTACAAGAGATTAGCTTGTTTCTAAGACCTTTGTCTTTTTATTAGATCAATTTACTTGATAGAGGAAAAGACTCATAGAAGTCATCTCAGTCAACGTACCTGTGTTGCACATGAGGGAATGAGCCCTAGAGAGCTGACACAGTTTAGACAGATTCACATGGCTAGGCCAGAGGAGAGCTGGAATTCACTTCCACCCAGAAATCAGGGAAGCGCTTGCCCAGAATGAGGACAGAAAAGGTTGAATGAATCAATGATTCTGACAGATCCCTGACACCTGCCATCCCACTGTCAAAAGTGGTTCAGCCAGAGACACAGACTCATCCCAGAGATAACCATCCTACTCGGCAGATGTTCAGGTGGCACCATCAGCAGCACACAGTGTCTGTTCCCATCTAAAGGGCTTTTCACGAGGAGCTCATTCTGAGCTTCTTGATAAGCAACTGGGTAGTGGTGTTATTTTTAATCAACTGTCCAGGGACGAAAGTTCTTCAGAGAATTCTGCTTTTATGCATAAAAACAACAACAACAACAGAAAATCAATCTAGCACTAATAAAAGACGATTGAAAATTGCTAATACCAACCGATTGTGCAACTTTGTCTTACAGAAATGGAGAATACTTATGGGTTTCCTCGTCTCCTCTACTGTAAACAACGCAGAGGGCTCAGCTCCCACTACTGTCTCCCCCTGCACTCAGCAGGCGGCTGGTGGTTATTACAGGAGGCTGCTTTACCATTAGCACAGCAATGCCAATTAATTGCAGTCATGAGCAGACTTCACATTTAAGGAAACTCACAGCCTGAGCCCTAGCAGCATTTGGAGATTCAGAATGTGTCGAAAAAGCTGTTTCCAGGAGGTATGGTTTGTGTCTCTACAAAGATGGGACGGCTCAGAGGGTCAAGGGTGTCATGGATGTGTGTGTGTGTGTGTGTGTGTGTGTGTGTGTGAGAGAGAGAGAGAGAGAGAGAGAGAGAGAGAGAGAGAATACGTGTGCTGCGCATGTGTGTGCGCTATCTTAAAGTAGCCAGGTACCTTCCTCTGGAGCACAGAATTGGGTCAGGGAGGAGGGCACTGCTGGAGAGATGAGCTTTGGGTGTGCTGAGAAGGAGGAGTCTCCGTGAACAAGAGAAATGAGACTCTGAATACAAGGGATTTGGGAAAGGAGCTAAATGCATGCCTAAGTAGGAAGTTTCTGAAGGTGGAGGGAGAGGGTTCCTGCAGAGACATCCATCTTTTTGGAAATAATTTATCAGGCAAAGGAGGTGCGCCACAGTGCTCCGTGGCTCCTGGTTTCCTTTCCTTTCCTCCCCCCACCTTCATGAAAACCTCGGATGTGCCTCTCTTTGCACCTCCCACTCTGTTGTTCTTTTTCTCTCCTTTCTTTCCATTTGTAAGTGATAGGCGGTGGGGACAAAGTCGCTGCTCCTTACTAGGCAACCAGGCTCCGCTGAGTCTGTTGTTTAGAACCTTGTAGAAGTCCTGAAACAAACCCCAAAAGGAACATTGCTTTCTCTTGAGGACCTTCTAATGTATTTTTTTTTTTTTTAAGGCCCACACACCGGGCCGTCAAAGCCACATGCAATATGACAAAGTGGGTAATTATGTTTTGCTTAGCACACATCAAAGGAACAAATGGCTGGAGAGTGGTGTGCTGTGCACCCAGGCGTGCTGGGTGAGGCCAGCCTGGCTGGGGTGTGGGCTGGGGTGTGGTCATCAGAGCCAAAGCTGGCCCTCTGGTCCCTTACCTTAAAAGGAGGGAGGCTGTGAGACTTATTTCAGTGTGGGAGCTGAAGTGGAATCTGCCTGGCCTGTGTCTTATGTTCCTTTGTTTGGTTTGCATGGAAACCTGTGTTTATGGGGAAACTCCAAGCTTGCTTGCTACAGACAGATGTTTCTGATCTCTGTCTCTCATCAGGTTAAGAATGTTCCTTTTGGAAGATGAACCATCATTTTATTCTCTCTTCCACTGGTGCAGGAGATGTAAATAAATTACCAACACTTCCTAAAATCCAGACACTCCCTTTGGAAGCGGGTGACTCCAAGCAGCCTTTGACAAGGGACTCATTTAGCACTGGGTACTGCTGCAGCTCAATGAAAAGAGAGCCTGCACTGAAGGCACAAATTATGTCCACAGTCCTTGTCACTGGTAAAAAAAAAAAAAAAAAAAAGAGGAATAAAGCTAGATTCTAAGTCACCGATGCCAAGACCAGCTTTTCTTTAAACCCAGAAGGTCTGCAGCCCATCTCCCCTTCCCTCTACTTCCCCCACAGGCTGGAAAAACTTGTCACTTTGAAATTTAATTATATAAAATCCTGCTCCCTTTACCCCCTGTGGATGAGCAATTGTTCTGCTATTTCTATAAAACGCCACAGGAAATATGAAAATAGGAGGCAGGATTTGGAGCAAGACTGTTCCTGAATGCCTGTGGTTAGCAGCGTCAGAGATGGCTGTGAGGATTTTGCGTCTGTGACAAGGAAGTGGAAGGATGAAGGAGAAAGAGTGGGCAGTCAGGTACCACAAGAGACCAGTCTTGGGATGCTGCGATGTGACCTTTGAACCAAACCTGAGGCTGAAGGGAAAGGAGAACAGCCCTCACCTGTGCCAAGCTCACTTCCTAAGGCAGGAGATCTGGGCTGGGTCAAAATGAGTCATGCACTGGAGGGGAATGAACCACACATTTCTCTGCAGTGTGAGATTCCCTCTCCAAAATAGGCTGCTCAGTAACCATGGTCTCATTCATTTTTCTTGTTTTCTTTTTGAGACCGAGTCTCACTCTGTTGCCCAGGCTGGAATGCAGTGGTGTGATCTCGGCTTCCTGCGACCTCCACCTCCTGGGTTCAAGTGATTCTCCTGCCTCAGCCTCCCGACTAGCTGAGACTACAAGCATCCACCACCATGCCCAACTAATTTTTATATTTTTGGTAGAGATGGGGTTTCACCATATTGGTCAGGCTAGTCTCAAACTCCTGACCTCAGGTGATCTACCTGCCTCAGCCTCGTAAAATATTCTTTAACCAAATATTTTACTTAGAAGCAGTTTTGAGTAGCAACGGAACGTATAGGCACTGGAGCCAGAAGCCGAGATTTCCAACATGGCTCCTTCCCTTGCTAAAGGGGTAAATCTGGCAAGTTATACTCTTCTTGCCTTGATTTCCTCATCTGTAAACTGGAGATGACAATAATAGTACCTCGTTCATATAAAGTTCCTGAAACAGTGCTCTCACAATGATCCAATAAGCCACCATTGTATAACAAATACTGAACTAGATACAAGGGTGACGGTGCAGTAGAAGACCCTGTGTTTGCATTCTGGTGGCTCATAACGTAATAGGAAAGACAGATGTGTATCCACATTACCTACAGCGTGATGGGAGCAGAGAGAGTGGCAGCTAACAAGTCTGAAATTTTGAAAATGAGTCCATCTAAGGATCAAAGTATCTGGGAACACTTAGCAGAAGAGATGGGTTTATAGGTTTTTTAGAATTGGTAGGAAGTTACCAGCTGGAGAAGGAGATCGGGTGATTTCTAGCATACAACAGAAAGAACAAAGAAGTTGAGGTTTAAGGGATCACAGCCTGTTTGGTAAGAAACAGTGAGAAGTGGCTTGTGCCTGAAGAATGGCAGGAGAAAAGCCAGAATGAAGCCCACGAGGCTGACGAGACAGTTTGGATTTCATTTTGCTGGAAATAAGGATTCATTGGATTTATTGTTTTGTTTTTGTTTTTGTTCCCAGGTACTCAGTCTTTTCATTTTCTTCAGCTTTATTGAGATATAATTGACAAATAAAATTGTATATATTCAAGGTGTACAACGTGATGTTTTGATGTAAGTATGCATTGTGAAGTGATTGCCACAATTAAGCTAATTAACATATCCATCACATCACATAGTTACCTCTTTTTGGTGTGTGTGATAAAAATACCTACGATCTACTCTTTTAGAACATTTCAAGTGTACAAAACATTGTTATCAACTGCAGTCATCATGCTGTACGTTAGCTCTCCAGAACGTTATTCATCAGGGGCTTTGGAGTCAGACTGATGGGGGTCTGAGGGGCTATTTGACCTTAGACAAGCTGTAAAATGAGAATGATAGTGCCCACTTACAGAATTATTATGAGGATTAACTGAGACAGTGCACAGAACAGTGCCTAACACACAACAGGTGAGAGGCAGGGATCTCACCTGAATCCCTGGGAAACAGAAGGAGACACAGCAAACAGCAATCCCTGCTGAATTAGCAAGGGTACAGGCACCAAAGGGACAGGGTTTACTCTATATACACAAGGCTTGCCTCGGACCCAGTGGGACCTACAACAAAAAGCTCGTTTGTTGCAGTGGCTGATAATGCAATGAGACTCCTTCCCCTCTGTGAGCTAATGACATTTGTGGGGAGGTGACAGGTGGGTATGAAAATGGAATTGGATGGGGTGGGGGCAGGCTCTGGCTCTGTTCCTTGCTCTTGTAGTTTCTGCTGCTCAGCCTCTGAGGAAGACTTGAGGTAGACTTGAGGATCCCCTACTAATTGTCTGTGTCTCTAGCTGAACCACTTTCGACAGTGAGACGGCAGGTCTCGGGGATTCGTCAGAATCATTCATTCATTCCACCTTTGCTTTCCTCGTTCTGGGCACTCTGTAAATGAGAGGTCTTAGTATCATCCTAGTGGAGCAGTTAAAGGCCAGCAAGCCCTTCCTCAGGGATGCATGGAGACACAGAGTCCCTTCCTCCCTGCTAAAAAGTACAGCAACATCTGTTAGCAAAGCTTGGCTCTGTCGTCTTGCCAGGGTAATGGTCAGAGCTTTGTAGGAAAGCTCCCTCAAGCTCCCTGGCCTCGTTTGTCCCTTTCACCTTTGAGATGCAGGAATCTCATCTGACTCCCTAGTGTAGCCCTGCACCTGGGAAACAGGAGATGCAAGCATCCAGCAATCCCTGCCGAGTTAGCAAGGGAGCAGACACCAAGTGGACATAGTTTACTCTATAAACACAAGGGACATGCCTCAGACCCAGTTAGAAAGGCTCTTTTTAGAGGTAGAATGAGAATATGAGCTAAAGTGACTCAACCCAGGACTCAAGAGTGATCTGCTGCCCCACCAAAACCACCGTACCCCGGGTGGGGAAGAGGGAAGAGCTCTTATAGTAAGGCCCGAGCCAAGACAGAGTCTCCTCTGCAGCCTGCCTGGGCAGAGAAGTTCATCGAGGAGGATAAAGCTGCAGGAATTAGAGACAGCCAGGAGGGCCATGGCCATTCCTGCCCACGTGGGAATTCTCTTTCCGTTGCTAGCAAAAGTGTGAGGACTTGGTTTTATTAAATAGAAGCTGGTGGTTTTCATGGTGTGAACCATTACAGATATGTGGCAGGGATGGAGGAGTAGGAAGCATTTAACCAGGACAGAGTGAACTGGGCAGGATTGAACCAACTCAGGCACTGGCTTCACTAAGCCTTGTTTGTGCCTGGCTTGCCTTCAGGGAGCGGCAAGGTTGAAACTGTCCTGGTTGGCAGGGATGGTGGGGAAGAGAGGATTCTCTTGAAGGAAAGGCAGGGAATCAGGTACTTAATCTTCAAGGGAGTAATCCACTTTCTTTCTCCCTGGATGGGAAAGAACAAACCCAATCATCTTACAGTGCCAAAGTCAGAGTGACGTGCCCACTTTCTCATACCTTGTTTTCTCATCAGCTCCACTGCTCTGGTCTTCAGTTGCACCATGTACAGCCTTCCTAAGCAGAAAGCCCATTCACACTTGCACTGGAGATAAGGAACCTGGGCCCCAGGGAGCCCTGTCCCATCAGGGAGCCTCTTGTATTCAATGTATCTAGGTATTCCATAATTTAACTGCAGCCTGAGTACAAAAAGCTCTTTTGTTGTGGTGGCTGACAATGCAATGAGACTCCCTCCCCTCTGTGAGCTAATGACGTTTGTGGGGAGATGACAGGTGGGTATGAAAATGGAATTGGATGGGGTGGGGGCAGGCTCTGGCTCCGCTCCTTGCTCTTGTAGTTTCTGCTGCTCAGCCCCTGAGGAAGAGCGTGGGATGCTATCTACTGGTCTGTACATCAGGATTTTCATCTAATTTCATAATGAAGACATTGCTCCATCAGCTACAGATGACATGTCAGCAGAAATGCAAAAGGCAATTTTTATGTGTCAGGCATTTCTCTGCAGGGCCCCCACCTACCCGGAATCGTGCAGGAAGTACAGGCTTGAGGGAAGGGCTCCGCTATGCTAAATTGGTTCTCACAGATATGGTGGATCTTTCATCCCTTTATCACCTTTTCCTCTCCAGCTGGAAGCCCTGTGAGGGCAGGACTCTACGCCTTTTTGCTGTTGTGCACCCAGTGCCTGGAACTCAGTAGGTGCTCGGCTTGGATGAATGAATAAACCCTATCCTCTCTGCTTCCTGGGAGAGGTATGGTGTCCAGGCTTCAGAGACCTGCAGACCTACTCACTCCTCAGAGCTGAGACCTCTGTCAACCCTGCTCCACTTCTGAGGCTCTTCTTTACAGCAAGATGAGGGATTACAGTGCTTGACCCCAACCGTGAGTCTCAGCATCAGCTGTCACCCAGTGACACCCAGTGGGCTCTTTCTCTGCAAAGTTCTGTGCCTCAGCTTCCTCTTCTGCATAATAAAACCGCTAACAGCCCCTGCCTCATGGTTTACTGTGAAGGTTGAATACATTTAAAGGGCTAAGAGTGGCCCTGACACACAGTAAGCCTCAAGAATGATTAACCATTGTGTTCCACAAAAGAGCCTTTGTCTTCTTTCCCCTTATGGAAGTGTTTGGTCCCAGGATCCCACAGGTCCATAGTTCCTGCAAGATTCATCGATCACCAGCTCAAGACAGGATGGGGAGCCGCTTCCCACATGGCCCCCTTTCCATGACTTCCCATCACTGTGCTTTCTTTCTGGAGGATCCTGGTATTTTCCTTGAGCCCCAGTGTTTCCCCGTGCTAGACCCAAGGATTGTTTATTTGTGCAATGCCATAATGTTCACAAGTGATATTTCCTCTAGATGCTCAAAGCTACATGGCTACTGTGGTGTGGGAGTTCAGAAAACCCTGGTTCCAGAGCCACAAACCTCAGCTCTGCCCTTTTCTAGCTACGAGACCCTGAGAATATTAAAACCCTCTAACTTTTTAGTGTTTTTATCCACAACATGGGGACTCTGCTAGTATCTAGTCTGTAGCATTGCCATAAACATTAAATGACTTTATCCCTATGAAGGGCTTAGACTAGCTCCTGTCACATCTTAAGGATTCAGTAAATATTAAATATTAAATATTATTTGTAGATACCATATGGCCACTTCCTCCCCCAATATACACAAACATGCAGCCCTTTAATGAAAGAAAGGTCAAGACCCACTCCTATTCAATGACATCGGGCCGTGAACAGCAGGGCATGTCCATGTACAAAGATATAATGCTGCCCTTTCTACTTTTTGGGACTGGTAGGGGAGTGAGGTTTGCCTTGAAAATCAATTATGGCATAGCACCTTTGAAGGAATAGCAGAAACAGGTCTGATTTTGGTACTGCTTCGTCATCTTCTCTCTACCACTTTTTGCTTTAATATTTCAGACACCGAGTTCCTAAACTCAGCCAAGGAGAGTGTGCACTGGATGGGGGTCATACCAACTGAGTCTGAGTCTTGATTCTGCCACAAATTCATTGTGTCACAAAGAGAAAATCACTCCTCTCTAGACTTCAGTTTCTTGATTTGAAAAATGATGGTGCTATATCTGGTGCTGTTTTTTTTTTTTTTTTTCTTTCCCTCTCTGTCAATTTCGAGGCTCTGTGAATTTGATCGTAACTCAAAGGTCTCTGAGAATGTCTCTGTGATCCGATGGGCTCTGGCTCTGGATGCCTTGAGAGGGAAGATGCGATTTACTGGCACACAAGTGACCATGATTTCTGTTTGGATTTTTGTGGCATGGCGATGGAGAAGCCCACCAGTTTTGTCTCCAGCTTTGGGAAGGAGACTGGAGATACCATGACCTTTGAATGTGAAATATTCGTGTTTTGATTTTTCCTTTTTAATTATTTGAGATGCACTATAATTGGCATGAAAAGGTTATGCCCTGATGTGTAAGTCTTGACAGGTAGCAAACAGCCCAAGAGAAAATCTCTGATGTTCTCATTTCTGGGGACGGTTTGGGACTTGTTCTGGGTGTGAAGCTAGGGGGCACAAAAGTCCTTTCTGCAGGTGCTACCATCTTTTCCATCCTCCGTGGAAATGTGCACTCAGGCTATGCCATCAACTTCACGTCACGGGGAGTGTGACTGCTGGTGCTTTCTGTACAGCCTTATCTTCCTACTCACTCCAGTCATTCATTATTTTCCTGAACTTTTTTGACCCATTCCCTGTTTTCTCAGGAAAAAAACAAACAAACAAACAAAAAACCAAAAACCAAAAAACAAAAAACAGTGAAGCAGAAACTTCTACCTTTTACCAGTTGCTGGTTGGAGCAAGTCGAAATGTTTAAATACGGTACTCAAGATCTCTTGAATAAAGCTAAGACTTGCCTGCCTCAGAAGCCATCACAAGTTAGCAAAGAGTATTTGTTCCCTCTCTTTTTCTATCCAACAGATACATCACTCTTCACTGGAACTGTGAATTGACTTTTCCCTCAATTTCTCCCATCATGGAAGGCTGAGTCCAAACCCCACTCTCTTCATGAGATACTCCAAACATAAAGAGAGCAAGTATTCAGCACCAGTGTGATGAAGTCATTTCTCTATTATATTGTGATGGTTAATTTTGTATGTCCACTTGTCTGCACCACAGCATCCAGATATTGGATTAAATATTATTCTAGATCTCATGTGCAGGTATTTTTTAAATGTGATTAGCATTTAAATCCTTGAACTGTGAGTAAAACAGAGTATTCTCCATAATATACGTGAGCCTCATCCAATCAGTTGAAGATTCTAATAGAAAACGACTGATCTCCCTGAAGATGAGGGAATTCTGCCAGCCAAAGGCCCCTGGACCTGAGCTGGGACATCAGCTCTTCCCTGCTGGTCCATCTTGTAGATTTTGAACTTGCCAGTCTCTATGATTCCATTAACCAGTTCTTTCATCTCACTTTCTCATAGACAGACAGACAGACAGACAGACAGACACACACACACACACACACACACACACACACACACACTCTCTCTCTCTCTCGCTCGCTCTCTCTCTCTCTCTCTCCCTCCCTCTCTCTCTCTATTGATTACTGACTCTGATTGTCTAGATAATTCCGACTAATATGCATATGTATTCTGCTGTTGTCCTTTCTCTACAGACAAGACACTCTCTTGGGCACTTTGTTGGAATGTATCCTTCCTCTGTGAAGCTCTTCCTGGATTTTGCCCTGTTTTCTAAATCCCAGTTAATTTATGTTTCACAAAGAGAAGAAAGCTGTGTGACATTGTTCTCTGCTGGTGAGGGAGATGGGCACAGCATACCCTTTGGTCAACTCCACAACCTTCTGTCCTACAAGTGCTGTGCCTATAACTGGAATAGCAATTTGCATCCAAGCTCTGTCTCTTCAAGCATGCAGGTGGCTTTTCACCTTCACCTGTCCTATTCCCCTATTACTCCCCAGTAGTTAAGAGTAGGTAGACAAGGTACTCAGCAACTGGAAAGAAACAAATTGTAGGCTGAAAATATGACAACCCTATAGCCTTTTTGGTACTCCCTAAATGGGAATATCTTTCTCTCTTTTAAATGGACGTACTGCATTTTTTAACTTTTCTTCGTGGAGGAGTAAAATACTGCCTCACATTCTCCCTGTCTGTGTACTTTATCCACTGTGCTTTGCATGCTGGTGTCCACAACCATATTGGCTGCTCCTTTACGTCAAAGCTGTGTGGGGTGTGTGTGTGTGTGTGTGTGTGTGTGTGTGTGTGTGTGTGTAATTGAGAGCTCACAATTACTTTTTAGGTAGGTTTTATTATCCTCAATCTGAAATTCAGTAGAGCCAAGTAAATGACCCCAGATCATTAAAAAGTGACCCATCTAGGATTGGAACTCGGTGTTTCTGGCTTCGAATCCATGTACCTTTCACTACCACAGGGCTTCCTCAAACCATTGAGAGGAGGGCGGTAAGAAAATGCTCTATTTGCCTATGTCCTTATTGTCTTATTTTCTCATAGTAAGTGTTCAATGCATGTGAATGAGGGCAAAGGAATGGAAGACAAATCCCCGATGATGGAGCCCCAGACTTGGTTGGACAGCTGAGTGAAGGCCTCCTTAGGAAATGAGCCATGAAACCAGGGCGGAAACTATGGGCATGTGTATAGGAAAGCAGACCACAGAGGAAGACACTGATTCCTCTACATAAGAAGGTTCTGGCAAGTTCCATGAAGATACACATTCAGAAAGTAGACAATAATTGAAGCAGTAATGGTTACCACAGGAATGTTCTTTCGGTGGGTCCTAATATCTTTTAAGCACCCGATACTCTCCAGTTCCCTACCCACCACATGTAGTTCAGGAGCCCTACATCTTTGCATATGGGATTAGCACCGATCAGAGTTTAGAATTAGTTATCATGACTTCAGCTAACCACAGCTTTGGGGGCAAAAAAAAAAAAAAAAAAGTGAGATTTGGAATTTATCCACCCAGATGCCACAAGGGATTGAACAGGAGGAATTTGTTTCCTGAACAGCCAGGCTATAAATTAAATGCCAGAGGCAAAGGAGAGTGTATGTATGTCATCCTAAGAATACAGATAACAACCAGAAAGCTGTGGGTTAGCCCTGTGACCCTTGAATCAAGCAGGAATTCTTCCCGATGGCTTTATCATGCTTCTGTCCCTGGTACCTGGCACTGACTCCCAAGTCCAGAGCCCTGGGCAGGAAACTCTCTGTGTGAGGAGCTTTTCTGCTAATCCCCAGCTTAAACTTTCTCTTCCTTTGCTCCAAGCTAGTGCTCCTTGTCCTAGCACCTGCTGAGCAAATGAATAATTCCCTTCCCTCATTTGCATTGTTACCTTGAAGGTATTTATAGCCTGTGATCATCTGCCCCTTGAGTCCTCTGCTTCTCTAGCCTATTATTCAGCATTAGACCTAGGTCTTCTGGCTGCAGAACTGAGCATGCCTGAAGGTTCTGCTGCTGGAGCCAGCACCACCAGCAAAGGCTGCAGCCTTCTTAAGGCTTCAGCAGAGATTCAAAAAAAGGAGAAAAAAGTCACTCTCAAAACTGGTCTTCTTGATTCTATTTATTAAGCGTTTTATGACTTTTCTGCTGGGTTGGAAGAGATTTAGAGACTTGCCCAGATGGCTGTGTGCACATGTGTGTCTGTGCATGTGGGAGAGGGTAGGGAGGCAGAATAGGAGGAAGAAAGTTGATGTTTCAATGTCTCCAGCCTCTTACTCCTGTCCACTATGGCTCTATACACTAACCTATTGTAATCCTTGAAGGTGGCAAAAGCAAAAAAGCAAACCAAAATAACAATTGCAAACACTACACAGACTAACACAAAAATTCTAACACCCCACCTCTTATAACAGATAATTCTTCCAACTCTTCAAGATTCTAAGGCCACAGACCATTGAAACATAAAGACGACTACATATGGAATCTAGAAAAAGGAAAGGAATTTGGGACAACTATTTAAGACTGCAAGAGAAGATCGCAGCTTGAGCCAAGGATCTTTTTGGAATTTTGTCCACAAGACCTCAAGGAGCTAGATTCCGATATTTCTGTGATTCAAAGTGATAAAAATATAAATATTTTTCAAATAAGTTTTTTTTTCAAAAAAATAAAATATTTTGAAGTTGAAGCTGGTCTTGTTCTTCCTAAAATATGATAATGCTACAAAGCTGACAAATAAGACTATTTTCCATTCCACCTTTTTGAAACCCTCTATTTTGCTTTATATTCTTGAATTCACCTAATAAATTCACTTCAGTTTAAAAGCAAGAGTGTTGAAGATACGTGTTTGGGAGTGGGGCTGTCGTCGTTAAGATGACCCAAAATTTAAATGTTTTTATGTTTTTTTACAGAAAAAATTTTCCATACAGTGGAAAAATCTGGCAGTCACTAAGTTGACCCAGGAATCAGGTTTAACATCTCTAGGTGTAGGACGGGTGGTTGCTGTGCTTCCTGATGTGAAGGCCCCCAAGAAAGCACAGCATCGCTTCTGTGATGTTTCCACCAAGATGAATGCCTGGGATGGACAGGAATAAAAGGTGGAAATACACGGGTTCAAAGTCATCCTACAGAGTGGGAAATCTGAATACACATGAAGTTTTCTGAGAAGCAGGAGAAGACCAAGCAAGTCTCCTCAAGATTGAAGGAGACTGTAGATTATGACAACTGAATTCAGTGTGTGTTCCTGGGAAAAATTCTGGGCCAGAAAGGAAGAAGAGCCATTGTAAAGATGGATGACGAAAGATGAGTGAGTTCTGTGGACTGGAGGTGATATTGACATCATTGTCAATTTCCTGATTGGCAGGGTATGTAGTGGTGAGGAAATGAGAGCTGTTACTCAGGAGAGGTGAACACTGAAGTATTTAGGGGTGATGTGGACTCCTCCTAGGTAAAGATCTCCCCGTCTCTCTTTATTTTAAGAGAGAGCCATTGTTAAAAAGGTAATAGTTATGAGTGAAGCATCAGCCAGCACTGAGAAAGACCAGCTAATATGAGTGAGACGTCCCTATTTTTTCTGTCTAGAGACTAAAAATGACAATGGCTATGATAGAGAGGTAGTGCAAGATTTAATGAAATAATAACTCTAAAGTGCTGTGTAAACATAACACATATATATACTTTTGAGATGGAGTCTCACTCTGTCACCCAGGCTGGAATGCAGTGGCTTAATCCCGGGTTACTGCAACCTCAGCCTTTGGGGTTCAAGCAATTCTTCTGCCTCAGCCTCCTGAGTAGCTGGGATTACAGGCGCCTGCCACCACACCTGGCAAATTTTTGTATTTTTAGTAGATAGAGATGGTGTTTTGCCATGTTAGCCAGGCTGGTTTCAAATTCCAGACCTCAGGTGTTCCACCTACCTCAGCCTCTCAAAGTGCTGGGATCGCAGGCATGAGCCACCACACCAGGCCAAGACACAATTTTTATTAAATAAAAGGAGCTTAACAGGGTAAGTCCATCCTACCAAGCAAAATGATCAAGCATGCTGGCTTCACTTTGAATCCCACTTCTGTTTCTTCCCTCCCCAGCCTCCTTCCTGTCCTCATCTCTAGCCACAACCCCCTTCTCACAGAGTGTCTCTATTACACAATCTCCAAACTCACAGAACTCACAGAGAACATGTTTTCCTTTCGAGAACAGCAGAATGGTAGCAAAGAACACCTGAAAAGACAATGCCTTCAAGGACCAAAGGAATTAATGTACAAATATGGAATTTCAGACACAGAAGTCAGTGTGATAAAGCCCTGGTATGCCCCCATCACAGGCATCCTGAGACCACCCTCCAGGGGGATGAGGCCAGCCCTGCCCTGTGAAGCTGAGATTCCCACACCACTTGGAGGGAGCTGAGCCTTCTCACAGCTACTCAGAGCCCCTGACTCCAAAGGAGACTCTTGTGGTATCTGATGTAGAGGAAGGAGTCCCTTAAAGTATAATTCCACAGCAGAGCAGTAGAAAGATGCAATGAAATATACATGAGTTATTAAATATTGTCATCAAGATGAGTAATAAATCAGACCTTTTATGGTTTCTGATTATAAATTCCATTTATTCCGTAAGCATTTAAAGAAAGAAAAATGGAGACCCAAGAGAGATTTAAGCCTGCTTGAGATGGCTATATTTCATTATTGCTTTGTGACTGCTGCATCCTGGGTGGGATAGGGGTGGGGGGATACCAAAAGGTCCTCTCAGGTCCAGGAAGAATGAATTGCTGGGTTTCTGGGGCCCTGTGGATTCAGTCATTGTCATGTGAGAACCTTCCTATGAGTTCTTTTGAAGTCAGAAATTCTGGCCAGGTTCCTGGTGGACACACTCCTGAAGACAGCCAACTCTTTCAAATCCTTAAAGCAAGCTAAACAAGAGGCAAGGCAAGAGAAGCTGATGTGGTGAGACTGCATAGGTCATGGCAGCAGCACTGAACTGCAGACCCTTAACAGTGGGGAGGCTTGGTATGAACTGTCCCAAAGAATGGCTGCTGCAGATCAGGGAGCTGGGCACAATCCCAGCACAGCGAGCATCCATCCAATTAAAACTATGCCTTGGGGATGGGCACGGTAGCTCACACCTGTAATCCCAGCAATTTGGGAGGCCGAGCCAGGCAGATCACTTGAAGCAGGGAATTCAAGGCCAGCCGGGAAAACATGGCAATACCCCATCTCTACTAAAAATATAAAAATTACTTGGGCATGGTGGCATATACCTGTAATCTCAGCTACTTGGGAGGCTGTGGCACAAGAATTGCTTGAACCCAGGAGGCAGAGGTTTCAGTGAGCCAAGATTGCACCACTGCACTCCAGCCGGGGTGACAGAGGAGTGAGACTCTGTCTCAAAAAAGGAAAAAAGCTACACCTTGTGTTCATAAAATTATGCTTTGTGCTCATATAACACTTTACAGTTTACATGTGTTATTTCATTAAATTTTGCACTACCCTTCTGGCATAGCCATTGTTATTTTTAGTCACAGACAGAAAAAAATGAGGATGCCTCACTCATATAACCTGGCCTCTCTTAGCTCCGGTTGCTGTAGAGAGTAGCATAAGTAATATCTCTTTAAGGGTGATTCTAGTGCACAAAGAGAAAACGTTAACATTGTCTTCCAGCCTTCCTAGTAGCAGAATTTGACCTGCTTTTGGCTTTGAAATACCTCATATGATATTCTTCTAGCAGATTTGTGTAATTATATTTTGCCTGGGCTAAGATTAAAATTAATTGGTCTTTTCATGATCACACATCAAGAGAGTAATAGGGCCAGGCACCTGGGACCAGGCCAGGGATTAAAGATTGGTTGTGGATAATCCACTAGCCACAGAGTCTGAATGTGGTGGGAGGTGAGTGGAGGAGGCCCACTAGGCCTCCTGCAGCTTGTTTATTACTGGCGTCTTCATTATAAGCCTGATGTGACAAGATTTCTCTTGATGTGCCCACAGCTGCTGCCTCACTGCACGCACACACGAGCATGTGAGGGCACCCACACAGCTGGAGAAGCACACATGTGCCTCCTCCTGCAACGTGCACACGTTGATTGACTCTGCAAAGTGTTGACTTTTGGAGAAAGACCAGATAAATCACTTTGGATAGGGAGAAAAGGAAAAAAAAGATATATGATAAAGAAAAAAATGTACTTTTCCACCCCTTCAAATGCCACATGAAAATGTCACGGAAATCGCTTTGCTGGAAATAACAGAGAAGTTCAAAACAAAATTGTTGAGTGTCACTCCCGGGCCCGGCTGATTCTTGCACTGGGCTCCTCTCCTCAGCCTGGGAGCCTCCTCGCCGCCTCTGCCACCGCTTACCCTTCAGGATGCCACTGCAGCCTCCATGAATTGAAAAATAGTTCTTGGAAAGCCTTCCACTAAAGGGAATAATCGAGAATAAACAAAGGACAAAGACATGAGTGGAAAAGAGCTCTTTCCCTGCCAGCTGGCCACGTCCAGCTCCAAGACAGTGTCCATGAAACCCACAGAAGCAAGGCTCATCATTTTCAATGTCATCATTAACAAAGGCCTTTATTACGCAATTAATTGTGCAAGGCTGTGTGCAGAAACTACTGAAAGATCCCTTTGCTTTCTTGTAACTTAATATCCATGATGTTTCACAATCCTGCAAAAGGTTTCTTTGATTTCCTTGTGTATTGCTTTTTTCTCCCCTTTCAACTTTCCATTCTTCAGCTGTTGTAACAGCACAATAGTGCACAACAGTGCTTGGCTGAAGGATATGAAAAAAGAAATTTTCTGCATTATTATAGATTCATCCATTCATTCATTGATTCATTCAATGTTCCAAAAATTCAGGGCCTACCATATTACATACCAGGTCCTCAGCCAGGCTGTCAAACAGAGCAGTAAACAAACCACCGATCCTGCCTTCAAGGAACTCACTAACTATTATAAGCAATGATGTTCAATCTCTTTTTCTTTTAAAGCGTAGAGAAACTTTGTCTACATAAAACGTTTCCAGGAAGCCCGATGTATAAAACCAATAAACCATGATTTTTTGGTTAAGTGAGGAAGGATGGATGGTGAGGGGAACAATTTTAAGGAGAAATTTTTTTTTTTTTTTTTTTTTTTTGAGACGGAGTTTTGCTCTTGTTACCCAGGCTGGAGTGCAATGGCGCGATCTTGGCTCACCACAACCTCCGCCTCCTGGGTTCAGGCAATTCTCCTGCCTCAGCCTCCCGAGTAGCTGGGATTACAGGCACCCGTCACCATGCCCAGCTAATGTTTTATATTTTTAGTAGAGACGGGGTTTCACCATGTTGAGCGGGATGGTCTCGATCTCTTGAACTCATGTTCCACCCACCTCAGCCTCCCAAAGTGCTGGGATTACAGGCGTGAGCCACCGTGTTTTGTTTTTTTTTGAGATGGAGTTTCGCTCTTGTTACCCAGGCTGGAGTGCAATGGTGCCATCTTGGCTCACCGCAACCTCCGCCTCCTGGGTTCAGGCAATTCTCCTGCCTCAGCCTCCTGAGTAGCTGGGATTACAGGCATGAGCCACCATGCCCAGCTAATTTTTTGTGTTTTTAGTAGAGATGGGGTTTCACCATGTTGACCAGGATGGTCTCGATCTTTTGACCTCGTGATCCACCCGCCTCAGCCTCCTGAAGTGCTAGGATTACAGGCGTGAGCCACCGCGCCCGGCCCAAGGAGAAAATATTAATGCCATTCTGTAAGTGATGAAATAAGGCTCATGAGGGTTTAGTAGCTTTTCCAAGGCACAGTAAACAAGTGGAGAATCCAGGGCGTGGCCCCAGTTCTGTCTGAGCTTAAGTCCCTATTCTTGCCTTTAGTCAGCTGCTGCCCCATCAGACCCCGTAATACAGTCACCAAGAAGGGGACCTCAGCCTTTGCCTTACTGAGTTTGTTCTTTCCATAGTTAGCTAATAGAAAAACTCTCTTCAATTACAAATCACAACTAACTTTCTCATTTCTGCAGACCTATCCCAGGTACAGAAAATCCAATCGAAAAAGATTGAGAACTGGTGTTATGACCCTTTTCCTTGACTGGAATAAGACCTTTGGCAATAATGCAGTCCTGATTCGTCTTTGGTATACTTGGATTAGCCAAATTATGATCCTAATTATTTCTTATATTTAGATGAATTAATTTAGAGTACAATGTAGGCAGTTTTCGAAGGAATAGAGATAGATCTATGCAAAAGAAAATTTCCCATTAAACTAATTACTAGGCCTTGGCCAAAAATGCACAAGAAACAGTAAAATAGTAAAGGTTTAACTACCACCCTCAAAATCAGGGCCTGTAAGATCTGCATGTTACAAAAACTCTGGTTTTAAATTTTGTTTCATGTGATGTGCAACAGTATTTCTTTAGTGGTGAATATCTCACTGTTATTTTGTTGCTGCTGCTAGGTTTTCTGTTGTTGTTGATTTTAGTAGCAATTGAACAAAATTAGCCAACTTGATGAACACGATTCCTCTTCAAAGAAATCACTTAAAACCAGGATGACAAGCATGAAGACAGGCAGCATGCCACATGCCATAGATTTATAGCTCTCATTCCACATCTTGCTGGACTGTCAGTCAAAATGACTCATCCCATTTGTGTGTAGGAGAGGTGACAGACCACGTTTTCCCCAACTTACCTGTTTCCAGACCTTGAACTGTGGGAGCCCAGGAAAGACCAAAAAGGCTTTTATTTCTATTTTATTTTCACATTGAAGCAACCACCACCAAGGCTTGGAATTAATACTCTGCTGCTTTATATATATGTGTGTATATATATATATATATATATATACTTTAAGATCTGGGATACCTGTGCAGAACGTGCAGGTTTGTTATAAAGGTATACATGTACCATGGTGGTTTGCTGCACCCATCAACCTGTCATCTAGGTTTTAAGAACCGCATGCATTAGGTATTCTCCTAATCCTATCCCTTCCCTTGTCCCCCATCCCCCAACGGGCCCTGGTGTGTGAGGTTCTCCTCCCTGTACCCATATGTTCTCATTGTTCAACTCCCACTTATGAGTGAGAACATGCAGTATTTGATTTTCTGTTCCTGTGTTAGTTTGCTGAGAATGATGGTTTCCAGCTTCATCCATGTCTCTGCAAAGGAAATGAACTCATCCTTTTTTATCACTG
The DNA here is from genome assembly GCF_048565385.1 of Saimiri boliviensis. NCBI lineage: Eukaryota > Metazoa > Chordata > Mammalia > Primates > Cebidae > Saimiri > Saimiri boliviensis. The sequence goes on along the minus strand of NC_133454.1, from coordinate 67,080,344 downwards.
CATAGTATCCCATGGTGTATATGTGGCACATTTTCTTCATCCAGTCTATCACTGATGGGCATTTGGATTGGTTCCAAGTCCTTGCTATTGGAAATAACACTGCAATAAACTTATGTGTGCATGTGTCTCAGGCCAGTTAGAATGGTGACCATTAAAAAGTCAGCAAACAACAGATGCTAGAGAGGATGTACAGAAATAGAACAGTTTTACACTGTTGGTGGGAGTGTAAACTGGTTCAACCACTATGGAAGACAGCGTGGTGATTCCTCAAGGATCTAGAAGCAGAAATACCATTTGACCCAGCAGTCCCATTGCTAGGTATATACACAAAGGATTATAAATCATTCTGTTGCTGGTTTTAAATGTCAACATTGTCCCCTCTACATCTGGTCTAACTAACCCACAGTATAATACTATAATTCTTTAATAAAATCTTAATGATACCAGCATTCAGTCTATCCACTATCAACTGATAGAAGAATATAAATCACCAAATTGGATGGGTTCTTAAAATACTACAATTGCGTTTTACACTGATTAAATACACAATTCATATTCTTTCAACTATACATGCACACATGCAGAGAGATATACCAACTCCTTTGGGCTTCTGCAAAATTTACCAAAATTTGACAGAGAGCCAGAAAATGATAGGTGACTCTTTGGTAATGTTAACAGGATAGCTTTTGTGAAGAAGAAAACATGATCATAGATCTTGGCTGAATAAGCCAATATGTGAGGCAGCCACTGGCCCATTTGGGGAATCAAGACAAATGAACAACAAGGACGAAGGACACTAAGAAATCGATGAATCTAAGTATTCCTAAGTATGTCAATATCTATTTCTTTTTGTGCATAACCATTCTGCCACTTCCCACCCAAAAGCCAGATGCTGCTGAGCCACAGTAAAATTCCAGGGAGGATTTGCTCAAGGTTAATTAAGGGCTGGCCCAAGCCTTTGAGTTCTGCTTTCTCACCTGTTTGTGAATAGTGTGTGCCAGATCTGCCTGACTCTACTTTACTCTTGATGGAAGACGGCTGGGATTTGGTGGAATTGTACCCAGTGGTGAATGATTTGGTAATAAGATGTCTTAGGTGCAGGAAAACACAATCCAGTGGCGTGGAATAATGAATGAAACTCCTGAATGTGACAAGGGAGTGTACATGAAGACATGTGTACACAACATGTCTTCAGGAGGAGCTTGGAAAGCAAGCCCTTGAAGATATTGACACATTCCTCCAAATTTTTGGATGGAAACTGGCTGAAGCTCTTTATTCCGAATAGGGAGAAACTGCATGAGCTGCAGAGAAATGGGGAGAAGAAGACAGGATACATGATGACAAAGGAAAGACCTAGGGGACCAATAGTGGCAAAGGCAGAAAGAAAAGGAAAAAGACTTCCCCAGGGAGCCCAGGGCAGTGTGGCCTCCAGGAGCCACAGAGCATGATGAGTCTCTGGAGGGGAGGGACTTCGGAGGAAAGGCAGGAGAGGAACAGGTAACAGGTGCAATCCTGTGTCCATGCATCTTCTTGGATTAACAGGGAGAGAACAAGCCCATAAATGCAAAGTATTCATATTGATAAACCATTTATGTAAGTTTATGCAAATCAATTAATAAACATAGAAGAGGTGACAACGTATGAACAATGTTTGATAGCTAATAGCCCTAGTTCTATCATCATAGTATAAACCACACTATAATAACATTCAGTCATGCTGTGTCTGCCTGCCTGTGATACCTCCATTTCCTCAGAAGTCACTCATTGCCTCAGTAGCTTTATTTATTTACTCATGATTTATATTCCACCTACTTGGAAAAAGGGTCTGAGACAGCTTGTGATGTTAAAATATATATGAAGCAGAATAGCTACAAATGAAAATAGGAACACAAAGTTAAAAAGAACAAGGAAAGAAATGTATCAGGCACCACCTGGGCTGGGCAATTGAACGCCACTGAGCACTAAATTTAACTCTGAGCTGCCAAGACTCAGAGGGACAACGTATGTTGGTTTTCATGTTCTCACTGATTAAAACACAAGCATGCCCACTCACATGATCACACAAACTATTTCTTGGTAGTGTTTTGCATGTGCAGCAACAGACAATATACTCACAATAGATTCAGCTACAGTCTTATAAAAATATAATGATGCTTTCAGATGGGCTTTCTTACATTTGTTCCCTCTGTATGGCAGCTTGTAGATTCTGTATTTAGGTTAGGTCAGGTCCTTAAATAGACCCGATCTTACCACCTTCTTTCCACCACATCTACTAGAGCAATTCTGAAATAGGAATATTTTTAAAAGACGTATTTGAATCTTCATCTCAAATATTTTGCATTTTAGAGGAAGTGGGGAGACCAAAGAAAGGTGTTTGTTTTTTTGAAAATTAAGTATTGGGCAGTACATGTGGGTTATTTCTTATGCTCATTTCCGAGAAATGCTGTGTCCTGGGCTAAAAGGGTTTTATTTCAATCATTTTCTGAGAATTGACTTCTAAATTTTGCAAGTTGGTGTCTTTTTATCGGCACTTTCTCCCCATTAAGATTCAAGGGAATAGACTTCCTTGAACCTCAGAAATGACAGGAGGGGTCGGAGAACCTGCTCAGAGCTACAAAGAGGCGCTGCTTAGAGAGGAGGGCCTTTCTGGCTCACAGCCTGGAATCCAGCCTTAGGCCAGGCTCCAGATAAATGACCAGGCCGGGACATCCATCAGGCAGGGCAAGGGCTGCCAGCCTTTCTATTCACAGGAAAGAGACCATCATTCAGAGAGCACCCACTATTCAGCCAGGAGCCATTGCTAGACGTCCACACCCAGAACTTCAGTTAGGGTGCTGTTTCGTTTTCAGTGGTGTTACTATTCCATTTTGCTAATAAAGAAACAGCAGCTCTGAAAATTAAAGTAGCTTTCCCAAGATCATATAAGTAAATAATAATACCAGGATTCAATTCAGCTCTCTCTAAATCCAAAGCCTATCCACTTTCTTTCTACTATGACTTCAGCATAAACTATTTTTCCTTTCTGAAGCTCTTGCCTTCACAAGAGTACATGAAAATGGACTTGATAAAATCAAAGGCTTGAGTCAGAATTCCCAGGTTTCTATCCCAGCTTTACCTCCTGAAGGCGAGAGACATTCTTCAAGTTACTTAAACATTCTATGTCTGTTTTCCGTCTTGTAAAATTAGTATCTGCCCTGTACAGTTGAGGTGTGAATGAAATAAGATGAATAGCACATAGTCTGTGATCAGTAAACACCAGCTGACCTACAGCTATAGCAACAGTGAAGTCCTTAGGGTATAGGGGAGGTAAGTGAGATCCGTTCTCACAGAACAGCGCTCACAAAGGAGTGACTGTTCAGAGCTGATGGGTGAGGTTGTAATCTAAGGTCTGCCTCCATTTCAATGGGAATTCCAGAAGCTATCTTAGATGAGGAAGAACAAGGCACAAGGAAGAAAGCATGTGACAGTGGCCCCCTGATCTGAGATGTACAATTAAGTTAAATCTTCAGAATTATCACTGAAGTGTCCTTCTGTTTCTAAAAGTCTATCATCCTCCTAAGAATAAAATAAAATGAGAGCATAAATTTTTAGAAATAGCAGTTGGAAGGCTACAAGCTGGCATCGACTCAGCCATCTGAAATAATTTTAAATTTTATTTGGGACAAAAGATGAGCAAGGAGAGGATGAGACAGTTTCTCGGGAAGCCAGTGAAATGTTAACAGATGCCGGAGACAGAAGAACTTCTTAACTCTTATATTGCTTCCATCTACACCCCGAAGGAGACGGGGAAGTCTCCAAGCTATGAAAGGTAGAAGGAGTCATTGTAAATCACACGATGACTGGCAGGGCTGGAGACTCTTCCTCTGAAACAATGGTTTTCCAACAAGTCATAGGCGGGGAGAAGCAGCTGTAGTTTGTGCGGGTCCCCTCTTCCAGTCCTGGCGAAAGGGAGAGGGCCTGGGCGGGAGGTAAACTTGTCTGCCACTAGGGGATAGCACACACATTTTAAAAAAGTGAATTCTACCGATTTTTGCTAATGTTCTCAATTAAGAGTTGAGGAAACTGAAGCCAGACCTGTGGGGATTATCGGGGATGATTGCGTGTGGTCATGCTGGCTGTCAGTCAGTGGGAAAGACTGAGCCAAGGAAACCATCATAAACTGCCTCCGATGGAGGCTTAGCTGGGAAAAATGTATGTAGGACAAATACTTGTATTCATTTTCCCTTACAACTTACTGAGTTCCTTCGTACAACAGTAGCGGGAATACAAAGAGGCGAGTCCCCTTCAAGGTAAAGGGATGGCTGGTGTTTGCAGATGATCACAGTGTTCTGTGAAAGGCCCAGGTTACAGCAGAGGGGTCAAGAGGAAGTGCCTGGAGAGATCAGAGCAGGAAAGAGATCATTCTTGCTGATGGCATTGGGATGGCCTTATGGGGAAGGTAGCATATAAAGGGGAGGCGAAGGAGATGTTTGGAAATAAAATACGATGAGGGCAAATTGAAAAAGAAAACAATCACAAAGGCAGAGTGACACAGAGCTCGGGGTGCGCACAGACATAGTAAGAAGCTCAGTTTGGCTCTCGAAGGCGGAGAGCAAAAGAGGCGATCCAGTGTGGGGCTGGAAAGGCGTGTTGTTTGCAGACTGGAGCTGGGCTACAGCCGGGTCTGATTCTGCAGCTGCGGGCAGTGCGTGCCCACTGAAGTGTCTGCACAGACCCCGACACAATCAGGGCTGTGCTGGAAGGTGAACCCAGTGGCAGTGTGGAGAGGACTGGAGTGGGGAAAGCCCACAGGCAGGGAGACCAGTTAGGAGACCATTGAATGAGCTCAGGTGGGAGGTGATGAAAGACTGCAGTGGACAGGAGGAAAAGGAGGTAGAAGGGAGGTTTTGATAAGAAAGACTTGGACAAAAAAGGGTCGGGGGTTGGACAGAGTGAGGGAGAGGAGACAAAAACCACTGGAGAATTAAGCTCCTTTTTTCTTGTCTGTAAAGCAAAAGGGTGCTTTGGACTCTTTAAAGTTTATCCAGACTTTAAAATTCTAATTCTAAGCTGGGTACAGGGGGACCCCTTATCTCCCAATCATACACTGAAATAAAGTGAGGTATGCTGTCATCAGTTTCCACCTGTGATTCAATCAGCAAGTCAAAACGACACTGGCTTTGTAGTGAAGAAGCAGGGTTCCAGGGTGTGTTCGGGTTTCCCCTCTCTCTGTGCAGATAGCTTTTCTACTCAACGTGGTCATCCTTCCCGAGGTCTCCAGCAAACCTGAAACAGCTGGCGGTTCAGCCTGGCCTCCTGCAAACTGTACCTTCAGCTCCATCTGCTGGTGGTGGGGGTCCCGTGGCCTGTGCTTGTGTGTAAACCAAGTCCCCTTTTTGTGCCCTCAATACTCTCTCTGCAGACCTCATGCCTGCATCATATACACAGGCATATACATACACACACACATTTGCACACACAGACACCCAGACATACACTCCTACATACGCATAGACATATACATGCAGACATGTGCACATGGTATACATACAGACATACAGAGACACACACGTATACAACATACACACACAGGTATGTACACACAGATATACAGGCAGACACACACAGGCACCCAAACATGCACACACACAGATACACAATATACACACACATACACTCACAAACAGGTAGACACACACTCAGACGTGCATAGACACAGATACACACACATACGCTTATGGTTATTCACATTGATACACAAAGACACAGACACACATACAGACACGTAGAGTCACAAACACACATGCAGACACACAGACACACATCTAGGCCGACCTCCCCGTCCACACACACACAGCGTTTTCCTCTCGGCTGCACCTGCGGCAGACGCGCCGCCTCTCAGCTCCAGCCTTTACGGAGCCCTGCAATTTCCCCTCTGCTTTCAGCCACCCCTGAGGCCTACTCTCTGGCAGGCCGGATGTGTAAGTGGAACCACATTCTTCCCCAAGCCCTGCACAGAGTGTAAATAGCAGATGGGTAGGACTGCAGTCTTTGAGAAGACACACAGTTGGACACCTGAAAAGCTAATTTCCTGGCTAATTTACTTCTGGGCTGCTAATTGATCCTGCGATTGCACCCTGCCCTCTCCTCCTCTGGTCCAAGAGGCCCAGAAGGAAAGGGAGCAGCCCCCTTCCCCCACCTCGTCCCTGCTCTCCATCTTGGCTGCCTTGCACAGTCCCTGCTCTCATTCCACGGGAAAGGGGAAGACACCTGGTTTTTCCAAAAACATTACCTATTAACCTGCTTTCTCTAAAGATATCAGTTTGTCTAAAGAATCCTAGGTTCGAACAGATTTTATTTTTAAGCCAAAAAAATCACGACACTATAGTGAAAATCACCACTCTTTTTTTTAACCTTTTAAGAAAAATGCCATTCCCAGTCACATCTCTTAATAGCTGCCTCCTGGTGGTAGCCTAAATGATGAATCCACCAACCTGTTTAAAATGTAGGGGAGGTGATCTCAAAAGTAATCCAAGGGTGTTTCTGACTGCAAATGCAAATTCCTTTGTCAGCAGTCTCAGGCGCCATGGAGGGCGCAGGTATTTTTAGTTCATACAGCTTTGCAGTGGGGAGACACACAGGTACCCATTAAATTAATGTCAGGTGGGTCTTAGTTTTGCATACTCATTCCTTTGGGATTTGGAGCTCTGAAGGCATGGCTTACCTGGCCCTACAGAGGAGTCAGGCCAGGTCCCAGTGCCTAAGGCCTGCCCCTGGGTTTGTTCCAGTCTTCTGGCTCCGAGGAGAAGGAGACGGGCCTGAGAAATAGGCCTCAGGCTGCAAAGCACAGGCAGCAACTGCAGATGCCATTGAGGGGACAAGCCCCAACCCCACAGACATTCCTGGCTCTGTTTTTTTTTTTTTTTGTTTCATATATTCCCATGTAAATTTGGGACAAGACTGGAAAAAGAAGGGTGAAAAGGAAGCACCTGCCAATGCATGCATGTATGTGTGCAGCGTGTGTGTGTACAGTGTGTGTGCAGCATGTGTGTGTGTACAGTGTGTACAGTGCGTGTGTGCAGCATGTGTGTGTACAGTGTGTGTGAAGCGTGTATGTGTACAAGATGTATGTAGCATGTGTGCACAGTGTGTGTGTACAGTGTGTGTGCATGTGTGTGTGTACAGTGCATGTGCAGCATGTGTGCGCAGCATGTGTGTGTATACAGTGTGTGTGCAGCACGTGTGTGCACAGCGTGTGTGTGGCTTTCCTGTCTCCCAAGCTCAGGACCTGCTGGCTCAGTCGACTGTCAGTTGTCTAAGCCCAGAAACATTACAGGGCGGCAGAACTGGGAAAAGAGTCATGGACATTAAAAAGGGCAGATATCAGCTCAACATTAGGAGAGACATTCTGAATATGAGAACTGTCCAAAATGGACCAGGAGGTAACAAGCTCCCTGTCACCAGTTGTGTTCAAACAATGCCAGGAAATCCTGGTCAGAGGTGGCACATAGGGAAACTCTTTCATGTAGTAGAAGGTCCGACTATATCAAAACCAAAATCGAACATTCTCTCAATGCTAACAGTCTTTGTTTCTGTAAAAAAGAAAGAGGATATTGCTACTCTTATTCTCCCTTGAAACCTAACACACTAGAAGTCCCTGGTCCCTGCTGGAGGCACAGAAATAATAGGAAACCTCCAGGGTTTCAGAGCCCTGCACTGGGACCATTAAGCAATCCATTTACAGCAAGAGGGAGAGTGAGTCTGAGAGTCGAGTTTAAAATGATAATTAGCTTTTGTGATAGTCTTAATTGAAACCAGTTAGTCCAAAGGGAGGAGCTCCTGGACCAATCCTGCCTATTAGGCTCTCCAGCAGCAGGAGAATCCTGCTGTCACGTGGCAAGCTCCAGGGACTGACCAGAAGCCCGCGTTAAGCAGGAGTCACTCCATACTCTTTCCTTCCTGATGGATTCTGCCCTCATGGATTCGTTTTGTCTTTCGTTGGACTGCTTTTCTACCCTGCCCCTTTTCTTTTCTAACTCTTTACACTTCAAGAAGGATATATAACATCCTAAACTAGATAGTCCGTCTATTTCTTGTCTTCGGGGTAATTCTGTGATTGACTGATCTAACTACCGGCCTCTCACTTCTCTTCCTTCCTTCCCTCCTTTCCTCACTGACCCCTCTGACTTCCTAGACTGGGTGTGTACTGGGTTCATTTCTTATTCTACTAACCCCATTTCTACAAGGAACCCCATTTCCACAAGGAACCCCATTTCTACAAGGAAATTCATCAGGTGAATTTTTGGGCCTACGCTGGTTTATCTGAAATTTGATTGTGTTCAGTTACATAGCATGTCATTATAACTAGCTCTGATATTTAAATGTAAGTGAATCAAAATGAGTCCTCTGTTTTGCCAGGCCCAAAAGTGCTGGCTGGTCCTCCCCAGCCATGTGGCATGGGAGCTCATGTTTGATTGGCAGCAGGACATCCCGAACCTGTGGAAGGTTTTTAGGGAAGAGAAAGGAAATGGGAAGAGAGAGGGGCCCAAGCCTGTACTCATGTTGCTCCATATCCTGGTCCTGTGGACATCAAACAGGGCGGTGTTCAGCTTTCAATGTTAGGGTTTGCAGGTTCAATTTAGAAAGAAGGAAAGGAAAATCTCCTCCCTCACTTATCATGAAGCTCCAGGCCATGGTCTTTCCATTGGATTATATTTCTGCAGTTCCAAAGTTAGAATGCTGAGTATCAGTGGTGCTGAGGAGTGGCTGAGTGACTTTGATCATCACTTCCTGGACTGAGGTCACGGTACTTCTTGATGACATTCTGACTGCACTCAGCCTGCTGCACAGTGGAGTCAGGAGGACCCCAAGAACATCTGCTGGCACCAGGCTTGACATAAAGAACAAGGACGCAGAGACAGCAGGAAATTGAGATGGAAACTTCACCAGCACCTGGATGAAATCTTTCAGAAGCAGGCTTTAAGGAGCACCATCAAGGCACCAGAGACAGCAGCCCTGAGGTCAAATGCCCAGGGCTTCATAAGGGCCTCCTTCCTTCACTGCCTCACTGGCTATTCTCAGTGTTCTTCATGACGGTTTGCAATCTCACTCTTCCTAAAAATTTTGGTTCCACCTTCCAAAATACCGCACATGTAAGCAGCACAATCTTGCAAATGGAGGCAGTCAATATAATACCAAGAAAGAACACAGCTCCTGAGTCTAGAGATCCTAGGTGAAGGATGTCTTGTTCTTCTACTACCCAAGGGAAGTCTCCTCAGCTTCCTTGTTTTAGACAGGATAAACTTCAGTGAGATGACCTCAATATCCCTTCCACCCTGGAATCCTAAAATCCTATATGAACATCTGTGAGACATAGAGGATAGTACTCAGGCTTCCTTTCTCTGCTCTGAAAGGCTTGAGAGATTGTCTCTGTATGTTTTGGTCAGTTCAGCTAGGTTTATACTTCAATCTGAAGACAGACATCCAATAACTCATATTTTGAGGGCTGGAGACATCTTGCCCTAAAATAAATATCAGTTTGCAGTTTCATGAAAGCAGAAAAGTCACAGCCTTTGCTATAAGAGGAAGAAAAAAATCCTTTACAACTCCAGTGTGAGCAAAAATCTGAATTTTAGGACAGTATTTGAAAGTAGGTACTTAGATATAATCTTCTTTTAAAACATAAACTTGCCATCAAACAAAAAAACAAAAGACAAACCCTCAATTCATATATTAACAACTAGGCTGTTGGGTTCATTCTCAAGATTAATACTGTCTAGGACATAGCAATAAATATACAGAATGAAGAAATAAGTGAATGAATTCAGGAGCCTTCTGCCTGAAACATGGACTCCTGGGACAGGGTTGCTCTGCTCTGTTGAAGACTTCCTTAGGGACATGGAAGTTGCTATTTTGTCTGATGGCTTTATTTTGGCAGGGGTTGGGGAGAAAGAAAGTCAGTTAAAATTACTCCCATAAGTTGAGCTCAAATTTGACTTTGTGCTCTCTGTACTCTGGGCCCCAGTTGTGCCCTCAAAGTGACCCAAAAATGCATGTTCCCTCCTCCACAGGACTGTTCTCTACTCAAACAGTTACAGTGTTACCACAGTCTGAGAATTCCTCGATCACTGAGAACTGAGTTGCAATACACGTGCTCGTCCTCAAAACTCCTTGTAGATTTACCTTCAGAATCACATTTTGCTCAGGCCGATATTAAACTGAATTGTGGGCCTTGAGACCGCACTAAGAGCAGCCAGTGAAGAGTCAGGTGAGCTGGACACCTCCCCTGGGGTTGAACAGTGGGCTGTAAATGTGCAGAGAGGTGGTGACGTGCTGACCACCTATGACGATGGTCTGCGCCAGGCTGGTAACACGGCAAGCTGCTGTGTGGCCTACAACACCTTTTTTTTTTTTTTTTTTTTGCATTTTAAGACATATTCATTAGTGAAATATCAGAAACCTCAGGGGCAGCATGTGCTTCTAATTCATTTTCCAATTGTATAATGAGCCAGGAGTGAAATTTTTAGGGTGAATTTAATTGACCTTTACAGCAACATCAGGCAGATTGGCTTAAATGCTATTAAAGCAAAATGTAACCCGGTGAGACTTTCTAGAAGGTTATCGGAAAATCTATCAAGTTGTTTTTCCTTAATTTTTATCAAGAAAGGAAAAGCTAGATAGAGGACATGGAAGGATGAACAGACAGAGACAGAAGGGAAGAGATTTAGAGCAGGAGAGAGATGGACGTGGAAGAGAGAAATGAATCCTGGGGAGGGGGAGGGGCTGCCCAAGCCCCTCAGTGCTGGGGGATTACGTTTTAATTTAGAAAGGCTGCTTGAAATTGTGCAATTATACCACAGGTCACATTGGTCCGTAGTCTTTTTAGCACTTGGGGATAGGACCGTACAGCCTCTCTTTATTAATATTTTGGTGTTGATGTGTAGACTCTTCCTAGTTCTTCATAAGACGCTCACATGAAATGGAAAATGATATCTTCTTTTGGCAACTGACAGGGATCTTCTTTCTGACTCCATTGTCCCCTTCATGCTCAGCTCTCAGTAACAGGGTACCCATGAGAAAGCCAGGGGTAAGGCTGAAGAAATCCTAGGGGACTAAGATTATACCCTAAAAGAAGTGGAGGTCAACTGACGGTACAAAAGCCCCTGGCAAATCAGGCTCCATTCTACGTGGTGCCAGGTCACAAGGAGGTGCCCACTGGTGGACATCAGGGTCTTTGGCATTATCGTGCTTTGGCAGCCAGGCCTTTTTCACAAGTATGTAGCCAGTATACAGGGAGATAAATGTCTGTCCATGGAGGATGTGCAAATCAGAAAGAAGATGTAGCCCCATCATCACCTCCACCAAGGAAATGCAGCTAAGAATTCAAGGTGTGGTGGAAGTATACCTCCTGAGACCTGCTGCCCTTATAAAGGCCTGCTTGCAAGGTTGGTCCTTGGCTGGAGTCAGAAAACCTGGATTTCAGGAGGGTTTCCACTGTTCCCTAACTAATACGGGTGGCTCCTTGTGCCTAGATTATCTGTGCAAGCAATGTAGTTTATGCTGAATATCGATTTTCCTTCTGGGAATCTGGTATACGAGTACGTGCTAGGTAAAGGGTGCCGATATGACCAGTCTCCAGTTAAAACCTTAGGATCTGAGTCTCTACTGGTCTTCCCAAGGATAAAATGTCACACACGTTTTGCTGCATTTTTATGGGGAGACAGTGGGCTCTGTGGGACCCTCGTGGGAAGGAAAGAGCATAAGGAAAGCCTCACATGAGTTCCTCTAGACTCAGCCTGTGCCTTGACCACTTATGATCCAGCCCTGTGTCCCCACCATGGCACAGAATGAAGCCCAGCCACAAGCACTGCTGCCTGCTGAGTCCCAGGAGTCCTTCCAGAGACCCTTCAAACATGAGGTGGTCGTGGGGGTCCCATCACTCCCTCTCCCAGTGAAGGCTCTCTCACTGGTTCTAGTCCTTTCTTAAATCCTGAACCTCACACCTGCTCTGAGATCTTTTTGACATTGACGGAGGCTGTAGATAGGAGCTGAGGCCCGATATAGATGCATCATCCCCCAGGAGTGACTAAGCTCTCTACACTCGGAAGACTCTAATAGATATCAGAGTTATTCATATGTAAGAAACACATGTTTCTTTCTGCCCAGAAGCCTCCAGAAAAGGGAGGGGGGTGCGGGGAGGAAGTGAGAAGGGGGAAAAGTTTCCTTACTAATAAGAACAACCTTTAATAGTCTCGGAAAGAGGAAAGGAGAAAAAACAGGGGGGACACCTCTAAAACGGGAATACAAAGTGTCTCAGAATCTATTTTTATTGTCATAATCAACATCATCCTGTTCAATACTATTTGTCAAGCACTTCACTTAAACCAGGCATTCGCAAAGCCTTTTACATATGTTGTTTTCAGCTAGCATTCATCATGGGATGCATTAGGTAATGGGTGCTATTATTATTCCTATTTTTCAGATGAGGAAACCAAGGGAAAGAGCAGTTATATAAAGTATCCAAGTCACAGAACTGGTAAGTAATGGAACCATGATCCCACTCAAGTGTGTGCTTTAAGAACACAAGAGAAGTCTCAGACAGAGCATCACCCCCTCAAGTCTCGTTAGACTTGCAAAATATGGTTTAAATGGGAGAAAGATAAAACATCCCTCAAAGGACTATTGGAAAGGGACAAGAGGCAGCAGTCATATTTCTAATTGTCCCTCAAGACACCTAGATTCCCAGTAGCACACATGGGAAAGTCATCTATACCAAGAGCTTTATTAGCTCCAGGTGTTCAGTCCTCCATACAGTTTTAAGAAGAGCTTTGGACCGGGTGCAGTGGCTCATGCCTGTATTCCAGCACTTTGGAAGGCCGAGGCAGGTGGATCACCTGACGTTGGGAGTTCAAGATCAGCCTGACCAACATGGAGAAACCTGTTCTCTACTAAAAACACAGAATTAGACGGGTGTAGCGGTGCATGCCTGTAATCTCAGCTCAGCTACTCAGGAGGCTGAGGTGGGAGAATCACTTCAACATGGGAGGTGGAAGTTGCAGTGAGCTGAGATCGCACCATTGCATTCCAGCCTGGGCAACAAGAGCAAAATTCCATTAAAAAAGAAAGAAAGAAAGAAAGAAAGAAAGAAAGAAAGAAAGAAAGAAAGAAAGAAAGGAAGGAAATAGGAGCTTCCTTGAAACCTTAGTTTTCAAAAGTTTTATCTTTTCTACTTGTCAGGATTATAGATTTTTAGAGCCCTTTTAGATGACACAAAATATTTACTAAATTGTGAACCCTGTAAACATAAATTCATATTCTCTGAAACATACCTGGCACCGGGAAGGCACCTAATATGTCTCTTGGATGAATGGATGGACAGCTGGATGGACAGATGGACAAATGGATGGAGGGATGGATGGATGGATGGATGAACGAGTGGATGAATAATGGATGAATGTTGAAGGGGAAAATAGACTTCGAGGAATTGAAATGATTTCTTAGGAACTGAAGTGTGGCAAAACTCTGACTGGCTGAGGTTGTGATCTTTATGTTCCCAATTTTCCAGGCTGAGACTGAATTATATTAGAGGAGTGAAGGTGCTCTCCACTGTCTCAGCACCTTCCACATTTAGGATACCTGAGGTGTCTTCTGTAGAAGAAGGAGTGGGGACTCTTTGGTGGGCAGAGGGTTGGAGATGCCTGGATTCTTTTTTTTTGTTTTTTTTTTTGAGGCGGAGTTTCGCTCTTGTTACCCAGGCTGGAGTGCAGTGGCATGATCTCAGCTCACCGCAACCTCCGCCTCCTGGGTTCAGGCAATTATTCTGCCTCAGCCTCCTGAGTAGCTGGGATTACAGGCACACGCCACCATGCCCAGCTAATTTTTTCTATTTTTAGTAGAGATGGGGTTTCACCATGTTGACCAGGATGGTCTCGATCTCTTGACCTCATGATCCACCCGCCTCGGCCTCCCAAAGTGTTGGGATTACAGGCGTGAGCTACCGCGCCCGGCCTGGAGATGCCTGGATTCTTGCCAACTTCACACGATTTGGGGATTTGCAAAGAAAGATTAAGCCCCACAGATTATTTGCTAGTCTCTCACTCCCTCAGTCCCTGTTCCGGAAGGGAGGATTCAAACAAGAGCGATTCCAGCCGCTGCGGTTCAATGTGCCACAGAACTGCCCGAACAAAGCCAGTGAGCTTGGCGTCCGCTTAGGTGAGAGCAAAGCACCGGCGGCTGCCAGTGCCTTGTTTGCAGGGCTCTTCTCACTTAACTCTCCATCCGATTTTATATTCACTTCGTCCACCAGTGTGCAGAAAACTTCCTGGGTCCTATGAATGATCACCATGTATACATTTATTCATTAACTCAACAAATACCTAGCTCCTCACATTGGCCAGGTTCTTTGGTAGAAGGCAGAGACACAAGGATTGCCCAAACAGCATCTCTCTCTGCTCTTAGCCCAACTGGAGAAACAGATAAGTAATTCAATAATTGCAAAGCAATGTGTCTAATAATATGTGTGTGGGTGGGGGTGGGTAAGAAGAAATATAAAGAGAGAGAGAGGGAGGGCATCAACTTGCTCATCCTGGCCTATTCATAGAAGCTTCAGCAAAGTAACTAACAGAAGCACAGCCAATGAAAAGAAATGAAAAAGTATAGCAGGGAGAAAAGAGAGTGTGTGGGAAGGTGAGGGTTAGCGTTTCAAGCAAACACAATAGCATGCACAGAAATCAAAAAACAACTTACGTATTCCAGGACCTCATAAAGGCTCGTTATGGTAAAACGTAAGACTGGGAAGGAAGGTGAGGCATAGGCGGAGCAGGAAGAGAGAGGGGTATGAGGGAAATCAGGGGAGAGAGAGAGAGAGAGAGAGGGAGAGAGCTGTCAAGAACCAGACAATAAAGAGCCTTTTATGCTACATGAAGGAGTTGGGGCTCAATCCTGCACATGATGAGATGTCATTGGAATAACTTGATCAGATTTCTAGTTTAGAAAGGTCATCTTGCAGGAGGGTGCAGGGAGGATGATGGAAGGTGGGTGAGCCAGGAGATAAGGAGACAAGTTAGGAGACAATAACATAGACTAGACAAGAAATAACAGGCCAGGATTAAGGCTTTAGCAACGGGGATAGGAAAGATGTACAAATTTGCGGTGTCATTTAGCGAGGGCGAGGGAGAGGGAGAAATCCTGACTGGCTTTCAAATTTCTCTGTTTTTCCTGACTGCTTGTCCTGTGGGAGTTATAAAGAACAAGACAAGGTTCCTATCCCCAGGAAAGGACGCGTGAACACACAAAGATAACTAACAGTAACGAGCAATGCCTTTTCACTGCCAGATGAAAGGTACAGCCAGTGAGTACTACGGGAGGGGAGAGCAGAAATGATGACTTCCAGCTGGACTCATTGAAGGCCGCCGGATGGGAAGCTGGAGAGATGTCTGGGATTGAGGTGGGCTGATACAAAGGGGATGCTGCAGCAGCCCAAGATATGATGGGAGAAAAGACACAGCCATGGAAGACAAGGCATATTCGGGGCAGGGAATAAAATAACTCAGGAGAATAATTTTAGAAGAGGACACGTAGAGTCATGGAAGACAGAGATGGCAACATGGAGGTTAGGAGATTTCAATGACAAATGAAGGAATTAAAACTTCACTATCTGGGTCAGCGTTGTCACATGTCTGATCTGTGAAAGGCCTGTGTTCCAGGAGATGGTGACAACTGCCCAGTGAGATTCGATAATAGTGGGTAAGTTACATTTGGAAAATGCTGGATTAAACGAAGTTAAACAGGTTCTAACACTAACAAACTTCTTTGATACTTTAAGATTATATAAAAAGATGAAAAAAAAAGGATCAAGGGCTTTTTATCAAAGGAGAAAAAAGGACAAAGCACAGAATTGGAAATGCGTATCTGGGTGCTAGCCCCAGTTTTATCATTGCTTAGATGTGTGATCCTTAGCAAGCCCTGTTAAAGCTTTTCGGATGGGCCTTAATGTCCTCGCCTGTAAAATGGGCTATGAGACCAGACGAATGGCTTCACACCTGGACATTCCCACAGTGTACTAGAGCCTCAAGGTAGTCAATTTGAAGTCAATCCTCAAGGAATATTTTACAATTTTCAAATGCATGCATAAAATAATATATAGATCTTCAAAGGACAGTTGGATATAAATCAGACATTTTATTTCTTTAGGCTGGTGTTCCATAAATAGGATGGGAAAATTGGGTATTTTCTATTAACTAGATCATAATATCAAGAAAGAAATCTGCTTTGTTCATCATTTAATTTTTGGCATGTAGCACAGCACTGGGGTCATAATAACTCAAAAATACTTAGTTCTGAATGAATGTTGCACAGTGGCTTTGAGGACAGATATGTACATGCCTTTATTTGAAAGAGACAATGAGTTGTTGCTGAGACATTTTTGAAAATGGTGTTATGGGGATTAAGAAATGAGTATTATTTGTTGAAAAATTTGGAGACTGTCAGACTAGGTGATCTCTAATATGTCTTTTAATTATAAAATTATGCAATATACAATTTTCTTAAGGCCTAAGAAAAAGTCATCATATATGATTTTTTTTTTTTTGGGGGACAGTCTCACTCTGTCGCCAGGCACCAGGCTGGAGTGCAGTGGCACAATTTTGGCTCACTGCAACCTCTGCCTCCCGGGTTCAAGCAATTCTCCTGCCTCAGCCTCCTGAGTAGCTGGGACTACAGGCACACGCCACCATGCCCAGCTAATTTTTGTATTTTTAGTAGAGACGGGGTTTCACCATGTTGGCCAATATGGTCTCAATCTCTTGACCTCATGATCGGCACTCCTCGGCTTCCCAAAGTGCTGGGATTACAGGCTTGAGCCATCGTGCTGGCCCATATATGATGTCTTTGAGGACATTGCTACACTGTTACAGATGAAGTTTCTTCAGTAGCAGTAAGATGTGGAAAAAAATAGCATTGTAATCGCTAGACTGAAAGGATGATGAGGAAACTGAGACCACGGATGTAGGATTCTCACTTTATTCACCCCGACAAGTACCAGTGCTCTAACACAGTATCATGCCCTAGAGAGGATCAATAAATATGTGGTGACTGTCTAATCAGTCGAGGATTTTCTTCTTTCACTTATTCAACAAACATCTTTTGGACACTCACCATCTTCAGGCATACGGGTCTGGCAGAGAACAGGGTAGATTATTTTAAACCTAATCCAAGTCCACAATATGTCATAAATATCTGATGTGTGTCAGGCACTAAGCTAGCTATTGTGGATGGAGAATCGATCAGGCACGGTCCTTATCCCAAGGAGGTCAAAATCCATGGAGGGAGGTGAGGGTCTCAGATGTGGAGGGAACTTAAAGATCTCCCAGGGCTACACACACGACCAAAGGATCAGAAGAGCAATGCCATTGCATTTGATATTAGGGAGTTTTCACCGTTCTTGAAGGAGAATTTTGACTGTTCTTTAAACACATTGTTAGGATGAAAGTTAAAAGGCATTGATTTAAGGAGCAATAGAAGGCAAGAAAATGAAGGCTATCAAGTGTACACAGCTACTTCAAGAGATTTGGCAATGACAGAAAGGAAAAAAGATATGTTAGTTTGAGAAAAGGCAGAAACAAAAGAAAGCGTGTGTGTGTGTGTGTGTGTGTGCGTGCGTGTGTGTGTGCGTGTGTGTCACCTGTTTTGTTTTGTTTACTGAAATGAGTAAGATCTGAGCTTGTTGGTAAAGAGTTGGGAATTTAAAATGTAAAAATTGTCAGTTACATACAAGTGTTTTTAGTCCTCTCTTGCTTCTGAATTTCATATGGAGAATATGGAGAAGCTGTGGTACACTTTTCTTTAAATTAATATCAAAACATTATGGACACACCGAAAATAACTAGGTTTCCCATAGCAACTCATTCCATTCACCTTCTTTTAACCTAGTTAGATTGTGAGTCTGAACCACATCTTGGAGTAGCAAGTTTCCTGTATGTACTACCTGCTGGGTAAAACGTTCTTCCTTCAAATTGTTCTAAATTGACCGGTTTTAAGCTGCAAGAGGTGCTTCTTTGTTCTGATGATCTAGAATTGCCACATCACCTGTGTTCCCTGTCTAGGACGAGGACTCTGGCTGCGTTTCAGCATCTCACAGACACAGAGCCTAGATGTTCCCATCAGCACGGTTCCCTCACATCTGCATCTTCAGGCCTCCCTCCCCGACCCAACCATGTGCATTGCGTTGTTCTATACTGTCTGCATTTCCACTCTCACTCTCCTATGCATTATTTGCAGAGCAGTTTGAACAATCTTTTAGAAACAGAAGTTGTGTCTCCATACTACTTGAAACCACGGAAAACGTATGTCCCAAGTTACCTGCAGCACCCAGTTTATGACCTCTGTCCAGGTCTAATTATTGAGAGTGCCCTTTTACTTTCAAAAGCATCTGCATTTGCACAACAAATTAAATATCCACTTTCCTTCAAAACCTCCAAAGTCTTCCCATTGCTCTTAAAACAAACCCCAAACTCCTACTGTGGCCTGATCCTTCCCTGTCTCCCCAACCTACCTCTGTCCTCTCCCTCACTCACTGGACTGCAAGCACATTCGCCTCTCTTTGATTTTCTAATATACTTGGGTCATGCTGATGTCAAGACTCAGCACTTTATGCTTCCTTGGTGTAGACTACACCTCCTTCTGCTTGTTGCAGTACCGATTTCCTCTCTTCCTTTAGATTTCAACTGAAATGTCACATCCTTGGAACGACTTTACCTGACCACACCAGGCAAATCCCCAGCTATCCTATGAATCTCTTCATTGTCTTTACAGTGCTCGTGAGCAACAGAAGTTTTCCTTTTTAAAAACAATTTGGTGTCCTTTAATGCTTTACCTTCTCACTCAGATGGTAGCTCCCTGATAGAAGAACCTCATATGTCTTTTTAAATCGCTGTGTACCTTATCTGACCCACAATTATGAAGACAGCTCAGAGAGCCTCTACACACCTAGGATTAAAACGCTCTTGGTCTTTACCCATGCAACACTCTAGAAAACACCTTATTTTAAGATGACTTCCTTTATGAGATGCAAAAAATATATCCATGCTTTCTTTGTGAGAGTAATTAGTAGAATTGTTGCAATGTGTCTGGGCTTGCTTTCCTAACCTATTACAGATGGACCATGCATCTATTCTAGGCCCTTCTATGTATAATCTGTATTGCTAGCTTTCTAGAAAATTATACCAAAAATAAATATATCATTATTCAAAATAGGAGTGTATAACTCATTAAGAAAGAAACAGCAGATGCTGGCAAGGTTGTAGAGAAAGAGGAATGCTTTTACACCATTGGTGGGAGTGTAAAGTAGCATAGTCGTTTGTAGAAGAGAGTCTGGTAATTCCTCAGAGACCTAGAGGCAGAAATACCACTTGACCCAGCAATCCCATTACTGGATATATACCCAAATGAGTATTCTATTGTAAAGACATATGCAAGTGTATGTTCATTGCAGCACTATTCATAATAGCAAAGACACTGAATCAACCTGATATCTATCAATGATAGACTGGATAAAGAAAACATGGTACATATACACCATGGAATACTATGCAGCCACAAAAAGGAATGAAAGCATGTCTTTTGCAGGGACATGGATGGAGCTGGAGGCCATTGTCCTTAGCAAACTAATGGAGGAATGTAAAACCAACTACCACGTTCTCACTTATAAGTGGGAGCCAAATGATGACAACACAAGGACACATGGGGGGAAACAAAATACACTGGGCCTGTCCAAGACTGGGGTGGAGACGTAGGGCAAGGATCAGGAAGAATAATGAATGGATTCTGGGGTTAATGCTTGGGTAATGGGATGATCTGTACAGCAAACAACCATGGCACATGTTTACCTGTGTAATAAACCTGCACATCCTGCATATGTACCCATAAACTTAAAAGTTGGAAATTTTAAAAAATGGTCTGCTTGTGGGGCTCTGACTCCGTAGAACATATTCTCATTAAGGGCAGAGCCACAAATTATTTCTTCTCTTACTGCCAGCATCTAGCATAATTCTGAGCACTCTAAAGATATTTGTAGATTGAATATCTTTCTGAATGCACAAATACTGAGTGAACGAACGCATGGATGGATGGGTAGGTGGGTGGGTGAATAAAGGGATGGATGGGTGGATGAATGAATGAGTGGATAAATGAGTGGGTGGATGGGAGGATGGTTGGATGGATGGATGAATGGGTAGATGGATGGATGGATGGATGGATGGATGGATGGGTGGATGTATGGATGTATGGATGGATGGATGAATGGATGGATGGACTGGTGAGTGAATGAAAGGGTGGGTAGATGGGTGGATGGACGAGTAGATAAGTGGTTGGATGAGCAGATGAATGGTTGGATGGATGAGTGAATGGATACATGCATGGGTGTGTGGATGGGTGGGTATAGACAAATCATCTCTCCTTCCTAGGTATACTTCAGAGTGAGCTTATCTATTCCAGCAATCAAAGCAAATCAGAAAGTAGGAGGCAGAAGACATGATTCTGTCCCAGTACGCACTGTTATTCCACATGATTCCGTGAGCATCTGCCAGGTGACTGCAGAGCTGCTGGGGCAGTAGCACAGCATTCCACCTGCTAGCCTACCTCTTTTCTCAAAGTTTATTTACTCTATTCCTTTAGGAAAACTTCTAAAACCTAGAGAAAGAAACAGTTCTAAAAGAAACAATAATAATAATACTAATAAAATAATTAAAATGGGTTGTATTGGAATGTAAGATTTTCTGTTTTAGGCAAGTTAAGGGTGTGGGAACCTCTGT
The DNA here is from genome assembly GCF_048565385.1 of Saimiri boliviensis. Classification (NCBI taxonomy): domain Eukaryota; kingdom Metazoa; phylum Chordata; class Mammalia; order Primates; family Cebidae; genus Saimiri; species Saimiri boliviensis. Next base: position 67,059,558 of record NC_133454.1, on the reverse strand, counting down.
TGTATTAAATGTTCACTGTGTTCAGAAAGTAAATACTGTCAGTGAGCAGACAGGAGATTAAGGTGACAGGAAGATCAGATTTTAGACCTGTTAGATATTAATTTCCCATAGATCATCTCTCTGTCCTCTCCTTGTTTGAAGTTCCCAAGGCTGGAGGCTTCAAAGCACACACTGACTGCCATTTGCACGCAGCTCATGGCTCCGTGGGGAGCCACCTCAGCAGGTTAGAACACTCTGTCCCTGCAGGAGCCTTCCCCACACTCCCCCTCTGCCAGTTTCTGCCTTTCTATCTATTCTGGAACATCAAGGACAATTCTATCTGTGAGTCCAACAGCTGATAATGAAGCCTTCTCATCCCCAACATGGTGAGCACCCCAGCCCCTGGTTCCAGTCAGGTAAATTGATTTAGGATATGAAATGAAAAGTGAACAAAAGCTTCTGCAGAACTCTTTATGAAAATGACAACTTTTTCCTCCTCGCTTTTTTTCTCCTTCTCCATCTCGTGTCATTTTCTCTGCCTCTTATTTTACTAAACTGTTAGATAATCTATGGGCCATGCTTTGGTCCATCATTTGGCAGTTACTTTCAATTGCTAATTTATGTTTCCTGCCCTCAAGCAGTTTACTGCCTGATAGGACAGAATGACAGAATGTCCTAAAAGGTGCTGCACTGGCATTTGTATAAGAATAAGTGGCACCAAAGAAGGATGCCAAGCTTTCTGCAAAGGGCAAGGAGAAGCTTCTCAGACAAGGCAAAGCTTCCTCTGAGTCTACCTTCACTCGACCACACGCACACACACAAAGGCAGTTCTCACCAGGACATGTGAGGTTATAGACCAGCCAAAATATGAAATGTCATTTCTTAGATTTATTAAGGGATAAAATCCGTGGTGAATGAAAATGTTAGCCACACAACAAGAATATAATAAAACATTTTTTCTTTTAGCAGGAGGGCTGACTTGTGAGCAGGGAATCATTTAATGCCTTGAGGTTTTGGCTTTATATCTGAAATGCCGGTGCTGGACTGTACATCCTCCCAAGCCCCCTCCTTGCCCGATATTCAACAGCTCTGTGATTCTATGGATGCTATTGCTCTATGATACCAAAGATTTTGAATACTGGAATTTCCACTATACTTTATACTTTTAGTTAATAACTTATTTAGATCCATTTGACACCAATAATTATATACAACCTGAACTCATATTACTCTCCTTTAGACTTAAAGAGCTAGCTAACTGTAACAAATTTTGATTCCCCATGGACTAAAGCAAGTCTCAACTCAGCTTTGATGTGGACACTCAAGGGGGCACATGCCCAGCCAGTAGCAGCATCAACACGGTGGTGGTAAGAATGACAGTCTGCAAAGATGAGACAAGACAGTTGGGAAAAGGGGACATCTGTGTACACACAGCTCAGCTCCAAAGATTTGTCTGTTGAAAGAAATCTGAGAACTAACCTGCTGACTTTTCTTCTCCTCAGAAAATCCTGTGGGTCAGTGCCCTAGCCTCAGCCCACATCTGAATTAAAAAGATGCAGCAGTTTGTTTATAGTAATCTCCTGCCAGGACATTTATCGATGAGACAGTTGCAGCCAAATCCGATGGCACTATGTGACCTGGTGACCTTGTCACCACCTCCCTTTGAACATTGATTGCTGCTGCTCACCTCATTAGACCCTTCTGATCAGCACTCGCTACCTACCCACAGGAAACTCAGCTAATTTCTTTTTTGTTTCTTAGTTTTCGTTAAGCAAATGGAAGACAACGACCTTATTTTTGGAAGGACAAGTCAAACTTTCATGTCAAGGAAAGGAAATCTACCCCCAGTCTCCCAAAAGCCTCCCAACTCTGTGTCTCCCTAGTAGACATGCATATTCTGCAGGGGTCAAGAGTCATTTACCAGGAGAAAAGTGTGACTTCTTAGCATCGTATCATCAGAGTGGCTAAGCTTGGAGCCAAGTGAAGTGGGGAAGGCAAAGAGATAGTGCTAGATTTATTTTTCTCCTGGTTTCAATGGGCTAATGTCTTATAATAGCTTGTAGTATGCAAATTTAACCTAATGAATGCACTAAGTGAATATCCTTGTTTGTTATTGCATGGCAATTCTTTTCTTCAAACAGTTTGCTAACCCAAACACCCAAAGTTGCAACTGTGGAAGTAAAGGTGCATTTTACCTGTCAATGCAATGATTTGTACTTACACTAATTAAGTGTTTATATCTACACTAATATTAGCAAGCAATTAAAGCTAATTCTGGGCATCAGGTTACTGTTGACGGTCACTGCAACCTACACTTAGCAACCTGAGTGCAAATTACATGCCTCTAGATCTGAGGTCTTAATCAGCAACCAGAGATGAATATTAGTGAAACTATAAATGCCTCTGAAATGTTATGCAATAATTTTTATCAGTGGGGACTTTTCCAGGAAAGGTCATTGTCCTCAAAAGATTCCAAAGTTCTTGATATAGTTGGGATGTTTGACCCTGCTGAGTTATAATTTTCAGTGCCGGAGGTGGGGCCTGGTTGGGGGTGTTTGGGTCATGGGGGCAGATCCCTCATGTCTTGGAGTTGTCTTTGTGATAGTGAGTTTTCCAGAGACCTGGTTCTTTGAAAGTGTGTAGCGCTTCCCTCTCTCTCTTGCTCTTGTTTTCACCATGTGAAATGTCTACTCCCACTTCGTCTTCTGTCATGAGTGAAAGCTCCTTGAGGCCAACCCAGAAGCCAAGCAGATGCTGGTGCCATGCTTTGACAGCCTACAGAACCATGAGCCAATTAAACCTGTTTTCTTTATAAATTACCCAGTCTCAGGTATTTCTTTACAGCAATGCAAAAATGGCATAATCTAGTTCTGTCTGACCCAAAACACATTAGGAACAAATGCTGTAAATTAGTCTTTCCTGGAAGCAGGGTGTAAATCCCCGTCTTCCTCTAAATTCTTAATTTTTATGGTACTGAGCTTTTCTTGAAACATGCCATTGATAAGCCAAAATAGGGAAGCTAAAAATTCTTAACTGTCATGAGTTCATTTAGCCTCATGTCATTATTAGGAGAAATGATTATACACCTATTTTATACTTGAGGAATCAAATGTTCTAAGCAGCAAAATTGTTTGTGTAAGAAAAGTCAGCTACCTGGCAAGGGATGATTTAAGATACCCTTTTCTGGAAATGCTGAAAAGTAATATAATAAGCTATTGGCTCACATAACACTCCCTACTTTGTGAAAAATACAGTGTCGAAACTCTACTGTGCACTGTGATGTAATTAAAAGATCAGGAATTTGGAGGAGAAGGTATGGGTTTTAGTTCTGGCTCTGATATTTCCTAGGTGTGTGATTTGGCGCCAATCTGACATCTGCAGTCTAGAGTTGGAATGAGAACCAAGGGTGATGACAGATGTGAAAGCTCTTTGTAAAATGTAAAGACTATCTAAATGTTAGTTATTAATAGTATTTTCAAAATGAACATGCACGTTAATGCCATTATCAAAGGTCAAAGGGAAGTGAACCTCTTCAAGAAGCAGTGAAGCGGAGGCTGCTATAAAGCATGAATGTTTCATGGGAGGCATGTGTTCTCTGTAATAATATCCATTGTGACCTTCCCCATAGCCTGGCAGGCAGCTGAATGCTGTATTACTATTGATATTACCACATCATCAGGAAGACGACTTTCATGTAGATGAAAAGCATTCCAAATGGCTGCAGTTTAACCTTATCAGATGAGAAGAAAAAGGGATCAACTACTTAATAAGAAAAATCAAGAAAACTCCAACTGGAGAATTATGGCTACTGCGGGTACCATGTCTTTATCTACAGCTATTAGATTGTTTAGCTGTAACCAAGGGGAAATGTACAAGTTAGACCTGCATGGAGGATAGGGAATTTTTATGAGATGAAGAAAGAAGTATATATTCAGTGTATCTTTTATTTTGTATCAACTTTATACTTGAATTTTAGAACCTCTTAATGAAATTCCATTCAATGATACAACACATCTACATGATACTCAGCAAACTTCATTATAAAAGAATAAAATAAAGAATAGGGAGAACAACTGTTTCTCTTACTGGTTAAAATTCTACAAATACATAATGGATATTTCCTACGTGTGGTAGTCAGACTCCAGGATGGTCTCAATGGGCCATACAAACAGAAGACATTGTTCAAAATAATTTTAAATCTCATCAGCTGGACAGAAATACAGTCAGAATATTTGCGATATTGACAGTTGAAGGATGATATTGCTGGCTGGTACTGAAGCAGTTGGTCTTCCTCCCTAATCTTAGAGCATGAACAACACTCCCCATCCATCTGCAATTTTTTTGAAGGTATTTCCCTACTGCTGAGCTCTGAGGCATAACTAGAGAATTGATACTAGAGGTAAGAAATGGTTCATCAAATCTGGACTGCTTTTTTACCTGATTGTAATTCCAGAACAGGTGGGGAGAAGAGGGAAGAATATTGCTGGGTTTCTTTTCCTGAAGGAACTGTGTGGTTCTGACACTTTGGCTCTTGCCCAAAACGAGCCACAGCTTCCTGACTCTTCCTGCACATTGGCCACAGTCTAGGCCCTGAAAGCAGGACCTATCCTTGCACAGCAGAGATGTACAATAGTCTATTTCTGTGCCTCTTCTCATCTCATTTTCCCCTTCACCTTCATCCCCCCTCCTCCTTCCCTTCTACTTCTTCTCAATTACAGGCATTCTTATTAGAATTTAATAAGAATTAAATTTAATTTATTTAATAAGAATTGAAATTTAGGTAATTAAAACAATTTAAATATATAATAAGAGTGAATTCACTGAGTTTGCTATTGAGTAATCACTTAATGCTCCCTACTTTATTAGTTAATTTCCACAATAGCCTCAATATTTAATTTCGACATATTCCTCAATATGGGGGATATTATTATTATTCCTATTTTGTAGAAAAGACAGCCATAGTCCCTAAAACTAAATGAAAGATACAGATTTGAAATTAAATCTGCAGTCACAGAAGCAGGGACCTTAGCCACCACGTCATGATCAAGTTCCCACTTTCTAGCTTTTAAGGCAGAGCCTTAAAAAGACCCTAGACCTTTTCCAGTACAGGTTTTGCTAAACGGTCCAGTTCCTGATCGCTCCAGCTCTGCTCCCATGCTTTGCTCTTCCTTACCTGATTTTCTACCTCACTGCTTTTTTTTTTTCCCTCAAATAACTGAATTTCTGTTGTTAAGCCTAGGGCCAGTTCCCAATCTGAGATACTGCCAATCTTGCCTCCTCAGCCCAGCCCCAGCTCCTTATTTCTTAAACGTTTGTACTCAGCCTCCACAGAGACGCTTGCTGAGTGTTCATAGAAACTATAGATTACTATAAATAATGTATGCCTTTCCTAGTACACATGGAATATGTACTATTTATCCTACAGAGCAAGCAAGAACTTATATACTATAGGTATATTTAAAATTCAAATTTCACTCATACTCAAATTTCATATATCTAAAATGCAAACAATAATTTAAAAATATTTAGAAAAAGATGTTAATAAAATATTAAATGTAAATGGTTCATGATATACTTAAAACAGTATATATTTAAGGGAAAAATTTTAAAAAATATAAAGATTAAAAATTAATGAGCTAATCACCTACTAAAGTCTTTAGAGAAGAACAATAGAGTAAACCCAAAGAATATAAAAAACTAAGGAATAATAAAAATAAGAGAAGAAACTACTGACTTAGAAAACCAATAAAAATCCAAGAGAATTCACAAAGTTGGGAAGCAGATCTCTGAAAAGAACAACAAAACTCTTAAGCCTCTCTTAACATAGGTTAAGAAAAAAAGACAGAAAAGGTATAAACAAGCAATACTAGGAATACAACAAATTGGTATATGGTAATACAATAAGCAGAGTCCTTTGATTAACAGGAATGACACTTGCTAGTAAATTAGAAAACAAGAAAATATATAAGAAAATAATCCAAAGCATGGAAAGTCAAATTATACATGTGATGCTTAAAACAAAATGTTATCAGAAGTTTAAAAACTTAACCATAATTAGGCACAGAAGAATGTACAGATGAATCCTAACAATAATACAAGATACAGGTAACTCAAAAGCTAAATGGAATGTTTCAGAGAGGATTAAAAACAGAAAATGCTCCACAGATCACTTATTGGTGGAGAACAGCCTTGATTCAAAACCAGAAGAGGATAATACCAGACAAATTAGAGGGCCTTCTCACCTATAGGGTTGGAAAAATCTTCAGGTAAACATTAGCAAATTAAGCTCAAAGGTATATTTTGTCTTTTTTCTTTTTTTAAAAAAATTATTACAGTGGTTTTAGAGAGCAAGAAAAGGTACATTTAAAAAAAAAATCCAGGAATGTATTTTTTTAATGATTAAAATATTTTATCTCAGGAATGCAAAGTTGGTTTAAGTTTCAAAGACATATTAGATATACTAGGTAACATGAATTAATTCACCTCTGGTATTTGAAGGACAATGTAAATCAACTTCTCAAACCCTGGCTCTCTGGTTAAATGTAGATTCTGTTTTAGCAAGGCTTGGGGAGGGCCTGAGACTGCATTTTTTAGCTCCCTGGGGAAGCTGCTGCTACTGCTCTGTCTTCTATATGCTGAGAAGCAACAATGTAGAGAGCTGGTATTGAAGGAGCAGATTTCCATTTCAGTCAGAGCTCTTCCCCAGCTGCATTCCAGAATACAAATACAAGCTCACCAAACCTCCATTTCTTTTTGTCTGGGGTACTCTCCCTGAGCCAGGTTTTGGATGTAATTAGTAGATTTATTCACTGAATTCCTTACATGGTTAATCAACTTGGAGGAAAAAAAAAATCACTGTTTTTTTGTTTCAAAGAATACAGAACAACTATTTAATAAAATATGATATAGTCATGATAGAAATTCAAAAGAAAACCATGAATTTAAAGGGGATTCCTTAACTTCGAAAAGGAAATTCACCAAAAGGATACGAAAAACTTCATATTCAATAGTCAAAATATTAGAGGCAATCACTTTGAAGTCAGAAAGAAAGCAAGAATGATTATTTGCACTGCTTCATTCAGCAGTGAGTTGAAGGTCAGAGTCAGCACAGTGAGACAGGACAAAGAAATGAAGATAGAAAGGATGTGAAAAGCAAGCAACAAACTGTGTAGTGACCTGATTATCTATGTGGGAAATACAAGTGAATCTAATGATTAATTAGAATTAATATGTAAGTTTAGAAAAGTTGCTGAATATAAGCTGAATACAGAAATATCAATTATACTTTAGAACACAAACTGTACACAAAAGAAAATACTAATTAAAAGAGATGCTATTTATAATAACAAAAATATTGTTTGTGGGAATAATCAACTGTATAAAACACGTATAAGATTTACAGCAAAAATTACAAAACTCTACTGAAAACCAAAAAAATGAGACCTAGATAAATGAAAGCATATAACATGTTTGTAGGCAAAACCACATCATAAATATGTCAATTACATGAAAATATTCTGTAAATTGTATTTAATACAACTTCAGTGACAATTTCAAAAGAATGTTGTGTGATACTCGAAGTTAATTTTAGGGCAATGAATAAGATGTCCCAAATAACGGAGATGAACTTGAAGAGTAGGATGGGGGGATTCATCCTACCAGATAGCAAAGTGCATTTCAGAGCTACAGGAATTACAGTGGTGTGGAATGGGCCCCAGAAAGACAAACGAACCAGCAGAAGCCGATAAAAGTCCCAAGACAGAACCACGCCAAATGGAAACCGGATTAAGGAAAGAAAGAGCATTGCGGATTCCTGTAATCAACAAATGCTCCCAAGACCCCTGTCTTACATCACACACAAACATCAATTGTAGATAGATTAAAAAGCTAAATACCAAAAGCAACACTTCGTCATTTTTAGAATACAAATATAAGAGGATATTTTTATGTTGTCCAGGTAGGAAATTATTTGTTATTCAAACACAAATGCACACGTACACAAACTCATCAAGAAAAATAAAATTATAGTTTATTAAAGGAAAAAATTCTCTACGAAAAAGGCATTATAAAGTATAAACACAAGTCACAGACTGGGAGAAATTACAACTGCAGTGCATGTAACAAAAAATCCACATCAAAATGTGAAAAAAGAAGAGAATAAAAATCTTACCAACCAATTAGAGAAACAAGAAAAAAGAACTTAGTAGGAAAAACGGCAATTCACTAAGAGGAAAATCAAATGGCTGATAAATATATAAAAAGATTCTCAACCACACTGGTAATCAGGAAAATACAAATTAAAACAACAATAAGATATCATTATATGCCCAGCAAATTGCCTATTCGCATGCGGTCTAGTGAGATTTTAAACTGGTAATACCATTTTATTAAGCAATTTGGCAATATTTAGAAATGTTGAAGATGCTTTTATCCTACCCCCAGTAATTCCCTCTCACATGTGCACAAGCCGCATACATGAATGTTTATTGCAGCATTGTTTGTGTAGGCAGAAACAACCCAAAGGTCTTGCAATGATGGAGAGTCAAACAGTGGTAATATTCATAAAATGGATTAAAATGAATGAGTGGACTGTCTTCTAAGGGGAATAAATTAAATATCAGAAACACGAAGTTACATAAACAAGGCAAGTAACTTGAGAATCTAACCAGACTGGGACCATTTATAGTAGTTCATATAGTTTATTTATACACGTATAAATGTACTAGGGAAGAAAAATCTGGTAACTTCCTAATATTGGGTACCTCTGCAGAGGGGAGACAGGAGCAGGAGGAATGGATTTAGAGAAGAATAAACAGGTGGACTCATATGTAATGTGTTTCTCTGATAATAAAGTGTGAATAAATTTGGCAAAAATAAGACATGAGGAAAGTTGGAGGTAGCAACTTTTTTATTATTCATTATATTTTCCTATATATTTGGAATATTCATATGAGAAATTTTGTTTTTCTTTTTATCTTGTTTTTATTTTTTTGAGACAAAGTCTCGCTCTGTCACCCAGGCTGGAGCGCTGTGGTGCCGTCTCAGCTCACTGTAACCTCTGCCTCCTGGGTTCAAGTGATTCTTCTGCCTCAGCCTCCCGGGCAGCAGGGATTACAGGCATGTGCCACCATGCCTGACTAATTATTGTATTTTTAGCAGAGACATGGTTTTACTATGTTGGCCAGGCTTGTCTTGAACTCTTGACCTCAAGTGATCTGCCGGCCACGGCTCCCAAAATGCTGGGATTACAGGCATAAGCCACTACGCTTGGCCTCATATTAGAAATTTTGATCATCAATTTAATGGTGTTTGCCTAAAACATTTTGGATTTTCATACTCAGTGGTTGATATACTCAATCAATGTACTTCCGTTGCAATGTCTTTTTCAAAAAAGGTCAGTTTGTGACTTTCGTTTTTTTTTTTTTTTTTTTTTTTTTGCCCTGGATGCCTTGAACACGCTTAGTAGATAATGTTCTTTTTTTTTTTTTTTTGAGATGGAGTTTTGCTCTTGTTGCCCAGGCTAGAGTGCAATAGCATGATTTTGGCTCATCGCAACCTCGGTCTCCTGGGTTCAGGCAATTCTCCTTCTTCAACCTCCTGAGTAGCTGGGATTACAGGCATGTGGCACCATGCCCAGCTAATTTTTGTATTTTTAGTAGAGATGGGGTTTCACCATGTTGACCAGGATGGTCTCGATCTCTTGAACTCATGAGCCACCCACCTCAACCTCCCAAAGTGCTGGGATTATAGGCGTGAGCCACCATGCCCAGCCTGATAATGTTCATTTTTAGATTATCTCCAGGAGTCAGCAGATTTGTTGTGGACACCATATTTTACGGAAGACTCCTGCCTCTCGGTGCTCTACTTACCACATCACATTTTCTTAATACAGTAAGAAATGAAACAGAAAGTAGAGCTTGCAAAACGGTGCTATGATTCACAACAGATAAACTCTATGGAGCCATGATACGCAACACAAACACCATAAGCTTAAAATGTTTTAATAGGAGCTCATTCAGACCATTGTATTCCAAAATAGGACAATAGAAAAACTGACTTAATAATACCTTCTCATGGCTTCATATGTTCCAAAGAAAAGACCACTGTCTGTTCTGGCAATTAAACTGGTTTGCAAGATCTGACCAGTTCCTGCTCAGAAACTTCTGCCCTGAAACCACCTTGCAGCTCACTCCAGCTTTCAGAGCTCTGTAAAGGAGACCCCTAACCTCTGACTCCACTGAGGCTCTCTCAAGGTGCTGCTCACTCATGCTCTGCCAGTTGCGTTAACTCGTTTTTTGTGATCCATAGGCTTCCCTGGTTGTCTTTGAATAGGAATTTGACATTGTGGGAATGAAATTGGAATTCACCCATTCTAGTGTTGCACCTGCCTAATGGCTGCTGGGCATCTTTTGCCACTCTCTTCCTGCTTTGTGTCAGGAAAGCAAAATAAGTTTAAAACGTTGGAAATAAGGAAGAAAGATAACAGAACACCAGAAAAGGAGACTTACAGGTGACCATAAGAACATAAACTTCTACTCTGACAGTCACTGAAGGGTTTTGCCCAGAAGAGTGAAAGAATTTAATGTACACTTGAAAAGAAACACGGATTATTTGGCTGCTATGTTGAAACTAGATTTGAATGGGTGTGAGCAAATGCAGTTGTAGAGAGTATGGACACTCCTGCATGGAAACGATGGGAGATCTGACCGTGGTCTGGGCCGGGGTGGTAGCAGTGAACCAGTAGCAAACAGTCAGGTTCTTGATGTATTTTCCAGGTAGAGAGACACATGATTTCCTAAGGGACTGAATTTCTAGTATTAGAGACAAGGAGGAGGCAGCAGATCTGACGAAAGTGTGGACAAAATCTGACAAAAGTGTGGACAAGATCTGACAACTGGAGGATGGACTTGCCATCAGCTGAGACAGACGATGAAGGCTGTGGGTGCGCTGTGTTGGGGAGCTGAGGTCAGGGCTTCAGCTTTGAGGACATTGCACTGTTAAGGAAGTTGGAAATAAGTCAGGAAAGTGGCATCTCTCGCCACTTTCTTCCTGGCTTGACCGTACTGAATCACAGATTGCTGAGTGGGACATGTTCTTTCAGCTCCCAGGCCTCTCCTGCTCCTGCTTCTTCAGCCATACTCACCATCCTTCCTCAGCTTCCCACGCTGACCCCAGTCACTTTTCACTCAGCTCAGAGGGCTCGTCTTTGGGGAAGTCTTCACGGCCCCCTATCCCTATCCAATAACTTTTATCACACCTATATTTCCATTTTTCTGTTTTCATATCTGTGTCTGACCCTAGATCAGCAATTCTCTTCCTTGATTGTACATTGGAAACACTAGGGAATGTAAAAAAAAAATATGACTTATTAGTTTGGGGGTAGCCTGGGTATCTGGATTTTTAAAAATGCCGAAGTGATTCTTGTGTGCTGCCAAGGTTGGAAATCACTGTATTCGATGGTGAGCTCTTTGAGCTCAAAAATGATCTTATTTTTGCAGCCATTGCAGCTGTAACACCTAGCACACAGTGCCGAACATTTAATAAATGTTTATTGAGGAAATGGGAGGTCACTATGGAGAACCCCATTCTGATTCTGATGTGAAATACACCACCAGCTTTCTGTGTCGCTATATTTGGTAACAACACTTGGCAGTACTTCCCCCAAACAATAAGTGTAACTCAGTTATAGAATTATTACAATTTATTATAGTTATTGGTTCCACATTTCAGTCTCTCTCCCTGCAGGACTTTGAGGAGCGGGACGACAACCTAGTCATTTTTATGCCTCCAGAGCCAAGAACAGTGCATGACCTATAAAATGTCTCAAAAGTGTGTACTAAATCCATTTAACTGACGATAAATAAAATTATCTCAATTTAAACGAATCATTGAAAACCTCAAGTGGGTCTTGTACTGCTGGAAGACCATTTTCTACCACTAGTTCAATCACCATGTCACTTCTCAAGACGAACATTTGATCATTTCACACTTTTTCTTGTCCTCCACCTCTGACGCTGCCTCCATCGTTCTCAGATTTGCCCGACTACCTCACTTCCTCCTTCACTGAGAAAAATAAAACTGTTCAGAAGAGCACTCCCAGGGTCCCGCTGGCCTGCATCTGTACCCCCAGGTCCTCTGGTGAGACAGCACTGGATCCTGCACCCTCTAATGTAGAATGGAAGACACGGTTTCGTTTGGTTTCAAATTCTCTCCTTTGGATCATTCCCATCAACACATAAACTTATGTGCTTGTCCATTTCACTTCTTTAAAATATACGTCTTTTTGGACATGTGTCATTTTTTGCTCCCCTCTGTAGAAAGGAAAAAAAAAAAACTCATAACAAGTTGACAATTTTAATGTCCTATCCATCTCTTCAGATTCTTCCTTAAATTCTCTTTTGCTCTCACATCTGAAAATGGTCTCAAGGTTGCCACTGAGCTCTCTGTTTCCAAATCTCATGGTCAATCCTCAGACCTCATACTCTGTCCATCGGCAGCATATGACACAGTTGATCACTCCAGCTTCCACGATGCACCTTCTTCACATGGCTTCCAGGAGGACATGCTCTTGGTTTGTCTCCTGAGAGATTTTCCTATACAGTCTCCGCTCCTCATTTGCTTACCTACTCCTTAATGTTGGAGTTCCTAAGGATCCAATCCTTATCCCTTTTTCCATTTCTCATTCAGTTCCTTGGGGATCTGATCTGGCCTCGTGGCTTTAAATAGCATCTATCTACATGACAACTTCCAAATGCATCTGTCTGGTACATGCCTGAGTTGCAGCAGTGTATATGCAACCGTCTGCTCCCAACTCCACCTCTGTCTAACAGACACGCACAATGCAATATCCTCAAAGCTGAAGCCCTGACCTCAACTCGCCAACATGGCCACTGACAGCCTTCATCGTCTGTCTCGGCTGATGGCAAGTCCATCCTCCAGTTGTCCAGGCCAGAAGGCTTGCAGTCAGATCTGCTGCCTCCTCCTCGTCTCTAATACCTGAAATTCAGTCCCTTAGGAAATCACGCATCTCTCTACCTGGGAAATACATCAAGAACCTGACTCTTTCCCACTGGTTCACTACTACCACCCTGGCCCAGGCCACCGTCAGATCTCCCATCGTTTCCATGCAGGAGTGTCCATACTCCCCACAACTGCATTTTCTCACACCCATTCAAATCTAGTTTCAATAGCAGCCAAATAACCCATGGTTCTTTTCAAGTGTACATTAAATTCTTTCACTCTTCTGGGCAAAACCCTTCAGTGACTGTCAGAGTAGAAGTTTATGTTCTTATGGTGACCTGTAAGTCTCCTTTTCTGGTGTCCTGTTATCTTGCTTCCTTACCTCCCACTAATCTCCCCTGACTCACTTAGCTCCAAGACACTGCTGACCTTGCTGCAGAGGGAGCAGGATAGATGGCCTGAGGGTTTCTGCCCTGGCTACTTTCTCAGGTGAACAGACCTTCTCTCCCAAACGTTCCCAACTCACTTCCTCATCTCCTTCAAATATTTGCTCTAACATCAGCTTATAAATGACACTAACCTCAAATACCCTGCCCTGTTTTTTATTTATTTATTTATTTATTTTTTATTGAGACAGAGTTTCACTCTTGTTACCCAGGCTGGAGTGCAATGGCGTGATCTTGGCTCACCGCAACCTCCGCCTCCTGGGTTCAGGCAATTCTCCTGTCTCAGTCTCCTGAGTAGCTGGGCTTACAGGCACGCACCACCATGCCCAGCTAATTTTTTGCACCTTTAGTAGAGACAGGGTTTCACCATGTTGACCAGGATGGTCTCGATCTCTTGACCTCGTGATCCACCCACCTCGGCTTCCAAAAGTGCTGGGATTACAGGCTTGAGTCACCGCACCCAGCCCTGCCCTGTTAATATTGTAACCTGCCCTGGTCCTGAAACTCTCAATTCTTTAATTCATTTCTGTTATATTTTTCTACCTAACTGCTTACCTTAAAACATACAGACCAGGCTTTGTGTCTCGTGCCTGGAATCCCAGCACTTTGGGAGGTCAAGGTGGGCAGATCACGAGGTCAGGAGTTCCAGACAAGTCTGGCTAACATAGTGAAACCTCATCTCCACACAAAATTAGCCAGATGTGGTAGCGTGTGCCTGTAATCCCAGCTACTCAGGAGGCTGAGGCAGGAGAATTGTGTGAACCTGGGAGGTGGAGGTTGCAGTGAGCCGAGATCATGCCATTACACTCAAGCCCAGGTGACAGTGAGGGACTCCGTCTCAACGCAAACAAACAAAAAACATACAACACGATTATTTACTTAAACATTTACCATTGATTGTCCACTCTCCCCTTGAGAATCTAAACCCAAAGAGGGCAGGAATATTTTTCATTCGTGCCCTCTTTGGGTTTACACAAAGCACCTCCAAGAATACCTGGTACACAGTAGATGCTCAGTGGATATTTTTTGAATGAATAAACAGTGGAATATATGTTTGTATTCTTAATCTATATTTTGTATTCTATATTTTTCAAAAACTAATAAACACCCTCTTTGTTTTACCCATCCAGTTCCAGCATCTTCTATCAGATCAGTTTGAGTGCCCATATTACACAGTATGTACACACAACCATGAATTTTTAAATTTGTCCTTCCGTTCCATATTTTCTGTTTATCACTTCCATATTGACCCTGGATACTGGCACTTCACCTACACTATTTCCAATCTCATAACAACATCGACAGATAGACATTATTATTTCCCTGTGGAAAATGCAGGAAATGAAGCTTAGTGGGATTCAGCAATTTGCAGCACGACGAATGAATGACATAAGGAATTGAGTCCACTGTTTTCCAACGAGGCCATTGCTCTGACCTTTGAAGGTCCGCTACGCACACAGGAATGTAAATCACCAAGGAGGCAGGACATTCGACTGCACGATCTTTTTGTTTCCCACCAGTACTTAATATAACATAGGCTGGTCCTTCAGGATCGTTGACTTGCTAAATAGCTCTTTAGTCCTGACACACATGACAAAGCCCGACTTCTCGGATGAGTGATCACTGAACATGCGCACGACCTGTGCCGTCTACACCCCGCCCCCTGCAGCAGTGATGCTGGAATCGAGTTGTCCTTCCAGTTTTTACCTGATGTAAAAATAAATAAATAACTGTGAAAAAAAATCCAATCTCTGTTTGGAGGCACTAAATCCCCTCTCCTTTCCAGATGGCTGGGAGATCTTTCCCAGGTGGTAAATATATTATTAAGAACTCATTTCACCGTGAAATTGACTATTCAAAACACAGACAGAAGTTAATATATTAGGACAACCTGTCTGAAAACTCGCGTTAGAGAAAATTTATTTTAGTTTAATATAAAACCTGGTATTATACACAACCTTTTTCGAGTTCAGGCAGTTAAAGACATCTCCAGTTAGAACATGTGTTCCCACGTCAGGGTGCGCCACTACCGACAGTCACATCTCTCGTGGGGACCCAGGTGGCTCCCCGCACGTGGGGCCTTGCATCCTGGAAGGCAGCAATGATAGGCCTCCCACAACACCACGCATAGCCTTCGAGTGCACAGGAACCTTTTCCATCCAGGAGCTGGGGCCCCTTTAAAATCTCTGGCTGGGCTTGTCTAGGGCACCTTCGAACTGAGGATTCGGGACCACCCAGGGCAAATGCAGCAGAAGGATTATTATTACTTAAGGGTGCTCTGTTTCATCTTAGAACAACTGTGTTAATCGCAAAGCAGAAAAAAAGGTTCTCGATGAGGATCCAATTAGATGTGAATCTCCTAAATATAAACTCATTCTGGACTCACTCTTCAATAACTGGGCTACTTTCTTAGATTACAAAGACAATCACTCCAGCAGGCCACAGTCCATTAGTAAATACCTAAATTATAATAAGAACGGTGGTTTAGGATTTTCACAGTATATTAGGAAACACTGGCATTAGAAATCACTAAATACTTAATTGAGGGGGATGAGAGTCAGAGAAGGCAGGGAAGAGGATGTACCCTTTGAACTGATCTCTGACAAACGGCAAATTTGGTAGATGTCTATGTAGAAATGCATACCATGAAGTGGCTTCAACCTACCTTGGTCTTGACACCAAAATGGCTTGAAATGTATCTATTCCCTCCCCAGCAGAATTTTTTATGTTAATACATGTATACTTGTTTTTCCTGTACCTTGACTCTTTTTTTAAGTTTTGTTTGTAATCTAAAGTATAAAGACAAAGTGCAAAATAATTGCTAGCTTATGTGTACTTGGGTTCTTCTCCAGCCTCACAAGAGACTTTCCTTTTGTTTTAGAAAGGATCCCTTCAGGAGTGACAGCTTTATTACTAATCACACAATGGATTTGTTACACATCACCAGGAGCAAAATCAAACTGACACCTAAATAATGTCTATTAAAGAATTTCTTAATTTAGTCAATTATTTTGATCCAACTAATTACTCACTTAAATAAGAATTCATTCAAACAACTGCTTAGATTTTTTTCTTTAAAAACAGTTCTAGAGTAATTAGTAAATCAGTAATTAATAATCCCCTGAGGAATGAAACCATTATGCACATATTTCAAGTAAACAAAGCATCCCCTATTGGGTAACTGACTTCTGCAACAACTCAATAAAGGTCCAGCCACTCATCACATGGAGAGAAACATACAGAGGGTAATATACTCACTGGAAAAGCAGAGTTTGAATTTCGAGGCTCAGATCAATTACATACCAGTGTAGATACTAAACAAATTGATTAATATGATTTAGAAAACCTTAATTCATCCTTTCACTTGTATGTCAAGAATTTACTATCTGTATACAGTGTTCCAGGCATTGTGTCTGTATACAGTGTTCCAGGCATTGTGCCACACATTACATATGCAAATAAGAATTTCCACAGCAAATCTTTTCATTCATTCCCTATTTAGGTCCTAAAAGATTTAAAGGAGGTTTACAAGGTGAAAGAGCAGGAATTCTGATTTGGAGAAGCTCTCAAACTAATTCAACAGAATTAGAATTTCACGAGAAAATTGGAGAACAGAAGAATAATCAAGAAATGTAAGGTGGTAAATATCCTAATTAATTTTAAGAAAGGTTTGTTGAAATATTACATATATATAGAAAAAATGAGCCCATTTTTACACTCTATATAAACAGAATCATTTATAATAGATTCTTTAGTATCTAACTTCTTTCACTCTACACTATTTTTGTAAAACTCTTCTACGGCATGTGTATGTCATCAGTCTTAGTGTTTTGGAATATTCCATTTGGTGGATATGTCCTCATTTACATATCCATTTGACTGTGTTGCTTCCAGTTTGGAGTTAAAACAAATAGTGAATCTATAAAGACTTTTTAAAAATATCTGTTGGTACACGTATATATCTATGTGTGGAAAATCTATGCTGAGAGGAATAATAAGAGATTCTGTCATCAATAGCTCTAAATAGTTTTCCAAAGTGTTTGTACCAATTAGGTTTCCGCAGCAAGGTATGAGAGATCTAGTTGTTCCACATATTCACCAGCACTTAGTATTGCCAGTTTTTTTTTTTTTTAATGTTACCAATTCTGATGGATCTATAGCAATGTATCATCATGGTTTAGACTTACATTTTCCTAATTATTAGTGATGTTCAGTCCTTTTACAAATTTTTTATCTCTTGTGAAGTCCTTGTTTAAATCTTTCTTCTATTTCTATTAAATGTCTGTCTTTATATTTTTGATCTGTAGAAGTTGTTCACACATCCTAGAGTTAAGTCTTTCATCAATTATATGTATCCTGACTACTCAGACTAAAAAGCTTACAAGTGATCCCAGCAACACTCTAGATGGCACACGTTTACTGTTATAGACTCCAAGGTACACATATGATACACTTGCATTTGGCAATTTTCAAACAGAAAAATAGCTTCAGATCTAAGCCCAAAGACATATGTTGAATGTTGGTAGGAAACAAAGAATAGGTATCTATCATCTCCTAAGTTTCCTGTCCTGCGTATAATACATCCAGTCTCCTGACTGTAAACCCCATGAGGACAGGAACCTTGGCAGAACTTGCTTGCTTGTTTGCTGCTGTATTTTTCAGTATTGAGAACAATACTGAACACATATTAAGAATGCTAAAGTTGTTTCTTGAATGAACTAATGGCCAGGGTGACAGCCTCTTTCAGAGGGTTTTAGTTATCTGATACCTGACCATAATGAACATCAACTCCACGGTACTTGTTAGACATTAAAGAAACAAATGTTTTAGGTCACATGTCCACTGGGAGGCAGTATAGCAGGTGATCTAAATTATGGGCAACAGAGCAAAAAGGCCTAGATTGGATCCTGGCTCTAATACTAAAGTAGCTGTGTGACGTGTGTTAGATGATATAATCCCTCTGTGCCTCATATTCCTCATGTATAAGTACAGATAATAATCTGACTACCCCACTGTGTTGCTGTATCGCACTGTGTTGCTGTACAGAATATATATATATACATATATATGCATACACACACATATACATATTTACATATATGTACATATATAATCACATATATACACATATATGTATACATATATACACATATACATACACATATATGTATACATAGATACATATATGCACATATAGATACATATATGTATACATAGATACATACATATATATGTATACATATATACGTATATATACTTATATATATATACACACATATATGTATACATTTATATATACACTATTTTGAGGTTTCTTGGCTTATAGTGAGAGCTCAGTAAGTAGTAATGATGATGATGGTTATGATGGCATTGGCGGTGATGATGGGGGTTACAGGGATGATAAGGATAGTAGGGACCAGGGCCGGGCGCAGTGGCTCAAGCTTGTAATCCCAGCACTTTGGGAGGCCAAGGCGGGTGGATCACGAGGTCAAGA
Source organism: Saimiri boliviensis (assembly GCF_048565385.1). Taxonomy (NCBI): domain Eukaryota; kingdom Metazoa; phylum Chordata; class Mammalia; order Primates; family Cebidae; genus Saimiri; species Saimiri boliviensis. The sequence goes on along the minus strand of NC_133454.1, from coordinate 67,040,679 downwards.
GATCGAGACCATCCTGGTCAACATGGTGAAACCCTGTGTCTACTAAAAAGAAAATACAAAAAATCAGGTGGGTGGATCACGAGGTCAAGAGATCGAGACCATCCTGGTCAACATGGTGAAACCCCGTCTCTACTAAAAAAAAATACAAAAAATCAGCTGGGCGTGGTGGCGCGTGCCTATAATCCCAGCTACTCAGGAGTCTGAGGCAGGATAATTGCCTGAACCCAGGAGGCGGAGGTTACGGTGAGCCGAGATCGCGCCATTGCACTCCAGCCTGGGTAACAAGATCGAAACTCCGTCTCAAAAAAAAAAAAAGAAAAGAAAAAAGAAAAAAAGAATGGTAGGGACCAGAACAGAAGTGCCATGTAGTCAGATCACATCCTAATGACTCACAGCAGCAACCCCAAGCACAATGCCTACCACATGAAAACAATTCAGTAAACACTTATTTACTGAGTAAAAGATGAATGAGTAATTAATTAGATGCAGAAACCACGGAATTAAAGAAATCGCCAATACGTCATAGTTAAGGCCATAGGCATGGAAGAGAGTGGGTATTGAGAAAATACAGAGTGAGAAGGAAGGAGGCCCTAAGCCTGATTACTACTGAATTTCAACCTTTAAAGCCAACTCAAGGCATGAGAGTGTTGTGGGCCACAAGTGCAAAGCTCACCTTTCCACTGCAGCACAATTATTCAATACAAAAATCACACAATATATCTAAGGAAAACGTGAACAGGTGGAGATATATATATATATATATATATATATATATATATATATATATATATATATTAAAAATTCTGTTCAAAACACAGCCAATAGGATACATTTTATGAGCTTAATGTTTTCTGGGCTAGTTACTATTGTAGAGAAAAACTTTATTTTATGGGTATTAATGACAACTCTAATTCTATCATCTCATAAATATTTTATTCATCCTATGAGCAAATTAGTTCATAATTAATAAAGGAGAAATCTCATTACAACAAATACCTAAATATCTTACAACAGAGCAGCCAGCCTAAATTATATTTTAAAATTAGCTTATCATTTAGATAGAAGTTAATAGTTTTTATAGCATCCTTGTCTATGTGTATATTTAATTGTGTGTGTGTGTGTGTGTGTGTGTGTGTTTATGTGCATACATACGCATGTGCATACATATACACACAGCTTCCCTCAATTTATCTCCAACTTGGCTCTGGAAGCAGTTATTATTATTTTCACCACTTCACAGCCAAGGAAACTGAGGCTGAGAAAGCCTTAACCAGTCATCTAAGGCCGTGGAATTGGAAGGGAGGGACCCAGAATCCCAATGTCGGACCCTGTTTTGAGTTAACCTGCACTAAGCTGCCTCATACCCAAGCTGAGGGTGAAGTCAAGATGAATTTTCATAGGCTACTGGGATTTATCACAGCAAAATGTGTCCTGTATTGGGATTAAAATTAAAGCTTATAGTAAATTCTTTACTGCTAGTGAGTCTTTAGAATCATGATTCCCTTTTACCATCAAAGAACAAATATACAGGTCAAATCCTCCTTAGGGTATCCATGGTTTTTTTCTTAGAAGTGAGGTTTCTTTGTAATGATTGCTTTGCCAAACATCACATGCTCAGTCCCCCAGCTGTCGAGACTGAATTTGGTCTCTCAGACTCTGACATTGAGTTAGCAAGTGAAAAAATTACTCTGAACCCATGAGTGAGAAGAGGAAGCGTCATGCATACATATGACCTCTGTTTTTTTTTTCCCTCTTCTAACACCCAGAATTTGACCTGAGTGTTTATGCTTGCTTTTCAGTGTGTGTGGCGTGTTTTGATGGGCGATTTGGGAGTTTGAGTAGGTTTTGGAACAAAGTGCCTTCTTTTTGTTCATCCATCTGTATGCAGAAAAAGCTTCCTCTGTAGGAGAATAGACTAATACTGATTTTACTATTTCACATATGTGTGTGTGTGTGTGTGTACTAGGCTTTTCATATATATATACATACATATATATATATAAAATTACATATGAATAAATTAATGTTGGGAGAACTAATTAATTTGGGATTAATTTTGAGATCCTTTATGCTTTTATGAATATTTAAAGGACTCATAAACCCTGAGATAATCTAAACACTGGGTTAGTCAAAGAGTAGTCAAGTAAAATTCAATCTCTTTAATTTAGATCCAAAGTCAAAGTATCTGGTACCTCATTTTTAGAGAAAAGTCACAGCATGAACACAAATCCAGAAGACTCTCCCCTGGAATTTATGGAATGGCTTTCCCAGAGAAAGCTATTTGCTATATAAGCTGTAAGATCTGAAAAGTTTACACAGTTACCAATTTGAGACTGGGAAGGTTTAAATAGTGGCATGAACACTGTATAAATTGTCTGGGGCTTTGAAGTTATCAAGGCTTGGGGAAGTCACCAGACTCAGGTTGGGACTCCCATTAGAATGCACATGTGGCCCAACCTGGTTCTGGTGTGTGGATAGCACAGGCTAAGATTCAGGGTTGTGCTGTGCCATTTTCCAACCATGAGGACATGGGCATCTCGTCTATTTCATGGATAGGTTTGCTTATCGGCAAAAAAGGATACTAGTCCTTTCTCATATCTGTGCTGGGACATGCATCAAATGTGTTAATATGCTTTGTAAGCAAGGGCAAAGCACAACAATTTAGTTGTCTATTAAATTTTTATAGATATGGACTTGAAAAGGAGCCCTCCAATGTTTTGGAAGCTATTAAATTATAAAAGTGAGTCCCAGGAAGTCCTAGCCACAGCAATCAGGTAAGGAAAAGAAATAAATGACATCCAAATAGGAAAAAAGAAGTCAAACTATCTCTCTTTGCTGATGATATGATTCTATATGTAGAAAACCCCAAAGACCCTACCAAAATATTTCTTAAACTGATAAATGATTTCAGTAAATTTTCAGAATCCATGTACAAAAATCGGTAGCATTTCTATACACCAGTAACATTCCAGCTGAGAGCCAGATCATGAATGCAATCCCATTTACAATAGCTGCAATAAAATAAAATAAGTAGGAATATAGCTCACCAAGGAGGTAAAAGATATCTACAAGGAGAGCTACAAAATACTGCTGAAAGAAAAAAATAATGACATAGGTGAAAAAACAATCCATGCTCATAGATTGAAAGAATCAATATTGTTAAAATGGCCATAATATCTAAAACAACCTACAGATTCAACACTATTCCTATCCAGCTATCAATGTCATTTTTCACAGAATGAGAAAAAAAACTATTCTAAAATTCACATGTAACCAAAAAAGAGCTCAAATAGCTGAAGCAATCCTAAGCAAAAAGACCAAAGCTGGAGGCATCACACTACTTGACTTCAAACTATACTACAGGGCTATAGTAACCCAAACAGCATGGCACATAGACCAATGGAACAGAATAGAGAACAAAGAAATAAAGACACACACCTACAGCCTCTGATCTTTGACAAAGTCGACAAAAATAAGTAATGGGGAAAGGACACACTATTAATAAATCATGCTGAAATAACTGGATAACCATATGCAGAAAGATGAAACTGGACCTCTGCCTTTCACCATATACAAAAATTAATTCAAGATGGATTAAAGATTAAATGTAAGAACTCCAATTACAAGAATGTTAGAAGAAAGCCCAATATCAGCCTTGGGTAAAAACTATATCCTGAAAAACAATTGCAACAAAAACAAAAATTGACAAGTGGTAATCAAATGAAAGAGTTTCTGCTCAGCAAAATAAACTATCAACAGAATAAACAATATATAGAATGGGAGAAAATATTTGCAAACTATGCATTTAACAAATGTCTAGTATTGAGAATGCATAAGAAACTTGAACAATTCAACAAGCAAAAAATAACCCCATTTAAAAGTGGGCAAAAGCTGTCGACACACACTTCTCAAAAGAATACGTACAAGTGGCCAAGAAACATATGAAAAACTGTACCACATCACTAACCATCAGAGAAATGCAAATCAAAAGCACAGTGAGATACCATCTCACACTGGTCAGAGTAGCCATTATTAAAAAGTCAAAAAATAACTGATGCTGGCAAGGCTGCTGAGAAAAGGGAATACTTATACACTATTGATGAGAAATGTAAATTAGTTAAGTCACTGTAGAAAGCAGTTTGGAGATTTCTCAAAGAACCAAGAACTACCATTCAACCCAGCAATCTTATTGTTGGGTATGAATCCAAAAGAAAATAAAACATTCTACAAAAAAGACACATTCACACATCCACATGTTGCAGCATTATTCACAATAGCAAAGACATAGGGTCAACATAGGTGCCTCTCAGTGGTGGACTGGGTAAAGAAAATGTGGTACATATACACCAGGGGTCCCCAAGCTGCGGCCTGCGGGCCGCATGCGGCCCCCTGAGGCCATTTATCCCGCCCCCGCCGCACTTCAGGAAGGGGCACCTCTTTCACTGGTGGTCAGTGATGTATCCGCATCCTGTGCTCCCGGAGTACCGTATGTGGTGGCTTCACAAAGCGCAGCGTCACTCACGTACAGTATTACTTCTGGCGACGCGGGATGCACGCGTCAGGGCTCCGGAAGCGAGTCATATGATGCACATCCGGTCTGCAGCTGCGGCGCCCCACATCACCGGAAGCAGTGTGAAATAACAGCAGAAGTAGGAAGAAAGGCAAAGCACTATAACCACTACTACACAGTACAATGGCCCCCATACTCCCCCAAATGTACAACATCATAATGGCCCCTATAACCTCCCTTTGCCCAAGTCTCCCCCCACATTACTACGCACTGTGTTTCCCCTATTATAAGACCCTGTGTTATATTAATTTTACCCCCAAAAGACGGGGGCTGTCTTATTTTTAAGAGGTGTCTTATAATAGGGGAAACATGCAGCAGTGGGCTTCCCACAGAAGAGGCCCACGGCTGCTGCAGATGTCCAGGACGCTGTATACACAGTGTCACAGGCTGATCACTGCCATCCCTGTATACAGCACTGGAGGCGGTGCTGGGCCTGTGACACTGTATACCGCTGTCTGTGATAGTGGAGGCAGCAGCGCTGGCTGTGAAGGGTGTCACACCTTGCATAGTCCAGCCCTCCAACGGTCTGAGGGACAGTGAACTGGCCCCCTGTGTAAAAAGTTTGGGGACCCCTGATATACATCATGGAATACTATGCCATAGAAAAGAATGAAATTATGTCCTTTGCAGCAATATGTGTGCAGCTGGAAGCCATTATCCTAAGTTAATTAATGCAGGAACAGAAAATCAAATGGGGCATGTTCTCATTTACAAGTGGGACCTAGACATTGGGTGCTCATGGGCATGAAGATGGGAACAACAGACACTGGAGAACTCTAGAGGGAAGCGGGAGGGAGGGGGACAAAGGTTGATAAGCTATTGAATACTATGCTCAGTACTTGGGTAATGGGATCAAATGTACCCAAAACCTCGGCATCATATGATATACCCAGGTAACAAACCTGCACATATATCCCATGAATCTAAACTAAAAGTTGTAATCATTTTTTAAGTGTGTCGTAAACAGAAAAATGTTTTATCTGAAATGATAGGGAGGGTTGGTGCTCTGGAAGTTCTTATTACTGGATCTAAGGTTAAATCAAGGGATGATAAAAGAGGTTGTAAGATTTTGAACTTTCAGTGTGAGTTTGTGTGACTGCTTATATGTATGTGAGAGAGAGAAAAAGGGAGAGAGAGAGAGACTGATAGAGAGAGGAAAAGAGAGAGAGAAAAGGTGCTTGCGACAGGGTAAGTAGTCATAATGCTAAAAGGAGCTTTTTACTTGCTTTAATTTTCTTATGATCAAGTGCACTGAATAAAGGACTTCAGTTTTTAAAGTGAGCTTTAGATACTCTAATACTTGGAAGGTAAAATAGAGACTAGGTTAGTGAGAAGAAGAGAGGGAACAAAGAAACTGGATGAGTAACAGTTGTATGCATTGTCCTGGTTTGAAGACATTCTGTGAAACCTGGAAAGAAAAGACAGTGAATGATCACGATCATATAGTAGTAGCAGTGGTGATGGTAGTGATGGTAGTGATGTTGGCAATGATGATTAAGGTGGCAGTGATGATGGTGGTAATATCAGAATGGATGGTGAAGCTGTTGTGGTGGTAGTGGTGGTGATGGTGATGGTGGTGATATTGGTGATAATGGTGAAGGTGGCGGTGATGGTGAGAATGTTGGCAATGTTGATGAAAGTTGTGGTGGTGGTGATGGTGAAGGTGTTGATGATGATGATGAGTGACGGTGGTGATGTTGCAATGATGGCAAAGATGGTGATGATTGTGGTAGTGACAATTTTGGCAATAATGGTGAAGGTGGTAGTGATATTGGTGTTAACGGTGAAAGTGGTCATGGTGGTAACGGTGATGGTGATGATAGCACAAATAACAGCTGACATTTGCTATGTACTTGCTATGCACAAAGCTGTGGTAAGTACTTGCCTGATTCATCTCATTTAGACCTAAAAACATCATTGTGAGAGAGTTGCTTTCTCCATTGTAAGAGGCAGGTATTTAACAGCTTTTCAAGGTCACATACTTAGGTGTTGAGTGAGATATTTGAACCCAGGCAGTTTGACCCCAGGGTCACTAGCCTAACCATCTTAGAGCTTGGCCTACAAAATATAGAAAAGTAAGAATCTGAGAACAATTTAAGCCAGCAGGGAACTGGTTTGTGTGCCAATGTCTGGGAATAGGAGACCTGGAGTATATTAGTATTACCTGATTATGGTAGTGGACAGCTTTGAGAATGGCCTTAGAAATTAACAAGGTAACTGTCCGTGAAATTTGATCATTTTGTTAGAATGCGACAAGTTAATTTGAGGAATGACACCAGATATCTGTAATTTACCTACCTATACATAACTTGAACTTCAAGATGACTACTCAGTGTGAAAATAGACTTTTGTTTTCCCTCTTGGGTGACTTCCTCATCTTGGGTTATCTGCATGATCCCCGTAGAGTGTAGTGATAAAGGGAAAGGGGTGTGGTTTCATGGTTTCAGGTTTCGGAGAAAACATGGGATATTGAAAATGTGTCCACAAAGGACAAATGACAGGCAAATTGTTTTAAAGCACAATGGGATAACCAGGAACTGAGACACATTGATTCTGAATCCACCTAACCCTTCGTACGTCCTGTTGTTCCCGTCTACAATCTTTTCTCCACAACACAGTCAGTCACTCCTTGTCACCCACCGTGTGTAGCCCCATAGTTGTCCATGTTGCTCTTTCCCACTTCTGCTAGGATGGCTTGGTCTCCAACTATTCATATTGCCAGATCCACCTGATTCTTAAAAACTTCGCACTGTGCAGGCTCAAGGTATCTGTATAAGTATGGCTCTCCTTTTATTTCCTATGGTGGCATCTTGCCTTTACCTCTACAGCACTTTTCTAACACGTAATTACACTTTATGTTGGTTGGTTTTGTTTGCTATTTGTTTTCTCCTTTCCAAATAGACTTTAAGGTCATGAAGGTGGAACTAACATCTTTAATTCACCAATGTGTACTCAGAGTCTGGTACAAAGTAGCTACTCAAAAAGGTTTGTTGAATGAATAAAGGAAATAATGGATGCATGCATGAATAAATCAATTAATGCAGTCCCTGGGGGCATTACCATCTCCACCATGAACTAGAGGGACAGAGGCTCTCAGACCTTTCTTCTGCACTCCAGCTAGATGAAATGCCACTACTCCATGCCATGTGAGTACACATACCTCACACCTGGATTTGCAAGCACACTACTCCTGCAGGAAGAAACTGCAGATCCTGAAGCTTCTATCACCAGAGCTCCAGAGGGCCAACTCTCTGTGGCAGTTTGGGGCCAGCACACATCTTCTTACAGCATCCTGAAAGGGTTTTTTGAGGCTGAACCACTAAGGACCCTGGTTCTTGTCCCTTCTCATCTCTGCCACAATCAAATGAAAAGATTCCTCCCCAGGCAGCCCTCCCAATCCTGGCCTTGGCTCTTCATTCTTCCACTCTTTGTTTTTACCCATTAGACCTTCCACTTTGCCATTTTGAATATTTTTTCCGATTTTTTTTTTTTTTAATGTTATGACCAATGCCTTGATGTAGCTGACCGTCCAAGCCTGTCTATCTACGAGGACACTGCTCTCTGCAACCTTAGCTTTGCGTTCTCTAACTCTGACATCTGCTTCAGAGTCTGGAGGCATCCTTCCTGATGATCATCAGCTCTTCCGTACCATCCACCCTCTTGTTCAAATTGCTGTTTTGAGATTCATGGCACTCGTCAATTTTACTCTCCTTCTTGTCACCTTAACTTCCTTCTTCTTCCCTGTTGTGTCATCATGCTAAGGCTTTCTTCACCTTCCTGTTGTGGAATTCAGTGGGCATCTCCCTCCTCTGTCCATCTCATTTGCCTCAATCATCAGCAGTCTAAATTGTGATCACACCCCTTTTTGAACTACTTTCTTCTTTTGACTTGGATCCTACTTTCACCTGTCCACTCTTCTTGTGATTCTGTAGGCATATTCCTCTCTTATCGTCCCAGAAAGTTGGAGTTTATTAATACACATTCCTAGGCTCTCTCCACTTTACTACTCTCTCCCCAAGACATTTTATTCCTGCACATGGTTTAATTTATGCATTAACATGTAAAACAATAGTCTATAAATTTATATTTCTAGCCCAGACCTCTTTTCTGACCTCAAAAGTCTTCCAACAACATAGTTGATAGTTCCCCTAGGATATTTAAACAGTACTTTAAGCTCCTCATAGTCAAGACTGACTTCATGTTTTTCTCTGTTAAATCTGGCCCTGTGTCAGTAAATGATGCCACTTTCCATCCCGCTGTCATCCTTGACCCTACCCTCTTCTTATCACCCAAACCCATTAACTGGTCATATTAATTGTTTGCGTTTTAAACGTCTTCCCCATGTATTAAGTTTTCTCCAGTCCATCCTCTCCATCCTGGTATACCCTAATCTATCATTTCTCACCCAAATGACTGCAACAGCCTCCAACGAGTCTGTCCGCACCTCACCTTCCCATACAGTGCAGAGGTTGGGACAGCTTTGTGAAATGAAAACATGAACATCGCATCTTCTGCTCAAAATCTGAGGATAAAGAATCAAGTCCCTAACACGAGTTGCCAGTCCTCAAAGAAGCCAAAGACATCAAGTGCTAGCCTCATCCCAAATTGTCAGGAGTTAAACTGTCCCCTCCCCACCCCCAACACACAGAAATTCATATGCCAAAGTCCTAGCCCCTTGTACCTCAGAATGTGCCCTGATTTGAAAATAGAATAATTGCAGGTGTAATTAGTTAAACGAAGATTAGGTCATGCTGGAATTGCCTGGGCCTCTTATCCAACATGACTGGTGCCTTATGAAAGAGGGAAACGTGGACACAGACGCGTATAAGGAGAACACCTTGTGAAGATGAAGGCAGAGATTGAGATGATGCATTTATGACCAGAGAGCACTAACGATCGCCCAAAACCCACCAGAGGCTTGGCAAGAGACCTGGAACAGATTCTCCCTCACAGCCCTCGGAAGGAACCACCCTGCCAACACTGTGATTGCAAACTTCTAGCTTCCAGGACTGTGAAACACATTTCTGTTGTAGTTCATCCAGTTTGTGATTCTTTACTACAGCAGCCCCAGCAAACTAACACGCATGCCTCGTGTTCCTCCTGCTCTGCCAGCTATACCCGTACTGGCCTTCCTTCTCCTCCAGCATCTAGAGTTCTGCCTCTTACAGCAGAGCTTTATACAAGCCCTTTCTTCTGTCCAGAATATTTGCCCTCTCTCATTTATACTTTGTTAAACTTCTACTCTTTCCCCAGTTCCACAGCCAAATAAAGAAAGTATCCCTGAGGAAGACTATGTAAGGTTCATTCATTATTTAACATGTTTCAGCTCATAATTGTGTATCACTCAAGTCATTCTTTGACTAGTGTAATGTCTGTCACAGTACAGGCAAGAAAAACACATTTGCTCTTTGAATGAATGAATGAATGAATGAATGCTTACATAAATACACATTCTGGGTTGCTCTACATGTTGTCCAAGCAGAATTAATTGCGCACTCTTCTCCAGAGCTACAGATTTATGCTTTCTACTATCACAGAACTTGTCACCGTTATCTTATGTGTCCATCTTGTACACTGTGACCCCCTTGAGAGTCACAGAGAGTGGGGGCTATTACTTCTTTGAGCCTAATGTTCCCAAACCCAGCTCTATGTCTGGAGCTCAGTGGACACTCGACAAATATTTGTGGAGCTGAATTATGTAGAAGTTTTAGGGGACAATGAACTGCAATATGCTGAACAAATGTAAGGGATAATTACTACCAAATGGCTTGAATTGTTCTCCCCTACACCAAGGAGTTGTTAAAATTTGCTGTTCCTTGTAAGTAAAGTTATGCCCACTAAATTTTCCTCTTCAGCCTCAAGCTTATGTGGAAGGAAATTAAATGTCTCTCTGTTAGACTAGTTTATAACTCACTCCTCAGCTGATGTGCTTCACAATGCCTTTTGAGAATTCTTTTTAATTCTCTTTATCCTCTTACCCTCCCGCCTCCCTTGGATGTTTGTAACCCAGGGGAAAACAAAGCACTTAAATGCAACTAACACTGTAATCATATGCAGCCTTGAATTGCATAAAGAACAAACAGAAACCGGGAACTATTCCATGCTCTTTCACGTCTTTCTGACTTAAGCCCTCGTATTTGGGCACTTTAAATGGAAACATAGGCCAAAGTAACAACTTTTTACATTTGGGGTTAGCCATTGAAATCCATTTAGTTCTAGCTGAAATAATATAAACACAATTACTGCTCTCACCCAAAGGTGTGTTGTTTTAAGTTTTAAGCAATGCACATTGAGGTAATTAAAAGACATATAAATATCATAGGAAGATACTCTTTCAATTAAGCAAGAACATTAATAATGATTCTATTTCTATATTTCTTTTTTTCCCAAGGCACTTTTAAAGACTGTCTTCTATTATGTTAAAGTCAAGGAAGAAGAATTATCTGTAGTTAACAGAGAACAAAAACCAGATACAGTACTTATTAATTAGAATGCTTGCCACAGGTCAGCTAGAAGGTTCATAGCAAATTCCTCAATTCAACCGGGGTGTGATCCGCGTCTCCGGTGGGCCAGGCAAGCTAAATCTGTGTATAACGCAATTTACCCACTTCTAGTTTCATGCTTACCTACTCCCTTGGTCACATAGTCATCCTGTGAAGAACGAAACCTGGAGACTTCCATGAATTCAACAAAGCTGTGAGAGCTGAAGGATGAGGACATGTGTGGCCTCTGCTCTGCCGAGTGGTAGTTTCTTTTGACCAATGTTAGGGAAGAAAATAACCCTCTAAGAGTAAATGAAGGATTTCCATGGTCTCTGGGATACCCGGTGATGATGACCAGCAGTGTGTCTCCCCTCCGCAGTAATGTAACTGTCCTTTCCCTTCCTAACACTAACTTAGATGTGAGTCTATGGAAAAACAATCTCATTGGATTAAAGAACCAGTGCATGTGTCTCCTGCCTTTCAGCATTAATGATAAAATAAAGTACAGAAGGCAGAAAGGAAGGGAAAAAGCTACTGTTCTTTGTCCAAATAAATACTACCTTTTAGTGTATTCACAAAAACAAGGTATTTGGCTTTCAAACCTACTCTTTTTTTTTTTTTTTTGAGAAGCAAAAGAGTCCTTGAAGACTAAAAACCCACCTCCACTCTCACTTCTGTTTTCATAAGTTCCTCTTTCTCATTTGCCCTATCCTATCATTAAGCCGTGGAAAGTTAATGAACCCTTCACTCAAATATAAGAATGCGTCAGAACTACACGTGAAAGTAACATTACACTGACACCATGAAAAACGATTCATTGGAGAGTTTTCTACCTTCCTTCCCCTTATCAGTTACTCATTCAAGACACCGACACCAGCTGTTATGGGGGGCTGGTATTTGTTTTACAAAGAAAAGCGCCCTCTGTACATGTGTTCTTATTCTTCCTACTGATTCGAGCCTTAATAATATTTGACAGGTGGGTAATTTGTTTTTTTAAATGTAATTCATTTAGTGCCATTCTGCTTTATTATTGTACATTTTCTACACTGGTGTGTAGAAAACAATGTGTTTTTTTTTTTGTTAGTTTTTTTTTTTTTTTTTTTTTTTTTTAACAATTCTATTACTTCCAGTAATCAGTCATTCAAGAAGCCTGTGTGAAAATCTTTGGGGACAAGCAGGTGAGTTGTGAAGCTGCCAGGAGGCCATGAGAACAAAGAAGAAAGCATGAGGAAGCAGTGAGAAGGAAGAAGGTAGGAGAGGGGAGTGGGTAGAGCAGGAAACAGACAGAGAGATGATTAAATGGGGAAATGACTGCTTGAGAAACAAGAACTGCTGAGAAGAAGATGACACAGCAGTACTGTCACTTTATGTGCCCAGGAGCATGCAGTCGGTTCTGAACCCCATCCTCTCTTGCATCCCTAAAGGGATCTCTAAAGGTATCTTGACTTGCCTGAGCTTTCATTGATAAAGGAAGGAAATTCCACCTTCTCAAAGTAAAATTTCACTTAGGAGAGGTACAGGATCAAGGCAGAGGATCATATGCACCTTTGTGTCTTTCGCCCACAAAGAAACTAGTTTTACTAGCCTCTTTCCGGTAAGAATTAGTAGACCTAACAAAGTTCTGTGAAGTCAACTTCCTTTCTAAACTGTCACGGATCAGTCAGTGGTGTAAGATGTCTTCCAACTTTCCAAGAAGTTTCCAAGAACTTTCAGTGGTGTAAGATGTCAGTCAGTGGTGTAAGATGTCTTCTGACTTTCCAAGAAGTTTCCAAGAACTTTCCAAGAAAGTTCTGTGAAGTCAACTTCCTTTCTACACTGTCATGGGTCAGGCAGTGGTGTAAGATTTGTCAGTGTCTTCCAACCCTAGTATTAGGAATCCAAACAAAGACGAGGCATGGTTCTCTTCCACCCCAGAGCCCTTCCTCCACCTCACACCACATGTGCAGAGCAAAGCATGCATTTTAAAGTCATTTATGCTTCTGACGGGATGACCACTGAGTATTAAGCATTGTGCTTGTTGCTTTGCTTTGTTTCTGTGATTGTCACAACTTTTCTGAAAGGTGAGCACAATCATTCCCATTTTACAGAGGAGGAGACAGCATCATCTGAGAAGTTAAGTATTTGATTGTGGTCACAAAATTAGTGAGTGTGAGAATGCAAATTCAAGAGAGATGCAAGCGTTTGCTGACGTGACCACCAACTTGCTGAAGCAACCAGGAAAGAGGGTGCATATCAGCTGAGAGCTCTGGGTAACTGATCAGAACACCTTTCACAGAGCAGAGGTTTCCCTGCCTGGGCCACAAGAAAGAGCAGGTCCTGACTAAGGATCTCACCTACCAATGGCTCGAGGCTAGAAAACAAAGTCATCAAAAAAAGTAGGAACTGTAATGAGTTCCCAGTTCCATTAGGATAATGGTGATGCTTCCTGCCAGGTTAGATATCTGAGATAGTAGGAGACCAAGAATGGAAACTTGGGGAAAGTAATTTTCCTTTCCCCATTGCTGTTCCCCTTCTCAGTCCAACACAAGGAGAAATCATTTCTTTGCACTTGCATGTGAAATGGGATTACCAATCCCTACATTTCATCTTATGACATGATTAGAAAAAAAGAAACAACCCTTTTAAAGGCATCTTGGTGTTACCTGCTAGAGTTGAAGACGCACAATCCTTACAACCCTTCTAGGCTTGGAGGTCAGGAAAGGCTTCTGTGTGTGCACAGGAGGTGTGAATCCAAACACTCATGGTGGCCACGTTTGTAACAGCAAAATGAATGGAGACACCTTAAACCCTAAATGTCCTCTGGCAACTGGATTGCTAAGTAGATCATTTTGTTTGATCATAGAACACTTCAGCTCACTTACCAAGTGAAAAACGTCACAAAACTTTCAGATATTGAAGTATACCTAGTATATTAATATCTTTGTAAGTTAAAAAAAGTGTCAATCCTTTATATGGCTTAGGGGTGCACACGTATGTGGTAGAAATGTAAATGGATGCTTGGGAGTGAGAGATATCAAATTAAGGACAGTGACCTCTGTGGGAGAGAGGGAGAGCAGGTGGGGAAAGGACCCTCAGGTGGCCTTGCCTGCACTGGTCACATTTCAAACATGAATCTCGGTAGTAGATACACTATAGTTTATTTTCTCTCACTTTTTTATAGGTCTAAATTCTTTCGTAATGCAGATCTAAAAATGAAAAACAAGCACGGAAACACAGAAACACCAACAAGTTGCGGCATGGGAATATGTTATTCCAATCCCCAGAGAGCTGAGACACGGAGCTGACCATCCTGGAATCTTGGAGGACTCCTCCTCCCTGTGGGCCACTTGGTGCTTTAGAGAACCAGATGGTGTCCAGAAGCAGACAGAGAGGTGATGGGGGAAAAGCAATGGGAGACAGACAGGGAAGACGGAGAGTGGGGATCCAGTGGCTGGGGGAAAGGAGGGGCCCTTGTTAATCTCACCAGGCTGCTGTGGTTGAAAGGACCCACTTTGCGCCTAAGCAGCTGCTTATGTTATTATTTCTCTCCGAGGGCTTCAAGCTGCCTGCAATTCTCTGTTAGTTAATAAGAAAAGTGAGAGATGCAACAATTGCTTTTGCTTGGCTGGCTTGTAAAGGCTTTGTCACTCAAAAATGGAACAAAGGCCCTAATAACACCCTGTGCCTCGAAGGCGAGTGTCAGGGAACAGACCAAAATCAATTATCTGGGTGAAATTCAGACACAGGAGGAGCAGCACATACGTCCACAGCGGCATCCAGACCACATAATCCCATTAACAGGGTGCTGCTGCTCTTCTGGGAGGGCAGAGCCACGCAGGAAAATTATAATTAAACGTAAACAAAGAGCAGCGAGGCCCTGGTATCCTTCTGTCACAGCCCTGAATGTGGACGTCGTTCCGTCCCATGGTGGCAGGGCTCCAGAGTGACTCCTGGGTGAGGCAAGCATGGAGATGGGGATGAGCTGCAGGCTTTCGTGGGCATGCTGGCTAGTGCTGCTTATTAGTGAAGTTTAGAAACTGGGTGAGGCGCTTGGAAAGTGCCCGTGGTGTGCCAACAGCCTGGTAGGATTTCCCTGACACAGGATGTGGATGACTTTGGAGACTTTTTATGTGTGTCTCTCTTTCTAAAGTAATATTTGAGGAAAATTGTGAAATGAATGAATGAATGAATGAGTGAGTGAGTGAGTGTGTGAGTAAACAAGGCTGTAAGACGTAAGGGTGAGTGGTTCGATTTTTCCTTGAAACCAATAAAGAATCATCTAGGGCATCTTTAAAAAATGTGGACGTCTAGACCTGACCCAAAACCAAGTAAACTTAAATTTCTGGGGGTACAGCTCAGGTTTCCATAGTGTGGAATACTCCCTCGGGTCACTGGATATGTGCGGCCAAAGTTGAAAAGCTTTGAACTAGAGAGTCTCTTACAGTCTTCTTCACTTGGACGCATAGG
Organism: Saimiri boliviensis; assembly: GCF_048565385.1. Lineage (NCBI taxonomy): Eukaryota > Metazoa > Chordata > Mammalia > Primates > Cebidae > Saimiri > Saimiri boliviensis. The sequence goes on along the minus strand of NC_133454.1, from coordinate 67,025,181 downwards.
ATTTTGTCATGGACTTCCAAGGAGACAGAGCAGCCAGCAGGCCATGGAGGCAGGTGGGGGTGGTCTCACCCCTGCCAATACTTAGCTCTGCAACATTGGGCAGGTAAACTAGACTTGAAATCTCAGTATCCTCAACAGTTTAAAAGGTTAGGAGGGAATGATAGCTAGATATCTTTGTGGTTTCTTTGGATTTGACAGCTGTGTGACCTTGAAACCCCATGCCCCAGAACTCAAGAAGAACAACCAGCATAAATGTTACTGAGTGCCTTTTCTGTGTCCTGCATCTCTGTGGGGAGATCAAAGATGTGCATCTAGTAAACGGCAGAGTGAGGACCTCATCATTCCCGTTATACTCTACATAGATTCTGGCTAGAAGGACAGACACTCAGATGATTGGTTAACGTACATAAGCAATTTAGATAAGCATGAGAGCAACTGACTTTCACACTCATCGTCTCCAGCTACCGACAAGGCCTGACACAAATGATATGCAGTAACTATTCAGTGAATGATTAAAGGAAAGGATGAATGAATGGTACCTCTGTCAGATGAATCAGTGTGGCCTGTTTTTGGCAAGTATTTCTGTTTGACTAGATGTTAAATGGCCAGCCCCCAACCCCCATCCACTTTCCAAGAGGCTGACTGCTATGCTGAACTGTGATTAATGGCTTCTAATATCCCAATCCAGCTATACAAATCCATGGATTCTATCAATATGCAAATTTGTGTCTTTAGAGCCAAGAGGGATATCGTCCCTCCTCCAGGAAGGGTAAGTTTGTACCTGATGAGATTTTAGTCTATGTCACTAGGTAAAGATCTTTATAACTGCTTTAAAAATTGTCTTCTGTTTTGTTTAAGTATGTTTTACCTATTTCCCAAAGTCAAGAGGAGTGAGTCTGGGTGGAGATCAGGCAGGCCTGGGGTGGTGGGAGCCCTCTGAGGAGATACTGACAGGATTGAAGCAGCAATTTTAAATGAACTCCCTGGAAATCACTGCAAAGGGTGCACTGCAGCATGAAGGTGGATTCTGAAGCAAGGAGGGAGATTTCAGCCTCTTGTCCCTCCCAGACTCCTTTAGTTGATGGCTGGTGGGTGCCGAAAGCCGCTGATATGTGTCAAGTGTGTACTGTCAACACCCCTGCTCCCCTGCCTATCATCCTCCGTGTTGTTGCTGGTGAAACACCTGTTTGGAAGAAAGCACAGTCAATGGGATTGGTGCTTATATATAAAGACTAAGTGTTATGGTTCACACGCAGCTACAGCAGCTGGCAGCAGCCCCAAGGCCCTCTCTGCTCCAGTGAGAAGTCATTCAGTGTAAACCATGGTACACAGAGGCAGTGGCCAGTCTCTAGTCAGTGCCTGCAAGGGTTGGCAATTATTGTTCATTGGGAGGTATTGCTAACATTGGGGTGCTGGACAATGTGTCAGCTCAGAAAGGTAGGGCCAGATTAGTGGAAGGAGGTGGAGCAGAGGGAACCATTCACAGGGAAGCTCAGAGGCCCCTCCCAGGAAAACCTTTGTAAAGACCCAGCTGCATGCTGCACTGAAACCCCGTCTTCCTTGAATATTCAGGTGGGCTCTCCTCGCCACCAATAAACATGAACTTTGGCTAAGAGAGGACAGCAGCGGTGAATCTGCTGGGAAACGAGCCCCTGAGGTGCCCAGTTAAAGTCAAAGCTACTTCTAGGTCAGGCTGAAGCAAAAGGTGGAAAGAATTTAGGATCAAGTGCTTGCTTTGAAAAAAAGTCCAGTACTATCCATTAAATTCTCACTCTCCCTAAATCTCTAAAGATGATTTTATTTTTGAAGCAGATATGTTGTATGTGAAGTCATTTTTAGTCTTAAATGTCATGTATATGCCCTGAGGTCATATTGCTGTGAGGTGCAGTAGTGATGAATCAAATACATAATTAATACACAAGTACAATGTTATGCTTGAGGCTTTCAGGGATACAGGTACGAAGAACAGCTTGGATGTGAATGTAAAGAAAGACTGAGTAATCATGGAAAGACCAAAACATACTCAAATTGAAACCGAAAATGATAGACCAAGCTGAACCAAAATTAGGAGATGCAGCCCAAAGTGTCCCCTGGGTTTTAAAATGCCCACACAACATGTGGCCTGAATCAGAAATATTTGGAAATAGATGCTATGCCGTGAGAAGAAAAGGAAATATTTAAAAATCTCAGGAAAGATTATGTAAAATATTTGAAAGTTCTAGACACTCAGAAACCCACTCAGAATACATGTAAACGGAACCACATGAATTTAACATTTATTCAATTAAAGTACATTGAGTGCCTGGTGTGTTTTAGGCTATGCTAAGAATGGACCCTTGACCCAAAACCTCAACTCAAAGCCCTCAAGCTGAAAGGAGGCTCAAATGATGAACAGCCCAATTTAGCTCTGCCTAGAAAGACACAGACCTACAGAACACTTAATCTCCAAAACGTCAAATTCTCTATGGCTGAAAGCAAGTGGGATCCAATTCTAATCCAGCAGGGTTGTTATAGAGTTGTATGATTTGGTGACAGGTCTCCAAGACTCACGTTCTTTATTTGTCAGTGATGAACTAGACTAAATAATCTTTAAATTCCCTTCTGTTTCTTTAATAGTCGATGAACTTGCTTCCCCACCCAGAAGTCAACTACTGTCATTTTTGTCTGTAATGTCTATTAACAAATCTCCTAAGATACAGGGTATCCAGGAAGATACACACCCCACATTTAGTAAAAAGCACTCTTCCAGGGCTTTTACAAAACTGCCATGGTAGGTGATCTAAGGGGTTGACTGCTATTTGGGGAGTACAGTGGACTGAGGGTTGGAGGTTGTACTCCCAGGCTACACCACATGACCCTTGTGAAAATAGCATACTGAGTCAGGATTGTTGCATCTGAGATGCATTCATGATGAGTGACCGAGTCTCAGAGGTTTCCCTCCATGGATTTACTTGGTGTGATCCAGAACAAATCCTTTTCTGCTTATGCATCTCTGATTTTAGACTTGGTGGTTAAATAATCAAAAAATGCAGAACTTTCTAGCAACGAATGAGAACCCCTCACATTTGGAAATATGAAAGCTTCTCGAATTGAAAATAAAGGAAGAGAGGAGATTTAGGTTCTTAAAAGGTTGAAATGAAAACAATGGTCACTTTGACCGCATCTCTCTCCCCACTCCAATTCCAAGCTTCCCCCCTCACAAGCGCCGCCTCCTGCAAGGACTAGCTGGGGCTCAGGACCCTCAGCCCAGCTCTGCCAGCCTGCTGGAATCCGCTCCCACCACCGCCACCCGGAAGGAAGCAAGATTAAAGGCAGCCGCTTAATCCCCCTGCAAAGCTTCTTAAGTATTTCTATCAGGGTCAGCTCAGTCAGTGCTTACTCAACCTGCCTCTGGAAAATATCCCAATTTAGGCCCTTCTGCTGAATGTCAAGTTGAAAGAAGTGAGAGGCTGGATGCTGATCCCAGGGGCTGGGGAGAGGCCCGGGGTGGGGGTGGGGGGGGCAGGAGGGCAGAAGTGGGGGTTGGGTAAGCCATCCCCTTACCTGTGCAGAGCACAGGACAATTTGGGTTTCATTCCTCTCTGGCTTCGTTTTACTTCTCTAAAGGATTATTTAAGAGAATTCTTCAAGAGTCCTACCAGTCCATACTGACTGTCTCCCGCGCTCCAGAACCCTGCTGGAAGCTTGCTATGAGGAAGAGGGGCGGTACCTGCTCCAGGCGCAGAGCCCAGCCCGGGAGACAGCGGCTGAGCAGCCCTGGCCCAGCGCCGGGTGGGCGAGGGCTGGGATGGAGGGTGGGGAAGCTGGTCCAGCATACAAGAGGGCAGAGAGCTGTGGCGGGCCGAGTGGGATAGCTCCCAGAAGGTAGGCCTATTTAAGCTCTTATCGGACACATAAACTCTAGTTAGCCAGTGCATACAGAAAAGTGAGGTGCGAGAAGGCGGGGGGCAGAAGAGCAGCAATAGACCGCAAGAGGGTGAGAGGGCGGGGAAGTCCAGATGGTCACTCTAAGCCAAGCGCAGGAGCTCAGGCTCGATCCTGAGGATGACAGAAGCCGCACGAAGTGTTTCTACTTGCAGAGCAAGGTGACCACCCTTGCATTTTTAAAGATCTCGGATGGCTCCACAGAAAAAGGACTGGCAGAGGGCAAAAATGAAGAAGAAAGATCAAAATCCATTGCCCGCAGTGTGTTGGTATGAGAAGCCGACAGCAGAGCTGGGAGAGGTAGTGGGTTTGGGGACATAGATAGGAATCTGGGTTGTCAGAGTTTACTTGGTGGCTGCTTGCATGCGATGGCTGAGGAAGAGAAGGAAATCAAGATGAAAGCCCAGGTTTCCAGATTGGGCGCTGGAGTGGGTGTAGCAACACGGAATGAAACGCAGCTGCAGAGGTGGTTGGGGAGGCTGCAGACAGAGCCCCGCAGGGCAGTGGAGGTAAAACGCAAGACGCGCAGCAAGGAGTGGGCATCGTTTTAAATGGAGTTGCCGCTCACCTCCCCACATGAGTTGTCTGTTTAATTTTATTTTCTCTGCATTGACTACAAACAGGGACAAGATTAGGCATCCTTTTAGGATGCACGCCATTGAGATATACATATTTGCTTTTTTTGTTTGTTTGTTTGCAGGGAGTACAGTGGAGGGGTGAAATATACTGCCATCTGAAACTGTATGGAAAGGTTCCAGAACCTGTGCTTTCAGGATGACAACACGTGTGCGTGATCAGAACCATTTGTGTGGACTCACAATCTGGTTCGGCAGAGGACCAGCTGGGGAGGCACCTAGTGGGCAGCTGGTGGAATGGCGCCAGGTGTGGGCTTTCAGAGCCGTTTTGTTAATGATCTGGAAGGGGAAGTCAACTAGGCATTCAAGAAGTTTTCAGCTGAGTAGCAATAAGGGAAAACTCCAGGGAAAATAGCACAATAATTGGAGTAAAACCCAAAGTGGCCGGTGGAGAATAGAGACCATGTGTACCCAGTTTTGTGTTGGTGATTTACTGCCATGGGAGCACATTCTTTCTGAAGAGAGAAGAGAGGAGTGCTCTATTAAGGTCTCTGGGAGGTACATTAGCTCTATAAAGTCACTAGGTTGTGGTTCATTCAACGCTTCATTAGGTGTTAAATGACAGATAATAATAATAATATTATGAATCATACATGGCTAACATTTATTTAACTCTTACTGTGGCTCAACACTGAGCCCAGTACGCAACCTCTTTTAATACTCCATGAAGTCTGTGAAGCAGGCACTGTTTCAAAGGAGGAGAATGAGGGCCAGGGGGTTGAAGGGACTCCCCCAAGGCCTCACAACTATTAGGTGGTAAAGATGAAGTTAGAACCCTGGTCTCTGTGATGTTAGAGGTTCTGGTCTTAACCAATAACTTATACTGCCAATAGCATCACAGAAGTAGTGTTGCAGCCAAGTTTCTAGAAGAAAGAAAAGATGATTTGTAGAGCTGAATATACCTACTAATTATAATACCACTTTGATTTTATTGGGGCACCTCAATGAAACTCCATGTGGCTGAGCTGTCTCAATCCAAACTCTTTGGCCTCCTCATCTGTAAAATTTACCTATGGAAAAGTCTTAAACTTTCTTTAAGTTAAAGCTCACATATCTCTTTCATTGAGCACCCTAGACTCCCCCAGAGAAAGGCCATAAATTCCTGTCCTCCCTACACCCCCTGTCCGTCCTTTACAGGTGCTCCGTCTGTGATGAGTTGGCCATGATTCCACATAATGTGTCTTCCTCATTAGAATATGAGAAGGAATCTCATATTCTTTATCTTTGCATCCCCAGAACCTAGCAGAGTGCCTTGAACTTAGTAGGTTATCACTAAACATGTTTTGAAGGTATGAAAGAATGATTGAATCATAAAGCACAGATGATATTAGTTTGTGTATAAAAATCATTCAGGGTCATGATGGCAAGGATCTGGTTACTGAAAAAATACATGCGATATCTTAAACTTAATTTGCTTGGTAAGTCCTCAGCACTTCGTACTATGTGCTGAAGGCATCACTTTGATAACTTCTGTGATTGTCAGCATAACTTCCTTACCACAATTGATAATCATGTTCAGAAATAAGATCCAGCTTATTAAGGGCAAAGCCACAGACAGGGCAAATCTAAAATGTCGTGAAAACAAAGCGATGCCTTTAAGTGCGATAGTCTCCACCTTTGAGCCAGGTGGAGATGGGCAGGGGTCCTGTCGTTTCTTCAGCCTCGTCTCCTGCCTGTCTCTCCTCACACGCTCCTTGGTTCTTTGCTTCTGCCTCGAGCTCCTCGTAGGCCCTTGAATTTGCCGAACACTTTCTTGCTGTGGGCACCTTTCTTTCCTTGGAGTCAGCTCCCCTCTCCACTTTGGCCTCCCTTGCTTTGCTACCTTCAGGTCCTCTTCAGTCTTGGTTCAGATATGAATTCCTCTGAGATGTCACCCCTGTTTATGGGACAGCTACCCTCCACCTTTGTCCCATGCATTCTCCTGCCTCCTCTCAGGCATTGTAGAAGCCATCCAGAGTTCCGGTGTGACGGTTCTTCCTTCTCGGCATGCCCAGCATTTTGCTCCATGCTGTGCTCCAGTCCCCAGCACAATGCCTGGTGTATGTTGCATGAAGGAGGAAGGGAAAAAGGAGGGATGGAGAAAAGGAAAGGTAGGTTCTAATGCCATACTGTCATTTTTCTTTCTTTCTTTTTTTTTTTTTTGAGACAGGGTCTTGCTCTGTTGCCAGGCGCCAGGCTGGAGTGCAATGGCATGAGCTCGGCTCACTGCAACCTCCACTTCCTGGGTTCAAGCAATTCTCCTGCCTCTGCCTCCCGAGTAGCTGGGACCACAGGTGTGTGCCACCAGGCCCAGCTAATTTTTATTTTATTTTATTTTTTAGTAGACATGAGGTTTCACCATAGTCTCGATCTCTTGACCTCATGATCCACCCGCCTTGGCCTCCCAGAGTGCTGGGATTACAGGCTTGAGCCACCGCGTCCAGCCCATACTGTCATTTTTCTAATGTTAGTGGCAATTATGAAGTACTCTTAAGTCAGCCAGTTCAGGTCCTGGAGTCTCTCCTCATGTCTGAACGCTTAACTGGAGGTGATCCAAACATCACCATTTACTGAAAGGATACATCAATTCCTCGTACTCTCGTATATTACAGACATCAGCTCACATATGATAATGGCAGCATCATTAGAGGAAAAAATAAAGGGGAGAATAAGAGGGAGGAAGGAGAAGAGAGAGAGAGAGACAGAGGGGCTGACTAATTATGTTTCTGACAAAGGGTAGAGAAAAACCACAGAGGGCAAGAGTTTGGAGGAGGCCAAATGGAGTTTTAAAGTCAGTTCTCTGGTCTTTCCTGTTGTTACTCTATGCACACTGGGAGGTTGTTTGGGTGGGCAGAAATAAAAGCCGTGGAATGTCTTGGTTTGCTAACAACCTCCGTACAACTGAATTTCACACCGGCATCATCTACTGCAAATACTTGATCCAGGAATGGCATGGCGACTTTTTAGAAAACCTTATAAAAGATGTAGATTATCTCAGGGCTAAAAGGTAAAAAATAATTATATCTTCAGAGGCCATTGCAAATTCCAGATGCCGCCACAGCTGTATTTTAATATTCCAACACTAGGACAAGAGTGAATCTTGCTATGTGCCTCTTATCTTCCCTCACATACAAATGCTGTCAATGCCATTGGCAATTTTACATGTAAATGAGCCCATCCATCACTCCTCACTCTGCAGCAACTCATTTCTAAGCCTGCCATAGAGTTACACCATTAAATCTCCCTGCTTTACAATATACATCATGACATATTTGACATCAATCAGCTGTGTCAGCCTGCTCACTATAAACCATAAACTTGCTCTGCAGCCCTCCCTGCATGGGGTGATTAAACCCGCTTGGGGTAGCTTCCTGATTACAGTGATAAATGATGATTCATTTCCCACTCGCTCTTCCTCCACCTGTGCCTCGCCTCTGCCCCAAGCTCCTCTGCCTGCCTATTGGAGGAGGTAGTGGTCAGTAGGATGTGCACACTGAAATGCTGATTTGTACACTTGAGTTCAAGCCCTGACATTAGCAATCACTGCTTAGGTCTGGGTTATGACTTTGCTATTTTTAAATAATGATGAGAAGCTCCTTTGTCCCGCTATGAGGACACAAAAGATGAGGACTTAGAATTCTTCTAAGGAGAGTCCTCTTGCCTAATAGGGAGTTACCGACCAGGACAGCAATTCTCAACTCCCAGTGGTGGACACTGGCCACATAACCATCAGACCTCTATAAACAATGGGAAATTTCTAGTAGGTTAGTTATAACAACATCCCATCCCTACTGAAGAAGCATATTGGAATTCACATGAGTGAAAGTGACGTTATTACAAATGTAACTTTGAATCTGTTCTAACTGATTTTTTAAAGTATTTCATTTGCAAACTTCAGTATTTTATTATTAGAAATAATAAATTACTTGTGACACACCGGAATATCACATCACACCATAAGCTGACTGTAACACACCAGTATATCATGACACTCCACTTGAAGTCCACTAGACTAGATGATGTCCCTGCTTTATTTTTCAGCAGGAAACCCAAGAGAATTCCAGCACTATGAGTAGATAATCCACTAGACTGATTAGGCCATTCATCTGGTCCCACCAAAAGCCCTTTTGCCCTTCCTTCTGTTGAGTCTGAGATAACAGCAACTTCTGCTTCTTGGCACACTGACCAAACCATCTGCTGACCAGAGGAAGCAGCCTGGATCACATGTGCATGCTAGAATATGCAATAAATCAGAGGGCTCTCTGGACCCAGCAAAATGCAGAGTAGTAAGAATTCCTTATCTGCATTTACCCATTCGGACACAGGCCTGGTACCTGCCCTCCTGTCACTCACGTTCATTCCTGACAGTCTGGCTGTTTGGGTCTCCCTTTTCTAATGATCCCGTTCATCTACCAGAGTCCACAGTGGTTTGTCCAGATTAGAGGGTGCAGATTTATCTGGAAAGAGCAGAGCAGAGGGCTGTGCTGTTGCTATACTGCCACTAATCAGATTCAGTGTCACAGCAGTCCTTGGGTGTCCACAAAAAGGTAGGGCATCTTTAGGGTGGGTGGCAAGGGAGTGAAAAGAAATCTAAGGGAACGTGAGCAAGATGGGGACAGAGAGTCAATGTGTTTGGGGCATTCAGCTGGTCTCATGACGTGGGAGGAGGAGGTGGAGGAGAAAGGGAGGAGAAGAGAAGCTTTAAGCAGAGGAGGGGCAGGAGGGGAACAAAGGAGAAAGTTAGCTTCTTGCTTTCATTCCTGGGACATCCAGAGTAATGAACCCTCTTTCTCGAGAAGACGAATGGGCAGCTGTAGAGATTATGAGTGAGGTTTTATTGCAGATCGATAAATCTGTGTCACCGATCCCCATCTGGAGGGAGTTTTAATTTAAAGGAAAGAGTGATGAGTTCACAATGCCAATAAATCAAAAAGTTGTGTATTCACATATGCATTAACCTTCTATCAAAACATACATCCACGTCAAGGCAGGAGTTTGGAAACAAATCTCGTAGGTGATTTCGAAGGACAGCTGGCAGAGGCCAATAGCTCACCTACCTTCAGGACACAGTCGGAGGGGCTGCTGTCTCACTCGGCACCCTGGCCCACGTCTTTGACAAGAACTGAGGGGGAAGCCGAGGATTTATATTGGTGCTGTTAGCAGAAATTGCTGGTTGTCACCAGACGACAGCTGCCTCAGATCAAAATCAGGAATAGTTCTCCAAAAAGGAGAAAGGAGATTTCACAGCAACAAAACTGAGATAACAGCTGACAAAAAAGTGGGGAGAGGAGGAACAGATCTAGGGAATCCAGAAACCTGTATTCAAACACAGTTTGAAGTGCTGGGCATAACTGTGAAACCCGCCCGCCATTCTCCGCCGTGCTCCCTCGTAGCCCGGTCTTATACCGGTGGCCTCACTGGGGCTGTAGCAGTGATCAGTGGCTCCGTGAGGCGTGGCCAGGGACTGATGCCAGCAAATCCCCTGGGACAGGGAAGTCTGGATGCACAGCAGCAGCTCTATGACTTGAAAAGGTGAATCAGACACAGCGTTAATCAGCTGCCTGAGATCTCCCAAGAAAGCCGGCAGTGTGGGGAGGAGGGCCACTTACTGGCTCACCAATCAGCACCGTTGTTGCATGATATACATATAACTGTGCTACTCTTTCAAAGACTTTTGTAGAAGTCCTGGAAGGGACTAAAGAAATTAAGTGTTTAGCATCTATCACCAAACCAATCAGTCAATCCACCCATCAGTATCTCTCTCTGCACATGTCTTGTAGGTGTAGAATAGTATATGTATATCTGCTAATTCTAATCTATCCACCTATTGCATAGGCATGCACCCATTCCTTTATTTTCTAGTTCATAAAAAGTGTGCTACATTTCTTTTCACATTAGCATTGCTAGGTAGGTATGATGCATCTTCTATTATTGATGAGAAAATTGAGACTTGAAATGATCAAGAAGCTGGGATTTTAGCCTCGGTCTCTCTGACCCTAATAAGTTTTTTCTTTTGTCCTGCCTGCCTCTGGATGTGCTTGTGTATGTGCATGGACATACTTCTTCATACTTGACCCCTTTCTCCCTTTCTAGCCTAAGTCTGAATATTCCCCCTCCTGTATGTGCTGCTTCTCAGTGACGACTTGTCAAAGCTTTGCACATGCTGTCTGTCGCAGCTGGGAATGCTCCTGTCTCCACACCCCATGTGATGCGACTCACCCTGAGATCCCCAGCTCGTGACCACTCTTCTGTGACTCCTGCCTAGACCAACACCCACTCCACTGAACACAGCTAATTTTCCTTCATTTGTACCTTGTCTATATCTCCATGAGAGCATTTAAAGTTTTATTGTACTTATTTTTTTTACATATATGCCTTCCCCATGTTCACAGACTACGTCTTAGTTACACTTTTGCTGGCCCATCTCAGTTGCTTTTCTGAAGTTGGCTGGAAGGATTTTTTTCACTAACGTTGTTTTAATGAAGGAAAATGAGTTTTGATCAAACAAATAATTGAACAAATACAAAGAGAATCCCAGTCCCTGGAGGTATAACTGGACTGTCAATTCCTGATTATCTTAGGAATCTGTGCAAACTTTATAAACCACAGGGTTTCATCAGCCACCTATTGCCCTCTTCCCCTTAAGCCATCAACGTGTATCAATTTCTGAACATAGCATTTCTAGGGGTCAGATAATAAATCCCATTTCAAAGATAAGTAATGTAAGTCCTAGAGAAAGCATGGAGCTCTCGTGACCCAGTGAGTCACCTATCCAGCCAAGTCAGAGCCCCAGGTTTGTGAATTATTATCAGTGAACCTTAGCTCACTGATCTTCTAAATCAAATTCAGGAAAGATGTCTCTAAAACGTTCACCTCCGCTTAAACATTTTGTTTCCCAAACCTTCTGCTGAATACATTGAAAGTGATAGTCACTTTTAGAGAAAACTGTGACATCATTAATAACCTTTCCCATATCAACACATACTATCTGAAGACTCCAGCCATAATCTTTATGCAAATAACTTCATATACGATCGTGTCTGAAAGGTGTAAAGGGAGAATACAAAGAAGATACAATAAAAGCAATAAAAGTATTTACTAAATGCCTAATAGGTGTCAAAGAGTTTTCTAGGCACTGAAGACAGTGGTGGATGCCAGCTCTGGTGAGACTTGCCTTCCATGTTAACATCTCTGTTCCAACAGCCACCATGAACACTTACTGAGATCTTTCTGTGGGACAGGCATCCCTTTTAGTGCTTTACACCTCCGACACGGAGAGTGGGCACTCTAGCCCCATTGCGCTGATGATGAAACCAAGCACGCATAATTTAATTAACTAGCCTAAGGACACAAAGGGACGGCCACTCTGAATCCAAAGCCCAAGCTGCTAATTCTTCTCTGCAGTGTTCCTCCTATTTGCTGTTTCCTCTCTGTTTTTTTTTTTTTTTTTTTTTTTTTTTTTGAGACGGAGTTTCACTCTTGTTACCCAGGCTGGAGTGCAATGGCGTGATCTCGGCTCACCGCAACCTCCGCCTCCCGGGGTTCAGGCAATTCTCCTGCCTCGGCCTCCTGAGTAGCTAGGATTACAGGCACGCGCCACCACACCCGGCTAATTTTTTGTATTTTTAGTAGAGAGGGAGTTTCACCATGTCGACCAGGATGGTCTCGATCTCTTGACCTCGTGATCCACCCGCCTCGGCCTCCCAAAGTGCTGGGATTGCAGGCGTGAGCCACCGCGCCCGGCCTCTGTTCTTAGCACTGCTTTCCTCTTTGGAGAAAGCTTTCTAGATCTTGAAGCGGCCTTGTAGCTTCTCTTGTCTCCAGTCCCTCTCTCCACTCTCATGCTACTGCAGCCAGAATGGTTTTCCAAAAAAGATAGTGTCTGTCTTCAGATAATCTTTAAAAGCTTCCATTACCTATCAAATAAAGTTTGAATTCCCAAGCATGGTATTCCTGGCCCTCGATGACCTGGACAAATTCACATTCCCAGTCTTTATTCCCTAATTTCTACGATGACTCCTTCTAGTCACAAGCATGGGGAAGGCAGGGCCTTTGCCCTCTGTGCTTTACCTTGGACTGAACTGTTCCTTCTCTTCTTAGCTGACTGCCCTGCATTTCTTCCAAAGATTAGCCTAAAACACCTTTCCCATGAAAAGCCTTTGACTTTGTGCCTCCTGTAATCCAACCTCATGACTCCATTCACCGTGAGCTCCCAGCGCTTTCTTTATATCCCCGGGGCAATATTTATGTCCTATTAACTATGTGGTAGTGGTTTATGTGTTTTTGTGAACTTAAACACAGAGACTGTGTAACTCATTCTGTAATCCTGCAGTGCTTAGCACCATGCCTGGAACCTAATAAGAAATCCATAAATATCAGTTGAATTGGACTGTTTTTTCCGATATCAGAGAGTGTATGGCATCTGTGACGTGACTGATATGGTGTGATGTGTGTGACGAGCATTAGACCTGGAAGCATAAAATCTGGGAACCACTCCTTGCTCTGCCATTGGCTTCTTGTGTGTCACTGGACAAATTCCCTCTCCTTTCTGGGCCTCAATACCCCCTCTAAAATGAGAGGGTAGTACAGACAATATACATTGTATTATATTACAGTTTAAAATCCTCAGCAACCTTTCTCATCATCTTTATATATTTAATAAATATTTGTTGAGCACTTTTTGTCTTCCAGACACTCTACTAGGCTTCAGGGATGTGGAAACAAAGACAGACTCTGGAACTGAGAGGCTCACATGTGGTTTTCATACCATCAACATTGCAGTCTTTAAGTGAGGCAATGATTAACCACAGTTACTTTATCAAAAGAAGAACTCAAGTCCAGAGAGCTTCGAATTCTGTGAATATTAGATATTTTTAAGATTCTGGGTCATGGCAGTTCAGTGCATATAGACAATTATTTATAATTTGCCCCACAGTGGAAAACAAATTTCTTCAAAGAAGGTGCACTTAGACTCATAGGAAAACTCAATCACTGCACGGAATTTAGCAGGTAATCTAATTTACCTCATTGACCACCTTTTAAAAGAATGTTGTCAAGTCAATGCTGTTTCCTGTTTTCATGCTTACATAAAGTTACAACGGAGAAAAGGAGCAAAATTTCTGCTAACGACACTAAATTGAAGCGATGGATGTCAAATCTGATTTTCCCATAGAAAATACGTTATCGTGTGATTATATTCCTTACCAAAAGTGTGATGTCCACAATTTTATAGGCATGACCATAAACATCATGTTTAATTTTGTGCAAACAATAAAGTTATACTGTTTATTAAAGCATAAAACTTTCTAAATCCATTTGCTCCATTAAATTTAATAAATATCCCAAGCAATACAAATATATAAGAATCTCTGATAGTCACTGCTAGCAAGAGAAATGTGAATAAGATACTGTTTTTTCACGACAGTTTTTTGTTCTATTGTTGACAATAAAGAAGTGTATGAATATGCTGTAAGTCATAAAATGTTTCTTAAAGAAGAAAGAACATGGATTAACATTAGTGATCATTTGCTATATTCCAGGTGCTATAGTAAGTTCTTTTTGTTGGTAGAAATTAGTATTATTGCCCCTGCAAGGCGTGTTTTAGTATTAGAGTAGTGTAAACTTTTTAAAAAATTAAGTAATAAAGCTCTGTTTATCTGGGTCCAAATTCTAATATAAGTCTGATAACTATAAATCATACACTTTTCATGTTTGGGAGTTTACAGACTTACGCACCCCCCCCCCCACCTATCCATGTAGGATGAATAAAAAGAGACCAAGGGCCAGGCGCGGTGGCTCAAGCCTGTAATCCCAGCGCTTTGGGAGGCTGAGGCGGGTGGATCACAAGGTCGAGAGATCGAGACCAACCTGGTCAACATGGTGAAACCCCGTCTCTACTAAAAATACAAAAAATCAGCTGGGCATGGTGGCGCGTGCCTGTAATCCCAGCTACTCAGGAGGCTGAGGCAGGAGAATTGCCTGAACCCAGGAGGCGGAGGTTGCGGTGAGCCAATATCGTGCCATTGCACTCCAGCCTGGGTAACAAGAGCGAGAGAAAAAAAAAAAAAAAAAAAAAAAAAAAGAGAGAGAGAGACCAAAGAAGGCTTCTTGTGGGAAAAGATATATACATACACTGGGCATTGCTTATGATGGGTGGAATTTTGGTGAATCCATAATAGAGGGGAAATTGCTGCAGATAAGGACCAGAGTAAATGCAATGACAGAAAGAATCATAGTATATGCTCATGAAAAGACAAGCATTTCAGGTGGGTTGGAAGTGAGGGCTGGTCCTGACTTGATGTTTATTCCATGTTAGGTGCTGGGGCTACAGTGATGACGATGATCATGATGGCCTCTGTTTTATAGAAGCAGATATTATAACAGGAATGTTTTAGTCTGTTTGTGCTTCTTTAACAAAGAGTTAAAGAGTGATTAATTTATTAAAAAACAGACATTTATTTCTCACACTTTTGGAGGCTAGGGTGCAAGATCCAGATGCCAGCGGGTTTAGTGCCTGATGAGGACTCTGTATTCCCTTCCAAGAGAACACCTGTGCCGCATCCTCCAGAAGGAAGGTATGCTGTGTCTTCCCATGGCAGGAAGGACAGAAGGAGTGAAAAGGAGTCATGGCTACTCCCTCCAGCCCTTTGACAAGGCACTAACACACTCATGAGGGTACAGCTTTCATGACTTAATCACTTCCCTGACACCAACACAGTGGGAATTAAGCTTTGACGCATGAATTTTGGAGGAGACACATGCAAATCACAGCAAGAGAGACATAGTCGGTGCCCTGGGAGTGGAGGGAAGGGAATGGCTGATGCTGGGTGAGAGAAGACGTTGCAGAGGACATAACCCTTGCTGTAGGTTTTGAAAGATGATGAAAACTATGTCACATGAGCAAGGAGGTGGTGAGGTGAATGGGATGGGAAAAGGAAGGCTAATCCTGGCACAGGGGATGGCAGGACCAAATCCAGAGTTCTCACTGGGTATGGATGTTCAGGAAACTATTCTTGCCCTTTGTGGCACAAAAACTTGCTGCATGCGAAGAGGAAGAAGGTGAGGGCTTGAGACAGTGCAGAGTAGGCACAGGAAACAGCAGATGTCACGCTTATGAGCGTGCTCCAACTCCCTCACCCATGCCTCAATCAATAAGCTGGACTTAACTTTCCTGGCAAAAATAAGGGCATCATTAATGGCTTTTATTAGAAAGTGTGAGGGTCCGAGCTGTACTTTGGGAAGATTAATCTAGCAGAGGTGTGTAGGGTAAGAGGCGAAAGAGAGAGATTAACGAATTGGTTGTTCTGCTAGTTTGAGTGAGAAGCAATAAAATACCAAACTAGGTTGCAGGTGCTGGAGATGAAAAGGAGTGATGCGTTCTCACTCATAGGCGCGTGTTGAACAATGAGAACACATGGACACAGGGAGGGGAGCACTATACACTGGGGTCTGTTGGGGGAAATAGGGGAGGGACAGCAGGGGGTGGGGAGTTGGGGAGAAATAGCATGGGGAGAAATGCCAGATACAGGTGAAGGGGAGGAAGGCAGCAAACCACACTGCCACGTGTGTACCTATGCAACAATCTTGCATGTTCTTCACATGTACCCCAAAACCTAAAATGCAATAAAATAAATTAAAAAAAAAAAAGAAAAAGAGTGAAGCAAAATAACAAAGTTAAAATCAACAGATTATCTGGCCTGAGAGACAGATTTTATGTCAGGGCAAGGAAGGCAGAGCTGGTAATATTGTGAAGGCAATTATAGATGCAAGATGAGATTTTTGGATAAATAGTCAAGGCTGGAAACAGATTTAGGCATCATTCCGACAGAGGTGATAATTGGACAGTGGGAGGTGATGAGAACACCAAGGGAAAGAATGTATAAAAAGAAAAGAAAGGACAAGAGAAAGGTTGGGGACAAAACTCCAGAGAATGCCTTCACTTGGGGGAAAGACAAGGTGAAGGAGTTGTCAAGGAGCAGAGGCCAAGCAGCCAGGGCTGAGGGAGAAAGGAAGGTCAAGGTCTGGAGGGCCAGGAAGGTGGTCTGAAGGGCCAGAGAGGAGTGGCCAGTGGCTGGGAGCAAGTGCTGCAGAGAGGAGTAAGGTGGCTTGAGATTCAGCCAGTTCATTTGATAATTAATAAGTCAGTGATAAACTTCAAGAGAGGAGTTTATGTGAAGGAAACAGGTGGCAAAAGATGAAGAAGCATGGAGATGCCAGGGAACTCGGTGTAGAATGTCCTCTCTCAGTTGTGTTTGTCAATGAAGGAAGAAAACACCCACAAATCGAATGAGGGTGCCCTCCTGCCATACAGGGAAAGTCTCATTCAAAGGTCCCATATTTGCTACCTCGCAGCTCTGTGATGTGTCTGGAAGTGGAGGATGCCAGGTAAACGACATGCTAGAATTATTTGCCGATGTCTATGGTCCTTTTGGTCCTCAACAATCTGGAGCTGGGCTGCCTCTATCTGCTCATAAGCACATCCGCAACCCATCAGGCTCTCTCCTGAGGAACAGGCACCCTTTCGCAATTCTCAACAGCAGCAAAGGGAGTTGCACAGCATAACGTATAAAGCTCAATCAATAATCCGAGGCAATTACATAAGGTGGGGGAAAATAACACTGTGTTTTTGTTTCTCACTTTCTTTTCACAGTTTCTCAGGCTATGACTATTTGTCAACCATACAGAATGCAGTGAGGAAGGTTAGCGTAGCACTCTGCTTGCACGAGAAAGGAGCCAGGGCTTTCGGCACTCCCTGCACATACCGACCGTTGATCAACAGACAAGGTCAGAGCTGCAGATGGCACAGGGAGAGAGCTTAGCAACTCACCCTCACGGCCCTGCCCCCGACCCATCACTGCCCAGCAATCCTTCCGTCCTAGCTAGGGTACTCTGGGGACCGTCAGGCCTCCAGGCTCTTGAGAAGGGTGCTGCTCATGGGGATGGGTGGTGTGTGCCCTCTTCCTTAAAGGCATCCCAAGAGTGGTGGCTGCAGAGATGGAGGTGATAGCAGGGAATTATGGATTCTGAGGGAGAGTAAATGGCAGCAGATAAAACCCCAAGTAGCTAAAATGCTGTTTTCATGCAAATGTCCCTAAGTAAAATGAAAAGAGGCAGGACAACGCAGGAGGAAAAGAGACAAGAAAGGAATCCAAGAGGAAAGCTGAATTAATTCTAAATGGGGGAATTTTCTGAGAGGCATTAGCCACTCTTGAAGAAAATGAATAGGCTCTCTCCCCACATGTATTAAATGTCTATGATTCTCTAATTTAGGAGATTTTTATTGTCAATTGAAAGATGGAAAACTTCAGGTGTATTTCAGGAAAAGAGACTCTCTCTTACCTATGTATTGTAATGCTCAGAATTAGTTTTTTAAAAGGATTTTAATTTTTTTTTTTATTATACTGCACTTTAAAAAGATTACACAAGGCATGTCTCCCTGAAATACTCTCTATCAGAATGAGTTCTTGAGGGGAGGGTCAGATGAGGAGAAAATTCCTTGAGGGGTCAGAGGTAACCAGGTCTGTGTGGGTGGCACAGGGCTGGGGTCATGGACTCTGCCTCGGGAAAGATGTGCCCAACTCACACACTGGGGAGTGAGTGGTCAAGGGGAGTGAGAGAAAGGTTCAAGACGTCAGAACGTGTTACATGAAGAGCACGGGTCTGTTCAAGGCAGCCTGGTTCCCATGCCACCAGTAATTGAATAGGTCACCTAGCTGTGCTTTCCTCATTTGCAATTTCACATTAGGAATGGTTTACCTCCCTCTGTACCATGAGGATGACACCGGATACAAACACGAAAATAGGCAAAGAAAAAAAGCGTTCTAAATAGCAAGATATAAACAAAGGTGCTAATGTGCTTGAAAGAGGAACTGAACGTCCCTTGGCCATTTTAAAAAGTGAAGTGACCCTGTGCTACAGCAACACTGCCGTAGGATCTATGTCTGCATGCTGAGTGGAACGCAACCTCTAAGGGGATACTGAGGCTTCCGTGGGGGAAATACAGAGTCTCAACATTACAAAAGGAGTGAATGAGGGGAAGGGGTGGGCCCCAGGACAGGCTACCAGCCTTTACTCCAGCTCAGAGAGGACATAGGCATCTCATCTGGGCTGCTGGCCACTCAGTATGGCAACTCCAAAAACACAATTGCTTCAAATGAGCTGCCCTACACCTCAGAAGGGCAAATACATTCTACCCATATCTGTTGTGTTCTCATTTAAAATTTGAACTTCAGAAAAAGCCATTCCTCTGTTCTTTCTCCTTGACTTGGTAAAAGTAGTTCACGTGGGTCACAGCAGGTTTGATTTGATGCAGAGGTGACTCATTGGGTGTTGTGTAAAAGTGCTAATCTTCCCCCAACCACTGCTGAATTCTTAAATTCCCCTGACACATTAATTCTAACCCCAGCCCCAAATGCCCCAACATCTCTGAGAGTCCTAGAACAGAAATTACAGCAATTTCCTATAACCGGAATCAAATTCCAAGGTTGGAGAGCAGGGGCCACGTCCTACTATTAATTCAAACATCCATGTGAAAGATTATGGTGGGCAGCTGTGATTCCATTAAAGGGGGCAATTTCAACTCCATTTCCTTGATAAACAGACACAAGCTCACCCCTAAATTGGGCTTGATAGATTTGATTAGGGTAGAGTTTTTGGAGGTTGTGATGTCTGCAGGAAAATTGCTGTTTGATGTGCAAGGCCAAATTGCACTTGAAATCTCCTTGCAACCGTAGAGAGGGGGAGAAGGAAGAGGATGGAACACCTAGCCAATTGCTATCATCCAAGCAGCAGGGGAGTCAAGCTGTTGTATTCAAAATATCTGTTAGGTATGCAGCCAGTGTGTGCTGCAGAAAGCATGCCAGGCTCAGGGGAACCAATGATTAAAAGCAGCAAAACCAAGTGTTATTTAAACAAAGAGAAATGTACTCATCCAATTTTTTAGCCTATATGAATCTTTTGCAGGGAGGAGAAAAGATATGTTACTTCTTTTGGAGACTCTTGTGGTTCTATGTTTCACAATTCCCATTGAAAGCCTTTGGGCCAGGAAGGGATAGAAGGTGAGGCTCACAGCTTTAAAGCACACTCTCCAGTCACAAACACAGAATGATGGGCGAAATGGAAGTAAAACCTGTTAGCCTGGCCGGACGTGGTGGCTTACGCCTGTAATCCAAGCACTTTGGAGGCCAAGGCGGGCGGATCACCTGAGGTCGGGAGTTCAAGACCAGTCTGACCAACGTGGTGAAACCCCATCTTAAAAATAAAATTAAAAAAACAAAAACAAAAACCAAAACCCATTAGCCTGCTTGGTTTTTCA
This sequence comes from Saimiri boliviensis, assembly GCF_048565385.1. Taxonomy (NCBI): domain Eukaryota; kingdom Metazoa; phylum Chordata; class Mammalia; order Primates; family Cebidae; genus Saimiri; species Saimiri boliviensis. The sequence continues at coordinate 67,005,330 of NC_133454.1, read as the reverse complement.
GTAAAATGGGAAACTTCACTTGTTTAGGTCAGTTCTACCAGATGAGGCAATGGGAATTGCAATTACTTCTTTAACCCCTGTTCTTAGATTCCAAAAGTCATAAACCTTTCGTGCTGGAAAATCTGTTTGCTTTGTAATTACCTGTACTTAAAAGAGAGCTTCAATTCCGTCAGCATCATTCATTCTGTGGGCCTGGGCCACGTGTGGGGATCTGAGATTGACTGAGGCTCTAGAGTGTGCCGAGAACCACACCGGGTGCTTTACGTGCATCATCTCCTCACATCCTCCAATGATTTGGGGGATGTCTACTGTTTTTCCATTACCAAATAAAGGCAAGGAGTTTCACAAAAGTTGGAAAAATTGGGTGAGGTCTTGTAAGTGGAGAGAAGTGGACTACGATGCAAACTGAAATCATCCTGACACCAATGTCCAAATGCATTCCATCATACTGGGCTGCCGCCATAGTTGACCCTAGGGTACTAGGACTCTAGCTGAGACCACACCAAGTCAGACATACTGATCTTCTATTTCTTGTGTTGCTCTCTCCTTACGGGTCCTCTCCTATGCCCACACCTCCTGGGGAAGACAGTCTGCTTGGTATTACTGCTTGGATCAGCTGTCATCGGATTTAAAACTCCAGAACCTGCCTCCTCAATTCTGGTTGACAGATATAAATCAACTCTCCACTAAGCCACGGTGTATTTGGCTGGCTCCAAATCCAAAGCCCCTCTAGTTTTCCTGTGATGTTCAGGGGCCTTGAATTGCCTCCCCTCTTTTCCAACCTAGACCTCGTCATGAATCCTGCCCTACATATGGCCCACACATTACCTGAGGATATAGAACAAATAAATAAAATCCTTTTTGATGTGTCTGTGAACCTTTCTGATGTGTCTGTGAATTCCTTCTTGATGCAATGAGTGAAGATGCCCATTAGCTCGGATAAGACCATTTCCTGATGTGGTCCTAGGAGCTAGACATCTAAGAATTCTGTACAGAGGGTTACATCCCAGGCTGACTCTGTGCATTAGTATGGGACAGTCTGAGGATGGATTATACAGGATGGGCCTAATTAGAGTGAGTTAGGATGGGACATGGTATGTATGGCCATATTCATCTTTCAAGATGTATACTCTTAATTGATTATAAAGGGTGAGAGATATTAGTTACAAACAATGGAGTCCTGTACTAAACAAAAAAGTTAACGAACAACAAAGTGCTTTGCTAAAAGAGTTGCTGGCAAATTTGCTGCCTGCTCTTTTTTTCTGTTTTGGAATTTCAATCGGCAATTAATTGAACAAATATTTACACTGAGCTAATTGCTGGAAATGCATTGTTGATTAAAACAGACATGGACTCTGCTGTCACGGAACATAGCAATCGAATAGGAGAGATATCATTGAACAAGCAGTTGGAAGTTCACTGGGCGTTACCATCTGCTTCCTGAAAGCACCTAAATAACCCAAGGCAGGTGCCAGTGCAGATGGTTATTATCCATCTACAGGGAAGGAGGTTGCAGACATCTTAAATGACCCAGAACGATATTTCTGAATCAATAGAGTTGCAGATGTTCTGTCTATATCATATCTGATATTCACACCTTAGTAGAAACGGACAGTGGCCACAGACTGTTTTATGGATACAAATCAATAGTTCTTAAATTGTTTGAGGTGAAGGAATAAAGAAAGTTTATTGCCTCTCCTTTTAAAAGTCAGGAAACCTTAAAATCAGCACCAGCCATAGTACACAGCACATAGTAAATGCCCAATAAATATTTGTTAGATGGATCAGTTGAAGAATTGAATCTGCTTTGTAGTCAGGCTTTAGACTCCTCATCCTTGCCACTTCTGCTACCATGTCCTTCTTCTGGGGGAAGCGAGACTGTGTGTGTGTGTGTGTGTGTCGGGGGGGCAGATGCATAAAGCAGTTGGAAGATTGTCCATCTTCCCTCTTTCCTAGATGTTGTTCCCTTGCAGAAGAAGAAAACAGAACTGCAGGACTGTGCCAGTTCTCTGCCATGTCCATGATAACAATAGTGACTGGAAAGAGGAACAGATAGGTGCTCGGGGGAGCCTGTAGACTGTAGCCCATGCACCCATACACATCATCAAGACGGAGATCACAAGGATCATGCTACAGCAAACCTTCAGTTAATTTCTTCTACCCTGACACCCATTATTACTACCCTTTTCTTGTTTAGGTCTTGTATCAATATGCTTGGTTAATTTTTTTTTTTTCTGCCCAGCTGCCAACCTTGGGCAGTTGAACATCTGGTATATCCCCAAAGGGCATTAGACCATTACAAAAGGCAAATGGATTCTTTTTTTAATTTCATAAATCAGCCATCAAATGAAAAATGTCATTTTAAATTACAAATACAACTGAGCTGAATGCGTGGCTGCGACTCGTGGACAATTGGAATTATTTATGACTGCTTAAAATTTGTGGAGGGGGCCATTGTAGTTTTAATTATATGATACAAGGTGAGATAATTATTTACTGGTGCTGACATGGAATTGCCAATAATTACTTAATATCTGTTGGAAATTATTCAACAGTTTTTAATTAGTGATACATACTAAAGTAATTGTTATTTTCCAGTGAATATGAAAATCCATCTGTGAGAAAAGACACCTGGGAGTTACATTAGTAATTGTTCTAAAATGCATTATTGATTTATACACATTACCATTACCATACTTTGTGTTATTACTTTTCAATATTTATAGGATTCCTGCCTTCATCAGCAAAAGAACATAAAAGTAAGTAACAACACCCAGAGTGGGTCATCAACTAGAGAAAAAGGCGTGTCGTTGCCCAGGTCCCATTTGTCTCAGATTTCCTCGGATTCTATAAAGAATAAACAAATGTGTCGCCATAGTCACACTCAAATGCTCTTTGTCCACCTAGTGTCTTCATTCCATTATCAATTCCTAGAGGGCGGGAGCCAGGTTTTATGTTTTTCGAGCTTGCTGCATCATGTCCTCCCTTACAGAGTCCCACATAGAGCAAGTGTTCTATCAAAGTATGTGGAAGGAGATGTGGAGCAGAGACAGCTGTCAATCTGCCTTTCACTGTTTTATTGATGTCCTTTTACTCACCCTTGGAAACCACAAGGAAAAAACAATAAAAAGCATATCTCACTAGTTAGTAATACATGATCTCAAGTCACTTACTTGCTGTAAAGATGATTCAGGAAAACCATTACTTGTTAAACACATTATTCAAAATCTTTTTTGTGCTAAAAATCATTTAATTAGAATTACATTATTAGAGGCTTCTTCTAAGTATTAGTATTTCCTTTAGTTAGTCTTTAAACTATTGAGGGTTTCAGTAAGAAAACAAAAGGAAGAAAGATATTTATATTTCATCATTTGCTAAATATTTCTGATGAGTTGCTCAGGATCGCTTTTGACTATTTGTAAGTGTAATAAATACAACTCCTACACTGACTTGTTAATGCCACTCTCTCTAGGAGGAAGGAAGAATGGGAGGCATCCTCCTGATAGATCAGGCATTGCCGTCATTGGTGCATGACAGGGAACTGGTATGACTACACTATCCTCCCCAGGGAGAGCTCTAAAAACATAAAACCTGGCTCCCGCCCTCTAGGAATTGATAATGGAATGAAGACACTAGGTGGACAAAGAGCATTTGAGTGTGACTATGGCGACACATTTGTTTATTCTTTATAGAATCCGAGGAAATCTGAGACAAATGGGACCTGGGCAACGACACGCCTTTTTCTCTAGTTGACCCACTCTGGGTGTTGTTACTTACTTTTATGTTCTTTTGCTGATGGAGGCAAGAATCCCATAAATATTGAAAAGTCATAACACAAAGTATGGTAATGGTAATGTGTATAAATCAATAATGCATTTTAGAACAATTCTCTGTGCCAGCTCCAGCCTCTCACCTCACACACGTGCTGATGCCGAGGCCATCCCACATTACTGATGAGCTCCTCTGTCTCTCAGCTCCAGATGCACCCTCTATATTCTGCCTCGTGATGTTGAGGCTGGGCCTCTACACAATCCGTTTCTTTGCCAGCTGGTTTCCTGTTGGCCTCCTCAGAAGGGGTCATTAAGAAGAATGGAGGGCAGAAAAGGAGACAGGGACACCCCTTCGTGTTGGCCTGCTGTTCCTGTGGCACCTTCCCTGCAAACGCCCTTCGTGCTAGCAGCAGTCACTAGTTCCAGGGGTAGTGAGTTCTGCTTCCATTTCTGCTTCCGTCTTCCTTCCACACCTGCGATTCACTCTCATAGGAAGCAGGAGCAGCAGCAACACCCCCCCGCAGAGGTCCAACTCCCAGCTCCTCGCGACTCTCTTGCCTGCTCCTGAGACACCAGCACAGCCAGGCAACAGCCTGTACTCCTGAGAGGGCTGCCCTGCCCCGCGCAGGGCCTCTTCCACACGTACAAGTTCCAGTTTCTGACCGTCTTAACCTCCTCCTTTGTTTCCCCAGCCGCAGGAGGGCTTTGCTAGTTTGTTTTGCCCTTCCAACCCTTCAACCTCTTGTGGCCAGTTCCCTAGATTTTCCCTGGGAAAAATAACAAGTGTGGGTTATGTCTTTCTGTTTGGCACTGACTATTAAACCTCAACACACATGCTGGCTGGCAGCAGAGTGCCTTTGCACAGGACTTCCTCAGTCTGAAACGTCTTTTCCTCTTCCCCCCATCTGGAATATCCTATCCACTTCCATGCTGCAGTGCAGGCATCATTTACTCCAAGAAAGTGATCCCTCCACACTGGACAAGGCAGGTCGTCTCTATGGTTCCGGAGCTCCCTGTGCATTCTTGCCACGGTGGCAGTCATTCCATCACTCTGAGAGTTCTGTGCTCCTGCGCCCCCCCATCCCCCCAGTCAACTGCTCCTGCAAGGCAGTGTCATGACATGAACCACTACACTGCCACAACCTCAGGCAATGCCCAGCACAGAAAGAAAATGCCATAGATATCTGCTGTTTGCCCCGAACTTATGGGCACTGGAGCTGTACTGGCGTAGATAGGAATTAAACTCCTACAAGGGTCTCCCAGGCCTCTGTGGGACCAGGGTTCTTCTGGGGACTCCCATTATGCAAACATCCATGCTGCATCCTGAGAGAGTAGTGTTTGGCTATGAGACGGGCTAATAAACAGGAGCACTGAAGGGCAGCTTAGAGACGATCAGGTATCATTTCTACAAGCTGCATATCAAGCATCTGAATTTATACCAATAGTGTATTTAAGAACAGTCCTAAAATATCACTATTCCCTTTTTAAGTGACGCTAAGTAAATAGCACATAACAATAATCTCCCACTTATTAAGCATGTATTAGGAGCGCCTGGGCACTGCACTCACTCATTAAATCCTAGCTATTAAATGTAAAAAGTAGCAACAACCCTATAAGGAAGAAATTATTATCCTATCTTTCAAATGAAGAAGAAGAGATACAAGAGGGCTGGGATTAGGCTGCTGTGAGTGAGCCTTCACCACTGGAGTGAAATTTAAGTGGGTGAAAAAAAACTTGGCGATTGAGATTGAGATGCACACTTTAATCCAGTACTTTCAGTGAAAAAGTCAAGAATAAACAAGGGGTGAGCATGTTAAATAAAGACCTCATCACTATTGCTGTTTTTTTTTTCCTTTGGCTACAGGGTCCAAGAAGGAGCATGGCTGAGCATTTTGTAGCTTGCCCAGGGCTGCCCCTCCAGGGAGTACAGGCACTGACATGTAGGTTCGGGTTCCCCTAACTCCAAAGCCTTTGTTACCCCGCACTCCCTGCAGCAACAGGGGTGGCCGTCATATATTCTCTCAGAGACCGTTACATACAGCAGCTTTCTGCACTGGGCTTTTCTTCTGCAGTGGGCAAAGCACATGCATGCTTTTCACATGATATGTGGAGCTCACCACTGTTCTAAATTCCACACAAGCTATCTCTGCTTTTAGAAGTCATGTATTCTAGGACATTGTGCCTTAAAAATGACTTCTAAAAGGTACAGTTTTGCCTGTATATGCACTACTCATTTATTCATTCAACACTCATCCAGCACTTATTTTGTGTCAGGCTATTACCATTTTTTATTCAAGCACTTGTAGAACTCAGTGAACGAATAAGTAAAAAGTAGCAAGGAGTAAAGTTCTTTCTTAGGATAACTCCCAAGGAATGAAGTAGTGAACTATGGGTAGGGAATACAGGCAGACTCCTCATGTTATAACATTCATTTACACAGAAACTATAGAGCATGAAGATTGGAAGGTGAGTTTTACGCTAATGGCTATTGCAAATCAATTGCTATGAGGATCACTGAGTTGAAGGATTAGTCCCTTTCTTCCATTGCCTTAAGTTGGGCCATTACAAAATGTTTATCCTGGTGATCGACTTGTACCCAAAACACCAGTGTGATTGCTCACAGGGGAGGGGCAGAGATGGATCTACCTTCCCAGGCTAGCGATGTGAGACAGGCCCTGCACTCAGAGGTGGTGTCAGGGAGGGTCAGCACTGGCCGTGGCACTCCGCACCCTCCACACCCCCTTTATTCCCTTTTGACAAGCAGCAAGTCCTTGCCTGGAGAGCCGTCCATGAGTTCATTAATCTGAGATTATTACACCCAGCAAATACTTGTCAATGGTTATCCCGTCTGTCCCACAGTCTCAGCTTAGAAAAATGATAAATATTGAGGTCTTTTCATCTTATCTCACCAGTCAATCCCTCCAGCACTCTAGTCATTCTCATTGTTCCATGGTGAGAACCTTCCAATCCACATTTATCTCATATAGAAATGACCTGAAGCAGAGTCTAGCACAGCAGCTGGGAGGTAGAGCTGACCCTCACACCATATGTGGATGCTCAGACCCATACACAGGCCTCAACACTTTCCACCTCAGCTTCCGGAGACTTTCGCCAGGACCTCTTCCTAGCACGCCAATCCCCGTTTTTGGAAAGAATAGGGTGGCAGATGGGAAGCGTGACAGAACAATGTAGGGGTTTCCACTTCTCCAAAAGAAGCTCCCACCTTGTAAACCCGCGCTGTTACAGAGCAGTGGTAAGTGTGGTTTAGACTTCCTTTGAATCAGGCTGACCGGGATGGAAATATGTAGGTGCTACAGCTTTGAGAAATTGTTTATCATCTCTGCTATTCAGTTTTAAAAATCTGTAAGATGGAGATAATGCTTGCTATTTGCTAGAGTTGCTTCTGGTTAAAGAAGATAACACAGTAAAGTATTGGGCACAGTGTATCTGCCTTTCATTCAGTCAGTCATTCAGTCACATGAAACCCTAGCTGGCCGGGCGCGGTGGCTCAAGCCTGTAATCCCAGCACTTTGGGAGGCCGAGGCGGGTGGATCATGAGGTCAAGAGATCGAGACCATCCTGGTCAACATGGTGAAACCCCGTCTCTACTAAAAATACAAAAAATTAGCTGGGCATGGTGGCGCGTGCCTGTAATCCCAGCTACTCAGGAGGCTGAGGCAGGAGAATTGCCTGAACCCAGGAGGCAGAGGTTGCGGTGAGCCGAGATTGCGCCATTGCATTCCAGCCTGGGTAACAAGAGCGAAACTCTGTCTCAAAACAAACAAACAAACAAACAAACAAAAACCCTAGCTTGTGCTGGATATTAAGTGCTGGGGATAGAGTACAAAAAGGCAGAGATGGTCTGTCACCTCACAAAGTTCAACACATACTAAACAGATGAATGTTGTTCTTATTATCATTAGTAATAACAATGAAAGAAACCATAGAAACCAAATAATAGTAGCATTGCCATTATTGCCTCAGCTTAGAAAAATGATAAATATTGGAAAATTACTCTTCCAACATAGCAGACTCTCGACAAACCTCTCAGTCCACATTCATGGGTAGCCCTCCGTGTTTTGCAGTTTTATTTCTTATGTAGGTAGATCATGGAGATACTAAAAAGCCCTTGTAAGTAGGTTGGTGATTTTCACTAAGGAGCAATTCCGGGGCCTTCGCTTTAATGGGACTCTCTCCACTCAACGTCCATATGTCCGTTTCCCTAACTGCACTCTGGGGAATCCAGTCCAGACTGTCTCCATTTTACAGTAGAGATAACCAGTTAGTAAGAGAAATTAAGCAACTTAACTAACGTGAACATGACTTCTTCCATAAGAATTTACATTCTAAACAGATATTTGACTAGATGCACAGAAAACAAACCTTTTAAAAGTCTAATATTTCTTCTTATGTATGAAACCAACTGCCTCTGTGTTTACTCTTCTTACCTGGAAAGCTAGATGAAAGCAATACCAAATCAAAAACTAAGGGGCTGCACGTGACATTTCAGAAAGAGCAGCGTTAAGGCGCCATGCCCATTTGTTATGAACATCTCAGCAGCACCCTCTAAACCACAAAGGAGGAAGCAATGAGGCTGAGGGTGGTGACCAGAAAGAGGGAGTTTTATGAAGAGGTGGTGATGGCATTAAACAGAGGTGAAGAACATGAGCTGTGGTGATGGAGATTACGTCAGCTAAATTATCGTGGGATTCAAACATCCAAGGTGTAGAGTGGGAATCTGATTGGTCTATGCCAGCTTAAGTCCAACCAGGTTTGGCTAGTGAGCCACCACCACCAGGAATAATTCAAACCTGGAGGATCAGAAATCTGTGAGAACATACCATCACCAGCAGGCACTGCAAGCAAAGGAACAGAAATCCAGATCTCCACCTAAACTTGCTCCAGGACACCAACCAGTAGCATTGCCCCTGCCCAAACAATTTCTGTTTGTTTCTTTTCCATTTTTCCTTTGTGGTTTTTTTAAAAAAACTTTCTATTTTTTTTTATGGATACATAGTAGGTATATATTTTGATGAGGTACATGACTGTTTTTGCTTTTGTTGGGATATTGGTTGTGATTAAACATTTTTCACTGCATTAAAATTGTATCATTTCTGAAAGGATTTGAAAGTTATTTAAAATGGAAAAGATCAGGGTCAGGAGGTTATTCATGACCCAAATGCAGATAGCCAGATCCCTCTCTCATAATAACAATTATTATGTATCAATAATAGCCACCAGGGACCAAGTACTGGTTCTACCTACATTAACCTTAGGCTTATGATAAACACTCCTATGGGATAGACACTGCTGTTTCTATTTATAGATAAGTAACCGGAGTATCAGTGAGATTAAATAACTCGCCTTAAATCACACAACCCGTTAGGCTCAGAAGTTCACTTCAAACTCTGGCTCCAAAGCCATATTTGGTAACACTTTGCCTTCTACGGGTCTCTTCACTTAATCACTGATTCACTCAGTTGTTCACGGATGCATTCATTCATTCACACATCCAACAGATATTTATGAAACACAGCAGATATTCTGTATTACATGATGTGTGCAGAATAGCAAGTGGGATTGTCCTTGCAAAAGTCTTCGAAACAGTTGGAAGTCAGGATCATAGTTGCCCTTGTCAAGGGAGGCAAATATTGTGAAGGAGCATGAGGAGTCTTCTCAAATGTGAGTGATGTTATATTGTTTGATCTGGGTAGTAGTTACATAGCTATATTCAGTTAGGAAAATTTTATAAATTGTACATTTATAGTATGTGGATTTCTCTGTATGCACATATTGATGTGCGTATTACTCACACACATTACATTTAATAAAATGATAAACACAGACACAAACAGGCAAGCAGAAATGATAGTGTCCTTGTCTTTAGAAAGATAAGACTGTATTGGATTAAAGAATATAACTCTTTCTTAACCAGAGTATGGGAAAGTACCTTATTCATATTGATGTTGGAAGTTGTTTGCTTTATCACATGCCTTACTACTTTATTCTGTGCTTAGATGAAAGTCGACAGGCTGAAACTAGCTTTGACCTCCTCTTGCTTATTAAAACAGTTGTGCAAAACTCACTGGACTTGAAGAGACAAAGCCTCAGTTTTGTTGTTGTTCTTTGCCAACTTGTGCATGTAGACACTGCGCTAAACCCCTTTGAACTTGGTTTCTCAATAGCGCCCGTAACACAGGGTGACTTCAAAGACCAAACGTGTTTCGTAAACCTTAAATCACTAATATCAATTAGTAGTAGTTATTGCTGCTGCTTGTATTCTGGGTGTGATAGAGATTGCTGCAAAGATATTTCTGAATAATTAAAACAAACTTCCCAGTGCAGATCTGAATGCTTCTCTTTTCTCTTTATTTGCAACTTTAATCTGTGTCTCTTGATCTACGCATCTGAGACCAAAGGGCAATTCTGATGCTAGTAACTGCTAGAATTTCTATGGAGAGAATTTCCATAGGACTTATTCTCTTGTGAGCTCAAGAAGATTAGATATTATCCACAAGGTGTTTTTGTCCAGGACCAGAAAGTGGGGGATCTTAAGGCAAGCCTATGGCACAACAATCTGTGAGACCCCACGTGAAGATCAACGCTGCAACATTTGCCTGCTTTGAGTGGCCTGATGCTCTCAAGTCACCAGGAAGTCTAGAAGGTGCTGAATATATGGAATGCATCCTTGCTTCTGAGGCCAAGAAGGTAAAAGGAACTGTGTGTGTGTAGGAAAGACTTCACTATTTTTATATTACCAATCCCCAGAGAAAGAGACCACTTTAACTTCCCTCACCTATTTAGTAATTTCACACCATTACCTGAATCCCAATGGATTGAAGAAGAAAAATAATAGATTATCAAGATTCAGAAATGTTATTGCAATAAAGCTCATGCAAAATGGCATGTGTTTTTTCTCATCAATCTAGCCTGGAATAGAGCAAACCCACTCAGACTCGGGTCTCTTCAGCTTGCCCAGATGATTTTCTATTATCTGCTCAGATTTTACCTTGATCTTATCAATCCATTTATCCATATGACATAATTGGTATTTGCATATTAAACTTTCATGCCCATATTCGTGATTGTCATCTTCTTGTCATTTTAATCTGTACTTCGAAATATAATTTGCCTTTTATATTGTAGGCCACTAATTTGAATCTCAACAGTGACACTTTCTCTTTTCATTCATCTACAAAATTTGTTGTTTTCTTTTTTGTTTGTTTTTATTACACTTTAAGTTCTAGGTACATGTGCAGGAGGTGTAGGTTTGTTACAAAGGTATGCACCTGCCATGGTGGTTTCCTGCATTCATCCCCCCATCATCTGTATTAGGTATTTCTCCTAATGCTATCCCTCTCTCTCCAATCCCCACACCCCCTGGTATCCCTCCCCTAGCTCCCCACCCCCAACATGCCCCAGTGTGTGATGTTCCCCTCCCTGTGTCCATGTGTTCTCATCGTTCAACACCCACTTATGAGTGAGAACATGCAGTGTCTGGTTTTCTGTTCTTGTGTCAGTTTGCTGAGAATGATGGATTCCAGCTTCATCCATGTCTCTACAAAGGGCATGAACTCATCGTTTTTTATAGCTACATAGTATCCCGTGGTGTATATGCAGCACATTTTCTTTATCCAGTCTATCATTGATGAGCATTTGGGTTAGTTCCAAGTCTTTGCTATTGTGAAAAGTGCCACAATAAACATATGTGTGCATGTGTCTTTAAATAGAATGATTTATAATCCTTTGGTTATATACCCAGTAACGGGATTGCTGGGTCAAATGGTATTTCTATTTCTAGATCCTTGAAAAATTACCTCACTGTGTCCACGATTGTTGTTTTATTTATTGAGAACCATGCTTTTTAATTTTTTTTAACTGCAGCAATACTTCTGAGCTCCACTTAAATCTACTTTATTATTTTTTTAAAATTCACTTTGTCATCTCCAGTAGCTTGTTCTTACTGGACATGTGTCTTTTTAAAAATTCTCTAACTGCAGTGAAATTTCTGAATTCTATATAAATACATAACTTTAGGAACTCCTGTGTAGAGAGAACCTGTCTCTTACAAAGAAAAAAAAAACGGACTAATCGGCAACATAGGAAACTGGAAGACAATGTAACATCCACGGGTGACTGAGAGAAAAGGACTGTAATACTGGACTCCTGCGTTCAGTAAGATGTCATTCACTTGTTAGAGCAGTAGAGAGATTTCGAGAGTCGGCACTAATTCAGAGAGTGCTCCAGGCAGAGACCCCGGCCCCCTGGCAGGAAACACTCAAGAACAGCTCAGCAAATGAGTAATGAGACAGAAGAGAAGGAGGAAAGGATGAGGAAGAAGAAATGAGGGTGAGAAATAAGTGCCTCCCTTTCTTCCTTCCCAGGTGACCAGGGAGGGATTGCTGAAGAATGTGTTCAAACTCACCCTTGAAAAGGAGAGCATGGGCCCCAAAAGAAAGTCTCAATGTTGTCTAGAAGCACTGCATCATAGCTAGAACTTTAGGTTGGAAGAAAATAAAGTGGGAGAAGCACCCTAAAAAACACCGAAGGTTTGCTGTGAGGTAAGTGGGGAGGAGGAAAAAACGTTTTCCAAATATTATGTCTAATACAGGAGGATTGGAAGGAAACTTGGGCATTTTGGTGTGTGAAAGTCAATTTTGGTGAGGAAGTTATATTTTATAATATTTTCAAACAATAGAAAACACATGTCTGATTGTGTCAGCAGAGAAGACTATAACTGCTAATAACATAGAATGGAATGCCTAAAAATGCAATAGAATGTCTAACAATAACTCAATCAGAAAATCAAAAATAAATTTTAAAAATTACAAATAAAAATACAAAAGAAAGCCATTAAATGGATAGGGATTAAGATGTATTAGCTATAAATCTCCATATACTATATAATATGTAGGCAATTATATAAAATGAAATGATCCATAAGGCAGGAAGAACCTGGCAAAATTATTTATAATGGGGAAAAGTAAGAAATTTGTTTAATTTGGCATATTTCATAAAAAACAGTAAGAAGATTGATGAATTGAAGAATATAGTTAATAAAATTGGCCCCAGATGTAAACTGACATTCTTGTATCCTATATGTATATAAATGGATGTAAATTTTTTTTTTTTTTTTTTTTTTTTTTTTTTTTTGAGACAGAGTCTGGCTCTGTCACCTAGACTGGAGTGCAGTGGCATGATCTTGGTTCACTGCAACCTCCACCTCTCTGGTTCAAGAAATTCTCTGCCTCAGCCTCCCGAGTAGCTGGGACTACAGGCGCCTGCCACCATGCCTTGTTAATTTTTGTATTTTTAGTAGAGACAGGATTTCACCATCTTAGCTAGGCTGGTCTTGAACTCCCGACCTTGCGATCCACCCGCCTCGGCCTCCCAAAGTGCTGGTATTACAAGTGTAAGCCAATGTGCCTGGCCAGATGTAAAATCATAATACATATGTACAAAGGATAGTTTTAAAAAGTGATCTTTCACTGGATTATAAGGAAACTGAAAAATTTTGAAAATTAAACATTTTACACATAGTAGTCTCTGATAAAAATTCTATAAATTAGAAATAATTACTAAAAGTATGATGGTAAGCCCTTACTTAGAAAATAAGAAACATGTTCCAGAACACCTTTAAACATGAAAAGTGAATTGCAAGTTATTATAGAAGAAAATAAAATTAAAACATTTTACATAAAATCTGTGAAACACCAGGAAAAAAAGTAACCTTAATTTTCTTTGTTATTAATGAAGAGAAAAGAAAATAGTTGAATATCGATCTTAAGAAATTACAGAAAGAGCAACAAAATAATTAAATAGACCTAAGAAGATGAACTTAACATGAATAAGATCAAGAATTAAAAACAAACAAGGAATGTACTAGGAAGAGTAGGGGAGAAGATTCAAAAGCCAGTATATTGAAAAGCCCTTTGTGAGCCTGGTGAAGAAGAAAACAGAGAAAACAATTATAGACACAATAAGAACTTAGAAAAGAGAAAGAAGAAGAAAAAAAATCACAACAAAATACTGAATCCAGACAGATTAAAGTGTTTTATGAGAATGCCATATAAAACTCAATAGCAAAATAGACAAAATGGATGATATCCTAGCAAAATGCTAACTACCAAAATTCATCTAGAAAGTAGAAACATTGAACACATCAACTTCAGCACCTATCATTTTTAGTAGGCACCAAGACTAGAAGGGTTCACAGCTGAGGTTCGACTAACCTTTATTTATTCATGTATTTATTTTGAGACAGAGTCTCACTCTGTCACCCAGCCTGGAGTGCAGTGGTGCAATCTTGGCTCACTGCAACCTCCAACTCCCAGGTTCAAGCGATTCTCCTGCCTCAGCCTCCCAAGTAGCTGGAATTACAGGCATGTGCCACCATGCCCAGCTAATTTTTGTATTTTTAGTAGAGGCGGGGTTTCACCATGTTGGCCAGGATGGTCTCGATCTCCTGACCTTGTGATCCAGCCGCCTCAGCCTCCCAAAGTGCTGGGATTACAGGCGTGAGCCACCATGCCAAGCCTCAACTAACCTTTAAATTCCTATGATATTTAAACTATCCCAGGGCATAGAAAACAGTATCACTTCCAAATTTGGTTCAAAAATCCAGTATTATGTTAGTATTAAAATCTAATAAAAATACTGTAAATTATTCTCATTTTTGTGTGTAGACACAAATATATCACTTAAATATTAGTAATAGAATTGAACAATTAACTAAAAAATGTTATATCCTAATTAACTGTTGTTTTATCCAATGGGTGGAGTGACTCTGAGTAAAACTGTAATACAATCAATACGTTACTGGAAATTTGGATTGAGAACTATTTTAACTTGGGAACTTTAAAAAGTAATCTGTCTACCTTAATGAATTTAGTTTTTGTAGTTAATATTCAAAGATTTGGTTTTAGTTATCAAATACAATAGCAAGTGAAGATTTAGTAATATTAACGCTCACAGAATAGCATGTGCATGGATATTTTCAGGAAGACAGAGTTTACATAATTCCATTTATAAAATTTCCTCACATGAAAGAAAGCATATGATAATTAAAGTTAAGCCTATTTTCGGTATTCATTAAATCAGTGTTTAGCTCAATGGACAGGAATACCCTGTAGCCAACAGAGCCTACTCTAAGAATCCCTCTTCAGACGTGCATCGAAACCCTTCTGCTAACCAGTGCTGACGATGGGAATAGCCTCCTGCAGGTACAATGTCTAATTTAAATGCTGTCAATTGGAGCTTGACTTTAACATGTTTTCTAGTTCTCTTTTTATATTTAAATAGCATGATAAATCTAAAAGATCAATCATGCAATCATGTCTGTATATTTCAAGCTCTCTGAGACTGGTATTACTATTTAAAAAAATTATAGCATCTGTGTTTTATTTTCTTTATCTTGGAGGGTGCTTAGTAATCATCTGGGTCAGTAAATAAAGCTGAATTAATCAAGTGCTTTCCTCCAGCCTCTGTTGACTTTAGTAATGGTTCTCAAGAAGAATCTGAACTTGAGCATCTCCTCATTACTCTTACCCAATCTGCAAGTGCAGAATTTGTAAGGCATTCATGAGCGTAAATATGGTAAAACAGATATAACCCCAATGCACAGGTGACGTTTTCAGCAACTCTTGTAGTTTAGTCATCTTGGCAAAACACATCAAAGTGTAGTCTGTCTAAAGATAGATATTCCACAGAGTGAACCCTGAAGTTCTTTTGATGGATAAGGTGGTCAGCTACAAGACTTGTCTTAAAAATGTTCAAGCTAATGCCATTTTTCCTCGAGATTGTTGAGAACTTTGAGGTCTTAACCAAACACATGCTTAAGTACTTTAGAAGATAGAAAGCTCTTCCCTGAAGAAAATGCTGGCTCTGCCTGAAAGAAACCCTGCCGTCTCCACCTGCTCTGAAGTGAGATAGCCTTCTGTCTGTCTCCTCAACTTTCCAGCAGAATGACACTTTCCTTCCCATCTGGTATCTAAAGCATATGGCCATCACAGCAACATAGAATGCCTGCACTACAGGTACCTGTTAGAGAATTCAATCATAAACTGCCTGAGCCCTGGCACTCTTCAAAGGCTATCCTAATATTTCTGATACTTGACAAAGACTGTTTAATAGGCATATCAGTCTTACGAAAACACATCCTGTCCTCTCCTAGCCCTACTTGCATTGTATTGTCAGGTTATGAGATAACAAAATACTATAACCTTATGTCCCAAATTAACCATCATCATCGGTTCTCTTAGTGTCACTTCCTCTGCAGTCTTGGGCACAAGAACAGTGTCTTTGAGCAAGGTTTCTGCCTTGTTAAAAATTCTCTTGAAGATACCATTTACCTCATTATTAAAGGTTCTTTGTCCTCATAGTAAATTCTGTCTTGAGTTCTGCTCCAGGAACATATTTTCTTTCAGAAAATCAGCATGCTCTTTCTTTCAGTGGAAAAGGATAATTAAGTAATACTACATAATTTCTTTGTTAGCCTTAGCTGCCAAGGGCCCGATTGTAGAATTAGCTTTCTTGGACATCTGGAAGAATCGAATCTCACTTTTGAGACTCTATCTGATCTATTTTTATCTCTGTCTCATTTTGCACTATGTTTAACTTGTTAAAATTCATATCATCTTCATTTCTGCTTCTGATCTGACATTGGCCTCACCACAGCTCAGGTGTTCTCAGGTGTTCTCACTCTGCTTGTGGCTGGCTTGCTGGGCTCACACCTGCCACTGCCCACACCCAGAGCTGTTACAAGGCCAGAAGCTGTACAGGTCAGCCCCAGCAAGACTGATGGGAAAAATTACACATGCAAAGGCCAATTGTCTCTTGCAGGTTTTTCTTTCTTTTCTTTTCATTCTAAAATGATGAGTGCAGCATGTCGTCAGTAAAAGAAAACCTATAATTATGTGTACACACACACACACACACACACACACACACAAAGAAAGATTTTAAAGACTGTAGTTTTTATAGATTATCATTATGTCAGGTAGAGTTGATTAATTTGCTTGCAAGGAGTGCTTACACAGGTTCTATGATGTGAGCAATAAAAACATATAAAAATAATTTTTATAAGGTTATCATTGATGAAAATATTAATACAGGCATTTGGAGAAATAATTTGTAACGTATGGAAAAAACTAAAACGATAAATTTAGAATGATTCATAAACTCTCTAACCAACTTTATTGAGGTATATTTTGCATGTGATAAAATGCAACCACTTAAAGTGTGCAGTTTGAAAGTGTACAGTACAGTTACACATATGTGTGTGTGTGTGTGACCACTACTGTAATCACCACTGCTGAACATCCAACATCTGTCCCTTTCCAGTGTATTTCAGCCAACGTGGCTTTGCTTTCCTTGCTACAGTTTTGTTTTGCCTATTTCAGAACTTTATATGACTAGAATCATAGATGTTCTTTTTCAGATCTAGTTTTTTTGGCTCAGCATAATGTTTTTTTTTGATTTATTCCTTTTGTTTTGTGTATCAAAGTTTCTTTTCATTACTCAATAGAATGCCACTATATGATTCTAATATAAATTTTAATCTATTCATTTTCTGATGAGCATTTGAATTAGTACTAGTTTTGGCTATCATAAATGAAACTGCTATGAACATTTTTATTTTATATAAATACATAGAGATGACCAGGTCATATGTTAGTATATGGTTAATTTTTAGAAGAAACCACCAAAATATTTTCCAAAATGGTTATATATTTTAACATTCCTACCAGCATTATATGATAATTCTACTTGTTCCCACATCCTCCTTAACACTTTCTTTTTCAGTCTTTTAAGTTTTTATTTATTCTAGAAGGTGGGAAGAGGCGTCCATTGTGGTTTCAATTTGCATTTTCTTGATGACTTGCTTGATGTTGAACCTCTTTTCATGTGATTATTGATCTTTCTCATTGGCCTTTGGTGAAGTATCTGTTTAAACGTTTTACTTATTTTTTTTTAATTGGATGATTTATCTTCTCAGGATTAAATTGTTAAGGTTGTTTTATAGGTTATGGATACAGGGCATTTGTCAAATACATGCATTGAGAATATTTTCTTCCAGTTTGTGTCTTACCTTGTCATTTTCTTTATATATCCACAGAGTAAAAGATTTTAGTTTTGGTGAGATTTAATTTCTTATGTTTTCTTCAGTTTGTGCTTTTTGTCTAGGGTCTAAGAAATTTTACCTACTCAAGGCTAAAACAGATTGCCTCCTAATTTTTTTTTCTAGAAGTTGTATAACTATTGCTCTTCTATGAACTGTGGTACATTTTGAGTCGAGTGTTTGTGTATGACATGAGCTAAGAATGGATGTTTATTCTTTTCCATATGAATATTAAGTTTTTTGAGTACCGTACATTGAAAAGACAATCTTTTCCTCACTTAATTATCATGGCCTCTTTGCTGAAAATTAGTGGAACACATGTGTATGGCTATTTTGAATCAGACTATCAATTTTCCCCCAACAATGTGCTGAGATTTTGACTAGAATTTTGTTGAACATATGTATAATTTGGGAAGCACTGACACCTTAAGATTATCATCTTCCAGCACATGAATATGGTGCATTGTCTCTTCTTTTTTTATTGAGATTTCCTTTAAATTTCCTCAGCAATGTGTTGTAGTTTCAAGTGAATGGTCTAATACATAGCTTTAAAATTTTATTTCTAAATGTCTTATGTTTTTTGATGGTCTTGTAAATAGGATTTTTAATTAAATTTTCCAATTGATTGCTAATATACAGAAATGAACTATATTTCTATATATTCATATTGTAATCATACAACCTTATTGAATTCACCTATTAATATTTGTAAGTATATAGATTTCTTTGAATTTTCTATGTACACAATCATGCCATCATGAATTCAGGGAATTTAACATTTTTCTTTCCAATCTGTATACATTTTATTCATTTTCTTACATTATTGCAATAATGAGGACCTCCAGCTCAATAACAGGTAGCAGTAGTGAGAGCAAACATTCTTGTCTTGTTCTTAGTCTTAGAGGGAAAGTATCCATTCCTTCCCCTACAAAGTATGATAATAGCTATGGGTTTGGTGTAGATTGCAATTAACAGGTTGGTAAAATTACTTTCTTTACTTAGTTTGCTGAGAGTTTGTATCTAAAGGAATGCTGAATTTATTAAATGCTTTTTTCATTCTATTGATTTTTCTCTCCTTCATTTTATTAATATACAGTTATATCAATCACTTTCTAAGTGTTAAACCAACTTTGCATTCCCAGGATAAAACATGCTTGTCATAAACTATCCTGTTTATATATTTCTGGATTTAATTGTCTAATACATTGTCAAGGACTGTTGTGTCTATGTTTATGTGTAACTTTGACTAATAGAGTTTTTTTTCTTGTAATTTATTTGATTTTGACATACATGTAGTAATGGCCTTACAAAACTAACTAGGAAGTATTCCTTTTTTCTCTATTTCCTTAAATTATTTCCATAGATTTGTTATTATGTCCTCCTTAAGTATTTTATATAATTATCCAGTGAAGTCATGCAGACCTAGAGTTGTTTTTTGTGGAAACATTATATATGTATTCTATTTATTCTTATGACAATTTTGGTAACTTTTGGTTTTGGGGGAATTTTTTCATTACATCTAAGTTGTGACATTTATTGACATACAGTTATTATTATACAACCTTATTATCCTTTTAATGTCTGTAGAAGTGGTAGTGACAGCTTTTCTGTCACCTCTGTTTTGCTAATTGTCATCTCTTCTGTATTTTATTAAGCAGCCTTCTTGGGATTTATTAATCTTGCTGATCTTTTCAAATATTAAGCTTTTTTCTGTATTATAATCCTTCTATTGTCTTCACTAAATGTCCCACTTACTCAATAAAATCTCTCCACTGTTGCTGGTCAGAACTCAAATGAACCATTAATACATTCTAGGATTCACCCATCATGCTGTGTGCAGGTTCATCCTATGCTAGTGTCTCTTCATGCTCACCAATAAAGTCTAGAAGACCCCTACATCAAGTTCTGCAGTTCTTTATGCCTCCT
This sequence comes from Saimiri boliviensis, assembly GCF_048565385.1. NCBI lineage: Eukaryota > Metazoa > Chordata > Mammalia > Primates > Cebidae > Saimiri > Saimiri boliviensis. The sequence goes on along the minus strand of NC_133454.1, from coordinate 66,985,515 downwards.
TCCACAGTCTCCTCAGCCTCACTGAATGCTGATTTCTATTTAACTCAGCAAGACTGATGAGCTTTCAGAGAGTGCTCCTAGGTAGAGTGCAGAGTGGACCATGTGGGCTTCACCTCATCTGTTTTATTTTCTCAAGGATCACAGTCTTCATTGACTGTCATCCAATATCTGAAAAGCAATGATTCATATATTTTGTGCCATTTTTTAATTGCTTACAGCTGAAGGGAATTTTGGTACTAATCTCTTATTACCAGAAGCAAAATTCTGGAAATCTCACTATTAACTTTTAGATGTTTATTTTATGCTACACTTTATTAATTAATTCAACAGTGTATTACACAGTATTTGCTATGGTGGCACACATTTAACAATAATAAATTAATATATAACATTTAAATTGAGCTCATATGTCATTATGTTCTTTTTTTCATTTATTTCACCTGGTGTTTACTGAATGTTTTCTATATGTAAATTAAAATGTTTATTCAACTGAGGAAATATTTATTATCTGAATATTACTCCTATTCAGTATGTTGTGTTTTTTGAACATAAATTCTCCTGAGGTCAAAGCTTTTATGCTTTCTGTGTTATGTTTTTTCTTTACTTCTTTGTTCTTTATCTTTTAATTTTGAAAAAAATTCTCAAATGTGCTCTCTGCATCACTGATTGAATTTTAGATTGCTATTTCTGCCTTATGCTCCTTCTCTTGCATTTATGGTTTCCTGAAATATTTCTTGATATAATAGAGCTCTTTTTAAATCAGTCTACAGTTACATCATTTTCTATTTTATCTCTTTTTCATAGTTAGTGATTTTTTTTTGCCTTTATGGAAATTATGTACAAGATACTTTCTAAAGTTGTCTTCCGGTTTCTGTAGTATAATTTTTTTTAAAAAAAATTGTGTTTCCTCCCTTACATCTTAGGTATAATGGTATTCATCTTGTAAGTACAACACAGATTCCAGCAAATCTTTTCACAAGTTCCTTATGGTTATTAGTTCTTTCTTTGTATTTAACCATGAAGGAGAAGGTATGTGAAACTTAATTGGTGGGTGGATTTTCCTCCATTGCAGCATCACTTTGCACCTGGAAACCATAAGGATTCTCTCACAAAAGCTGCTTTGTGTACTTGGTCTACTTCAAACTTTTCATGTTGGACATATTTTTGCGTTTTCATAATGTTCTTTTAATAAAGTGGAAAAGGGAAAATCAAGTGCCAATGGAAATTTTGAGTGTAGAAGTGTCAAGAATATTAGAAGAGAACATTGAGTAGAAATTAGCAGCTTGGGAGCATTCATTCACTCTCATGTCTTCTAGTAAATGCCGAAAGTCCCTGGTATTTCAATTAATGACCCAGATTCTCTTAGTGGCCTCAGACCCGTACACCCACTTCTTCCTAAATATCTTATCTCAGTCTCACAGGTATCTCAAACTCAACATGTCAAAAATAAAACTCCTCATTTCTCCTCTATTTCCTACATTTGAGAATGCCCGCCTTATCCCATAGCTTCAAGCAGACAGCTGAGATGCTTCTTAAACAAATCGTTGTCCCTTGGTGAGGTCATCTCATCTGTCATTCACACTCTGGATGATCTGCCCCATGAAGATCTGACTTCCTTATGCACTCCTCACTGCCTGCTGTCCCTGCATGGCTCTCTTGTCTGGACGTTAGAATCACCTTCTGACTGGTTTCTCTGCTTCCTGTTGTGTGCCTCAGGAATTCATCTTCCCTCCTTATTCCAGTGCTATTTCTAAAAGATGGATTTGGCTATGTCGTTATCCAATTTAAACCATTTCAATATCGTCCCTTTCTCCAAAAGACAACAACCAGTTTCACTATACTTAAGACTCTGTAAACTTAAGACTCTGAAAGTGCCTGTGAACACCCCGGGGATGTGGTGAAGGCATAGATCCTGATATGGGGGAGTGGGTGGGGCTGAGATTCTGCACATCCAACACTTTCCCTGGTGACATGCATGTTGCTCCCTCTTGGACCACACTTGGAGTAGCACTTCTCTAAGGTATATCTTCCTAATCTCATGCACCTCTAGACCCATCTTTCTCTCTCCACCCTGTCCACTGCACTCCTATCCTTTTCACCATTCTTACTCACTTACAGTTCCTAGAAAAACATCTCTGTGTAATTAGTCCTATAGCTTCTTTTTTTCAGAATGTTCTTCTATTCCCTTTCTACCCAAAGAACATCTGCTCCTTTCCCAACCCTTGATCTGAGTTGCAGTTTATAATAGAATCTTTTCTTGTGTCTCTCCTGTCCCACAGGAAAACTGACTGACTTCCTCCTTGTGACCTGGCTATCGCAGGTAGAAGTTCCTCTTCGAGCACATGTGTTACTTTCTTGACCTTTTGTTTACATACTATTTTCCTTACTAGTCTGCAAAACATAAGGAGCAGAGGCTATGTTATGCCGTTAGTTGCTAGGACACCATCTATCATATTGCTTGTCCTTAAAACAATATTTTTTGCAAGAAGGAATAAAGATACAATGCAATATAAGAATGAGTTGAATATTGGTTGGAAATTTTGCATATAGTTGTATTAGATTTCTATAGCTGCATAATGAATTACCACTGACTGGGCAGTTTAAAACAGTATACATTTATTATCTCATGGTTGTTATTGGTCATAATTCTGTAAGTTCTCTGCTCTGAATCTGCCCAAGCTGAAATCACGGTGTTAGCCAGGGCTGAGCTTATCACCTGAAGTTTTGAGTCCTCTTCCAGGTGCATTTTTGTGGGCAGAATTCATTTCCTATGCTGATGGAACTGAGGTCCTTGTGATCTTATGAGCTATCAGCTGGGGCCACTCGCAGTTCCTAGATGCTTACTGTGATGTGGTTGTTGGCTACAGAGCCCCCATTGGCAGTCCACAACAGTGCTGGTTGCTTCCTTCCAGGCCGGTAGGACTTTGTCTCACTGACTTCCTCTTGCTCCCCAGTTTACTAGGATGAAAACTTATAAAATGTGATGTAATCACAGGGGTGACTATCCCACCAACATTTGCCATGAAGTACAACCAAACCCAGGGAGTGATAATAGACCATCCATCCCATCATATTCACAGGCTTGGCCTCACTCAAAGATCAAGTAACATACCGGTGTGTACATTGGAGGGTGAAGATCTTGGAAAACATCTTAGAGTTCTCCATACTACAATAGTTAACTGGAAAATGGAACCATAGTCATCACCAGTTTTGGGAAAATGGGAAAGACAGTCAGTATTGAAGAGGAAGATATAACGAGACTAAAGTTCCTATACTCTATATAAATTTTACCATCGCTGTACGCTAGGGCTAGTTTTTATGTTTAAATTCTTCGTTTTATAAATGAAAATAGAATCTGAGGAACTTGTCATTTGTGGTAGAAGCAGAATTCCTGACTACAACTAAAGTGATTGATCGTTCTTCTCTTTTGTAATTGCCTTCTATTCAACTCATAATAACAAACAAATATTATCAGGCTTTGAATGGTTAAATATGTGGAAAGGGAGTTTAGTTTGAAATTAAATCTGATTAATCACCTTTAAATTTCTCATTCAACTTTATCAACACCAAATAGAATCTTAAACAACTTTCAAAGAATGTAGTTGATGGCTTTTGAATTAAGACTGGAAGCTTATCTTTTGGCAATCATTCAAATGCAGGGGCCTCTGGCATTAGCTTCAGTTTAACCTTTTGGAAAACCAGTCACCAACTATCACTACAGGTTTCAGGTACATGTGTAGAGTTTGCATGTTTCTTCTCAACACACCCATCTGGATATTGGCATTTGAATGACAGGTGCTTAACATTATTGAACATCCCAGATTTAACTTTTCATCCCCTGTATTGAATGGGGTTAAACTTCTGAGCTGTGACAGTTGATGTAATGACGGTATTATCAGTTTTCAAGTTGTTAACACCTGCTCACTTTGGGCTTATTCCTTTGGGATAGTTCCTTTCCTTCCCTGAAATCTACCAATGATCTCTGTATCATAAGTCAATATATTTGTCCCTCACCATGCAAGCATAATTAGGTCAAACATTTTTGCTCATAGGTAAAAAATCCCGTAGGCAATTATCAATCCCCGTTATGATTAATGTAAAATCTACAGTGTTTCTATTAATGGAAACGTATGCTGAAGCATTCACAGCCATAAGCCGCAGAAAAACCCTGTCATTACACTAATGTAATGTAAAAGTTTCTAAAGCCACCGGAAACTTGGTAGCAGCTGTAATATCTGAGTATGTCAGTTTGCAAGGAAATTAGAGGGAACTTGCAGTATTACTAACAATATTTTTGGAAGTCATTTTTGAAAACATGAGGGTAAAAATTTTGGGGCTTGGGGCTTTGTTACACCATTTTCTGAGGCAAGAACACAGAATAAGAAAGCATGCTGTGCAGAACAGGTATCCGCTTCAAATTCATGCTTAGAATGGTAGCATTAAAGAAGAGCCTGGCACTGCACGTTTCTGGGAAGACTCACATTAGGATTGCATGGGGTGGGAGGTACTGGGATATAGTCAAAAAAATTGGGAGAGAAGCACATGGTTTATATATCTCATGACTTTAAAAATATCCCTTATATAATAAAAATGAATATAATTGGGATCAAATGTCCACAATAAAGATCTTCATTTAAGATATATGTGTGGGGGCTGTGGAATACTGTGTAGCCATAAAAAGGATGTGTTCATGTCCTTTGCAGGGACATGGATAAAGCTGGAAACCATCATTCTCAGGAAACTGACACAAGAACAGAAAACCAAACACTGCATGTTCTCACTCATAAGTGAGTGTTGAACAATGAGAACACATGGACACAGGGAGGGGAACGTTACACACTGGGGTCTGTTGGGGGGTGGGGGCCAGGGGAGGGATAAGAGGCGTGTGGATGTTTGGGAGGGTAACATTAGGAGAAATGCCTAATGTAGGTGATGGAGAGATGGAGGCAGCAAACCACCATGGCATGTGTATACCTATGTAACTATCCTGCAAGATCTGCACATGGACCCCAGAACTTACAGTATAATTAAAAAAAAAGAAGATGTATGTGTGTGGGTTTGTGCATGTGTGTGAATGTGTGTGCTTTCTTTATTGAGTCTAGTATTTCTCCTTAACATTAACTCTTCCCCAACCAGGTTGTCTAGCTCAGGCCTGCAAAGAAAGGCACTCTACCAAGAGAGTGGTGGGCAGTGGTGGAGATGTTATATGCAATATACGTAAATACACTAAATACTTCCCTCAATAATAGAAATCAGCAATTTCTTCCAAAACCTTTCCATGTATGGCAGGAGCAGCTTTCTTCCACCCAAACTTCATGATTCAACCTTTTATAGTATATGCACTGTTGTTGCTTATACTATAAAAGTGGCTGCCCAGAGACCCCTTCACCAGTCTCTTACATATAGGTATAGTGTTTACTAAGTTCTACCAAAATAGGAATGAACAGAAGTATTATGTACCATTTTCAAGCCTGGTCCACAAAAGCCTCCTACTCTTCCTTCTTCAGCTGGTGGGATGCTGTGGATTCAAACTCCCTAGTGCATAGTGGAGTCATAAGACAGAAGGAACCTGGATCTCTGTAACACCATGTGGAGGAAAGTGATCTTTTCTTGCTCCAGGAACACTTGCACTGGGATTTATGTACAGGAAAAATAAACCTTTATTTTGTTGTGCCATTCAATGTTGGAATTTGTTGGTTGCACCAGCTAAATGTTACCCTAATACAGAAGTCAAAGCCTTGAAATAGATGCTGCCAAAAAAAAAAAAAAAAATACCAAGATGTCTAAAATATCTGACACCAGCTTAGCAGTTTTATGGTAGACACTGAGGAAACAGACCTAGCAAGCTGGAAATTGCTGCTCTGCTGTAGTGAAACATTTGGTAAAACTGTCACCCTTGTTAACGTGGAAGGCAGACCAAGTGCCTACTGAGCCTGTGCGTCTCAGGGAAGTAGCAGGAGAGAGCCAGAATGCTAGCATATGTTGCTCTTCCCTCACTGTGTTTGGCAAGGTATTTCGAGAAAGATGAGTTCAAGATAGAATTAGCTGGTTTGCACACAAAAAGAAACAGAATTAAAGTATCAGAAATTTGGAGTCGTACAGGTTGGAAACAGCTTCTGGAGGACAAACAATGTGAAATAAGACTTTAATAGCCTTTGAGCCACAAATGTCTACTAAAACTTCTCAGTTAGGCAAAGCGACACAACTTTGTAGCCTGAACCTGATTAACAGTGGGGCTTCCACTCAGGATTATTATTCCAGATAGCTTCAAGGTACTCAGCATCAACTTGACACAGAGAGACACAGGGGCCAGAGATAAATGCAGAGAAATAAAGCAGGTCCCACTGTTGTTCCAGGAAAGAACTTCTGGTGACTTTCCTGGCCTGTGGATGCTGGAAGCACAATGAGCAGTGTGGGTCGTCTTTGTCAAAGCACTTAGTCTGCCCTAATAAATGCACTATCCCAGATAGTCACTTATGATGCATTGCTCCTCTCACGACTTGCACTGGCTCCACATTAATTTCACATTACCACTGTGTTTTGGCACAGAAGCATTCATTTAGCCATAGACATCATGTTGACTGAGTTCCTTACATTACTCTACATCTTGAATTAAAAACTCCTAGAATAAATAGACCAAAGTATATGCAATTCTTTTCATGCTGTTCCTAAGTCAGACAGAGCTACAGGATGTACCGTATACCAAGAGTTGCTTGGCGACTACTCTTTTTGGATGGAAGAAATGATCAAAACTAGTATCTGGAAGAGATAGTCCCTAAATGACTACCTACAAGTGGTGTCAACACAGGGAGGAGAGAAATGCAGGAACTAATGTTTTTCTTTGGGGATTTGTTAAGTAAGAATAATTAAAATAAATTTTTTAGTCATGTTGATTTCTGCTGTCTAAAAAACATCGAAAATGTCATCTCATCTTTGCCTGGCAGAGAAGTCCACTTCCAGGAAGAGACACATTATCTTTTTCCTTGTGAAGCAGGTGCCATGCACAGCAAAAAGTAAAACCAGGTGAATGAATAAGTAGAAATTATTAGTTATTAAATTGAACCGAGTTAACTAATAATTAAACGAAACCAAGTGAACTAAACAAAGGGACCAACAACAGATGAGTCGTAATGCTCCAAATCTAACATTTTTTAAAGTCAGGCATCATTTTTCTGAATATTTTTTGAATATATATATTTTAAAACACAGGAGATTGTTTTGCAAATTGCGGATTAGCTGGAAGCACAGCACTCCCCTGGAGGAACCCTGTGCTGAACTACTATTATCTAGGGATATTGGAATAGAAGCAATGGGATACTGACTGTAAACTGCGCAAGTATTCACCTTTGGAGTGCTCATTTCCGACTCCCGTAGAAAGAAAACTTCCAGAGAGATGTGCATTTGCTGAGCTCCGAGAAGCCACTGCAGGAAAAGGAGAGGAAGAGAAAGGGGAAAGGAGCTTGTGCGCTCTGTTTCTCCTGAGACATTATAGGATTTCTCCAGCAGCCTGAGGTTCTCTAGCCGTTCAGAAATCCAAGTCTGTTCTGAGGGACACACACATCTAGGAAGGAAGAGCCTACAGAGGCATCCAGAGCGCCGATGGGACGCTCACATTGAATACTGAGGCAGATTATCTTCACCTTGAGCTTAATGCATTCCTGGAAACCACAAAGAGAACTGCTCTGAGGGCATCCCTTAATGGCAAGTTGTAGAATAAACTCTCGCTATCATTTTTTGTGACCTCATGATTGCCTAAAACAAGGAAAAAAACTGTATTTGGAGCCAAAAAATCTTACATTCCTCATCTATTCCACATGCCATGAATAAAACTCTGATGAATAGAGCTCAATGGGCCTAACTGGAATGATACACGGTGGAGAAGACTATTTCAGAGAGAAAATAATACAAAAATGCGTACTGTTTTACCAAAAAGAGTTATGGCAAAGGGACTTTTGATAGTGATTATACCAGCTCTCTAAAAAAGTGTGTTAATTGTGTGAAAAGTCAAGGGTTAGTGTGAATAATAAGAATGGGCTTCCCCAAGGGGAAGACAGACATGAGGAGCAAAGAAGAAATGGAGAAGCCCACCCGTTCTGAGCGAGATGCTACTGGGAAGAAGAAATTGAGGTTGTAAGGGGCAAAAATCAGTGCTTGAGGGGTAGGAAGCCTAATAAAGGCTATGGAGATAAAGGAAAGCTCTTAGAACTGATGCGTCTCCCACTGATATTTATGAAGAATTCGCTGATGATTAAGTACTGTAAGCTTGGTGGAAGGTTTCAGAGCAATTTTGGAAAAACACTGGAACAAGAGAAGAAGGCAAAGTCAGTAACACCAAGGCTATTGACTGTTTGTTTAAAAGTGGAACGACGGAAGATGTACAGAACTGGAGGTCCTTAGCACTATTGGATTTAGGCTTTAACACACTGGTGGGAATTGTACAGTGAGTCCTGTAGTCGTAGCTGACAGCATGATGCACTAGGCCCCAGACCGTGCAATAAAATGAAGGAAGATCATGCACTGCTTAGTCACCCTCAGAGAAAGTGCAGGGCAAAACGAAGTTGGATCGCAGTCAGGTGACTAACTACTCTTTGATAAAGACATTGTATTTCACAAGACAGTATGTGACTTTAGACGGCTAGGTTATGAGTTTGAAGCAATGTATTAGCCATACCAGAATGTGAGTAGTCAGAAAGAAAAGATGTTATAAGACAAGGCAAAAAAGTCCATTCAACTTTTTCCTGTGTGCATTTATAATTTATTTCTGATTTAAAAATGCATCAACATGAGACTAATATTGAAAAAGGGGCTACAGAAAATGCTCGACATCAACATAGGTGGGGGCCATTAATGATATGGGAAACTAACAAAGGCTACCTTCACTTCTTTACCAATGGAAAAGTTCATAAATAAAATTTTGGAATTGTTGTCTTAAGGAAGAAGAAGCATAAGCATAGGTGCCCTAGTGCTATGGTTTGAACATATGTGTCTCTCTAATGTATCTATTCAATCATAATCACCAAAACGATGGTATTAAGGAATGGGTCTTTGGGGATGTGATTAGTTCATGAGGGCTCCAGAAGAGCCTTTGGAAAGCTGCTTGGCCCTTTTTTGCCCCTCCATCCTTTACACCATGTGAGGACACAGCCTTGCCTCCTCTGGAGGACACAGCAACAAGGCGCTACCTTGGAAACAGAGAGCAGATCCTCACCAGACACTGACCTGCTGGCACCTTGACCTTGGACTTCCCAGCTTTTCCAGAACTATGAGAAATGAATTTCCATTATTTATAAGACACTCAGTCTAAGATACTTTGTTATAACAGCAGGAACAGATTAAAATGCCTACCCTTTAGTTATGTCAGTGCATCAGTTCTACAAACATATTGTGGATGACATCGCAGCCATAAATATCTCTTCTCTTTGTCTAAAAAATGTCTACTCTTCAGTTAAGCCTGAACCTCAGATAATACCTTCCTCTCTGTGACATCCTGCCACTTCTCAGATAGAATGACGCATTTCCTCCTTTCTGATCCTCTTGCATTTGGTCTAAACTCCATGTGTGAACTTTATATTGTTGCAAAACAAATCATCATCAACTTAACATCTTAAAGCAACAGAAATTTATTATCTCATAGTTTTCATGGATTAGGAGTCTTTATATACGGGCCGGGTGGTCTGCTCAGAATCTCACAAGGCTAAAGTCAAGGTGTGAGCTGGCCACATCCTCATCTAGAGGCTTGGGAGTAAGGAAGGATCCACTCTCAAGCTCTCTCTGGCTGCTGGCAGAACTGTTTCCTTGTACCTGCAAGGCTCAGGTCCTGCTTTCTTGCTGGCTGTTCCTCCGTTCTGGCTTCAGTTCTAGACATGTGATCCTTTCCCATAGGCTGCTTCCAGGCCAGCAGAAGAAGGTGTCTCTGTTACTTTCCCTTCAACGGGGTTGACCTGATTAGGTAAGGCCTACCTAGGTTAATCTCCTTTTTGATTAAAGACAATTGATTAGTAATCTAGTCCAGGGGTGATATCTCCTGACACTCGCTGGCGCCTCCCACACTCAAGGTGGGGAGATTTTACAGGGTGTGTACAGGGGTGGGAGGATGGACGACAGGGTCATTTTAGAATTCTGCCTACTATACTCTGTAACAATAAACATGTGGTATATCCCCATGTCTATTGCGGCTAGAAAATATGCATGCATACGCAGTGTCTTCAGATCACAAGCTCCATGAGAGCAGAGACTGTGTCTATTTCAAATCAGGGGCTTGATAATCAGCAACTAACATGAGGTCAAAATACAGTCAGAATTCAATAACTTTTAAGTTAAATGACAATAGAAAAAGCAACATATACACAAACAACAGTGAAACTTGAAATTAGGTTGGGAGGAAATAATGAAAAATAGATTTGAATTGGCATGAGAAGATAGAAAACGGAAGGGGAAATCCCTGGGAATTATGGAGGATATCTTCTCACGATGAGTTCAGTTCAGCCTGTCATGTTTCATCCAGACTTCTTCATAAAGCATATACTAGTTCACATTACTACCAATATAACTGTTAAATTTCTTCAGATATCATTTTAAATCAAAGAGAAACAACAATTTCTGACTGTCTCAGAAATACAGGAAGCAGGCTCTATACTGTATTCCCTCCTGGTTACAGAGCTTTGAGTGTGTTCCATAGAAGAGATATGGAGCTACGGAAGACTTCTGAGGAGGAGTCCACTGAGCTCCAGTGTGTACACAGCTGGTGCAGGGCATGGCTGGATCTGAGACTGTCGCCTTCAGTGATTCAATCACAGCACTGCCGTTCTTGAAAATACTGAAGTTTCTGACTCTAAAATATAGATTTGGGCCCAAAGGAGGCCTTGTAACTTTAAGCTGCTACTGGGTTTAATCAGATGACGAAGATGATTAAGGCCCAGAGCATGCCCCCTTATATCCTGAATGGTGTACCTGAATAGATTGTGGTATTAGTCTAGTCGTATTCTGCAATAATCATGACTAAAACCCTGGGACCTTCATTTCCAAACCTATCATCTATGTAATGGACACAGAACAAAGCACAAAGCCTGAGACCTTCCTATCCAGCAGCACACTTACAGAATTTCATAAAAACCATACTGCATTTTACTGCAGTCATGAACAAGAATAACATAATTGATAAAAGCTTAACAATGAGATGGAGGCAGGAGTTTGAGAATTTCCAAGACACCATGTATCAGGAGACTATATATTTTTTATTGCTACAGTTGTTTTTATAAGCTTCACAGTTGTGTTTGCATTTTACAACTCATTCTGAGAAGTGGGTCTCAGGTTTTTCTAGGCATGTGCTTAGAGGACTCTTCTTGTGAGTCACCAGTGCTACAGTAAATATGAAAAGGGACATCATCCTGAATCCGATGATCTGCAAAAACCACTGTTTCGGGCACAGAACAGCAGCAGAAAGAACAACTGTATCACGCCAAAAGCTGTGAACTTTGAAAATTGGGACAGACACATAGGCTGTCTGTTCAATGATTGACATCTCTGATCCGACTGACTCAGAAACAGTGGCAGAAGAAAGTGAGGAAGCTGGTAGTGATACTGATGAGGCAGATATTGAACCTGTAAAGTGAGGTTGGGAAGGGACAGGGCTCCTGATTGGCAGAGAAAAAAACAATGGAAGGCTTCCGACAGTTGTAGTTCCATTTCATGAAGCTCAGAATTTGGGGATCTCTGCACGTGGAAGCCATCATCTTCACCAACAGATTATTGATTTAATTTATCAGACATTTCTTATTAAAGAACTCATAACTCAGTGAAGGCAGGGCTCAGAAGTGGTCATAACCCTGGGACCTGGAAAGGAAACATGTGATTCCTCTCAGACTTCCCTAAGAACTCAGGCAGGAAAGCTGCACTGACTGCCCTTGGAAGCCTGAGATTTGTGTTTTGTCATTTGAAATGTGAGTACTTTTGTGGCTGATATAAGGAAGAGAGAGAGTCAACTGTGCTGATGACTCCAGCTCTCTAAAGCTACAATAGGTCTGGAGCTACAGTCCTCGTCTTCCCTTTGACATGAACACTCAAGTTTTCCACCTTTTATGCAAAAGGGGAAGAAAGGCAAGGCCTGGGCTGCTTACCCAATCAGGTGACTGGGATCTTGCTATCTGGTTAGCTGGATGAAGGATTTAATTAAAACAAATAAACACATAAAATAGTAACATGGACTATCTGGGAGGAACCTGTTGCTCAGTCCTCTTGTGTCAGTGAAAGAATGTGAGTTGGAAACATACATTGGCCCCCTTCTCCCTCTCACTGGCTCTTCATGCAAATGAAGAAGAGATCAGGCTGACTGGCCAGCCTGGGAGACTTCCTGAGCACATGAGCTCCTGGGCTCAGGCAAGGGGTGCCCCAGGATGCAGTCTCCCCTCTGCCAGGTTGTGAGCAGCCTGCCAATGAAAGAAGGGCCTGGAATAGATACAATTATTGCCAGTGACAAAACCGATGCTGTCATCCTTCATGTGACTTCTCAACGTGTTTCTCCATTGGTTTGGAATATGTAGGCAGAGATGTTCTAGGTGCTTATTTCTCCTCAAGCCCACCTCGAGGACAGGTGAAAAAGCAGTGTTTGGATCCAAGTTATTGGCTCTGCCACCTTGTGTGCGCCTCACCAGTGCTGTGAGTCTCCCAGTTCACCTCATTTGTAAAAGTGAGTGAGTGCTGT